>NC_142871.1:35002500-36252500 GCF_051225735.1 Oryctolagus cuniculus
TTATATCCTGCCTCTTTTTCAAAATATTTTATGAATTCCTATAATCTCTCAATTGAGTCTTTTGGATCCCTAATGTATAGAATCGTGTCATCTTCAATTACGGATAGTTTGAATTCCTCCTTTCCAACTTGTATTACTTTGATTTCTTTTTCTTGCCTAATAACTCTGGCTAAAACTTCCAGGACTATGTTAAACATCAGTGGTGAGAGTGGGCATCCTTATCTGGTTCTGGATGTTAGGAGATATGCTTCTATCTTTTCCCCATTCAATAACATGCTGACTGTGGGTTTGTCATAAATTTCCTTGATTGAGGAATGTTCCTTCTATTATATACCCAATTTGCTTAAGGTTTTCATCATGAAAGGATATTGTATTTTATCAAACGCTTTCTCTGCATCTATTGAGATAATCTTATGATTTTTGTTCTTCAGTTAGTTAATGTGGTGTATCACAGTAATTGGTTTGTGAATATTTATTTTTTCAAAAACCCAGCTCTTCATTTCACTGATCTTTTGTATTGTTTTTTCCTTCTCCATTCTGATCTTATTGATTTGAGTCTTCTGCCTCTTTTTTTTTTTTTGGTTAGGCCAATGGTGTTTCAGTTTTGTTTATTTTTTCCAAAAACCAGCTCTTCATTTCACTGATCTTATGTATTTTTTGTTTCAATTTTAATTATTTCTTTCCTCCTATTAGTTTTGGGTTTGGTTTGGTTTGCTGCTGTTTTTTCAGGTCCTTACAATGCATTGATAGATCATTCATTTGGTACCTTTCCCATTTCTTGATGTATGTACTAATTGCTATAAACTTCTCTTAACACTGCCTTTGCTTTATCCCATAAAATGGGATGTACTTTCATCTTAATTTGTTTCCAGATTTTTTTTATTTCTTCACTGAAATCATTCAGGAGAATGTTGTTCAGTCTCCATGTGTTTGTATTTGATCTAGAGATTCTTGAGTTGTTGATTTCCAGCTCCATTCCATGGTGGTCAGAGAAGATGCATGGTATTATTTCAATTGTTTTGAACTTGCTGAGACTTGCTTTATGGCTTACAATATGATCTATCCTAGTGAAGGTTCCATGCACTGATGAGAAGAATGTGTATTCTGCAACTGTGGGGTTAGAAGTCCTGTAGTTAGGTCCACTTGGTCCATAGTGTCGATTAGCTCTGTTGTTTCTTTGTTGATTTTCTAGCTAGTTTATCTGTCCATTGATGAAAATGGGGTGTTGAAGCCCTCTGTTTCTACTGTATTAGAATCTATGTCCCCCTTTAGATCCATTCACATTTCTTTTAAATAGTCAGGCACCCTGTAATTGGGTGCATATACATTTATTATAGTCACATCTTCCTGTTGAATTGATCCCTTAATCATTACATAGTGCCCTTCTTTGTCTCTTTTAACAGTTTTTATGTTAAAGTCTATTTTGTCTGATGTTAGGATGGCAGCACCTGGTTTTATTTCTGCTTTCCATTAGTGTGGAATAGATATTTTCATTGTTTCACTTTCAGTCTTTGTGTGTCTTTATTGGTGATGTGTGTTTTTTGTAGGCAGCAGATAGATTGGTCTTGTTTTTTAATCTATTCAACCAGTCTATATCTTTTAACTGGAGAGTTGAGGCCATTTACATTCAAGGTGAATATTGATAAATAACAATTTAGCCATGCCATTTTCCCATAAATATTTCTATTGTTTACTTGGATTTCTTTTGTACTTTTACTGGGGAATTTTCTATCTTTTCATTCTTTCATAATGATAGCTATTTCCTGTGTTTCTGTGTGTAACACACATTCCTAAGCATCTTTTGTAAGGCTGGACAAGTGGCGATACATTCTTTCAATTTCTGTTTGTTGTGGAAGGTCTTTATTTAACCTTCATTCATAAATGAGAGCTTTGCAGGGTACAGTATTCTGGGTTGACAGGTTTTTTTCTTTTAAGACTTAGATTATTTCTGCCATTCCCTTTTTGCCTGTAGAATTTCTGATGAGATGTCATCTGTGAATCTTATTGGAGATCCTCTGAAAATAATCTGGCATTTCTCTTGTACACATTTTAGAACCTTTTCTCTATGTTTTACTGTAGAAAGTTTGACTACAATGTGTCTTGGTGAAGATATTTTCTGGTCATGACTGTTAGTACTACGAGCTTCCTTTACTTGGACATCCCTTTCTTTCTCTAAATTAGGAAATTTTTCTGTAATTATTTCAGTAAATAGGCATTTTATTCCATTTTCTCTTTTCACATCTTCAGGAATTCCTAAGAGCTGTATTTTGGGTTGTTTGATAGTGTCTCACCAATCTCCAACACTGTTTTTAAATTTTGTATTTTCTTTTATTTGTTTTAATTAATTAATTAATTTTTTTTTTGGTCTCACTTTAAGATTTCCAAGATTTACCTTCTAGCTTGGATAGTCTTTCTTCTGCTTTGCTGAGTCTGCTGTTAAGGCTTTCCACCACATTTTTTTGTTTGATCTATTGAATTCTTCATTTCTAATATTTCATTTTGATTTCTCTTCAAAATATCAGTTTCATAGGAAAAATTTTCATTCATGCCACGTATGGCTTTCTTTAGTTCATGGATTTGCTTCTGATTGCTTTTGAGTAATCCTGTGATTAATTTTTTGAATTCCATTTCTGGTATTTCCCCAATCTCTTCATCTTCACATTCTAGTATTGAAATTTTGTTGTGTTCCTTTGGGGGAAGGTCATGGTGTCTTCCTTATTCTTGTTTTTTTTTTTTAATTTCTACATTTTTGAAATGCATTTGTGGAGTTGATTTTTGTTTTTTGTTTCTTCTGGTTTCTTCTGACAGCTTTTATCTTTGAGGTATGCCTCTGTGGCTTGGTGGAATGTCTGCACTTTCAGTGAATACCAAGAGATGTGTGGTGGGTGTAGCCAGGGAATTCTGGTCCATACTCTAGAGTGGGACAAGTATGCAGGAAAATACCCAAGTTGGGCCTGGTAGATCTCAATGCCCAGGTGTTAGCCCCCAGTGCGTTCAGCACTCATCCATGCTATCATATGAACCACACAAATGTTCTGTGCAGTCCTCACTGTGATTGTGGTTCCCACTGCAATGACCTGCCATAGGTAACCAAGAAGATCTGGACATGTGGAGCCACACCCAGTGATTGCCCAGATCCCCACCTATACCCTGCACTCTTTCATGTAAACACCATGTCTCTACAGTCTCCCAGAGTCATGGGTACAGAGATTTCATTCTGCCCTGCCAGCCTGTCCATTCAACAGAGAGACAGATGTTTACTGAGTCAGCTCCACCTAAGTGTAGTGATCCTAGGAGGCTGTGGGTGCCTCACTGTCCTACATGGTTGCCTAGCCACCTACCAGCCAGACTCAAAGTTAGTGGGGACTGTGGATTTTTCCCTCTGCTAGAATCTCTGGATCACACGCATTCACAAGGACACTGCCACCAATATTTCTGAAAAGATGGCATGCTGTCTCAACCAGTTGCTGTGCATGTATTCAAAGGCTTCCACAGCTCCTGGTAAAACCCAAATTGTGCTTGCCCTTTCTCAGCTGAGCAGTGGGCACTGTCGTGAGGAAGTTGGGACAAGATTAATGTGTCCCCTCTACTTCCACTGGGTCCATGTTAGCAACCTCTAGCCCTCAGGGCTGCAGTCCAGACTCACACCACACTGTCCCTCCAGCTCCATCACCATGGGTTGCTGCAGTCTGGTCTCACTTCTATCTCCAAGCTGTTGCCTACTCTGGCTCTTGGCTGCTGCAGTTGTATGTGTTTGAGTCTGCACCGTCCACACTGGTCCATGGAGTTCCTCTTCTTCTTTTAGGATTTCCAATGCATTTTTTCCTCCAATTTTCCCCTGAGAGTGCACTTCCTACACTTTTTTTTTTTGCTGTTTATCCCTAGCCTAGTGTAGTATGTCATTCCCTAATCTACCATCTTGATCTCTCACCAATAAATAAGTTTTTTTTTTAAAAGAAAGAGTTTGAAAGTGAAGAGAACATTACTGTTAAGAGACCAATGTCAGGTGATTTCAATATATATTCAAAGTGTATATAAAAAGCTGTCATATTGATGAACGAATGTTATGCCTCAGTGGTAAGATCTCTTATTGCAAAGGCCAAAATCAAGTTGTAGGAGTGAATTCATCATTGAATATTGGCTGAATTATAAATATATTAATAGCTTTTACTAATACAATTTTAGCAAAAATAATTAATTTTTTGCTATTTAAGAGAAGTCAGTTAAGTCATTGGCAATGTTATTTCTAATACAGTTGCTTTTATTTTTTAAAATTATCTTTAAATTTTTTAAAATATTTATTTATTTACTTGAAAGTTAGAGTTACACAGAGAGAGGAGAAGCAGAGAGAGAGAGACAGAGAGAGAGAAAGAGCGATCTTCCATCCACTGGTTCACTCATCAGTTGGCCTCAACAGCCAGAGCTGCGCCAATCCAAATCTAGGAGTTGGGAACTTCTTCCAGGTCTCCCATGTGGGTGCAGGGGCCAAGGACTTGGGCTATCTTCTACTGCTCTCCCAGGCAACAGCAGAGAACTGAATCAGAAGTGGAGCAGCCAGGACTTGAACCGGCGCCCATATGGGATACTGACACTGCAGGTGATGGCTTTACCCACTACATCACAGCATCGGCGTCCCCTTATCTTTAAATTTTAAAAGATTTTAACAAAATGACAGAAGCCATTGTTTCAAAGACATCAAATAATTTAGAATAAAGTAAAGAATAACAATTTCAATTCCTTTATCTCTTTCTCTGTGTAGTGGAGGTTTTTTTTTTTTAATTAACTTTTTGGTATGTATCTCATGGCTTTTGAATATAGTAGCATATACTGCACATATGTGAAAATATGATATTTTTCTCATGGACTAGTAGAGGACAGAAAGGTCAGAAAAATTACCCCTTTCTGCCTAAGCTGGATGTGTCTCTGTTTATATAAATGATTCAAAGACAATTTTCTGAAGCAGTTTCACCTGCCACTTTAATCCACCAAGTTTTACTATATGAAATAACTTTTTGGATGAGGCATATCGGACATTTTTGAGAAGAAAAATTTTTGATTAATGTAAGCTATACTATACTTACAACTTCCACCTGAAGGACTTAGTAAAATTCACATATGGACCAATATATTTTTATGGGTGTATTTGTGGTTCCAAAATGGATAAACAAGTGTAAATGTAGAGTGTAAGTTATCTCTAGAGAAAGAAACTCAAGCTGCCTAGGAACAAATGACTATAGCTTCACCAAATCAGTTTTTGGATGAAAGTCAACATGAAATTTCATAGGGAAAGTAGAAATGACCCCTCTTGCTGTCAAATTTATGGTCAGAGAAGAAAAGCCTCACACCTGCCTCTGGAAAACACATTTAAAGTTCTTTGGAAGGACTTCTTCTTCTTGGAAATGTTGCTTCTGTCTGTAGTAAGCTGCTTCACTCAGAGCCTTTGACTTTCTAGTTTGCAGGAAGGTCACTAATAAGACATACTCATACCACATAACGTTGCTTGCTCTTGGCTAATCCACAAACAATATGCCCTGGAAGCTCCTTGACAAATATAAGGCATACTCTCAGTTATCAGTCTTTTTTTCATGGATGGTCAACCATGTTTCTTTTCAGACTTCTTACTTGCTCTGTGACTCCTGTCCCTGCCCTAGAGTCCAGCCCTATTTTTTCTATTATTTTCTTATTCTTAACTCCTTGTCCTACTTTTCACCAAAATTCCTAACTTGTCCTTCAGTGTCTGTCTGATTCTGTATCCAATTGCTTTTTTCTTTCCTTTTTCAACTTATTTGAAAGACAGAGGGACACACAACCACACAATATCACACACACACATGCAAACACACACCACACATAGACATGGAGGGAGCTCTTCTATCCACTGGTTCACTCTCTGAAATGCCTGCAATGGCCAAGGCTGACCAGCCTGAAACCAAGAGCCTGGAACTCAGTCTGGGTCTCCTGCATGCTCCTTGTCGCAGGAATGCAAGGGCTTGAGCTATAATATCCTTTGGTGTCTCTTAGAATGCCCTTTAGCAGGAAGCTGGATTGGAAGTGGAGGAGTTGAGACTTGAATCAGACATTCTGATATTGCATGCAGGTATCCTAAGTGGCAACAACTGGGATAATTGCTTTTGCTATTCACTTTGAGCTCCTGTATGCATATCTATGCATTTACTCAATTTTCCATCTTTCCATTGGTGTTTTATACTTGGTGTTGTCTTTTGGGATGATCTAGGTTCACAGCTTCCCCAACTGTGCTTGCTTTGTTTGTCTGTGGCTATTGTTGTTCTGAATCTGTTTTCCTTTTTTATTCTTTCTGACAGCCATTAATCTACTGTGTCATGTGTGATTTAAAACCCAAGTGTTTCAATACAAAAATATCTGTTTACATACAACATGCCTATCTAGTAATAACTTATGGAAATGTATATGTATATGTATATATATATATATTTTATATACATCTACAAATATTTGACTATATATTTCCTGTTGCAGTCACTTTTCCTGTCCTGCTTTCTTCCCTTTTTCCTTTTCCCCTTCCCTTAACTTTAGCTGCAAAACCCTTGCCTCCTACTTGGGCTGTAGTTACATTAAAAATCTAGCCCGCATACTTCCATATTTTTAATTGTGCTGAATGATCATATGCATGTACACATCTGCATACATGCATATAGAATACATTTGATGGTACCTCAATAAGCTCATGGAAAATGAAATTGAAAGATAAGTTTATTTTGGCACAAAAGCCTTGAAACATATTTTCCATGAATTTTGTGAAGATTCTTTATACACAGAAAATAATCTCTTTGTATCAATCTACCTGCCTATCTACACATACACAGAAACACATACTCAAATGCATGCATAGACACAATATATGAGGAGAGATATTGAATATTCTTTGTGCTTTATTTTTTCTATTGAACATTACCTCATGAAAATTCCTCCAAGTCAAAGCACATAACCTTAAACTTTCAATAATGGCTTTAAACTAGTCTGTATGATAAATATCTCATTACTTGTACTTGCTCCTGTTAACTAATCTTCAGTTTGTATCTCTAACTTCCATGTGGTCTCCTGGTGTTATAGTTTATGTCACATTTTTTTTTTTCTTCCTCTCTGATCTAATCTACCAGAAGAGGTTTTTTTCCAACCTGAAATATTTATCATTGAAAAGTATAACCAAGTATTTCACTTAGTACTATTGAATAACAAATTACCCACAAGCTTACTGGCTTAAAATGGCTTTTTAAAATTCTGCTTAATGTTTTTAGGGTCAGGAATTCAGGAAGAGACTAGCTGGGCAGTTCTCAGAGGTACTCATAAAGCTCAATCAGATAATGGCTGTAACCACCTAAAGGCTTGACTGGTATTTAATGTCAGTGAAGCCAACTCAAGTGTGTATGGCTGAGCTCAAGCATGGAGGTCTCAAGGTAACTGGGCATCTTTCACGATGACTGGCTTCCACTAGGGTGGGAATTTCAAGAATATCTTGAAGAAGTTACATGGGATTTTCTGATTTAGATTCAGAAGTTATGTAACATCACACTTTTTGTATTCTATGGGTTCTTATAGTCATTCACATAGATCCCTGACCTTAATAAAAGGAATTCCAAAAAGTTACAAGGCTGTGCTTCAAGCCATTACTGTTTATGCACTGGCCACAGATCACTTTCATTCCTCCCCAGTGCAAAATTCTCTCATTTCTCCTCACCTTCCAGCCCCACCTCTGGCCCCCTCCCCCATCCGGACTCACTCCATTTCAACATCAGGTTCAGAGATCCAGAACTTCATCATCTAAATCAATTCTAGGGAGGAGTCTCTTATGGTACAGTTCTTTGGGGCCATCTCTGTGAGTATATTCTTCTTGATCTGAAGATCTGTAACCAATAGAAACACATCACCTGCTATCCCACCCTGATATTAAAATGATGGAACAGGCATTGGAAATTGTCAGATGTCCACATTTAAAAATGGGGAAAACAGAAGATCTAGCAGTCGCTGATCCACAGCGTTTCTGAAATATGCTGAGCATACTTTTCCTGTTTGTTAATTAGGAACCAACGCTGTTCCCTGGGACCAACTTTCCACAGATTTTTTGGCTTGCTTGCAGAAGCTTGGCTCTAGCTTCAAATTCACCCTTCCTTTCCATAAGAAACGGCCCATATTGCAGCTGAGTGGTGTTTTTGGCTTGCTTCTTCTCAAAAGCTTCCTTTCAGTTTGCAGTATGTCCATTTTAGTGGAAGATTATACAATTCATTTAAAAACTTTATTACGAACTTCTTGTGTATTATATAAAATCGACTCTGTTAGCTAAAATTCATAACCTCAGTCTCTTCCAGGTAAACCTTTTTCTAACTTGGGTTCCCGAGGAGGTTGCTATGAAACCATACTCTTGATTCCTAGAAGCCTTGTTTAACAAAGGTAATCATAAAGTATGTCTTAAGAAATTAGGGGAGCCAGCACCATGGCATACTAAGTTATTCCTCCACCTGCAGCACCAGCATCCCATATGGGTGCCGGGTTCTAGTCTTGGTTGCTCCTCTTCCAGTCCAGCTCTCTGCTGTGGCCTGGGATAGCAGTGAAAGATACCCAAGCGCTTGGGCCCCTGCACCCGCATGGGAGACCTGGAAGAAGCACCTGGCTCCTGGCTTCGGATCGGCATAGCTCCGGCTGTAGTGGCCATTTGGGGAGTGAACCAAAGGAAGAAAGACCTTTCTCTCTGTCTCTCTCTTTCTCTGTAACTCTACCTGTCAAGTAAATAAATAAAATCTTTAATAAAAAATTAAAAAAAGAAATTAGGAAGCTTTTTGTTATTGGAAAGTGTCATGGGGGGCATCATCTGAAATAATTCTGAAGATTTAAAAATTACATTCACAATATGGTCTTCATATTTACCATATTGTTTCAGATTTGACATTTATCCCAATTTATCCAAAATTCTTTTTACTTTGAGAATCTTTTTGTCTGGAGAGATGGGAAAACAGCATATTTGAAGTTGTCAAGCCTTGGCTCTTATGATTTTCCTACATATTTTTTGGTTAAAAATAGTTGACTTTTTTTTCTTTTTTATATTCTGCCTTGGCCAGATCCATAAGAACATGAGGCACATTTTCTATTTTTCCTGTCACTGCTGGCAATAGTTTAACTAAAGTTTCCTACTATAGAACAATGATCTCCTATCATCCAGAGAATCTTTTTCTCATTTGCCTGTAAAGTGTCACTCACAGTCTCTTCAAGGGCCATTAAATTTCAGATAGACTTCTCCTCACGCCTCTTCTAGCTTTTACTCAGCATCCAGTAATCAGTCTTAAAGTCAATGCACTTTTCTGGCTCTTGCTATAGTTATTTATTTATTTATTTATTTATTTACTTCAACAGGATCACACTTCCAGAAACAAATTCTGTTTTGGCTACTTCTTCTGTGTGACAAATTACTCCAACACCTAGCGACTTAAAGAAATCTTTCTATTTTGTGGACTAGGAATTTGAAAGGGTCTTGAAGAGGCAATTCTTACATGGAATCTCCTGTGCGGTTGCAGGAAGATCTCGTGAAAGGATACAGCGGTCTGAAAGCTCAGTTACATTGAACATTTAAGATGTACCACTCACATGAATAGCAGTTAATATTGGCTGTGCAATGAGCTGAGCTGGATTATGACCAAGTGCCTATCTCCAAACATCTTTTCCCACATGATAAACGCAGGATGGTTGGGCGATGCTCATGGTGGTTGGCTTCTCCCAGAAAGCATCTCAAGAGGACCGGACTGAGGCAGTGTGGCCTTTTCTGACTTTGCCTTACTCTACTGAGTGAAGGAATCCTAAGTCTGGTTTCAAGGGAATTGGATAGATCTCATCATTTGGTAAGAGCAATGTCAAGGAGTTTTGAGGCCATGTTTTAATTCCCCCACAATAGTGTAAACATGTCAACAAATGACTTTAACAATCTCTTTATATAAAAACTGACAGCAGGGTAAACTGCTGACTTGAATGTTTGACCCCAGGTTGATAACTGATTCCTGCAGCTGGCCCAGAAGTGGCCGCTATAGCAGTCCATCTTTTCCTCTAACCACAGGACTGCTGAAAAAGCTGGCTGTAAAATCTTAGACTCAGAATCTTGGCAAAAGAAAACAGGACCCTCAACAAGGCATATCTGGTGACAGAAACAATTTTCAGAACTTTATCTTTCAATTTAAAGTTGTGGTTTACCCAATCTTATTTCCTTAGTTTATTGAATAACTGCAAGGGGCACACCTAGTCTCTACCAGCTATTTCTCTATCATGATTATGGCTTTTCTGGCAGCTCTGGAAGGATAATGTCTTGGCATAGCTGGTAAGTAATAGTTCTATATGTGTTTTACCAGGATAAGTAAAATCAAAAGAATGCAGATTCAGGATTTTCTTGCTGAGAAAGTAAATGAGACCCACTGTAAACAGATATCAGTGTGGCACATCCAGACTGTCATTAAATTCAAAGGCAACACTTTAGAGGATAACAGGGGAACAGTGGCTTTCAACCTGAATGGGAAAAGCTTTTGCAATTTTGGGCCAACTTGACTATGCTTTCTTGTTATGACTGTTGGCATCATTGTTGCTTAGCTTGGCATAGTGCCTGCACACACAGGGTAGAATTGAAGAATAGCCAGAGTATTAAATTATCAAGTTAACATGATATCAGAAAGGAATTCAAAGTGCTGAAAATTATTTCACTTAAGACAAAGATAAAAAGAATCAGAGCTCCCTCTTCATTAATCCTCTCAGACTCTTATCTCTCTCCAGGGCAGTTTTGTCCTTTCCTGGTGGTCTGGTGACTTTCCCCATCCCTGCCCTCTGGCTCTCCTCCTAGTTGTGTCCATTGGAATACTGGCTTTTTCAATTGCTCCCTCCCTGCCATGTTGTTAAACTTTCTTTCTTTTGCCTTCTCAGCTTTACTGATAGATCAATTTGCTCTAATGACACAGCCTTCCTCAAACCCACCTGGAGGGGAGGCCACACATCCTCCTTGTTTCTCACTCCTGGGGTTGGAAGATTGAGTATGCTTTCTCCAAGCTCTGTTGCTTGATTTCTCTATGATACTGGCATAGATTTCTGATTCTTCCTTCATGAAGTTCTGTCCCCTTGGCTCTCAAAACATTTTAATCTAGGGTTATACCCTTCATTCACAGACTTTCTGTCTTGGCTCCTTCTCCCTTTCCTGCCCTCAGGATTAAGATTTTCTTGAGGTCTTCTCTGCCCAAACCATGTCCATCATCTCTAACTTTACCTATATCCTCACGCACTGGTTCCACAATGTACTTACCCTTTCTGTAGTTCTTAATTTATCTGAGTGTATGAAGGAATATTCAAACAGTTCATGGAAAATGCATATTATGAAAAACTAAGCATGGATTTCAAACATTTTTGCACCAAAATATACTCATTTCAATTCCTATTTCTAAGAGATTTTTGAAATATCCTCATAATACATACAATTTACTACCAAATTGAAAATTTCAGGGTCAGTCCCCACCCCAGAGTTCAGTTAGTGACCATTGAAGTAGATGTTATCTCTAAAACATTTTTCTCAATTCAACCTCCTTCTCTTAATAACTGCCACTACCATAGGTTCCACATCATCTTCCCTAGTCTGAACTTAGGAATTTTTTAACCTGACTTCAATATCTTGAGGCTCTTGCATCACAAACCTTCTCTATCGTGTAATCATAGTGATCTTGATACTACACAAATTTTCTCTTTTCAAAGTCCCTGTTGGTTCTCTGCTTCCTACAGGGTTAAATCTAATTTCTAGTTTCTTTTTTAAAAAAAGATTTTATTTATTTATTTGACAGGTGGAGTTATAGACAGTGAGAGAGACAGAGAGAAAGGTCTTCCTTCCGTTGATTCACTCCCAAATGGCCGCAAAGGCCAGAGCTGTGCTGATCCAAAGCCAGGAGCCAGGTGCTTCTTCCAGGTCTCCCACATGGGTGCAGGGGCCCAAGCACTTGGGCCATCTTCTGCTGCTATCCCAGGCCACAGCAGAAAGCTGGACTAGAAGAGGAGCAACCAGGACTAGAACCAGCACCCATATGGGATGCTGGTGCTGCAGGTGGAGGATCAACCTAATGCGCCATGGCACTGGCCCCTCTAGTTTCTTACCTTGCAAGACATCCCCTTCTTTGAAATAGTAAATGACATACTCTTTTTGTTCTGCTACATACAGACTGAATATTCCCAATATCTAGAACATCCATCTTCCTTCTTTGGATGAATAACACTTTCTAAGACATGACTAAAATATTATCTACTTTGTTGAGTTGTTTTTACTATAGCACCTAGGGAATATTAAGTATTTGTCAAAGCACTTTGCCAAGTGTTTAAAATTGTTATTTCATTTAATCATGCAGTAATTATTATTATATTATTTTGTATTTGAAGAACCCGGGCTTTGGAGAGGATGGGTGACTTTTTGAGTATGACAATTTTTTTTTTTTTGAGTATGACAATTTACCAGGCTCTTAGCTCTAGGTGCTTCAGTATGTAACTCACTGGCTAATAATAGCCAGCACTCAGCAAACATTTATTGAAAGAAGAAGAATTAAAGGCTATTCACTTAAATCATGAGCTACAAAGAGGTAAAATTCCATAACAGGAATTCTCAGAATAGTGGGCATTATTTTATTTAATATAGGAAAGGAAATAAAAGTAGAAGCAAAGGGAAGAAATTTCTTTTTCAAAAGAGAGATGTAATACTTTAGACTAAAGCATTAAAACTTTAAGATTGATACATTTTAAAAAATTTATTTATTTATTTATTTTCAATATTTCATAAATACAACTTTAGGAACATAGTAATTCTTCTTCCCACCCTACCTGCCCTCCTATCCACACTCCCACCCCTCTTCCTCTTCCTTCTTCCCAGTCTTGTATTTTACTAATATCTATTTTTATTTAACTTTTTATACAGAAGATTAACTCTATTATATGTAAAGAGTTCAGCACTTTGTATGATAAAGAAAAAGACAAAAACAAAACAAAACAAAAAAACTGTTTCTCAACAGTCCAGACAAGGGCTATTCAAAATCATTGCATCTCAAAGGTAATTTAATTTTTAGGAACTTAATTCTCTTTAAAGAAGAACCCAAAAATGATACATTTTTTGTGAGAACTTGGACTTAATTATCAATTATGAGACATAAGAATATCCTCCATTTAATACATTGCAATGAAGTAAATCTTTGAGATCAAGATTTACTATTAAGTCTCATAATGCAACTTTTTGAAAACAGAGGTCCTGTATGGGAAGTTAGTGCACAGTGACTTCTGTTGTTTATTTCACAAGTAACACTCTTATGTATGATTTCAGTGATCACCTGAGGCTCTTGACATGAGCTGCTAAGGCTATGGAAGTCTTTTGGATCCACAAACTTCAGTATTTTTGACAAGGAAGAATTACTATGATCTTAAAGTTGTAACTGTGTATGACATTTGTAACTGTAAAGCAGTATAATTCTGCATACGTTCCTACAGACTTACTTTTAAAGGTACAGTTTTAAAATGTGCCAGGGGACCCCAATACTCTTAAGCTGGGTGGTAAAAATAGCATTTTAAGTATTACAGAGATCATATAGATAGGATTAAGTATTAAAGTGATCATATTGATAATACCAAATGTTAAAGTGATCATATAACACAGACCAAGTGTTTGGTAATAATAATAGATAGAATTTAATAATAATAGATAAAATAATAATAATAGATAGAATAGATAGGGAATGTTCCAACATGGGAAGCAGTCCATACAGCAGACTCATAGAATGACAGTCACCTTAAGTAGCACTCTGACCTCAGAATAAGCCCTTCAGGCATTATGATCTGGCTGAAAAGCCCAAGGGAGAATTTCAGGCATGGAAAGCCAAGACACTGCAGTAAAAAATGTTCTACATGAAGGAGCTCTGTGGGTGAGACCCCAGTGGAAAGAAGTGGTCATTAAAGAAGGATATACTTTTCTCTGAAGGGAAGAGAGAACTTCTTCTTTCCTTATGGCCTTGTCAAAATACTGAAAGTTTGTATCTTGAGAATATAGTAGTCCCCCCTCATCCAGGAGTGGCATGTGCCAAGACTCCTTGAAGATGCTTGAAACCACAAATCATTCCAAACTCTATATATACTAGTAATTTTCCTATACCAGCATATTTATAATGAAGTTTAATTTACACATTGATCATAATAAGAGATTGGCAAAAATGCCCAATAAAATAATTATACCAATGTACTACAATTGTGCATTGGGACTATTATTGTATAAAATAAAAGTTACTTGAACACATTCACTATGTCATTAACAGAGTTGATTTGAAAAGTGAAACAGTACTGAATGACTAAAGGGTAGGTGCTGTATACAGCATGGATACATGCTGGATAAAGGGATTGTTTATGTCTTTGGCGAGGTAGAGAGGAACAGCACAAGATTTCAACCTATTACTCAGAATAGTGTGGGATTTAAAACTTATGAATTGTGATATTGACCTTCAGTGTAGTAGTTCAGATTACACTATTGTCATATCAGAGTACCTGGTTTTGAGTCTCAGTTCTGGTCCCAATTCCAGCATCTTGCTAATGCACATCCTGGGAGGCAGTAGGTGGTGGCTTAAGTGACTGGGTACTTGCCATGTACATAGGAAATCTAGATTGAGGTCCTGCCTCTCAGCTTTGGCCTCCTCAGTCTTGGCTGTTGTCATCATTTGGGCAGTAAACCAGCAGATAAGAGCTCTGGTTGTCCTTGTCTCTTCTGCTGTCTCTGCTTCTCAACTTGAAAAGAAAACATGAATTGTTTATTTCTGGAATTTTCCATTTACTATTTCAGACTTTTCAGACCACAGTTGACAGGGTAACTGCAAATTCAAAATCGTGGTAAAGAGACAACTGCATATAGACATAAAGATTAGGAAAGGGTTTCTCTTGCATATAAATGGTGGCATCTACTACTTGAAAATATCCCACGATGAAAATTAAGTAAAAATTAATAGTGAGACAATAATTTCTCTTTTTCCAAACTGACATAATTGCCTAGTTTGATTTTCATTTTTGTTCACTTAGTCTATCCTGCCACATTATGAATATTTCACATTTTTTATATATATATATTTTTGACAGGCAGAGTGGACAGTGAGAGAGAGAGAAGAGAGAGAAAGGTCTTCCTTTGTCTTCATTCTTATATGCAGGAAAGTTTATTGCAAGTATTTCTAGAAATTAAAACTTAAAAGAAACTTCAAAGCTCCTGAAGGCTTTCATGTGTTTTAAATAACTATTAATGTTCACTTAATTAAAATTTGTGTTTTTTGTAATTTTGCTTTGCAATATATCTTAATATATTCCAAAGTTCCAGGCTGTCATCATTTTAGAAAGCTAAGCTATGAAAGCATCGAAAGATTTCTGAATATATCTCAGAGAAAAGAAATGCAAAATAATCACTCACATCTGAAGAAAAACATGATATTTGTCATGAGAAACAAATTTTATATATTTTTAATAGGGTACTTGTCCAGTAAGTGCAAAAGCCCTGGAACTTTATTTTCCAATTTTGAGAAGAGTCTATTCCAAGGTCCTGGTTGTGAAGAAGCAAAATGAGGCACAAAAGTCTCAATGATTAACTGCACTTATGGATAAAGCAAGATTCGAGTCATTGACCATCACCCAAAACTTTTCCAATTCTTAGATTTCTCTTCATTTTCATGATTCTTATAAAATGAAATGAATGCTTGATTATCAGTGAGGGTGACAAAGTCCTCCAGCTGATGACTTCAGAGCACTGGCAGGTAGCACCATTTATTAAGGAAGAAAGGAGTCACTTGGTGTTTCTATCACTTCCCTAGAATGGGCCCCACAACACTACCTTTGCAGAGTTAGAGGCATAAAATATGATAAATACCCTGGAAATATGGTTTGAGCCTCTAACATGAGGAGTTACAAGGAACATAACTTAGAAAGGCAATTAGGAAGGATGTGCTTATCTTAGGTTTCCCAGATTATATATAACCTTGCATTTTAGTATAAAACTGCCAGAGCCAGTAATACTTTGGTTTATTTTGAGGGGGAAGGGAGGGCGGACGTTCAGACAAGTCAATTAAGGAAGAAATTCTTGCTTAAGAATTATCTTTATGGCTTGTAATTGTAAACTGTTCTATATTCTCTATTTATGAAATAAAATTATTATTCATGGACTACTCATTCTTTTTCATGTTCCAGTCTTAAGTTTTACTCTGAGGGGTGGGAGTGTCTGCTTTTACTCAGAAGGTTTTTGAAGATTTCCAGAACCAAGGTCCTTGCATTTCTCCCACTAGTACTTATCCAAAGCTGAGGTATCCGGCTCAGGCTTTTTGAGAGAAAGCCCTTTGATTGTCCTACATCTGGCCAGCTTCCAGCTTTGCTGCACGATGATTAAGTGTGCTTTTACCCAAAAAAGTTCAGAAAAACTTATTCTCAAAAAATAGAAAGTGCTATCAGCATTTATATACAACTTGAAGCCCAGATAATTAACCAGCTTTTCCTGCCTTGAAGCAGATGCTCCTACACAGAAACCAGTCAACAACGCCATGGAGGAGATAGAGATCCAAAACGTAGACATGAAACATCCATTACAGATGCCTTCATCAGGTATCTTTGAGCTTCTCACTGTTATGTGATTTCCTGTTCTCTTCTTTGACCTTTCCAAATTTCCAGATATTTATTCAAATTTCTGTTACACCAAATGCACAGCTTATCCTTATGAAGGGAAGGTAGCTATAGTTCATTTGGACTTGCTCACCACTCGATGCAAATCAGTGCAAGGGCTCTGAGAAACACCAGGAAAGAATATTAGAGTGAAAGCATGAAATGAAGCTCAGCTACAAAGAGAAGAGAAAGGGGAAAAAAGTGTTGAATTTAGGGGATGATGAAACTAGGTTTCTGTCTTTTCTTGAAGTGCAGTGTGTTTGATTTTAAGGAGTAAATTTTAAGTTGTTATCTATTGTACAGTTTATAATAGTTTAGGTACTTTACTATAGAAAAGAACTAAAAATCAGTCTCTGGTATTTCTCCAATCTGTTAAATCAGATTAGTTCCTTACCCTCCACTTCTCACAATACTCATAGCTCAGTTTTTTACGTGTATGATTCAAATACTTGGACCCCACTTGTGAAGATACGTTTCCCCAGTCTTGCACAGGCATTCTACTTTTTGGCTTCCTCTGAACTACACAGCCAGATCCATGCAGGCAAAATGTCTTGGCAGTTCTAAGCCTCATCGTGCTTGGAACTTGCTTGATCAATGCTGTTTACTTCTGCCCTGCACTCATGGTTTGGTCACAAAGGTGACAGCTGAATCTTATTTGATTCATTCACTGCTATTTATCAATCTTTTATTCCCCTCAGTGCTGGTCCATAGTAAGATTAACTCATTAATTTCTTCATTTACTGGTCTAGCAGGGGCCAGAAAATGAGATGGATGACATCCTGCTATTTGAACTTAAGGTTTGTGTGGAAATACAGATAAGTATACAGGCAGTTATTACACACTTCTAGGTGCTAGGAAAGAGGAAGAATAATATATGATGTAGTCACTGATTGAAGATGTATAATCCAGCTGTGAATATCAGGGAAGGCTTCCTGGAAAAAGCAGCATGTAGGTTGAGACTCATAGGATGAATTGGAGTTACTCAAGTGAATTCTGCCTAATTAAATGCCTGAGGACAGGAAGGGAATTCAACATTGGTGATTCACAGAGTGTGTATGTTTTATAGGCATTGGTGAATCTGGGGAGTAGGGTGGCAAAGAGAATAAATAGGGGCTGGAGATAGCTTTGTGACCCATAAGATTTGGTTTGAACTCTCTGTAAGGCTGTGAGTCAGGCTCTGGAGGAGTGACCTGATTGTGTTTTAGAAAGATCCTTCTGGCTAATGGAAGGAGGATGGACTGGTGTGGCCAAGAAGAAGGCTACTGTTTCTTAGCCTTGGCAAGAGGCTTGTCCTAGTGTAGTAGCACTGAGGCTACTTTTTTCTGAATAAAAGTGAGTCTAGGTGGAACACTGTTGGTCTTGGTGATGGATGAGATGTAGGGAATGAGAAAGTGGGAGAAGGCAGGCTGAATGCCTTTGATTCTGAGTCCGACAGTACAAGGAAAGGAAAAGCATTGTGTTCTTGTTGTCTGCTACCTGTCATGATTTCTTAACAAGTCTTCTTCTCTACCCCTTCTCATCTGGTCTGGTCTTGTCTTCCCTCCACTTCTCATTTTCCTGTAGGCTGTGACCAAATTTTCCTGAAATAGTTTCTGGCTTTGTTTCATTTTCAAGGTTTTTTTTCTTTATGGAAAACCTTGCCTCATTATGTTCATGCACTTGTACCTTCTTTCTTTTCTGTGAGAAATGCTTTCTCCCTCAAAAAGTTTTGCCAACCTACTAGGGCCGCATCAGCTCTCTTCTCCTCAGTGATGTCATTCACACCTCCTGCAGGTGTATACTCCTGCTTGTACACTCCCATGCCTGGTCTTTCTCACCCCTTTGTATCTGGATGACAGGACTTACTACCCATTGAATTATCTGTCACTTTTCTTCTTGCCTTCCTACCTGCCCATCACCTCACACTAGATTATTATCGGTGGAAGACAGGGATTTGGCATGTTCCATTTCTAGTTACATTGTTATGAAGAGATGGACATGCACATATTAACATATGTGTTAATAAAGTGTTTAACAAAGTGTCGTGAGAAATTGTGAGTGACCTGCCTCTGCTCTTTGCAAATTGCTCCCACTGTCCACCCCCTGCAAAAAATTCTGTTAATCTCATTCTTTAGCTAATTTAATAACACACTTTTAAGTCTCTTTTGTTGTCCTTTTATGCAATCAGGTAAACCAACTCCACGGCATTCATGAGTTTGTTATGAAAGTTTAAGTTCCCTAAGAAGGGACTACTATTGTATATGAGGGACTTTCAAAAAGTTCATGGGAATGTATATTATTGAAAAATCTTTAAGGCATTTCAAATATTTTTGCACCAAATGAGCATATCTTTCAATTCTACTTTCCATGAATTTGTGAAGTGCTTTTCTGTGTACAATGTTGATCACACTAAGTTTCTACTATAATGAACAATGCTGTAGAAATACGGGATTAGTTGTGACATCTTAAATTACTTCAAAGTCTAATTACTTAAGCCTTTATAAATCTTTTTAAGTCAAATATAAAACTGTAATAATCTCTATCTCATTAATTTGTCGCAAGCATTATGGACAAAATGCATTTAGAAAATTTAGCATAGACTCTGATACACTAAAAATGCTCAATAACTATCACCTAATCTTAACATCTCTTTTATCCATATTCAAACTTCATGTGTTTTATAATGTTCAATTAGTTTTTCGACTTTGTTATTTTGAAACCTGTATTGATCTATTTGAAAGTCAGAGTTACAGAGAGAAGGAGGTGGGGGAGGGGGAGAGAGACAGAAAGCACTCTTCCACTTGCTGATTCACTCCCCAAATGGCCACAACAGCCAGTGCTAGATTAGGCTGAAGTTAGGCGCCAGGAGCTTCATCTGGGTCTTCCATGTGGGTGGCAGGGTGCCAAGCACTAGGGGTATCTTTCCCTGCTTTCCCAGGCTACTACCAGTGAGCTGGATCATAAGTGGAGCAGCAGAGACTTGAGCCAGCACCCATATGGGATGCCAAAATCACATACAGTGGATTTACCCACTATGCCACAATGCCAGCATCTCAACTTAATTTTAACAGACTGATGATTGTATAAAGTGCATGTGTGTGCACATCCATGCATGCATGGGAGCATTTAACAGATATTGATAGATTCAGTTTTAAAGAAAACAGTTTTAAAAACACATTATATTGCTCAGGAAAGTATTCATGGTTTATACATTTGTCTTTGGCAACAACCTTGTGAAATCTTTTATTTTGTTATTAATTTATCACTTAATTTTTGCATATATTTTTGTATTGCTCCAATGGGAACTATATCTTATATGTCATTGCATCTCTATCTTGCCAAGTATGATAGTTTATGCTTTCTAGGTATTCAGCAAATAGCTGGACAACTCCAACCTTGCCCTCTGGTCATGGAAACATGGGAGAAACAATCTACTCTCTCTAGTTATGTCTACAGAGAGCCATGAGCCCCTGGAGGGAGAGGGAAAGAGGTAAAAAAAAATGAGTATTTCCTACTAGTGCAAAAATCTTCATGAGTCCTCTCATCTTTTTCTCTGAATTTGTGGAGAAACAAATTCCTCTTTCCAGTGGTCTATGTTGCAGAATTCGAAGTAGATTTTTGAGGAACTAGAAGAAGAGAACTGATCTACATTTCAACAATAGCCTCCATGGCCGCAGTGTTCAGGGTGAAGCATTTGAGTTCAGAAATGATGAAGTGCTTCAGTGAAACATGGTTAAAAGCACCAGGCTGTGCCTTCTAAACATGCAACCCCCAGCCTCCTATGAATACCAATCACAACAGGACACAACATCTACCCGCTCGTCCTTCCTTCCTTCCTTCCTTCCTTCCTTCCTTCCTTCCTTCCTTCCTTCCTTCCTTCTTTCCTCATTAGGAATGTTTTAACTGTTTCTATAAAAATTATGTAGGTTTATTACTGAAACTTCAAGCACTATATTAAAAATATATTTGATCTTTTTTAGATTGTCTTCCTAGTTTTCATGAGGGTCACCCTTTAGTACTAAGACATGAGATCTTGTTTTTTGTGGTTCTTGCCTCCCACAGAAGTGATGAATGACACTTCTGACACACAGGATGGTGCAACTTGGCTTCAGAGGCTTCCCCACACCCCGGATCACTGTGCTGGATCTTCAAGCTGGCTTGCTGAGATCGTAATAGTAAGGTTTTGTTATCCAAGATCTCTCCCTTCCTTGATTGGAAGAAGTTTGCCTAGATGAGAGATGATAAAGCCATGAATTTATTCATACTGGGGTTTGAAATCAGTTGAGCGTGCTCTTTCTCCCTCTTCACTTTGCGTGTCTCCTGAGCCTAATTGGTGGCAGCATCTTCCTGAGAACAGTGTAAGTCCATTCTGGGTCTATGAGTGGGTGTGTTCACCTCTAATGGAATTTCAAAGCCATCTTGAAAAAGTTACTTTTAAGAAATCACAGAGGGTTATAGGTCCCTGTATAAACTTTTTTTGTCCTTTTCTTTAAAATCTACATATATAACTTAATTCAGAGCTATAACTTTCAAGTTCAGTTACAGAAGATGCCCATGGGACCCTGAGATTTTGAACGTTAAAGCATTGCTCATTTTTCCTTAGCATGGATTATGTCTTGCTAAGTGTCATAGAATAGATATTCTGGGGAAGCTTCTGAGTTTTTCATGACATTAGGTTTGTGTGTGTGATATCCAACTGGAAGAGAGAGGAATGTACTGCAGAATTACACAGAATAGGCAAACAATAAATATTGTCAGTGGACATTGGGAGCCTGGCCAGCACTTGAGCTTCTGAGAAACTGGGTACTTTAGTCTCCTCTTTTACAGAATACTTTGATACCAGACAATTTGAAGATCAGGAAGATAAGGAAGTATTTATTTTTAACTCCTGGTTGTTTACTTTGAAGATCAGGAAATATCATTTGGACTTTTGAAATATTCTAGACTTGCTTATATTCCACTACTTCTCCCTTAGGATGATTTTTCTCATAAGTTGTCTTTCTCATTTCAATCTTTATTTTCCATGAGAACTTTGCCTTCTTGTTCATCTTGCTCTCACCTCAAGATCTGCTTAATGCTAATGCCACATTCCCCACCTTCCTATCCAGCAAAAAGGTTGTGAGAAATGCACTTGTGATGAGATTATACTTCATTGGATGCCATGGTGTACTGCAATCATAGATCTTGAAATTGAAGTTGTTATGAAGGAGGTGGAGGAGTGGAACCAATGAAGATAATGTGTTGAGAAAGCTTTGTTGGAATTAATGCACCATTTACTACACTCTTACTGCAGAGAAGGTGCAGTACTAGCCATGAATATATGGGGTGAACAAGACAGAAACAATCCCTGTGCTAATGGTTCTAGCAGTTTAGTGGGATAGGAGTGTGCTGAGGCTTTGGGCAAGGGTAGTTTGAAGGACATGGCGTAGTCTCTGGAGTCCATGAAATTCTCCTTTGGCTGTTGACTTGGCAGAAAAGTCTTCAAATAATCAGTTGTCTTGGTATTTGCTCTTCTTGGAAGACTCATAAAACATCTTTTTTGTCTCTTTTTAAAGATTTATTTATTTACTTGAAAGGCAGAGTTACAGAGAGAGAGGGAGAGGAAGGGGGAGAAGGAGAGAGGGAGAGGGAGGGAGAGAGGGAGAGAGGGAGAGAGAGAGAATGAATCTTCCATCTGCTGGTTCACTCCCCAGATGGCTACAACAGCTGGGGTTGGGCCAGCCTGAGGCCAGGAGCAGGCAGCTTCTTCTGGGTCTCCCATGTAGGTACAGGGGCCCAACTACTTGGGTCATCTTCCATTGCTTTGGTGCATTAGAAAGGAGTTGGATCAGAAGTGGAGCAGCTGGAACTGGAACTGGGGCCCATATGTGATGCTACAACTGCAGGCAGGAGCTTCACCTGCTACACCACAGCACCACCTCCCCCCACCACCTCCTGAACATAAACTTGACATATAAACATTATCTGTCAAGTGCGCATGGCGAGCATGCACAGTGTCCTCCCTAAATTACTTGACTCTTCAGGAGAATACTATGTTGTTATAAAAGTGCAAATGTTATCTGAGAGGCAGCAAAGCTCAGTGAGTATAATATTAATAAAGTTATTTGGGAGCACTAAGTCATTATCTTCTCAGTTATACATTATATAATCTTCCTAGGACACTCCCATGTCAGGAAATTGAGAAAATGGGACTCAAAGTTGATCAGAGAGTTTTATTGTAGTTTATACTCAATAAACATTTGATGATTGAATAAGTGAAGATTGATTGACTTGGCACCATACTAAATGTAGGATCTGTTGATTTATTCTGTGGTTTTCTACATATTTTTTCTTAGCAATTTGTGTAATGTTTTTGGCTTTGAAAGTTAGATTGGAATGTGTGCACTTCTGGAGAAAGATTTGGTAACTACCATATTTTACTATCATCATTATTATTATTCATAACATCTAATGAGCAATGATATTAAGTCTGATGGGAGCCAAAGTCAGCAAACATATATTGAGAACCATTAACTATAAAACATTGTCAAGAGCTTGTAATTTTCTACTAAAAATAGCAAATGTGAAAAAGGCATTTTTAATTATTCGTCTACTTTACAGATTAGAACAATCAAATTTGTAAATTTCCCTAGGTTTTATGTAGAAAATCAGTGAAAGGTGATTGATAGACACTCAAGAATTTATTTCTTCATCTTGTGCTTAGTCAGTTGGAGACAGGCTGTCTCCAGGCTATATTTTCTTTTTAATAGTTATAAAGTGAATGAACTCAAAGAACAGTCAAGTGTCCTGCTGCAATTGATATGAAAAAGGACAGGAGAGGGGAAGATTCCTCATTAATGGATTTATATTCTAGTGATAGGGTTAGAGGGTAGAAAGGTCATTTTGAAAAGTAAAGTGAAATATAGAGTATGCAGAAAAATTATCTTGTTATCTGACTCAGAGACATGGGGCTGCACGTTATCCTCTGTTCGTTTATTTTTTCTCTTAGTTTTCCTTTTATTTTTAGATTAATGTGAGTCAGACAGATGAGACAAGGGTAATTTTTAGAAGCTGTCTTCCTTTACAGGCTTTTGGGAGCAGAATTTTTGGTCTTTGTATATGATCTTATTGAATATACCAAGTGCCATTTGATTGTAAAGGAAGAAAATCTAGAGGCAAGAAATTAAATCAGAATTTGGGAGTAAATTGGTAAAAACAAATACAATATTGCTAGGAGTTAGAGTTACCCTTAATATTAGAATATAATCAGACAAAATTTAAAACTTAATTGAAAAATTGAAATTAGAGTTCTCTCCAGATTATTTTTTTAAAAGAGGAAAGCCCTTGTAACTTTGAAGGGAATTTTTAATTCAACAAAGGAGTGTGGAAAAAAAAGAGAGCATGATGAGAAGGAACCTATTTTGCTCATCATGTGCTTGATGTAATGTATTTTTAGTATAAATTACTTCTTTTAACTTTTAACATTTTCTTGGCCAGAGAAATTTTATTATTTAAAAATATGTAGATAAGGAACTTCAGTCCCCGACAATATAAATGTGTTGTCCATTTTCCAGGGTTCAAACTCAGTTTTTTTTTGATTCCAATCATTTTCTCTGGCCTCCTCCAAGAAATTCTCCTGAGGGACCGAGTGCTTCTAGCACTGGAGAAGAGAGTGAGTGAAACATGTGGCATCCTACCGACCTCACCCTTAGACCTACAAAGCAGGCGAGGGACAGCTGCATCCCAGGTCACATATCCCAGGCACACTCAGAAAAGAATACAAGGAGTCAGCTCTGCTGGTACTGGAGTAGAGCAAGTCAGCCAAGATTTTATGAAGGAAGAGAAAATGCCAGTGCAACTGTATCTTCCTTGCTGACAAAGCAAAGTAAGTCGTCTGAGGTGCAGGGAAAAGCCTTCAGCAAATAGCTCGAAACAGTGGTGTGGAAGATATGTATCCAGTATTACCAGGTAAAATATAGGACAAAATGGTTAAAGTGAAACTTGAGATAAATAATAAATAACAGAGTAGTGGCAATATATCCTGAGTACTTTGAATATATTCTTACTAACTCATATTGTGGTTTGTCATAAACTCAACTAATTAACTGGCATTCTGTAATTTAATTTGCCAACTCTGGCCACACTATGCTCCTGGCCCTTGAGGTGTGGTGTGCAAGATACTGAGAAAGACTTGATGCGAAAACACAGAGGACCTGGTCTTTGCCATAATGTGAGGTATACAGGATTCAAAACAAGATTTCCCTACACAATCATTGGGATAATTTGGGCCATTAATGGGCTAAAACAACAAACGACTGGAACAAAGTAGTATCCTAAGGAAAAGTCTTTTTTTATTGTTGTTGTTCAATGAGTCCTATAGTAGAACTTACAACAAACCTTCACACTTACAAGCTCCTAATGTGTATAATTGTTCTCTTTGTTTTCATAAAGAAATGTATGAGAAAAGGAAGAAATGCTTGAGGTAGAGCAGGCAATGTTAAATAAAACCAGCAGGATAAAATAAGACAGATGCATTTATATCACATATGTGGTATATATGTTTCCTGTTTAATTTTTATGTGAGACAGAGAAAACAGATGGAATCTTATCCCCATGTAAATCCTGTCTAAGTCAAAGATATTCTGCTCTGACTCAGTAGCATGGAATTCTTCACAGAGTCACTGAGGAAGGCACTTCATGGGGCAACAGGGGATCACTCTGAAGATGGCAGGTAGTATTTTTATGTTTATTTAATATTTTAAGGGCTATAGATTATTTAGGAGTATGTTTTGTTACTGTGCTTTTGCTTAATAATGTCCAATGTATCTATGACACTGGTGGCACTGGATGAAAGGAGACATCTAAACTTTTCAAGACAAGTTTTAGAAAATAAAATGGTTTATGAGTGACTGCATACCAATTTAGATTTTTCTCTCCCTCCTCATTAAATATGTGGCTGTGTCTTTTGTTTACTTTTCTCCTTGCCCCAGAAAGGATTTAAGGCAGCTCATAAATATGTGCGAGACCTATCACTCCTACACATGTGTGGCTGCTCAAGCATTTTGATGATTATACATTTTAAAGTGAAATGCAAAGCCTTCTTTGTGATTAGTGTGTGTGTGCTTCTGGAGAAAGTTGCTGCAATCGTTACCAACTATTACTATTTTATTGTTATTATTTCATTGTGTCTAATGTAAAATGACATTAAATCCTACAGGAACCAGACTCTAGAAAGCATATATTGAAGACTATTAGATACGAAAATTCTAGTTGATTTGGAGAATTTTCCTTGGTTTCATTTTTATTGGAAATGGTATTTCACTGTCCTTTGATTAAACCTGTCTTCACTTTCGATGAGGTTAACCAAAGACAAAAATCTGCCTCTGATAAGCACAATCTGTGTTCCACTATCAGCACTTTCATATCAAGAGCAGACAAATAACCAAAGTTGATGTAGGTCGTAATGGCAAGCATACTGTTCTTGCTTTAACATTAAGTGCTATTAGTGATCAAGCATATGAGTTGATAAAGAGTGAATCAATTTTAAATCACAGTCTACTTGAGATTTTGCTTTGCTTGGGAAAGGATTTAAACATCACCAAAAATGGTTTAAGGATTAAGAAAACAAATCTTTGATAGGGAGCATGTAACATATTAGAATGGGTTGCCTGTCTCATGCTGATTTCAATGACTTGGCAAGCTTCTTGTCAAATGAGCTGATGTTTGCTGAATCTGATGACAATTTTAGCCTCCAATGAGCTTGACAAGCTGGACAAATGGCTTCATTCCCACAGCATGAGAAGTTTAATAGAAATAAACAATAAACACACACAGCCCTTGACCTGGGCTCAGAAAATCAGATGGAAAAATAGTTCATACCGAAAATGGTGGACACCAATGTTCTAGCACTTATAGGTAATAGATAATTCACTAGAAGGTAACAGTTTTAGGGCAGCTAATAGTGGAATAAAATTGAGTATTAATTTCAGAGCAAACTTCATAGCCTAAGGAAGATGTGAAAAACCCAACCTACATTCAACAGTAGTCAAAACTTTTTTAAAATCATGAGCTCATAACCAAGCACTTTAAGAACATATATTCAAAAATAATAGGTGTGCTTGATGAAAGGATATAAAGCCATTTCAAAAGGAGAAAAAAGTAGGAATAATACATGTTCTCCCTAAGGGAAAGAAGAACTTTATTGCTGAGGAGGAATACATTTATTTCCTCTGATGTTGAATGTATGAGTATACCAGAGCCAACGGAACTTTCTTTCTTTCTTTTTTTTTTTTTTTTATCTTTTTACAGGCAGAGTGGACAGTGAGAGAGAGAGACAGAGAGAAAGGTCTTCCTTTTGCCGTTGGTTCACCCTCCAATGGCCGCCGCGGCCAGTGCGCTGCGGCTGGTGCACCGTGCTGATCTGAAGGCAAGAGCCAGGTGCTTCTCCTGGTGTCCCATGCGGGTGCAGGGCCCAAGCACTTGGGCCATCCTTCACTGCACTCCCTGGCCACAGCAGAGAGCTGGCCTGGAAGAGGGGCAACCGGGACAGAATCCGGCGCCCCGACTGGGACTAGAACCCGGTGTGCTGGTGCCGCAAGGCGGAGGATTAGCCTAGTGAGCCGCGGCGCCGGCAAGAACTTTGTATGTAAGGATGGATTTACTTAACATCAGTCATTTGTAGGACAAATAGGCTGCCTTAGGACATAAGCATCTCTTGCCATTGGGAAGGCTGGAAAGAGATGATTCACACACTGGATGTGGCTCTAGAATTTTGTGCTCCCTTCTATATTTATTATTCTACAATTCTAAGTGTGTTAGGGTATTTACCTATGTTTTCTTATACTTTGAAAAGTCAGTTTTAAAAAAAATAGTGATATTAAAAAAGCAAACAAATCCTTCTCCCACCTGTAGAATAGTGTTTATTACTATGTAGTCAAAGCAAAGTAATTGAATGATTGACTGGAAAGCTCAACTTCAATATTCAGAGATCCAGGGAGTGTAATTTGTTTTGTGGCTATTGTGTCATCTTGCACCATAACTTGCTTTTTACAATATAGTTCCCAATGTAAAAAAGGCAAAATGAGTGGCAAAACTGCACATAAAACCCAGATCAAAGTAGTTCCCAAAGCACATGGGCTGTAACATCGCATCATGATAGGAAGTTTTGTGTTTGCACATACGCACCATTTTCTTTTTAGAGCCTCTTAAACATAATAAAAACCCTCTAGTCAACAAATGCTTGTCAAGCTCCAGGCCATGGTTCTCTTGTTTCCAGGAATATTTGGTATTATAAAATCCACACAGGACCAAATAAATAAATCTCTTAGAGTTTGTTTTCCTAAGATTAATAATATCAATTCTGTGACTCTTTTTTTCTTCCTATTAACACCCCCGACTTCATTTTTGCTAGCCATCAGCTGCCTTTTTGTTCCCACCACAAAATGACTTCAAACTACAAGATAATTATACAAAAAGAGATTTGCTCCAAAAGTCAGACAGAGCCAACTATGTCAGCAATGGAAAGAACTAGTACATTTTGTTTTGGAAATAAAAAAAAATCTCAGATCTGGCAACTTGTCTATTTAACCACCAAGTATACTTCATTTTAGAATTCCAAATGGACAATGTCGTCTTTTCCTTTTCATCTACTTCTGAAAGTTGGAGACAATATTTGGCTCATTTCAAAACAGCATCCCTCTAAGTCCTATAGAATGTTAAATTATAGTACTGTTGTCTATGTATTAAATTAGATGGTTAGATGGTCAGGATGCAATATATGTATTGAACTTTTTGTAATTAGAAGTCAAAATTGTAAGAGTTGGTATATCCCTTAGTTAAAACTCTTATTACTAAATTCCTTTCTTGATATCTTATTGATATTACAAGGTACTCTTATTTTCAGAATTTAAAAATTAGTTACAAAAACTCAAATCAGACTTGTCAAGACAGGATCATCTGAAATTATCTTTCAGGAAATAAATATTTAGGAAGAAAAATTAGGCTACCTGCTGCTTTCACAGTCTTATTTTGTCAATAATTACAAGCCAGTTCAATTCACTGCTTTCCAGGTAAAATATCCAGAAAGATTTAAATCAGAGAATACTATGCACTAATCTTTTGATTTAAGACATAAATTCTCAGGAGCATGGAAAAATGCATGAGGATGGGATGCTTACATTGAAAAACAAAACATTTAGGTCTTCAGCTCTCCACAACAATAAAGGTTGGCCTGTATCTGGTGTTCTGACAAACTTTTACCATACTTCACTTTAAAGTGTTTTGGTGCATGTTGTCTAATTGAAGAGAAAATTTGTACATTCAAAGTATGCATTTTTGAGATAAAAAAACCACTGTTCAACTATAAGATCTTGTGGTTATATATCATTTTAATAGAGCTACATATTAAACAACATAACATTTCATGAAAGTTTAGAACCTGCAGGTTGCAATGGATTAAATTCTATCCTAATTGCTTTCTCAGAAAAGCCAGTGGAAAATTAGATGCATCCCACCAGGCAATAAATATATCACACTAAACAAAATTTAAACTAGGAAACAATCAAACCCTTCTCTTTATTCCTTTGAAGGAGAAGCGTATTAGACCTTTTAAGAAACAAGATCAAGAGCATTTTGTGGGAAATTCAGAGGAAAAAAACTATTTGGACTGAAATCAAAATGTTATGAACAGTACTTTCTAAGTAATGACACATATCAGCAGTATTTGTAACCATAAGAACAATGTGATAAATTTTAATCACTTGGGACTCCAGCTCTGTGGGAAGTGCTTACTACAGAGACATCATTTATAGGTTTCCAGTTATGACCTACATCTAAAAGACATTTTAATGATAACTGGAGAAAGTAGATAGATTGTCTTCCTAGAGTGTTGAAGTTCCTGCTTGTTGTCATCCTCAGCTCACAGAGCAGAGGCTTTCAAAGGTACTCTTTAGTTTAACAGTCAGGGTGCAAGACCAAAGGGATGGAACTATCTAAGATAAAATATGCCAGAAACGTACACTCCTCAGGATTTCCTGTGGGAGTCTGACCAAAATAAAGCAATATTAATAAATATAAATTCTGGAACACTATTATCAACAGAAACAGGGTCTTGAAATGTACCCTTGAAATTCTTCTTGTTTCCTCAGGCAGGTCAACTATTTCAGTGTAACTGTGCAAACGGATAGACCTCCCTACAAGGACAATTGCTTTATATTATACTCAAGATTCAAAGACATAATAGACATACTAAAGGAAGGAGTTTAATTTGTTGGACACTCTAAATCTTTGAGCTTAGTCAGGGTCCTTTTGTCCCTAATCTTGAAAGCATTTTAGAAAAAATGTATCTTCAAAACATTTGAAGATCACACGATATGAAATTGACCAATTGCTTTCTATCTTTTCTCACATCTTCAGCGCATTTTTGTAGAGTGGGGAAGTTCAGTAGTAAATAATGAAAAAAAAAAAAAAGGAAAGAAACTAAAAACAAAGGGGACTTATTGTTGTTAAATCATACAAAATTGTCATGCTTCTTCAGATTTCACCCCCAGGTTTGAAAAACATCACTTCAAATGTAGTTCAAACTCAAATAAAATTTCCTGATCTTAGGTTTCTCAAAAGGCAGGACTCTTTGAGACTAGATATGCCAACTTTCAAACCATTGCCCATGAGAATCAACTCTTACAGGCAGGGAGATGTTTGTAACTGTTCTTCTTTCTTCTGATCTTATGTGATCAGAAATGTGGGGGAATGAAATTATTTCTAACTTTTCTTTCTCATTGAATTCTGTTTCAAAGTATTTTTAACTTCACAGAAAATAATTTAGTCTAGTTGAGGAAGCCTTTATGTTAATAAATCTCACTCAACTCTACCCAATTTGTGAGTTAAATATTTGTTTTACAAGATTATTTTTCCAATAGGACTAATCATAAAAGTGTTTGAGTTCTCTAACTTTCAGAAAAATCACAGGCACACTAAAATTAGAGAGTATTAAGAACAGACAATAGGGAAATAAGCGCTCTTCTTGTCTTAAATAGGAAACACACACACATAAATCTAAAGAGGCTACTATTTTCTAGTTGATAAAATTCTAAAGTTTGTTCCTTTGAAAAGTAACTTTTGTAAAGGTATGCACCATAAAAGCGATAGCATACCAAAGATAATAATGGAATCACTAAACATGGCTCAAGAGCCAAATTTCAGACCTCCAAGAATTTTATGTTGTCTCTTTTAGTATTTCCATATTAAAATAGAGGACCCAGTCTTAAACCAACAAAATAATCAAAGTTTGTTATTGGAAACACAGAATAACTAGGATTCATGTATTTGTTATTATCTATTTCTAAAGATGAGACAAGAGTCCAGCTGTTTTGACTACCCAATGCATAGCCTTGACTCAGTTCATTAAACAGTTGCTCTCAAGAAAATATGTCCCTTCTTCAATCTGGCTGGACTGCAAGTACCATTGAACTTGACTCCAAATGATGGGTTCAAGTTAAATTATTTGAGACATAGAATTTTCTTGTTTTAAGTCACCATAACAACCTAGACCATCTGTCATCCCACTTACCCCACCAATGAATGGTTCAATGATAGCCAGTCTGCCAATGAAGGTCTCCAGAATCAATATATTTATTTATTTTCTTTTGCCTGTAGGAACCTACAGCCATGTTTAGTTTTTCTCATTCTTATGGCTGTTTCCATCTTTTCTCATTATTCTTAATTCCTTTTATTTTTTTTTAAGGAAGAACTTTCTAACATAATGGAAAGTTGTATCAGTGGAAATGCTTTTCCAAATTCTTTTTGTTTTCACAATATCTTCTCTTTCAAGAATGCTTATCTTATTAGAAAGGACCCTATCATGGACTGAGTGTCTGTAGAGCTGTTGAAAATACAGAATGATTACAATACAGCAGAAGAATGATAACCAACACCAACTTCCTGCGTGGGTTAACCAATTACATTTTCTGTGATTAATAAACTACCCTACAGATTAGCAGTGAGAACCCATTATTTAGCTCTAGCTATGGCTGAGCATAGATGTGATAGGCTATCTCCTCAAAAAGTCTTTTAACTATTTACTACTTATAGTCTTTTGGTTTCCACTGAAATATCATTATTTTAGCCTTTTGTTCACTCCCTATTTTTTTTGGCTTGGATAAAACTTAGAGAAGAACTTCAATTCAATGGTGTATTGAATTCAAAGTTGCTGCAATTCAGGCAAATTCCAATTAATGACAGATTGGCTTGCTATTTTGGTTCACAAGACCTTTATTCCAGATCCTCAAGTTCAGACTAGCAAAATGTCATGATAACAATCAGCTATCATACAGAAAGAGAGGAAATGAGTAGCAAGAAGAAGGTGCATGATAGCTGATGAATAAATAATATAAATCAAAGAGTTTCATATCTAATTCTCACGACTAGCATATTTATCAATTGCTTTTGAGGTTTTCATTCACAGGGGATGTATACTGTTGAACAGCCAATCTGCACCACATTGGACATTTGAACTACCTATTCTATTAGGAAGGGCTTTTTAAAGAGAAATCTGACTTTTTACTGTTTTGAGAAGTGATGAAAGGTATCACATACTGTGTTTCACAGCCTTTGAATCTCAGCCCCTGCCCACATATAGCACACACATTATCCCAACACTCACAAGACTTAGCTGTGATGAGCAGGTCTACTGAGACTGAAATTAATGAACTCATGTTCCATCGTCTCATGCAAAACCTCCTCCACAACAAGGTAAGGTAAGGAGAGAGATGTGGCCACCTCCAGGATCAGAAATCAATCTAGCTCTGAAAATTTCTGTCAGTATGGTCTGGGAAGTGGACCCACAAGGCCTAATCCTAGCAGAGCAACTGACCAGGTTTCTTAACATTTACACTTTCCTGAGGAGCACCTTTGCTTCAGTGGTCTTCATATTGCATTCAGATAGATACATTATCTGTTTTTTTTTTTTTTACCATAGATGACCAGGTGAATGGAATTTTAATTATTAAAAGACAAAAAGTATAAAGAAGATTTCTGTCCCCTCATTCCTCTTTCATTAATTTGTTCCGTCTGTCAAAAGCAAAGCATGGTTTAACCCAGGGTCAACAAGATTTTACTTTGGAAATAATGTCTTTGCTTTTTTAACATAATATTTTATTCTTTTGACTGCTGTTCCCAAATTGCATGAAACATCCCCAATTGTCTCTCAATTTTAGTTCTAAAAGAACATAGTAGATGTGAGAGATAGTTCTTATTTTTGAAGTAGAAAGATTCCTGCACTCAAAACACATAATTTCATTTTTGAGCGAAAGAGTTTGAGCCTTCTATTATGAATGACTGGAATTTTAAAAGACAACAACAAACCACTCAGTTCTTTTTCCAAGACTCACAATCTGAAGACTTCCCATTTAGCCAACCCTCCCACTAGACAAGTAGGAAAGATAAACAAGGCAACAGACCCCTGGGTTGTACACATTGACAAGATTGCAGCCTCTCCAATTAGAATGTTTCATCCCCATATCCAATGTCTCCCAGAAGGACTGCTAGTAGGAGGAAGGAGGAAGCATGAGGTTAGGAACTTAGAAAGATTGGGCAGATAGTCAAAGCACTGGACAGATGAGGAGGCCTGTAACTCATTAGCAGAGCACCTCCCAGGGGCCTCTGCAGACATCCTACAGCCGGCAAAGAAAGCACAAGTCTTCTGACAGTCAGACTTTGCATTAGCCTGTACCCAGCACCGGCCACAGTATTGTTCTTGGTGTGCTGCAAAGAGTGTGGGACAGGCTGAAAGCATAAAGTCCAATTCAGCACTTACTGAACTGAAGACATGGTGAAAAATATTATAAACATGACTGCTTTCACACAAGAGGCAGAGAGCGAATGGGTGCCGGCAGAATCCTTCAGAAAAGTAAAGAAAAAAGTTTTTCATTTTTTGTGAGAAATTTATTGAAAAATTATTATGGATTTAATGTTAACATTTATCTCAAAAGTAAATATCTTAAGGATAAATATAATTTTATTCAAGAAAGACTGATTTTTGACACTGTTCTTTTAGTCTACCAAAGAATTATTTAGTAACCTATGGCTATAATTATTTGAAGAAATAGTTCAGTAAGCATCTGAGAGTACCGAGGGCACATCAGAGCACTGGTTTCCCTCACAGCAGCAGGGAAATGGAAGCTTTGATCTAGAGGGACAGAGAAGTCACCCACCTCCCTGCTTCTCTATCCCATTAGACATAGTGCCTCTTTGAATGATAAATACTTTGTGCCATCCTCTTTGTGAAATAAAATTTGTGGGTTGTTTTTCCACCTGTATACATCACTTAAAAACTTCAATAATTTTCCTAACTATAATAAGAAGTAGAAATGAAAGACAAAGTAACTGATAATAAAACAGAATAGTTTTCAAAATGTGGCAACATATGCACAACTACGCTGGAGGATACTTTGAAATGATCTGAGTCTTATACTTACACTGAGTAACTTGGACTTGAATGAAAACAATATTGAAATGCTTGTTGCCAATATCTCTTTTATATTTGCATTTTGAAATATGGGTTAAATTATCGTGTACTTATAAATACTTGCATGTATAACCAATGTGACATGTAAAGTATAGTGAAATAGCTGTGTTTTATCTGAAATTCAAATACCACAAGAAGCTTTGCATTTCTAGGAGAAGCAACTATGATAACATTTGATTAAGAAACTTTATATGTTTATGCAAAACAGAATTGACTTCTAGGTTCAGATAATAATAAATAGGTTTTTTTTTCACTGCTGCTAGGATACATTTGGAGAAGACGCTAGGAAAAGCTGTGTGGACATTTTCAGGTGGGACTTCGCTGTGCATAATGGATCATTCCTAACTAGGTCCATTAGATGCCTGTGACCTCTTCCTATGTAGAATCCAGGGTTGTTCCTTCATAATTTTCTAAACATTCCTGCACCTAGGCACTGATAACTACTTTTAATTCTTGCCCTCTCAATCTACACATTTGAAAGTTGAGGCCTAACGAGGTTAAATCCTAGGTTCACAATCATGTAAGTAGTCTGAGCCAGAATCAGGATTACTCACCAGGCTCAGGGATTTATTGACCTTATATCTAATTAGTTTCAAAGCCTCTGCAATCTCGATAATGGCATAAATCCTTACATCTAGGCACTATTTCACTTTTTTTTTTGTTATATCCTATAATCTTTCTCCTGGGTTATATCTGCATATTCACCATCACTAAGACATGCTGCATTGCTATCATTTTTTCATGGCTCTCTTGCTGAAGATATTGTCTCTGATCATTTTTTTTTCCAAATATAGTCTTGTCCATGAAAGATTTCTTCACATCCAGTTCTGGAATGGTCACTCCCTCTAGGTAGAGAATTCTCTATAGAAGTCTGTGTCCAGATCCTTGTCTTGACTCATTATTTTGAGAGTATGTCTACCTTGTACACACTTCAATGGCAGAAACAGCCTTATTCTTAATGTTCTGCCTGCCCCTTACACAGCCATTTAACTGATGGTCGGTACTTACAGTTGGTTCTTAATTTTTACTGTTGCATCATTGCAGTGCATACTATTCTCAGCCAAAGGGACACTGATAATTCAAGTGCATCTACCTCATTCTTCCAGACTGAGGCAAAACAAGCTTCAAGCAACAAAGCTGTGCTGGGGACCATCTGGGAAAGAACAACAGAGACATGGGTCTGGCTTGCAGTGGTCAGGAAATGAAGTGGTTTGTTCCTAGCAACGGTCCACTTTGTATTTTGGAGGCAGAGATATAAACAATGAACGACTCTGTGAAAAGCAGCTGCAGTCACAATTTCCCATATGTGCAAACTTCAGAAAGGACTCCGGTACCATATTGGGCTTCTCAGCCACACACAGGAGTGGAGTCATCACTGTCAGGGATATTGTCTTTGAATACGATGCAGAACAATGTGCCCATTTCCCACTTGCTGTGTGAGTGAAGGTAGAAGAAAAGTGGGGTAGTGTCACTGACACCAGCTGGTCAATTTTTGGCTGTTTATTAACACTCTGCAAAATCTGGATGGAAATTTCATCCTTAAATGAAAAATACAAATTTTTAAAGTTTAAGCTTTGAATTAAAGTCACACCAGTTTTATAGAGCATCCCTACCTTTGGGTTTCATTTTTTCGAGTGTTTGCTGATTGGTTGTCAAGTTGTTTGGGTTACTGCCTTCTCATCTGAACGTTTTATTGTGAAAGTGCAACATGTGAGATCTAACATGATGTATTAGGCATATAAGTAATCAGGGAAAAATGTAGTTAAGCCCATGGATTCTTTGGAAATATGCATAAATATTTACAAATTATAGAGTTAAATCCAACTTTTTTGGTAAATGAACTATATCCCTTCTTTTTTTTTTTAAATGAGAAACATCAAACCCTAGAAGGCAGTTGGACAGCAAAGCATAAAACACTGAGAAAATTGATTCACAATCTCAGTTACAAAGTTATCACACATAATTTTCATAACTCTGTCTAATACCTTTATAGATTTTCGTGTTTACAATGTATTTCCTATATTTGTAACTAATTTTGGTAAGAATTTTTATGATGAGTTTTGCAATTGTATGAGGTGATCTAAAATCAAAGCTTTCCTAAATGTTAGACACTATTCATTATATTTCTGGCTTCTTAACTTTGTTATTCATAACTGATAATACCAAATGTCCAAATAGTTGAACTTGTGACCCATTTTCCTACTCTTTCCAGAATTTGCCTCAATACACAGAAATGAAACCAGAGTTTGTCTATTTGTTAGCAGTATGGACAATAACTTATCAGTAGAAGCAACTCCTTCTAGATTTGGCTATTGATCAGAAAATGTTCATTATTCACTGCTTGGTGCATTTCGATTAAGTAATAAACTCTCCATGGAAGACATCCTTTAATTTAGAGGAGACATATTTGAAGTAATTATCTGTGGCTATTATATAAGCTTTAGTTAGCACTTCACATTAACTGATCAATCATCTAATACACTAGAGAAAATGATACAAACATTGGATAAAATAAACTTGGACAGGATGGGAAAAGAAACGTTATTTCAAGAGTATCAAGGATTATATGCACCAGTAATAAAAGGAGTTGTTTTATATAAGTCCTAAAAACTAAAGATTAAATATGATGGATAATAGTATTTTCCATTTTATAGTTGACTTAGAGTGATAATTTTGGGGACTCATTTCTACTAATAAGTGTCAGTGTGCTGGTGAGATAAACCTGCCACATTAGATGGCAGTCCTTTGCAGAAATAACAAACCACATTGTCTTATCATGCAGAGATGCCCATAAAATGATGAGTATGCAGTGATTTCTCCTGATGAATGATTAAGAGCCCTTTCCAGAGGTAAGTGCAAATTAACTGGACCACTTGATTGAATCAGCCTATTCCATAAAAATTTGTGCACAATAAACATAATTTTTTAAAGAAGGCAGCACAAATTCCTTTTTTGATGCAAATAACTAATTACTTTAGTCAATGCAGGTAAACAAACATGAACATTTATACAAAGACTCTTGGAAAATTAGAAAGGTGGGCTTTGAAGGGAGCATATAAATGGTTTTCAAGAAGTTCACAAAAAATGCACATTGTGAAAAAAACTATGCATGGATTCAATTTTATGCATCAAAATGAAACTTTTAAAATATATTTCCCTAAACTTTATGAAATACTCAAATAGAGAGATTGGTGGTGAAGGATTCCCATGAATCTGGATTTACATGATCTGTTTCATAGTCAATAGGTTCTAGAAGCAAGAACCTGGACTTATTTTCAAGAGTGACATGTTCATATCCCAGAGAACAGTGGAATGAAAAAGAAAAAAACAGTCAGTTCTCACCTACACCATTAATGTTGGGCAGAACAAAGGAATTTAGCAAATTCTCTCCTCTCTTCTGACCTAGATTAGCAATATCCATCTCTAAATGTGTCTTTTGTTGGAAGAAAATGAATTGAGAAGCGTTCATGATACTTTTGTATTCATAAGACAATCACCTGGGTCAGTCTTCTGTGACCCTCTAATGCATGGAGCTGTACCAAGAATTCCAAGCTTCTTCCAAGAATGGGATCACTTGTGTACAATGTGTAATACATCAGGTTAATCACCATTTCCATTTCCTCAAATATTGTAATTTCTATGTATTTGGAGCCTTCAAACTCCTCACTAATTATTTTGAAGTATATTATTAATTATTGTAGAATATGGTTGTCCTAGTGTGCTATAGAATATTAGAGCTACATCTCTATCTCTATATTTTGATATTCATTATCCATCCTTGCTTTATCTCTCTACCTCATACCTTTCCTAGATCCTAGTGACCTCTGTTCTACTCTTTACTTCTATATGATCAACTTTTTAAGCTTCCAAAAATGAGTGAGCACATGAGGTAGTTGACATATAATTTTCTTTACATAGTACTTTTATATTTAAAAATGTTCATTTAAGTAACATACTTCATTACTGGTAATGGAACCTTTCTTCTAGTTAGTTTGTGTATCTATCTATCTATCTATCTATATGTGCCCTTCTTAATACACATACATGTATTTTTAAAATTACTTCAATAGGTATGTAAGAGTACTGTTTTTCTCTTGGTATTTTTAATTCATGATCAGCCAATCTTCTTAAATCTGTTAGCTTTTAAAAAACATTTTATTTAAATATGTATATATACCAAGATCAATGAGGTTTTCTGTCAACTGTCATAACCACCACTTAAATTAAAAATAAAATATTATTAGTAGGCCAAAGGTCCTCAATGTCCCCCTTCCATTTCTTTTTTTAAGATGTGAAATAAGATTATATTGCCATTAATATGGATGAGTCAGTGAAGCAATATTTATAATTGTGTACCAAAATGAATCTATTAGTTACAATAACTTTTCAAATACTTCTTTTGGTATTTCTGATAGAGATGCACCAATAGTAAAACCTTGCTTTTCTTCTACAATATTTATAAATGTTTTTATTTTCCACACTTTAGTGATAATCTAAAATGCTAATGTTAATGCTAATCTGATTGTGTTTCTTAGGAGTGCCTCTCTCCCTAGTTGACCTGGGCAAGCTAGTAAGCATTAGGCTTGCTTTCTAAGTCATCATATTGATGCCAGTAATGATTTTCTAAAAGATTGAACCAATTAATAGCTGTAATTAAGGCTGAATATAATCAGTGTTTTGATACTTGGATTTTCTAATCATTTACATTTAAATTGCATGATGAAATCCATATCACCAAACAGGCATCATGAGATGGTGATAGAAGAGAAATAACTGCAAGTGAAGTCTCTAACCTTGTTCCTCAAAGGTCTTGGTAGAGACTAGCTCATCCTACATTGTTAGAGGCAAAAGACAAATGGATTTAAGATTTCTGCAGATTCAGTTGTGTGTGGGTGTGGGTGTGGGTGTGGGTGTGGGTGTGGGTGTGGGTGTGGGTGTGTGTGGTGTGAGTGTTGACAGTGACAAGGGTCAGTCTCCAGTTAATTGCAAAATAACAGATCCCATTACATGTCTCTCTTTCCCTTTCCTTTTGCTATTTCCATGTTTCCTTGTAGCCAGCATAGAAGCAGCTTGGGTGGTAATTAGGCTGTTCTTGCCCACACTGAGATTTGCTGCAGCAGGACCAGGCTATCACGTAACCCTTGCTTAGATCTCTTCTCTGGGGATCTGAAGCTAAACCCTCCTAATGGATAAGTAACAAACTCTCTTGGGAAGAGACCTTTTTCCTGCCATTACTACAGCTGAAGAATAGTTTTCATTCTGTCTTCTAACAATGACTCTTACTCAGACAACCTCTATATACAAAGGCATTGCTCACTGGGTTAGGCCTTTTCCATAAAAGTTTTCACTCTTAGCCTCTCTTAGCCCCAGATGATCTGTGAAGGATCAGGATCCTATTTCTTTGTGTTTGCTAGCATGGATCATTTTATAATAAATATAAGAATTTTTCTAGGTGACAGTCCCCGTTAACTATGTTGTCTATACTCATTAGTTTGGGAAAATCCTACAGATAAATGAGAATGGGATACAATATTCAAGGTTTTAAAAGAAAAAATCTTCTAATTAAGAATATTATATCCAATGAAGCTATCCTTTAGAGATGAAAGAGAAACAAGGTATTCCCCATATGAGCAAAAACTGAGAGAATTAATCACTACCAGACCAGCCTTACAGGAAATTCTGAAGGGAATCCTCTATTGAATAGTAAACATCATGAAAACACACAACGCTACCAAAGTCACTAACAGAGCAGTTATAATTGGTAACCAGTCAACAAAATGACAGGTGTTAATTCTTATCTATCAATACTAACCTTGATTGCAAGTTGACTTTGGGCCATCATTTGTTGCCCTTGTAGGCACATTAGCTGAGAGCTTGATAACAGCAGAACAGTGGGGTCTCAAATCAGCCCATCAAATTGGGATGCTGGCATTGCAAGCAGGCAGCTTAACCCACTGTGTCACAATGCCAGCCCTGAAATCTTTATATTTAAGGTGTCATATTACCTAGCAACTCACTAAGAGTGTATTGATAAAATGAAAATAACCTAGTGACATAAACCATAAATTAAGCTATCAAATCAGGCCCATAATAGAGGGAATTTATCTAAGAAATTAAAGAATAATTATGATACTTTAAAACTTTTGTGAAAAACTGAAAACTGAAACAACGCTGCCAAGCTTTTAATCTATGGAATTAAATGAATTTATGGAATTAAATGAATTTAAATTTAAATTTGACAGTCAGTTACAAAGTATTTACTACATCTGAATCGTGATGTCAGGTACTAGTATAGCCAAGTGTAAGAGAATGCTTTTATTTTGAGACAAGAGAAATTTTTCATTAAAGAGGAGATAGTAGATAATGGGGTGGAAGAAAATTGGCAGACTGTGTGTGTGTGTGTGTGTGTATGAAGATTGGCCTCCTCATGTCATCTCATTCAAGAGCACTGTAATTGATGGACTGTTAAAAATGGTTAAGTATTTCTCATGGGTAGCAATCCAAGGGAGATAATTCTGCTGTAGGGATATAAAAGTAAGGCCCACAGGGCATGATTTTAAAATAGTACAAAAGATGAGGTGCAGGAAAATATAGTGGCAATGTCCACGCATTGGAGTTTTTTTGCCTGATGCTGCTGAACTCTGCTTACGAGGTTTTGCTTTACAAACCTAAACATCTAAGACTTCCTTACACTGATTCCTTGCTGAAAAATAGACAATCAGAGAAGGAGGAGAAGAAGGCGGGAGACAACTGACTGAGGTGGAATTTCTTTATTTTATTGTTTGTGCCTTAGGTGGGACCATTGTAAATGCAGCACACTGAGGGTGCACGTGAGTGCTAGTGTTTGTGAATGTGGCAGTGATGCAAGCACATTCAGAGCTGGGGAAGACTGAACAATTTCAGAGAGCTGGAAGGTCATGGAGAAGCTTTAAAAAACTTATCTCCTCCCTATAAAGGAAGAATCTATTTCTCTGCAACATAGGGCTGCCATGTGTGACTGTGTGACTGTGACTAAATTTAAGGAATATTTTATAGTTCCCATTTTATTCATCCATTCAGCAACAGTCAATGCTGGCGAACAAGTCAATATCAACACTAACACCAACACATAAACTACTTTTTCCTGATTTTCTTTCTCTGGATTTTTCTTCTCAGTCTTCTTTGCTAAATATTTCCCCTCTCCTCATCTATGAAGTGTAATTTCTTCCCAACTCTGAAATGTAATATCACATTGAATATCTGTTTGGGGCTCCATTTTGTTTTTCTTCTCTCACCTTAGGTTTCTTCTGATATATTTTTCCTATTCCCATAGTTTCAGCTCTCCACTGGTCTCTGTCTCAAGGCTGTTTTGGGCGAGTTCCAACAAACCAGTAAGTAAAGAGGTTTCTTTGGCTCATGACTCTGGTGATGAATTGGAAAAGCATGATGCTGGTGTTCTGGCAAGGTCCCATTGACTGAATCACAACAAGACAGAGAAGCAGAAAGGGAATTGCCCAAGGGTAGAAGACTTCAAATTGTGAGACAGGAAACAAGAGTTCCCACTCTTGCGGGAACTAATTCTCTCCTTCTAGACCTGCCTCACTGCTGTGAGATGACATTAATCAACTCACTAGAGTAGACATCCCATGGCCCAATTGCCCTCAGGTTCAGGTGTCAGATTCTTTGTATAAGACAGGTAAATGTTATGTGCTAAAAGCTTGTAATATTTCAAAAAATTTTAGCTATATTGGAAACAACAATACTGTATTTTGTTTATTATTTTAAATTTAATATAATCCATATTTGTACTTTCTTCCCCTTAATCCTAATCTCATGTAATTTAAATAGAAATTCCTTAAGTATTTTCTGCTTTTATGAATAAAACACTTCAACTCGCCTACAAAGATGATACCTTCCGTTTGCATGAACAATCTAGACTACAATGTCATAAATTATGTCTGAATTTATTGTCAGAAATTAGTCCCTTCAAGGTGACTGATGGCTAATTTGAAAGGCAAGAGAACACTAGGAGAGGAGGCAAGGAGAGAGGGGAGAGGAGAAGAGAGAGAAAATGAGAATGAGAGTGAGAGAGAAGGATATATATATAGAGATCTTCTTCTATCCATTGGTTTACTCCCTAAATGTTGCAACAGCCCTATCTGGGCTGAAGCCAGGAACCAGGTACTTCATCTGTCTGAGTCTTTCATGTGGGGTCAGGGACTCAAGTACAAGGGCCATCATCTGCTGTATGGCTCTTTGAACTTGACAGAATAGTCACACAATAGAATGTTCCCTAAAGCCTTGTTTATTTGGGCTTAAGGAGCAGTACATGGGTTTATCAATACTCAGCCAAGATAAAGTTGTTTGAACTTCAGTCTCTCTTCCTGAAAGAATAAAATTTCTTGGTGCTGAGGTTCATTCAAGTTTAACCTGGTAAGCATACAAAAATGTTCTCTTATACTCATAGAAGTATATCTATTTATTTCAACTTTACAGAAATAAACTTGTTTGAATAGATAAACTTGTTCACATATGAAGTTACTTTTAATCATACCTGAAAGGGAAGCCAATGGGTCACTTTCAAATAAGCTCAGATGTGAAACAGACTCCTTGGCAAGTTACTGGGCCTTTCAGGGCAAAGAAATTATTTTTGTGTGCATGGATAGAGTTGAATACTGCGTTGTTTTGATTATTACATTTTTCTGAGCAGAGACTGATATCATTTTAACTGTCCAGCTACCAATGGTATCATGAAAATGGATTGTGGGTCTTAATACTGATGTTTATACTGTGTCACATACCTGGTATGGATACATGGGTAATGTTTTGAGTTTCGTGTTATATCTTAGCCCCAAATAAATGTGTGTCTTTAAAGAGAAGGAAATAATATTTCACATGTTCTTTTGAATTCCTTTATCAAGAGGCAGATGCCTCAACTTTTTAAATCTACTCCAATTTAACAGACACGCCTTTACCAATTCATCTCTGGATGCTTGGAAAGCTGCAAATGAAGTCTATTCATAGAAACACTTCATGGCCGGCGCCGTGGCTCACTAGGCTAATCCTCCGCCTAGCGGCGCCGGCACACCGGGTTCTAGTCCCGGTCGGGGCACCGGATTCTGTCCCGGTTGCCCCTCTTCCAGGCCAGCTCTCTGCTGTGGCCAGGGAGTGCAGTGGAGGATGGCCCAGGTGCTTGGGCCCTGCACCCCATGGGAGACCAGGAAAAGCACCTGGCTCCTGGCTCCTGCCATCGGATCAGCGCGGTGCGCCGGCCGCAGCGCGCCAGCCGCGGCGGCCATTGGAGAGTGAACCAACGGCAAAGGAAGACCTTTCTCTCTGTCTCTCTCTCTCACTGTCCACTCTGCCTGTCAAAAAAAAAAAAAAAAAAAAAAAAAAAAAGAAACACTTCATTAATTTTATATTTGTTCTCAGGGAGCAGATTAACAGAATTAGTTATGGCACACTCTCATTCTAAGTCCATGTGTTTCTGTTGTTTTATTTTATTTTTTCTTTTTCCATAGGTCAACATATTACTTGTGGTGTTTATCTTTGGATGTGTATGTGTCCTTTTAAATTTAATTTAAAATAATGTATTTATATATGGTGTGCAATATGATCTTGTGATATTTGTGTGCATTGCCGACGTATATGTTTTTAAAAATACATATTGTTATTTTATGTGTGAGTTTGACATGATAGTATTGTGCTATAGAACTTATTCATTTTTTTAATATCTAGGAACTGTTCATGTCTATATTGTTTCCAATTAGTGGATAATATCACTTGGTACATATTCACCACAATCACTTTCAGATTTCCTAGTTATGGACATTTGAGTTACCTCCAAGCAGCACCATTGTGAGTATGCTGGACCAGTTCCTTTAGTTTTATACATAGAGTGGGATTTCTATATCGTCACATGGACAAGAATTATTCTAGAAAAAGGCAGTTGTCAGCAGTACATGAACTTTCATGTTTCCAAGTTTCTAAATTTTATAATCTCTTGGCATTAAAAAGAATATCATAATTATTTTAATTTATTTTTCTCTGATGTTTAGTGAGGCTAATATCTCTACATATTAAAATTTTATGCTGTCAATGCTTATCATTTTTAAAATTTCTTGACTTTTTTCCTTTTATAAGAATTCATCTATATTTTCAATACTAACCCTTTGTCAGTTTTAAATATTTTCAACTATTTTCCATTAATCAGTCATTCACATTTTAACTTCATTTATGATATGTTTTTTGGCCAAAAAATTATCATGAATTTAATAAATACACATCATGTTTTCAACATGACACCTTGGTTCTTGGAGTTTTATTTAATTTCTTCCACATAGACATTTAGGAAGATATTGTTTTAAAAAACTTTTTATATGTTTTCCCTGATCGACGACAACTAACTGAGCACCAAAGGGGAAGCCTGTTGAAGTGAAATGGACACTATGAGAAACTGTGACTTGATCAGCTCTTGTTCTGACTGTTGATGTACAATGTAATACTTTATCCATTTTAGTATTTTCTCTTTGTTTTGTTCTAGTACTATTGGTTGAACTCTGTAATTAACACACAATTATTCTTAGGTGTTTAAATTTTAACTGAAAAGTGATCCCTGTTAAATATAACAGTGGGAATAGAGAGGGAGGAGATGTACAATTTGGGACATGCTCAATTGGACTTGCCCCAAATGGTGGAGTTAGAATCGTGCCAGGGGATCCCAATACAATCCCATCAAGGTGGCATGTACCAATGCCATCTCACTAGTCCAAGTGATCAATTTCAGTTCACAGTTGATCACACTGATAGGTCTAAGAGTCAAAGGGATCACACAAACAAGACCAGTGTCTGCTAATACTAACTGATAGAATCAAAAAGGGAGAGAATGATCCATCATGGGAAGCGGGATACACAGCAGACTTGTAGAATGGCAGATGCCCTAAACAGCACTCTGGCCTCATAATCAGCCCTTAAGGCATTCGGATCTGGCTGAAGAGCCCATGAGAGTATTTTAGGCATGTAAAGCCAAGACACCCTGAAAAAAAAAGAAAAAAAAGATGACCTAAATGAAAGATCTCTGTGAGTGAGATCCCAGTGGAAAGAATGGGGCCATCAAGGAAGGAGGTACCTTTCTCTGAAGGGAAGAGAGAACTTCCACTTTGACTATGACCCTGTCGGAATAAGATCGAACGCAGCAAACTCAAAAGGCTTACATAGCCTTGGCAACTCATGACAAGAGCCTAGGTGTGGGGAGCAACTCGGACTATACTAAGTTACTGGAATTAAGACTTATTCTATGCATCTGCTCTCCCACAATATGGCGCTGGGAGAGGAGGAAACAACTTCTACACAGCTGCCTCCAGTTCGACCAATAACCTGCAGGAGCTGATCCTGCTCCTGATTGGAGGAGAGCAGCGTACTCGGCGTGTGGGTAGCAGAGTTGGGATTGTTGGAAGAGGACTATAAAGGAGGAGAGAGACAACATGCACCAGGAACATCTAAGGGAAACATCCGGATAACATCTGAGCAGCCCCCGAGAGAGCCGGCCGGTGGTGTGCCGCTCGCCCGCGGAAGTGGAGAAAGTGGCAGGGGGAGCCGCCCTTCCACGGAGGTGGGAGGGTCGGCAGCCAACCTGGGAAGAACCAGCAGCAAACCCGGGAAGGGCCGAGCAGACGAAAGAACAGCGCAGGGTCCTGTGTCGTTCCTCCGCGAATGGGGGAGCGACACCTAGGGAGATTACTGACGCCATAAACAAGAGTGTCAAATTGTTAAGTCAACAACAGGAGTCACTGTGTACTTACTCCTCATGTGGAACCTGTCCTTAATGTGTTGTCCAATGTGAAGTAATGCTATAACTAGTACTGAAACAGTATTTTACACTTTGTTCTTCTGTGTGGGTGCAAACTGATGAAATCTTTACTTAATACGTACTAAATTGATCTTTTGTATATAAAGATAATTGAAAATGAATCTTGATGTGAATGGAATGGGAGAGGGAGCGGGCGATGGGAGGGGTGTGAGTGGTAGGGAAATTATGGGGGTAAGCCATTGTAATCCATTAACTGTACTTTGGAAATTTATATTTACTAAATAAAAAATAAATAAATAAAGAGAAAAAAAACTTTTTATATTTATCCTTAACATTTATGCATTATTCTCTCTTTAATTCTAATTTATAACATAATATAAGATTGAAATTTGACTTTCCTTTTCTCCTCAAACAAGCCAATTTTCCCAGCCCTTCAACTATGCAATCTATTTTTTCTCAATGATTTATAGTATAATCTTTAGCATATAGAAATATTCGATAAATAACCGGAAAAGTTGCCATACCTACATTGGCCTGTTGCTGGGAATTCTGCTCTGTTCCACTGATCCACCTATCAATGCCTGTGCTGATATCATGCTGTTTTATAATAAATGTTTTAAATAACACACCTTTGTAGTGCATCTTAACATCTCATTGGCTGAGTTCCACTTATTTGCTTTTTTTTTCAAAATTGACTCAGCTCTTTCTAGATAATTATTCTTACAGAGATATTAGTACATGTAAGTCAATGTCATCAAAATATTTAATTTTGAATGGAGTTGTAAAAAACCTGTAGATAAATTTGGGGCAAAATGATTCTCTTTGTCAGATTATATAATTTATCCATGAACACAGTATCTTTTATAAATTTATTGAACTCTTCTTGTATGTCCAAAAATTAAACTTCAAAAATCATTCATAAAGTTTTACACATTCCCTTTAGATTCATTCCTAAATCATTTTTATTTGTTTTTGTAACTTTAATTAATATTATCTGCAGCATTTTGCACCATGTTAATTTGATCAAACTAACTGTTTCCTAGAGTCCCTTTTCATGTTGTTTAGAGTTGGTGGAAAGAGGGATTGGCACACATCTGGAAGGTTGAATTCAGGAGTGGCCATCAGTTTCCAGAGGTTATTGTGCTTACATGAGTAGCAACAGACCTGGAGATGTCATTGGCTGCCAGCTTTCCCTCAGTGATGTCTGCTTCAAGTCTAGCACTTCCCAACCACTAACCCTGTTAACTCATAGAAATCCCATGCTGACCACCAGATGCTTGGCTGTGAATTTCTAGAGGTGGTAGAGACACAGTTTCCCGTACACTTTCTCAGGAAACTTCCTTTCACAATCTGATTTAAATGATGTTTTGCTTCCTTACTTCCTCCCACAGGGATTTATTGTCTAATCCTTATAATAAATCCTTATCTCATAACTCACTGATTCTACAACCTGTATTGAGCACTGACTAATATAGTACCATATTTTCTAAGGTATTTTTTTCTTGTCACTTACTATTACTGATTGCTGATTTTTTTTTTTTTTTGACAGGCAGAGTGGACAGTGAGAGAGAGAGAGAGAAAGATCTTCCTTTGCCGATGGTTCACCCTCCAATGGCCGCCACTGCCGGTGTGCTGCGGCTGGTGCACCGCGCTGATCCGATGGCAAGAGCCAGGTACTTATCCTGGTCTCCCATGGGGTGCAGGGCCCAAGTACTTGGGCCATACTCCACTGCACTCCCTGGCCACAGCAGAGAGCTGGCCTGGAAGAGGGGCAACCGGGACAGAATCTGGCGCCCCGACCGGGACTAGAACCCAGTGTGCCGGCGCTGCAAGGTGGAGGATTAGCCTAGTGAGCCGCGGTGCCGGCCCTGATTGCTAATTTTGAAATTACATTATAGTTAGAGGACTTTGTTAATCTTGAACTTTTGAAAATATTGGGTTTTTTATATGGCCCAGAGTGTGGTAGTTTTATGAACAATTCACAAGAAATCCAAAAAAGAAATTTCATATACACTTTTTATTAATATCAGATTAGTAATCATGGTATTCACATTTGTATTTTTGTTTGCCTTTAGAATCAAGACAAATATCTATTTATATCTCTAACTAAATAAATGTCCTATCACTATCTCCTAGTTGTGTTCATTTTTTAATACTTTGAGATAATATTATTAGATGCATATTCATTTAGAATAATCAAATTTTTTGATGTTACTTACTTTGCTTGGAAGAATATCCATCTCCATGTTCTAAAATATTTCCATTTTAAGTTTTCACAAAATTTTCTTTTGGTACATATTTTCATTTTTTAAGATTATTTATTTCAAAGGCAGAGTAACAGAGAGAGGGTGAGACACAGAGCAAGCAAGAGGGAGAGAGAGAGATCTCCCATCTCTTGGTTCACTGTTCAGATGACTGCAACAGTCAGCTCTGGGACAGGCCAAAGCCAGGAGCCAGGAATTCCATCCTGTTCTCCCACCAGGATAGAAGGAGCCCAAGTCTTTGGGCCATTTTCTGTTGCTTTCTCAGGTACAAAAACAGAAAGCTGGATCAGAAGCAGAGCAGCCGGAAATCAAATTGGTACTCCAATATGGCATATAGAGGACTCAAGTCTTCAGTCTGCAGATACAGGACTGGGGGAAGAGACCTTGGGGCCCTGTCTGACTCTAAATTTTGTAACAGAGGGCCTCACTCTAGGAGTCAAGTTTAAGGACTGCTTAATTTGGAGCTGGGGGAGCAGTGACTAGGCAAAACTCTTCTTCCTGCTTCTCCAATGCAACTTTTCTTATTAGTTTAAATGAACAAGGAACACACAACACAGTTTTTTATCTGTTACCCTAGTGCTTATGAAGGTGACTTGGTGGATGAGTAGCAGTCCAGTTTGTTGTACCTGTAAGGAGATGTCACTGGAGCATTTTACTCAGCTGCCATTTTGCTCCAATTATCCACAATGAACTGGTTTGTCACATTTAGGAATGGTTTCTGCAACATTATTTCTTATTTGTCATACTTTCTTTTTTTAAGCTTTATTTATTATTTGAAAGTCAGTGTTACACAGAGGGAAGAGGAGGCAGAGAGAAAGAGAGAGAGAGAAAGAGAGAGAGAGAAAGAGAAAGAGAGAGAGGTCTTCCATCCATTGATTCATTTCCCAATTGGCTGCAACAGCTGGAGCTGGGCCAATCCAAAGCCAGGAGCCAGGAGCTTCTTCCTGGTCTCCCACATGGGTGTAGGGCCCAAGGACTTGGGCCATTTCTACTGCCTTTCCTGGCCATAGCAGAGAGCTGAATCAGAAGTGGAGCAGCCAGGATTCAAATCAGCGCCCATATTGGATGCTGGCACTGCAGGCAGTGGCTTTATCCACTATGCCATAGCACCGGCCTTGCAATACTTTCAACTCATCCTTTTATTTGACTAAATCAAATGCTCTCTCACTTATTTGAAAAGAATACATTTATTTTCCAGATTATTATGATAACTTATGATTCACACCTTTTTTATCATCTTCATTAAGGAATAATTTACTAGAAAAAATACAACCATATAAGTGTACATTTTGAGGCGTTTTGACGAATTTGAACAACTGTGTGTCTATCACTACAATCAAAATATTAAGCCATCCCATCACTACAAACACTTACAATTCATTTTTACCACTTTCTCTCCCTCCCAATCTCCGTCCAGCCCATTTCTGCAAAACATTTATCTGTTTTATATCATCTAAAACTAGATTTCTATTGAGGGAAGGAGTTGGTATAAATAAAATAGGGTTTTTCTGCTTTTGTGTTTGTCTTCTTTTGCATGGAGTGCTTTGGAAATGTACCTATGTTGTGGATATGCATAGCTTGTTTCTTTTTGTAACATTCAATTGTATCAATACATCAGGATTTGTCCTGTGGATGGACATTTGGATTCTTTTGAGTATTTGATATTTATGGATAGAAGTATGGTGAATCTTCATCTATGAGTCTTTGTGTTCACATACATTTTCATTTCTCTTGGGTAAACACTGAGGAGAGAAAATTGGGGAGTCATATCAGTTTAACTGTATAAAAAACTGCAAAGTATTTACAAAGTATCTCCACCTGCATTGTATAAGCTTTGTTTTATTCCTCATTTGCTTCATATCCTCTGTCCAATTTCTGTTGTGTTGTTTGTCTTTCTACCATATAGAGATACATAAAAAGACCTTTATATATTCTCTTAAATTTTTAATACAAAGAGAACAGATTTTTGTGTATTTCATACAGTTCTAAGATGATTCCCTCTCTCTCCTACTCCCTCTCTCAATCTCCTCCTTCCTTCCTTTCTTTTTTTCTTTAATTTTTCAAAGACATATTTTAAATTCCCTCTATAATCACAGTTTTGTTTCACCACGAACAATAACATTCAACAAGTAAAAAGTGGGAAGACCACAGTTCCATAGGAAGGCTAAAAAATATAATCATATCACAAGATGTCCATTTTATTTCTATATGCAATTTTTTATATTCTACACTAACTGCCAAATATCAGGGAGAACATATGATTTTTGTCTCTTTGGAACTGACTTATTTCACTAAGTCTTACGGTTTCCAGTTGCATACATTTGTTGCAAAAGAAAAGATTTCACTCTCATTTTTTAAGTGGTTGAATAGTATTTCATAGTGTATTTATATCACATTTTTAAAATCCATTCATCTGTTGATGGACATCTGGTTTGATTCCATATCTTAGCTGTTGTCAATTAAACTACAATTAACATATGGGTACAGATAATTCTTTCATGTGCAAATTTCATTTTTTTTACAGGCAGAGTTAGACAGTGAGAGAGAGAGAGAAAGGCCTTCCTTCCTGGGTTCACCCCCCAAATGGCTGCTACGGCCAGCGTGTTGCGTCAATCTGAAGCCAGGAGCAAGGTACTTCCTCCTGGTCTCCCATGTGGGTTCAGGGCCCAAGCACTTGGGCCATCCTCCTCTGCACTCCCAGGCCACAGCAGAGAGCTGGACTGGAAGAGGAGCAACTGGGACAGAATCTGGGCCCCAAATGGGACTATAACCCAGGGTGCCGGTGCCACAGGCGGAGGATTAGCCAAGTGAGCTGCAGCACCAGCCCACTAATTTCATTTTGCTTGGGTAAATTCCTAGAAGTGGAATGGCTGGGTAATATGGTAGATCTATTTTCACATTTCTGAGGAATCTCCATACTGTTTTCCACAATGGTTGTACTAATTTACATTTCCACCTTTTATCCCTATCCTTACTAGCACTTTAATTTTTGCATCACATCCATTCTAACTGGGGTGAGGTAAAACCTCAGTGTGGTTTTTATTTGTATTTCCATTATGGCTAGTGATCCTGATAATTTTTTATGTATCTGTTGGTCATTTGAATTTCATCCTTTGAAAAATGCATGTTCACATCCTTTGCTAATTTCTTAACTAGATTGTTTGTTTTGTTGTTGTTGGGTTTCTTGAACTCTTTATAGATCCTGGATATTAATCCTTTATCAGTTGCATCGTTTGCAAATATTTTCTCCAATTCTGTTAGTAGCCTCTTCACTTTGCTGAGTGGTTCCTTTGCAGAGCAGGAGTTTCTTAGCTTCATATAATCCTACTTGTCTACTTTTGCTTTTTTTTTTTTGCCTTTTCCAAGAAGTCTTTGCCTATGCATATGTCTTTTAGTTTCTCTGATGTTTTCCTCCAGTAATTTGATTGTATCAGGTCATAGATTTAGATCCTTGATCCATTTTGAGCTGATATTTAGAAAATTTTTGCCCCTGCATATTTTTCTTCATTAAATTCACTGATGTGGATCACTTGATTCCCTATCACTTCTACTTTCTTTGTGCAAAGTGTCTCATTTCTCGGTCCCTTTAGATTCTCTATATGTGTTCTCTTCCTTTTTGCTCAAATGATGAAGCGCACACATTACTGCTTTTCCTACTTTAACAGCTTGTGGCTTGGATCTGAAGGTAGCTATTCCAGTCAATATTTGTAGTATTTTATTAAATAGCTCCTCCATTTTGTTTTCTGGCTCATCTGCATTTCCTCCCTTCTTTACAGGAATTTAAACTTGGCATTTTCTCTCAATCCAGTGCTGAATCTGTTTATTCTTTGTGTCCAAATTATATTGCTTGATTTTTGAAGAGAAAGTTAGCTTTTTTGTCAGGATTGGTCCATCTTTGGGCTGAGCTTTTTCCATTTCGTGGAGCTAAAGGGATTCCTCGTGTATCCATAAGCCTGTCATGAGCTGGTACTTGGGGAGGGGGGTGCTCTGCATGGGCATCTGTACCAGCCTCAGTTTTCACTCATTCATTAGCCTGATGACATCTGCTTGGTGCATGTTTCCCAAATCATTGCCCTTCTCATCAAGCACCTGAATAATTCATTCCTTAATTTTTCTTCCAACATTACTAAAACCAATTTCTTCTTTTTTGTCTTTTTTCTCTCATCCTGAGTGATTTCAATGTACTAAAAGCTTTTGCATGAATGAGGTAGGATGGTCTTGGGGTAGCAGCAATCAAGGACAACTGTGCTGGGTCTATCTTTTGCATCAGGTATTTACCAAAGCATCTTCTAATGCAATTATTTTCAGACTTCATGCTTTGCAGTGTCAACCACTTTAGAAGAAGAGTAGCCATCCTGCAGCATTACTTGTACTGAGATCAGTGATTTCTGAAGTCTCCTGAGTTTATTATTATAAAAGTGTAAAGCAAGGGCATGGTTTCCTACTTCTCCATTCATAGATTTAATTTTTTCACCACCATTTGGTGAGGAGACTGTCCTTGTTCCAGGGATTGATTTCAGCTTGTTTGTCAAAGATTAGTTGGTTGGTTGTAGATTCATGGATTAATTTCTGGAGTTTCTATTTTTTTCCTTTGGCCTACATGTCTATTTTTGCATTAGTACCAGGCTGTTTTAATTATAACTGCCATCTAGTATGCCTTGAAATCTGTTATGATGGATCCAGCTGTGTTTTTGTTGTTTAATATTACTTCAGCCATTCTGGGTCTCTTATATTTCCATATGAATTTTCGCATCATTTTTTCTTGATCTGAGGAGAATATCCTTGGTATTTTATTGAGATTTCATTGAATCCATATATTGCTTTGGGTAGTATGGACATTTTGGTGGTATTAATTTTTCCATCCCATGAACAAGGAAGGTTTTTCCATTTTTAGTGTCATCTTCTATTTCTTTCTTTAATGTTTTATAACTTTTATTTTAGAGATCTTTCACATCATTTGTTAAATTTATTGCAAAGTATTTAAATTATTTTGTGGCTTTTGTGAATGCTACTTATCTTTCAAATTCTTTCTCATCTATGGTATTATTTGTGCATACAAAGGCTGTTGATTTTTGTGTATTGATATTATGTTGTACAATTTACCAAGCTCTCTTATGAGTTCCAATAGTCTCTTAGTAGACTATTTTGGTACCCCTATATATAGAATTATGTCATCTGCAAGCAAGGATGATTTGACTTCCTTATTTCCAATTTGTTTTTTTTTTTTTAAAGATTATTTATTTGAAAGTCAGAGTTACATAGAAAGAGGAGAGGCAGAGAGAGAGAGAGAGAGGCCTTCTATCCATTGGTTCACTTCCCAATTGGCTGCAATGGCCAGAGCTTCACAGATCCAAAGCCAGGGGCCAGGAGCTTCTTCCTGGTCTCCCACATGGGTGCAGGGGCTCAAGGACTTAGTCCATCCTTTACTGCTTTCCCACGCCATAGCAGAGAGCCAGATCAGAAGTGGAGCAGCTGGGTCTTGAACCAGCACTCATATGGGATGCTGGTGTTTCAGGCCAGGGCGTTATCCCTCTGCGCCACAGAGCTGGGTCCCTCATTTCCAATTTGTATCTATTTGTTTTCTTCATCTTGCCTATATTGACTCTTGCTGAAACTCCCAGAACTATATTGAATAATAGTGGTGTGAATAGGCATCCTTGTGTTGTTTTGGGACTTCAGTGGAAATGCTTCCAGCTTTTCCCCATTCAGTATGATGCTGGTTATGGGTTTATAATATATTCCCTTGACTATTGAGGTATGTTCCTTTTATATCCAACTTTTTAAGATTTTCTTTTCATAATGAAAGAATTGTTATATTTTATCAAATGCTTTCATTGCACCTATTGAGATGATCATATGGTTTTTATTCTTCAATTCGTTAATGTGATATATCACACTTATTGATTTGCATATATTGAATCAATCATGTATACCTGAGGTAAATTCCACTAGACCCAGGTGACTAATCTTTCTGATGCATTGTTTGATTCATTAATTAGTATTTTGTTGAGGATATTTGCATCTATGCTCATCAGTCAATTGGTCTATAGTTCTCTTTCTTCATTGTATCTTTCCCATAATTAGTAGGAAGAAGGAAATAATTTAAATTAGAGAAGAACTATATAAAATTAAAACAAAAGAAGAACAGTGAAATGAAGAGCTGGTTTTTTGAAAAAATAAACAAAATTGATACACTATTAGCCCAACTAACCAGAAAAATGGGGGGAGTAGAAGACCCAAAATAATAAAATCAGAGATGAAAAAAGAAATGTTACAATATATACCACACAAAAATAAAAAGAATCATCAGGAATAACTACAAACAGCAATATGCCACAAACTGGAAAATCTAGAAGAAATGGTTAGATATCTGGACACATAAAATCTACCAAAAATGATTCATCAGAACATAGCCTAAATAGATCATTAACCAAGACAGAGATTGAATCAGTAATAAGGACCCTGACTACAAAGGAAAGCCCAGGACTAGATCACTTTATTGAGGAGTTGTATCAAATTTTAAAAAAAGAATTGTTTGCAATTTTCTCAAACTATTAAGAATAATTGCAAGGGAGGAGATCCTCCCAAACTCCTTCTATGTATACTGAATACACTGTTTTTAAGCAGGGTTTCCAGATAAAATACAGAGCAAACAGGTAAATTTGAACCTTAGGTAAACAATATATAATTTGTCAGTACACATGTGTTTCAAATATTACATGAGACAAACATATACGTAAAATTATTTATTTATCTAAAAATTTGAAGAGGGTGCTTTTGTTCTTGTTAAATGTATTGACCTTATTTGTAGGAAATATGTGTCGACAATGTTTGTTCCATTCTCTAGTTGGTATTCAATTTCTTAAGTGTTTTCCAAACAGAAGACATTTAAAATTTTTATTCAAATGAAGTTTATCAGCATTTTCATGCTTTTTATTTCTTATATAAGAAATATTTACCTACTCTCAGATCATAAAGATTTTGTCCTTACATTATCTTGTATGGATTCTACAGTTTTGATTTTTTCATATAAGACTACAATTCATTTTTAGTTGTGAATGGTGTAAAAAAAAGTACCTATGTTCTTTTAAAACCTATGATATTCCATAGTTATAGAACCATGTAGTGAACAGACATTTCTTTCTGCATTAAAATTTCTTGTGTCCTTTGCTTAAAGTTAATTCTGACTTGGCACTGTATTTCCATTACTTTTTATGTCTATCCTGCATATCAAGGATACTTCAAAAGGTTTGTGAGAAAACTAAATTAAATAATAAATTGACTTTGAGGTAAAAAAAATTTGAAATGCATGCACACTTGTATGTCTTTATGTTACTCTCAGAATCTATTGATGGCTACAATTTGTATTGAAATCCGATAGTTTAAGTCCTGCAAATTCATTCTTGTTTTAAACAATTGTTTTGTCTGTGCTAGGCATTTTACATGAGTTTATTCTATGTAATTAAAATATGGTTTTATTCTGGATAATTTAAACAGATGGTCTAGATTTTATCTATAATGAACTTTGATATAATCTTCAGTAGCCAAAATTGCATAAATTTTGGAAAGGTTTTTATTTTAGCCAAAGGGTAGAAACACATCTTTGGATCTTCAGGAATAAATCCTCAAAGAAGGCTTTTAAAGATATAAAATATTAGGCTTAGGATATTATATTTAGTAATTTTTAAGTTACCTGATTATTTGAAAATCAGAGTGACAGAAGTAAAGGCAGAGGGAGAGAGAGGGAAGAAGTGAGAGAGAGAGAAAGAGAGGGGTGGGAGGGAGAGAGACAGAGAGAGAAGGGAGAGAGATATATCTTCTGTCCTCTGGTTTACTCCTAAATGCCTACATGCCTACAGCAGCCAGGGCTGAACCAGGTTGAAGCCAGGAGACACTCCATCTAGTTTCTTCATGTTGGTGGCAGAAATCCAAGTAGTCGGGCCATCATCTGCTGCCTGCCAGGCACATTAGCAGGGAGCTGCATCAGAAACAGAGGCAGGATTCCATCCCAGGCACAGTGATATGGAATGTGGGCCTTGCAAGTAGCAGCTTAACCCATTGCACCATAATGCCTGCCTCATGATCTAATAATCAGCATTTCTTTTCCATTACTTAACTTTTAGTTGAAAATTTCCCTTTTTTCTTGTTTCTTAAGGTGGAAATATAAATGAATGATTTTTAGAGATTTTTTTAAATGTAATATATGCATTTAATGTAGCACTTTAACTTTATGCCATAATTTTGGTATATTTCATTTTATTTTCATGCAATTAAATTCCTTTTTAATCTTGTGATTTATTTTTTAACATTGTATAATTTTCAATAGAGCATTATTTTCAAATATTCTCTTATTGATTTCTAGTTTAATTCCCTTGTGTTCAGAAAATACATTTTGTATAGTTCCAATTTTAAAAAATGTATTCAGTAGTTTTATGGGACATAATGTGATCTGTGTACACGAATGTTCCATGTACCCTTCAAGAAATGTTTATTCTACTTCCAGAGACTGAATAATTGCCCCAGTGATATCAGGTCCTAGCCTCTCTGGCACTTGCAAATGTTACCTTATTTGGCAGAATTGTCTTTGCCAAAGTGGTTAAGTTAAGGATCTTGAGACAGGAAGATTACCTTGTTTCTGTGAGTGTAAGGTAATCACAAGAGTCACAAGTGTTCTTGCAATGCTTTATAAAGAAGTAAGAGGGAGACAGGAGAGTAAGCAAAGGAGATGTGACCTCAAAGTTCAGAGATGCGATTTATGGCTTTAAACATGGAAGATGACCATGAGCTGAGAATGTGGGAATCCCATAGAGGCTGGAAAGACAAGAAACTGATTCCTCCCTAGAGCTCTGGGGAGGAATGCAAGACTGCCCAGCACCACAATTTTAGCCCAATGAGTATTCTGACATCCGAAACTGTAAGGTAATAAGTTTATATTTGTATTTGTGGTTTGTAGTATTTATTGCCTAAGCTTATTGTAAGTTGTTATTGTAGCTTAGGGAATTAACATATATGGAGTGTATGATTTTTTTAGCAAGTTATAATTATCACTGTCTCTTTATGAATTACTAAGGAGACACTAATAATTATCCAGGTTATAGGATAGCTTTTACAATGAAGAATAATACTGAATAGAACAGAACACATCCCAACTCCAGCTACAAAATATTCCACACAAATCAATTCCCTTTGCTCTCATGTTAGGAAGCACAGCATCATTATGGAGTTATGTAAAATCAGGGTAAATGACAATTGGAATAATGCTCTACAATGATAAACCTTACAGCAGCCCCAGATGGGTGAGCAACCTGGGGTTGCTGCAATGATCTTGGCTTAGATTGATGAGGTCCTGAGCTAGAGTGATGACAAAATTAATAGAAAATGAAGGAAAAGTCCAAGAGATGTTACAGAAGAGTTGGTGAAATATTGAATGAAAGAAATAAAAGAGAGGCAAGAGCCAAGGATAACTCTCAGCAACTATGTTCCTGCCAGCATCAAATACAAAAGCAGTGTTTAAACCCAGAGAATCTGGGAAAACTAGCAAGAGAAAAAAGGTGATTGTCATCTCTGACTTTGATCTAATGTGAGAAGACTCTGTTTCTGGTCTCTGTACCATCTTTGAATTGCTCTAACTTTCTCTGATGGGCCCTTGACAGTGACTCGGTGAGATACGCTCTAGGACAGTGCTTTCAAACTGTGATCATGACCCATTAATGTCATGAAACTAAGATGAAAACAGCGTCTCAAAACATAACAGGATAAAATAATAGAGAAAATGTGTATATCAACAGTTATTGAGATAGGGATTATTTTATTTTAATTTTTATTTTATATGTGTGCTGCATGCACCCATACTGGGTTGTAATGCAAAATGTATTTCTTGTAGATCGTTGTAAAAAATGTTTGAGAAGTCTAGTATAAGAGACACAATTATTGATGTCCATTTCACACTACTGGGGAGGTAGGAACTTAGGGCAATAAAGAGATTGCAATTTTTGTTTCATTTTTCACTGCCAGAGATTGATCTTGGGTTAACAGAAGACAAATAAGCATTATAATACTCTATTAGTTGACTTTTATAAAGTAAATCCATCTTTATAATTACATATTTATGAGGTGTGCCCTTAGATAACCTTTCATTCACTTCATAGTTAATACCATTTATGGGGCTGGTGTTGTGGCATAGCAGGGAAAGCTGCCACCTGTGATGCCAGCATCCCCTATGGGTGTCAGTTCATGTCCCGGCTGCTCCAATCAATACAGCTCCTTGATGATGGCCTGGGAAAAGCAGTGGAAGTTATCCCATGTGCTTGGGCCCATGCTACCCATGTGGAGGACCTGGGAGAAGTTCCTGGCTCCTGGCTTTGGCCTGACCCAGCCCAGGCCATTGCAGCCATCTGGGGAGTGAACCAGAAGATGGACAATCTCTCTCTCTCTCTGTCTCTTCCTCTCTCTATGTAAGTCCGACTTTTAAACAAATAAATAAATCTTTTCAAAAATGCCATTTATTTAATATTCATTGGAGAGAGGCATACTTTCATGTATAATTTGGTTAATTGGTATTTGGTGGCATCCCAAGTCTTTTCATGAGCATATTTTAATCACTATAATTTCAATATTAATTCATAGTATCAGAGTCCATACTTCAGCATGGTTTTATGATAGGTATCTAGAAATTATTTATATTGAACTTTGATAAAAACATTAGTGGCCAAAATTGTGTGAAGTTTTATAAGGCTTTTTAACTTCATCTAAAGAAGAAAATATTTTTCAGTTCATTAGGAATTAATCTGTAAAATAGCTAGTTGGAGGTATATAATATGTGTAAATATGAGTTTATTAAACTTCAGAGGGCATAATATTTTCAAAAATGTTTGCTTCTTACTCTATGAATATATGGAAAGTTAATTGTAATCAACAACTCAGAAATTAGCTGCAATCATGTAAGGAGAAGTTAATTATAACAGATTTCTTTTGTAAATAGGAAAAACAATAAAACTGAAATAGAAATGAATATAGGGAAAACTTCTATTTGAATAAGAGCTTGGAACATCCAGGGTCTTTCTCAAAGCAAAATGCTTGACAAAGTATCAAATTCAAATTTTAAAGACCAAGATAAATCTTTTTTTAAAGATTTATTTTATTTATTTAGGGAAGAGATGTGCAATTCGAGACATGCTCAAGCTGACTTGCCCCAAATGGTAGAGTTAGAAACATACCAGGGGATTCCAATTCAATCCTATCAAGGTGGCATGTACCAATGCCATCTCACTAGTCCAAGTGATCACAATTGATCATAATGATAGGTCTAAGAGTCAAAGGGAGCCCATAAACAAGAATAGTGTCTGCTAATACTAGCTGATAGAATCAAAAAGGGAGAGAATGATCCAACATGGGAAGTGAGATACACAGCAGACCCATAGAATAGCAGATGTCCTAACAGCACTCTGGCCTCAGAATCAGCCCTTAAGGCATGCGGATCCAGCTGAAAAGCCCATGAGAGTATTTCAGGCATGGAAAGCCAAGACACTCTGGGGGAAAAAAAATGACCTAAATAAAAGATCTCCACGAGTGAGATCCCAGTGGAAAGAACAGGTCTTCAAAGAAGGAGGTACCTTTCTCTGAAGGGAGGAGAGAACTTCCACTCTGACTATGACCTTGTCTAAATATGATCAGAGTTGGTGAACTCAAAAAGCTTCCATAGCCTTGGCAGCTCATGACAAGAGCCTAGGGTGATTACTGATGCCCTAAACAAGAGTGTCAATTTGTTAAGTCAACAACAGGAGTCACTGTGCACTTACTCCTCATGTAGGATCTCTGTCCTTAATGTGCTGTACATTGAGATTTAATGCTATAACTAGTACTCAAACAGTATTTTTCACTTTATGTTTCTGTGTGGGAGCAAACTGTTGAAATCCTTACTTAACATATGCTAAACTGATCTTGTGTGTATAAAGAGAATTGAAAATGAATCTTGATGTGAATGGAAGGGGAGAGGGAGCGGAAAAGGGGAGGGTTGCGGGTGGGAGGGAAGTTATGGTGGGGGGGAAGCCATTGTAATCCATGTTCTGTACTTTGGAAATTTATATTCATTAAATAAAAGTTAAAAAAAATAAAAATAAAAAAAGAAAGAAACAACCAGAGAGGGGAAAGAGAGAGAGAAAGAGAGAGAAAGTCTGAACTTCCATCTGTTTGTTGACTCCCTAGATGGCTGCAATAGCCAGGGCTGGGCTGGACCAAAGCCAGGAGCCAGGAGCTTCTTCCTCCAGGTCTCTCACGTGGGTGCAGGGCCCAAGGTATTGGGCCATCTTCTGGTGCCTTCCTTGGGACATTAGCAGGGACCTGGATTGGAAGTGGAACATCTGGGACTCAAACTGGCATCCATATGGGATGCAGGTATCACAGGTGGTAGCCTCACCTGCTATACCACAATTCCAAACCCAAGATAAATATTAACAGGATAAAGTAAGATCCAAATTTTAGAATTAATTAGTACTTATTCAAGCAAACTAGAAGCAACTTGACAGTAAAACAATTCTAGCTGATTCTCTGACCCACTTTTACTTATTTTACAATTATATGAATATTTCTAAAAAGAAGAGAGGAGATAATTTTTACTTTATAAATTATGTTTTCACATACCTAGGAAGAAACTTCTATGGAGACTCTGCCTTGATTCTTGGTCACATTTGTTGCACTTTTTTTTTCCATTTCATGGGATTTAGTGTTACCAGTCTCTAACATTTCAGTTTTGAATAGAATTCAAAACAAATCAACAGACACATTGGGACATTGATTATTTTGGGCTAGTGTCAGATAAATGAATATTCGAGCAGATTCTGACACTGTGCCAAATGTCTTTAAGCTATAGAGTTTTCTTTCTTTCTTTTTTTTTTTTTTATGAAAGTTTGAGGTTTGCCAAGAGGTATGTTTTTTTATATTGTTACCCATTACTACATTCAAAGAACTTGTCTACAGAGATGTGGATAGAGGGCAGTCAAGTCTTTTGCACTGCATAAATTATATCATTAGGTGTCTGCATATGGATTGACTTGTTCTCAAGACCTAAAAACTAAACACAGCTGAGAGCTAAATCCCATGACAAATGAAAGTTCTGTGCAAAGATCACAAACAGCATATAGCAAATGGAATTTTTAAAAAAACCACACTATCCTCTAATATGCACCTGATAAATGGCCCTCTAAAACTTAATTTGGGGGAAAAAGAGCTGAATTTTACTGCTTCAGGATAACAGGGGTCACTTAAAGGAAAAATGTAGCAAATATATCCAAAGCAGAAAAGATTGATGAATTCAATTTAGTGTTCAGTGTACAGAAATTTGGAATGAGGAGAATAAATAATGAAAACAGATTTAAGTTGATGCATTAGGCTGTTCCTCCTAGGATTCTCGCTGAAAAACTATTGGAAAAGGCAGTCTATTGATTAGGAGAAAATATTTGCAACCATGTATCTGACAAGCAGGTATATCCAAAACATATAAGGAACTCATACAATTCAATTAAACAAAAACAAATAAAAACCCCCAAAAACCAAATTAAAAATGGGCAAGGGACCTGAAATAGACATTTCTTCAATAGAATCATAAGATGGCTAACAGGTATTTGCAAAGGCACTCAACTTGACTAATCATCAGGGAAACACAAATCAAAACCATAATGAGATGTCATATTCCACCTTTTAGGATGTCTTTTACCACAAAGACAAGTTTTGGTGAAGATCTGGAGAAAAGGGAACATTTATACACTAAGGGTGTTACATACAGATTGTTATAGACATTGTGGAAAACAGCTTCAAGTCCTAAAGAAATAAAAATAGAGCTACTATTTCACCTAGCAATCCCTCTCCAGAGGAAGTGAAATCAACTTGTAAGGGTATCTCTACTTCAGTCAGAGCGAGAACATTCCAGAGAGCTGTTGCACAGCCATTGGTACCTGGGTACCAGTGTTGGGGACACATAGCATGCAAGCGAGAAGCTTACAGTCCCAGTGGTGAAAATTTTTTCATGTCTGAGTCCGAGAACTCTTGCAGTTGTTTATGTCATCCCTTTTTCTCCAGACAGAAGATACAAAAAATGTGCAATAAAGATCTCTTCATCCTAATGACAAAGCCACTAATAAGGCAAAATGTCTGTCAATGTCAACCGCAGTGTGTCAGACCAGTTCTATCATTTCAAGATCTGATTGCCAAGGTTGAGGGCAAAGAAGATGGAATCAAGACAGTTCTAATCAACATGGTTGGCATTGCAAAGACCTCTAACATATTCCATCAAGTATTTTGGTTGTAAGCTGGGAGTACAGACCCAGTTTGATGTTAACAATGATTGTTATATTGTCAATGGATCTCATGAGGCAAATAAGCTGCAAGATATGTTTGATGAATTCATTAAAAAGTTTGTTCTCTATTCTGAGTGTAAGAATCCTGAAACAGATCTGCATGTCGAGCCAAAGAAGCAAACAATAGGTAATTCTTGTAAAGCCCATGGCTATCGAAGCATGGTTCACACATCATAAACTCTACATTTTCATTCTCAAAAACTCTCCTGAGAACAATGACAGTGGTACAGGAAAGAAAGAAATGTAAAAGAAAAGCAAGAAGGGCAAAGACAAGGAAAATGGCCCTGTATCCAGCAGTGAAACACTACTACCACCACCGAGTGAAATCAGTCCTCCACATACTGAGGAAGAGGAGGACAATGATGACTGGGGGGAGGATACGACTGAAGAAGCTCAAAGGTGCAGAATGGATGAAATCAGTGACAAGGTGAAAGTTCTGATGCTCAGTGATGATTTGGAAAGAACTGTAGAAGATTTTGTTAAGAAAAAGAAAAGAGGGTATTATTGACTCATTTGACAAGGAAATTGTTGTTGACACAGAAATACTGTATGTAAAAGCTGTTGGTCCTCTTGTTCTGGCAGAGGTTCTTTTGAATGAGAAGATTAGAGACCAAATTAAGAAATACAGGTACCATTTCCCAAGATTTTGTTACAACGACATAAAAGCTGAATGGTAATTTCTTCAGTTTGGAGTGTGTGGTAGCAATGCATCAAGCTCAGCTCATCTCCAAGATTCCACATACCTCGAAGGAGATGTATGAAGCATATCTTTAAGAAGAAGAGGAAATCATCAAGCGGTTGGAAAATGCTTCTAAGAAATACATCTCAAAAGAACTTGCCAGGGGCTGACACTGTGGCAGAGTGGGTAAAGCTGCCACCTGCAGTGCCGGCATCCCATATGGGTGCCAGTTTGAGTCCCACTGCTCTACTTCTGATCCAGCTCTCTGCCATGGCCTGGGAAAGCAGTAGAAGATGGCAGAAATCCTTGGGCCCCTGTGCCCATGTGGGAGACCCACAGGAAGCTCCTGGTTTCGGATTGGTGCAGCTCTGGCTATTGCAGCCAACTGGGGAGTGAACCAGTGGATGGAAGACCTCTCTCTCTCCTCTCTCTCTCTTTCTCTGTTTCACTTTCCTTCTCTCTCTGTGTAATTCTTTCAAATAAATCGATAAATCTTAAAAAAGTTGCCAAAGATTCATGTCAAAGCAGAACCATTTATTAAATGGCTGAAGGAGGCAGAAGAAGAACCTTCTGGTGATGAAGATGAGAACATTGAGTTGGTGTATTTTCCCGAATACTATGGTTTTTTTCAATGCCTTTTCTACTTGAACCACATAGCTTATACTTTCTAGATTTTGGTTACTATCTTTTCAAAATAAGTGTTACTGTGTTTCAAACTTGATTTTTTGTCTCAATGTTAAATAAGGTTAAAAGTATTTTTCTAAGTCAGAGCCTTCATTTTGGTATAAGATTTGGGGTATTTTAATCATCTGCAAAGCAGGATAGTTTGACTTCTTCCTTCCCAATTTTTATCCCTTTAATTTCTTTTTCTTGCCTAATGGCTCTGGTTAAAACTTCTAGAACTATATTGAATAGCAGTGGTGAGAGTTGGCATCCCTGTATGAAACCTGTTGAAGTGAAATGGACACTACAAGAAACAGTAAACAGTGACTTGATCAGCCCTTGTTCTGACTGTTGATGAACAACTTAAAACTTTATCGCTTTTAGTATTATTTTTGTCCTACTTAATACTATTGGTTGAACTCTGTAATTAACACACAATTATTCTTAGGTGTTTAAATTTAACTGAAAAGTGATCCCTGTTAAATATAAGAGTGGGAATAAGAGAGGGAGGAGATGTACAGTTTGGGACATGCTCAAGCTGACTTGCCCCAAACGGTAAAGTTAGAAACGTGCCAGGGGATTCCAATTCAATCCCATCAAGGTGGCATGTACCAATGCCATCTCACTAGTCCAAGTGATCAATTTCAGTTCACAATTGATCATAATGAAAGGACTAAGAGTCAAAGGGATCACATAAACAAGACCAGTGTCTGCTAATACTATCTAATAGAATTAAGAAGAAGAGAACGATCCAACATGGGAAGCGGGATACACAGCAGACTCATAGAATGGCAAATGCCCTAAACAGCACTCTGGCCTCAGAACTAGCCCTTAAGGCATTTGGATCTGGCTGAAGAGCCCATGAGAGTATTTTAGGCATGGAAAGCCAAGACACTCTGGGAAAAAACAAAAACAAAAACAAACTAAATGAAAGATCTCTGTGAGTGAGATCCCAGTGGAAAGGATGGGCCATCAAAGGAGGTACCTTTCTCTGAAGGGAAGAGAGAACTTCCACGTTAACTATGACCTTGTCTAAATAAGATCAAAGTCAGTGAACTCAAAATGCTTCCATAGCCTTCGCAACTCATGACAAGAGCCTAGGGAGATTACTGATGCCATAAACAAGAGTGTCAATTTGCTAAGTCAACAACAGGAGTCACTGTGCACTTACTCCTCATGTAGGATCTCTGTCCTTAATGTGTTGTACAATGTGAATTAACGCTATAACTAGTACTGAAACAGTATTTTACACTTTGTGTTTTGGTGTGGGCACAAACTGTTGAAATCTATACTTAATTTATACTGAATTGATCTTCTGTATATAAAGATAATTGAAAATGAATCTTGATCCAAATGGAATGCGAAAGATAGCGGGAGATGGGAGGGGTGCAGGTTGCGGGGGAGCTTGTGTGTGGGGGGCCATTCTAATCCATAAACTGTACTTTGGAAATTTGTATTTATGAAATAAAAGTTAAAAAATATTTTAGATACTTTTTACTTCACTTTCAATCTAGGCAGACACCCATGAGGTCTGTGATGATGGCCACTGAGTGCAGGTGACTAGGGCCTATACCAGCCTCTGCAGGGCTTCAGATTTGGACCTGTGAGAGCATTCCTTGACCAATGAGCTAATGTAAACTCACTGGATCTGAGTTCTGACTATATTTGAGTAATCATCTTCAAGATGGAAATGTGTTATGTTTATTCCTTTCTGAAAAAAGTGCTCTGAGGGATTTGGGAATCCATATGGTTAAGCTTTGTTTGGAGGATTGGATTCACAGAATTCCCTTATTTCATTGTGACCCCTTTCACAGACTATGAGACTTTAATAACAAATGTATGTAAATTTTTTCACATTGAAATTCTACAAACAGTTGATAAAATAAAGCCTTGTTAACTCGATATTTTAAGGAATTGAAACATAGCAATATTATTTGGAGAGTTTGTTTACAATTGCCTTTTGATAGGTTCTGGTTAGAGTAGAACGGGAGCCATATACTTGGGATAGAATGTGCTGTGTTACACCAAGGTGGGAGAGCTTGCAAACTCACAGGTCACCTAGGTTTCAAATTCTGCTGTACAGCCAATTTGATTTCATCAATTAAAATACTATGGGAGATCCTGGTGACCTAAGGTAAGTGCACTCAACAGTGTTAAGCTAATGACGTTCTGTTATAAAGTTTTTACTTTTAACCTGAAGGAAAATATATTTAGGGCTTCTATTAAAGAGAAAATTTCGGCTTGGACTAATGTTCAGTCTGGTGCCAAATTTCCAGGAGAATTAAAATTCACATAATCTATTGAATTTTATTAATGGAGCATATCCTAATAGAGTAATCCTTCACTTTGCTCTATTGAACTGTCTTAAAATTTCCTGTTTCAAACAGCTATATTACTTGATTAAAATAATTAAAATTAAAGAAAGGATATCTGTACTCCCACATTCTTTGTTACATCATTCACAATAGTTAATTTAGGGAAACAACATGTGTTGTTTCTGTCTATGGACAAATATATAAAGAAATTATGATATTTAGCACACTCACATGTACACATAAAAGCATGCACACAAAGGAATATTATTCCTATTTTAAAAAGGAGATTATGCCATTTACAACAGCATAGATGATTCTAGACCAGAGGACATTTATGCTAAATGAGATTAATCAGACACAGAAATGTCCATACTATATAATCTCATTTCATGTGGAATATAAAAAAAGTCAAACACATAGAAACAGAACAGAACAGTGATTAGCAGGAAAGAGTTATGGTGGGGGACACGAATGAGAAATGTAGGAAGAAGTATACAAAGTCATAACTACATAGTAGAGATAAGCCTAGAGATCTAATACCACATTACAGTTAATATTATGTTGTAATCTGGAAATTTTGCCAAAAGAGTCGATTTTAACTATTCTTAAGAAAAAGGAAAGTAGGAAGGTAGGCAGGCAGACAAAGAGGAAAGAGAGAGAGCCAGAATGATTGTATGTATTTATGGGGTTTCGGATGACATTTCAATACCTGTATACAATGTACAATCACATCTGCATTACTGATGTATCTACCTCCTCAGGCATTTATCATTTGTTCTCTACTAGCTACTTTGAAATACTCAATTAATTGTTGTCAGCCATAATTATGCTACTGTGCTATAGAATCTTAGAAGTTGTTCCTCAAATCCAACTGCACCCTTGGTCCCATTAAGCATCCTCTGTCCATTTCCTCTAAGCTTTCACACTCCTCTCAGACTCTGGCAACCATTGTTCTATTCTCTACTTCCGTGAGCCCATCTTTTAGCTTCCACATGTAAGTGAGAACATGCGGCATTTATCTTTCTGTGCCTGATTTACTTCAGTTAACAGTGTCCTCCAGCTCCATCCTTATTGCTACAGATGACAGGAACTCATTTTTTTGTGGTGGAATAATATTTTTTTACTGTGAATGCATACCACATTTTCTTTAAATGCTGTGCCAAATGCCCATGATGTTACATTTTCTTCATCCGTTCCATCCACTGATGGACACATGGGTTGCATCTGCAGCTTTTTTTTTTTTTTTGACAGGCAGAGTTAGACAGTGAGAGAGAGAGAGACAGAGAGAAAGGTCTTCCTTCAGTTGGTTCACTCCCCAAATGGCCACCATGGCCGGTGCGCTGCACCGATCTGAAGCCAGGAGCCAGGTGCTTTCTCCTGGTCTCCTATGCGGGTGCAGGGCCCAAGCACTTGGGCCATCTTCCACTGTCTTCCCGGGCCACAGCAGAGAGCTGGACTGGAAGAGGAGCAACTGGGACAGAATCCGGCACCCCAACCGGGACTAGAAGCCGGGGTGCCGGTGCCGCAGGCAGAGGATTAGCCAATTGAGCTGTGGTGCCAGCCACTTCTGTATCTTAACCATTGTGAACAGTGCTGCTATAAACAAATGAGTGCAGGTGACTCTTTGATATATAATCTCAATTCTTTGGAAGTGTACTTAGTAGTGAAAATGCTAGGATACATGGTAGTTCTGGTTTCTTTAGGAAATTTCATACTATCCTCCATAATAATTGTATTAACTGATATTCTCCAGTGAGGTATTTGCCACAGTGGTCAAGATGTCATTGAAATGGTTGTATCCTATATTGGAGTATCGGTCTTTGAGTTCTTGCTCTACTTCTTTTTTTAAGAAACCTTTTTATTTAATGAATACAAATTTTATAAATACAACTTTAGGAATTAGTGGTTCTTCCCCCCATCCCTACCCTCCTACTCCCACTCCCATCCCACCTCCTCTTCCTTCACCCACCGCATTCTTCATTAAGATTCATTTATTTTGGTTAGGCAGAGTGGACAGTGAGAGAGAGAGAGAGACAGAGAGAAAGATCTTACTTTACCAATGGTTCACCCTCCAATGGCTGCTGCGGCTGGCGCACTGCGGCCGGCGCACTGCGCTGATCCGAAGCCAGGAGCCAGGTGTTTCTCCTGGTCTCCCATGTGGGTTCAGGGCCCAAGCACTTGGGCCATCCTCCACTGCACTCCCGGGCCACAGCAGAGAGCTGGACTGGAAGAGGGGCAACCGGGACAGAATCCGGCACCCCGACTGGGGTGCTGGCGCCGTAGGCGGAAGATTAGCCTATTGAGCTGCGGCACTGGCCAGATTCATTTTTAATTAACTTTATATACAGAAGACCAACTCTATAACAAGGAAAGATTGTAACAATTTGTATCCCCCTGGAAAATATAAAGAATTGTTTGAGTACAAGTTTTATCGTTCATTTTCATAGTACAACTCATTAAGGACAGAGGTCCTGCATGGGTAGGACTCCTGTTGTTAATTTAACAATTAACACTCTTATGTATGATGTCAGCGATCACCTGAGGCTCTTGACATGACTTGCTCTACTTCTAATTCCAGCTACCTTATAATATGTACCCTGAGAGGTTGGGCAAGATGGTGGAATAGGAAGGGAGCACACTGATAGTCTGGGAAGACAGTTTAATAAAAGTGGAGATACTGCAGGTTCAGGGGAAGAAACAGCAGAGGAAACTCTTCCAGAACTAGTGATTCACAGTGGACTTGCATGGAGAGCATGGGAGCCCACGGTGCGGGACACCAGCAGCAGAATCAACGCACCAGTGCTGGAACATGAGCTGTGTGCAATTACTTCCCTTTTGAATCAAAAAAAGAAAGAAAGAAAGAAAGAGAGAGATTTACCAAGCCTAACTAGGAGTGCCATCTTTGGCACACCCTTAACCCTGAGGAACCAAACAGAGCTCTCAGGCTACACCCATCTCAAGCCTCTAAGGCTCCATTAAAAGCAGACAGTCCACTTAATGCAGTTATAGTATAACAAGAAAAAATACCACCACGAGGGAAGAAGAATCCAAAGGATATATCCACAATGCCAAGCAACAAATGCAGAAAGCGAGGAAACAAGATCAAGGAAGACATTATGACACCCCCAAATGAACAAGACACCCCAAGCCAAGATTATGAAGATGATGAGATGGAAGAAATGCAAGATACCGATTTCAAAAAATTTATGATAAGAACAATTAGAAGTTTTCAAAAACAAATGCTTGAGCTACAGAAATCCTTACTGGAAAGGATAGAAAATCTCCTTTAGAAAATGAAATCTTAAGGAGGAATCAAAATGAAATGCAGAAACTAGTAGAACAGCAAAGTGTGATAGGGAAGAGAAATCAAAATGAAATGAAGAACTAAATAGATCAAATGACAAACACATTAGAGAGCCTTAAAAACAGAATGGGTGAAGCAGAAGAGAGAATATTGGACTTAGAAGACAGAGCACAGGAAAATTTACAGTCAAACCAAAGAAAAGAAGAGAAATGCTTTTTGGTTGAATACTGTAATCAATACACAATTCTTCTTAAGTGCTGAAACTTAACTGAAAAGTGATTGCTGTTAAATATAAGAGTGGGAATAAGAGAGGGAAGAGATGTGCAATTCGGGACATGCTCAAGCTGACTTACCTCAAATGGTAGAGTTAGAAACATACCAGGGGATTCCAATTCAATCCCATCAACGTGGCATGTACCAATGCCATCTCACTAGTCCCAGTGATCAATTTCTGTTCACAATTGATCATAATGATAGGACTAAGAATCAAAGGGATCACATAAACAAGAATAGTGTCTGCAAATACTAGCTGATAGAATCAAAAAGGGAGAGAACGATCCAACGTGGGAAGCGGAATACACAGCAGACCCATAGAATAGCAGATGTCCTAACAGCACTCTGGCCTCATAATCAGCCCTTAAGGCATGCGGATCCGGCTGAAATGCCCATGAGAGTATTTCAGGCATGGAAAGCCAAGACACTCTGGGGGAAAAAAATGACCTAAATAAAAGATCTCCACGAGTGAGATCCCAGTGGAAAGAATGGGTCATCAAAGAAGGAGGTACCTTTCTCTGAAGGGAGGAGAGAACTTCCACTTTGACCATGGCCTTGTCTGAAAATGATCAGAGTCAGTGAACTCAGGGGGCTTCCATAGCCTTGGCAGCTCATGACAAGAGCCTAGGGTGATTACTGATGCCATAAACAGGAGTGTCAATTTGTTAAGTCAACAACAGGAGTCACTGTGCACTTACTCCTCATGTAGGATCTCTGTCCTTAATGTGCTGTACATTGAGATTTAATGCTATAACTCAAATAGTATTTTTCACTTTGTGTTTCTGTGTGGGCGCAAACTGTTGAAATCTTTACTTAATATATGCTAAACTGATCTTCTGTGTATAAAGATAATTGAAAATGAATCTTGATGTGAATGGAAGGGGAGAGGGAGTGGATAAGGGGAGGGTTGCGGGTTGGAGGGACGTTATGGGGGGGAAGCCATTGTAATCCATAAGCTGTACTCTGGAAATTTATATTCATTAAATAAAAGTTAAAAAAAAAGAAATCTAAAAAATATTGTCGGGAATCTACAGGATACTATTAAAAAAAAACAACATTCGAGTTCTAGGAGTTCCTGAAGGCATGGAGACAGAAAAAGGATTAGAAGGCCTTTTTACTGAGATACTAGCAGAGAACTTTCCAGGTTTGGAGAAGGACAGAGACATCCTTGTACAGGAAGCTCATAGAACCCCCAGTAAACATGACCAAAAGAGATCCTCATCACGACACGTTGTAATTAAACTCCCCACAGTGAAACACAAAGAAAAGATCCTAAAATGTGCAAGAGAGAAACGTCAGATTACTCTCAGAGGATCTCCAATTAGACTCACAGCAGACTTCTCATCAGAAACACTACAGGCTAGGAGGGAATGGCGAGACATAGCACAGGTGCTAAGAGAGAAAAATTGCCAGCCCAGAATATTATATCCTGCTAAACTCTCATTTGTGAATGAAGGTGAAATAAAGACCTTTCATAGCAAACAGAAATTGAAAGACTTTGCCGCTACTCGTCCGGCCCTGCAAAAGATACTTAAAGATGTGCTACACTCAGAAACACAGAAACACGGCCATCAATATGAAAGAAGGTAAAGGAAGAACACCTACCAGTAAAAGAGCATGGGAAGCTCAAAGCATATACTAGAAAATATCTCTGGGAAAATGGCAGAGCAAAGTAACTATGTATCAATAGTCACATTAAACCCTCAATGGACTTAACTCTTCATTTAAAAGACACCGATTGGCTGATTGGCTTAAGGAACAAAACCCAACTATTTGTTGCCTACAAGAAACACATCTCTAACAAAGATGCAAGCAGACTGAAAGTTAAAGGTTGGAAAAAGATATTCCATGCCAACAGAAACAAAAAAAAAGCAGGTGTAGCCATATTAATATCAGACAAAATAAACTTTAATACAAAAACTGTTAAGGGAGACAAAGAGGGGCACTACATAATGATTAAGGGTTCAATTCAACAGGAAGATGTAACTATTATAAATGTATATGCACCTAATTACAGGGCACTGGTCTATTTAAATGATATGTTAAGGGACTTAAAGGGAGACTTAGATTCCAATACAATAGTACTGGGGGACTTCAATACTCCACTCTCAGAAATAGACAGATCATCTGGACAGAAGATCAACAAGGAAACAGCAGATTTAATTGACACTATAGCCCAAATGGATCCAACAGATATCTACAGAACTTTCAATCCTACATCTAAAGACTTTACATTCTTCTCAGCAGCGCATGGAACCTTCTCTAGGATTGATCACATACTAGGCCATAAAGCAAGTCTCAGCAAATTTAAAAGAATTAGAATCATACCATGCAGCTTCTCAGACCACAGCGGAATGAAGCTGGAAATTAGCAACTCAGGAAACCCCAGAAAGTATGCAAACACATGGAGACTGAACAACATGCTCCTGAATGAACACTGGGTCATTCAAGAAATCAAAAGAGAAATCAAAAACTTTCTGGAAGTAAATGAGGATAACAACACAACATATCGAAACTTATGGGATATGACAAAAGCAGTATTGAGAGGCAAGTTTATAGCAATAGGTGCCTATATCAAGAAATTGGAAAGGTACCAAATAAATGAGCTTTCAGCACATCTCAAGGACCTAGAAAAACTGCAGCAAACCAAACCCAAATCTAGTAGGAGAAGAGAAATAATTAAAACCAGAGAAGATATTTACAGGATTGATTCCAAAAAACATTACAAAAATCAGCCAAGCGAAGAGCTGGTTTTTTGAAAAAATAAACAAAATTGACACCCCATTGGCCCAACTAAATAAAAAAAGAAGAGAAAAGACCCAAATCAATAAAATCAGAGATGAAAAAGGAAAAGTAACAACAGACACCACAGAAATAAAAAGAATCATCAGAAATTACTACAAGGACTTGTATGCCAGCAAACAGGAAAATCTATCAGAAATGGATAGATTCCTGGACACATGCAACCTACCTAAATTGAACCAGGAAGACATTGAAAACCTAAACAGACCCATAACTGTGACAGAAATTGAAACAGTAATAAAGGCCTCCCAACAAAGAAAAGCCCAGGACCAGATGGATTCACTGCTGAATTCTACCAGACATTTAAAGAAGAACTAATCCCATTTCTTCTCAAACTATTCAGAACAATCGAAGAAGAGGGAATCCTCCCAAATTCTTTCTATGAAGCCAGCATCACCTTAATTCCTAAGCCAGAGAAAGATGCAGCATGAAAGAAAATTATAGACCAATATCCCTGATGAACATAGATGCAAAAATCCTCAATAAAATTCTCGCTAATAGAATACAACAACACATCAGGAAAATCATCCACCCAGACCAGGTGGGATTTATCCCTCGTATGCAGGGATGGTTCAACATTCGCAAATCAATCAATGTGATTCACCACATTAACAGACTGCAGAAGAAAAACAATATGATTATCTCAATAGATGCAGAGAAAGCATTCGATAAAATTCAACACCCTTTCATGATGAAAACTCTAAGAAAATTGGGTATAGAAGGAACATTCCTCAATATAATCAAAGCAATTTATGAAAAACCCATGGCCAGCATCCTATTGAATGGGGAAAAGTTGGAAGCATTTCCACTGAGATCTGGCACCAGACAGGGATGCCCACTCTCACCACTGCTATTTAACATAGTTCTGGAAGTTTTAGCCAGAGCCATCAGACAAGAAAAAGAAACTAAAGGAATACAAATTGAGAAAGAAGAAGTCAAACTATCCCTCTTTGCAGACGATATGATTCTTTACTTAGAGGATCCAAAGAACTCTATTAAGAGACTACTGGAACTCATAGAGGAGTTTGCAAAGTGGCAGGATATAAAACCAATGCACAAAAATCAATAGCCTTTGTATACACAAGCAATGCCACGGCTGAGAAAGAACTGCTAAGATCAATCCCATTCACAATAGCTACAAAAACAATCAAATACCTTGGAATAAATCTAACCAAGGACGTTAAAGATCTCTACGATGAGAATTATAAAATTTTAAAGAAAGAAATAGAAGAGGATACCAAGAAATGGAAAAATCTTCCATGCTCATGGATTGGAAGAATCAATATCATCAAAATGTCCATTCTCCAAAAAGCAATTTATAGATTCAATGCAATACCAATCAAGATACCGAGGACCTTCTTCTCAGATCTGGAAAAAATGATGCTGAAATTCATATGGAGACAAAAGAGACCTCGAATAGCTAAAGCAATCTTGTACAACAAAAACAAAGGTGGAGGCATCACAATACCAGATTTCAGGATATACTACAGAGCAGTTGTAATCAAAACAGCATGGTACTGGTACAGAAACAGATGGATAGACCAATGGAACAGAATTGAAACACCAGAAATCAACCCAAACATCTACAGCCAACTTATATTTGATCAAGGATCTAAAACCAATTCCTGGAGCAAGGACAGTCTATTCAATAAATGGTGCTGGGAAAACTGGATTCCCATGTGCAGAAGCATGAAGCAAGAGTCCTACCTTTCACCTTACACAAAAATCCACTCAACATGGATTAAAGACTTAAATCTACGAACTAACAACCATCAAGTTATTAGAGAACATTGGAGAAATCCTTCAAGATATTGGCACAGGCAAAGAGTTTCTGGAAAAGACTCAGGAGGCACAGGCAGTCAAAGCCAAAATCAACTATTGGGATTGCATCAAATTGAGAAGTTTCTGTACTGCAAAAGAAACAGTCAGGAGAGTGAAGAGACAACCGACAGAATGGGAAAATATATTTGCAAACTATGCAACTGATAAAGGGTTAATAACCAGAATCTACAAAGAGATCAAGAAACTCCACAAAAACAAAACAAACAACCCACTTAAGAGATGGGTCAAGGACCTCAATAGACATTTTTCAAAAGAGGAAATCCAAATGGCCAACAGGGACATGAAAAAATGTTCAAGATCACTAGCAATCAGGGAAATGCAAATCAAAACCACAATGAGGCTTCACCTCACCCCAGTTAGAATGGCTCACATTCAGAAATCTACCAACAATAGATGCTGGCGAGGATGTGGGGAAAAAGGGACACTAACCCACTGTTGGTGGGAATGCAAACTGGTCAAGCCACTATGGAAGCCATTCTGGAGATTCCTCAGAAACCTGAATATAACCCTACCGTTCAACCCAGCCATCCCACTCCTTGGAATTTACCCAAAGGAATTTAAATTGGTAAACAAAAAAGCGGTCTGCACCCTAATGTTTATTGCAGCTCAATTCACAATAGCCAAGACCTGGAACCAACCTAAATGCCCATCAACGGTAGACTGGATAAAGAAATTATGGGATATGTACTTTTAGAATACTATACCGCAGTAAGAAACAATGAAATCCAGTCATTTACAACAATATGGAGGAATCTGGAACACATCATGCTGAGTGAAATAAGCCAGTCCCAAAGGGACAAATACCATATGTTCTCCCTGATCGGTGACAACTGACTGAACACCAAAAAGGAAACCTGTTGAAGTGAAATGGACACTATGAAAAACAGTGACTTGATCAGCATAGCCCTGACTGTTAATGAACAACTTAATACATTATCCCTCTTAGTAGTTTTTTGTCTGTTCTACTTAATACTACTGGTTTAATTCTGTAATAAATGCACAGTTATTCTTAAGTGTTAAAATTTAACTGAAATGTCATCCCTGTTAAATGTAAGAGTGGGAATAAGAGAGGGAAGAGATGTACAATTTGGGACATGCTCAAGCTGACTTGCCCCAAACAGTAGAGTTAGAAACATACCAGGGGATTCCAATTCAATCCCATCAAGGTGGCATGTACCAATGCCATCTCACTATTCCAAGTGATCAATTTCAGTTCACAATTGATCATAATGAAAGGACTAAGAGTCAAAGGGATCACATAAACAAGACCAGTGTCTGCTAATACTATCTAATAGAATTAAGAAGAAGAGAACGATCTGACATGGGAAGCGGGATACACAGCAGACTCATAGAACGGCAGATGTCCTAAACAGCATTCTGGCCTCAGAATCAGCCCTAAAGGCATTTGGATCTGGCTGAAAAGCCCATGAGAGTATTTCAGGCATGGAAAGCCAAGAAACTCTGGCAAAAAAAAAGGACCTAAATGAAAGATCTCTGTGAGTGAGATCCCAGTGGAAAGAACAGGTCTTTAAAGAAGGAGGTACCTTTCTCTGAAGGGAGGAGAGAACTTCCACTTTGACCATGGCCTTGTATAAATAAGATAAGAGTCGGAGAACTCAAGGGGCTTCCATGGTCTTGAAAACTCATGACTGGAGCATAGGGAGATTGCTGATGCCATAAACAGGAGTGTCAATTTGTAAAGTGAACAACAGGAGTCACTGTGCACTTACTCCTCATGTAGGATCTCTGTCCTTAATGTGCTGTACATTGAGGCTTAATGCTATAACGAGTACTCAAGCAGTGTTTTTCACTTTGTGTTTCTATGTGGGTGGAAACTGTTGAAATCTTTACTTAGTGTAATCTAAACTGATCTTCTGTATATATAGATAATTGAAAATGAATCTTGATGTGAATGGAAATGGAGAGGGAGCGGGAAAGGGGAGGGTTGCAGGTGGGAGGGAAGTCATCGGTGGGGGGGATGTCAATGTATTCCATAAGCTGTACTTTGGAAATCTATATTCATTAAATAAAAGTTAAAAAAAAAGAAAATGATCAGGATCACTAGCCACCAAGGAAATGCAAATCAAAACCACAATGAGGTTTTGCCTCACTTCAATTAGAATGTCCCACATACAGATCAAAAAATGACAAATGCTGGCAAGGATGTGGGGAAACAGGTATCCTGATACACTGTTGATGGGAATGTAACTGGTGCAACCACTGTGGAAGACAGTATAGAGATACCTCAGAAATCTGAATATAGACCTACCACACAAATCAGCCCTTCTACTCCTGGGAATTTACCCAAACCAAAACAAATCAATATACGGGAGAGTTATCTATACCCCATGTTCATTGCAGCACAGTTCACAATAGCCAAGATAATGGAGTCAACCCAGATGTCCATCAACTGATTACTGGATAAAGAAATTATGGTATACATGCACTCTGGAATATTTCCCAGTTGTAAAAAAAAATGAAATCCTGTCTTTCGCAACAAGATGGTTGCAACTCGAAACCATTATGCTTAGTGAAATAAGCCAGTTCCAAAGAGATAGATATCATGATTTCCATGATCAGAAATAATTATGATATGCTTTTTAATGCCAAGAGATTATAAAAATTAGAAACTTGGAAACATGAAAGTTCATGTACTGCTGACAATTGCCTTTTTCTAGAATAATTCTTGTCCATGTGATGATATAGAAATCCCACTCTATGCATAAAACTAAAGGAACTGGTCCAGCATACTCACAATGGTGCTGCTTGGAGGTAACTCAGATGTCCATAACTAAGAAATTTGAAAGTTATTGTGGTGATATTATCCACTAATTGGAAACAATACCTGAATTATAACATATTGAAGTGGAAGAACTATTTTGATAATCAATGATGTTTATAGCCCCTGTCTCTCTCGTTGAGGAACAGTACTTTGTTTTGCTTTGTTTTGTTTTCTCTTCATACTATCTGTTGAACTCTGTTACTAGGGTAGCTTTAACTATAAGAGCATTAAGACTACTGAAAAAAGATTTTTGTAAAAATTAAAAGTGGGAATATGAGAGGGAGGGGTAGGAAGGGTGGGGGGAAGTGCCACTATGTTCCTATAATGGTATAAGGGAAATATATGAAACTTAAATACAATATATATTTAAAAAGGTAATGTATTTTGACATCATATGGTCCTCAGAATTAAAGCATACTGAACAGGAAGGAAAGAAAAAGAATGCAACTCAGTGCTTAGGAAAACACCTTACCAGAAGTTACAAAGGTCATGTATATACTAAATATCAAATGCAGAATTTCATAGGGCTAAGAAGATCCTTCTGTATTTTTCACTCACATAGGTGAAGTGGATTTCACAATTACCAATTTCACTAAATGCACCAAGTGAAGCTCCTTAAATTGATACAATAAGGCACCATATTAAGTTTTTCCAGGCTGAAAATGTGCATAATTTTAAAGTGGGTTTCTTAAATTTATTTATGTTTTTAAGCACAACACAAGGAAGGTGTTACAATTGTTGCAATAGCTGAACAGAGTAAGTATTCCAGATTTTGGGAGGAATGAAGAGGGAGATACTCAATACCCTTCACCAGATGCCCCCAGCTAGATCATAACACATTAGTGATCCATTATGCCTTGTGGATGGCATTAGTCCATGACACCCCTTGACAGTTCTTTCTGCACCAAATCTCATTGAGTTATCTGGTCCCCTTGGCTGACAACAAACTGTTAGGTGGGAGGAACTGGCTTCATCCAAGGTGGTGCTCTTCAAATGACTGACCATGCAATCAGGCCAAGGAGCTTCAACAGCCTTGGGACCCTCACAGACTCACCAAACATAACAGCTGCTGCACTTGCCAGGGTACTGGTTAAGAATCACCAACAACTCCACTTCATCTGCCTGTAGCTCAGTGCCATCCTGAACTTCTTTCACGTGGCAAAAGAGCTTCATGCTGTCTCCTACTTCATACTTTGTGAAGCCAAACTGATCTTTCACACACTCCACCCTGGTCATACACATTAATATGATGATGTAGACCATACTATGCATTTTGGCTCAGGACACAGACCTGGAAATTGACCATCTTCCCTCTCTGCAAGCAGTCTTCTTTGTTTCTTCCAACTAGGCAAAATAGATAGGCCTCACCTTTCATATCTCCCTCCTCCACAATCTCAATCATTGCTCAGCACTCTGTCTGTGCTGGATCAACACTCCTTAGCGGGTAAATGACTTTACCAGAGTAGAAGGTGGTATCAGCTCTCTCTGTAACGATATTCACTGAGTGTGCTTTGTCCTCTTTTTCAGCACTGATTCTGCTGCCTTTGCCTCTAGATAAACTGCACTTGACCATGTCTCCCAGTTCCAGGCTGTCAACATCACCAGAGAATTCACTATAATTGAAAAAGATTTCCTTACCATGATTGGCTGCTTTAACAAATCCAAAATTATCCTTCAGAGTTGCCACATAACCCAAGAGCCTCATAGCGTTTCCATTATGATTGAAAAGTCACACAGAAGCTGGTCAGGGCCTTGTTTTCCACAAATAAATTCAACCTGACCTTCTATTTGAGGAGAAGTAGGTCCTTCCACATCGTTGGCTTGAAAGTGAAGGTCAGGTTCACCCAAACTTCGTAAGTAATAATGCCACCCTTAGCTTCCATCTCTCTACCTGTATTTGGGCTAGTGTTTTAGAATTAGAACTAGTGGCTTCATTTTCTACAGTGCCCAGACAATGACTATCTAAGAGAGAATGGAGTGAAACTGTGACCTTGTGAAGCTTTTCAATCCTAATAGTATGATGTTTTAGGGCAGAGAAATGTCAGGAACTGCAATAGACTCTACTTCATCTGCAATAAGGAATGGTTCCCCATCTAGAATTTCACTAAAGTTAAAAAAAATTCAAGCATCACAATCCACACACTCAGTGAAACCCAAACCATCTCTCATGGCAGCAGCCACACCCATTTCTCTGGCTTCATTAGTGAACTGAAATGTGTTTGATAGAATTTCTATGCAGGTTGCTCATTCTAAATGTTCATATTGATCTATTGAAATATTGAACTTAATATGGTTGCCTCCTAGCAAGGTCACCTTGAATTTGTTATCTTTGACTCCAAAGGGAAGATCTTCAGGAATCAAAAGGTCAACTTTGGTGTATCCTGGCAATGTGTCATTCTGATTTTTGATGGCTACTTTTGTTATAACTTTGGTTACAGTTTCTTCAAAATGTTTGATAGTGATATCTTTAAAATTGACCATTCCTTGAGACAATAGTCTGATATCTGTTGCAACTTCTTTACCATTTCTATCCACGAGAGTGAATTGCATGTCACCTCCAAGCTGTAATTTTTCTGTATTCACTATAGCAAAAGAATATTTATTTTCTAATACCTTTCTCAATAAAGCCTCCTTCATGGAAGAAACTACTCCCTGACAGCAGGCTTGTTTGTCAACAGCATAATGTCCGAGTACTTTCAGGACCAGTATGTTTATTGTTATCAATTGCAATGTTAATTTTATCTCTAGTTTCCTGCTGAACATAAAGACATTAGTATATATGCTGACTTCTTGGATAATACCCCAAAAGCATAGGCAGCAAAAGAAACACTAAACAAATTGGATGGCATCCCCTCAAACCACTGGCTGTGGAAGTTCCTGTCAGTGTCCTGATCACTGCTGAATAACTGTACCATCCTGCTGCCATGACATCTCTCTTTCTTCTGTAGAATTTCTACTGCAAACATCTCTCCAACTGTCCCTTGGGAACACACTTCTTTCTCCTTTCTTCTGTTATCTTCCTGCGCACAAAATCAGCACATCTTTCCCCTGTTCAGCTATCTTGGTTCTTTCACTCGCTCTGTGTTTATGGTAATAGCCATTCTGACAGGAGATGAAGTGATATCTCATTGTGGTTTTGATGTGCATTTCTCTGATGGATAGTTCCATGTAGCTTTTTTAAATATATATTTGTTGGACATTTGCATTTCTTCTTTTGCAAATGAGCTCTTCAGGTCCTTTGCTAATTTCTTAAATGGATTGGTTGGTTATTTTTGCTCTTTTTTTGAGTTGTTGATACATTATGGTCATTAATCCTTCATCAGATAAGTCACTTGGAAATATTTTCTTATATTCTATCAGAAGTCTTTTCAGACTATTGTTTATTTTGCTGTGCAGCAACTCTGAGTTTGATATAATAATCCAATTTGTTTAGTGTTTCTTTTGCTGCCTATGCTTTTGGGATATTATCCAAGAAGTCAGCATATATACTAATGTCTTGGAGTGTTTTCCCTATGTTTTCTTCAGGCAATTTCACAGTTTCCGGTGTTACTGAGAGGTCTTTTATCCATCTTAAGATCACTTTTGTATGTAGTAGAGTTCTCATTTTATTTTTCTACATATGTATAACCAGTTTTGTAATTATCATTACTTGAAAAACTATTCTTTCTCCATTGTATGTTCTTGGTACCTTTGTAAAAAGTCATTTGGTTGTATATATGTGAATTAATTTCTGGGCTCTCTATTTGATTCTGTTGACCAATGTGCTGATTTTTATGCCAATATCATGCCATTTTAATTTCTATAACTTTGTAGAATACTGTTGAGCCAACTTATTATGATGCCTATAGCTTGATTTTTATCTCCCTCAGGGTTGCTTTGGCTTTTCTGAGTCTTTTGCAATTTGAAATGAATTTTAGTATTTTTTCTCTTTTTTAGACATCTTTTATTTAATAAATAAAAATTTCATAGGTACAGCTTTTGGAATATAGTGGTTCTTTCCCCCATATCCGACCTCTCACCTCAGACTGTCCCACCTCCTACTCCCTCTCCCATCCCATTCTTCATTAAGATTCATTTTTAATTATCTTTTTTTCTTTTGACAGGCAGAGTGGACAGTGAGAGAGAGACAGAGAGAAAGGTCTTCCTTTGCCGTTGGTTCACCCTCCAATGGCCGCCACGGCCGGCGCACCGCGCTGATCCGAAGGCAGGAGCCAGGTACTTATCCTGGTCTCCTATGGGGTGCAGGGCCCAAGTACTTGGGCCATACTCCACTGCACTCCCTGGCCACAGCAGAGAGCTGGCCTGGAAGAGGGGCAACCGGGACAGAATCTGGTGCCCCAACTGGGACTAGAACCCGGTGTGCCAGCGCCGCAAGGCGGAGGTTTAATTATCTTTTACAGAAGATCAACAATATACTAAGATTTTAACAGTTTTGCACCCACACAGACACACACAAAGTGTAAAGTACTGTTTGGAGACTAGTTTTTTTTTTTTTTTTTGACAGGCAGAGTTAGAGAGAGAGAGAGAGAGAGAGGTCTTCCTTTCTCTGTTGGTTCACCCCACAAATGGCCTCTATGGCTGGCACACTGTGGCCGGTGTGCTGCACTGATCCGAAGCCAGGAGTCAGGTGCTTCTCCTGGTCTCCCATGCAGGTGCAGGGCCCAAGGACTTGGGTCATTCTCTACTGCACTCCCGGGCCTCAGCAGAGAGCTGGACTGGATGAAGGGCAACCGGGAAAGAACCCAGTGCCCCGACTGGGACTAGAACCCGGTGTGCTGGTGCCGCAGGCAGAGGATTAGCCTAGTAAGCTGTGGCACTGGCCTAGTTTTACTTTTAATTCTCATAGTACAACTCATTAAAGACAGAGGTCCTACATGGGGAGCAAGTGCACAGTGACTCCTGTTGTTGATATAACAATTGACACTCTTATATATGACATCAGTGATCACCTGAGGCTCTTGACATGAATTGCCAAGGCTATGGAAGCCTTTTGAGTTGGCCAACTCCAATCTTATTTAGATGAGGTCATAGTCAAAGTAGACGTTCTCTCCTCCCTTCAGAGAAAAGTACATTCTTTGATGGCACCTTCTTTCCACTGGGATCCCACAAAGATCCTTTATGTAGATCATTTTTTTGCCACAGTGTCTTGGCTTTACATGCCTGAAACGGTCTCATGGTCTTTTTAGCCAGATCTGAATGCCTTAAGGGCTGATTCTGAGGTCAGAATGCTATTTAAGGCATTTATCATTCTGTGAGTCTACTGTGTATGGCACGTTCCCATGGACTTACACCTAAGAGCAAAGCTAAAAATTTGCCATGGGACTCCAAATTCCCCTTAGTTGGCAGGTACTAATGCCATTTTACACATGAAAGTGATCATATTAAGTGTGTAACTAATTATATAGATAGGATAAAGTGTCAAAGGGATCACGTAAATAACACCAAGTGTTTGCTAATAACAATAAATAGAATTAAAAAGGAGAGAATGATCCAATGCAGGAAGCAGGCCACACAGTATTGTTTTTTTCTAATTCTGTAAAGAAGGTCATTGAATTGTGATAGAGATTGCACTGAATCTGTAGATGGATTTAGGCAGTATAGATATTTTAACAACATTAATTCTTCTAATTCCTGAACAAAAAATATCTTTCCAATTTTTGTGTCTTTGATGCTTTTTTTATCAATGTTTTATAAATTTTCATTGTAGAGGTCTTTAATTTTTTTTAACTTTTATTTAATGGATATAAATTTCCAGAGTACAGCTTATGGATTTCAATGGCTCCCCCCCCATAACTTTCCTCCCACCTGCAACCCTCCCCTTTCCCTCTCCCTCCCCCCTTCCATTCACATCAAGATTCATTTTCAATTCTCTTTATATACAGAAGATCAGTTTAGCATATATTAAGTAAAGATTTCAACAGTTTGCACCCACATAGAAACACAAAGTGAAAAATACTGTTTGAGTACTAGTTATAGCATTAAATCTCAATGTACAGCATTATGAGGACAGAGATCTTACATGAGGAGTAAGTGCAGAGTGACTCCTGTTGTTGACTTAACAAATTGACACTCTTGTTTATGGCTTCAGTAATCACCCTAGGCTCTTGTCATGAATTGCCAAGACTATGGAAGCCTTTTGAGTACACTGACTCTGATCATACTTAGACAAGGTCGTAGTCAAAGTGGAAGTTCTCTCCTCCCTTCAGAGAAAGGTACCTCCTTCTTTGATGACCTGTTCTTTCCACTGGGATCTCACTCGCAGAGATCTTTCATGTAGGGTGTTTTTTTTGTTTTGTTTTGTTTTGTTTTTTTTTTTTGCCAGAGTGATTTGGCTTTCCATGCCTGAAATACTCTCATGGGCTTTTCAGCCAGATCTGCGTGCCTTAAGGGCTGATTCTGAGGCCAGAGTGCTGTTTAGGACATCTGCCATTCTATGGGTCTGCTGTGTATCTCGTTTCCCATGTTGGATCGTTCTCTCCCTTTTTTATTCTATCAGCTAGTATTTGCAGACATTAGTATTGTTTATGTTCTCCCTTTGGCTCTTAGTCCTATCATTATGATCAGTTGTGAATAGAAATTGATCCCTGGGACTAGTGAAACTTAACTGAAAAGTGATCACTGTTAAATATAGGAGTGGGAATAAGAGAGGGAAGAGATGTGCAATTCGGGACATGCTCAAGATGACTTACCTCAAATGGTAGAGTTAGAAACATACCAGGGGATTCCAATTCAATCCCATCAGGGTGGCATGTACCAATGCCATCTCACTAGTCCCAGTGATCATTTTTTAAATTTATTTCAAATATTATGAAAGTGAACATCCTTGTCCTGTTTCAGACCTGAGCGGGAAATGCTTTCCACTTTTCCTTGCTCAGTATGATATGGGCTGTTTGTTTATCATACATACTCCTTTATAATTTTGAGGTATTTTCCTTTTTTACCTAATTTATTTTTTAAAATCATGGAGAAATGCTGAGTCCTTTCTTTTTTTAAAAGTTTTTTTATTTATTTGAAAGTCAGAGCTGTAGAGATGCAGAGGTAGAGAAAAAGAGAGAGCTCCTCCATTCGATGGCTCATTCCCCATATGGCTGCAACGGCTGGTGCTGTGTCAATCTGAAACCAGGAGCCAGGAGTTTCTTCCAGGTCTCCCACGTGCGTGCAGGGGCCCAAGGACTTAAGCCATACTCTACTGCTTCCCCAGGCCATAGCAGAGAGCTGGATCAGAAATGGAGCAGCCAGGATTCAAACTGGTGCCCATATGGAATGGTGGCACTGCAGGGGAAGTCTTTACCCACTATGCCACAACACTGGCCCCAAAATGCTGAATCTTTTTTTTAACTTTTATTTAATGAATATAAATTTCCAAAGTACAGCTTATGGATTACAATGGCCCCCCCCCCCCCCATAACGTCCCTCCCACCCACAACCCTCCCCTTTCCCACTCCCTCTCCCCTTCCATTCACATCAAGATTCATTTTCGATTCTCTTTATATACAGAAGATCAGTTTAGCATACATTAAGTAAAGATTTCAACAGTTTACTCCCACACAGAAACATAAAGTGAAAAATACTGTTTGAGTACTAGTTATAGCATTAAAATGCTGAATCTTTATGAGTGATTTCTCTGTGCCCATTGAGATGATCATATGGCTTTTGTTCTTTATTCTGTTGAAGTTATTTGTGATATTCATTCATTTTTGAATGTTGAACCACTCTCACATCTCTGGGATAAATCCACTTTGATTTGATGTATGATCTTTTGGATATAGGTTTGGATTCAGTTTGCTCTCTCTCTCTCTCTCTCTCTCTCTCTCTCTCTCTCTCTCTCTCATATCTCTCCCTTTCTCTGTAAATGAATAAATAATAAACAGATGCAATATGGGATGTCACTCAGATTATTGATTTGGATTTAGTTTTAAATGAGCCCAGAAATGTTATCTCTGAGAAATTTATTCAGTGAAAATCAGTGTCAGTAGTATATAAAAGAAGCACAGTTGTCTATTCTGCAGCAGTTTGTGGAGGTAGTAGTATCATTTTGAAATGGATGCGAACTTGCAAAGTTGTGTGTTTAGTTTCCAGAGATGTGGGTGTCAATCATGCTAGGGTTTTTGATGGATATAGCCATATTTTGGATGCTCTGGGACACAATGGAGGCTGTTTGCTTGAACTACCAGGCAAGTCAGTAAGATGCTGGGGATTGTGGCACCAATAGTTAGGGTCTTTTAATTGTATGATGTGGATACCCCCAGGTCCTTCTGTGTGCACAAGACTAATTCTGATGCTTATGATACCCAAAGCCAAAGTCCCAGCACTGAGACCTTGCCCAAATACATAGGGTGAATACAGATTGTGCTGAGGATTATACACTGGAAAACGTGAGTCTGGAGCATTTTGGAATGCACGTAGGCTCTTCTCTAGATCCTGAAGGGTATATTTCAATGACTCTTGGGAATAGAGTACTAACAGTCATAGTTCTGTAGCTGCAGGATACAGTGGAGTCTTTACCCAGCCTTCAAAGTTTAAGTGCCAGTTGCTGGGGATTGTAGACTGGCAGTCACCTGTCTGATGCGCAGAAAAACAGGTAGTGCTCTCTAGATCCCACAGATGAGTGTGACTTACTCCAGGACTTATATCAGCAGCAGCAACAATCTCAGTTTTAGGGCACAGGGGAGGATGTCCCAGTTCCTACAGAGGATACAAACGTGAAGCTGGGGTTGTGCACCTTGAAGTAAGACCTGAAATAGGAGTTTCCTCAATTGGGATTGTGTATGGGCTGATGCCTATTTCTAGTCCTAAGAAGACAAGTGAAGTTCCCCAGATAACATAGAGCAATCAAATGTAACTCCAGGGCTTGTGCCCAAAACTCCTGTGGCTGAAGGAATATACTGTCTGCTTGCTGCCACGGAAAATGTCCTTGCTGTCTGGGGGCTGCTGCTAGCACAGGGGCTGCTTGCTTACTCCTAAGACACATGAGATTTGGGTTTAGAGATTTGTGGATGTAGGTAGGCAATGAGGGTTCAATTTTTTGGAGCAAAGTAATTGCTCAGATTTCAGTCAGCTCTCTAGACTTGATTTAAATTCAGTAGAGCTATGAAATTCTCCTGTAGTTAGAGCTGCCCATCTATGACAGTGGTGGTAGTGTGCCTCTTTTTGCTTACCTCTTTCAGGCAAGATGACATCTCCTAGCTGGGGACCTAAGGACGGAGTGGTGGGTACTGGATTGTGCTCTTTGTTCTCTCTCTGCTGGCCTTGAGAGTCAGTGCTGTTTGCAGGTCTTGTCACTTTTCTTCACTAAAGCTTTTCCCTCAGTCAGTCTTCTCAGTGCTAATATCTTACATACAAAACTCTTCCTGGGAAGATGGTGTCCCCTGACCAGAGAATCAGAATAGGAGTGGAAAGGAGGCTCAGCTGGCAATGTCAATGTCATGCTTTGTTTCTCTCTCTGCTGGTTTTTGGCATCTGTGTGCTGTTTGTGGTTCTTGTTACCTCTTTACTGAAGTGTTACTTCAGTCAGTATCCTCAGATCTAATATTCTGTGTGCAGAACCCCTTTTCCAGCAAGATGGTGTCTTCTGGCCAGGATATTGTGTTTGGAGAAGTGATAACAGCAGTGGTAGAAGTAACGTGTCTTTTTGTTTTGTTTTGTTTTGTTTTGTTTTCTCTCTCTTGCCATCTGCTGATTTTATTTTTTGAGTCTCCATGCTATATGTACTTCCCTTCACTTCTTTACTGAAGATTTCCCTTAGAAAATCATCTGGAAATGTTGTTTTTCATCCATTTTTTGAAATATTTTTCTCTAAGGAGGATGCAGATCTTTTCTATTCAGCCGTCTTCATTCTGAGAATTAGATTTTGTTGTTGATTTGCTGGTATTTTGTTGAGAAATTTTGCATCGATGTTCATTGGAAATATTGGTCTTTAGTTTTCTCCTTTTTTGTTGAATCCTTTTCTGGCTTTGGTATTAGAGTAAAGCAGGCCTCATAAAATGAGGTTGAAAGGGTTCCTTATATTTCAATTATCTGGAATAGTTTGATAATAAAATTATACTCATTCTTATTTGAAGGTGTGATGAAATTCAGCCATGAAATAATTCAATCCTGGCTTTTCTTTGTTGGGAGTTTTTATTGTTGATTCAATCTCATGGCTTGTTATTGGTTGCTCATGTTTTCATTGTGCTCAGGATTCAATTTTGGTAGTTATATATGCTCAGAAATTTATTCATTTCTTAAGTTATATATGCTCAGATATTTATTCATTTCTTCTAGGTTTTACAATTTGTTGATATACAGTTCATAAAAGTTTTTGTGATAGTTAGCTGTATTAAAGATTATTTTTTTGAGAGTCAGAGAGAGAGATAGAGAGAGAGAGAGACAGAGAAGAGAGAGATGGCAGGAGGGATCTTCCATCGGCTGAAATGGCCAGGACTGGGCCAGGCTGATGCCAGGAACCAGGCTCTTCATCCAGGACTCCAACAAGGAGGGCAAGGGCCCAAATACTCGGGCCATCTTCCACTGCTTTTCCCAAGCACATTAACAGGGAGCTGCATATTTGAAGTGGAGCAGACTGGACATAAACAGGAGCCCATATAGGTTTATCTGCTACAACATAATGCCAACACTGGATCTTTTGCTTTTTGTGACATCAGTTTTAATATCTCATCTTTCATTTCTGATTTCATTGATTTGGATCTGCGCTTTTTTCCATTGATTAGTCCAGAAGATCTGTCAGTTTTGTTTATCTTTTCATTAAGCTATCTCTTCTTTTTAGTGATCTTTGTAAATTTCTGTTTTTTTTTTTTTCCAGTTTTTATTGCTGCTCTGATCTTTGCTATTTAATTTCTTCTGATAATCTTGGGTTTGGTTTATTTTTCTTTCGTAGTTTCAAGATTTGCATCATTGGGTTTTGCATTTGAAATTTTTTCTTTTTTAAAATTTCATTTAAGTCATACAAGTTTCAGATGTTTCATATATACAGATTTAGTAACTTAGTGGTATTTCCCATCCTACCCTCTCTCCCTCCCACACTTCAACCATCCTTCTCCTCCATCTCCCTTTCCCACTCTTAATTTTTATAAAGATCTGCTCTCAGTTCACTTAATGATCATAAGGTTAACCCTAGAGTAAGTGAAGAGTTCAACAAATAGTATGAAGGAAAAATCACCATTACTCAACAGAAGAGAATAGGGCTGTAAGAAATAATTGAAACTCAAAATGTCTGTTTCACTCTAATGCATTACATTTTAAGTACTCTATTAGTTACCCCAGATCTGGGAAAACAGATCTGGGCAAATATATTGTATCTGTTTTTTGGGACTGGCTTATTTCACTAAGTATGATGGCTACTAGTTACATCCATTTTGTGTAAGAGAGGATTTCATTTTTTTTTTTTTTTACAATTGAGTGGTACTCTATAGTGTATGTATACCATCATTTCTTTATCCAGTCATCAGTTGATGGACAACTGGATTTGTTTAGCTCTCTTTAGATGTAGTTACCGCTTTAAACTTTTCTCTTAGTACTGCTTTTACAATATCCCATGGGCTTTGATGTGTTGTGCTTTTATTTTCATTCATTTCAAGAATTTAAAAATTTTCCTCTTGGTTTCTTCATATTTTTATTGATTATTCAAAATAATGCCGTTTAATTTCCATGTATTTGTATAATTCATAAAATTTATTTGATTTTTAGTTTCTTTCCGTTGTTATCATAGAAGACATGCTTCATGATATTTTTTTGAATATTTGACTCATTTTGTGCCCTAACATATATCCTATCCTGGAGAATGTTCCGTGTGTTGATAAGAAGATGTACTCTGCAGTTGTGGAATGAAATGCTCTGTAAAAGTCTGTTAGGTTTATTTGATTTACAGCATACTTTAGCTATGATATTTCTTTGTTGATTTATTACATGTATGTTCTGTTCACTGATGAATATGACAGTGTTCAAGTACCCAACTAGTATTTATGAAGGGATATCTTGGGGCCAGCGCTGTGGTGTAGCAGATAAAGCCACCGCATGTGCTGATATCCCATATTGGCACTGGTTGAAGTCCCAGCTGCTCTACTTCTGATCCAGCTCTCTGATATGGCCTGAGAAAGCAGTGGAAGATTGCCAAAGTCTTTGGGCCCCTGTATGCACATGGGAGACTGGAAGAAGCTCCTGGCTTCTGGCTTTGAATTGGTGCATCTCTGGCTATTGCTGCCATCTGAGGAATGAACCAGTGGATGGAAGACCTCTCCCTCTCTCTCTCTCTCTCTCTCTCTCTCTTTCTCTCTCTGCATTTGCCTCTCTGTAACTCTGCCTTTCAAATAAATAAATAAATCTTTAAAAATCTAAATTCTGAAAAAAAAGAATATCTCTCCTTTAGAAGTAATATTTGCTATATATAATTAGGTGCCGCAGAATTTGGTGCATATTTATTTGAAATTATTCTTTCCCCTTGTTAAATTTATGTCTTTATCCTTATGGAGTGTCCTTTTCCATATCTTTCTACATTTTTTTTTTACTTAAAATATATTTTATTTGATATAAGTTACTCATTCCTACTTTGGGTTTCCATTTGTATGGCTGTTATTTTTTTCCATCCCTTTATTTTCAATCTACATGTGTCTTTACTGGTGAGTTGTATTTCTTTTAGGTAACGTATCATTGAATCTATTTTCTTATCCATTGATTCCATCTTATCTTTAATCAGAATATTTCATTTGCTTATGGTCAAGGTTACTTTTGAAAATAAAGGTATACTGTCATTTTTAGACTCTTTTCTAATTGTTTTGAATATCATTTGTTCTTTTCTTATTTCATGTTCATGTTTGTGATTTTGCAGTTTTCTTTACTGATAAATTAAAAAAAAAAAACAAGAAGAGAACAAGAACTTATCTGCTCTACCAGTGAGTTTTGTATTTTTTTATTTATTTTTTTTAACTTTTATTTAATGAATATAAATTTCCAAAGTACAGCTTATGGATTACAATGGCTTCCCCCCCATAACGTCCCTCCCACCTGCAACCCTCCCCTTTCCCACTCCCTCTCCCCTTCCATTCACATCAAGATTCATTTCCGATTCTCTTTATATACAGAAGATCAGTTTAGCATACATTAAGTAAAGATTTCAACAGTTTACTCCCACACAGAAACATAAAGTGAAAAATACTGTTTGAGTACTAGTTATAGCATTAAATCTCAATGTACAGCACACTAAGGACAAAGATCCTACATGAGGAGTAAGTGCACAGTGACTCTTGTCTAAATATGATCAGAGTCAGTGAACTCAGGGGGCTTCCATAGCCTTGGCAGCTCATGGCAAGAGCCTAGGGTGATTACTGATGCCATAAACAAGAGTGTCAATTTGTTAAGTCAACAACAGGAGTTTTGTATTTTTGTGTGGTTTTGTGATTATAGTATTTGTCCTCTCACCTCTAATGTAAGACTTACTTAAACATTTTCTGTAGGACCAGTCTGTTGACGAATTCGCTCCACTTTTGCTTCTCTTGAAATGATTTTATTTATTTTTCATTTCTGAAGGATAGCTTTGCTCAGTAGAGTATTCTTGTTTGGCAGACTTATTTTCCTTTTAAATACTTAGAATATATCATTATATTCTCTCTTAATGTTTAAGGTTTCTATTGAGAAGTTTGATGTTAGTCTAATAAAGATTCATTTATATGTGCCTTAACAGATTGTTCTTGAAGTTTTAGGAACTGATCTTGGTCTTTTTCTTTAGTCAATTTGACTGTAAATGTATTGGACAGAATACTTTTTGAACAAATCTAATAGAAGTCTTTTGAGCTTGCTAGACCTAGATGTTTATTTATTTCCCAGATTTAGAAAGTTTTAGCAATTATTTCATTAAGTAGGTTTTTATGTCTTTTTCCTTTCTCCTCATTAAGTGCTCATAGTGGGAAGGATTACTGGCTTAATATAGTCCCACACATGTTTCATAGGCTTTCTTCCTTCTTTTAAATATTTCTCACTCTCTCTCTCTCTCTCTCTCCCTCTGACTGTCTCTCAGGATCCAGAGAAATTTTCCACTTAGCGAAGGCTGCCCAGTTGATTTCTAGGCTCAGTGGTGGGTGTTTAGCATTTCCAATATTACTTTCAGGGTCTATGCAGGCTGATCATCTTGGGGATGGCTTCATGGCTGCTTCAAGGCACAAAAGTGGGTGGTCAGGGCCACCTTGTGATTCAAAAAGAGCAAAACGGGAAGCTTTCTTCAAATCTTATTATGGTGCTTAATATGGAATCCTGTAGTGTTGATACTGTGTGAAAACATAAATAAAAACAAAATTCATAGTTTGAAATTATTTGGAAGTCACCGTCTAATCACTTAGTTCTATAGATCAAAAAGAAGTTAGGTGACTTACTCAAGAACCAGTGAATGACAAAGGCGGGACTGGAATCCAGGATTCTTTACTGGGCTCAGGACTTTTTAAAGGCATGCTTTACTGCTTCTAGAAAATTTTTACAGAAAGTGTTAAGGATAAAGTTAAACTATGATGTTATACCAGAAATTACAACTACATTATATTAAATATGTATATTTAATGTGATTGATTGGAAAATGACATGTGAGCAGACTACATGGTTGGTGAGCTGGGGAAAGTAAAATGATATTTAACTTAATGGACAAGTCTGATTATATAAAAATATCTTCAGAGATGAAGGAAATATGAAGATTATAGAGAATAAAAAGCCATTACATAAATTTAAATAAATTACAGAGTTAAGTTTATAGCACATGAATGGATAATATATGTCTTCAGTTGACACAGAGGAGATAGAAGTGGAAATCATTTGAGAATACACTTTCTGAAGTTTCTGTTTCTGTTTTAAAATTTGAAGTAGAAGCTTTAGAATATCATTCGTCTTTATTATAAATAGAAATTTGAGTACATTTAAGCCTATTTTTAAATTTGAATTACCATAGAAGAAATGCAATTAGTGGAGTTTTATGAATTAATTAAAGTGATATTTATTCAAAAGGTATATGTTCTTTTTATTAGAGGATTGAATGAATTAGCCTAAGATATAACTATAATATTTATTTATTTATTTTTATTTAACATGTTTATTGAAATATAGTGTACATAATAAAACATGCACATAAGTGTACAAATGAATGAGTTTTTGTCCTCAGAGCACACTCATAACCAATACCCAAATTAAGAATAAAATAAAAAACTAATGCCACAAGAGTCTTTGTTATTATAACTTCAGTGTTCTTGTTTTTTCTTTTTTTTAATGTGGGAAATGAAGAGTATATTTTCATTTACATGTACATAGTATGATTCAATGAAGCAATATTTATAGCTAAATACCAAATGACATGGCATCCACAAATTTTTTATACTCTGTGTATGCATACATATGTATATGTGTATATAAATACATTTATACACACACACACACACATATATATAAACTACAAGTAAGAGAAAATCTGATGTTTGTGTTGTGTTTTTGGGTCTGGCTTAGCATAATGATTTCCAGTTTCATCCATTTTTGGTCAATGTCAGGATTTCATTCATTTTGTGTTTGAGTAGTATTTTCATTGTGTATATGTATCACATTTTTATTATCTAATCATCAGCTAATGTTTATCTTGGTTTATATTATGTATTTGCTACTGTGAATTCAGCTCTAATAAATATGAGAGTGCAGATAGCTATTTCATATATTGACTTCATTTACCTTGGATATATTCCCAGGGGTGGTATAGCTGGGTCATATGATAGGTCCATTTTTAGTTTTCTCAGGAATCACCATCCTGTTTTCCAGAAAGATTATACCAATCTGCATTCCCACCAATAGTGTATTAGTGCACATTTTACTGTTTTTTCTTTTTTCTCTTTTTTGAGAGAGGGACCTTCCATCTGCTAGTTTATTGTCCAAATGCTTGCAAAAGCCAGATCTGGGCCATACTGAGCCAGAATCCCAGAACATAATTTGCATCTCCCACATTGGTGACAGGCTCTCAGTACTTTAGTTTTTTAGAAGCTTCCCAGGGTGCACGTGCACATAAGCAGGAAAATGGATAAGAAGCAGAAGAATTGGGACCCACTCTTGGCACCATGATATAGGGTACAGGAATCCTAAGTGGAGTCTTAAACATAGCACCAACCACCCACCCAAATTTTCTTTTTTCTCATACTAACACAAAATTTATTTATTTATTTATTTTTACATTTTATTTCTCAATTTTTAAAAATTTATATTTAAGGTATACAAATTTCATGTATTTCATATACACAGACTTAGGAACACAGTGATAATTCCAAGCCTACTCTCCCTCCTGCCCATGTTCCCACCCTACCCCCTCCTTTCTTTCCTATTCCCTGTATTAATTTTTACAATGTTCTACTTTTAGTTTACTTTATACTCAATTTATAAAATTAACCCTACACTAAATAAGGAGTTCAACAAATTGTAAGAAAAAAGACACTGTTCCTCAACAGTAGAGACAAGTACTGCAAAAATCACTGAGACTGAAAATGTCAATCTCACTCCTACACATTACATTTTTGGTACTCTATTAATTACCACAGAACAAGGAAAACATATGATATTTGTGTTTTGGGACTGGCTTATTTCACTCAATATAATGGTTTCCAGTTTCATCCATTTTATTGAGAAAGACAGCATTTTGTCTTTTTTATGGATGAGTAGTATTCCACAGTTTATATACACCACAATTTTTAAAAAAAAATTTAAAAATTTTATTTAAGCTATACAAGTTTCTTATATTTAATATATACATATATTTAGGAACATAATGGGATTCCCCCTCATCACCTCCTACCCACCCCACACCCCAACCCCTCCTCCTACTCCCTCTTGGATTCCCACTCTTAACCTTTACCATGATCTATTTTCAGTATATTAAATGATCATAGAGTTAACCCTACTTTAAGTAATAGAACTCAACAGATACTATGAAGAAAAAAGAAAGCAAAACAGAACAAAACTAAAGAAAACACTATTCCTCAATGGAAATGACAAGGGTTATAAACAATCATCATATCTCAAGATGTCTATTTCAGGTCAATACACTACATTTCAGGTACTCTATTTGTTACATCCAATCAGGGGAAACACGATGTCTGTCTTTTTGTGATTGGCTTATTTCACTAAGTATAATGGTATTCAGTTGTGACCATCTTGTTGTGAAAGACAGGATTTCATTATTTTTACAGCTGAGTAGTGTTGTATGGTGTATATGTACCATGAGTTCTTTATCTAGTCAACAGTTGAGGAACATCTCAGTTGGTTCCATATCTTTGCTATTGTGACTTGTGCTGCGCTGAACGTGAGGGTACAGATGACCCTTTCATATACTGATTTCCCAGGAGTGGATGGCTGGATCATATAGTAGGTTTATATTTAAATCTGAGGTATCTCCATACTATCTTCCACAGTGGTTGCACCAGTTTACATTCCCACCAGCAGTGGATCAGGGTAACTTTTTCCCCACACCCTCACCAGCATTTGGCATTTGATGATTTCTGTAAGTGGGACATTCTAACTGGAGTAAGGTGAAAATTATTGTTGTTTTATTTGCATTTCCCTTATGGCTATTGATCCTGAGCATTTTTTCAAGTGTCTGTAGGCCATTTGCATTTTCTTTCATGAAAAATGCCTTTTTAAAGTCTTTTTTCCATTTCTTCACTGGATCATTTGTTTTGTTGTTGTTGAATTTCTTGCACTCTTTATACATTGTGTATGTTAACCTTTTATCAGCTACATAGTTTGCAAATATTTTCTCCCATTCTGCCAGTTGTCTCTTCAGTTTGCTGAGTGTTTGCCCTGCAGTGCAGAAGCTTTTCAGCTTGACGCAATCCCATTTGTCAATTTTGGCTTTGATTACCTGAACTTTTGCAGTCTTTTCCAAGAAGTCTTTGCCTATGCCAATGTCTTGTAGAGTTTTCCCCATGTTCTCCAATAATTTGGTGGTATTGGGTCATCGATTTAGGTCTTTGAAGGCTCCATCACCTTAATACCTAAACCTGGGCTGGTGCCATGGCTCACTAGGCTAATCCTCCACCTGCGGCACTGGCACTCCGGGTTCTAGTCCCGGTTATGGTGCCGTATTCTGTCCTGGTTGCTCCTCTTCCAGTCTAGCTCTCTGCTGTGGCCCGGGAAGGCAGTGGAAGATGGCCCAAGTGTTTGGGCCCTGCACCTGCATGGGAGACCAGGAGGAAGCATCTGGCTCTTGGCTTTGGATCGGCGCAGCACGCCAGCCACAGTGGCCATTTTGGGGGGTGAACCGATGGAAGGAAGACCTTTCTCTCTGTATCTCTCTCACTGTCTAACTTTGCCTATCAAAAAAAAAATACCTAAACCTGAAAAAGTTATAATAGAGAAAGAGAACTATAGACCAATATCCCTGATAAACACAGATGCAAAAATCCTCAACAAAATACTACCAACTAGAATCCAGCAATACATCAGAAAAATCATTCGCCTGGACCAAGTGGGATTTTTTCCTGGTATGTAGGGATGGTTCAAAATTTGCAAATCAATCAATGTGATATGTCACATTAACAAACTGCAGAACAAAAACCATATGATACTCTCAAAAGATGCAGAGAAAGCATTTGATAAAAACAGCATCCTTTCATGATAAAAACCTTAAGTAAAATGGGTATAGAATGGTGCTGGGAAAACTGGATCTCCACATGCAGAAGTATGATACTATAACCCTATGTTACACCTTACACAAAAATCCACTTCATAAAAAGAGTTTGGAATGATTCTCTGCATCTTTTGTAAGACTGGATGAGTGGAAACAAATTCTTTCAATTTGTGTTTGTTATGGAAGGTCTTTACTTCACTTTTTCATTCATGAATGTAAGCTTTGTGGGGTATAGTATTCTGGGTTGACAGTTTTATTTTCTTTTAAGACTTGGGCTATATCTCACCATTCCCTTCTAGTCTGTAGGGTTTCTGATGAGAAGTTAACTGTGAGTCTAATTGGAGATCATCTGAAAGTAATCTGGTGTTTCATGCACATTTTATAATCTTTTCTTTATGTTTTACTTTGCAGAGTTTGACTACAATGTGGCATAATGAAGATCTTTTTTGGTCATGTATTTTAAGGGTTCAATGTGATTCCAATACTTGGATGACCCTTTCTTTTTCCATATTTGGAAGTTTTCTATAATAATTTCACTAAATAGGTTTTTTAGTCCATTCTCTCTTTCTGAAACTTCAGGAATTCCTGAGACTCATATGTTGGGTCATTTGATATTTTCCCATGGATCTCCAAAATTGCTTTTAAGTTTTCTATTTTCTTCCATTTCTTTTTCTGATTGTAAGATTTCCAAAGGTTTGTCTTCTAGTTCAGATATTCTTTCTTCTGCCTCACCAAGTCTCCTGTTAAGACTTTTCACTGCATTATTAATCTGGTCTATCGAATTCTTCATTTCTAATATTTCATTTTGATTTCTCTTTGAAATCTCAATTTTATGGGAAAATTTTTCATTCATGTCATGTATGGTTTTCTCTATAGTTCATAAATTTGGTTATGAATGCTTTTGAGTAATCTTATGATTAATTTTTTGAATTCCATTTCTAGCATTTCCTCAGTATCTTCATCTTCACCTTGTAATTCTGAAATGTTCTGTGTTCCTCTGTGGGGGCCTGGTGTCTTCATTATTCTTGTTTCTTGAATTTCTGGTTTTATTTTTAGGCATCTGTGAAGTTGTGTTTGTTTTTGTTTTAATTCTGATGGCTTTTATCTTAGGGTTCTGCTTATGTGGTACAGTGGGATGTTTGCTTTTTCAGTGAGTACCAAGACATGTGTAGTGGGTATAACCTGGGAGTTCTAGTCAATGCTGTAGGGTGGGACAGTTTCCAGGGTAACACCCGGAGTTGAGCATGGTAGAACTCACTCCCCAGCTACACTCTACCCTTCCTCATATAATTGCTGAGTCTCCCAAGTCTCAGTACACACTACTCTTACAGTTGCTGGGTTCAGAGGTTTCTCTCCACCCTGTCAGTCTGTCAACAGAGAGGTGGAGCTGCCTCAGTGTTTTGACTCTGGGAGGTTGCAGGTGCGAGTGCCCTGCCTTTAACTGCCCAGCAACCTCCCAGCCAGGCTCAAAGACTATGGGGACCATGGACCTGTTCCCTCCACAAGAATCTCTAGTTCACACATGCACACTCAATCCAGTGGCTGAATGCTGCTGCCTGTTCACCTCTGCCACCAGCACTGTTAAACAGGCATTTGGTCTCAGCCCACTGCCATGTGAGGACCCAGTGGCTTCTGAAGCTGCTGCTGCCCTCTTCCAAAATGGCACCTGCCCTTTCTCTGCCAGGCAACAGGCATTGCACTGGGGCAATGAGGGAAGAATCAAATATTCCCCTCCACTTCCACTGGGTCCGCAGGTAACCACCAGCAACTGCCAACCCCTGGGACTCCAGTCCAGACTCACACCATGTTCTTCCTCTTGCTATATCACCACAGGTTGCTGCAGCCAGGCTCACCTTGTCTCTAATCTGTAGCTTGCTCCAGCTTTCTGCTGCAGCTCTGCTCCTGCCCGCGCTGTGCCTCAGCTCCATTCACACACTGGTTCTTGCCATTCACCTCTTCCCATGGGGCTTCCCATGCAGTTTTCTCTCCAATTTTCCCCTGGGGGTGTGCCTCCTATATTTTATTTTTTCACTCCATAATTTCTTTATCCAGTCATTAGTTGATGGACATTTGCATTGATTCCATATCTTAGCTATTGTGAATTGAGCTGCAATAAACATGAGGGTATAGATAACTCTTTTTTGTATGCTGATTTCATTTCCCTTGGGTGAATTCCCAGGAGTGGGATTGCTGGGTCATATGGTACATCTGTTTTCAGTTTTCTGAGGAATCTCCATATTGTCTTCCACAATGGATGCACTAGTTTACATTCCCATCAATAGTGTATTAGGGTACCTTTTACCCCACATCTCGCCAGCATTAATTGTTGATTTCTGTATGAGAGTCGCTCTAACTGGGGTTAAGTGAAACCTCATTGTAGTTTGATTTGCATTTTCCTGATGGTTAATGATCCTGAGCATTTTCGCTTTATTTTTCCTTTTGAAAAATCCATGTTCAAGTCATTTGCCAATTTTTTAACTGGATTGTTTGTTTTCTTGTTGTCGAATTTCTTGAGCTCTTTATATATTTTGGATATTAATCTTTTATCAGTTTCATAGTTTTCAACTATTTTCTCCCATTCTGTCAATTGCCTCTTCATTTTGCTGAATGTTTCTTTTGCAGTGCAGAAGCTTCTGATCTTAATATAATCCCATTTGTCTATTTTGGCTTTAATTGTTCAGTTATAGGGTACAGAGGATCTGCTCTGCCCTGCTAAGTTATCCAGTCCATCAATAGGCAGAGATGTTCCCAGGGCCAGCTGTGTGTGGGTGCTCTGCCTTGGGAGTTTGAGTCCCAGAGACTGTGAGGTGAGAGGCTGGAGGCACCTCACAATCCTAAATGGGTGCCCAGTGCAGCAACCTGTCAATCCTCCCAGCCAGACTCAAAGGCAGTGGAGAATGTGAACTTTTCTCTATGGTAAAATAGCTGGGTCACATGTGTGCACAAGAGCCACTGCTGCTGTTACTGTTGAATGGCAGGGTTCTTGTCTTCACACAAGGAAAAATTCAGGTGTGAGACAGAGAGTAGTGGAAAGTAAAATAGCAAGGTTTATTAGGGTAGGGACATCCGTAAGAATGAATGGGAACCTCTCCAGACAGAACCTGAGAGAGAGTACCCAGTCGCTCAGACTGGGGGAGAGAGGGTTACATGGTTGAGTGGAGAGAGTACACCTGGCCAGGCCAGGCGGGCAGCTCAGCATAGAGGCAAAGGACTGAGCACACAGTCTGGTTGAGGCTGGGGGTTTTTAAGAGGATGGGTTTTGGCCGGCGCTGTGGCTCACTAGGATAATCCTCCGCCTTGCAGCGCCGGCACACCGGGTTCTAGTCCTGGTCAGGGCGCCGGATTCTGTCCCGGTTTCCCCTCTTCCAGGCCATCTCTCTGCTGTGGCCAGGGAGTGCAGTGGAGGATGGCCCAAGTCCTTGGGCCCTGCACCCCATGGGAGACCAGGATAAGTACCTGGCTCCTGCCATTGGATCAGCACAGCGCGCCGGCCGTGGTGGCCATTGGAGGGTGAACCAATGGCAAAGGAAGACCTTTATCTCTCTGTCTCTGTCTCTCTCTCTCTCTCTCACTGTCCACTCTGCCTGTCAAAAAATAAAAAATAAAAAAAGAGGATGGGTTTTGCCTCCTCACCTCTTCTCCTCTTGGAACAAAGGACTTTTTGGATGTAAATATGAAAAATTCCTTTCTGAATTTTCCCCCTGAAGTTATCAGACAGGGGGAAGCTTGGCTGGTATCACCCCGCCTGAGAGGAGCCTTAGAGGAAGGATAGTTATTGGGTAGAAGGGGCTGGGTGTGTTTGAAGTACAGATACTGGGCTGCACCTGGAAGGTTATCAGGCAGAAGGGGTGGGGATGCCCACCTGGCAGGTTATCGGGTAGAAGGGACAGGGCAGGATGCAAATACTGGGCTACCCCTGAAAGGTTATTGGGATGACTTTGAGATGCATATGTTGGACCTAGATGTCAACTCTTTAGGCCTTTGTCACACACACACACATAAGCTCATGTCTGACTTCCTACCTAACAACTGCCATTATTTATTTCAAATTGTGGGTTCTCCCTGCCCATTGCTGTGTATGCTGACTTGAGCTGCTGCAGTCGCTTCTTATGTCAAGGTGGTGTCCTCTCCCAGTCAGTGGCCCAGAGCTGTTGTGGGGGGATGGGGAGAAAAAAAGATGTCTTCTTTTGCACTGGGTTGGGGGGTACACTATTCACCTTAGGGCTCCAGGCTGGACTCATGCCAGGCTCTCCCTAAGGCTATATCACCAGTGGCTCAGGCTGCTGCAATTTGCTCTCGTACTGCTCTCCAAAGCTGGTGCTTCCTCCCTGCTCTCTGCTGCAGGTGTCATGTCACCCTCCCACCCGACTCCCATCCCACCTCCCTCTTCTTTTCCCATCCCCTTCTTCATTATGGTTCATTTTTAATTTGATTTTATATACATAGGACCAACTCCATGTTAAGTACAGATTTTTCAATGAAAATTAAGACTAGATCATACCTCAATTCAATCTTCAAATGTTATTGTTGAGTTTATTTATGACTTTTAACAATTATTGTTCCCAAAGTTTTTTTTTGAGTTATAAACATGTATAATACTTTTTGATTCTTCTGAAGATTTTTAAAAATTTTAATTTTAATTTTTTAATTAATTTTTTAAAGATTGATTTATTTATTTGAAAGTCAGAGTTACACAGAGAGAGGAGAGGCAGAGAGAGAGAGAGAGAGGTCTTCCATATGAAGGTTCACTCCCCAATTGGCCCCAACGGCTAGAGTTACACTGATCTGAAGCTAGGAGCCAGGAGCTTCTTCTGGGTCTCCTCAAGGACTTGCGCCGTCTTCTACTGCTTTCCCAGGCCACAGTAGAGAGCTGGATCAGAAATGGAGCAGCTGAGTCTCGAACCCAGTGCCCATATGGGATGCCGGCGCTTCAGGCCAGGGTGTTAACCCTCTGCGTCACCGGCCCCTCTGATGAAGCTTTTTTTTTTTTTTTTAATTTTTAAAAATTATTTGCCAGGCAGTGTTAGACAGTGAGAAAGAGAGACAAAAATAGATAGAGAGAGACAGAGAGAAAGGTTTTCCTTCCCTTGATTCACTCGCCTATTGGCCACTACCCAGGAGCCGGGTACTTCCTCCCAGTCTCCCATGCTGGTGTAGGGACCCAAGCACTTGGGCCAACCTCTGCTGCCCTCCCGGGCCACAGCAGCTCCGGGACTAGTACCCAGAGCCCCAAGCGAAACTAGAACCTGGGGTGCCGGCGCCGCAGGCAGAGGATTATCCAAGTGAGCCATGGTGCCAGCCCCTTCTGAAGCTTTTTAAAAATATCTCAGGCGTAGGCATTTGATAGAGCAGTGAATATGTCAATTGACATGCCTGCATCCCATGTCAGAATGCCTGAGTTTGAGTCCTGGTTCCACTTAGGATTCTATTTTCCTGCTTAAGTATACTCTTGGAGGCTTTAGGTGATGGCTTAAAGACTTGGATCCTTGCCACCTATGTTCTTGGTTCAATCCTGGGCTCCTGGCTTTGGCCTGACAGCCTTTGTTGTCGCAGGCATTTGAGAAGTGAATCAACAGAAGATCTCTGTATTTATGCCTATGTCTCTTTTTTTGCTTTTCTAAACAGATTGATAGATCAAAATTTACTGTGTTAGAATGGAGCACAATGTGTATTTCACACAATTTTGCCTTCTATTTCAAAAGGCCCCTGGGCTCCCCTTGAGGCCAATCAGTAGATTGCAAGTTGAAAAACTAATGTATTAGGATTCAAGGTTAGAATAAATGTTGAATGCGTATCCGATCTTGATGAAATAATTTGGATTGGATCTAGAAAATAAAATACACAGCTTTGCTTTTATGCTGCCAAGCCAAAAAATTTCTTTGGTGTAAATCATACTGCTGGACTAGATGACCTTTAAAATCCCTCCAAACGTAACATTATATTATACCATGATTCATCCTTATTGGCTAGTGAGACTGTTCTGATTTCACTGCTGTATTGCACCACCTTTGCTTCAATCCAATTATGTCCAACTGGCCTCAAGTGTATTCCCCAGAAACTAGTCATACATTTATCAGGCAATTTCCTTTGCTTAATTTGGAAAACATCTAGTGAATTAAATACTTTATTTCCAGGGAATAAAGAGCAATGGTAAACAGGTTATTTATTATACATGTATGTACTTCTTACGAAAAGGAACAAGAAAAAAATTTTTGGTGAAAGCATTTCATTTTTACAATTCAGAATCTTTTTAGCCTGTAAAATCCATTGTTTGCTTCATTTTACACTGTTTCTGTTAGAAAACAGATTTCTATTCAAAATAAAAGATACCTTCATTCAAGTGTAAATACCAAACAAGCATGAACTTCTCTTGTTAGGAAGGAGAATTGTTTCTTAAATCCAAACACATGGGTATTTTCAGAAATGTTGAGAGTAAATTATGACCTTGAATCTATCATTTATTTTCCAGGACTTATGGAAAAAAATTGGAAGCAGATAACTCACTAAACTTCAAATTTGTGTTTATGTAAAAGGAAACAGTCAGTTGATCACTAGGAATTGTAGCGCTAAATATTGACTTATCCAAGTATAGAAGTGTTTGATATTGGAAAAGAGAAAGTTGACTTTATTTTAAAATTTCCAGGTTTATTATGCAGATAGAATCCAAATCTATGAAAATGGTAAGAAGTAGAATTTCTAGATTTTCTGGGAAGAAAAACTTATATAAGGGAAAAAATTCAATTTTCTGCCTAAATTTTCTCAAAATGACATTGGGCTTAGCCTCAAGATTAAATTCACTGACTGCCCACCAAGCAGTGTTATTATCTTTCTAATTGCTCTCCTGCCTTATCTTTTTCTTGTATAGCTTGAAATTCTCACCACCTGAAATTCCTGTACCTAACCTAGACTGAAATGCTCATCTTTTCACATCAGTGCAAAGCAGGCTAGGACATTACTGAGTTGCCTTGATTCTGGGGGTTGCACACCTACTATAATGTCAGTAAGAAGAAAAAGTTAAAGATTATGTCCTCGAATCTGCCCTTTATGAACACACCACTCCATGCCTGAAAAATAGCAAGCTTGATTATTCCAGATAATGGGAACAGTCTTGGAGGAGTCCAGCCCACAGCCATCACAACCCACAGGCACCAAGAGCTAGGGGCAACGATGTTCAGAGAAGCTCCAGTCAGCTTCCTAAAAAAGTGAGAAGCTGCCCAGTGTCAACAGGGATATAAATCAGTGAACTTTGGTCTAATCTTACAAAGGCCTGCTACACGGCAGTGTGACTGAATTGTCTGCTCCACAGCACAGAATTGGTGAAACTCAGAAACAAATGGTAAGTGAAGATAACCCAAGTCTCAGAATACTAGAAGTGGTATGATGCTATTTTTGTAGAGCTCCAAAACTAGACACGATGTTGTTTCAGTATACCAACATATGTAAAAGAATCATTTTTAAAAGAAAGAGAATGATAAAAATAATGTTTGGAATCCTGCTCAACTGGGAGTTGTATTAGTGAGGCAGAGGTTCAGGACTAGGAAAGAGCATCCAAGTGTAGGCCAATTATTGGTAACATTGCCTTTCTTGGCTTATGGATATTTACAAATCATAAAAGAGATTATACCTATTACTTTGGAGATATCAAATGTCATATTAAAAGAGATAAAAGAGGAAGGAAAAATTAAGGGCTATCTTCTTTCATTTAGTTCTACTTAATCAAGACATAATCAGTAACTGAGAGCCCAGAGAAAGACCAGTTGTTAGAGAAAGTGCAATCATATCTCTCTTGAACCTCTTGCTGCCTTCAACATAGGGCTTTTTTCACAGGAAGCTTCCATATGAAACCTTGCTATCAACTCCAAATGGAAAGCCCACATCCACCAGGACATGGGAGGTTTTGGGTTGTCTTAAGCCACTCCTAGAGAAAGCACTCATTCTGTGTGCTTGTCCACCGTGTCATAGTTCAGTTTGAGTCTCAACATGATAAGCTCTTCAAGGCAGAACATTTCCAGCTGTCGTGGTCAGACAGCAGCAGGTTCTTATCTGAGGATAGCAGGGCCATGTGGCACACGGCAGTCGGGGCAGTGTCAGCGGAAGCATGTGGTCTCTGTACACAGTAGCAGGGTCCAAGAGACAGCAATTAGCACCAGGAGAATGAAGATGAACGGGACATATACATAACCTTCATAAAAATGTCACAGGGAAAAAGACTCACAAACCATATGGATCCAAACTGGGGCTCTCCCAGGCATGGCCTTTTATATTCCACTAGTCCAAGTGTAGAGTTTTAAAAGCGATGTCTTTTCACAGCTGTCTCTTCCTGGCCAGCTCTACCACAGGAAGTAAAGTAATTGGCTTCCTCTCTGATGTTGGATGAAAAGAGATGAGCACTTAAATCTTGACATTGTGTGGCTTTTTCCACTTGTTTTTCGACCAGTTGTGTCATCTGCACAATATATTGGTAGTTAATTGGACACACTGCCTCCTCTTCTAATATGTTCTGTTTGTCTTTTAGTGGTGTTATTCTGAACCTATAGATATTTCACAAACATCCTCATCTGTTTTCAAAAAAAACAATGCCAGATATTCTTTGTAGCAAAGAAATAGAAGCTCCCAGTTGTTAATTTAAGAAGAAAATTAATTATTGAATAGGATTTTGTGTTACCTACAAGATCAATGAAGTGGCTACAGAATCAGTTCCAGGAAACAGGTAGATATGGAGGAAAAGACTGAGCAAAAACCACAGCCAAAACCCAACCACAGGGCTCAGTGGTTAGCACTGTCACTGCTGGTGACCACAAGCTAAAGGGTTTTTGGACATAGTAGGGCATCTGCTGCTGTTGCCCTACACACTCCCTCCTAGAAAATTGAGTGTGGGGCCACTGAGACCATAGCCAGGAAGAGTTACATAGAATAAGAGGAGAAGAAAAATCTTCCATCTGCTGGTTCACTCTCCAAATGGCCTGAATGGCCAAGAATTGCACCAAACTGAAGCAAGAAGCCAGGAGCTGTTTCTGGGTCTCCCATGTGGGTACAGAGACCCAAGAATTTGGGTTGTCCTCTGCTGCTTTCCCAGGTGCATTAGCAGAGAGCTGAATTGAAATGGAGTAGCAAGCACTCAAACCAGGGCCCATAGATGATGCCAAAGTTTCAGGAGGCAGCTTACCCTACTACATTACAATGCCAGCCCCTTAACTACTTTTTCAAGATGTCAACACTTGACTCAAAATACTAGATCTTCTTCAAAAGAATCATTGCCTACAACAATGTCTTGAAATGTTTCTTCTATGTTTTCTTTTAGTAGTTTAATAGTTTTAGGTATTATATTTATGTCTTTGATCCATCTTGAGTTAATTTTTGTAAATGGTGAGAGGTAGGGATCTAATTTGATTTCTACATATGCATATCCCATTATGTCAAAACCATTTATTAAAAAGAATATCCTTTCTCTACTGTATGTTCTTGGCATCTTTGTGAAAAATCAGTTGGCTGTACTTATGCTGACTAATTTATGGGTTATCTCTTCTGTTCTATGAATCTAGATGTCAGTTTTTATTTTAGTATCATGCTGTTTTAATTACTATGGCTTTGTAGTATCTTTGGAGTCAAGTAGTCGATGTTTCCAGCTTCATTATTATTATTGCTATGTTACTCTTGGCTCAAGATCACATTGGCTGCTGTTGTTCTCTTGTGGTCTTGTATGAACTTTAGGATTGTTTTTTCTAATTCTACAAAGAGCCACCATGGATATTTTGATGAGAATTGTATTGAATATGTAGATTGCTTTGAGTAGTATGTATATTTCAATAATATTAACTTTTCCAATCCAAAAATATAAAACTTTCTCCATTTTTTTGTATCCTCTATTAGTTCTTTCACTGATGTCTTATCATTTTTATTATGGAGATCTTTGATTTCCTTGGTTAAATTTGTTCCTAAATATTTTATTATTCTTGTAGCAACTATAAGCAGGATTGCTTTCTTGACTTCCCTTTCAGTAGGATCATTTATAGTGTTCTTTTAATGTTGATTTTCTATCTTGAAACTGTATTGAATTTGTTTAAAAGTAGAGAAAAGGCTTATCCACTGATGGTGAAAATGAAAATTAGTACAGCAACTATGGAAAACAGAATGAAGATTCCTTTAAAAACTAGAGGTAGTACTGTCATTATGATTCTACAATCTTGTTACTCAGCTGAGTATATTTCCAAAAGACATTAAATCATGTATCAAAGGGATACCTACTCCACGATGTTTGTTTCAGCAGTATTCACAACAGCCAAGACATGGAAAAAACCAAGATGCCCAACATCAGCTGAATGCATATGGAAGAATATTCAACCATAAAAAAGAGAAAAAAAGAGAAATCCTGTCATCTGCAACAAAATGGATGAAACTGGAAGACATCATGTTAAGTGAAATAAGCCAAATGTAGAAAGACAAATACCACATATACTCCTTCATATGTGGAAGCTAAAAGCAAACAAACAAAACTCAATTTGAACACAGAATAATAGTTAATAAAGGCCGGGAGAGACATAGAGGGTGTTAGAGGACTTGCATAATGGGTACAAAATCAGAGTTAGATTGAAGAAGTAAGCTCCTTTTGTTACACAGTATAGTGGGGAGACTATAGCTCACAGTGCCTATTACATATTTTATGAGCAAATAGAAGAAAGGAACTTCCAGGAGCCACTTATAAAGTAATGCCAAAGAAGGGAAAGTATTGATTAGCCCATGTACTTGTAATGAAATGTCATCCTTCTTCCTATAAATATATGCAATTATTCCCAATTTTTAAAAGGAAAAAGAGGCCAATAATTACTTATAATGAGCAGCTGAAAAGTACCTGACACCTTTGCAGGTACTTGGGATCTATCACTGAAGGAAACAAATTAAGTGTTGGCCTACTGTCTTAGGACTTACATTCTAGTAGGGATGAGGGAGAAAGAAGCATAAAGAGACAGACTATACAATAAACATCGTAATGAAGTAGATCATGTAAGATAATCATAAATGATAAGTGCTTTAGGAAAAATGAGGAATGCAGAATAAGGGGTTGTATTAATCAGGGCACTCCAGAGAAACAGTCAACTTGAAACATAAAGTTAACCCTCACAGGGGAGAAGGAGGATGAGAGTGGGACTTTCAGGTGACAATTTTTAAATCAGATGATCAGAGTAGCCTCATTAGAAGGGTGACATTCTAGCAAAGATGTACAAGAACATGAGAATGGGATGTCTTGCAGCCTTTGTGGAAAATGCAATGTGGCACCTTGGCCGAGAAATTCAGAGAGTTTAATGAGATGGTTTCAGAGCATGGAAAGAATGGGAGAGGGGACAGAATGAGGGCATACTTTGAGCCTTTTAGGGGAAGAAAAGCAGGAGAGAAAGAGCTTACTGGGAGCCTGGGCTTATTGTGGTGACTGGTACATGAAGGTACTTAAAAAGTTAGTGGAAATCACAGTAAAAATGTATTTTTCTTCCAAACAATTCAAATCCAGGAATACGTGGGGTATTCCAAACATTAATGAAAAAAATAGCTGAAATCATGAGTGGAACTGGAACAAACATGAACTTAAGAGAGAAGCCAGATACAGAAAGAGTACCATGATTTCATTGATATGAAGGACAAAACAGACAAAGCCAATTTGTTATAGTGACTCTATCTGGGGAGGAGGTAGGTGTAGATCCTGGATGACAGGATGAGGCCTTCTGGGGAATAGGTAACATTCTATCTATGGAGTTGGATGGTTTTATGAGTATGCTAGGAGTTTTGGCACTTTGATATAAGTATGGGAGAACTCAATAGAAACATTTTCTTTTATACTTTTATTATTATGCAGAAAGCAGTGTTGGTTCTGTAGTAATGGAGAAAAGGGTATGCCCAGACAGAAGCTGCAGTCACTGCTCCTGCCTCCCATTCCACCCTCTTTAGTTGAAAGGTGGGACAAGAAACACCTTTTCCTCAATGTCCACATCTTTCTAGCTCTGGTTTCCTGTTTACCAGACAGTCTGTGACTTGTTTATTTCCTTTCTTCTGGCTATTTTCTTGTTTATACCTCCAACCGATTCTGTGGAACACAGGCCGTCTGCCTTGATTTATTTCCCAAACACAGAAAACCAATGTAGGTCATACACTTTTATGTAGGATTCAGGGAAAATGGGGAGAGGCAGCAGCTGAGCAGGTCATGTGACCTTAATATAAGTTCTGAGCCTTGAATTCAGTGGGTTTTCTTTATCCTCTCCTCTTCCTCAGAATCTCCCGCTGGAAAATTTTCACTGTTTATCTCCTCTTTTTGGATTCCTACCTCCCATCATCCTTCTTCTGCTCACTAATATTGTATTTTTCTTCTCCTCCAGAGCTAGCTTATTGCATTCTCCCATATATATTCTTCAAATTCACTTTATCCCACACATCAGTATTACGGCCATATACTGGAAGTTAAATTACCAAATTAGCATAGGTTTGCTACTCCCCTCCAGGTTCTGCTGATGGCCTATAAACTGGCAATTCTACTCTGTTCTCTTTGATCCTTAAACTGTATTTAAACTCTGTGCTCTAAATATGTGAAGTCCTGGTGAACTGCCCTCACTTTAATTTTAAAAGTCTTAAAATTATTTTTAATTACAAAATAAATACAACATCAAGACACACAGCAGCCTAGAATATCAGAGTTAGTTTACTGTTATTTTTTTTTCCCTCCAAAGACTAGGTCATTTCTACATGATCTTAAAACTTTTACCAGCTTATCGCTACTCTACTATATTCATGCATATTCATTTGTCTTTTATTTCATTACATAGTCATTACATCTGAAGCTGTCCAAAAGACACTTATATAAGGAATTCTGATAGTCACAACACTTTTATCATGTCTAAAAACTAATTAACGTTTTTCACATGTCCACAATACTTTTCTACAATATGGATTAAATTACTCCCACTGTGTGGGATAAACAGGTAGTGACAAGGACTTTGAATGCTTAGTACTACTGATGACTGACAGAGGAGAGGAAACATGCTCCTAAACATTTTAGAGGCTTGTTCTATCAATGAGGTTTTTATGGGTCCAGTGGTTTGGGGAAGACTGGAACCTCCCTTCTAAGAAAAAAGAACAAGTTACTCTTCCTTGAAGTACTTTTCACTACACAAGAAACCCAGTGTTTTGTAGGTTTCTGAATCTGATGCAGTAAATACCATCCTGGCTCACTTATAAGTTGTGAGTAGGATATCGATGCACCAGCTCCATGCTGAAAGTTGCCCTTGCACTTGGGCCATTTGTCTTAGCAGATCTGAGTGCTAATGGTATCCTTGATTAGAAGTCTAAACAAGTTCCCTGCATTCTAGAGTGGGTCATTCTGCTGAAGCAGAGAACTAAATGCTGGCTGTTCATAAACAGCTCCTGATCTTTCCTTGAACTCTCGTAGAGCTTAAGTGTCTGCTGATGAGAACTCCAGCAACTATGTTTCAGGGAAGAGCTAGTTGAAATCCTGTATGTGATGCAATCTTTGAGACAACAAATATTTCACTAGTGTGAAGCCAATTGCATCAGACCCTGGAGGAGGCAGTAATGTTTGAGGATACTTCAAAAAGTTTGTGAAAAAATAGAGTGAAATATTAACTTTGTTTTGATGCAAAACATTTTTTGAAATCTACCCATAGTTTTTTTCATAATATCCATTTTCCACAGACTTTTTAAGGTTCCTTCTACGCATAGATCTCACAATCAGATCTAAAAGCTACAGTAGAAGGTTGCTTCCATCCATTTCTTGCATCACATTTCTATCAGTTTTGTCCAAGGGTTTCTTGACCATGCATGTCTGCTCCACATTGTCCTCACTTGCTGCTCCAGAACATTTCTGAAACTGTTACATGGGGTAACCACATGAATCCCCTTGGCTTTCATGATTTACAAACCAGAACTCCAGGAGTATTAAATCTCTGGGACTACTTTTGACTAGTGGGAGAAATGAAGCCAATTCATAAATGCTTCTCTTTTTGTCTTCTAGTCAGGCAATTCTGAGATATATTCCATGACACTCCAGAGAAGTTTCTGGTATAGTGGAACAGCATCTCCCAATGGTATTGACCATTAAATATGCACCCTGGGATCCCTTTTCCTTTCTTTCCTGTCTTCTTGCCCATGTTTCCTTCTTTTCTTCCTGGAATCACTACCCAAATAAACTACCTACATGCAAGTCTTTGTTATAGGAGCTCCCTTTGGAGATGTTTAAGATAGATTAAAGATGAGAATAAAGTTGATCAAAAGTTTATTTCACTTTCCTCAAAAGAGACTGTAAGTAAGGAATCTGGCAGGTTTGGCTGTCCTGAAGGTGTTATCTGCACTCCTCCATATGAAGCTGGAGCAGATCAGATGCCTACAAGAAATGGAGTCATTATTATCCTCCAGGTTACTAAGATTCAGTTAGGTTCAAGTGGGCTATATCAACTCAGCCCACCCTTCAGAAAAATCTCAAGAAATGGTTTTGGTAGTTGGATTACATAAGAAACTCTATCTATAGCCAAACTAAACTCTATGCTTACCTTATCAACATTAGAAAGCGGTTTCTCTTATATTTGACAAGCACAATATCAATAAATCAACTTTAGTGTTTTAACATTAAGAACTCATCTGAAAGTGATAGCACATCATTTATAATGTACTCTGAACCAAGAATGCCCTCTTATAAAAGTCCTTGGTTTGTTTTTCTCTGTAGGACAATATCCCTATAAACTGCAGGGAACCCATTGTTAAAACTTGGAAACTGTCTTTGATAATTTTAACTATTCTAAGGAATGAAGCAATTTTTATTCCAATGCAAAAGAGAGTTCCTTTTAGTTCTGTCTGTCTCATTAAGAAAGGGGGGGGGGGCTAAGTAATAGTTTGAGAAATTACCAACTGTAAGTGATGAGGGAGATGAGTGTTTAGGTACTAATAATTCCAAAAATCTATCATGAATATGTCAGCATTTGATAAGAAGAAAGAATGATGAAGCTATTAATAATTGTGTTTTAGTAATATCCCAAAATTCTTTTAAACAAAGGCAGTGTGTTTGAATCAGTCCAAGATAGTACGTTAAAAATAATTAGACATTCAGTTGAAACATCATGATTCTATAATTTCTCTCCTCCACATCTCAGCCTACCCTTAAAAGCAAAATTATGAGTTTCAGCCTGCCATTAAAAGCAAAATTATAAGAGTTTTTCTAGAATCCTGCCTTCCCCCATGGCCATGTAGAAAAGCAATAAAGACTAAAGCTATACAAGGTCTCTGATTTGTCACACAAATCAAAGTACAAGAAAGTATTTCATCCCAAAATTTCATTCTAGCTTAAATATGAAAAGATCTGCTGTTATTTATTTTCAATTATGAAAATGGTAACTGAATTTTTGACCTGAAGATCAACTGAGAATTTAAAAGATGGAAAGATTAGAATTAGTCTGAAATATTCTCAGGTAAAAAGGAAAGAAGTCTTCAAAGTATAAAAGAAGAAATATGAAACGTTACATATTTATTTAAGTGTAAAATGTTCCTTTCACATTGAGGGCACCTCAAAAAGTTCATGATTACTGAAATAAAAAAATTAAAAAAATAAACTTTATTTCTGAATAGAAGCTCCATCAAGTTTAAGATACTTTTTAAAAAAAATTATTTGACAGATAGAGTTAGACAGTGAGAGAGAGAGAGAGAGAGAGAGAGACAAAGAGAAAGGTCTTCCTTCCATTGGTTTACCCCCAAAATGGCTGCTACGTCCAGCGCACTGCGCCTATCGGAAGCCAGGAGCCAGGAGCTACCTCCTGGTCTCCCATGCAGGTGCAGGGGCCCATCCTCCACTGCCTTCCCAGGCCAGAGCAGAGAGCTGGACTGGAAGAGGAGCAACCGGGACTAGAACCGGTGCCCATTTAGGATACCGGCCCCGCAGGTAGAGGATTAATCAAGTGAGCCACAGTGCCAACCCCTTAAGACACTTTTGTGAGGATGCCAGTCATTTAATCGATCCCTAAAGAAGTGAGAGTCTTGGAGGTTTAACCATGCTAATACAATATTTTTTACATTATTAAGGGAAATGACTGCCCTTTAATGATTTTTGAAGACAAGGAAACAAAAAGAAGTCAAAAAGAGCCAAATAAGGACTATTGGATAGATGCCTAATAATTTCCCATTGAAACTCTAAGCAAATTGCCTTTGTTGGATGATAGGAATGAGAAGGAGCACTGCCAAGATAGAAAAGGATTCTAGGGAAGCTTTCGTGGGTATTGCTTTCCTAGGGTGAAGCTTTAACTAACTTTCTCCAAACATGGTCCTTATAAGTAGATGCTATCATTATTTGGCCCTCAAGAAAGGGAAAAAGCAAAATGAATTGTGCATCCCCAAAAAACTGTTTGCCATGGCTCTTGCTCTTTAATGAGTTCACTTTTGTTTTGCCTGGACCACTTTCACATCTTGGTAGCTGTTACTTTCATTTTCCTTTGTCTGCAGGTTCCGAGTGGTAAAGCCTTGCTTCATCTCCTGATAGAATTTTTCAAATAAATCTTCAAAGAAATGCTTCAAGATCTTGATCCCTCTCATTTGAAATTTCCATGTAAAGCTCTTCGCCCATCTGTAGTTAATCTGGACACAACAGTTTTGGAACCTATGAAGCAGAAAGTTTGCTTCACTTTATTTTTTTGGTTCAAATTCTTAAAATGAATCTATTGAAATGTCTATGGTATTGTCTATTGTTTCTTCTATTAACTGTTGATTATCTTAATTAGGGAACAAATTTTTTTCTCTCAGATATTAATGTGGGTGGTCTACTGGTGCAGGTTTCATCTTCAACATCATCTCATCCCATGTTAAAAAAGAGTTCTCTAGGACTGGCACTGTGGTATAGTTGGTAAAGCCCCCACCTGCAGTGCCAGCATCCCATATGGGTGCCGGTTCCTGTCCCGGCTGCTCCACTTCCAATCCAGCTCTCTGCTATGGCCTAGGAAAGCAGTAGCAGATGTCCTAAGTCCTTGGGCCCCTGCATCTGCATGGGAGACCCAGAAGAAGCTCCTAGCTCCTGGTTTTGGATTGGTGCAACCCCGGCAATTGCAGCCAATTGGAAAAAATTTTAAGCACTCAATAAAATTTTTAAGCAAAAGATGTTAAAATACTAACACTTATTATAGTCACATCTTGTTGTTGAAATGATCTCTTAATCATTACATAGTGTCCTTCTTTGTCTTTTATAACAGTTTTTGTGTAAAACTATTTTTTCTGGTATTAGAATGGCTACACACGCTGGTTTTTGCTTTCCATTAGCATGGGCTATTTTTTCCACCCGTTTACTTTCAGTCTGCCTATATCTTTGTAGATGAGGTATATTTCTTGTAGGCAATAAATAGATGGGCCTTTCTTTTTTTTTTTTTTAATACATTCAGCCATTCATTATCTTTTAATTGGAGAATTTAGACCATTTACATTCAAGGTTGCTATTTTATTTGCAGGGTTACTATTGATAAGTAACAAGTTGGTTCAGCCATTTTTCCATAATTATTCATAGTATTTACTTTGGATTTCCTTTGTATTTTTACTGGGAGATTTTCTGCCCTCACATTCTTTCATAATGATGATGATATTTCAGTGTTTCCACGCATAGCATATCCTTAAGTATCTTTTGGAACACTGGATGAGTGGTGACAAATTCTTTCAATTTCTGTTTGTTATGGAAGTTCTTTATTTCACCTTCATTAATTCGTGAGAGCATTGCAGGGTATAATATTCTGGGTTGATGGCTTTTTTCTTTGAAGACTTGTGTTATGTCTCTCCATTCTCTCCTAGGCAGTAGGGTTTCTGATAAGTTAGCTCTGAGTCTAAACAGAGATTCTCTGAAAGTAATCTGAAGTTTCCTTCATGCACATTTTAGAATCTTTATGTTTTACTGTGGAAGGTTTAACTAAAATGTGCCATGGTGAGAATCTTTCCTCGTCGTGTCTATCAGGACTTCATTTTTTTATGTGTGTGTGCTTTGTGTACTTGGCTGTCCTTTTTTTTCCAAGTTAGGGAAGTTTTCTGTAACTATTTCACTGAATAGGCCTGCTAATCCTTTATGTCGTTCCACATCTTCAGTAACTCCCAAGACCCATATGTTGTTTCATTTAATAGTGTCTCATAAGTCTCCAACAGTGTTTTTAATTTTTCTAATTTCTTTTTCTTTGTTTGGTCTGAGAAATTTCCAAAAAATTGTCTTCTAGCTTGGATATTCTTTCTTCTGCTTCACTAAGTCTATAGTTAAGGCTTTCCATTGTATTATTTATTTGACATATTCAATTCTCCATTATTAATATTTCAGTTTGATTTCTCCTTAAAGTCTCATCTCATGGGATAATTTTTCTTCAATGTCATATATGGATTTCTTTAACTTCAGAATTTGCTTCTAATTAATCCTATGACTAATTTTTTAAATTACTTCTCAGGAATTTTATAAATCTCTTCATCTTCACATTCTAATATTAAAGTGCACCCAATTCCAGAGTGCCTGGCTATTTAAAATAAATGCTAATAGATCTAAAGGGAGACTAAACTCTCAATACAACAGTAATGGGGGACTTCAACAGCCCATTTTCATCAATGGACAGATTAACCAAAAAGAAAACCAACAAAGAAACAACATAGCTGATCAACACTACAGACCAAATGGGCCTAACAGATATCTACAAAACCTTTAATTCCACAATGCAGAATACACATTGTTTTCATCAGTGCATAGAACTTTCTCTAGGATACACCATATGCTGGGCCATAAAACACGTCTCAGTAAGTTAAAAAACTTAATACCATGTATCTCTTCTGACCACAATGGAATAAAGCTGGAAATAAACTCAAGAATCTCTAGAACATATGTAAACACATGGAGACTGAACAATAGCTTCTGAAGGAACAATGAGTTTTGAAAAAAATTAAAGAGAAATTAAAAATTTCTGGAAACTAATGAAGATTACAATACAACATATCAAACTTGTGGTACACAACAAAATCAGTGTTAAAAGGAAAGTTAATAGCAGTCAGTGCAAACATGAAGAAATTGGAAAGGCATCAAATACATGAGCTATCAATGCATCTCAAGGACCTAGAAAAAATCAACAAACCAAACCCAAAATAGTAGGGGAAAACAAATAATTAAAACTAGAGAAGATATAAACAAAATTGAAATAATACAAAAGATTAGTGAAAAGAATAGCTAGTGTTTTGAATAAATAAAACAAATTAACACATCACTGGCTCAACCAACCAAAAAAAAAAGAGGGAGAAATCCAAATTAACAAAATAAGAAATTAAAAAAAAAGAGTTACAATGGATACCATAGCAATAAAAAGAATCATCAGGAATTACTACAAAGAGCTATATGGCAACAAATTGGAAAATCTAGAATAAATGGATAGATTCCCAGACATGTACAATCTATCAATTTTGAGTCATGAAGACATAGAAAATCTAAACAAATCAATAACCAAGATGAAGATGGAATCAGTGATGAAGACCCACTTAACAAAGAAAAATCCAGGACAAGATGACTTCACTGAGAAATTCTACCAGATTTTTAAAGAAATAATTCCAATATTTCCAAGCTATTCAAAGCAACTGAAAGGGAAGGAATCCTCCTAAACTCCTTCTGTGAGACCAACATCTCCTTAATTCTTAAATCAGAAAAATCATAAACCATAGAGAATTGCAGACCAATATCCCTGTTGAATAAAATCATCAACAAAATATCAGGTAATAAAATCCAAAAATATATCAGAAAGATACTTCACCCAAAGTGGGATTTATCTGTGGTATGCAAGGATGGTTCAACATTCACAAATCAATAAATGTGACATATCACATTAACAAACTGAAGAGTAAAAACCATATGATTATACCAATAGATGCAGAGAGAGCACTTGATAAAATACAGCATCCCTTCATGATGAAAACCTCAAGCATATTAGGCATAGAAGGAACTTTCCTCAACACAATCAAGGCTATTTATGACAAACTCACAGCCACCACCTTATTGAATGGGGAAAAGTTAGAAGCATTTCCACTAATTTCTGAAACCAGACATTGATGTCCACTTTATCTATTGCTATTCAATATAGTTCTGGAAGTTTTAGCCACAGCTAAAAGAGAAATCAATGGGATACAAATTAGAAAGGAGGAAGACAAACAATCCGTATTTGTAGATAACATGATTATATATATAATAAATAATAAAATTTTGTCTTTTGTGATAAAATAAATGCAAATATCAACCATTATACTTAGTTAAAATAGCCAGTCCCCAAAAGACAAATACCATGTTTTCCCCGATCTGTGGTAACCAATAGAGTACAAAAAATGTAATGTGTCTGATTGAAATTAACATTTTGAGCATCAAAGTTTATTTATAGTCCTTGTCTTTGCTGTTGAAGATCAGGGTGTTTTTTTTTGTTTTTATTTTTTTCTTTCTTTCTCTTTTTTTCACTATTTGTTGAATTCTTTACTTAGTTTAGGGATAATATGATGAGTGCAAAGTAAAGTGAAAGTAGATCATTGTAAATAAGAGAGGAAGGAGGAGGAATGGTTGCAATGCAGTATGGGCAGAAGGGAGGGTAGAGTGGGAAGTATTGCTATGTTCCTAAATCTGTGTATATTAAAAAATGAATTTTTTACCTTAAATAAATTTTTTAAAAAAGTAAGCAAGAAATGAATATCTGAGACTATGTATTTGTTGATATTTGACTGTAATGGAATATTTGTGAACACCATTCCCATGATAATTCTGTATTTCCTATGTATTCAGTCATAAGCCATTTATATTATTTTTGCTTTGGAAAAATCAGGCAAATTATGTAGTACTTTCTGAAATTTATTTTTTATACAGTATTGTATTCTTTAGAGTTTTCCATAATGAAATCTAGTTTTAATGACTGGAATTTTTCTTGCATTATTAGATTGTGGTTTTTCTCTTTACTTACTGTTTGTGGATGGGGTGTTTTCTGCTTTGTTGTTTGTTATTTTAACGAGACATGCAACAGTGGACCTTGCAGTACCTGTCTCTGGATACACATGTGCTAGTACACCTGGGCTATGGAGCGTGTATCTTCAGTTTTATTAGGTGTAGGGGAGGGGTGCACTTACCAGCAAGCTGAAGTCTTGACTCTGTCATTTACTCTATGTAATATGACCCTTTTTGACTCTGCTTCCTCATCTCTAAAACAATGACAAAGAATAGTAACTGTGTTTTAGACTGCTTGTTGAACTCCAATAACACTGTCTCCTGTGTCTATAAAAGAGTTTTAGCATATAAGGCCACTCTAATAAAGGTCACTTTTCCAAGCATCCTTACAGCTAGACATGGTCACATAATTTGTTCTGGCTAATAGAATGTGAGTGGAAGTAGTATATAACCCTTTACGCTTGTGTTTGCCTTTTCTCTTCTGCTGTCCAGAAAATGGTAAAAAAAAAAACAGAAAAAATCTAGTCTCAGGGGTGGAATATTCATATGGAACCTGGTGGAATTGCCCTATTAGATCTTTTTAAAAAATTTTAATTTATATTAGGGGAACAAATTTGATGTATTTCATATGTAGACTTAGGAGCATAGCAATACTTCCCACCTACCCTTCCTTCCTGACCATGCTCCCACCCTTCCTCCTCCTTCCTTTCTTATTCTTTCTTTTAATTTTTACAATGACATACTTTCATTTATTTTATAATCACAATATTAACCATTTACTAAGTAAAGAATTCAACAAGCAGTAGGAAGGAAAAAACACTGTTCCTCAACAGTAGAGACAAGGGCTGTAAACAATAATCAAATTTTTTAAAATTTTTTTTTAACTTTTATTTAATGAATATAAATTCCCAAAGTACGGCTTATGGATTACAATGGCTTCCCCCCCATAGCATCAATTCAAAGAGGATTATTATTAAGCTCTAAAATCTAATGCAATTTGCTCTGCAAGGCTTCACACTTGCTTGGGATATATGATACTTTGTATTTTTCCTGATTTATTCTTTTTGTAATAATAATGTCTGCCCTATGCTTGTCCTACTATTATATTTTGGAACTAGGTAAATCATTGGTTTATTTCACAGATTCACAAATGAAGAGGAATTTTAAAAATATTTTTATTTTATCTGTTAGAGAGAGAGAGAGAGAGAGAGAGAGAAAGTGAAAGAGAGAAAGAGAGCATTCTCTTTCCACTGGTTCACTCCCCAAATGCCTACAAGCTGAAGACAGGAGCCAAGAATTCCATTCGTGTTGACCAGTGGTTGACAAGAACCCAAGTATTTGGTCTTCATCTGTTGTCTTTCTAGGCACAATAGCAGGAAGCTGGATCAAAGGTGGAGTAACTGGGACCCCAACCAGAACTCTTATGTGGTATGTGGTGCCCCAACTGTGCCACAGCACTCATCTCTAGGGAGGAATTTTGCCTTAGTGTTACGATTTTACCTCAAATATTACCCATATCTGACTTAGATAATATTTCAATGATATTCTGGACTTAGAGTTGACCTTCTAATGGGTTAAGAATTTTATGACTGGGGGCCAGTGTTATGGCACAGCAGGTGGCTCCCACCTGCAGTGCCAGCATCCCATATGGATGCAGGTTCGAGTCCCAGCTGCTCCACTTTCAATCCAGTTTTATGCTATGGCCTGGGAGCAGCACAGGATGGCCCAAGTCCTTGGGCCCCTGCACCCATGTGGGAACCTGGAGGAGGCTCTTGGCTCCTGGCTTTGGATTGACACAGCTCCAGCTGTTGCAGCCACTTGGGGAGTGAACCAGTGAATGGAAGACCTCTCTCTCTCTCTTGCTCTCTCTGCCCTTCTGTAACTCTGCCTTTCAAATAAATAAAACTTTAAAAGACATTTCATGACTGTTGGTGTTGGATGAATGTGTTTAACATGCAAGAAGGACAGGAATTTGGAGAGGGCAGTGTGTTATAGGCTTTTGGGTGTAGAGAGTTATGTCCTCCCAAAAATCATATGTTGAAATTTTTACCTCTAGTACCTCTGTGTTTGGGGAAAAATCTTTAAAGTGGTAATTTAGTTAAAATAAAGTCATATGAGTGGGCCCAAGTACCTGAGCCATCAGCTGCTGCTTCCCAGGCACAGTAGCAGGAAGATGAATTAGAAGCAGAGGCTAGACTCAAACCCAGGCACTCAGATATGGGATGTAGCAACCGAAGCAGTGGCTTACATGTTGCACCACAATACACACCCCAGAACCCCCATTTAATGATCAAATTTCTACTAATACTCTGCTCATAATATCTGTATTCTCTGAGATGATAGAAGCTTTCTCTATAATTACCTTATTTTATTTATGAATCTTCACCAGAATCACCTTTAACATTCATATTTCTTATAATAATCTAATATTATATTATAGGCTTTAATATATTATAGGACTTTAGTAGGCTGTTTCAAATCTTTTCCAGATTTATCAATTTCTTAAGATTTCATTAGTTATTGATTTATGTATTTTGAGACTTATGAACTGTTAAAAATGCCTAGTGTGTTGGATGTCCTACCATTTTAAAATATTTCTCTTTATCTCTGACAGTGATTCTTGCATTATAGCCTACTTTTTTTTTATCTTTTATTTAATGAATATAAATTTCCAAAGTACGACTCATGGGTTACAATGGCTTCCCCCCCATACCGTCCCTCCCACCCACAACCCTCCCCTTTCCCACTCCCTCTCCCCTTCCATTCACATCAAGATTCATTTTCGATTATCTTAATATACAGAAGATCAGCTTAGTATACCTTAAGTAAGGATTTCAACAGTTTGCTCCCACACAGAAACATAAAGTGAAAAATAATAGATGATTTATTTTTATTTTTTTTATTTTATTTTTTTTAACTTTTATTTAATGAATATACGTTTCCAAAGTACGAATAATGGATTACTATGGCTTCCCCCCATACCGTCCATCCCACCCACAACCCTCCCCTTTCCCACTCCCTCTCCCCTTCCATTCACATCAAGATTCATTTTCGATTATCTTAATATACAGAAGATCAGCTTAGTATACATTAAGTAAGGATTTCAACAGTTTGCTCCCACACAGAAACATAAAGTGAAAAATAATAGATGATTTTTTTTTAATGATGATGAAATCAGATCAGACCTATTGTCATGTTTAATCCCAGTGAGAGTCAAGTTGGGAGTTGATAGTTTCTTTTCTTTTCTTTTTCTTTTTTTTTTTTTAAGAGGATCAGTTTAGTATGCATTAAGTAAAGATTTCAACAGTTTGCACCCCCATAGAAACACAAAGTGAAATATATTGTTTGAGTACTCGTTATAGCATTAAATCTCAATGCACAGCACATTAAGGACAGAGATCCTACATGAGGAGTAAGTGCACAGTGACTCCTGTTGTTGACTTTACAAATTGACACTCCTGTCTATGGCATCAGTAATCACCCTATGCTCCAGTCATGAGTTTCCAAGGCTATGGAAGCCCTCTGAATTCTCCGATTCTTATCTTGTTTAGACAAAGTCATAGTCAAAGTGGAGGTTCTCTCCTCCCTTCAGAGAAAGGTACCTCCTTCTTTGAAGACCCGTTCTTTCCACTGGGATCTCACTCACAGAGATCTTTTGCCAGAGTGTCTTGGCTTTCCATGCCTGAAATACTCTCATGGGCTTTTCAGCCAGATCCGAGTGCCTTTAGGGCTGATTCTGAGGCCAGAGTGCTATTTAGGACATCTGCCATTCGATGAGTCTGCTGAGTATCTCACTTCCCATGTTGGATCACTCTCCCCTTTATTTATTCTATCAGTTAGTGTTAGCAGGTACTAGACTTGCTTATGTGCTCCCTTTGACTCTTAGTCCTTTCATTATGATCAATTGTGAACTGAAATTGATCACTTGGACTGGTGAGATGGCATTGGTACATGCCACCTTGATGGGATTAAATTGGAGTCCCCTGGTATGTTTCTAACTCTACCATTTGGGGCAAGTCAGCTTGAGCATGTCCCAAATTATACATCTCTTCCCTCTCTTATTCCTACTCTTATGTTTAACAGGGATCACATTTCAGTTAAATTTCAACACTTAAGAATAACTGTGTATTAATTACAGAATTAAACCAGTCATATTAAGTAGAACAGACAAAAAAACTACTAAGAGGGATAATGTATTAAGTTGTTCATTAACAGTCAGGGCTATGCTGATCAAGTCACCGTTTCCCATAGTGTCCATTCCACTTCAACAGGTTTCCTTTTTGGTGTTCAGTCAGTTGTCACCGATCAGGGAGAACATATGGTATTTGTCCCTTTGGGACTGGCTTACTTCACTCAGCATGATGTGTTCCAGATTCCTCCATTTTGTTGCAAATGACTGGATTTCGTTGTTTCTTACTGCGGTATAGTATTCTAAAGAGTACATATCCCATAATTTCTTTATCCAGTCTACCGTTGATGGGCATTTAGGTTGGTTCCAGGTCTTGGCTATTGTGAATTGAGGTGCAATAAACATTAGGCTGCAGACCGCTTTTTTGTTTGCCAATTTAAATTCCTTTGGGTAAATTCCAAGGAGTGGGATGGCTGGGTCGAACGGTAGGGTTATCTTCAGGTTTCTGAGGGATCTCCAGACTGACTTCCATAGTGGCTTGACCAGTTTGCATTCCCACCAACAGTGGGTTAGTGTCCCTTTTTCCCCACATTAAATTAAACCAGTCATATTAAGTAGAACAGACAAAAAAAATACTATGAGGGATAATGTATTAAGTTGTCCATTAGCAGTCAGGGCTATGCATTATAGCCTACTTTTTAAAAAGTCTTTATTTATCAGTTTAATCTTGCTTGAAATGTAGAGAGACACAGAAAGTGACAGAGAGATGGAGAGAAAAGTCTTCCATTTATTGGTTCACTCCCCAAATATCTACAAAAGCTGGGACTGGGTCAGGGCAAAGAAAAGATCCAAGAACTAAACCCAGACTTCCCAAGAACTTGAGTCATGTGGGTGGCAGGGACCCAAGTACTTGAGCCAAATCCTGCTGCCTTCCAGGGTTTGCTTGAATAAGATGGAGCTTGAAATGGACACTGGACTTGAACCCAAGTACTCCAATACACGACACAGGTGTCCCGAGTGGTACCTTAATGTTTGTGCCAAATGCCCACCCAAAAACCTCATCTTTTTATCATAGAATTCAGACTGATTACACTTAATTAAGTAACATATATTTTGGGTAAAATCTATCATCTTTTTAATTTTTCTTTTGTTCTTTCTTGTCTTCTTTAAGATCAGTCAACTAATTATTTCATATTTACCTTATATCCATTTATGATTCATTATTTTACTTATAACTCCAAAGATTAAAGCATGAATCTTTGATTTATTACTGTTTGGAAATACTATTGCTGTTACCACTTCCTCAACAATGCATATGTTTTTCCTACCTTTTGATCTATGATTGCCATGTTCTGGTTGCGTCTAATATTTCATATTACACACTGCACTAGACATATTTTAACATTCATTCACATGTGCTAATATATTTATCATTTTTGATCTTCTTTATTCCTTCCTGGATTTTATTTGTCTATTTTTTGTGTACTTTAGAATTTAATAATTATTTCAGGATACATTGAGTATGAGTCTGTAGGTGAACAGTTTTCAGGTTTTTTTTTTCCCACTATTAAACATTTTATTTCAGAATAGCTTAAATTTTACAAGACAAATTTACAAAACAAAACTTGGGAGGTAATAATATTTACTTTAAATTTTGATGGATAATTTTGCAGTTTGTAGAATTAAAATTGGCAGTTGTTTTCTTTCAACATTTTTTAAAAAGATATACTTATTTAATTAATTTATTTATTTGAAAGACAGAGTGATAGAAACAGAAAGAGACATTTCATCTGCTGGGTCACTCCCCAGATGACCACAACAAATAGAGCTGGGCCAGACTGAAGCCAGGACACAGGAACTCCATCCAGATCTCCCACTGGGGTGGCTGGAACTCAAGCATTACATCGACTATCACATGATTCCTAGGTGCGTTATCAGGAAGCTAGATTGGAAGTGCAATAGCCAGATTGAAACCAGCTCTCTAATGTGGAATGTGGGTGTCCCAAGTAGCGGACTCGTGCCCTCTTTCAGTATTTCTAAAGAAGTCATGATATTTTCTCCTATTTTCTAATGCTCTGTTGAGCGGTTAACTGTCAGCTGTTCTCTCTGGATGCATTTGATATTTTCTCTCTATCTGTCCTTAGAATCTTTGGTGTTTAATAGTTAAGACTTCCTTTGTATTTATATATTTTGTGGTTCATAAATCTTCTAGAGTGTGAGGTTTGATATTTTCTACAAATTTATAAAAATTCTTAGTCATACTTCTTTAATATTATATCTCAGCTTATTTCTTCTCTCCTTTTATGCCATTTTCATCACACCCTGTATATTTATTATAACATATTCTGTATTAACCCTCTTTTTTTTTCCCACCATGCTTCATTCAAAAAATGTCTAGTGTCCTGAAAAGCCAATCCACTGAGTTCTCAACTGTGATTATTCTATTAATTTTTATTTGATTTTTTCTGGATTCTCAACTGAAAGTTGTTATCTTGATGAATTTCCCACAGAAAGGACTAAGTTTTCCTTCTAGCAGATGGAAAATTAAGATATAAGTAGTTTATCTTAATCTACTTTGTAGTACTAGTGAGAAGTTCTCTATTTCCCATTTCTTCCATTAGTCCAATAGTCTATATGGGTGTCCTGGGCTTCAACGGAATGTTTGAGATATTTTTATCAAGATCTTATCCTAAAATGAAGCCTGAACTCCAGTTTTTCTTTTCTAGCCCTTGAGATTATCCTAAACTCTCCATAGTTTCTAAATCACTTAGTTACCAGTTTTTTGTTTGGATTTTAGCCACTAGAAATCATGCACTGTCAAATAGTTTAGCAGGTAAGATAACTGTGAATGAATGCTCAGCTTACCTTTCTTTGGAACCTTGTTTGTTTTTTTGTTTTGTTTTTGACAGGCAGAGACAGTGAGAGAGAGAGACAGGGAGAAAGAAAAGACAGGGAGAAAGAAAAGTCTTCCTTCTGTTGGTTCACCCCACAAATGGCCGCTAAGGCCAGCATGCTGCACCCATCCGAAACCAGGAGCCAGGTGCTTCCTCCTGGTCTCGCATGCCGGTGCAGGGCCCAAGCACTTAGGCCATCCTCCACTGCACTCCTGGGCCACAGCAGAGAGCTGGACTGGAAGAGGAGCAACCGGGACAGAATCTGGTGCCCCAACCGGGACTAGAACCTGGTGTGCTGGCGCCGCAGGCGGAGGATTAGCCTAGTGAGCCGTGGCGCCGGCAGAACCTTGTCTTCTTTTTTTTTTTTTTTTTAAATGTTTTTTTTTTTTTTAAAGATTTATTTATTTTTTTTATTTTTATTTTTTTTTATTTTTGACAGGCAGAGTGGACAGTGAGAGAGAGAGACAGAGAGAGAAAGGTCTTCCTTTTGCCGTTGGTTCACCCTCCAATGGCCGCCGCTGCAGCCGGCGCACCGCGCTGATCCGATGGCAGGAGCCAGGATCCAGGTGCTTTTCCTGGTCTCCCATGGGGTGCAGGGCCCAAGCACCTGGGCCATCCTCCACTGCACTCCCTGGCCATAGCAGAGAGCTGGCCTGGAAGAGGGGCAACTGGGACAGAATCCGGCGCCCCGACCGGGACTAGAACCCGGTGTGCCGGTGCCGCAAGGTGGAGGATTAGCCTATTGAGCCACGGCGCCGGCCAAGAACCTTGTCTTCTTAAGTCCTGCTTTGATTGCTCTCGGACATCTTAAACAAGATTTTTTAACTTTCTAGTTCTTTTTTTGTTTTTGTTTCTCTTCAAAAGATTTAGTATTGCATAAATTAGTCAACAGTAGCTAGAAGTAGAAACTCTTTGATTATTATTTTATTTGCATATCTATTTATTGTAGAGAGGTTGAGACTATTTTTATGTATTTATTGGCTGTGATGTTTTCTTCTCTGAACCCTTTGCCCACTATTTATTGGGTTGTCTTTTGGTTTATAATGCATGAAGAATTCCAGATACTATTTAGGAGAAAGGAGGCTTTAATACATCTGAAAATATCTTCTACTCCATGACTTGTCTTAATTTTTTTATGTTGCCTTTTGTTACACAGAAATGTCAAATTTTAATAGATAAGTTTAAACATACTATCTTTTTAGTTTGTAGCCTTTGCATTTGGTTTAATTAATTCTTATATATCCTCAAGTCATAAAGATATCCTCCTAGATTTTCTCCTAAAAGTTTTGTGGTTTGAATTTTCATATTTTAGACTTTGCAAATTTACCAGATTTTTTTTCTGTCTTATGTTATGTAAGGACAACCAATGTTACATTGTCATGTATCAAAATGCCAATCATTTCTCAACCATGGGCAATACCATTGTGTGTTTTTTAAATGTTATTTCAAAATTTGCAAATAGTATTTCTTTTTTAAAGTTAAATAAAATTCTTAAAAATAGTTATGGCATCCTACAGTTTTTTTTGAATCTCCCAAATGTCTCAACTTGCATAAAAGTTAAATATAAAGAAACATCTGCTAATGGATGTGTTTATTTAGAATGATTAATGCTTAAACAACATATACATATATGCATATTTATATTCAATCACAAAATTTACACAGATTTCTTTCAGGTCTACCAAGAAGTTTCTAATAATTGCAACAAATACTGATTTTTAGCCCCTCTAAAAGGAAGCTTTAGAAAAGTAATAATACACTACACTTGTTAATTACTAATTATATGCCTACAAAGTCTAGATAATATTATATGTAATATATGTATATATAAACTCATTTATAAGGAAACTGAGTCAGGTAAATAATTTTATCTATGTTTTTCAGAGAAAAGAGAAACATGCTGTAGTGAAATTTTACTAAAATTTCTGAAGCCATTAAATGCAAGACTGCTTTATTCAAATCTACTTTGTTTAAACTTGTAAAAGTAATGAAATATTGCTACTACCTTTCAGGTGAATACTGTGCTATGATCTTCTCTGCATTGCTTGTTCACATTTATATTTCACTATATGAACACTGTTATCATAATCCTTAATAATAACTTACTATTAGCTTACAATTTTGTCATTTTGTATAAGGTGCTAAAATTAACAACAGTTTGCTTGAATATACATAAAACACTTGGTATGTTTGTCACTGTTCTTCCGCTGATAATGGTTGCATTTCAAAGGATAATGCATTTTATATATTGTCCTCATGTAAAAACTTGTTTCACATAAATGAAGTAAAAACCATTTAATGAACTAAGCTTCATGCATATGAAAGCCAGCAGCAATATTAGAAATGGTGTTTATTTTATAGCCCAGAAACTGCATTTTAAATGCTAGTATATGTTTATATGACAGTTCTATTAAATATAAAAGAGTCCCATTACAAGGGAAGTCCTTTACATAGGCTTTTTATATGGTCTAAATAGCATACCCAGTCCTGCAACTCCTCATGTGAGACATTTTTAGAACCTTATTTATGTTAAAGCCATAACAAACTAGCAACTACAAAACTATAATGGGCACAAACGGCTAATAAAAATGAGATTGTTGAAAATTCTTCTTAATAGCAACTTAGGAAGTATCCTGATAAAACAAAGTCAAGGTTCAGTGTCTCTGGAAAGCTGCCACACCAGTCATCACAGCCATTTGGCCACAGGTACCCCCCTTCCCATCTTGCCTTCTTGGCTGGAAACTAAATAGCTCATGCACTTTAAGATTGGTATTTGCCCGATTTTTCATTTGTGTGCATAGTGAACCGGAGGTGCTCTGGAAAAAATCCTAAGATCTTTCTCCTGCCTGCACTGATTACGTACGGGTGACTCCTCTGCAGAAGCAGAACAGATGTTCCAAGGCTGGTCAGAGGGAGAAGAATGCCAGTATATGATTTGGCTCTTTCAGCATGTATGTGAGTGTGAGACTGTATGCAGGAGTTGCATATGTATGTGAACATGTGTTACACATGCTAGGCTCCCACGTTTGAAATCTGGATCACTTCTCTGTTGAACTGCTCTGTTTAGACAAGCTAACTAAAATGAACAGGCCAAACCCTACATTTATAGAGTAAAAACCATTTGATCTAGGGTAGATATCAGCTCCACAGGCAAACATGTTGGGCCAAAGTCGTTTTTATTGCTACATCTTATAGAATTCTGAAGAGTTCATGTGGGTCTTTCACCTGAACAAAGGAAAAACTCCCAACAAAAAGTAGACCAGTCAACTGTGAAATGCTAGTTGAATCACCTAAAACCAGTATGTGTTTATATAAGCAAGAATGTAAAGGAATGGTGGAAGAAAAGGTTTAATTTCTGATCTAGTGGGAACCTCCTAATGAATTTTGCTCATCTACATCCTGGTGGTGCACTGTGGGGGCAAGAACTGAGGCTGATAATAAAGTGATGTTTTGTGCCATTAAGATGTTTGAACCTAGTAGAATACAATTTGAAGACTACCCATGTACTGTCATTATTTGTGACATGATGAGTGGTCAAAACCTCAGTAACTTTTGGAGCTGGCTGCCATATTTGATGTAGAAATTCCATCAACAGCACCTCTGACGATGATCTTCTGGTCTTTTTTTGAACTCAGTGTTGGGACACATATGAGCTTCACATTTTTCATCTTTGTCAATTTTTCATAATGCAAATATTTCAACTTACTGATTTTCTATAATTTAATTCGTTCCCATTAATGAATATTCAATTATTTCCAATATTACAATATTCTTGCCCCTATAAACAAAGCTTCAGTTACACTCTCTTATAGTAATCTTATTTTCCTTTTAGAAGAAAAAAATAAAATATAGAATTATTAGGTCAAAGGTTTAAATTTTCATGATATTTCCAGAGCTTCTTTTTGAAATACCAAGTGCACATGGATGCCAACTTCTCATTTTCATTGCATTTCCTTTTTTAATCAATCTTTACTTCTTTTGCCATTCTGATTTTTGAAGTTGCATTTTTTTTCATTATTAGGAAATTTGAGTTTTTCTTTCTTTTTTCACTTTCTTTGCAATTCTTTGAAGGTGTTTTTGCCTGATAGCCTTAGCAATTTTCTACTGAGTAGTTTTAAGTTTTAAAATCAGTTAGTAGAATTTCTTTTTACATTTGCAATTTCCTCTTCCCTTCCTTCCTTCCTTCCTCTTTGCTTCTTTATCTCACCTGCTTGCCTGCCTTCTCTATTGCACCCCCCCCATCTCCTGCTCTGTTTTTCTTCCTATCTCTTATTTTCCTGTTCCTCTCTCTGTTTCCCCTTTCTTTCTAACAGTAATGTTTATTTTCCATTTGAGCTTCTTTATGGTGTCTTTTATCATACATCACAGGTTTTTATGTACAAAGCAAACATGTCTGTCTTTTCTCACATGTCTTCTGAGTTTCCATCTTGTTGCTTTCTCCACTTTATCATGATTATGTGATTTTCTTAGTAACATGTTAAGTGTTCCAGTATTCTACCATACCCTGCTATAATCTAGATCCCAGTCTGGAAATATAATTGAAGACCTATTGTGTGCCCTTTGATGTATTACTACTGTAACACAATAGGAGCAGGAAATTCTTTTTAAAAAGTATACAAAATATTTTTTCTAAAATTACCTTTTAATTCCATTTTTCCATGAACTATTTTTTGAAAGGGGGAGAGGATGGGAGGGAGTTAAAGAGAGAGAAAGAAAGAGAGAGAGAGAAATCATCCACATTCTGGTTCATTCCCTAAATGACTTCAATAGTCAGAAATGGGCCAGACTGAAGTCAGGAGCACGGGACTCAACATTGATCTCTCACATAGGTGGCAGGGACTCAAATATTTGAGCCATCACCTGTTTCCTCTCAGAGTTTACATTAGTAGGAACCTGGAATTGGAAGCAGAGTCAGAACTTAAACCCAGACACTTCAATATAGATGTATGTGAAGTGGCATCTTACCGCTGCTCTAAATGGCCACTCTAAATATCTTAAAATGCAAGGAATTATTTAGCAGTAACATTTTAGAACATTTCTAGCAAGTGAATAATCATTCTTATATGAAGTATCTTTCTTTACTTTTGTAAAGTTAGTGAATTTGGGATAAACTCTGCTATTTTGGTTTCTTTCTAGACTTTCATAAATTTTTAAACTATACTAACAGTGCTTTAATGATAACATCTCCAAGCAATTTCAGGACTCTGAATACAGTATCTTTCGACTTGGAATACAAATAAAGCTAAAGGAAAATGGTTTCTTGGAGACTGCTGATAGGGCTTGTGTAATAGCATAGCTCTGGATATGGGGCAGTATAACTACTATATAGATGACATCATTTTGTATGTGCCCAGCTATCTTTAAGTGTAATTTGTTCTGTTTTAAAGATTTTTATTATTTTTATTTTTATTTGAAAAGCAGAGTGACAGGAAGAGAAGGAAAGGCAGAGAGAGAGTCAGAGATCTTCCATCCACTGGTTCACTTCTATAATGGTGGCAATAGCCTACGATGGACCAGGTCAAAGCCAGGATCCTGAACTCCATCTAGGTCTCCCATGAGGATGACAGGGGCCCAGAAGTTGGACGAACTTCTGTTGTTTTCATGGGGGCGTTAGCAGGGAGCTAGATTGGAATCAGAGTAGCAGGGACTTAAACTGCTGCTTGGATATGGTACATCAACATTGCAGGAGGAAGTTTAACCTGATGTGTCACTATGGGGTCCCCTAAATATAATTTCTGATTAAAGATTACAGCATCATCATAATTGGGAGGAAACACTAGTTTTTGATTTTTATAGGCTTTAAGATTTCTGAATCTACTAGAATAGTTAAATATGAAGTTAGAGGGCTAACATATGATTTTAAAATTTACAGCAAAGATGTAGTAATTGATAGTATGATGTTTCTGCAAAGAGAGAGAATAGAATAATGGAACAAAAATATTTTAGAAAATTCATTATATGGTAAAAGAAGTCTTTTCAACAAAAGATAGCCATATGCAGTAAATAAATAAGTACATTTTGATCCATAAGTCATGCCATATACAAAAAGTATCTCAAAATGAGTCAAAAGCCCAAATGCAAAACTGTATCAAATTCTAGAATGAAACAGAGGAATTTCTCTGTGATCTTGGGCTGGGTAAAAATACAACACCAAAAGCACAATACAGAAAAGAGAAACTTAATGAAATTTTGGGGCCAGTGTTATGGTGTATCAGATAACGCTGCTGCCTGGGATGCCCACACCCCGTATGTGTGCCAATTCGAGTCCCAGGTGCTCCACTTCCAATCCAGCTCCCTGTTTGTGCACCTGGGAAAGGCACAGAAGATGCCTCCAGTACTTGGGCCCCTGCTGCCCATGTGGGAAACCTGGAAGTAGTGCCTTGCTCCTGGCTTTTGCCTCCCAGCCCCAGCCATTATGGCCATTTGGGGAATGAACCAGAGGATGGAAGATATCTCTCTCTCTGTCTCTCCTCTCTCTGTAACTCTGACTTTCAAATAAATAAATATTTTTAAAAATTGAACTTCTTAAAAAATCATTTTTCTTTGAAAATTCACTGCTAAAAATGAAAACAAGACTTTGAGAAAGTCTTTGCCAAGCATACAACTGATAAAACACCAATATGCATCTGTAACATATAAAAATTCTGACAATTCAATATTCAGAAAGGACACATTTCTATAAATGGACTAAAGTTTTGCACAGTCACTGCATTTAAGAAGATACATGGATAGCAAAGAAGCAGAAGAAAGGATGTTTAATATCCTGTGGGAAATGCACATTAAAACCACAGTGAGATAGGACAGAGTTTGCTCATAGAGGTCATTATGACTTCCTAATTCAACTATGCTACTATGAAATCCAGCTTTCCTCTCTCCCCAACTCTGACCCCAGCAGTATATTGCTAAGAGCCATCTTTCTCAACACTTCCATACAGATCTCTTGGACAGGCCTAAGGTCCCTGCCACTTGCCATGACTTTGGAGGTGCATGAGAACTACCTGAGGACTTGAAGGTAGTCATCAACCACAAGATCAACCTGGAGTCCTTCACTTCCTACCTCTACCTGTTCATGTCCATTAGTACCTTGATCATGATGATGTGGATTTGCCAAACACTTTCTTCAGCAATCTCACAAGGGGAGGGTTTGAGAAACTGATGAAGTTGCACCAAAAAAGTGGCCAAATCTTCTTTCTGGCTATCAAGAAACCACACCATGGCCACTGCTAGAGTGAATGCAAATGAGTGAATATTATACTTGAAGAAAAGCATGAATCAGTCGCTACTGGAACTGCATAAAATACACACTGAAAAAAGTAGACTCCTTCTTATGGGGCTTTATGGAGCTTCATTACTTGAATGAGCAGGTGAAATCCATTAAATGAGTGATCACTATAACAAAGTTACATACAATGGGAGACTTGGAAACTGGTACTGCAGAGTCTGTCTTTGACCTATGCACCTTGGGAGAGACTGAAGCTCATAACCATGAGATTCTGTTCTTCCATTCCACAGTAGTGAATATATTTGGGTTTAACTTTATTTTCCCCGTAAGTTCCTCTGAAACACCTGCATAAATTCTTTCATGTGTAACATTCCTTCAAATCAAGCAATGTGGTATATGCACCCCATCCCTCATTACAATGAGATATCACTACACATACATTAGATTGGTTAAAATTGATAAAACTGACAATGCCACACACTGATGGCATAGCTGACCTCTTCCACATTACTGGGAATGTAAAATGGTCCAACTACTGTGGAAAACAATAAAGTAGTTTCATAAATTGTCAAACATATACCTATCATGTTGTTTAGTCCTTCTATTATGGGATGATGAAGCAAATCACAGTTCTTGTTACATGTCAAAGAAGAATTTCCATGAGACAGGGACGGTGAGCAAAGCGAGATTTATTGAAAGTGAGAAACTTCCTGTCACAGCAGTCAGGAGGAAGGCTCTATGGAGAAAGCTGGGAAGCCTGCAGGTACTGGCTTTTTTATGCACAATAGTGGCTACCTAGATTTATCCAATCAGGGGAGGAACATAATAACAGCTAACAACCAATCAGAGGGCTAGAATAGCAACCAATCAGGAGACTGGAATAATAACCCATCAGAGGGCTGAGATAACACCCAATCAGAGGCAGGGATAAATCCCATCTGAGGGCTGGAATTTGTAATCCTGTCTAGCCAATTCTCATGATAAAACTAACTGTTTCTAAAGGCAGTCTCTGGAAAGAAGTGAGCACTTCATCCAACCTTAAAGGGAGTCTGCCTCTTTTCTTATTCTGACAGGCACCTGACCTAACTACCTATTAGTCCATCTAGTGCCTCACACTTCTAGATACTTACTCAAGAGAAATGAAAATATATGTCACACCCAAATGTGCCATGTTAGCTTTATAATGACCAAAAGGTGGAAACAACTCAAATTTCCATCAACAGAAGAATGCATAAACTGATTGTTATCTATCCATACGATGGGGTGCTATTCAGTAATGAAAATGAATTAACTATTGATATATGCTACAACATGAATGAAATCTCAAAATATTTATGCTGAGTTAAAGAAGTCAGCAAAGAGGGAGAAAGGAAAAGGGAGGCGGGGAAGGGGAGGTGAAGGGTGCAGAGGACAGGGGAACATCCTGTGTTATTCCAATTTTGTGAAGTTCTAAGAAATAAAAATTAATATATATGGAAAAAAAGCAGATTAGTGGTTGTGAAGTGGGGGTGGATAGCTGTTCCTAGCCACTTAGTTCATTGTGTCATTATGAAGAAGTGTAAAGGCACAGCCACAGAATGACATGTGCATACTGAAGCAAAGTTTAATGAAGAGGAATATACCTGAAAGACAAGCTTCATAATGGACCTAATAGCCTCTTTGGTGTAGTGCAGAAGAGATTCCCCTAAGCTACATGTAAGGGGAGGTCTGTGACCCACCTAGACAGGATACTGAATAATGACAAGACTTTTGATATATAAATGCTGGTTGCTTCTACATTTCTTTTCTCATTTAACCATACAAAAGACCTATCTAACAAAGTTATTGAGCAAAAGCAATACTTTAGATATGTAATTGCTGGTTTGCTTGTATAGTTTTCATCACCCCACCACACAGAAATTTCTGCAAGAAAATTGCCCATTTTCTTCTGCGCCTTACACAAATAGACTAACGTCTACTTAGCTACCTTAACAGTTGCATGAATGGAAGTGGGAGGTGTTGGAGGGAGGGTTTATTAAGTGGTGCAAAGAAACTTCTGAGGGTGATGAGTATGTTCATCATTTTGAATGAGTGGTGTAAATTCTCACTTTACATATGGATAGTTTGGAGCCGGCACTGTGGTATAGCAGGTAAAGCCATCAACTGCAGCACTAGCATCTCATATGGGTGCCGGTTCAGGTCCCGGGTGTTCCACTTCTGATCCAGTTCCCTGCTAATGCGCCTGGGAAAGCAGTGAAAGATGGCCCAAGTGCTTGGGCCCCTGCACCCACTTGAGAGACCAGGGAGAAGCTCCTGGCTCCTGGCTTCAGTCTGGCCCAGCTCCAGCCATTGCAGCTATTTGTGGAGCGAACCAGCAGATGGAAGATATCTCTCTGCCTCTGCCTCTCTGTAACTATGCCATTCAAATAAATAATAATAAAGTAAATCTTTTAAAAAATTATGTATAGTTTGTACACTATACCTCAGTAAAGCTGTTTTAAAAAAAAATATCTGAATGGCTGGCGCCGCGGCTCAATAGGCTAATCCTCCACTTGCGGCGCTGGCACCCAGGTTCTAGTCCCAGTCAGGGCGGCGGATTCTGTCCCAGTTGCTCCTCTTCCAGTCCAGCTCTCTGCTGTGGCCCGGGAGTGCAGTGGAGGATGGCCCAAATGCTTGGACCCTGCACCCGCATGGGAGACCACGAGAAGCACCTCGCTCCTGGCTTCGGATCAGCACGGTGCACTGGTTGCAGCTTGCTGGCCACAGCAGCCATTGGGGGTGAACCAACGGCAAAGGAACACCTTTCTCTCTGTCTCTCTCTCACTGTCCACTCTGCTTGTCAAAAAAATATCTGAAAGGCATAAACTTACTATAGGTTTGCATTTACATGTATTTTTAAAATGTGACTTTAAAATGTTAATATGCCCCATTAATAATCCCCTGTCCCATCACCATGCCTGAGTTTAATACCTGCCTCTGGCTTCTGACTTCAGGTTCCTAATAATACTGACCCTGGGATGCAATGGTGATGGCTCAAATAGTTGGGTCCTTGCCACCCACACAGGAGACCTGGATAGTGTTCCTGGCTCCTGGCTTCAGCCTGGCCCTGTTCCAGTTATTGCAAGCATTTGATAAGTGAATCAGTGGATGTGAGCTCACTCTCTCTTTCTCTCTCTCTCTTTAAAATACATAAATAATTATTTTATTTATGAAATATTAGACCTAATACAGGGCTAGCACACCATAAGCAACGATGGCTGCCTCCTCCAGTGCCTGGGTCCTGTGGGTCATTCTTTGAGCATCTCTGTTCTCCCTAGTGCTCAGGTGTGTGGTCCTGCCGAGCTACTGTTGTTCTTGGCTTCCTTCATTCACTGCTCATCTTTTCCTCTCTGATATTTTTTTCAGAGGTTACATCCTCAGTGAGATCATTTAAAAAAAAGATATGTGTAAAACTCATAAATGCCTCTCTTCCTTTATTTCCTTTTTAACCATACCAGTTCTCAAAGTAAAAGCATTGCAATTGTATTTTTGTCAAATAAAAGCATTAATTTTAGCCTTCTGTTTGAGAAGTGAGGGCATTAGCAGAGAAAGTAAGCACTCCTCTAATGGAAGCTGGTGCAAGCAGACAGCTTTATTAATCTGGCCAAATAAATGGGAACGTGGGAGGACTGGCCCATGGAGCCAATCTGGTTATTGACTAAATTTCAGCCTGTTGTCCAGCACGTAGCCTCAAGAGACAAGACTGTTTGTTCTTCTGTGGGAAGCATGGCTCCAGCTTCATGGGTTTCATGCGTCACAAACTCAAAGCGTACAAGTGAGGGTATTTTTCTCTATGAAAATCCACAATACTTTTCTCTGTGTTAATAACCGTGTGTCTCTCCCTATTTAGGGTGACTCTCTTTATCTCTCCTTGAGTGTGGTCTTCTTCCCTATTTCTCCTCCCTCTACTTTGACTCTCTTAACTATATCATGAACTTAAAGTCTGTTTGTATTATTTTATTTTTTGGATGAGATGTGTGACTTTCCATCTTTACAAACAGATAGATAGCACATTTTATATCTCCCAATCACAATGATACAAATACAATCTAGCTGTTTTATGCTTTTTAAATTAAGTGGCCTTCAATTTGTTTTTCTGGGGTGGGGGCGCTGGTGGTGCTTCTCTCCTCTCTTCCTTCCTGCCAGCTGTAACACTATTGTAAAGTAACAAAGAATTTAGTAAATGATTGTCCATCATAGACTTAATAAGTGATATCAAAAAGTAAATGACAATAGAATTGGCTGTGTGTAGGAATTTGCTATCTTTCTTTTTAAGGTTTTTTTGGTCTGACTATTTAATTTCTACTAAAAATATGATGATTAAAACAAACTTTATTATGAATATGTATTTAAAAGGAGTTACTATACTTTGCCAAAAATCACTTGGCCAAGCTCATCAGTAGTAGTCAATGTGAAGCATGACTATGTCCTTCGTGGCTTTGGCCATTCCTCTCATCTTTGGAGGAAGGACAAATTGTGACCACGTTATTTGCACTGAAAGAACATCAAAGGCATTTGTTTTAGGCATTCAGCCTCACAGTGGAAGGCCCCTGAATTTCTAAGAGAGTTTACTTTCCAAACTATCACTGATCATTCATGAGTCCAGAGTTCTACCTGATAAAATATGAAGCCAGGAAAACTACCCTTTTCAACAATGTCAGTTAAACATGAAATAATAATAGAGCCAATCAAATGAGAGCAAAATTACAAAAGCGCTTTAGAAACATTAAGCCAAAAGTATTCTAAAACGGTTTAGTGAATTCTGCAAGGAGATTAGAAAAAAAAAAAAAAAAAAAACACTGCTTGCAATCCTGCACCTCTGCTTCTCTATTACATTTTATTATTTTAGCCACAGAAAATAAACAATACAAGACACGGGAAGTTCTTTTGAAATACAAGTTGGAGAGAACTTCTTTTGCAGTTCCTTTATTGTATCATCATCTCTTTCCAACTCGGCGACTTCCTTATAAAGAGAAGTTATAAAATTTCCAGAATTACACCCACCTGCAGCAGCAAGATTTAGAGATGGGAGTATTTCCAGAAGGAGAGTTCAGCCACATTCCCACTGACCCCTGGAGATGTAAAACAGCCCCTCAGAGACAGAGAGGAGAGGCCCCTTTAGTAATAGCCAACCATTCAGGGAGAGCTCTCGCCTGCATCCCTTCCCAGACCCATGAGGTTTCCTGTCCATGTGCAAACACAATGATATTTGAGCAATCAGTACTCTCTCATCAGCAGATCAAGGGGATGATAGAATGTCACAGCACATTTGGAATAAGAGGCCACAAGTAGATGGGCAGAAAGCACAAGAGCAGCTCAAGTTCAAACGGACTTCGGCCTTGACTGTTTCCATACCTCAGCAAACACACTTCTCTGGGGTGGGATGGGCCAGTGGGCATGGCAAGCTTAGCCTGGACCAAGGGAAGGACCTCTAAGCAACACTAATTTCTTTCAGCTACCTGGGGAGAGGTCTTGCAGACTGTAGCCTTCCCTGAGGTTCCTCAGAGACAACCCCAGCATCCATGGCTGCTTGTGCGTCTCTGCTGTTGCAGCCAAGAACAGCACCAGGCTGAGGAGTTTGGGGCTGACACAACAGGGCCTTGGACTCCTGCGTTGATACTGAGACCCCACATTCTTTACTATATGGTTCTCCGTTCCCTTTAAAAAATTATTATTAATTATTTAATTTACTTATTTGAGAAAGAGAGAGTGCTCTCATCTGCTGGTTCATTTCCCAAATGCTTTCAACAACCAGAAGTCAAAAATTCCATCCAGATCTCCCATACATTGGGTGGCAGGAATCCAAGTACTTGAGCCATCATTTGTCATCTCCCAGGGTCTGCATGGACAGGGAGTTGGAATTAGGAGCAGACCCAGACAGTCTGATATGGGACACAAGTGTTTTAAACTGGCATCTTAAACACTATGCCAAATGCCTGCCCTTCCATTGTCTTTTTGAAATCAAGGAAGAACTTCCATTCATATTGCCACCATCTGTGCAGCTCTAAACTTCAATCTGGGCTCTGATCAACTGTAAGGTAGAGAATACCCTTGCTTGCTCCCCTGGAGATGAGCTCAAAGACAACTGCAGGGGCCAGCATTGTGGCGTAGCAGGTAAGGCTGCTGCCTGCAGTGTTGGTATCTCATATGGTTTCCAGTTCGAGTCCCGGCTGTTCCACTTCCAATCCAGCTCTCTGGTATGGCCTGGGAAAGCAGTAGAAGATGGCCCAAATTCTTGGGCCCCTGCACCTGTGTGGGAGACTGGAGGAAGCTCCTGGCTCCTGGTTTCAGATTGGCATTCAATTCCAGCCGTTGCAGCCATCTGGGAAGTGATCCATCAGATGGAAGACCTCTCTCTCTCTCTCTCTCTACCTCTACCTCTACCTCTACCTCTGCCTCTTTGTAATTCTGACTTTTAAATAAGTAAAATAAATTTTTTAAAAAATTAAAGGAAGAAGGACTAAAAATTGGGGGGGTTCTCATATTAGTAAGTTAAAACTGCAAGGATTTCTGTTGCTCCACATGCTTCACCTATGTTTTCCTCGATCCTTATCACGATCACACTAGTTAGAGATGCATTCATTTATGGTGAATATTTGTATAAAACCTACTCTGTGCTGTTTTAAATGCTAGTTGTGGGGTTATAACTGAGAATAAATCAGAAATCATCCTTGTCCTTTTGGAGCCTAGATTCCATTGGAATTGCCCTTCATAATGTATATTGTGAAGCCTGGGCTCAGAAAGGTTCAGGAACTTACCCAAGGACTCACAGCCTATAAAAGGTGGTACTGGGGTGAATTCAATCCCAGATCTTCTCAATCAACTATTTTTTTAAATCTCTATATACATCATTTTAAACTTTTTCCTATAACACACATCATATTTGCCATCCACTACATAAATAACTCTATTCAAAGGCACTTCAAGGGGCTGGAATTGTGGAATAGTAGGTTAACTTGCCACCTGCAATACCGACATCCCATATGTGGGCAGGTTCCAGTTCTAGCTGCTCCACTCCCACCTCCCTGCTCACGTACCAAGAAAAGTATTAGAAGATGGCAAAGTACCTGGGCCATTGCCATCCACATGAGAGACCCAGAAGGCATTCCTGGCTCCTCGCTTCTTGGCCCTTGACCAGCTGTTGTGGTCACTTGAGGAGTGAACTAGCAGATAGAAAATCTCTCTGCCTCTCTCTCTAATTCTGCCTTTCAAAAAAATAAAAAGTTTTTTAAAAAAACAAAGTACTTCAAAAATTTGTGGAAAAGTTCAATTTAAATGTAAGTTTGGGATAGGTTGTTTGTGCAGTAGTTGACATCACTCTGTTTTCCTGTATTGGGGTGCTCCCAGGTCTAGCTTCCTGCTAATGTAGGCCTTAGGAGGCAGGAGATGATAGTTCAAGTACTTTGGTCCCCAGCATCTCTGCGAGAGAACTAGATTGAGCTTTGGGTTCCTGGCTTCAGCCTGGTCCAGTCCTGACTGTTGCAAGCATTTGGGGGAGAGAACTAGTAGACAGAAGATCTCTGCTTCTGTTTCTGCCTCTCTCCCCCTCTCTCTTTCTTGGCCTTTCAAACAAAATGACAATAAATAAATAAAAAATTTATAATTGTCTGATATTATGTTTTACTTCGAATTTAATGTGATCTTTTCAGTTTCATTTTCCTGCATTGAGGTGATCCTGTGTCACTTAAAATCTGTGTGTACCTCCCTTCCCTGCTCAGAGTCCTTTCTGGATTCTTAATGGATTATATTCAGCTCAGCTCTCAGCACGTACCTGCTCTGGATGGACGTTTCACCCAGGTGGAGTGGCTTTCCTAGATGGCCAGGCTCCAAATACGACAGTGGATACTGCTGCTGCTCCAGTTCTACTTGCCATCCTGAAGACAGTCTTGCAAACCATGCCTTTCACCTCTGCTGCTGTCCTCCCATTGATGACAGCACAATGTCTGTGATCATGGTGTCTGGAGATCTCCCATGTGCTAATCATGAGTTACAGACCTCTAATAGCAGGATAAACAAATTTAAAGGCTAAAAAATTTTTAGATAAGTTTATTTTGGTGTAAAAATTTGAAATTCATGCATCATTTTTTCAAAATCACATTTCCCATGAACACTTCAAAGACCCCTCATAGGTTCTGCTTGATCATTAATAAATTAGACTTCAGCTTTCTCTCCCATTCAAGTTTAGGAAAATGTAGCATGGAGAAAGTTAATATTATAGAAATAATCTATAATCGTCTCTAGCTTATTTTAAATAAATCTGTAAAAAATATCACCAGTTTAATTGCCAGTGTTACAAGCCTCACATTTGAGCATTTGTCAGCAGTTATGCTACAATTAATTATCTGTCTACTAAGCCAGACCTCTGCTACACTATCCTAGGCTGCCTAAGGTGAGTCAGGCATAGGATTCAGAGGATCATAGGATTCAGCTGACTCTCACAGAGGATCTGCATTCACAATTTCAGAGTTCTCTGGCTATCTGGGCAATCTCTCTACTTCCAACTCCGGAAGATAAAAGAATCGCACTTGCTAAAATCCATTTGGCTACTCTCTCATTGGAGTCTTGGAAAAACTCCACGTTCTCTGACTTAGGAGACGAGCTGTGACTCAGCGTTGTCAGTTTCTGTGTGCGTTTTCAATGCCTCATCCACGGATGTGACTGTCTTGGGCAAAAATCTCCAGGTACATGAGTTTAGGGGATTGGACTGGATGGATTTGATTGCTTTTGTTTAGAAAACATCTTGAGGCCAATTTTTATTCTATAGCCACTGTCCTCATATAAGTAGGATGTTTTAAAGAAAAAAATTGTTGAAATCTCCCCAAAAACACGATTTGATAGAGAAAATATCTTTCTACACAGCAAAAGAAGGATGAGTTCTTACATAATGCACTTGTTTACTTATTTATGCCAACAGAAGTAGTCACAGTGTAAATAAAACCAATGTAATATTTTTGTTTGTTTTGATGGAAGTGGCTATATCTGGTTTCAGTAAAGAAACAAGAAACCTATATAGTCAGCTCAAGTGCAGGGAGTTTAATGTATGTAATTAGATGTTATAAAATCTGTGGAAAGGCTAAAGGGGCAGAAGTCAGCGAGACAATTGGACATCCGTTTCAAGGTCACACCATGGCAGCCACAAACCAGTGGTAGGGAGTTTGCTGCTACCTGAAATCATTCCCTGCAGGCTGGTGGCAAGGAAACATGGAATTGGACCCCTGCACCCTCCATTTACCAGAGCTCAAGTTAGCCCATGCAAATGCTCACCCTTCTACCTTCCAGATCCCCTGAGAGTGCTTCTCATCACACCTAGGGTAGAAAATCAGTTCTCCATTTGCCAGTTTCAGAGATATAGCACTTAATCTCTCACAACTGAAGTACAAGAAAGAAGGAGGTAGACATGGAGGGTAAGAGATATTATTTAGGACACATCTGTCAAGCAAGACTAAAATCAACAAAACATTATTGTGTTACTTTCCATGAGCACAGTGTTTCCTAACAAAGTTAATGCATCACCAATACATCAGAGACTTCAGAAACCACAGTGAATACTTACAGAGATAACTATAATAAACTATACAAAGATAACTATAATAAATTCATTACTTCTGGTAATTCAACTCTCTGATTATACAATTTTAAACTCTTTAATTTTTTTTATTTATCTGAGAAGCAGAGAGAGATGAGAGAGAGAGAGAAACAGAGAGAGCTCCCATCTGCAGATTCACTCTCCAAATGCCCACGATGACCAAGGCTGGATAAAGCTGGATCCAGGAGTTGGGACCAGAAACTCCATCCTGGTATCCCATGTGGGTGGCAGAAACACAGTTACTGGAGCAATCACTGCTGCTTTCTGGTCTGTGTTGGTAGAAAGGTGTGAGAAGTCAGAGCCAGGTGTCAAACACAGGTACTCTTATATGAGACACAGGATATACCCTTTAGGCCTAAGGCCCACTCTCTAATTTTAAATTCTTTGAAGCTTATGGATTAAATATTTTTACCTGTCTTTGCATATGAGTAGCTTGAAAAATCTTGAGCAAAATGAATTATTCATTGAACCTAATAATTAAAATTCTATTAGTAAATTCTGTCTAGTTAGGTTGTATTGATTTGTGATACTTGCATTGATTTTTGCTTTTTATGGCTAAAATGAATAATGCTAATAAATGTGACAAATTCAGGTAATTAAAACTTTCCATGTATCAGTTCCCTTTCATTTTCTGTGAGTAGATTTGGCACCTAATAAATATTTGAATATTATCTCAAAGTATGATTCATAAAAACATAGAAGCATTGAACAATATTACTTGACTAATACAAAGGAATTTTTGTGGACATCAACTTCTAGAGGAAACAGTTTCTAAGGCAGAAAATTTTGTGCAGCTTTTTAAAATTTTTTTTATTTGACAGAGAGAGTTAGACAGTGAGAGAGAGAGAGAGAGAGAGAGAGAGAAAGGTCTTCCTTCTGTTGGTTCACTGCCCGAATGGCCACCACGGCCGGAACTACACCGATCCGAAGCCAGGAGCCAGGTGCTTCTTCCTGGTCTCCCTTGCAGGTGCAGGTGCCCGAGCATTTGGGCCATCCTCCCCTGCCCTCCTGGGCAACAGCAGAGAGCTGGACTGGAAGAGGAGGAACTGGGGCTAGAACCCAGCGCCCATATGGGATATGGGCGCCGCAGGTGGAGGATTAACCAAGTGAGCCACTGTGCCGGCCCCTGTAATTGAGTTTTAACAGGGGATTCTCCAGGGTTGAGACCACCTTTCAGAGCTGCCCTCACTCTGGGCAAATAGGCTGAGTATTTATATATCTGTCTTTTTTTTTTTTTTTTTTTTTTTTTGACAGGCAGAGTGGACAGTGAGAGAGAGAGACAGAGAGAAAGGTCTTCCTTTTGCCGTTGGTTCACCCTCCAATGGCCGCCGCGGCCGGCACGCTGCGGCCGGCGCACCGCGCTGATCTGATGGCAGGAGCCAGGAGCCAGGTGCTTTTCCTGGTCTCCCATGGGGTGCAGGGCCCAAGCACCTGGGCCATCCTCCACTGCACTCCCTGGCCACAGCAGAGGGCTGGCCTGGAAGAGGGGCAACCAGGACAGAATCCGGCGCCCCGACCGGGACTAGAACCCGGTGTGCCGGCGCCGCTAGGCGGAGGATTAGCCTAGTGAGCCGCGGCGCCGGCCCTATATATCTGTCTTGAGTATAGCAGTTTGTGGCACATGAGAAAGGTACTTAAGGTAAATCAGTCTATGCTATAGCCAAGGAAGATATTACTTTGGTGGCAATAACCAGTGAAATTGTCTAAAGGAATAATGTTAAGGAGGAGTTCTAAATAGATATGGAGAAATAATGTGAACATTTCAGGTGAAGAAACTGGCAACAGAATCTGGGAAATATACAAAATTCAGTCATGACTGAAGATAAATCAAATCATGATGATTGCACTAACCACCACTGGAATGATAATATTTTCTAGAGAATATTAATGTACTAGCATTTGCTGGTATTCACTAGAACTTACTTCTCCTGCCAACTTTGTTAGAGTCTATCTCTCTTTCAAAGAGAGTGAGCTGACCTTTGAAAAGCTCATGGGAAGTGGTTTTCTCCTTCCTTCAAGTTGAATTTAAATCATCCTTAGATTTTTCTAATCTGCCATAAATTTGGCTGCTGAGTGGAGAACAAGTTCATCAGTCATGAAATTATCTCAGATTGTGGCAGTGAATCCCTCTCCTAGGATGATTAAGGAATGCTAATGTGTTAGTGGAAAGTCAAGAAACCAACATTGAATATCCATGATTTTTCATTAATCTGGAAAATGTTTTATCCAAAATGTCTCCTGTCAACAATAAGTAAAAACCGATAAGAACCCTGGAATCACTTTGCAAAATCAGAATTAGGAATTGGGAAAACATCTCTCATGGAGATCAATGGTTTGTAACATGGACTTTTTATTCATGGTCAATGCTGTTTATCCAGATGACCTAATGGCACTCACTGGATAGAAACCATACCATCTGAGAAATGGGGTAGCCATGAAAAAAACAATACTAACACCAAATAAACCTTCTCCAGGCTGACCATTCCATCACAGTGCATGTGGGCCTCTGCTTTCCATACTACATCAACATTCCCTAAGCTGGCTTCTGATTTTAGCCACAGCCATACTGCACAGTTCCAGGTAACATGGAACTCACCTTAGCTGACAATGCCCTATCTCAGGGCACAGGCTCTCTGCTTTCCTGCATTCACTGAAGCCCTTGTAAGTGGGCGAGTTGTGAAGACCTGAGGCAGTTCTCATCCAAGGAGGTACTAGGATTGCAGGGTGAATGCTTCACTTTCCCCTGTCATTCAGGAGGGCAATTCTGTGAGGTGTTCTACACATTTTTCTGCAAGTCTCAGAGAGGTGGAGCCCATTGCCTGAAGCAGTGACCTCAATGATGCATTTTTAGTTGAATTTTCCCCCTTTCTTATTTTTTTTGAATGCTTGCAAAAACTTTAATGTGCTTCAGGAAAATGTCATAAATTCTCATAGAGTGGGTTGATTTTCTTCCACACAGGTTGCGAGTAAGGAACATATTTTCCTTATACATCATAAAACATTAGAACCCAGGCTTTAAAGACAATTGTATAAAAACACAGAATGTCATGATTACAAGTAAAATTTACAGCCTTTTGCTATATTATGATTAGGTCATTGAAGCCAAAGAAAAGTACTAAAATACCAACGAAGTTCTCAGCAACTTAACAATACTGTTCAATTCACAGAGGTTATTTCGCTCATGGAGATGTGGGGTCATAGTCATTTGGATGAGGACTTTATTTGCAATAAAAACATAGCAGTAGATCGTTATATTCACAATATAGTATGTTAAAGTAGCATAAAATGTAAGATTTATAGCAGAATAGTAAAGATGCTGCATTTTCAGGGTTTTCTCTACTAAGGGATCTCCCTTCCTTCCTTCCTTCCTTCCTTCCTTCCTCCCTTTGTTCCTTTGAGTTTTTCCTTCTTGTCTTAATTCCTGCTCTCTCGCTTTTTCCAGAGATCAACTCTAAATAAAGTGCCCACAGCCTCATTCATGTCATGGCTCCTTGGTATATAACTCAGATTAACTTACTTTTTATTATGATCATCATTATCATCATTGCCACCCCCATCATCATCATTATTATGCTATATTCCATCATCTCAAACCCTCCCTGCACAAACTTGGCAAATATTAAGTTCTTTTCTCTCTGTCTCTCTCTCACTGTCTAAACTCTGCCTGTACAAAAAAAAAAAAAAAAAAGGAAAAAGTTTTATTTATTTATTTGAAAGGCAGAGTGAGTGAGAGAGAGAGAAAGAGGTTTTTTTTTTTTTTGTTTTTTGTTTTTGTTTGTTTTTTTTGACAGGCAGGAGTGGACAGTGAGAGAGAGAGACAGAGAGAAAGGTCTTCCTTTTGCCGTTGGTTCACCCTCCAATGGCCGCCGCGGCCGGCGTGCTGCAACCAGCGCACCGCGCCGATCCGATGGCAGGAGCCAGGTACTTATCCTGGTCTCCCATGGGGTGCAGGGCCCAAGGACTTGGGCCATCTTCCACTGCACTCCCTGGCCACAGCAGAGAGCTGGCCTGGAAGAGGGGCAACCGGGACAGAATCCGGTGCTCCGACTGGGACTAGAACCCGGTGTGCTGGTGCCGCAAGGCGGAGGATTAGCCTAGTGAGCCGCGGCGCCGGCCAAGAAAGAGGTCTTATTTCCACTGATTCACTCCTCAAATGACCACAATGGCTAGAGCTGCACCAATTGGAAGCCAGAAACTAAGAGCTTCTCCCAGGACGCCTACATGGGTGCAGGGGCTCAAGCACTTTGGCCATCTTATGCTTCTCTCCCAAGTGCATTAGCAGGGAGCTGAACTGGAAGTGGAGCAGCCAGAACCCAAACCAGCACCCATATGGGATGTCGATTTCCCAGGCAGTGGCATTACCTGCTATGCCTTGACACCAGCTCCAGGATTAAGTTCTTTTGTGTACTTGGGTCTCATTCCAGGCTCAGTTTTGTTCTATTGATAAATTTGTATACTGTTTGAGATTATGTCTGCATTACAAAACATATAATACATCAATATGTGTTAAAGTATTTTTCTATTTTTTACCTCTTTTTTTTAAACTTTTATTTAATGAATATAAATTTCCAAAGTACAGCTTATGGATTACAATGGCTTCCCCCCATAACATCCCTCCCACCCGCAACCCTGCCCTTTCCCACTCCCACTCCCTCTCCCCTTCCATTCACATCAAGATTCATTTTCGATTCTCTTTATATACAGAAGATCAGTTTAGCATACATTAAGTAAAGATTTCAACAGTTTGCTCCCACACAGAAACATAAAGTGAAATATACTGTTTGAGTACCCGTTATAGCATTAAATCTCAATGTACAGCACACTAAGGACAGAGATCCTACATGAGGAGTAAGTGCACAGTGACTCCTTTTGTTGACTTAACAAATTGACACTCTTGTTTATGGCCTCAGTAATCACCCTAGGCTCTTGTCATGAGCTGCCAAGGCTATGGAAGCCTTTTGAGTTCACCGACTCTGATCATATTTAGACAAGGTCATAGTCAAAGTGAAAGTTCTCTCCTCCCTTCAGAGAAAGGTACCTCCTTCTTTGATGACCCTTCTTTCCACTGGGATCTCACTCACAGAGATCTTTCATTTAGGTTTTTTTTTCCCCAGAGTATTTTGGCTTTCCATGCCTGAAATACTCTCATGGGATTTTCAGCTGGATCCGCATGCCTTAAGGGCTGATTCTGAGGCCAGAGTGCTGTTTAGGACATCTGCCATTCTATGAGTCTGCTGTGTATCTTACTTCCCATGTTGGATCATTCTCTCCCTTTTTGATTCTATCAGCTAGTATTTGCAGACACTAGTCTTGTTTATATGATCCCTTTGGTTCTTAGTCCTATCATTATGATCAATTGTGAACAGAAATTGATCACTGGGACTAGTGAGATGGCATTGGTACATGCCACCTTGCTGCGATTGAATTGGAATCCCCTGGTATGTTTCTAACTCTACCGTTTGAGGTAAGTCAGCTTGAGCATGTCCCAAATTGCACATCTCTTCCCTCTCTTATTCCCACTCTTATATTTAACAGTGATCACTTTTCAGTTAAGTTTCAGCACTTAAGAAGAATTGTGTATTGATTATAGTATTCAACCAAAAGTATTAAGTAGAACAAACAAAAAAAAATACTAAGAGGGATAACATATCAAGTTGCTCATCAGACATTTATGGCTCTTGGTGATTTTTTATAATAATTGTAAATTAACATTATTCAACTTCAAGATAAATCACAGTGTGACTACAGCAAATTAGAACTGGTTTTACATTAAATTTGCATATTAATTTCACTGAAAGAAGTACATTTTATTGCTTTATAAGAAGTGCCTTTCACTCTGGCCTCAGAATCAGCCCTTATGGCATTCAGATCTGGCTGAAGAGCCCATGAGAGTATTTTGGCAAGGAAAGCCAAGACACTCTGGCAAAACAAACAAACAAACAAAAACAAAAAAAAAACCACAAACCTAAAAGAAAGATCTGTGAGTGAGAGCCCAGCAGAAAGAATGGGCCATCATAGAAAGAGGTACCTTTTCTCTGAAGGGAGGAGAGAACTTCCACTTTGACTATGACCTTGTCTAAAAAAGATCAGAGTTGGCTAACTCAAAAGGCTTCCATAGCCTTGGAAACTCATGACAAGAGCCTAGGGTGATTACTGACGCCATAAACAAGAGTGTCAATTTGTTAAGTCAACAACAGGAGTCACTGTGCACTTACTCCTCATGTAGGATCTCTGTCTTAATGTGTTGCCAATGTGAATTAATGCTATAACTAGTACTCAAACAGTACTTTACACTTTGTGTTTCTGTGTGGGTACAAACTGTTGAAATATTTACTTAGTATATACTAAATTTATCTTCTGTATATAAAGATAATTGAAAATGAATCTTGTTGTGAATGGGGTGGGAGAGGGAGTGGGAGATGGGAGGGTTGAGGGTAGGAGGGAAGTTATGGGGTCGAAAATGCCACTGTAATTCATAAGCTGTACTTTGGAAATTTATATTTGTTAAATAAAATTTAAAAAAATAAAAAGGAAGTGCATTTTAAAAATTATGTTTTCATTCAGAGACATGTATTTTTCATGTCATAAGGTATTTAATTTTATTTATTTAAGTTTTATACTTTTTCAAAATATATAAATTTTACTTTTAGTTTGTTCTTATTAACAAATATTTTTAAATATTTATTTATTTATTTCAAAAGCAGAATGACAGTGAAAGAGGGAAGCAGAGAGAGAGAGAGAGAGAGATTGTCATTCTGCTGGTTCACTCCCCAAATGGCCCCAGTAGCCCCGGCTATGCTGGGCTGAAGCCAAGAGTCTGGAACTCCATTCTGATCTCCCATGTTGGTGGTAGAGACTTAAACTCTTGGTCATAACCTGTTGCCTTCCCAGGCACATTAACAGGGAGCTGAATCAGAAGTGGAGCAGCTATTACAGTAACCAGTGCTCCAATATGTGATGCCTGCATTGCAAAAGGTAGATTAACCCACTGTGCTACAACGCTGCCACCTGGTTGATATTTTTGTATTTGACTCTTTAACTAGCTGGGAGGGAGAAGTAGTTGGTGGATTTCGTGAGTTAGAATGAGAACTGATGAGAAAGAGAGGGGTGAATGTACTGGAGTAGTCTATAGATGGGAGAGGCATATGAGAACAAGAAAATGGAAGCACTAACCATGAATTAGATTGGAGTCACACATCATTTGTTCTGGAGAGAGTTGGTGGTTATGCTGTATCTTATCATTAGAGGACTCCGTAAAATTTCCAGCTCCAACATTGTTTGAATTAGACCTTCATGATGGGCAACTTCTCAAAACCTGGTTTTACCAGATAGATAATGGGTTAATCAATCTTCTGTACACACATGTGTATGTGGGTGTGTGCTTGTGTGTGTATGCTTTGTGTTGTGTTAAGGTTTCCAGATGAAGCAAAAAGAATTTAAGAGTATCTAGCTACATTGAAACTTCAGAAAGTAAGGTATTTTTTAATATGTTGCATGTAGTTGAACATATATCATAGGACACACACTTATTGTGTTCTGTTATGTATCTGAATGTGAATAGAATTTGTTTGTGTGTTTGTGTGTCTGTGTGCGTATGTGAGCAGGAATCAGGGATATGAAATGATGAGCTACGCCTTCAAACTTAACATCGAAAAAGAGCTGCTCGGAGAAAGTCACGGGCAATAGTACCACTTCTATTTCCCTGTTCTGGGCTCCACATAGGGGTACTATTCCAGTGGTCATAGTCTTGGGGAAGTTACCTGGGTTTTGATCTTGTTCTGATCTATTTTCAGTTGTGTGATACTGTGCTTCACATTTCTGGGCTCCAGTTTTCTTATCCATAAAATTGGAAAGTAATGGTACCTGTCTCATAAGCACATTGTGTGCATCACTGCTATGGTATAAAAAAGTTCCTGGCACAAAGTAAATTGTCTATACATATTAAATAAATGTAGGATTAGGATCACTAATGTGATATGTACCAACATGTCCATGGATGACTGTGGCTATACAGTTTTCCTCTCTTGAGCACCAGTGTGCATTTTCACATTTTTGTCTATTAATGAAATGAATAGCTTCCTAGGAATTCCCACCACAATGGTTTACTACTGGGGCATCTGCCTTGGTCAAGATTCTTCTCTACACCCTTCAAATCACAATCCAGGAGGCCCCTCTGTATCAGGAGCTGGCTCTCTGAGTGTAAAATGAAAATTCTGGGCAGCAGGCTGCTCCTCTTGCCAACACTCTAAACAAGAGTGATTGAATATTAATACAAAAACCATCACAACCAAAGTCCTGCCACTCCCTTTAAATGGTGTTGAGTGGCAATAAGATGCATTTTCACCCATCCACCCACCACACACACACAAACACACACACTCATGGTACTAGAGTCTTTACCAGGCAAATTTTTCCCACCTTCAATATTTCTCTACCTGTTGGTGTCTACTCTCACTTCATGGTTTTATTGATTTGAAATGAAAGGTAAAACTAAAACTTTAATTTGGCACACTTTTTTGTTTTGAAGCAATGTTCTGTATATCAAAAGAACTGTCAAAATAAGAGTGGAAGGCCAGAATTTCTCTTTCAACTCTCATGAACTTCCTTTATTATGAACTTTTTTTATGAACTTTTGAGATAAAGTTATTATCATTCTGGTTAGGATCAGAAAATTATAAGGAATGAAAATAAAACAAAAAGAACCACCTCCCAAAAGGATAAATCTTTTGCCCAAGTCCTGTTTTTTTTTTCCTTCTATTAAGTTTGACATTGAGAAATTTATGAAAGGTTTGGCATAATAAAAAGAATGCAAGAATTTTTTTCACATGACACAGGCATTTTCTACTGAGCCCATTTTGGCATCTTTAAGTGTCCCTATCCAGTGGATGCCAAGTGCCTGTGTGACTAATCAAACTCAGACGCTGAATGGTTTGGTTGAGTAATCAGCAAGGCTTTTTATTATAAACCTCCAGCTTATTGAAGAATTGGTTTCAAAGGAAACAGTGTGCTTGGTTGATGAGGACTTTTTTTTTTTAATAAAGAAGCTACAATAAATATTTTGGAAAAGAAAAATAGGGAATGGAACTATGGAACATTTCCGTCTGGATCAGAATAAGAGAGTAAAATTCAGAACCTGGGGTGTAACTCAAAGAGCCAAATATCCAACTGAAGTTACTGAGAACAGCTGCACTGTGTAGTAGAGTTGGACTAACAAAGAGAGCTATGTGGCATGACTTTTCTTTATAAGATTGGTGTTTTTGTATTCTACTCTTATCAAGCTCAAAGTATCCTGGATAATAAAGATGGCTTTGTGAATTGAATGATTGAGTAGAATAATCTCCAAGACCTTCCATTTAGTTAATAACCATGCACATAGCCATATCTCTTGCCCAGAAAAAAAGCTTCTCATATTATCTGCACATATTCGGGAAGTAGGAGGGCTCTTCAAAAAATGCACAGAATTATGGAATAGTTACACATGAATTTCGATGTCTGCACCCAAAGAAACTTGTCTTTTAATTCTGTTTGTTCACAAATTTCTTGAAATATCATTGTGTTTCTCCATTCTATTTTCTTTGACTTTTTCTTGTACCTTTTACGTATTTTTAAGAAGAACCACCTTTTTCATTCAAGGACTAGTTAAACAACTTCAAGAGGAATAAAGCACATAGTAAGATATCTGTTTGAAAGAGACATTAAAATAACAACTTCAAAAAAGCATGGGGGAGAAAACAGTATGTTTCCTATTTCTCTTCCAAAACAAAGGAAGTAAGAAAATTTGTTATGGTTTTTGTTTGTTTTTCAAATCACACTGTCCCCAACTTTTAAAATAATAATCTCTCTTGACAGTCATTTAATAATTGTGAGTGATCTATGACTTTATTATAAAGCACTCATCTAATGATCTATTTCCTTTACCCTAGGGGCCAAGTACAAAGCTAGAAAATTATCTTGGTGATACTTTTAATAACTTCCTGTGGGATTGCAAGTCCCAAGTAAGGCAGACTCTGCAAAGGAGTTAATCATGTAATTTCGTAGATTAGACACCATAGGGTTACTAATGAGAAACTTCAGTACAGTGATAAACTCTTTTTTTCCAGGAATATTTTGAGAGGCCTGTAACCTTTGGCTGACAACCAGCAAGGCTATTAGTTTAACCATGGGATGCACTACCAAACACACAAGAGTCAGCAGAACTATTTTGGAAAGTTGATTGTTAAGAATAGTGTTGTTGAAAAGACTTCAGAAACAGATGGAATGGACAAAAGTGTGTTGGAGTGGGGGCGGGGGAGAGAGGCGTAGAAAAACTTATCAACTTCTGTTGGTTGGCATAACTTCAGCTTCCAGTGTCTTTTCAGCCATAGACTCAAGTTCACATTTAAATGTCATGCTGCCCTCTGTTCCATAAACATGTATCATCCATCACTAAATATTTAGATCTGAATTGTTGGAGCTGAGCTCTGTGCCAGGGGTAGGGGGATTAATTCCTTTCAAGGTCCTTACATGATGGATTTTCCACTGAAGTAAACATCCGAGAAGAGCTCCCACTGAAGTCATAAAATATATAAATAAGGTTTAAAGTTTAATTAAGTCAACATTATTTAAAGTAGTTGTCATATTTTATGGAAAACTTTTCATGTTTATTTTGTATAACTCCTAATAAATAGCCCCTTCTAATCAGACAAAAGGCACGGTTAGGTTAAAGTCAAGAGTTATAAGTTTAGGACCACAAGAAGAATATTCCTGAATTCAGAATTATGCAACTTTTCTCATTATACCTCTGTTTTAAAACCCAGCATTTTAGCTAGACACTGAGTCAATATCTTATACAGGCAAAGTGTTTCAAAATTGTTTATGACTTTATTAATTGGATTGTGGGGAAACAATATACCCACATAGATAAGATTATAAGATAGCAAGGAGAGAAGAATTCAAGGGAGAAAGTAATTTTCATTTCACTTATTTATTTTTAGTCCTCATAATAATAGGAGGCAAGAGACAAAATAGCTAATTCAAATTAAGGTCCTATTGATTGATTAGCTTCTTAATTTATTTTTCTTATAAGGTACACTATTAAAACATACATAAACCCTTCCCCCCACAAATTAGTAGAATAAGCACCCGATTTTTGTCCCTTAATATTAAATAAGGAAGTTGTTGATTACACACTCTTTCATGTATGATGGTTACAGTGTTTAGAGGAATGACAAATAAATTAAGGAGACCAAATAAAGTGAATTCTTTTTTTAAGAAAAGATTTATTTATATATTTTAAAGGCTGAGTTATAGAGAGGCAGAGGCAGAGAGAGATAGGTCTTCTAACCGCTGGTTCACTCCCCAAATGGCTGCAATGGCCAGACCGGAACAGATCTGAAGCCAGGAGCCAGGAGTTTCTTCTGGGTCTCCCATGCGGGTGCAGGGGCCCAATCACTTGGGCCATCTTCCACTGCTTTCCCAGGCCACAGCAGAGAGTCAGATCAGAAGTGGAGCAGCTGGGACTCGAATCAGCACCCAAAGGGGATGCTGGTACTGCAGGCGGCAGCTTTACCCACTATGCCACAGCGCCAGCCCCCTAAAGTGAATTCTTATTGTGAAAAGCCAAAACACAATTGCCACTCAGAAAGGGCTGTGTCTTTTGTAAGAACTCCTTCAGTTCAACTTCAGGAGCCCTATTTAGAAAGAAATCTCTGTTCAAAGAAGTCTTTAAAACTATAAAGAAAATTTTAGGGTTGGAAAAGAACCTTTAGCAAGCTAGCACAACCCTGATCATAGCTGAGGGAAAGTAATTGGCCAAATTCCCAAAGTTAACTGATGACAAATAAATCCAGAATTCATGTCTCTTAAAGACCATCTTATGACTTTCCTATCCATAATATTTATCTAATAATGTGAATGTCTGCAGAAGAATTTCATGACTGATAGCATAATTGATAGTCTCGGAAAAGATGAACTGGCAAAATTGTAAAGATTGTGGTAGTATCTTTGATGGTCCTTGGAATACAGATTTTCAGAAAGCAGGTGGTTTGGAATGAAAAACTTAATTACTGAGTTTTCTAGTTTCCTCATGTAAAATGCAGTTACTATGAGAATTAGAGTATTTCTGAAATGCATCCTGTCCCATCAGTGACAGGTTATCACTAGCATCACATATACAATTTTAGAAGCTATACATTCAGAACTAAATGTCTTTTCAAGTCACTAAATCACAGAAATGCCTGTGGGTGATTTCACTTTTTCCTTAAGTTGAGGTTCATGTTTATTTTTGAAAAGCCCCAATCTTTTATGTTTAGAAGAGGGGCTGGCTCTGTGGCGTAGCAGGTAAAGTCGCTGCCTACAGTGCCAGCATCCCATACGGGCACTGGTTCAAGAACCAGCTGTTCCACTTCCAATTCAGCTCTCTGCTATGGCCTGGGAAAACAGTGGATGATGGCCCAACTCCTTGGGTCCCTGAATCCACGTGGGAGACCCCAAGGAAGCTCCTGGCTCCTGGCTTAGGGTTGGTACAGCTCTGGCAATTGCAGCCAATTGGGGAGTGAACCAGCAGATGGAAGACCCCTCTCTCTCTCCCTCTCTCTCTCTCTCTCTCTCTCTCTCTCTCTGCCTCTCCTCTCTCTGTGTAACTCTGACTTTCAAATAAATAAATAAATCTTTAAAATCTATACATCTATATATCTATATCTATATCTATATGAAAGACCCTGGATGTAATTTTGTTCCTGGACTAAAAATATGGATCAAATGAGAAAATATGCACTATTGCTTATAATCACTTGGACTAAAGTTTGAGGTTTTAATGAATGGACAATTTTCTTTTAAAACATACTGAAATGTGACAATCAAAATACAAATTTATTTTATCCTTTACCACTGAGAAAATATCTGTTACATGTTCTCACTTGGTGTATTCAAGTGAGACAATTAATCCTACGGCATATAGATTAGAAAATAAGCAAACATTTAGTTAGATACATATATTTTAAGTAAGCCCTCACAGAAGACTAGTGGTAAAAAAAATACTGATGACATAAAAATTCAGACTGTTTCAAAGACTTACATGACTACATGCAAACACTCTACTCTTCTGATTTTATTTAGTTTTTATCAATTCCATATATCTTTTTTTTTAAAGATTTACTTATTTATTTGAAAGAGTTAGAAGGAGAGACAGAGTGAGGTCTTTCATCCACTTGTTCTCTCCCCAGGTGGCTGCAATGGCCAGGGCTGAGCCAGCAAGGGACCAGGAGCTTTGTTTATGTCTCCCATGTCCTTGGAATGTGGACATCAGAGGCCCAGGAACTTGGACCATCTTCCGCACTTTTCCTAGGCCATTAGCAGGGAGATAGATTCAAAGTCAAGCAGCCAGACCACAAACTGGAGCCCATATGGGATGTTGACATCACGGGCTGTGGTTTTACCCACTATGCCACAACACTGGCCCAGAATCTATCATTCTTAATATAATTTTTTCCAGATAATTTTCTTTCCATATTTCTACATACTTCTCATTGTTGTTAATAATGAGACTATTGTACTTTTCACACAAGTATATCATAGTCTGCTAAATCACTCCTCTGGAAATTACCTGTTTGTGAACTAAGACATAATCATAAGGGAAAATAAATGGAAATAAAAATACACCCTTACTACTAAATGAGACTTAAGAATATGACTGTTATTACAGGACACAAAAAATCATGCCAAATGCAACAGAATTCATGAAAACTTGCATACAAAATAATAACCCTAATGGAATCATTCACTATTTCTACAGCTAGTAGATGTATTAAAATGCTTACTTGAAGATATGTTCAAACCCATTAAAATAAAAATGGTGAAGCATGTAAGTCCTACTAAACTGATAGGTGCTGCAGTGTTTATCTCAAAGAAAAATTATGTCAGGAGTAGGCATTTGGTGCAGTGGTGAATGCTTGGGATGTCTGCATTTAATATCAGAGTTCTTGGGTTGGAGTCCAAACTCTACTCTCCACTCTAGTTTCCCACCAATGATCATCTTGGGAGGCAGCAAGTGATGGTCCAAGTGCTTGGGGTCCTGACACTCACATGGTTAGCCTGTATTGAGTTTTTAGCTACTGGCTTCTGCATGGCCCAGCTCTAGTTGCCCTGAACATTTGAGGAGTGAACCAGTGGATGAGATCTCTCTGTCTCTGTCTGTCTGTCTCTCTCGCGCTCTATTTCCTTGACACTATGTTTTTAAAATTAATAAAATAAACTATATAAAGATGAACCTAAGATTTGTTAAAAGAATCATTTCATTGGACAATTCTAAAGGCTAAATATGCCTTCTAAAATAATTTTTAAAAAAGTTTCTGCTGATTTTGAGTAATATGGATGTATAAACTTATACCTAAATGTAAGTACACTAAAGAAATTACCACTATTTTTTATATTCTTATAAGCAGAAGAAATCAATCAAATAGTGCAGATTTGTTTATAGTATTTCAATATGGATGTTCAAACTTCCCATGCAGACATATTAATAAAAGGTTAAAAAAAGTCATCCGCAGAACTCTGCTTTTTTTTCCCATTGTGTTGCTTGCTAGGGAAAACTTTCCTTGGGTTCTCATCCAGCTGGCCTTTCAGGAGTGTGGTTTCTGATCACTTCAGCTGGTGACCTGGAAGGCACACTAGTGTGAGAGTTAATCTCATCAAGGTACCATCAGGGCATCACCTGAGCAGGTAGGATTTCCAAATCATATATTTGCTCTGAACATTTCCCTCATTTAGTTATTTATGCCTTATGTAGTGTAACTAAAGTGGGAGCTAAAGGTAGGGCCAGATGAAATCCTTTCTGAATGTAACTCTCTGGTAGTAAATATTGGACTTGTGTCAAGGCTTGCTTTAGCAAGCATAATGTCCATGTGGAAGCAAGGCTTTTAGAGCAGAGCAAAGAAAGACGTACTCACACTTATGCTTTAGCTACCTATTTTCTAAAACATTATGACTAAGACACTCATTTATTTCACAAACATTTGTAACCTACCTCCTATACAATTAATGAGATGCAGTGAAAAGCAGACTTTCTCTGCCTTCAACCTTGGAAGAAAAATCCATTGTCATCAATACACATACACACACAGAGAGACATACACACACGAATACACACAAATATGTGTTAACATATATGTATTTATGGTCTTAACAAAAGATTTATATGTTTTTGGGGCCGGCACTGTGGTATAGAAGGTTAAGTCTCTGCCTGAAGTGCTGGCATCCCATATGGGCACTGATTCAAGTCCTAGCTGCTCTACTTCCGATCACACTCCCTGCTAATGTGCCTGAGAAAACAGCAGCAGATGGCCTAAGTACTTGGGCCCCTGCACCCAGATGGGAGACCCAGAAGAAGCTCCTGGTCTCTGGTTTAATTGTGATGCAGCCCCTGATGTTATAGCCATTTGGGAGTGAACCAGTGAATATCTATCTATCTATCTATCTATCTATCTATCTATCTATCTATCTATCTATCTATCTTTCTATTTATTTCTCTTTCTGTATCTCTGCCTTTTCAATAAGTAAACAAATCTTATATATTTTAAATAAGCTGCACATACATTTATAATTTATGCAAACATATTATTCCATGCCTTTGGCTTTATTTGGTTTTATCTGATGACAAAAAGAGATGAATGAAAATAAACTCATACAACCTAATCAATCCAGAAATGTCATTAACTTCAAAGTTTATCAGCCCTAGTGAAAAGACACAGCTGGGACCGGCACCATGGCTCACTTGCTTAATCCTCCACCTGTGGTGCCGGCATCTAATATGGGTGCCAGTTCAAGTCCTGGTTGCTCCTCTTCCAATCCAGCTCTCTGCGGTGGCCCGGGAAGGCAGTGGAGGATGGCCCAAGTGCTTGGGCCCCTGCATCTGCATGGGAGACCAAGAAGAAGCACCTGGTTCCTGGCTTTGGATTGGTGCAGTGCCATTTGGGGAGTGAACCAACGGAAGGAAGACCTTTCTCTCTGTCTCTCTCTGTCTATAACTCTGCCTGTCAAAAAAAAAAAAAAAAAACAAAACAGCTTTCATTGTTAAATAGACTTGAATAAATGAGGGAAATAGAATGCTCCCTTTCTTTCCTTTAACCAGAGCATTTCACAAAGTTAGCCCAGTGAAGAGCCTGAAAATTAATTAACTAATAAGGATGTTATTCCATCTATATCACAAAAATACTGACTTAACCTACTTGAAAGTGATGTATACATTATTAACTTCATATATGTCCTACTAAAATGAAAGATCATGAAATTTCTACCTCACTAAAATGTAAATATCAATGGAAAGACACTATTCTGTCCTGATAAAGTACTTCTTAACTTAGTTGTGTTTGACATTACTCTCACAATTGTGTATAACTTATACTTAATGTTATTATTATGAATAAACTCTTATCCCAGGTGATAACAAAGCTACAGTCCTATTTATGTGGGTGGTGAAAACTTGGCAATGTCATAGGACTACATATTGTTTACATTTAAAACAAGCACATGTGTTAAGATGATGCAAGCTGGCAATATGCAGGTTGACTCTGTCCTTTAAAGATCTTGAAACTGGAAGGACTTCTTCAGACTATGAAACGCTAATACATTATTAGCATGAAGCTAAAAATAATAAAAAGAAAGCAAGGAGTTTAATTGAGAAAATCATGTGCAATCATGTGAAAGACACAGCATGTTCATTTTATGCTTTTTATCCCTAATTCCAAACTTGAGAAGAAGAATGAAAGACTACAGTCAGACATATAAGAGAAATAAAATTTCAAATTTTAGTAGCTAATAAGACATTTCAGACTGGTTTGATTTGAGCGTAAAATACCTCAATAAAGCTCTAATGGTTCTGGGAAAATACTCCTATTCCACTCAGAGCTGGCTGCACATTAGCAGTAATGTCACTCGAACATACAATCATTAAATCCTTAAAATACACAAAGTACATGAAAAAGAGAGATAAAGTTAAGTGTCAGATTTATCCATAATACATACTCACTGTTATTTCTTGAATTGATTATTTTTAAAATGATTTTATTTAATTTATTTGAAAGATAGAGTTACAGAGAGAGGTAGAACCAGAGAGAGGTCTTCCATCTGCTGGTTCACTCCCCAATTGACTGTAAGAGCTGAAGCTAAGCTGATCTGAAGCCAGGAGCCAGGAGCCTCTTCCAGGTCTCCCATGTGGGTGCAGTGCCCCAGTGACCTGGGCCATTCTCCACTGCCCTCCTGGGCCACAGCAGAGAGCTGTATTGGAAGTGGAGCAGCTGGGACTTGATACAGTGCCCATATCGGATGCCGGCATTGCAGGCCAGGGCTATAACTAGCTGTGTCACAGTGCCGGCCCCTGATTATGTTCTAATTAGCACCTTTTCAGATGCAATCATTATTATACCAGCAGTAAAAGCTATTATGAACCCATCTGTGTTTGGTAGAACATTTCCTTCTCCCTCATTCTCCAGCAGTCCTGATTGGGAGGATTGTTATCTTTATTTCACAAGTGAAGAAAATGATATGCAGGATATGGACACAGCTTTCCCAAGGGCACACAGATAGTAAGTGTCCAAGACATGTCCTTAACTCCAGATGATCTGACATAGAACAAGATCTGTGCCATCCCACAATGATATACACATTATAACCATGACATAGTGTGTGGTTTTAAAGGAAATATTGGGCTTGTTTCAATGGCATCTCTATTTCTTCTCAAGAAACAAATGAGGCTTTAGCTTAAACTGTGGAACAATTGAATCAACCACAAAAGTTTAAAAGAAAGTGATGTGGTAAGGGTACCAAAGGGATTTTTGAGGTAAGAGGTAGAGTGTTACAACACGTGGCCCTAGAGTCTTCCCATTCTGTAGTCTTGCCCCTTGTCCAGTAACTTTGCAGCTTCTCCCACCAACAGTTGATCTTCCTCTCCATCCCCTGAATCTGACTTTGACTGTGACTTGCTTTGGCTAACGGCTTGGTAAGTGTGGCCCAGCAGATGTGTGTTCTGTTGCTGCTGGAAATATTTCTCCATGCCCTAGCTAGTGGCAGGAGAGGCCACACTTTGCTGGGACTCAGGTTCCCTGACCTAACGTCTTTCTGCTGCCAGCTGGTAGGTGAAGCCCCTGCCACATGCATGGTGCCAACCGACTGCAGTGAGTCCAGGCGAGCCCAGCCAGGCCATCCTGCTGAGGGCCAAATTCTTGATTCACAGAATGGTGAGCTAGTAACATTGGCATATTTCAAATCACAGAGTTTCATGGTGGCCTATTAACGTGTTTTTTTTTTTTCTCGTGTTTGATCTCAGTTGGTGATCAAATACTGAATTTGGTGAATGGCTTGTTTGCTATGGAATGCTTTTCTTCTACAGAAAGTTGACTGAGTTCTTTAGTAATGAAGCATTAGTATTTGTAGGCTTGGCTCAGACACTATTTCCCTAAAGGTTCTTTTAGCTGGTTGAATGGTGCATGCACATCTAATATTCCAGAGCCCTACCCCCTTTGCCTTTCTGGGTTACTTCTGTCACCAAAAATTATTGAAAATTATAGTTTTTGAATGCATTTGTAGGAAGATGAATATATTAATATTAAATATTAAAACATTTTCTTCAGTTTTTAAAGTTCACTTTCTTCTTTTTAAAAAAATATTTTATTTATTTAAATAAAAGGGAGGTAGAGTTACCGACAGGGAGAGACAGAGAGAAAAGTCTTTCATCCACTGTTTCACTCCCCAAATGTCCACAATGACCAGAGCTGGGCCTATCTGAAGTCAGGATCCAGGAGCTTTCTCTGGGTCTCCCACATGAGTGCAGGGTCCTGAGCACCTCGCCCATCCTCCTTTTCTTTCCCAAGCCTTGGCAGAGAGCTGGATCAGAAGTGAAGCATCCGGGACAGGAACCAGCACCCCCATGTGATGCCGGTGCCGCAGGCGGAGGTTTAGCCCAGTAAGCCACAGTGCCGGCCCCCATTTTCTTCTTCTGATTTTGAAAGAACTGAAACACCTTTTGTGGGCCACAAAAAGTACAAGGGTGCTTCAAAAAGTTCACGGAAAATGGAGATAAAGCTAAGTTCATTTGGTGCAAAAATCTTTGAAATCAATCCATTGTTTATTCATAATATACATTTTTTATTATTTTTGACAGGCAGAGTGGACAGTGAGAGAGAGAGACAGAGGGAAAGGTCTTCCTTTTGCCATTGGTTCACCCTCCAATGACTGCCGTGGCCGGCTCACTGCGGCCACCACACCGCACTGATCCGAAGCAAGGAGCCAGGTGCTTCTCCTGGTCTCCCAAGCGGGTGCAGGGCCCAAGCACTTGGGCCATCCTCCACTGCACTCCTGGGCCACAGCAGAGAGCTGGCCTGGAAGAGGGGCAACCGGGACAGAATCCGGTGCCCCGACCGGGACTAGAACCCAGTGTGCCGGCGCTGCAAGGCGGAGGATTAGCCTATTGAGCCATGGTGCCGGCCCATAATATACATTTTCCGTGTACTTGAATCCTCATATTGTGGGTGATGGGTCTCTTATGTCTAATGAATCGGTCAGCCTAGGCAGACATTGTAAAGGGTAAACTACTTCATTCCAGATCTTTTTTGGTTTGAGAACCAAGGGAGGACGTGGGGAGAGGGAGAAAATCAGAGAGCTGCTATCCATTGATTTCCTACCCAAGTGCCCACAGTGAGCCAGGCTGAAGCTGAGAATCAGAAACTAAACCCAAGTCTTCCATGAGGATGGCAGGGACCCAAGTCCTTGGGCTGTTAACTGCTACCTTAGCATTCTTAAGAAAATGGAATAGGGAGCAGATACTACGTTGACATCCAGGCACTCCAGTATGAGATGTGAGTATCCCAACATGCTGCTTACTCACTAGGCTGAATGCTCACTCCTAGAACTGCTATTTTATAATCACGGCTGAGAAAGGGTGTGTGTGTATGTGTGTGTGTGTGTGTGTGTGTGCATGCGCATGTATGTGCTAACATTTGTTGCTAACATTTTGCCTAATTTTATGGCTCAAGTAGGTAAGTTAACTCTATAGCACCTCCTACATCCATATCTCACAACCTAAGGGTGTTCTGCAGAGAATCAGCTATGTAGGGGTTGGAGAGGATAAAACCATTCACATCCTTCAGTGACCCAAAAAGACAAAAAAAAAAAAAGCCCAACATGAGGGAATCTTCAATATAAACATTAATAGTTTCCCACATCTTTGTTTAGAGAATAGCCTGAGGATTTCTAAACTTTTAGATCTTATTCATTCCAGAACTGTTTCACTTATGGCCACATAAATCTTGGCCCTTTAGAAGTTCCAAGATTAAGACTCTTTGGAAACTAGAGTCACAGAGAATTCACAGGTGATCCGTATAAAGAAAATTCGACTTGGGCCATTCAGCAGACGCAACATTTGCTAAAATAATTTGAATCTACTTTTGACAACAGTTGTAGAGAACACAAACTTGGAAGCAAAATATAGAAACAAGAGTTTGGTAATATTTATATTCTTGGTTTTTAGCCAGTTTGCATTGTTTTCTTCTGATTAAGTAGTAAAGGCATACCCAATGTAGAAAATTTAAAGTGTTATTTTTTAAAACAAAAAGCAAAGATTGTGAAAAGCTGCATGCAGGGTTGATAGACCAGATGTGACTGAGAATTTAGAGCCTTACGTATTTTTTCTCGACCAGCTCATTTCACTCATAGATTATTTTCAAAAATTTATTTAATTTTGAATTTAGTAATATAAAAAGCTCAGTTTTCTAACATGTTTCAAAGGGAGAAAGTAACCATTTTAAAAAAGAGAAAATGAGAGCTACAGCAAGCCACTACTGAGCGAGACAGGAAACAGAGCTCAGGACTTTGCCTTCACGTTCAGTGCCGGAATTGTTGCAGTGAGACTCAACACCAGACAAAGCCTTCCCCAGCATCAGATGGAGACAAGAGCATGGTGGTATACATGAGTGTTTTAGCTTGCATGAGTCCCAGCCTCACATGGGCTTTAAATGCATCTACAATATGACAAAGGCTGTGAGACTCTTATGCAATCCAGCTTGGTGTCAGCCCGAGTGACCAAGGCACTACCTTTCCCATTGTAGGCAGATAGCAAGGAGCACGACTCCTGCCACTGGGAAACAGGGCAGCACATAGCTCAGGCCTGTATCTTAGAACTGCTGTAACATCACAGGGTAGATATTTTTGTCCATGTCCCCAGGCCAGAACCTGTGGATGGGGTCTGTGGATCTGTTCCAGTGCCAGGTGGAGACCCCTGGCCCGTCACTTGGAATTATATCCTGGCCAGCTTCATCTTTGATTGGTTGTAGCAACTTCAGGCCACAATTTTACCTCAGCAGCAGGCATCCCATGGTAAGAGAGCCTTGACCTAATCCCAGTGTTGCAGTAATCTTGGCAGGTTTTTGGCTTGGGATACAAGCTGACATTGTAGCAATGCAGGATTCTCACTCCATTGCTCCTCCAACCTGAGGCAGCATAACACAAAGTGAGTAATTGGAGGAAGAAAGGGTAGGTGTATGCCAAGACAACATAGAGAATTGGGGCTGGCACTGCAGTGATCATGTGCCACTGTCAGACTTTGGGTCAGTGATCTCATACTCCAGCCACACCCCAGCCATAGCAGACTAAAGGCCAGAGTTTCTGTGATCCCGGATTCCACTTCATCGGCCACAACCAAGCCCCATTCCTCGACTGATGCTGCCATGGATTACTGTAGTAAGTAGACAATACTAGAGCATCAAATGGAATAAAAGTCAAAACATCCTCCCAAACTGACATCTGAAGTTTTTACAGGAAAAAGCCTCTATCATGAAATCCACTTGTTAAAAGTGACCTACCAGATACACAAATATTAATATAAGGATACAGGGAGTTTGAAAAGGCAAGGCAACATGATACCCCAAATGGAACACAGCAATGTTTCAGGAGCAGACTCTTAGGAAAAGGAGATTGGTTAAATATCTGGTAAATAATTCAAAGAACACCTGGCAATGTGCTGCAGCAGGTGAAACCTTGTTAACATGGGCATCCCATGTCAGAGTGCTTGTGCAAGTCCTGGCTATTCTGATTCTGATCCAGCTTCATGCTAACGCATCTGGGAAGACAGAGAAGATGGGTCCCTGCCACCCATGTGGAAGTTCACGATGGAGTTTCCGGCTGCTGACTTTAGTCTGGCCCAGATCTGGTTGCTGTGGCTATTTGCAGGGAGTGAATCAGCAGATGGAAGATCTGTCCATGATTCATTCTCTCTCTCTCTCTCTCTCTCTCTCTCTCTCTCTCTGTTGCTCTGCCTTCTAAATACATACATACATACATACATACATCTCTCTCTTTTTTAAAGATTTTATTATTTATTTGAAAGTCGGAGTTAGAGACAGAGGGAGAGACAGAGAGAGATCATCCATTTGCTGGTTCACTCCCCAAATGGCTACAATGGCCAGCCTGGGCCAGGCTGAAACCAGGAGCTGGGAATTCCATCTGGGTCTCCCACATGGGTGCAGGGTTCCAAGTACTTGGACCATCCTCTGCTGCTCTCCCAGGAATAATAACAAGGAGATGGATTGAAAGTGGATCAGCTGGGACTCCAACTGGCACCCACATAAGATGCCGACACAGCAGGCAGTGGCTTAACCTGCTATGCCCCCAGTGCCAGCCCAATAAATGCATCTTTAAAATAATTCACTGGGGCCAGTGTTGCACACAGCAGGTAAAGTCACTGCCTGTGATGCCGGCATCCCATATGGGTACCAGTTTTTGTCTCAGCTGCCCCACTTCTGATCCAACTCCCTGCTCATAGCCTGGAAAATGCAGTAGAAGATGGCCCAAGAATTTGTGCCACTGCCACCCATGTGGGAGACCTGGCTGAAGCTCCTGGCTTCAGCCTGCATTAGTGCCGGCTGTTGCAGCCATCTGGGGAGTGAAACAGTGGATGGAAGATCTCTTTCTATGTCTCTCCATCTCTCTGTAACTCTTTTCAAATAAATAAACAAGCTTTAAAGTAAAAATAATTCAAAAGAATGATCATAAGGATGCCCAAAAAAATAAAAGAAAATACTGACAATTGATGAAAATCAGGAAAATAATGCATGATATGAATGAGAGTTTCACCAAAGAGAGAGATCTTGAAAAATAACCAACAGGAAATGTTGCAAGTGAAGAATTCAGTAATAAAAACAAGATTTAAAGCTTCAACAACATAGATTAAGCAGAAGAGAGAATATCTAAATTCTAAGAAAAGTCTTTTGAAGCTTCCCAGTCTAAAAGGAATAAAAAGATAAAAAAAGAATGATGCAACCTCCAGAAACATTGGGAACACCACTGAATGAACAAACACTTTAATTGTGGGAATTTTGAGGAATAAAACAAGAGTAAAGGCATAGAAGACCTAGTCATTAATAGATGATAACTTTTGCAGTCTTGAGAATGCCATGAACAACCATATAGGAGACCCATAAGACCACAACTAGACATGGCCAGAAAACGTCCTGACAAAGTCTCAAATTATGACACAAAGAGAATTGCCAAACCTATAAGAGAAAAACACCAAGACACTTTTAAGGGAACCCCCATTAAGCAAACAACATATTTCTCAGCAGAAATCTTATAGGCCAGGATGGAATGGAATACTATAATCCAAATTCTGAAAGGAAAAAGAAAACTTATCTGGCAAGTGTACTATTCTCAGCAAAGCTATACTTCATAAACAAGAAAGAAATAAGAACTTTCCTTAGTAAAACTGATGGAATTTATCACCACCAGATCAAACTTACAAACAATTCCTAATATACTACATATAGAAGCAAAAGAAACCGTTATGAAAATATATGAAAGCAGAAAAAGGAAAGGGAAAAAAAGAAAAGCTAACAAAATATTAAAAATTAACAGAAGAAAAAATTTAAATGTCACAACAGTTATTACTTATCAATAATAACTTTGATGTAAATGGATTAACTTCCCCAGTTAGAAATACAGACTTGCTGAATAAATAAAATAACAAGACACCAACAAGATATTACCTACAAGAAATGCACTTCACCAGTAAGACACACATGGACTGAAAGTAAATGTATGAAAAAAATATTCCAGGCAATTAAAACCCAAGTCAAGCAGGAATAGCCTATTTATATCAGAAAAGTAGATCTTAAGTCAAACACAGACAACATAGACAAAGAAGTTCAGTATGTAATGATAAATAGATCAATTCAACAAGAAAATAAAACCATAGTAAATGTATATGCACCTAATGTTGGACCGCTTAATTCTGTAAAACAAATATTACTGGGTGTAAAAAGAGAATCTTTAATAGAATAATAGTAGAGGACTTTAGCATCCCACTTTGATCAATAGACAGACAAAATATCATATCAGAGTTAAACTGTAGAACAGACTGAATGGACCTGATTGACATTGACAGAATATTTCATCCAACAGCTGCAGAAATTACATTTTTTATCATCAGTCCGTGGAATTTTCTCTAGAACAGATCATATGTTAGGCCACAAAATGAGCCTCACCAAATTCAAAATAAAAAAATCATATTGTGGATCTTTTCTGACCACAATATAATTTTATTTTTAGAAATAAATGGAGAAGGAGGAAGAGAGAGAGAGAGAGAGGGAGAGGGAGAGAGAGAGAGAGAGAGAGAGAGAGAGAGAGAGAATGCTACAGAGTCTATGACCTAACATTTCCCCATCAGTTGGAAATTTCCACATCCTTTCACACTTTTCTTAGTGTCTAACCAGTAAAATAGCCCACAGTTTTCCTACTTAGTTAAAGCTTTCTTTTAAAATTAAAATCCTATAAAACAATAACTACATATCTCCAACAATAAAAACAAAATCAGAAATCTTTCTCATTCATATCTATTAGTTGTTCAATTTCCTTAGGATTTCAATCTATTGACCTCTCTGCTTTGTACACCTCTATTGACCCATTTATCTGGTCTTCCTTTCCCTGAGCTTGGTCTCCAGGGTACATATTTTCTTTCTTTCTTTCTTTCTTTCTTTCTTTCTTTCTTTCTTTCTTTCTTTCTTTCTTTCTTTCTTTCTTTCTTTCTTTCTTTCTTTCTTTCTAAAAAGGCAGAGTGGACAGTGAGAGAGAGACAGAGAGAGAGGTCTTCCTTTTCCGTTGGTTCACCCCCCATTGGCCGCTGCGGCCGGCACACTGCGGCCAGCGCACTGCACTCGTCTAAAGCCAGGAGTCAGGTGCTTCTTTTGGTCTCCCACGCGGATGCAGGGCCCAAGCACTTGGGCCATCCTACCCTGCACTCCCAGGCCACTGCAGAGAGCTGGACTGGAAGAGGAACAACTGGGGCAGAATCCGGCACTCCAACCGGGACTAGAACCTGGTGTGCCGGCGCCGCAGGTGGAGCATTAGCTTATTGAGCCGGGGTGCCAGCCCAGGGTACATATTTTCACACAGCAGCAATCATTACCTCATATTTGCTCAAGTACTGCTTCCTTGGGGCTGCATAAATGTAGCTTTGAGACAAGGCCAAGGAGTACTTTTTACTATCTTCCTCCCTTTCTTGTGCTCTGTGGAGGAGGATTTAGGAAAGCCCCATATGAAGACAGAGATAGGACAGACCTAGTTTTATCTATAATGTCTTACTATGCCTACAAGTTACTGAAATATCCTAGAAACTGAAATATATTGATACCTGAACTATAGCTTTAAGGCCCCCCTTCCCTCTTGGAAGTATCACAAAATTCCAAGTTTTAATTTGGAAAGTAACCCAGAGCCGGCGCTGTGGCATGCCAGGTAAAGCTTCTGCCTGCAGTGTCGGCATCCCATATGGGCGCTGGTTCGAGTCCCGGCGGCTCCACTTCCACTCCAACTCTCTGATTTGGCCTAGGAAAGCAGTAGAAATCGGCCTAGATGCTTGGGCCCCTGCACCCAAGTGGGAGGTCCAGAAGAAGCTCCTGGCTCCTGGCTTTGGATCAGCACAGCTCTGGCCATTGCACCAAAATGGAGAGGGAACCAGTGGATGGAAGATCAGAGTTCAACCACAGAAACAGAACCAGTGGGAGACAGTAAGAGATTTATTGCAAGGAATTGGCTTATGCAGTTCTGTGGGCTGGCAAAGCAAGTTCAAAATCTACAGGGTAGGACAGCAAGAAGGGCAGGTTGGGAGTCCTAGACATTAATTAAAGTTGTTTTTTAACAAGCAGAAGTTTTCTGTCCTCATGAAAGCCTTGCTATGAACTCAAAGGCTTTCAATTGATTGATTCAGGCCCACACAACTATCTAGGATGGTCATTCTATTCAAAGTCAACTGATGGTGGAACTTAAATACCTCTATGAAACATTTTCACCACAGTGCCTATATTAATGTTTGATTAAATAATTAAGGACTATAATGTAGCTTTGCTAATATATAAAACTCCATCACAGTTCACACCTTGCAAAACATACCTTCTGAAACCACACTTAATATCCATATAAAGATGATGACAAAGTCGCATTTGTATTTTAATTCAACATGATACACCTATGTGACACACCACTGAAAACATGCTAACTTTCCCCAGAAGAGGAAATAAAGTCTTCAGGTAATATTCTTTATATTCTGTAACTTAAATACCACAACATAAACTTGACTACCAAGATATATGGCCAAGAGAAAAGAAAATACTTTGCTTATTACATATGTAAATATTCATAATAAAGAAAACATATCCATAACTACTAGAGTTCTCATTTCTGCAGTTATCATTGACTTCAGTTAATATTTGCAACTATATTTTCCCACTTCTAGTTAATATTTCTTTTGCTCTCAACAAGCACCCCAAATGATCATTTTTTTTTTTAACTTGCAGAGAAATCCCAAATCTTCATTCCTGAAGGGTTTGGGCCATTTGCAGTCCTACTTGAATTGGTTTGCTTTAGGTTTCCATTGACTTTAATCACAGGTAATACTAAGACTAGATGACTCCTTAAGGAGTGTCTTGTATTCAGAACTTACTCTTATGTACCTATTCTTTGTAGTAAAGGCCAAAGGGTCGCATTTGTATGTAACTTTGCAAATAGATTAACACATTCAATTGAAGAATGTCACTGCAAAAATCCAAAGAGGTCCCACAGTATTTTTCCTCTTTTGTGATTAGAGGAAGGAGCAGATATAATAACTTAGCCTTTACCTAGGAAGGGATACCTAGACTTTCTACACCAGTAAACTCCCCAGACAGAAGAGGCTATAGAGCCCTTCAAGGACACTGAAGCTTCCCTCACAAATGTATTCCTAACAATCATGGTGAAACCTGTGTCCTTCCAGTGTGAGTGAGCAGGTCATATGTGACAAGTCGATTCTCATATCTCAGTATTCCTGTGTTATTGGGAATTGTCTTCTACAGTACACCAAGGCAATTCTGGTATTTCAGTCTCACTTCTTATTCACCTTTAGATCCATATTTTATCCAACAAACTCTTACAGACCTTTCTCTTTTAAAAGATATTTTCATATTTTTTGAATATAAGTAGGTAGCAACTGTTGCAGGACTTGTGTGTGCAATCAGCAACTGGCAGGGACCGTCTCTATTTTCTAAGCAGAGGCAACCTCAGAAGCTCTGCTGCACCCACCCAGCAATGGGCAGGGAAAAGGAGCCATTCCAATGTTAGTACCACCTGCAGAGACTCTTGTTCACACTGAACAGGTATTATGAACATGTGTGATCCAGGTTTTTTTTTTAACTTTTATTTAATGACTATAAATTTCCAAAGTACAGCTTATGGATTACAATGGCTTCCCCCCCATAACGTCCCTCCCACCTGCAACCCTCCCCTTTCCCACTCCCTCTCCCCTTCCATTCACATCAAGATTCATTTTCAATTCTCTTTATATACAAAAGATCAGTTTAGCATACATTAAGTAAAGATTTCAGGGGTTTTACCAGAGGGAAAAATCTGCATTCACCACTGACTATGAGTCTGGCTGGAAGGATTGACAGGGGCCTGTGCACCCATATACAACCATGAAGTGTGCTAACCTGTTAACAATTCACAGGCTCCAGGGCTCAATCCACCTAGGCAGAGCACACACAGGCAGTGGGTTCTGTGAACTGCTCAGACTCTCTGTGGAGAGAACAGGGGTTGGAGTGGATCCTTTGTATATGGTAACTATGGGAGCACTGGATTCTGAGACTGTGAAAACACTGTGACTGCATGAGAGGAAGTGGGGTGTATCTGGGTCAGGGCATTCACTGCAGGAGGCTTCACTTGCTCAGAGCTCCCTGATTGCCTGGGATAGGTCACTGCAGCAGGTTCTGAGCTCACACTGAGGGCTGCACAGATCCTTTGTGCAGTACATGTGGAAGCACAGAAGACTATTACACCCACTGAGGGCTAGCAACCAGGCATTAATCACCTTGGAAGAGAAGAGGTAAGAGTGTGATCAAATGATCAAGCGAACAGAGGTGACCATGCCTCCCTTCTGTTAACAAGAGACATACCATGCTCAACTTGGGTGCCATCCTCAATATTCATCCCACTTTGGAACATTGACCAGAGCTCCCTGGCATCACCCAACACACACCTCTTGGTATTCACTGAAAGAACAGACATTCCACTAAGCCACAGAGTTCAAAGATAAAAGCCATCAAAGGAAAAAATCCAACAAGTGTCTCCACAATGTCTAAAAATAAATGAAGAAACTCAAGAAACAACTGTAAGGAAGACAACATGACTCCCCCCCTCCACAATGAATATACAACATTCATTATTTGAATGTGAAGGTGAAGAGCTTGATTAACTGCCTAAGACAGAATTCAAAAGATTAATCATAGGATTACTCAGAAGCAACCAGAAGCAAATCCATGAATTAAAGATATCCATACATGACTTGAATGAAAATTTTCCCATGAAATTTAGATTTTAAAGAGAATTCAAAATGAAATATTGGAAATGAAAATTCAATAATTCAATAAAAATGCAGTGGAAAGACTTAACAACAGACTTGGTGAGGTAGAAGAAAGAACATCTGAACCGGAAGACAAATCTTTGGAAATTTTTCAGTCAGATCAAAAAATAAGAACAAATTTAAAAAATTAAAAACAGTGTTGGATATTTATGGGGTTCTATAAAATGAACCAACATATAGATCTTAAGAGTTCCTGAAGGCATGGAAAGAGAGGATGGATTAGAAAGTTAGAAGGCCTATTTAGTGTATTAAATTACACTAAAATTTGGAGGAAGAATCTGCAATTTGGAGAAAGAAAGGGATGTCTCAGTACAGGAAGCACATAGAACTCCTAATAAACATGACCAGAAGAGACCTTCACCACAATACATTGTAGTCAAACTCTCCCAGTAAAACATAAATAAGAGTCTAAAATGTTCATGAAACACCAGATTACTTTCAGAACATCTCCAATTATACTCCCAGCTGACTTCCCATCAGAAATTCTACAGGATAATAGAGAATGGAGAGATACAGTACAAGTCTTAAGAGTAAAAAACAGTCAACCCAGAATTACCTGTAAAGCCCTCATTTATGAATGAAGGTGAAATAAAGACTTTCCATAACAGACAGAAATTGAAAGAATTTGTCACCACTCATACAACCTTACAAAATATGCTTAAGGATGTGCTACACACAACACAGAAAAATAGTCATCATTATGAAAAGTGAAGGCAGAAAATCTCCAGGCAAAAGTACAAAGAAATCCAAATTAACAATAGGAATATTTATGGAAAATGGCAGGGCCAAGTTATTACTTATAATAGTAACCTTAAATGTAAATGGTCTCATAAAATGTTTGGTAAAGTAGCAGGTAATAAAATTAACACACAAAAATCAATAGCTTTTGTAAACGCATATAATGACATGGCTGAGGAAGAACTTCTAAGATCAACCCCATTCACAATAGCTACAAAAAAGTTAAATAGCTTGGAACAAAATTAACCAAGGATGTGAAAGTTCTCCAAGATGAAACTTAGAAAACATTAAAGAAGAAGATATGAAAAAGTGGAAAAATCTTCCATTTCATGAATTGGAAGAATCAGTATCATCAAAATGTCCATTCTACCAAAAGCAATTTACAGATTCAATGCTAGTCCAATCAAAATACTAATGATATTTATCTCAGTTTCAGAAAAAATGATGCTATAATGCATATGGAAACACAAGAGACCCAGAATAGCTAAACCAATCTTATACAGAAATAATGAAGCTGGAGGTATCACAATACCAGATATCAAGAAATACTACAGGGCAGTTATAATCAAAATAGCCTGGTACTGGATAAAAAAAAGATATGTAGACCAACACAATAGAAAAGAAACTCCAGAAATCAACCAGTGCATCTACAACCAGTTAAAATGGGCACAAGAAGCATTGGGGGTGCCAGAAGTGGCAGCAGCAGCCAAAGAGAAAGAGAAAGCAGGCAGTGGGGGATGGGAGGTTAAAGGAAGACCTGGTCCCTGTGGTTGAATTGTTAGAGGCCATAGCACCAGGTGCAGAGGTTCAGGGAGATGCTGTATCTGGTGGGGCCACGGAGGTGGGCCTGACGGTACAGCTCCAGTAGTTGCCACTAGGGGGCGATGGAGAAGACCATCCCAGAGCCATTAACTTCCTATGAGATGCTCTACCTGACCCTTCCTCCAAGCTTCTTGCTCCCCAGTCCTCAGATCTTTTGAGAGGGAGCTGGTAGGGTACTAGGGGTCCTCTCCCCACATGCTTCCTGACCATCCTTAGCCTAAGGTGTCTATGCTGGTACAAGCAGAGGTTCAAGAGCCCTGTTACCTCCCTCTGAAATACACTACATGTGCCCCGTCCTCTGGGCAGGAGATTTGGGTTCCATTACTTCCTTGAGGGGCTCTTATGGTCTACCCCTCCCCTAGGGGCCATGTGCCCATTAACAACTTCTCAGCCCGAAGCCGGGGATGCAGGTGGGGTGGGGGGTGGGGATGAGGAGTGTCAGTTATATTAAGCCTATGGTTGTTTTAAACAAAAAGGAGAACCATACATAAATAAAAGTGTTTATCTAAAAAAGATCAAAAAAGTAGATAAGGAAGTTGGGATTCACATAAATGGTAAATTGCTTATCAAATGGTGGAGATAGTATTTGATTACTTTTAAATCCTGTGCTTTTTTTTTTACCTTATACCACATTGTTACTTTTTTTTTTTTTTTTTTTGACAGGCAGAGTGGACAGTGAGAGAGAGAGAGACAGAGAAAAAGGTCTTCCTTTACCGTTGGTTCACCCTCCAATGGCCGCCACGGCTGGTGCGCTGCTGCCGGCGCACCGTGCTGATCCGATGGCAGGAGCCAGGTACTTCTCCTGGTCTCCCATGGGGTGCAGGGCCCAAGCACTTGGGCCATCCTCCACTGCACTCCCTGGCCACAGCAGAGAGCTGGCCTGGAAGAGAGGCAACTGGGACAGAATCCGGCGCCCCGACCAGGACTAGAACCGGGTGTGCCAGCGCCTCAAGGCGGAGGATTAGCCTAGTGAGCCGCGGTGCCGGCCTACGTTGTTACATTTTTAAATAGTACCACTTTCAACAGCTTCTCATCAGTAAGAGGCTTTCACATCTCTGTAACTATTGAAATAAACAGGAAAACTCATATACCAATAAATAATCAACTATATAGATAAACTATGTGAGGAAAAACAAAAAAATTGCTTCTTGTGTATGAAAATTTTAAAATGCTTTTCAAAGTATTGGAATAGTTGGATACTGAACACAACACTATCCAATAAATGTATCTTGATAAATAAATGTATTTCCTTCATTATTCAATATATGAACACAGAACACGCAAGTAAGTGGTATAGAGTCCATCTGGCAATTCTAGGAGAACGATGTGGCCTGGTACATAATAAAGATCTAGGGTACAAATGGCAAACAAAAGCATTTTTAAGATTGAACTTTGAGAAGGAAAGCAAAAGAAATAAAAATTACACCAGACGGCTTACCATAGAAAAGGAATTTTAAATGAGGGTAAGAAAAGTGCAATGAAATAATCTGAAAAATAACCATGAACCTTTAAAACAACTAATAATAAATAAATGTTATCTGAATCGAACTGCCAGGTTTTAATGAGCCACATGTAATTTATTTGTGTCTTGATGAGGCCATAATTTTCTCTGAAGTCCAAGTCCATTTTTTTTCTTCACAATGAAGATAAAGTAGCACACATATCAAAAATCATTTGAAAGATGCTATAATTTAATCCAAAAAGATAGTGAACATTCAAGTCCAGTTGGGGAAACTTGCATTTTATTGCATAGCATAGTTTACAACAGAGAGCTGGCTGAGGAATAGAAATTTATTCCTTAAGCAGCTAGTATATTTGTTCAAATGTTTGCTCTTTTGGGCCTAATCACAATGCAATCTTTTGGACTATTTCAATAATAATAATTGCAGCAATTAATAATGTCCAAACCCAGAGAAGGAAACTCATGACAGAGTAGCACAATGATGTCCTATAGAAACCTTATGGGGTATGTGTACTATGTTCTGATGTTTTCCATGCAAAAGGGTTCTTTCTCCTGATGTGCTGCCTAAACATTCCGTGGGTGGTATTGAAGACTCTGGTCAAAGGGGATAATATATAAATTTCAAATAAAAATCTTAATTAACAGGAAGAATGGGAAAATTACAAAAACAGAGGGCAGTTCAACTTTTAAAATATGTGCTTCTACAAAATAGTCCCATTTGCAATTACTGGAGCTGTTAATAGATGAGCTAAACCATCATATAATCTATTACCTCTCCAAAATGATTTATGATATCCTATTTTTATTAATTATATTTTGATTTTTGATTTTTATTAACATTTTATACACTCAATAACCTAACTCATGAAATCTTTAAAATATTCTAAGTAAGTGTTTCTTGTTGTTTTACTTGGAAGAGTGTGTATTGATAGAATAAATATCATGAATATTATTATTTCATTAAATAAGTATTTGTGAGAAATACTTTTTCTAACAACTGATAGATTGTCTAACATTGGACAGTCATAGAATCATACATCAAAGAACTTGCTGTATTTGGAAAAGAGAAATGTATAAATTAAGAAATGCAGCATAGGGGACGGTGCTGCAGCTCAGCTGGTTAAAGCCCCAACTTGCAGAGCCTGCATCTCATATGGCTGCCAGTTAGTGTCCCGGCTGCTCTACTTCCAATCCAGCTCCCTGCTAATGCATCTGAGAGAGCAGCAGAGGTTGACCCAAATCCTGGGGCCCCTGCAAACACATGGGAGACCCAGAGGAGGCTCCTGGCTCCTGGCTTCAGATCGGCTTAGCTCCTGCCATTGTAGCCTTTTGGGGAGTGAACCAGCGGATAGAAGACCTCTCTCTGTGTCTCTGCCTCTCTATGTAACTCTGTCTTTCAAATAAATAAAATGAATCTTTAAAAAAAGAGAGAAATGTAGAATAGGATGGTAGAAGCTCCTCCAAGGTATTGTGATTAGTGGGGAAAAAAACTATAAACTCTGAAGGAGAATGGAGGTATTCCTTGAAATGGGACTTAAAGGATATTCCCCAGGTAGGCCAGAGGGAACCGATAGTCCCAATAAGAGAAGGAGAGAGATTCTACGTAGGTGTTGAAAAGAGAAACTTCTGGGCCAGTGCTGTGGTGCAGCAGGTTAATGCCCTGGCCTGAAGCGCCGCCATTCCATATGGGCACCGGTTCGAGACCCGGCTACTCCACTTCCGATCCAGCTCTCTGCTATGGACTGGGATAGCAGTAGAAGATGACCCAAGTCCTTGGGCCCCTGCACCCGTGTGGCAGACCTGGAATTAGCTCCTGGCTTCTGATCAGTGCAGGTCCTGTCGTTGTGACCAGCTGGGGAGTGAACCAGTGGATGGAAGACCTCTCTCTCTCTACCACTCCTCTCTCTTGGTGTAACTCTGACTTTCAATAATTAGTCAATAATGGGTATTATATTTCTGAACTGATCACAAGCAAATGATTTGGGTGCTTTTGAACGTGATGTATCCTTAGCAATAATACACCATGGAATCAGGCTACTTATGAGGCTCTGATCAGTTAAAAGTCTCTGTACAACAAGCATGATTCTGGAAGCAAGCTTACTATTGTTTGAAAGCTTGCGTCTCTGTGAGACTCATGTTAAAGTCCTGACTCTAATTGTAATGGTGTTGAGAGTGGGCCTTTCAAGAGATGATTAGGTCATGAGAGCAGAGCCCTCATAAATGTGATTATTTCTTTATAATATACGCTCAAAGGAGCTCATTTTCCATTCTACTATGTGAGGATATAGAGAAGGCACTATCCATGAATCGGAGTGTGAGCCCTTTTTAATCACTGAATTAATCAGATCATGATCTTGGATTTCCCAGTCTGCAGAACTGTGACTGATACATTTCTGTTGTTACAAGCTAGGTAGCTTATAGTATTTTGTCATAGCAGCTTGAATGGACTAAGGCACAATCCTAGGGTTTTCTTCAGAGGACTTTAGCAGAAACACATATTACTTTTGGAACAAGTGCTGGTAGACACATTCAGGGAGGTGTCAGTTTAATTCCTGGCTTTCAATAGTAGGATCATAGAACTTAATTTTGTTCTCAGTTAGCTAGGGACACATTATTTTGTAATGAAAGTAAATAATGTGACAGTTTGTATGTGAAGAGTAGAACGTCTTTTCTCCCCCTCATCTTAATTATCATCACCATTACCATCATCATCATTGTAATCATTATCATAAGATCAAACATCATTAGAGTCATTTAATATCAGCTCCAGAGGATGGGATGAGAAGTGAATTCTAACTTCTCTCAAGGGATTTTAAATCATCATGCCATAACATGTATTCTTTGAATGGTTGTATGGGAAGTCATACTGGAATGCCGGACAGCCGGAGTGGGACTAGCTGTATGTACAGTATTTAAGAATAGAGAGACACGGCCTTAATTCAGTTTGCAAGGAGAGACTAATCAATGCCTAACCAGACTCAAAGTCCTGATGAACTCAAAGGCTATTGTACAAATGAGCAGCATCTGGACTCAGCAAGGAAAAGTAAGTGTTCCAGCCAGGGACAGATTTGATTTCTTAAGGACTCTATTGAACAGGGAAAATTGAAAGGAAGAAAATCAACAATTAAACAGAAATCAGATGACTCTAGAAATACCTGGAAAATATTCTTGCTTTTAGGAAGTAAGACATCTAGTTTGTAAAATGAGCAAATTGTACTAAAGGATTGCTAGTGATCCCTTATACTTCAGCCTTCTGTGGATCTAGTATTGTTTGTTAAATTGTATTAGTTAATATGATTAAGTTGACATTAAAATCACAGTAACACTCTTTTAACCTGGCCTGTTGAACAGTAGTTGAGTGAATTAAGCAGGACACAGAAAGACAAATGCCACATGTTCTCCCTTATATATGGGAGTGAAAATTTTTTAAAAATTTTAAAAATAAAAAAATGCCTATGTGTATCAGAATTACTGCAAACATAGTTTGGTTCACTTTATTTTATATATTTGTAAAACAAATGGTTAAATATTATATACTACTATAGTTTTAATGATCCATGATTGTTTTTAAAATTTACTGCATATAAATGACATTGTCATCTTTTCATTTGATTGTTTATAGCCTTGCCTGTATTCATGCTGAATATGGTCTTTTTACCTGTGGAACTCCTTATTTAGTGGTGCATTAAATCTTTGGTTATAATGTAAATTAAAAATATGCTATCTCAAAAACTTTTTAGAAAGAAAGGAAGGTAGGAAGAAAGGGGAGAGGAAGGGGAACGAAGAAGAGAGGAAGGGAGGTACTATTATATTCTTAGAATTGTATCTATGAACTACATTAAATCTGCTCTCTTTATATTAAAAATAAATAAGAAAGTAAACCTGAAAAATGAAGAGGTAAACTAAACGGAGTTTTTTAAGTCAGTAGTCCAAATGAGGAGGGAAGAGAGAGAACGAGAAAGAGAAAGATCTTAAATGAGACACACTAGAAGCAATCATCATTTGAGACCTAGTCCCATTCTGTGTGTCCAGAATTCTACTGTGACCGTCTCTTCCCTTGTTGGGGGAACTGAACCTACAGCATAATCACCTGTGACCATGAAGGGCATTAGAATTGCAGAGATGCTATCCCTGATAGTTGATTCACTGAAACAAAACTTCTAGACTGCATTGGAAAAATGATCCCTGCTTGTTTGGTCCATTTCTGTTTTTTTTTTGTTTGTTTGTTTGTTTGGTTTTTTTTTTTTTTTTTTTTTTTTTTTTTTTTTTAAGATTTTTACTTATTTATTTGAAAGCCAGAGCTACACAGAGAGATGAGAAGCAGAGAGAGTGCGAGAGAGATCTTCCATCCACTGGTTCACTCCCCAATTGGCCGCAAAGGTCGGAGCTGTGCCGATCCAAAGCCAGGAGCCAGGAGCCAGGAACCAGGAGCCAGGAGCCAGGAGCCAGGAGCCTTCTCTGGGTGCAGGGACCCAAGGACTTGGGCCATATTTCACTGCTTTCCCAGGCCATAGCAGAGAGCTAGATTGGAAGTGGAGCAGTTGGGCCATGAACCAGTGCCCATATGGGATGCCGGCGCTTCAGGTCAGGGCATTAACCTGCTGAGCCACAGCACCGGCCCCCATTTCTGTTCTTTTTTATTGGTACAGAATGGCACCCTAACTGATATACACATTCTGCCATTCTACTTTCCACAAAAAATTATGCTCCAGCTATTTTTTTTGTCAAACTTTCTATAATTTTCCATGGACTTCATGCTGCTGCATATCCTGAGCTTTCTCAGATTTTCCACTGTTTCCCTCTCTACTAGCTTTGTCTAATGTCATCTGGTGAAACTCAAATTCAGTAACACCTCTTCCAGAAAGTCTTCCTTGAGACTCTTTAATGCCAAAAGTAATTACTCCACTTTCTTTGAGCTTTCTTTTTATTTTAAAGTTACTTGCATTGTTGAACTTCTCACATAATATTATAACTTATTATTTATGTATTATCACAAACAGGCAGTAAATAAATGATTGTTGCATTTCATTATCATGCTTATAATTGAATAGGTATATCCATGATAATTACATAGAAGCAGGCCGAACTGAATAATTCTTTTTTCACTCCATGATAAATTAGAATATTGCTAAGAACAAAAAGGATTCTGGCATACAATCTGAAAGTAGGACTTTTACAAAAAAAATCTTTCATTTTCTTAAAACTACCCATTTCTCAGACTCAATTTCTGAAGCAAAAATATTCATTCCACTTCCTAAAATATAGAAAAGGACAGATGAGTTTAAATAGCAGAATAGAACACTATATTTATTAAGTTCATAGGAACAGAAGCACAAAGGAAAAACATATGAATATAATCACTTTAATTTCAAATGAGAGAATAGATGTCAAGAGTTTCTAAGAGTCAGGAGAACTCCAAGAAGGAAACTCCAGTGAAGGGGCCTGTGTAAAGCAGTTGATACCCCTGTAGGCATCCTTGTTGGTAGGTAGCCTTGGAGTAGGAGGAGCTTGAAGTCCTCACAGGCAGGCATTGTGCATACAAAGGGTATGAACAGAATGTGAGTCAAGCTGCCAAACTGAACAATGGGTCAAGGGGTAGCTGGACTGAGTTTTGGAAACAAAGAGAAAAAGCACAGCTGTTCCAGAGATTTTCAAGTTGAGGATGAGGAGTTACTCTGTAAATGAACTGGCATTTCCTGGGCAGGTCTGCAGTGAAGCTCTGTCTTCACCAAGCCCTAAGGGTTTGACTGTTTTTGCTTGAACTCTCAATTCTGCATAAATCTTGTGTCTTCACCTCCTATATCTAGACTGGGTCTTAACATTAATAAAATTTTCCCTGAACTTCTTAGCTTGTTTTCTGTCTGCCTGGTTAATCCTTGATGCACTCTGAATTGTACTCCAGAAATGGAGGGTAGAAATGAAATTTGTTTTTATTGATGGCACATATATCTATGCCTATATATACAAGCTATATTTTGTCCTCCAAGCAACAATAAGCTTATGAGGTAGATATTTAAATTTGCAACAAAGAATAAAGTAGTGGAAGCCCTTCTTAGAATCTGAGCTCTGCACTAGAGAGGCATGAACAAGAATCCTCAGATCACAAGGGTACTTATTTTGGGGTCATCAATAACTTGAAAAGTGTTCATGGAACTTCAGTCAATCTATCACTTTGTATATAGGACATGATAAGGGAAGGCAGGAAGAGAATAGAGTCCTATCCAGCCATCTGTTAAAATATAAACATGTGTAATATGTTTGAATGACAAATGCCAAAGATGAAGTGGTAATTTTTTGCATTCATATTAATGGGCAATCTGTGATCTTAGGAGATGAGAAACAAGAGGCATACAGAGATAATGCCATCTTTCACATATGCCATGTTTATTCTTGTATATGACTATTCAGTCCCATTTACAAAGGTCCCCTCATTCAATGGTCTTTTGAATAGTCTTCAGCGTTTGGGTCTTCCATGAAATATTTCCCTACTATGTCCAAACCAAATTTAACTTTCTTGTTTGCAATTCCTAGCCAAATTCATATTTTGTGCCCTCTGATGATTTGGACTGCAACTCTTATTTGCAAGAGGAAAAACTCCATTAGCTTTGTTAAAATGAACTGTAAAAATGCTACTATCAGAACTGTTGGTAGGTAGCAGGATGATACCATATGATCTTTGAAAGAAGTTTCTTCTGATGCTTTAGAAATCTTGGCATTTCTCATGTGGCATACAGGCTGGAGTCTCAGTGAATCAGTTAGACTTCCTCTTCCCAATGTGACTTTGTCAACTACAGCATTTACATCCTTCCTCCATTATTCTAGGTAAACAATGTCGGTAATGAGAATTTCTTCTTCCTTTTTCATCACAAACAGTAGGTAGGAATTCATTACCATCTGCTGATGGCTCAGAAACCGCTGAGTACACTTCATCTCTTTCAGCCAATGCTCTGTGTTGCATTGCAGAAATAATTTTTCTCATGAAAATAATGCTTGCATATATCTGTTTGCATAATGGAACAAAACTGTAGCCTTTGACTAGGAACAGGGAAGACTGTGTAAAATATTTTAATATTAGGTTTGGGCTGTTATCACTTATATTTATGTAAGTGTGGGGACATTAGAAAGACTTTGGGCTCCTGTTAATTCAGGTCCTGTAACTGAACATGTTACCTGCTGAGAGGATTTGAAGTTTCCAAGGCAGGGATCATACACTGGGCAATGGGTCATGACCAATGAGACCCAGCAGCAGTTCACTCTGTGGTCCACAAGTACCAATCAGTTGGGTTATCCCTGAAACTGACTTAAGGATAGATAATGAATTTGAATGCAAGGAATTTGCACCAGCTGTAAAAGCTTTCTTTGTTGCTGCCTCTGACTAATTTCAGAGACCAAAATTAACTTTATTTTAGATTAACATCATATGTTTTAGAGAGCTTGAATATATTAAACCTGTTCCCAATATTTCAATACCTTAGAAATGTCTTGACCTGAAATAAGCCTTTGTACCAGAATGAATTTACAGAGTTTTATGATGTTTTCTTTGAAAATGTTTTTCTAAATCATTTCCAAAATCATCTTGGCAGTTTTGGCTGCTAGATTTGAATATTTCTTATTTCATTCTGTAAATATTTTTGATACATTTATATGGTCTACACACATGCGGTCCTAGGCTCTGGTGATATGAGAGTAAACAAAGCAAATATTCATCCTGGAGTAGTTTTTCCAGAAGATTAGAATTCAGATAATTTGCTTTTTATTCCAAATTTTACTATTAACAAGGTACTTAACTTTCAACAAATTATATAATATGGAACTCAGTGTCTATATTATGAAGAAAAATACTCTGCACTCAGAGTTTCTTTCAGCTTTAAAATTCTGAGATTTTATTCTCCTTTCATTTTTTATACACCACTGGGGAAAAATAAAAATAACAACACAAGCTAAGGAAATCAGGATTTCTGTTGCCTAATTTGGGAATACTCTTTCTATCGAAATGTATTTGAGTAGCCTGAAAGGAAGTTAAATCAGTCTAATGTAAAAAAATCAGACATAGAAACAAAGGATTCAATACAGGTTTTAAAAAAATGAACAGCAATAAACTTTCTAAGCCCAACGAAGAAGGAATGGATATATGAGTCAATCTGCTATCCATCTATATGTTGAAAAAGTAATAAGCATGGAGCTTCCCTTTTTAAATTTTAAGTGGTTTATTTATTTGAAATCCTAAGAGTCACAAAGACATAGAGAAAACCTCCAACCACTTCACTCCCCAAATATCTACAACAGCCAGAGCTGGATCAGGCTGAAGCCAAGAACTTGCAACTCAGTATGGCTGGTAATGATCCAATTACTTGAGTCATCACTTGCTGCCTTCCACAGTACACATTAGCAGGAAGCTGGAATTGGAAACAGAGCTGACTTGAACCCAGGAGCTCAGGCATCCTGATGTGGGATGTGGCCATCTTAACTTGCTCCAGATGCCTTCCTCTGGGTATAAAACTTCTAAATCCTTTCTTCAAGCTATTCTGTAGATGTGATTGCTGTAAAAAAGCAATGTATTAATGATTTTGCCAAGAGGACAAAAGCAATAACATGAAAGTATTTTAAAGCTATTTTTGGAATTAGAAATTAAGAGAAGCTCAAGTATAGTTGGATCCTGATTTATGCTGGTTGGATTAAAGGTTTTTTGACATTACAATAGTGTGAAACTGTTGTGCCCTCAGTAGAAACTGTACTTTGAGCTTTGAATTTTGATCATTTTTTGAGTAAGTAGTATGTGGTGTATGATCTTCTGCCACGATGCTGGAGAGTGGCAGCCATCGCAGCTCTCAGTAAGCCACATGATCACAAAGGGGAAATAACTAAAGCTCTAGATTGTGCTATGTTGCTCAGCTACATATTCAGTAGCTTAGGGATACAAAATGCATTTTCAACTTATGATATTTCTACTTATGATAATCATGGGGTAGTTCATTGAAAGTCAAGGAGAATCTATCACATTTTTCCACTTATTTTAGTGCTGAATCTTCTACAATTCTGCTAATTTTCTAGGTTAACATTCTCCTTTCTACATAGTTTTCTTTCATGTATACTAATGCCTTCCCTTGGGTTATATGGTTTCTGAAGAATAGTCAGTGCTTATTCCAGGACAAATTACTTACGAGTTTGAAGGGCTAGACTTAAGCTTCAGATGTCTCAAAAATTCATTGTGTTTTTCTTATCCTTCATGTCAGAATTGTGAAAATATAATGATAAATTAATTCTGGCATGTATTCCTTATTTGAAGAGGTGTTTCTTATCCTTTCAAAGTATAAGGCCAAGTACACATAGATCAATTTACCATAATGTCTAATAAGAGTTATGGGAGCCAGACCATATACATATCAAGTACAATAAAATACCACCCATTGAGTTTCTGCCTTAGATACCTTAATGGCTAATTTTGTATTCCATGAAAATTTATCTCATATTCTTGGGGATAAATAGTATTTAATTTTTTTCTACTTCTCCTTTTTATTTCCTGTTGAAGAAACAGCCAGTTAAGAAGTTGTCCCTGTAGCTCTGTATATGACAGATGACTTTCTGGCTTGTGTTTCCAAAAACCAAAGCTGAAAGGGTGTGAGAGAAGGGCTGAGAGGATGTGGAGAGGAGGGAGAGAATTATGAAAGAAAAGAGAAAATTCACAGAGCTTTCAGAGGAGAAAGTAGTGTGCATAATGTTACAAGCATGAATGGAAGTAGGGCTCCAGTCTCAGCAAGATCCTGTGCCTTAAGATATATGTAACAGAAGATCCCAGACACCTCTACAAATCAGGGCATAAGGGAATATTTACAGCTCATCTATGATCAAGTGAGTGAAACCAATTAAATTTCCACAAAAGAGATTTTTATGTTTTTAAATTCAAAGAGGTGAGGAATTCAAAGGGTAAAAGCCAAGATAGTCACCTACTAGAGATATCAAAGTATCTCAAAACTCATTGAAGAAGACTGAAGAGGAAGCAGAACAAGGAAAGTTGAGTAAGAGTGGTATGAGAGGAGCTAGTCATTAATTGAGTTGAAAAGAGTGAACACTACCCAAATCATTGAGGTAACCGAAATTCCTCCTATTGAAGGATTACACCTGTTACATTTGGATGAACTCAAGGGAGAAGCATGGAGGTGGTTCTGATGAGAGAACTAAAATAGTTTAAAAGTTAAGGAACAATGGAATGGGACAGGTAAAGCAAAATGGGGCTTATACGACTGAATTAGCAGCCTGCAGTGACAATGTATTGGGAATTAGAATGGGAAGAGGACAAATGTCTCAAAATGACTCAACAACCAGGAGTCTGTTGCCTGGGTCAGGCTATTTTAGTGCCATGAGAGGGAGGTAGCAGCACATTTGTGGAATTTAAGGAGATAGAAGGGCTGAGAGGATGTGGAGAGGAGGGAGAGAATTATGAAAGAAAATAAAGGTGAATATCATAGTTCTACTCATTATCTTATATACTAAATGTAGGTCGGAGGGTTTTCTAATCAGAGTATTCCATGTCTTAATACTCAAGTAAGCCTTATCTTACTAATGAGGAAACTGAGACTTGGGGAGAGTATGACTCTTGCCCAAGACCATTCAGTCATTACTCTGCCTCTGTTCGGAGTCCTCTTTTGCACTGTGGCACCACAGCTATCATATCCACCCCATTGTTCCATGCTTCCTTTTCTCCTTCTCTTTGTTCATGAACATTATTCCTCCCAAATGAGATGTTGAATTACATCTCATTAGTATGTCAAAGAAAGGGAAGCTCCAAGAACCTGTAATAGTTTAGTCTTTTTCTAAGCCACATCTACTTTAACTCTGAAATAGTCTGTAAGCATCTACTCTGTGTGAGGCAATTCTTGGTTATGGCAGTGAACAAGATATTCTCAACTCTGATGGACCTTACATTCTAGTGGGAAGGGATAGGGAGTGAAAATGGCAAAATATGTCTGGTAGTGATAAGTGCCACAACAAAGAGAATCAGACAGATGGACGAGGAGACACTAGATGTGTGATCAGGGAAAGCTATTCTAGGAAGTTGACATATGGAAGAATACAAAAGGAGACAGGGTCTTGTGTAAATTTTCTGGAGAAGCCTAGGAAGAGAATGCAGCAAGTGCCAAAGTCCTAAAGTGTTAATGTGCCTGGTGTATCTGATAACAGAAGGAGACCAGCAGGACTACAGCATGTTAAGCAATGGGGGAGAGGAAATGAAGTTAGAGAGTTGGCATGATCGCAGATCACATGAGACTTGTGGCCTTTGGCTTCTATTATGAGCAGCGAGAAAAGTCATCAGAATGTGTCATGTAGAGGAGTAACACAATCTGGTTTACAATTTGGAAGAATCACTTTGATTTGATTACTCTATGGGGAAAGGATTGCAAAGATCCAGAGGTCAAAGCAGGGAGACTAACAAGGAGCTCTTGTGTTAAAATCTAAATGAAAAACAACTATAGAATGGTCTAGAGTGGTGGGCATGAAATACGATTGGGAGTAGGACACGGTTTCGAAGTTGAGTAACAGACTTTGCTGATGAATTACATAGGAGGCAGAGGAATCATTAACAACGTTAGCTATGATAACTGATTCTGTGATTTGTTATGAAGAAGGATTGGGGGCACAGATTTTATGAGAAGTAGGAAAGATGATTAATAATGACTTATATTTGGAATATTTCTAGTTTTAGGTGCCCTTAAGAATGAAAAGCAGCCCCCAACATCTGGAAACTGGACTGGTACTATTAAAGCTAGCCACTGGTGTGTGTTCTTGGTGGTATCTGGAGAGAGGGCTATGGTGTCCTTTAGACTTCCACATGGAAATGTTACAGACAGTAGTCCAGATCAGGCAGAAGGTCAGGACATCAGATGTAAATTTAATATTCATCTGTATAGAAAACTCAAATTAATGTCATCAACTATCATCCAGTGCTTGGAAATTAGAGAAGAGATGAGAAAGATCCAGCAAAGAAAACTAAGACAGACTGGGGACTGAAGTAGAAGGCAAACTGCTTGACAAGAAAGCATTATGCAAGAGAAACCAAGTAAAGAAACATATTTCAAGACACAGAGGTAAATAACTATGTTAAATTCAAGAGTTCAAGTAACTTAAGGATGGAAAAGGGATAGTTTTATTTGAGAAAGCAGGGTTTTGGTGACATTGTTGGAATAGACTGAGGAGAGAGGAAGGGGAGAACTCTTTTTTTTTTAACTTTTATTTAATGAATATAAATTTCCAAAGTACGATTTATGGATTACAATGGCTTCCCCCCCACACCGTCCCTCCCACCCACAACCCTCCCCCTTCCCACTCCCTCTCCCCTTCCATTCACATCAAGATTCATTTTCGATTATCTTAATATACAGAAGATCAGCTTAGTATACATTAAGTAAGGATTTCAACAGTTTGCTCCCATACAGAAACATAAAGTGAAAAATAATAGATGATTTTTTTTAATGATGATGAAATCAGATCAGACCTATTGTCATGTTTAATCCCAGTGAGAGTCAAGTTGGGAGTTGATAATTTCTTTTTTTTTTTTTTTTTTTTTACAGAAGATCAGTTTAGTATATATTAAGTAAAGATTTCAACAGTTTGCACCCCCATAGAAACACAAAGTGAAATATATTGTTCGAGTACTCGTTATAGCATTAAATCTCAATGCACAGCACATTAAGGACAGAGATCCTACATGAGGAGTAAGTGCACAGTGACTCCTGTTGTTGACTTTACCAATTGACACTCCTGTCTATGGCATCAGTAATCTTTTGAGGAATTTTGTTATAAAGAGGGGAGAGGAGAAATGGAGTAATAGCTAGAGAAGGATAAAGGGAGACAAGAGAAAATAATTCTTTTGGCTTTTTTTTTTTTTTTCCTGAGCTGTAGATACAGCATGTTGTGTACCAATGGCAATGACTCAACTGATGGAGTTATTGATGATGCAGGTGAAAGGTCACACTTCTGTGAGTCATGGGCTAGTATGCATGCACAGGTTTATTCAGCACAGAAGGGAAAACAGTTAGAGGTCCAGCGGAGCCAAGGCTGAGTGATCCACATATGTGTCCATCTTCTAGAAGCTTCCATGCATATTTCTAAGTGAGGATAAGAAAGCACTGGCAATTTGAGAAGGGAGATAAGTTTGAGAAATTTCCTAAAGGAGACTAAAAGAGTTTTCCCATTGATCTTCTTCCTCTTAATATTACCCATCTTAACAAATAAGGGACCTCAGTACAGATACATTCAACAATATTACTGATGTCTCATTTTAAAAATTAAAACTCCACATATATGGGCTGGCGCCGCGGCTCACTAGGCTAATCCTCTGCCTTGCGGCACCTGCACACCGGGTTCTAGTCCCGGTCGGGGCGCCGGATTCTGTCCCGGTTGCCCCTCTTCCAGGCCAGCTCTCTGCTGTGGCCAGGGAGTGCAGTGGAGGATGGCCCAAGTGCTTGGGCCCTGCACCCCATGGGAGACCAGGATAAGCACCTGGCTCCTGCCATCGGATCAGCGTGGTGCGCCAGCCGCGGCGGCCATTGGAGGGTGAACCAATGGCAAAAGGAAGACCTTTCTCTCTGTCTCTCTCTCTCACTGTCCACTCTGTCAAAAAAAAAAAAAAACAAAAAACAAAAACAAAAACACAAACCTCCACATGTATTAAATATACACACAAATATAGTCTTGAATAGTTTCAATTAATTGTATTTTTTAAAGATTTATTTATTTGAAAGTCAGAGTTACATAGAGGAGAGGCAGAGAGAGGGAGAGAGAGAAGTATTCCATCGATGGTTCACTCCCCAATTGGGCGCAAAGACCGGAGCTGCACCGATCGGAAGCCAGGAGCCAGGAGCTTCCTCCAAGTCTCCCAGATGCGTGCAGGGGCCCAAGGACTTGGGCCATCTTTCACTGATTTCCCAGGCCACAGCAGAGAGCTGGATTGGAAGTGGAGCAGCCAGGACTCGAACTGACGCCCACATGGGATGCTGGCACTGCAGGCCAGGGTGTTAACCCACTGTGCCACAACACCGGCCTCAATTAATTGCATTTTTTAAAAAAGCAAGTATACTCATTAATTCAAAAAAATAAGCTCAAGGATAAAATAACACATTTACAAGCTGTCAAAATTAATGGAATGAGCCGGCGCCGCGGCTCACTAGGCTAATCCTCCGCCTAGCGGCGCCGGCACACCGGGTTCTAGTCCCGGTCGGGGCGCCGGATTCTGTCCCGGTTGTCCCTCTTCCAGGCCAGCCCTCTGCTGTGGCCAGGGAGTGCAGTGGAGGATGGCCCAGGTGCTTGGGCCCTGCACCCCATGGGAGACCAGGAAAAGCACCTGGCTCCTGGCTCCTGCCATCGGATCAGCGCGGTGCGCCGGCCGCAGCGCGCCGGCCGCGGCGGCCATTGGAGGGTGAACCAACGGCAAAGGAAGACCTTTCTCTCTGTCTCTCTCTCTCACTGTCCACTCTGCCTGTCAAAAATAAAAAAAAAAAAAAAAAATAAATAAATAAAAAAAATTAATGGAATGTCAGATATATCTTACAATTTTATTTGAGATTTTTTTATGATGTGCTGCTTTTACCTAGAGACTTTTGAAGGGTGCATTATCTGAATTTATAGTTCTCAAACTTGAATGGCCATCAGCTCAACTAGGTTTGTTACATCTAGAATTTCAGGGCTGTAATCCAGAACTCTGATTTACTGTGTCTGGGGTGTGGCTTGAGAATTTGCACTTTCAATAAGTTCCCAAGTGACACTATCTATTGGACCAAGAAGTATACTTTGTGAATTATCAATCTGGATTTACAGGCTTTTGTTGCTCTTCCTGTGCGTAAAGAGCAACAGGGATCTCAGAGAGAGATTAAAAATGTGGACAGACCTCAACAGCAACAAGAAAGAAAAGGGGCAGGCATCATGGCTCACTTGGGTAATCCTCCGCCTGTGGTGCCGGCATTCCATTATAGGTGCCGGTTTCTAGTCCCGGTTGCTCCTTTTCCAGTCCAGCTCTTTGCTGTGGCCCAGGAGGGCAGTGGAGGTTGACCCAGATGCTTGGGTGCCTGCACCCGCATGGGAGACCAGGAAGAAGCTCTTGGCTCCTGGCTTCGAATCCGCACAGCGCTGGCCTTAGCGACCATTTAGGGAGTGAACTAATGGAAGGAAGACCTTTCTCTCTGTTTTCTCTCTCACACTGTCTATAAGTCTACCTGTCATATAAACAAAACAAAAAAAAAAAAAAAAAAAAAAAAGAAAAGAAAAAAGAAAAAGAAAAGACTATTTCTGTCCTTGGCAGAGGGTGAGGGGAAGCAGGGGCCTAGATCTTAGGGTGTGATGAGCCTTCAGTTTGGTCTTAGTTTCTTATTTCGGTCTCCAACCATGGCACTGTTAACCCCTGCAAGAAGAAATCTCCAATTACACAGGATTCTAGAACCAAGATGGAATTTCATTCCGCTGTCAAATACTAAACTCTGTTGATAATAAGAGCCTTCTCTCTTTCTATATCCTAGGCAGTTTCTAGCATTTATGAATGTACAGCCTAAAATAGAAAATGTTGTACTGACAAAGAAATTAGTCTTTTAGTAGCTTATACCAGCTTCCATGTTGTGTATAACCTGATTCCAGTTTTCTTAAGCGGATGCAGGAAGTGGCCTGAAGTTCCCTCATTTACTCCTTTTCTCTTTTTCCTCCCACTTGCCAGCTGAGGCATAAGGGGCCTCTAGAAACTCTGCAAATCCATTTGTCAGGAACCCATTCAGTAAACATGCCACTGATCTCAGACTGCTGTAAGAGCTTCTGCCAAGGAGCTCTCTGCACCGGGTTCTCTGGGACTTCTTGTTTAACTTCAATCCCATCCACATCTTTATGTTTTGTTTAGAGTCAAGTACACAGTTCTCACATAATAAATGTTGACTAATAACCTGACCAATGTCTACAGTAACGCAAATGTGGATGTTTTGTCATTTTAACACAGAGATCAGGAAAGATGAACTATTTCGTACACAATATCAAATATCTATGATTTCCCTGAAATCACAAAGTAACTTATTTTATAGACTTCAAACATAACAAAAACTTCCAAAGGTAATAGGTATTTCTTGTGTTAAACACAGTTAGTTAAAAGGCAAATACAGAAGTGTTTCTAATGCCATTTTCCATACAGAGAAAGTATGATTTTTGTCAACTAACTTTTCAGACACACACACATTTGTGCGTGTATGTATGTGTATGGACACATGCATAAATATTATCAAACTTGACATATTTGGTTGCGATTTGGCTTATTTATTTTCATACCAAATGTATTATGAACAGCTTTCCACACCAACAACCTCATTATAGATTTCTACCTAAATATTCCACCATGTGGATGAATCATGGTTTATTTATCGATTAACCATTCCCCTATTGCTTGATAATTTCCTCCAGTTTCTTACTTTGAAAATAATGGTACTAAATTTAATATATATATAACAATAGTGTTATATCTAAAACATTAAATCCATATTTAGTAATTGTTTTAGGACAAATTCCTAAAACTATAATCTTAAAGATATTAATGTATATTACCAAAAGGCCTTCCAAGTATTTTATAAGAATTTTGTTTTCTATAGATAATGATATTGTCCATTTCTATGATATTTTTGTAAACTATAGCAATTACGAATTTTCCAAAAATTTTGTTTGCACTTTCTTTCTAGCTAGTCATACTAAGTTTCCTGATATACCCTTTGCATTTCAGTTTTGTTCATGGATTACCTAAATGTCTAATATCTAGATGTCTAATTCTGATGGTTAATTTTATGTATCAACTTGACTGGGCCACAGTGTACCCAACTATTTGCGTAAACATTGTTTGGGGTAGATTTTTAGACTAGATTTTTGGAATAGATTGACATTGAAATTAGTAGACTGAATAAAGCAGCCTGCCCTCCCTAATAGAATACACTTCATTTAATCAGTTGAAGGTCTGGTCTCCAACCAAGTTAGAGAGAATTCCTCCTGCCTGATTGCCTTCAGATGGAAATATGAGCTCTTTCTGGTTCTCAAGCCTGCAGAATTTGGACTAAAACTCTACAATTAGCTCATCTGGATCTTCAAATTGTCAACTCATCTTGCAGATTCTGGAACATGTATACCTCTAACGTCATGTGAGTCAATTCTTCGTAATAAATCTCTTTATCTACAAAGACATCATATTTGCTCTGTATATACTCATGTCATATTGGTTCAGTTTCTCTGGTAAAACCTAACACAAGTCTTTGCATAGGCATATCTACTCATGTTTCTCTTTAATGTTTCTGCTTGTGGTATCATGACAAAACAAAACTGTTCAGTATGCAGTTTTCTTAAGGTAAAATTTAGAAAATATTTTTGGTTACCCTAAATAAACTCCATATTATGTTTTGCCCTCCAGTGATCTTCTGTTACTCACTCCATGGTTTATAACAAAGTTCTTCTTGGCTATGGTTTTCTCTGATATGATCCTATACTTCCCAATGAACAGATACTGATGTCTGAACACTTTTTTTGAAGATATATATGTTAGCACCAATCAATTAGTTTGCTTTATTAAAGGTGGTTTAAAACTGTTAAGATTAACAGTTCCATTTTTAAAATTTAATTTAATAAATATAAATTTCCAAAGTACAACTCTTGAATTATAGCAGCTTTTCCCCCCATAACCACCATTCCACCCACAACCATCCCATCTCTCACTCCCTCTCCCACCCCATTCACAAGAAGATTCATTTTCAATTATCTTTATATACAGAAGATCAATTTAGTATATACTAAGTAAAGATTTCAACAGTTTGCACCCACACAGAAACACAAAGTATAGAATACTGTTTGAGTACTAGTTATACCATTCGTTCACATAGTACAACACATTAAGGACAGAGATCCTACATGGGGAGTAGGTGCACAGTGTTGACTTAACAAATTGACACTCTTGTTTATGGCATCAGTAATCACCCTAGGCTCTTGCCATGAGCTGCCAAGGCTATGGAAGTCTCTTGAATTCGCCAACTCTGATCTTATTTAGACAAGGCCATAGTCAAAGTGGAGGTTCTCTCCTCCCTTCAGAGAAAGGTACCTCCTTCTTTGATGGCCCATTCTTTCCACTGGGATCTCACTCACAGAGATCCTTCATTTAGTTTTTTTTTTTTTTTTTTCCACAGTGTCTTGGCTTTCCATGCCTACAAAACTCTCATGGGCTTTTTAGCCAGATCCAAATGCCTTAAGGGTTGATTCTGAGGCCAGAGTAACAGCTACATTTTTGAAGTCAGGTCCACCAGATTAAAAAACTGATACTGGGACATACTAATGGACATTAGGTGAATCAACTGCAAGGATAACAATACTATATCTCACAAAATTTTTGTTAATAAAACAAGTTATAGAAAGTGTTTTGCTTTTTTATTTTTTTATTATATATATATATATATAAAAGAAAGTGTTTTGCATGCTTGGTATATGGTAAAATTAAATATTCTCAAAAATTATATCCAAATTTCAGCAGCTTAAGTGGAGATTGGTGACTTTTTGAAAATAATTCTTATTTATGTGTTAAACAAATTTCATGTATTATCAATTACCTTTTTCCATTGCATCACTTAAGATGTTTAACTAAATGATTAATGTGCCCAGCTCTTGACTCTGAAGTCTTTAAAGGTAGGGACTTGTCATATAATTAATATAGCATTCCAAGCACCTTTTACAGTGGCTGATACACATAAATACTTGTCAAATGAATTAACAAACTGAACAAATATAAACAATGTTCATTTCTGTTTCATGAATCATGAATGGAATATTTTAGCTAAACTCAAACTTTATCATTATGAAGATTATAATTGTTTGAATAAAATAATCTATTATTTTGGTGAAGGATTGAAAGATTATAGAGCATTGAAAAAATGGGAATTCAGCTGCAAACACCCCACTATTAGAATTTAAACATAGAGTGAATAGAAGCACAATTTAGTGAATGTTGTATGGCAGATAAATATATATTGGGGCTAAATTATTGTATCATGGAGCAGCAGCACCATAGGTGAAATATAAAGGGTACTTCGATTTTATTTTTATAAAAACCAGCCTCTCTTTTAAGGATCACATCCATGTTGAAGCTCTATCAATTATCCATTTGTTTATCATTTGTGTGTCTTTAAAAGTCTAAAATATCTCTCCCTCAATTTGTAATTGCCTTGTGTTGGTTTCCTCATATTTTGTAGAGACACAAGTTAATTAATTTTTCTTCTTCCCCTTAATGTGCAAGGATAGATACATGATTTATAGTCCTGAAAAGAATAGATAAGACTTCGATAAGAGGGGTTAGTAAATATGGGGTAATCTAAGTACAGGAGTCCAAAAAGGTCACCATGTTGTCAACAAAATAGAAGATGATGAAAATGTCAAAAATTCACCAACTCAGTTTTCAACAATCATTAAGTTCAGAGTTTGGTCAGGTACTTGGATAACTCCTACAATATTGTGAAGATGGCCAGGAATGGCTTCTTATACACAAGGAACTATAAGTCAAAATAAAATAAATATTTTATACACGACGAAGCATTTTATCATAAAACTTGTTGTCTGAAAAATAAGTAAGGCATATCTTATTAGGTATACCCTAGAGAAAAACAGAAAAGTGAACTGAGACTTTCCTAATATTTTGACTTAGCATCAATTTCCAAAACTAGAACCTCAGCACTTGATCTAATGCTTACTCAACTGCACTCTGTTGATCTCTAACATTTGTAAGTATTGTGACTAAAAAAAATAAGATGAATAACAATAGGTTAAACATTCTTCAGTGACAGCTTTTGTGCTTTTGAAAAATAATGATCATATGGGAGGAAGATACAGCAGTTTTTTTGGTATTTCTTTTAACATTTCCATTGATACTTCAAGATGAAAACTATGTACTAGATTTGGTAAATTACTCTGTCCGTTTGAGCCACTGTAATACAGTAAGGTTGTGCAAGACAATTAACATCAGTAGGAGAGAGGGAATGCTTGTGCTGTTTGTACTGCTTCCTAGAAAACTGTAAGGGTCTCAAGCAACACCAGTGAATGCTGATATTCAAGAAGCTGTGAAGCAGAGGATATGCCTGCTAGATACAGAATCTAATGGCAGGATGGAACTGGGATCCTGCATGAAATTAAATACAATAGTCCACAAGGGAGAATAGATATCCAAAGGAAAAATTTTTTATGGACTGAAAAGGATCATAGTGGAAGAGTAAGGAAGTATTTGTTCATCCTCTTATCTCTAAGTGTATTTATAAGGGGTTGCTAGTAAGACCATGTTCTCTATGGGATGCATTAATAGATCCAGCTCAAGTTTTTGTTTGCAGCAAAATAATACATGATAGTTGCTCAAATTTACTTAAATTTATTTCTTCTAATGTTAGAGTCTGAGAACTTTTAAAAGATTTTAGAAATTATAGAAAATATCTGGGCTTTCTCTCTAGCTTATGCTAGATTTCTTTTCCTAATTATGTCTCCCCACAGTCAGGAGTAGGCACCGTGCAACCATGGTTTTGTATGTGTCTCTGATCCTCTGGCTACAGTTAATTAGATGCTGATATTGAGGTATTTCCTATTGTGGTGCAGGGAATTTTCCAAATCAACCTTTCCAGGGAATTTGGAATTGTGATTCAGGGATAATTCTTTTTTAAGTTACAAGTAGAACAAGAGTTTTGAAATTGGGGATATTTAAGCATCTGTTTTCTACATACCAGAGTACAGATATGGAGAGATGTTCAGAGAAGAGTATAGAGTTGCCATTTCAACTTCCAGTAGTACTGCTACACTAATATTAACATAGCAATGGGTAATAATAGTACAGTACATTAAATATGATCAGAAACATCAAGCATAAAGCCAAAGAACTCTGAAAACAGAAAAGATGGTTGGCCAAACGAGAACCACAGTTAGGCAGGAAAGAGAATCTTCCAAAAAAAGTCTGGTCTCCCACTGTTTCAAAACTGCTGCACCCCTAATTCCTGCTGCAGGGTATTGACGTCCCTAGTTCCACACCCGCTAAGTGACCCCTACTTCTAGAATAATTATCTATAAATGTTCTTTGTAAATACAAACATTTCAATTTGTTTACCCAACTAGTATTTTGAAATGCCTACTATATTTCAGAAATTATTTTAGATGCTAAGTAAATAAGAACAGGTCAGGAAAAAATATAACTCATTTCTCAAATACTCTATATCCTAATGAGAACAGAGAGAAACAATTCAAGAAAGAGTTTATATAATCAGGAAAATCAGGAACAAATGATAAACATTGTGCAAAGAATTACAATAAGAAGATACACTATTGATGGGGTATCTACTTGCATTGGGTGGCTTTGGAAGGTGCTCTAAGGAGTAGACTTTTTAGCTGAGCACCAATCAGTAGAAGAGCAGGAGTAAGGACCTTGGAACCTTAGTTCTAGTGCAGTGGTTTCCAAGGCACGGTCCAGGGACTCCTGAGAGTTCCCAAGACATTTCAGGGATCCAAAAGGTCTAATCTGTGTTCATAGCAATAAGAAGATAGTAGTTAACCTATTCAATGTGTTGCCATTTTCATTCATTGATGCTGCAAAAGCAAAGGAGGGTAGAACTTTGAAGCCTCAACAGAAATCAAGTCAGTGGAAACAAACTGTGTGAGTAGTCATTGTGTTGTGCTTCTTTTAAAACATTAAGCACACAATCTGAAAAACATAATTTCATTTAAAATTACAGGAATAATTATTAGCTTTATTATATCTCACCTCTAAGGACACATTTTTTTTATAGATTTACTTATTTGAAAGTCAGAGTTAGAGAGACAAAGATGAGAGAGAGAGAGAGAGAGAGAGAGGGAGAAAGAAAGAGAGAAATATCTTATATCTGCTGATTCACTCTCCAGTTGGCCAGGGCTGGAACAGGTCAAAGCCAGCAGCCAGGAGCTTCATCTGAATCTCCCATATGGGTGGCAGGGGCCTAAATATTTTTGCCATCTTCTGCAGCTTTCCCACGCCATCATCAGGAAGCTGGATCAGATACGGAGAAGCCATGATAGGAACCAGGACCCGAGTAGGATGCCGGCAGTGCAGGCAGCGGCTTTACCCATTATGCCACAATGCTGACTCCAGATCACGATATTTTGATATTCTGTGATGACATGATAAACACAAATAAAACAATTCTTCTGCATACCAAAGGGAGGAATGTCTTGAAGAAAAGCCTAAAATTTGACTTATAATTTTCAAATATACGCATGTAGAGAAATTCTACCTATTAAATAAAAAAGGGTTTTAACCCGTTTTGGGGCTGTATAACAGCAAGAAAGACTTAGTGGTTTATGAACATCAAAAATTTATCTCTTACATTTCTGAAGGTTATAAAGCCCAAGATCAAGGCCACTGACAGATTCAGTGTCTGGCAAGGTAGGCCATTGGCTTATAAATGGGCATCTCTTTGTCTCTCTTTCGCTCTCTTGCTCTCTCTCCTTCTCTTCACCCCTTCCTCTTTCTATGTCACTCTGCCTTTCAAATAAATAAGTAAATGAATGAATAAATCTTTAAAAAAACAAAAGAACTAAATTAATACCATAATAAATAAGCAGAAGAAAAGCATTATCATAAATTGCAAAAAATATTTCTAGAGTGTGAACTGAAAAGCTATTAAAACAATAAGAAAATCAGTATCAGTACTGGTTACAATAGTAATGTAAGAATAATGAATTTTCCCTCTTAAAAACAACAGGCAGCTGTGAAATACCATAATGATAAGCAAGATTTTATTGAAACCGGCAACAGGATTGTAAAACCATTGGCATAGATGTAACAACCAATGTGAAAGGAAGCACATGAAGCATACATAGAAGAAACTGATAGGACAGTGATGTTCACTTTTGAAGTTCACTTACATATTCAGTATATTCCTAAACAAAAGCCAATATGATTTGGGATGAACTGCTTTGAAGAAAATAGGCTTTATTTCTTTGTAGAAATTAACCGACAATTTTAACAAGAGAAAATGTCAGATGATAAATCCTCTTTTGCCAGTCTCCCACTTTCTGAGAATGAAAGAAAGCAGGCACCACCCCGGATGTCCGGCTGCAGTGGGCTCACTAATGGGGACTTTGGCTCCTGCTGGGCCCAGAGGAGAACACGAGGACGACGTCAGCAGCTGTGAGCCCTCACACAACATCTCACTTAAAATGTCATGTGTGCTACTTGGTTTAAATTGTCACCCCTCCAGCAACCACAAACAATGCAGACACAGCAGATGTGTTTTCTATTTAGAATTAAACAGTTTATCTCAACCACTGTCATTGTTATAGGGAAAAAATAAATAAATATCCATCTTAATGTAAACTTCAAAAGGTACTTTCTGGCAACTTGAGATACTTTCAAATCCAAAGTCCTCTGAGAAAACTAGGATTGACCACAGAATTTTTTTTTCAAATTGGGATGCTGGCAGCTCCAAGAGTAGTAAAACGTAGCCTGGTCAAGAGATTTTTGGCTAGATATTACATACAATAACTCATGTCATTGATGCTTAATGGCCCAAAACATTAAGTAAACATCATAAATGTCTTTTGTTATTAAACGTTCCATTCAAACATTTTGTTTAACTCTTGTGTAATGAATAGAAAACAAGAAAGTTGTAGTAGAGTTTGGCTTTCATGACGCTCTTTGATTCACCTTTCAGAGATGTTTTTAAAAATGCATGCTGTCCTCAAAGTCAAGCAATAAATAGCCTTTCTATCTTTAGAGTGCACACTCTCTCTCCGCAAGTTAGGCTACTTGCAAGTTTGACTTTGTTAGGTCAAGTTCAAATTACCACCCATGTGTTCAGAAGACTATAACTTTGTTCTTCTTAAAGTTGGGAGTCAGCCTTCCTCAGTGATAACTAAAGCAGAAATGTGACTGTTTTCTTAATGTGAGGTTAACAAAGACAAGGAAAATGCTACTTTTCAAAGATCATTTTACAAGAATAACAATTGGTGTAGTAAAAGGAAAACAAAAATCAGTTTGTAAAAAAGCCTATCAAGACAGTGATCGTCTAGTATAGTCCACCCAATCCACAAATCTTGACATAAATGCATTTGTGTTTCCATAATCTGAAGGTTCTGTTTAGTCGTTAAAACATGACTCATTTTATCCTGGATCTAACCTCAGTTTTTCTCTTGAAGTGCTTTTTTTTATCTGAAGCTAAAACATCAGTGAAAATTCCTGTAGTGACATTAAAACTGTTATATTTTCCTATAGAGCTACTTCTCTTCCAATTTGAGTAAATACAGTTGCTCAGCTACTCGGGTGATATATCCTCCTATACCCAACATGTTGAAACAGTTACCAGGATGCCTTCTGCTTCTCTCCAGGAACAGAACATTCAAACAACACAAACCAAATGGCCAACCATTTGCATTCTATAATTTTTATGTAAAGAGGATTTAAAATTACACTTGGTGTGTTGCATCCATCTCAGTCAATTCTAACTGTATTTTTACCATCACATAAAGGAGGTCCTATACTTTCTTGAGAGAAAGCTGTCTACTTTGCTCTAAATTCTAAGATTTTCTAAGTGAAAACTCATAAAAGTTAGTATTTTCACAACGTATCTATGGTTGGTTTATTTATCCATTGACTCACACAATGCTTCCTTTGACAATTATTTACTAAGCATCAACTGTGAAAGGAGGAAATACTGTCCCTGTCTTGATGGAACGGCTAATTTACACTTCAGTTGTTCTGCCATATTTCTATTACTGTAGCTTTTTTCTATGTAGAAAAATTAATTCAGATTCTTATAAGAATCTGCTTGCATATGTTGTAGAATGGCCAAGAATATTCTGTTGACATTTCTAACTATATTTAGAACATCTACAGCCATGTATTTGGCAAATGAATGACACAAATTTACCAGAGTACACAATTTCATAGTAAGAACAATAACAAGAATGTAGCAAAAGCAGTAATAAAAATGCTGCAATGTCTCTTGTGAGTTTAGGTAATGAATATCTCCTTTTTGAAGATTTTTAAAAATTTATTTAAAAGGCAAAGTTACAGAGAGAAGCACAGATAGGGAGAGAGAGAAAGAGAGAGAGAGCGGTATCTTCCCTGCTTTACTCCTCAAATGGTCAAAATGGCTGGGGCTGGGCCAAGCCAAAGTCAGAAGGCAGGAACTCCATCAGTGTATCTCATGTGTGTGGCAAGGGCCCAAGTTCTAGGGTCATCATCGGCTGCCTTCTCAAGTGCAGAACCTGGATTAGAAGTGGAGCAGCCAGGATTCAAACTGGTACTCATATGGGATACAATTGTTATAGGTGGAAGCTTAACCTACTGCACTATGACGTCAGCCCCATGGAAATGACTATTTCTAAAGCAGTTGTATTTTCACGGTTTCTAAGATCTGATACCTGAACAAATCTCTGTAGAGGAATTTTTAAAATATATTCCATAATCAAATGTAATGAAGAAAATTCATAACATATTTTCTTCTATCAAAAATCCTCAACGTTTCCTGTCATCATATTACTACTTGAGAAAAGTGGTAGTTCATGGATCAGTTACCTACATCCTGATAATGTCATTGCACTATAAACAAATGTCCTTCACTGTAAATGAAAATAATAGTTATGATATATAAAAAATAGAAATGGACTCACTGGTTTTTAAATTTATTTTTATCATGAAAGAAGCTTTATTGGAGCTTGTGCCAAAAAATATTTTAGTAATCAAACTTTCCAATTAATAGTTAAATAAATTTCTTTCCTATTGAAGATTTTTAAGAAGGTGGGGATCAAAGAGAGGAAAAACGCTGAACTCCTCCTAAAGAAATCAAAAATATGAAAGACTGAATTCTGTAATCCTAAAATCTTACATCTCATTATGGCACTCTCCATTTTCCCTGCATTAAATGATATCACAGATTGGGAGAAGTTTTAAAATTTTTGTTTATTTATTTTATTTGAAAGAGAGAGAGTGTCTGTCTGCTATTTCACTCTCCAAATGTCTGCAATTGCTAGGGCTGGTTTAGGCTGAAATCAGGAACCTGAAACTCAATCCAAGTGTCCCACTTTGGTGACTGAGGCTCAACTATTTGAGTCATCACCTTCTGCCTCCAAGCGTGGCATCAGCAAGATGCTGGAATAGGGAGCAGAGCTGGGACTTGAACCTACAAATTCTATCTCTGAGAGAAATGTAATCATCAGCTTTAATAAAACACCAAATATTATTCTTTGAAGAAAATGATAACATAATATTACTCTGAAAATACCTCTGTTACTAACCACTGTGAAGCACAGAGCCTCTGAACATTGTATGTTTTCCCATGTACTCTTCTAAAAAGCTCCTGCTGCTTCCATTAGATTGTTTGTGACAACTGGTTTCTTCATGTCTTCCCATAGAAGACATGTTTTGGAACAAACCTGGGGAAGCTCTGTATATTCATGTGGAAGTATTCTTCAGAAAAAGAAGCAAGATAGCTGGAGTAAAATTTTCCAGTGTGACCCAAGGTGCCTGTGTTGTGCCCTCAGCTCCAGTCAGTGTTGCTATTAAGTACAGGGGTGATATCTTGCTACGTCAGTTTCCTTCTTTGAAGACTTTAGTGCTTCCTAAAGATGCATGGAATTTACAGTAAGTACATGAAAATTCTTGGCTCCCAAAAGGAAAAACTAGTAGGAGGTAAGGGAATCACAAGATTTCTTTAAATCTTTAGAAGGATGCTCCTTCCAGTGAAAGACCTAAAAGAAGATCTAAGGTTCAAAATAAATATTAGAGGTGACTGAGACAATAGATTCCATGATGATTTACAGTTTACCTGGAATACTAGGAAGGAACTCATTCTTTAGAGCACTCTATAACCTGTATCACCAACAAATTAATAAAGGGAAATCTTGTATCATTAGTACTCAAGTCTAATTGTAGCCAAAGAATAATGGTCAATATATTCTTTCTATGTGATCAAAAGACTGATTTTTTGGCTTTATGTCTTTTAATATAAGGAATGGTTCCAGTACAAATTTAAATTGAAATAGATTACTTATTTACAAATTTCTAGAATACATGCTTTAAAAGGTTTACATATAAAGTGTGTATATGGGGAGGAATTATGCACAAATGACTACCTAAGCAAGTTATTTAAATATATTTTAAAATTTATTCTAAGTTGGAGCTTTTTTTTTTTTGGCTAGAATGCAATTTTATCCACTTAGTGGCAAGGCAATAATGATACAGAAGTAAGACTCCAATGTTACAAAAACCCTAACACTTATTCACATATAGTTAAACCTGTAAAGGATTTTGGTCAGTTTTTTTAGTGTACAAATCAAAGAAAAGTATTTAATGTTATTATTTATTTTAAAATATTAGTTTTATTATGCAAAGTGACTAATTGTAATTTCTTCCTAACAGTTTAGAGAAATCAAACTTAATGAAATAAATAAACAGTGTCTGAAAATACTAACTGATAGAATAAAAAAGGGAGAGAATGATCCAACATGGGAAGCGGGATACACAGCAGACTCATAGAATGGCAGATGACCTAAACAGCACTCTGGCCTCAGAATCAGCCCATAAGGCATGCGGATCTGGCTGAAAAGCCCATGAGAGTATTTCAGGCATGGAAAGCCATGACACTCTGGCAAAAAAAAAAAAAAAAAAAAAAAAAAAAAAAAAACACCTAAATGAAAAATCTCCACGAGTGAGGTCCCAGTGGAAAGAACAGGTCATCAAAGAAGGAGGTACCTTTCTCTGAAGGGAGGAGAGAACGTCCACTTTGACTATGACCTTGTCTAAATATGTTCAGAGTTGGCTAACTTAAAAAGCTTCCATAGCCTTGACAACTCATGACAAGAGCCTAGGGTGATTACTGATGCCATAAACAAGAGTGTCAATTTGTTAAGTCAACAACAGGAGTCACTGTGCACTTACTCCTCATGTAGGATCTCTGTCCTTAGTGTGCTGTACATTGTGATTTAATGCTATAACTAGTACTCAAACAGTATTTTTCACGTTATGTTTCTGTGTGGGAGCAAACTGTTGAAATCTTTACTTAATGTATGCTAAACTGATCTTCTCTATATAAAGAGAATCGAAAATGAACCTTGATGTGAATGGAAGGGGAGAGGGAGAGGGAAAGGGGAGGGTTGCGGGTGGGAGGGAAGTTATGGTGGGGGGGAAGCCATTGTAATCCATAAGCTGTACTTTGGAAATTTATATTCATTAAATAAAAGTTTAAAAATAAATAAATAAACAATGTAATTATGAGACTTGTTTTAACCTAATGGTATGTGATGGCTAATATGTGAAACATGAGTGGACTTCAAAAAATTCATGGAAAATGAAATTAAATGATGCATTTATTTTGCAAAAAAATCTTATAAATCCATGCATACAAGCAGTAATCTTCAATGAGTTCATAAAAATGAGTATCATGAAAAAGCTATATGTGGGTTTCAAAATTATTTTAGACACAATAGAAGATGATAAGCTAAGGCAGTGCTCTCATTTCAAATGGAAAGAATAGTCTGTTATCTTAAAAGGGTACTTGGTTTATAAATTTTCTATAAAGAATTCTTTATAGTTTTTATTGGACATCTTCTTTTAATACACCCAGAGATAAGATATTTTCCAAGGCGTATAGTGGTTCTATGATTTCAGGAGAATTTTAGTGTTTACAGCATAGGAAGAACATGAGGCAATAGAGAAGGCTGTCATCCTTATGACCATGTTTTTTGCAACAAATCTCTTTCAACACTTTTAATAACTAAACTTCTATAGATAGTGGATTGCCAGAGCTTATGTAATCAAACTATGAATGTAGGGGTACAGCTAAAATGCCCTACAACTCATCCTACAAACTGAACGTGATCAATTCATTGTCATTATTTCTCTCCCTCTCCCTGTCCCTGTCCCTGTCCCTGTCCCTGTCCCTCTCCCTCTCCCTCTCCCTCTTTCGTCTCCCAAGCTAATCACTATTATAGATACTGGGATACAACAGTGAACAACAAAAGTAGTTATAACTCTCAAACCTTAGAAGCTAAAATTGTTTCATAAATTCTTAAGCAGAAGTTTGGTGTCATCAGATAGAAATTGGAAAAGGGCATCACTGGCCAGGAAATCAACATGAGGAAACAGACCAGGAGAGGAAAGCACATGAATAAAACACGCCAGTAACATCCAAGCATCACACACAGGCATGGAGAGTAGATCAAAGAAAGCTGCAGTGGAGTCAAAAGTCAAAGGACACTGAGTGCCACAATAGGAAGTAATAGATAAAAAATCATTGTGAAAATGAGTCTACCGAGTTTCGAAACAGATCATCGGTATGAAGTGTAAGGTTTCCAACTTTTGAAACTGTACCCCACCCCTTTTACTTGCTGACTTCACACAGACACACAAATCATAAATTCTCTATGAAAGATATGAGGATTAAATGAGTTATTTGTAAAGGGCTCAAAGAAATGTCTGAAACAGGGAAAGTACCTTAAAGTATGAATTATTATTATTACACAGTTTGTGATATAATAAATTCATGGAAAGGTACATATTAGATAAGGAGATCTTGACATTTGAAGGATATGGCTTTTAGGAAGGAGAGGTTAACTCCAAGAAGACTGAAATTAATTGGAAAGGTATTCTGTGTGCCATGTCACTGTGAGCGTAGAGAATGGGCCCCAAAGTCATGCTGCCCTGTAGGGGTCATGACGTCACCATGCACTCACGTGAGGTCTTGGATAAACTACCTGTTTTCTAAGCTTCATTTCCTTTTCTAAAATAGTAAGGGTAGAGGTTGTTAGGAAGACTACATGGACAGTGCGTTTGGCATAGAGCCTGGCAGAAATTCAGCACTCTATAAATGCTAGCTGCTATTAATTGTGTTACTTTAGATAGTCTTTATTGAACTCTTGACATTTCTGGATAAAAAATATTAACCTGTGATTTTTAATAGTCCATACAGCTTGATTTTATCCATAATTTCATGTTAAGGACAGCCTACATCATGTCGAAATTGGGTTTTAACTGGTTTTCCAGAATGCCTATACATGCAATAATAAACATGACATTCCTCCAAAATTAACTCCAATCATTCACTACTGCCTAGATATTGAGAAAAAAAAATTCTTTAGCTTTGTGTAATGTCAAGCTCAGTGCATGTCCTACTTTTAAAAATAAGACAATTATGCAGATGGAGAGAACAGATGGATTGTATCGGTGAGTGTTTATCATTTTTTAATATTTTGAAACCAGATGTGCTACATACACATTGCTGGTTGCCTTCTAAGGAAGCTTCATTGGTGGGTTGCTAATCTTTAATAAGAAACTACAATGTTTTCATCCAGCTTAAATCAACTATTTTTAATATACAATTGGACAACCACAGTTGCAAGCCTTTAGAAAATAGAAAACAGATGCTTACTGGAAGGGATACTACCAGCCAAGAAATTCCTGATGATCTTTTTATAAAATGTAAACTTACATATTTTATGGGTCCTTTAATGAACTGCTATAGAATAACTTCAGCAGTCAAAACATTTCACAAAAATAGACACGAACAATTTGTCACTTGTTACCATATTCACAGAAAATCCTTCAGTTGCTCTCCTGGGAAAATGGGCACAATAGTGGTTCTTACTGTGTTATTAACAACATCTGTTATTTGCCATAGATCTGACTAAATACACTGGAGAAAGGAAGAGTTAGGATAAACAAACTGATATGCCTCTGTTTCTCTAGGTTTTTCTGCTAGTCCTGGCAAAGATCCCTTACCAGATATGAGTGCTTCTGTGCTAATCATGCTCACAGGGGAAAAGCACAGTGGAAAAGCACAGCGGAGATCACCACAAGACAAGAGAGACTGCGTGATGTTTGAGGTAAGCCTTTGTGAGATGATTTGAGGGTTAGGAGAATATAAAGATCACCCCAGTGTTGTCCCATTGGCACAACAATTTAGCCAACCTTCCTTTGGCCCAGTGCAACCATCAGACTGCTGAAAAGATAGCAAACAATAATCAACCAGCCCTGTTTCTGAATTTCACCTTGCTGGATGTGGTTGAGTATCCCTGTACCTCCACAAGATCAGATGGCACATGGATGCAAGGATTGACAGAGGGGAAATGAATCCTCCCAGCACTCTACCCCATTATCAAAACCCATGTCATGTGCCCTTCCTCATTCCTTGTCCTTTTCAATGCTGGCTTAGAGCATGAAGGATAAAAGTGAAGAAAAAAAGAAAGAGAAAAAGTAGATGAAGCATTGATAGAAGAGGAGTAATGCAAGTGCTTTGTACTTGACATTATCCTAAAAAGAAGAGTTTCAAACATTTATTTAAAAACAATAGCATCTTTCCCCAAACCCATCCCTGTCTGTTGGAGAAGATGGGGCCCTGATCATCTGATGCTGCTCCCATCCCTGAATTTATAATAGAAAGGTATTTCCTTTCCCAGAATCACACACAAGCTATTTTTTTTTTTAAATCTGCTCTTATGATCCTAGATGAGGCCATAAAAAAAGGAAGACTGATACATAAATTTTTTCCTGTGGAAAATTTTAGACAGATAACCTATCTTACACTCATAAAAAATGAGTGGGAACCTTAATGTCAAGAAAATTCACCATATCACACATTTGTAGTGTAGCGACAGTGCTAACATCTAAAAATAATTAAAATACACAAAAACCTAAACAGGTAGCAGGAAATGGGTGAGCTCTACCTGCAGTGCTTTCATGTACAGTCCAAGATAATGAATACTGAGTAGTGTCAAATATATGCAGAAATCAGTGCTACATAACCTTCAAGATGCACAAATAAAATTAACGTGCTTCTAATAAAGGTGTGATCTTTTAAAACAGACAAAAATCAACATACATACTACAGAGATCGTTATGTATCGATAAACATTTATTTAACATCCAACTGAAAGACTACACAGCTTTTTGCATTTTGGTGTCATGCATAATTAGATCGGGGCTAAAGTAAGCAAAGTACTGTTTGAGATTCCGGTAAAGCTTCCTAAGGAGAGCTCATTCAGCTGGAAGATAGGCGCTGGAGCTCCTTCTCTTTTTTCTCCTTTCTGTTTCTGGAACACATAGGGCTTGAGCTTTACCGGTCTGCTTAATCAACTAGCTGACCTTCAGGATGGAAATGCTAGGTTGGACAAGTTACACAACAAGACCTGATCCTTTTGCACAAGGAGTCTAAATACAGACCAAAACTGTACGTATCCCAGCTGCTTTTTATGTTAAATAGCAATTAAACTTTTTCTTATCTAGGCCATACTTAATACTAAGTGATACACTAAAATATTGTGATTAATAATGGGAAGTGATAAATGTTATTATATAGATACACAAGGCTACAAGAGCAGAGGGAGAGGAAATTATGATGATCATGGATGGCCTGCACAGGAGATAGTATATTCATCTGCTTGACTGTCATAGCAAAATACCACCAACTGGGAAGTTTACACAGCATTTATTTTTTTCTCAGATTTGGGTGTTGGAAGTCAAAGATCAAGGGTTGTTTTTTGATGAAGCCTCTTCTTCTGACTTGTGGATGGCTGTTTTCTGGCCATGTTCTTACATGAACTTTCTTTTGCACAAAGAAATATCCATTTCTGTGTCTCTTCCTCTTATCAAGACACTGCCCTTTTGGATTAGTGACCCACCCTATGACTTCATGTAACCTTAATTACCTCTCTACAAACACCTGTCACCAAAAACAATCACTTAGGGGTTGGGTCTTCAACATATGAAATTTGGGGAGAATATAATTCAGTCTCTAACAGGTGGTACATCAATTAGACTTGTAAAGCTGAGTAGAACTTAAGTATACAGAAACTTCAGGTGTTGAAAACAAAAGGATTGAGTAGGAATATCCAGGATATATACATGAAACAGGAGTGCTCTGGCAGTTTGGACTATAATTGCCATAAAAATTGGACTCTGAAGGTTATAAATTAGAAGAAAGAGTTGGAAAGCTTATTTGGGGATTAAAGGCCAGGCTCAAATTTGTACTTCGTTGTTCAGAGAATGAAGAGTCATTGAAGGTTTATGAGCTGAGGAAAGACATGATCAGAATTGAGCTTCAGAAAGATAATTTGAGCAATGTATGAGAGACTGGAGTGAGTGGAGACTGGAAGCAGAAAGACCAATAGAAAAAATTATTATATTATTTTGGGAAAGAGATAATGACTTCAAAATTATATTGTTAAATACAGACATTGTTTTGTTTTCAAAGTGTGACTTTTAATATTTTTCTTATCACTATTTTTCCATTTCATTTTTTTCTTTTTTCTTTTTCTTTTTGACAGGCAGAGTGGACAGTGAGAGAGAGATAAAGAGAGAAAGGTCTTCCTTTGCCATTGGTTCACCCTCCAATGGCCGCTACAGCCAGTGCGCTGTGGCCAGCGCACCGCGCTGATCCGATGGCAGGAGCCAGGTACTTATCCTGGTCTCCCGTGGGGTGCAGGGCCCAAGGACTTGGGCCATCCTCCACTGCATTCATTCCCTGGCCACAGCAGAGAGCTGGCCTGGAAGAGGGGCAACCGGGACAGAATCCAGCGCCCCGACCGGGACTAGAATCTGGTGTGCCGGTGCCACAAGGCGGAGGATTAGCCTAGTGAGCCGTGGCGCTGGCCTCCATTTCATTTTTGGCAATCTCATTTGCACTTTTGTCATTACTTTTTTCTGTTCTGAAGCCTTAATCTCACTATTGAGAAAGTCCTATGGACAAGTAAATGAAACTTACACTCAGTGGTTAAGGAATTTTTGAAAATTTCAAAGAGAGAATAAGTCACCTGTCATACAGCCAGAATATTCATCAGGCAATTGGATTCACCTATGCAAAGCTTTACTTTTTGGGTATTCACACAACCTAAATATGTCACAACTTAAAACTTAACTGTCCACAGAAAACACCAACTGAGCTTTTGAGTTTCATTGAGACATTTTGTATTCAACTGTGCACAACGTGACAACTAAGTTAACATTCAGCCTGCTATCCATATCATTCAAAATAAGCAGCAGTGTTTATTATGTGAATAGGAGTTTCAAAAAATTCTTGATAAAACCTCTTGTGTAACAAAAACAGCTTATTTTGCTTGCATTTTAGCTTTCTGAGTTGTTTACTTTTTCATGGCTTTTTCAAAACAACCTCAATTCTTCTCATGCTGGAATTCAGCCCACAGCTCTTTTCATGAAAACTAGAACTCCAGTTCATTTGGCATTGGTCCAGCTGATCCTTATCAGAAATAATTTAAATAGTTATTGTTTCCAAATAGCCCTGCAAGCTTATTGCTATATTTTTTCCCAGACCAGAGGATCAGGAGGTTATAGCACACTCCTGTAGCTTCTCTGCAGTGCCAGAATTGCAACCTACTAGCCTAGTTTGCAGAGCAAGAAAATATGTCATTCAATAAGTAACTACCGACCTACTATCAAGGACAAAAGATGGGCCAGCCATTGTCCAGCATACAAATGGAATCGCTGCTCATTGACTTGTAGACTTGATTTCAGATTTTTGAAAGCAATTTTCCAGATTTTCCATAACCAGAGAATTCTAAGAGCTCTGGCCTGTTTGAAATTCACTTGGAATGGCTAGGGCCTCCCTAGTAGAAGACATGTGCATGCTTCTCCTCCACTCCTACCAACGTCTTCTACTGTCGTAAAACACACATACAACCGCCGTATCCATAACTGTTTGGTATAAGATTTAGTAGTATTAAATATATTCATAATGTTCCGTGATCATTACCAACATCCATCTCTTTAACTCTTTTCATCTTGTAAAACTGAAACTTCAGACCCAGAGTGGGAAATATCACCATGCTTACACATCAGTGCAAATACGTAAAATTTGTAGTTTAAAAAATAGCAAAAAAAGAAAAACAGAATAATTTCCCATTCTCCTTTTCTGCAGCCCTTGGAAGTCACCCTTCTGTTTCTCACATCCATGATTTTGTCGACTATAAGTATCTTTTTTCTTAAATTTTTATTTATTTATTTGAGAGGCAGAGTTACAGAGAGAGGGAGAGACAGAGAGGTCTTCCATCCGCTGTTTCAGCCCCTGAACCACAAGGGCCAAAGCTGAGCCGATATGAAGCCAGGAGCCAGGAGCGTGACGCAGGGGCCCAAGCACTTGGGCCATCTTCTACTGCTTTCCCCAGTCATAACAGGGAGCTGGATTGGAAGAGGAGCAGCCAGAACACAAACCCAGTGACCATATGGGATTCTGGTGCCACAGGCAGAGGCTTAGCCCACTACGCCACAGCGCAAGCCCAGATTATAAGTATTTTAGATAAGTGGAATTATACTGCATGCATTCATCTTTTTGTGACTGCTTTTTTAACATAGCATTAACAAATTAAACATTCATCCATATTGTAGCATGTTGGAATTTCTAGCTATTGGCTAAATTTGTGCCAAGGTATCTGTTGTAGCTATTTTGAATGAATTGCTCTTAAAATTTCTTTTCTAGTTAGTTAATCATTGTTGTATAAAAATGTTGCCAATATTTAAGTATTGATTTTGTATCCTATGATTTTGCTGAATGCACTTGTCAGTTCTATACTCTCTGTGAAGTGTTTAGGATTCTTTCTCTGTAAAATGCTATCACCTCCAAATTGGAATAATTTGACTGCCTTTTTTCTTATTTGTACACTTTTTATTTTTTTTTCTCCTGCCTAAGTGCTCTGGCTAAAACTTCCAGTACCATATTGAAAAATATCAGTAAGATTAGAGGATTTTTTTACCTTTTCTTCATTCAGTATGATAGTGATTCTGGGTTTATCATATACAGCTGTTATCATATTGAGGTGCATTCCTTCTATAAGCAATTTGTTCAAATTTTTTTTAATCATGAGTAGATGTTGGATTTCATTGAATGCTTTTCCTGCATCAAATGATCATATGATTTTCATCCTTCATTCAGATAATGTGATAGATTACATTTATTTATTTTTTTGATACAAACAGAAATTTCTTTATTTTTTTCTTCTTTTTAAATTTTTTTTAAATTTTTATTTAATGAATATAAATTTCCAAAGTACAGCTTATGGATTACAATGGCTTCCCTCCCATAACGTCCCTCCCACCTGCAACCCTCCCCTTTCCCACTCCCTCTCCCCTTCCATTCACATCAAGATTCATTTTCGATTCTCTTTATATACAGAAGATCAGTTTAGCATACATTAAGTAAAGATTTCAACAGTTTGCTCCCACACAGAAACATAAAGTGAAAAATACTGTTTGAGTACTCGTTATAGCATTAAATCTCAATGTACAGCACACTAAGGACAGAGATCCTACATGAGGAGTAAGTGCACAGTGACTCCTGTTGTTGACTTACCAAATTGACACTCTTGTTTATGGCATCAGTAATCACCCTAGGCTCTTGTCATGAGCTGCCAAGGCTATGGAAGCCCCCTGAGTTCACTGACTCTGATCATATTTAGACAAGGCCATGGTCAAAGTGGAAGTTCTCTCCTCCCTTCAGAGAAAGGTACCTCCTTCTTTGATGACCCTTCTTTCCACTGGGATCTCACTCATGGAGATCTTTCATTTAGGTTTTTTTTTTTTCCCCCAGAGTGTCTTGGCTTTCCATGCCTGAAATACTCTCATGGGATTTTCAGCCGGATCCGCATGCCTTAAGGGCTGATTCTGAGGCCAGAGTGCTGTTTAGGACATCTGCCATTCTATGAGTCTGCTGTGTATCTCACTTCCCATGTTGGATCACTCTCTCCCTCTTTGATTCTATCAGCTAGTATTTGCAGACACTAGTCTTGTTTATGTGCTCCCTTTGGTTCTTAGTCCTATCATTATGATCAATTGTGAACAGAAATTGATCACTGGGACTAGTGAGATGGCATTGGTACATGCCACCTTGATGGGATTGAATTGGAATCCCCTGGTATGTTTCTAACTCTACCGTTTGAGGTAAGTCAGCTTGAGCATGTCCCAAATTGCACATCTCTTCCCTCTCTTATTCCCACTCTTATATTTAACAGTGATCACTTTTCAGTTAAGTTTCAGCACTTAAGAAGAATTGTGTATTGATTACAGTATTCAACCAAAAGTATTAAGTAGAACAAACAAAAAAATACTAAGAGGGATAACATATATTGATTTTCAAATGTTGAACCGTTCTTGTATCTATGGGATAAATCCCACTTGATTGTGGCAAATAACTTTTTGTTGTGTTTTGGGGTTCAATATGCTAGCATTTCTTTAAAAGAATTTTACATCTATGTCCATTAAAGAGAATGGTCTGTAGTTTGTTTTCCTCATATCGTTCTATGATTTTCAGAATCAAGGTAATGCTGGACTCATTGAATAAGTTAGGAAGAGCTCCCTCTTTTTCAATTGTTTGGAATAGTGTGAAAATAACTGGTATTTATTCTTCATTAAAAATTTGGTGGGATTTAGCAGGGAAGTGATTAAGTCCTTGGTTTTTCTTGGCTGTGACACTTTTGATTACTGATTCAATCTCAATGCTCATTATTGGTCTATTAGGTTTTCTATGCCTTTATGATTCAGTTTTGGTAGTTGTTCCAGGAAATTTACCCTGTTTTTTCTCAGTTTTCCAATTAATTGGCAAAGAATTAATTGTTCATAAGAATCTCCAAAGCTTTTTTTGTGTTTCTATGTTAGCAGTTGTGATATCTTCTTTTTAGGCTCTATTTGTGTGTGTGTGTGTGTGTTTGTCTTCTCTCTCCTTTTTTCTCAATCTGGCTAAAGCTTTATTGATTCTATCTTTTTTTAAAAAAAACTTCATTTCATTAATCTTTTACATTGTTCTTAGGCTTTATTTTATTTATCCCCACTTTGATATTTATTATTTCTTTTCTTCTATTGACTTTGCATTTGATTTGTTTTATTTGTCGAGGTCCTTGAGAGTCATTGTAAGGTTATTTATAGCTTTCTATTTTTTTTTTTTTGACAGGCAGAGTTAGACACTGAGAGAGAGAGATAGAGAGACAGAGAGAAAGGTCTTCCTTTGCCTTTGGTTCACCACCCAAATGGCCACCACTGCCGGCGCTTTGCTGCGATCCTAAGCCAGGAGCCACACGCCTCCTTCTGGTCTCCCATGTGGGTGCAGGGCCCAAGGACTTGGGCCATCCTCCACTGCACTCCCGGGCCACAGCAGAGAGCTGGACTGGAAGAGGAGCAACCAGGACAGAACCGGCACCCCAACCAGGACTAGAACCTAGAGTGCTGGAGCCGTAGGTAGAGGATTAGCCTAGTGAGCCATGGCACCGGCCCAGTTATTTATAACTTTCTATTTTTTTATATTGCCATTTATTACTGCATAAATTTCCCTATTAGTGAGGCTTTTGCTATATCTCATATATTTTGTTATGATTTGTTTTGTTTTCATTAGTATAAAGGAATTTATAAATTTCCCTTCTGCTTTTTTCAGAGACTTATTGTTCATTCAGAAGCCAGTTACTCAATATTCATGTATTTGTTAACTTTTAACATTTCTTTTGTTGTTGATTTCTAGTTTTATTCCAATGAAATCAGACATGATGTATGATATGATTTTGTTAAGACTTGTTTTATGTCCTAATATAGGATCAATCCTAGAGATGTTCTGTGTGTTGATGAAAATAATGAGTATTCTGGAACTGTTGGAATATTCTGTAAATATATGTTAGGTCCATTTGGTCTATGATGCAATTTAATTTTGTGTTTCTTTGTTGATTTCTCATGTGGTTGATGTATCCATTGATGAAAGTGACGTACTGAAGTCCCCTATCATTATAACATTCAGAATTCTGGTTTTTGGCCTAATACTATTTGTTTCATAAAATTGGGTGCTTTGGCATTAGGTATATAAAAAGCAATTGTTATATCTTCACATTGAATTGATCTTTTCATCATTGTATAGTTATCTTTTTGTCTCCCTTTGTCATTTTTGTCTTTATATCTATTTTTCTGACATAAGTATAGCTATTTCTTCTTGGTTTTGGTTTCTGTTTGCATAGAAGACTTTTACCATCCTTTCACTTTCAATCTGTGTGTGTCTTTACAGGAGAGTAGAATTTCTTGTAGGCAGCATATTACTGAGACTTTTTTATGCATTCAGCCAGTCTGTATATTTGAATTGGGGAATTACTCTATTTTCCTTCAAAGTTGTTATTGATAAGTAATGACTTAAACTTGTCATTTTTAAAACATGTTCTGTGGCTTGTGACCATCTTTTGTTCTTTTCCTAGTGGGAGTTATGCTTTCACATGTTTTCATGGTGGTAATTACTTCCATTTGTTTCTGTCTAAAGGACTCATCTAAGCGTGCTTTAATAAGGCATGTTCAAGACATGATGGCTTTCTTCAGTTTTTGTTTGTTTTGTAATGTCTTTATTTCTCCTTCATTTATGAAGGATATCTTCACTGGATAAGTATTCTGGATTGGCATTCATTTTCTTTAAGAATTTGAAATGTATCATTAAATTCCCTACAGGCTGTTAGCATTTTTCTTTTGTAAATTTTATAATTCTCTGTGTTGTACTTTTGAGAGTGTAATTATATTCTGTTGTGGTGAGGGTGTTTTGTGGTCATGTATGTTTGGAGTCTTATGGGTCTTCTGCACTTGGATGTCCATTTCTTTCTCAATTTTAGAGAAACTTTCAGCTATTATTTCACTGAATAGATTTTCTTCTATTACTCTTCTCTTCTCTCTCATCAAGCCCCAAAATTTAAATTTGTGTTGATTGAATGGTGTCCTGAAGATCTTGGCACTGTCTTCATTCTTATTTATTCATTTGTTTTTGGCCTAACTGGGATATTTCAAATGACCTGTCCTCAGTTTGGGATATCATTTCTTTTGCTTGGTCAAGTCTGCTGTTGAGGCTTTCAACTCCTTTGTCTTGTTTTTAATTTGAATTACTGTATCCTTCATTGTTAAAATTTCTGTTTTTACTTTAAAGATCTATTTCATTAAAGTTCTCATTCTTATTATGCATTGTTTTCTTTTTTAAAAAATTTATTTATTTATGCGTCTGAAAGTCAGTATTGCGGCACTCGGCACCTGTTGTCAGTCTCTGTGGTGGCCCCATCTCATATTCATGAGTAGGGAGGCAGTGGTATTAGGAAAAAGGGCATAGGACCCTCGTTTCAGGACACAGCGTAGCTCACCTTCCACAAGCCAAGCCACCTGACCTCTGCCCTGCAGGATATTGCTCTGGCTGTGTTGTTGGGTCACAGTCATTCTGCTGGATCAAGTTTGAATAGCAAAGCTACAGCCCACTAAGTAACGTGGCAGATTATCTGTGGAGGTCTAGGAACAGGGACACATAGAGGCCTCTGGCCCACAGAGCAGTAGGAATACAGTCAAGATCTCCTTTCTCAACGTGGCCCCAAGCTACTGCATGCTGAGCTCTTGGGCTTGGGGAAACAATACTAGTTCCTTCTCTGGAGTAAACTTCTTGTGTAGACTCCATGATGTTCCCACAATGGAGCTACAAGCTTATGGCCATCCTAGCCAGCTTTTGTGGTATCTGACATTATGCGGTCTATTGAGACTTTTATAAGGTGGCTTTTGTAGTAAATAGCTTTCTCTTAAAAAAAATACCTAAGGTGTCACTTTGGTAGCCTGTGCTGACTTTAATTCTAATTAGGTGCGATACTAGAGTCTCATTTTCTCATTTTATCTTCTTCAGCTGTAATTTATAACTTTGGACATCATGACAGCAGTAGCAGTGTCAGAGCCCATCTGTCTGAACAATCTACATGAGTATGGTACACACAGCAGTGGGGCCAGGGGGCCTGCTGTGTAAACACTTTAGCATGCCTGGGAAGATTCAGTGCAGTGTGCATGCATAGCAACTGGGATATACCTATTATTCTCCAGAGGTTGTGCAAAGTTGGGGCTATTCCAGCAGGCCCTGTGCAGATGTTGTGCAGTCCACATGGTAGTGAAGGCCAAGCACTCTGCTCTCTGGAATGCACAGTCTTTGGGGACTGCATCGGTTGGAACCACCCTAGCCTACCCTGATAGGTGAGATGTAATGTGTGTGGCTACCCTGGTAGGTGAGATGTAATTTGTGTGGTACACACTGCTCTGTCTCCATGAGTGGCATAGATACGGAGTCACTCCAGCAGCCCAGAAGGTGGGTGAATCATGGCAGTGGGAGGCGGATATGGTTAGGTTTGGTCTGAATCAGTCCTGTAGCAGGGGACTGCAGCAGTGGAAAGTACCTCCTGAACTGGGTTTTCCTGCTGGATCGGGGCAATGCTATATGACTCCTGTTCGCTTCCCAACAAGGTTCAGGCCATTTGAGGTCTTGAAGAGCTCTCAGAAGCACAATCATCAGGTATCTTGGTGCCAGTGTGGACTGATGGGGACTTCCAGTTTACCTTTTCTTTATCCATAGGGGGCTTTCTCAAGTTCAAACCTGTGCACACTGAGATGAGGGGGTACTCAATGCAAGGCTCTTAACTTCCTTTTTGACCACACCACATGGAGTCTATTTGTTCCATTTTCTCCATTTCCTTCAGACTACATTCCAACACTAACTCCTACCAATATTCTAATCATATCATGGCTGTTTTTCCTTCTTATTTTTATCATTTGTGGAAAGAAAACGCATCCAGTGTTTCTATTCAACTCTGTTGCCAGAACCACAAAGTTTCACTTTGTGATTGATTCCTAACTTCATCCCACTGTGATCAGAGAAGATATTTTGTATAACTATTTGCTTTACATCTGTTGAGATTTAATATGTGGCTTGATATATTTTCTATACCACAAAATATTCCATGTGCACTTGAGAAATTTGTGTGTGCTGTTTGGTGTAGAATGTTCTGCATCTGTCTGTATGAACTAGTCAGTTTACTGTGTTCTGTTTTCATACTAACCCTCTCTCTGGTTGTTGTATTCATTATTAAAAGTTGGGCATTGAAACCTCCAACTATTATCACAGAAGTATATTGTCCCTTCAATTCGGTGACTTTTTGGCTCCCATGTTCCATGGTTTATCATTATGTATGTTAATGTTTAAAATGGTCAAATATTCTTATATGAAATCTTCCATTATTACATGGATTGTCTTTTATCCACTAAAATTAATTTTTATTTAAAATCTACTTTTTTACAGTTTATTCATTTGAAAAGGAGGGATATAGGAAAGGGGGAGAGACAAACATCTTCCATTTGTTTGATCACATCCCAGGTGACTACAATAGCCTGGTCTGGGCATGACCAAAGCTAGAGCCAGTAAGTGGTCTTCCACATGAATAACTGCTCTTCCACATGAATAGCTGTGGCTCAAGTACTTGTTCCACCTTCTGCTGCCTTCCCAGGCACATTAGCAGGAAGCTGAATCTAAAGTCAAGCACTTGAGACTTAACTGGCACTCTAATAGGGAATGTAATGTTGCAAGGGGCAGTTTAACTTGCTGTACCAAATGCTGGCTTCCTAAAATTCATTTTTTTCTGATGCTCTATGGTCACCCCTGATGTGTTCTTGTTGTTTAATTGCATGGAAATATTTTTCCATCTTTTCACTTTCAATATATTTGTGTCTTTGGAGCCAGAATGCATCTCTCATACACAACATAGAGTTAGATTATATGTTTTTATTCATGCTGCTAGTCACTCTTTTTTGAGTACTGAGTTTAATCTATTTACATATAAAGTTCTTACTGATAACAGGGAACTTAGTTCTGTCATTTTGTTTTTTATATACCTTATAGCCTTATTGTTTCTTATTTCCTGCATTGCTATCTTCTTCCATATTCAGTTGATATTTTTGTAATGAAAGTTACCATGGGGATTGTATTTAACATCCCAAAAGTATAATATTCTAATTTAAATTTACACAAGCTTAAATTCAGTAACATAAAAAGTTATTCTCAGCTACAACTCTATCCTCACTGCTTTTGGTTGCTGATGTCACAAAATTCTCTTTATTAGAGCACAGGAAAACATACAGTCAAACCAAAGAAAAGAAGAGGAAATTAAAAATCTAAAAAATATTGTTGGGAATCTACAGGATACTATTAAAAAAACCAACATTCGAGTTCTAGGAGTTCCTGAAGGCATGGAGAGAGAGAAAGAATTAGAAGGCCTTTTTAGTGAGATACTAGCAGAGAACTTTCCAGGTTTGGAGAAGGACAGAGACATCCTAGTACAGGAAGCTCATAGAACCCCCAATAAACATGACCAAAAGAGATCCTCACCACGACACGTTGTAATTAAACTCCCCACAGTGAAACACAAAGAAAAGATCCTAAAATGTGCAAGAGAGAAACGTCAGATTACTCTCAGAGGATCTCCAATCAGACTCACAGCAGACTTCTCATCAGAAACACGACAGGCTAGGAGGGAATGGCAAGACATAGCACAGGTGCTAAGAGAGAAAAATTGCCAGCCCAGAATATTATATCCTGCCAAGCTCTCATTTGTGAATGAAGGTGAAATAAAGACCTTTCATAGCAAACAGAAATTGAAAGACTTTGTGGCCACTCGTCCGGCCCTGCAAAAGATACTTAAAGATGTGCTACATTCAGAAACACAGAAACACGGCCATCAATATGAAAGAAGGGAAAGGAAGAACACCTACCAGTAAAAGAGCATGGGAAGCTCAAAGCATATACTAGAAAATATTTCCGGGAAAATGGCAGGGCAAAGTCAATACGTATCAATTGTCACATTGAACATTAATGGTCTGAATTCTTCAGTTAAAAGACACCGTTTGGCTGACTGGCTCAAAGAACACAATCCAACTATTTGTTGCCTACAAGAAACACATCTCTCTAACAAAGAGGCATGCAGACTGAAAGTGAAAGGTTGGAAAAAGATATTCCATGCCAACAGAAACCAAAAAAAAAGTAGGTGTAGCCATATTAATATCAGACAAAATAAACTTTAATACAAAAACAGTTAAGAGAGACAAAGAGGGACACTATATAATGATTAAGGGTTCAATTCAACAGGAAGATGTAACTATTATAAATGTATATGCACCTAATTACAGGGCACCAGTCTACTTAAAAGATATGTTAAGGGACTTAAAGGGAGATTTAGATTCCAATACAATAGTACTGGGGGACTTCAATACTCCACTCTCAGAAATAGACAGATCAATAGGACAGAAGATCAACAAGGAAACAGCAGATTTAATTGACACTATTGCCCAAATGGATCTAACAGATATCTACAGAACTTTCAACCCTACATCTACAGACTTCACATTCTTCTCAGCAGTGCATGGAACCTTCTCTAGGATTGATCACATACTAGGCCATAAAGCAAGTCTCAGCAAATTTAAAAGAATTAGAATCATACCATGCAGCTTCTCAGACCATAAAGGAATGAAGTTGTAAATTAGCAACTCAGGAAACCCCAGAAAGTATGCAAACACATGGAGACTGAACAACATGCTCCTGAATGAACACTGGGTCATTCAAGAAATCAAAAAAGAAATCAAAAACTTTCTGGAAGTAAATGAAGACAACAACACAACATATCAAAACTTATGGGATACAGCAAAAGCAGTATTGAGAGACAAATTTATAGCAATAGGTGCCTATATCAAGAAATTGGAAAGGTACCAAATAAATGAGCTTTCAGCACATCTCAAGGACCTAGAAAAACTGCAGCAAACCAAACCCAAATCTAGTAGGAGAAGAGAAATAATTAAAACCAGAGAAGAAATTAACAGGATTGAATCCAAAAAAAAAAAAAACACTACAAAAATTCAGCCAAGCGAGAAGCTGGTTTTTTGAAAAAATAAACAAAATTGACACCCCATTGACCCAACTAACTAAAAAAAGAAGAGAAAAGACCCAAATCAATAAAATCAGAGATGAAAAAGGAAACGTAACAACAGACACCACAGAAATCAAAAGAATCATCAGAAATTACTACAAGGACCTGTATGCCAGCAAACAGGAAAATCTATCAGAAATGGATAGATTCCTGGACACATGCAATCTACCAAAATTGAACCAGGAAGACATCGAAAACCTAAATAGACCCATAACTGAAACAGAAATTGAAAGAGTAATTAAGGCCCTCCCAACAAAGAAAAGCCCAGGACCAGATGGATTCACTGCTGAATTCTACCAGACATTTAAAGAAGAACTAATCCCATTTCTTCTCAAACTATTCAGAACAATAGAAAAAGAGGGAATCCTCCCAAATTCTTTCTATGAAGCCAGCATCACCTTAATCCCTAAGCCAGAAAAAGATGCAGCACTGAAATAAAATTACAGACCAATATCCCTGATGAACATAGATGCAAAAATCCTCAATAAAATTCTGGCCTATAGAGTACAACAACACATCAGGAAAATCATCCACCCAGACCAAGTGGGATTCATCCCTGGTATGCAGGGATGGTTCAACATTCGCAAATCAATCAATGTGATTCACCACATTAACAGACTGCAAAGAAAAACCATATGATTATCTCAATAGATGCAGAGAAAGCATTCGATAAAATTCAACACCCTTTCATGATGAAAACTCTAAGCAAATTGGGTATAGAAGGAACATTCCTCAATATAATCAAAGCAATTTATAAAAAACCCACAGCCAGCATCCTACTGAATGGGGAAAAGTTGGAAGCATTTCCACTGAAATCTGGCACCAGGCAGGGATGCCCACTCTCACCACTGCTATTTAACATAGTTCTGGAAGTTTTAGCCAGAGCCATCAGACAAGAAAAAGAAATCAAAGGAATACAAATCGAGAAGGAAGAAGTCAAACTATCCCTCTTTGCAGACGATATGATTCTGTACTTAGAGGATCCAAAGAACTCTACTAAGAGACTATTGGAACTCATAGAGGAGTTTGGCAAAGTGGCAGGATATAAAATCAATGCACAAAAATCAACAGCCTTTGTATACACAAGCAATGCCATGACTGAGAAAGAACTGCTAAGATCAATCCCATTCACAATAGCTACAAAAACAATCAAATACCTTGGAATAAACTTAACCAAGGACGTTAAAGATCTCTACGATGAGAATTACAAAATCTTAAAGAAAGAAATAGAAGAGGATACCAAAAAATGAAAAAATCTTCCATGCTCATGGATTGGAAGAATCAATATCATCAAAATGTCCATTCTCCCGAAAGCAATTTATAAATTCAATGCAATACCAATCAAGATACCAAAGACATTCTTCTCAGATCTAGAAAAAATGATGCTGAAATTCATATGGAGGCACAAGAGACCTCGAATAGCTAAAGCAATCTTGTACAACAAAAACAAAGCTGGAGGCATCACAATACCAGATTTCAGGACATACTACAGGGCAGTTGTAATCAAAACAGCATGGTACTGGTACAGAAACAGATGGATAGACCAATGGAACAGAATTGAAACACCAGAAATCAACCCAAACATCTACAGCCAACTTATATTTGACCAAGGATCTAAAACCAATTCCTGGAGCAAGGACAGTCTATTCAATAAATGGTGCTGGGAAAACTGGATTTCCACGTGCAGAAGCATGAAGCAAGACCCCTACCTTACTCCTTACACAAAAATCCACTCAACGTGGATTAAAGACCTAAATCTATGACCTGACACCATCAAGTTAATAGAGAACATTGGAGAAACCCTTCAAGATATTGGCACAGGCAAAGAATTTCTGGAAAAGACCCAGGAGGCACAGGCAGTCAAAGCCAAAATCAACTATTGGGATTGCATCAAATTGAGACGTTTCTGTACTGCAAAGAAACAGTCAGGAGAGTGAAGAGACAACCGACAGAATGGGAAAAAATATTTGCAAACTATGCAACAGATAAAGGGTTAATAACAAGAATCTACAAAGAGATCAAGAAACTCCACAAAAACAAAACCAACAACCCACTTAAGAGATGGGCCAAGGACCTCAATAGAGATTTTTCAAAAGAGGAAATCCAAATGGCCAACAGACACATGAAAAAATGTTCAAGGTCACTAGCAATCAGGGAAATGCAAATCAAAACCACAATGAGGTTTCATCTCACCCTGGTTAGATGGCTCACATACAGAAATCTACCAACAACAGATGCTGGCGAGGATGTGGGGAAAAAGGGACACTAACACACTGTTGGTGGGAATGCAAACTGGTCAAGCCACTCTGGAAATCAGTCTGGAGATTCCTCAGAAACCTGAATATAACCCTACCGTTCAACCCAGCCATCCCACTCCTTGGAATTTACCCAAAGGAGTTTAAATTGACACACAAAAAAGCGGTCTGCACCCTAATGTTTATTGCAGCACAATTCACAATAGCCAAGACCTGGAACCAACCTAAATGCCCATCAACGGTAGACTGGATAAAGAAATTATGGGATATGTACTCTTTAGAATACTATACCGCAGTAAGAAACAACGAAATCCAGTCATTTGCAACAAAATGGAGGAATCTGGAACACATCATGCTGAGTGAAGTAAGCCAGTCCCAAAGGGACAAATACCATATGTTCTCCCTGATCGGTGACAACTGACTGAACACCAAAAAGGAAACCTCCTGAAGTGAAATGGACACTATGAGAAATGGTGACTTGATCAGCATAGCCCTGACTGTTAATGAACAACTTAATACATTATCCCTCTTAGTATTTTTTTTGTCTGTTCTACTTAATCTGACTGGTTTAATTCTGTAATTATCACACAGTTATTTTTAAGTGTTGAAAATTAACTGAAATGTGATCCCTGTTAAACGTAAGAGTGGGAATAAGAGAGGGAAGAGATGTACAATTTGGGACATGCTCAAGCTGACTTGCCCCAAATGGGAGAGTTAGAAACATACCAGGGGATTCCAATTCAATCCTATCAAGGTGGCATGTACCAATGCCATCTCACTATTCCAAGTGATAAATTTCAGTTCACAGTTGATCATAATGAAAGGACTAAGAGTCAAACGGAGCACATAAACAAGTCTAGTACCTGCTAACACTAACCGATAGAATAAATAAAGGGGAGAGTGATCCAACGTGGGAAGTGAGATACTCAGCAGACTCATAGAATGGCAGATGTCCTAAATAGCACTCTGGCCTCAGAATCAGCCCTTAAGGCATTCGGATCTGGCTGAAAAGCCCATGAGAGTATTTCAGGCATGGAAAGCCAAGACACTCTGGCAAAAAGATCTCTGTGAGTGAGATCCCAGTGGAAAGAACAGGTCTTCAAAGAAGGAGGTACCTTCCTCTGAAGGGAGGAGAGAACCTCCACTTTGACTATGACCTTGTCTAAACAAGATAAGAGTCAGAGAACTCAAGGGGCTTCCATAGCCTTGGAAACTCATGACTGGTGCATAGGGAGATTACTGATGCCATAAACAGGAGTGTCAATTTGTTAAGTCAACAACAGGAGTCACGGTGCACTTACTCCTCATGTAGGATCTCTGTCCTTAATGTGCTGTACATTGAGGCTTAATGCTATAACGAGTACTCAAACAGTATATTTCACTTTGTGTTTCTATGGGGGTGCAAACTGTTGAAATCTTTACTTAATGTATACTAAATGATCTTCTGTTAAAAAAAAAGAGAGAAATTAGCAATTCCCAACTTGACTCTCACTGGGATTAAACATGAAAATATGTCTGATCTGATTTCATCATCATTTAAAAAAAATCATCTATTATTTTTCACTTTATGTTTCTGTGTGGGAGCAAACTGTTGAAATCCATACTTAATGTATACTAAGCTGATCTTCTGTATATTAAGATAATCGAAAATGAATCTTGATGTGAATGGAAGGGGAGAGGGAGTGGGAAAGGGGAGGGTTGTGGGTAGGAGGGACGGTATGGGGGGGAAGCCATTGTAATCCATCAGTCGTACTTTGGAAATTTATATTCATTAAATAAAAGTTAAAAAAAAAAAACCCAAAATTCTCTTTATATATTGTGTGCTTAAAAGCATAAACTAGCAACTTTTCTAAATGTATTAATATCTTAAGTTATACAGGAAACAAAGTGTAGAGTCCCAAATTATTTTTTTTACTTTTTATTTTTTTTTTGCTTTCAAACTTTTATTTGATGAATATAAATTTCCAAAGTACAGCTTATGGATTACAATGGCTTCCCCCCCATAACGTCCCTCCCACCCGCAACCCTCCCCTTTCCCACTCCCTCTCCCCTTCCATTCACATCAAGATTCATTTTCAATTCTCTTTATATAGAGAAGATCAGTTTAGCATACATTAAGTAAAGATTTCAACAGTTTGCTCCCACACAGAAACATAAAGTGAAAAATACTGTTTGAGTACTAGTTATAGCATTAAATCTCAATGTACAGCACACTAAGGACAGAGATCCTACATGAGGAGTAAGTGCACAGTGACTCCTGTTGTTGACTTAACAAATTGACACTCTTGTTTATGGCATCAGTAGTCACCCTAGGCTCTTGTCATGAGCTGCCAAGGCTATGGAAGCCCCCTGAGTTCACTGACTCTGATCATATTTAGACAAGGCCATGGTCAAAGTGGAAGTTCTCTCCTCCCTTCAGAGAAAGGTACCTCCTTCTTTGATGACCCTTCTTTCCACTGGGATCTCACTCGCAGAGATCTTTCATTTAGGTTTTTTTTTTTTTTTTTCCCAGAGTGTCTTGGCTTTCCATGCCTGAAATACTCTCATGGGCTTTTTGCAGACACTAGTCTTGTTTATGTGATCCCTTTGGTTCTTAGTCCTATCATTATGATCAATTGTGAACAGAAATTGATCACTGGGACAAGTGAGATGGCATTGGTACATGCCACTTTGATGGGATTGAATTGGAATCCCCTGGTGTGTTTCTAACTCTACCGTTTGAGGTAAGTCAGCTTGAGCATATCCCGAATTGCACATCTCTTCCCTCTCTTATTCCCACTCTTACATTTAACAGTGATCACTTTTCAGTTAAGTTTCAGCACTTAAGAATAATTGTGTATTGATTACAGTATTCAACCAAAAGTATTAACTAGAACAAACAAAAAAAATACTAAGAGGGATAACATATCAAGTTGCTCATCAACAGTCAGGGTGAGGGCTGCTCAAGTCACCGTTTCTCCTAGTATTCATTTCACTTTAACAGGTTTCCTTTTTGGTGCTCAGTTAGTTGTCACCTATCAAGGAGAGCAAGTGGTATTTGTCCCTTTGGGATTGGCTTATTACACTCAGCATAATTTTTTCCAAATTCCTAACAGGGATCACTTTTCAGTTAAAATTTAAACACCTAAGAATAATTGTGTGTTAATTACAGAGTTCAACCAATGGTACTAGAACAAAAACAATGAAACCCGGTCATTTGCAGCAAGATGGAAGAATTTGGAAAACATCATGCTGAGTGAATTGAGCCAGTCCCAAAGGGACAAATATCATATGTTCTCCCTGATCGGCGACTACTAACTGAGCACCAAGGGGGAAACTTGTTGAAATGAAATGGACACTATGAGAAACAGTGACTTGATCAGGTCTTGTCCTGATGGTTGATGTACAATGTAATACTTTATCCATTTTAGTCTTTTTTTTTTTTTGTTCTAGTACCATTGGAAGTTCCAAATTAAAGTTACAATAGCATTAACTTTTAGGTTAACAGTTGTTTTTAAATTTATTTCTGAAATCATGTAGAAAATTAAATATGGAATTAAAAGAAAAGCCACAAAATATCAACTTTTTATAGTTACCCACTTATTTATCATTATTGAGATCTTTATTTCTTCAAGTTACTATCTAGGGTGCTTTTATTTTATCCTGAAAACCTCTCTTTAGCAATTATTTTTCAAATTTTTTATTTGAGATGAAGAGTGAGAGAGAGAAAAGAACTTCCACCCACTGATTAACTCTCTAAATGCCCTCAATGGACTGGACTGGGTCAAGCTGAAGATGGGAGCTGAGCACTTCAGGACTTCCCACTTGGGTTGCAGGAAACCAATCATTTAAACCATCACAGCTGCTGCCAGGGTCCACACTAGTAGGAACCAGGGAACTAAACCCAGGCATTCTGATATAGGACATGGCTGTCTTAACTGGCACCTCATGCAAGTATCCACATTTCTCGAGCATTTCTTGAGGACAAGTTTATTGGTAATGCTCTCCCTCATATGTTGTTTATCTGGGCATAGCTTAATTTCTTCTTCGCTTTTGAAAGATAATTTTGCCAGATATAGGACTTGTGGTTGTTGATTCTCCGCCCCCCCCCAGCATTTTGATTATAGAAGCCCATTGTCTCCTCACTCTAAAGTCTCTGAGGAGAAATCTACTAATGGTCTCGTTGAGGATCCATGTATGTGACGAGTTGATCACCTATTGCTGATTTCAAGATTCTTTCCCTGTCTTTACCTTCCTGAAAGTAGCAACACAGAAGGACATACCATCTTCAAGTTTGGGTTTTCAACGCTAGTAATACAGATTTTGGCCTTAAATATTTTTTCCTATGCTTCATTTTTTTCATGTTAATGTAATATTAATATAAAGAGACTAGAGCCAGCATAGTTCATAGATACTTGCCTAAAAATACAATGATATCCCTTCTTCCCTCTCTCCCTCCTTCCATTCTTCCATTTTCCCCTCCTTCTTTCCTTCCTTCCTTCCTTCCCATTTTCCTACCTTCCTTCATTCCTTCCTTCTTTATTTTTTCAGCTTTTGAGATAATATATTTTAATTAACATTACAGTCAAGGGCTTAATGCTCCATTAAATAAAGAGATCAACAAGTAAAAAGACTGTAGTTCAGCAGTAATATATGCAAAGTCTATAAACAATAAACAAAAGACGATCAGTTCATCGATACACCAAAGATTTTAAACTATCCGTGTATCATTAAAACTCTAATAATATAACATTAAATTTTTTTTGGTTTGACAAAGATATGAAACAAAGTTTGAGAAAAATATATTTGCAGGAAAACTGATACAAACAGGCATTTCTTTCTCTTTTTTTTGATTATTTCTGTCTTTTTAAATTTTAGTTCCTGCATATAAGGGGGTACATGAAGCATTTGTCTTTCTGTATGAGGCTTATTTCACTCAACATGTATTCCATTTGCAACTATTTTGATGCAAATGGTAGGTTTCATTATTTTTTAGAGCTAAAAAATATTCAGTTGTATATATACAGCACATTTTCTTCATCTGATGATGGACATCTTGGTTGACTTCATAGTCTTTTGTATGTTTATTTTCTAACCCACAACTTTACTGAATTGGTTTATCAATTCTGACAGCTTTTTGGTTAGCGTGTTTAATATTTTCCACATACAACATCATGTCATCTGTAAACATGGATATTTTTATTTCTTCTTTTCCAATTTTGATGCCCTTTATTTTTTTCTCTGCCCCAATTGTTCTTTTGTTCTTGCTAATTACAGTAGTATATTGAATAAGAGTGGTGAAAGTGGACATCATTGCTCTTGTTACAATTCTGAGAGAAATGCTTTCAGTTTTTTCACATTCACTATGATACTGGCTGTTGGTTTGTCATATATATCCATATGAATTTGAAATATATTCCTTCTATATGTAATGTGTGAAGGGTTTTTGTCATTTTAAGGATGTTGAGTCTTATCAAATGCTTTCTCTGCATCTATTGAGATGACCATATGGTTTTTGTTTATTCTATTGATGTGATTTATGATGTTCCTTGATTTGTGAATGATGACCTACCCTTGCATCTCTGGGATAAATCCTACTTGATCATGATTTATTAGCTTTTTGATGTGGTGTTAGAGTTGGTTTGCTAGTATTTTGTTGAGAATCTTTGCATCCATGTTCATCAAGAGCTTAGGTCTGTAGTTTCCTTTTCATATTGTATCTTTGTTCAGTATGGGTATCAGAATGATGGTGGTTGCATAAAGAGTTTGGCAGAGTTTCATCCTGTTCAATATTTTTGAATAGTTTGAAAAATATTTCAATTAGTTCTTCTTCAAATGTGTTGAATTCATAGTAAAGCCATCAGGTCCTGGACTTTTATTTGATGGAAGAATTTTGATTACTTTTCAATATAATTGCTAATTATTGATCTATTTTGATTGTCTATATCATCTTAATTTAATCTTGGTAGATTATATGTATCCAGGAATTTATCCATTTCTTCAAGTTTTTTTATTATTAGCGTAGTTTTTCATATTAGTTTCACATTATCCTTTGTATTTCATTGGTGTCAGCTGCACTGTCTTCATTTTATTCTCTGGTTTTATTTGTCCTGTAGATTCCCAACAGTGTTTTTTAGTTTTCTAATTTTTTCTTTTCATATTTTGTCTAACTGTATAATTTCTTATGCTTTGCTTTGCTTTGGATATTCTTTCTTTTGCTTCACAGATTCTGTTAAGGCTTCCCTCTGTAATTTTTATTTGTTCTATTGAATTCCTTATTTCCAAGATTTCATTTTGATTTCTTTTCAAGATCTCAAATTTGTGTGAGAAATTTTCTTTCATGTCATGTATGGATTTCATTAGTTTGTTCATTTTTTCTAATCACTTCGAAGTAATCCTATGATCAATTTTTTGAATTCCATATCTGGTATTTCTTCAAACTCATCATATTCAGGATCCAGTATTGAATTGTTGTGTTCTTTTGAGAAATGCATGTTGTCTTCCTTATTCTTGTTTCTTGAATTGGTACATTTGTTATTTGGCATTTGTGGAGATACTCATTGGTTTCTTCTTTGTTTTTTCCCTGTGTTGGCTTTTATCTTTGCACTATGTCTGAATGGATTAGTGGAGTGACTGCTTTCAGGGAATATCTAGAGCTGTGTTTGTGGGTGTGACCAGGGAGCTCTCCATGGTGAAGGGTGTGTCTGAGGTGACACACTCAGGTTTGGCATGGTAAATTTTTTTATCAGTGGGGAAATTTCTTCTCTGTTGGCATAGACTAAGCTGAGCTCCTCTCCTTGAAGGATATCATTGCCTGAGTGCTAGCCACAGTGAGTATATTATTTGTCCACTCTGCCACAAGGACCACACAAAGGATCTGTGTAGTCCTCAGTGTAAGCTTAGATTTATCAGCAATGTCCCTCGCCATGTAACCAGAAAGCCCTGATTGTGTGAGGCCTTCACAGTGACTGCCCAATGTCCCAGGCACATCCTGAGTTCCCCCACACAGTCTCAGCGTTTTCACAGTCCTGGCACACAAGCCTCCACAGTCATGAGCACCCAGCCCCCTGTCTGTTCTCCCCACCAGACTCAGGAGTCTCTGCTTGGCTGGTTGCTGTTATGTATGTCCAAAATGGCACCTGCTCTCTGTCAGCTTGTTACAGGACACTCTTGCTGGGTGATCTGGGAGAAAGAAATGTGCCCCTCTTTGTTTTTTCTCTTCAACTTGGTGGGCACACTATCCCCCAGGGGGCTCCAAGCCATGTTCCCTCTAGGCTTTTCCTGCAGCTTTTTTTGCCAGTGGCTTGGGCTGGTGCAGTCTGGTCTTACCTCACTTTCCAATGCTGGTGTGGAGGCCCTCGGCCGCTGGGGTCCCAAGTTGTGTGTGCCCTCACCCTCCATGTAGGTTCACTGTATTCCTTCCCATTTTTTGTGTGGAGTTTCCTCTGCTGTTTTCTCCCCAGCTCATCCCTGAGACTGCATTCTTTCCACTTTTAAAACTGTCTTCTCCTAGACTTGTGCATCAAGCTCCCTCCCTACTCTGCCATCTTAATCATCTTAATCTGATCTGATGCAATGTTCTTAACTTTTGACAGTTTGACTACTGTATGCCTTAGACAATATCTCTCTTTTGATGCAGTTTGTTTGTGGTCCTTCGAGCTTCCTGTATCTGGATGTCCATGTCATTTTCAAGACCTGGGAAATTTTCAGTTATTATTTCATTTAGTAGGTTCTCAACATCGTTTTCCTTCTCTTCTTCAAGAACACTTATAATGTTATTATTTCCTCATTAAGTGGTATCTAAGATTTCACATAGGTTGTGTTCATATTTTTTAAATTTTTTCTCTTTATGTTTGTGTTATATCAAAGTTTTGTCCTCAACATCAGAAATTATTTTCTTTACTTGTCCTACTCTGCTATTAATGTTCATAATTATATTTTTTTATTTCACTTGTTGAAGATTTGGTCTCCAAAATTTCTATTTGGTTCTTTTTTAAAACCAAGATGTGTGTGTATGTATATAAAATATGGTTAATTAATTTATTTATTTAAAAGGCACAGTTACAGAGAGAGAGGGAGATAGAGAAAGAGAGATATTTGTCTGCTGGTTAGCCTCCCCCCCAAAAAAGTGGCCACATTTACTGGGGCTGGGCCAGGCCAAATCCAGGAGCGAGGAGCTTCATCAAGGTGTCCCATATGGTCACAGTGGCCAAAGATCTTGAGCCATCTTCTGCTGATTTCCCAGGCACATTAGCAGGGAGCTAGATTGGAAGTGGAGCAGCCAGGACTCAAACCGACACACATGTGGTATGCTGGAGTTGCAGGCAGCAACTTATCCTGCTACACCATAATACCAGCTCTTTGATTCTTCTTAATGATTTCTCTCTCCTTGGTAATATTTTCATTCATGCCATTCGTTGATTTCCTCACTTATTTTATCTGTCTATCTGCATTCCCTTGCATCACATTGAGCTTACAGTCATTTTGAATTCTATTTCTGGCATTTCAAAGATACACTTAAGATAAGGATCTAATTCTGGAGAATTACTGTTTCTTTTGTATGTGTCATGCTGCCTTGCTCCACAAGTTCTTGTGTCTCTACATTGACATTTGATGTAATAGTCCTTTCTTGTTTATGCAGTAGGTTTCCTTGGAAAAGAGTTTATGGTTTGGATGGAATGCAGAGTATCATTTGGCTTGTTGCTTTGGCTTTGGTTCTAGGTGACCTCAGGGGTGCAGCCTCAGCGATTTGTTTTAATCAATGTTAGCTGTGTCTATAAGTGACACAGTGGTTATGATCAATGTTAGCTGTGTCTAAGTGACACATTTATGGTGAAAGTGTGACTTTAAGATGAATGTGGGTTACCTAGGGTGTGCATTTTCAGTGCACAGAAAATTCAATATCAGTCACACTGAGATTGTGGTGGCCAGGGGCTTGATGTTCATGCTGAAGGAGACAAAGAGTGTTGCCCTTTGTGCCACTGGAATGCCTGCATGATGCTAGGATTGTGGCTCCAGTTGCTATGACTCTGACTGTGATGTGGTTGGGTCCTTCCTCAGTTTTTCTAGGCACGTGCATCTGGTGCTGCAGCTTATAACAACAACATCCCTAGTCCTTGCACTGGGGTATGTGAACTGTGTCCTGCTCCAGTCCTGTAAGCTGACCACAAGATAAACAGGGGATTTTGCTCTAGCAGGTATGAGTTCAGAAAGGTGATATACAGGTAGGTTATATCCTAGGTCCATCAGCAAGATTCCATTGAAATTGAGGAAACCAGGGCTGATTGTGACAGCTCTCTTTCTTTCTCTTTCATTCCTTTTCCCCCTTCCCCACATCCTAGTGCAGCTGTAGTCAGTGTGGCTTCACCTTATACAGCCGTCTTGTATCCTAGATGCTGCTCTACTTCTCATTGGAGCATTTTTGTCATGGCTGTGTCAAGCCTTCAAGATAATTCTAACATCTCTGAGAGTGTTTGCCATTCATGTTGAGATCTTCCTAGTTCTTGGTATGAAAAATCGTTCTCTACTGAAATCTGAATATTTGGGGCATTAAGAGAATCTGTATCTTCCTTTGGCTCACTTCCTCTGACAACTCTTAGGCAGGGAAAACAATGGACACCATCTAATTACTGTCAGAATGTGCTACAAGTCCAGGTTCCCTACTCAGAGGCTATTGACAGGATGTGGATTTTTGTTTATACCAAGTGGGTGTTGGAGTTCCTGCTCACAACTAGGCCTCTACTAATTCTTTCATGTTGGAAAAGGAGGAGTAACTCATTACTACTACCCCATATGGCCAATACTGACACCAAGAGTTGGGGATGCTGGGCCTCATTACAGCTGGGCATGATAAAAGTTCTAACTCTCCAAATCAAGTCTTGTCAGCCTCTCAGTAAAGGGTAGAGGGACTCCTTATACTGCCTTTTAATTATGGGAATCCATGTTCTTTACATGGTCTCCAGTAATATTGCATTGAGAAGAAGATTAAAAATCCCAACTCCCAGGGCCAGTACTTTGGCAGAGCAGGTAAAGCCACCGACAACATAACCGGCATTCCATATCAGTACCAGTTCGTGTCTTGGCTATACCACTTCTGGTCAAGCTCCATACTAATAGCCTGAGAAAAGCCATGGAAGATAGCCCAAGTGTTTGGGCCCATGCTAGCCATGTGGGACGCCTGGATGAAGCTCCTGGCTCCTGGCTTCAATATGGCTTAGCTATGACCATTGCAGCCACCTGAAGAGTGAACCAGTGGGTGGAAGATTCTATCTCTCTCTCCCCCCACATCTTCCTCTCTACCTCTCCACCTCTCTCCCTCCCTGTCTGTAACTATTTCAAATAAATAGATGTTCTAAAAAAATCCCAGGGGCTGGTGTTGTGGTATAACTGGTAAAGCCAACACCTGTGATGCCAGCATCCCAAATGGGTGCCAGCCTGAGTCCTGGCTGCTCCATTTCCCATCCAGCTGTCTACTAACATGCCTGGGAAAGCAGAAGATGGCCCAAGTGTTTGGGTCCTTGCACCTATTTAGGAGACCAAAAGAAGCTCCTGGCTTCAGTCTGGCCCAGCCATGGCCATGGCAGCCATTTGGGGAGTGAACCAGTGGATGAAAGTGCTCTTTCTCTCTCTCTGTCTCTGCACCTTTCAAATAAATAAAATATATCATTAAAAAAATCCCAGCTTCCTACTAAGACTCTGAAACTACTCTGTTGGGAGGTGGGGACAGAAGAGATGTGGAATGTTGTCATAGCCTAGTAAAGGTAGAAAGTGTAGGGTCACCACTCAACCACTGCACTTACGTTATGGGTGAGGGAGGGATCTGTGTGTGTGTGTGTCTGTGTGGTGTGGTATTTGAATACAGTAGAGCAAGAATTTTTGAAAAACTTTCTATCTTGCTAGGATGCCATTTTCTTGCATTGCCGCTTCTTCTTTGTGCCTACTGGCATTTCTGCTTCTCCAGCATCCAGGTTAGAATGTATGAGACAAAAAGAAAACCAGGTAACTCACCAGCACATCAGTCTTTGGATCTCAAGGTCTCTAGCTTAGGTGACTTCTTTTAGAATCTTTTAATGTTTGTTTTATGTATAATATCCAGAATTTTTATTTAACTCTGCTTAGTGGGAATAATAGGCAGAGTATGTCTAGTTCATCTTTCTAGTAGGTCTTATAATCCTTTAACGGTATAGAATGCTTTAGCCAGATTCCCTTATCTTTCTAACAAATTACATTTTTAAGCACTTAAAAATAAGTCATTTTCATTGTCACATGCCTCCTTTTTAAAATCTAAGAACATAGATCATAATAGTAAAACTGACATATAATAATAAAAATCCCTTTATGAGAGTATATCAAAGTATATATGTATATATATACATATATATGAAACTATGATAAAATAAAGGAGAAAATATATTTGATTTCAGCAAATACAAGCAGAGACCAATTTATTCTAAAAAATATGTTACTTATTACTTTCAGTTTACTCAAGTACATGTGGCAGCTTTCTTTCTCTAAATTCAGATATTCCTCAAGAACTCCACACCACATGAAATGTGCATTCCACTAATATTTGAGTATAGCATCAAAGTTGGGGAATATTATATAATAATAATAATAATAGTTTTAATACAATCATCCCTCAGGATTCCTGGGAAATTAATTTCAGGACCTCCCTTAGATTCCAAGCTCTCGAGACACTTAAGCCATTAATACTAAATTGGATAATATTTAAGTGTAACCTATGCATATCCTCATGTATACTTTAATCTCTAGATTACTTCCGATATCTAACACTGTGTACCTGTTTTGGAGAGTTATTATACTGTATTACTTAGGGAATAAGGATAAGACAAAAAAGTCTCTACATGTTCTGTACAGAGATAATTTTTTCCCTAAGTTTGTTTTATTTACAGTTTGTTGAATCTACAGATGTACAGCTTACAGACACAGAGGGCAGAATGTAATCTTTTCATATTTGCAACAATTTTATGAGTATTCAATTAAGAAGTGTTCATTTTCCAATTTACAGACTAAGAAATATGTTCAAACAGAATGACTTGTAGAAAAGGACTTTTTGCTAGGGCTGACTGAAAACTAAAGCCAGTTTTATATTTTATTTTTACATTTAAAGCTATGATTCATTTTCCAGTAATTTTTGTATATGATGTAAAGCTTCTTACATATCCTGTAGATTTTACACAATTACTGTTTTTCTTCATATTTAGTAGACTCCATCATTGAAACAATCTTGGCTAGGAGATATGTTTTACAGAAAGATTAAATGTATGAATTAAATTTCTCTAATAGTTACAGAACTATTCAAGTTGTATCATCTGTGTTAAGTATAACAAGTTTTCAAGAAATCAGTTTCTTTCATCTAAGTTGGAATTTATGTATTTGGGTGTTTGTAGCACTGATTATTATTCTTTTATCTGTAGGGTATGTAGGGATATCCCATCTTTTATTCTTCATGTTGGAAATTTGTGTGTTCTTTTTTTCTTCATCAATGTGCAAGAGATTTTTTTAATTTAGCACTTTTTGAAAGAACCATTTTTTTGCTTCATTGATTTTTATACTTATCTATATTGATTTCTGCACTTCATATTTTTAATTATTAATATAATTTAGGTCATTTTTAAATATTTTGTATTGCATTTTTCAACTGTTCAATTTAGATTTATCTTGCTCATTTTCTAATTTATTAAAGTAGAAGTTTTGTTTTTTGATTTGATACCCTCTTTTTTGATCTATATGGTTGATACCAAAAATTTCCCTAAAAGAAAACTTTAGCTATATCCCAAATATTTTGATATGTTATATTTCCCATTTTATTCAACCCAAAATATTTTTTAATTGTTTGGAGATTTCTTCATTGATCTATATATTATTTAGAAGTTTTTTTCCTTTATTTTTCTTTTGGTTTCAAGTGAATTATTATGACCTGATAACTTACATTGTATAATTTTGATTTTTTTTTAATTTGCTAAAGTTGTTTTCTGAGCCACTATATGTTCTACCTTGTTGAACATTCCATGTACAAAATGTAAATTTTGCAATGTTGATTGGAGTGCTCTATAAATGTCGGAGTAAGGTAGTTTGTGGCGTTGTTCAATTCTTTTATGTCCTTGTTTATTTTCTGAATACTTATTCTTTCTTTCTGAGAGAAGACAGTGGAAATAGTCAACTTTAATAAGGTATATACCTATTTTTTTCTTTTCAGTTCTGCAAGTTTTCATTTCATGAAGCTTTATTGTTAGATGAGTTCACAATTTGTATATTTGTATCTTCCTTGATAAGTTGGCCTGGTTACATGTAATGTCCCTGTTAACTTCCTATTCTATGGTATCTAATTTGCATGATATTAATATAGACATTTTGCCTTTCTTTGATTAGTGATTCCACTGTGCACTTTTTTCATGCTTTTTCTTCTCATTTACTTATATCATTATGTTTTAAAGGCATTTGTAATAGGAAGCACATATAGATACATATCCATTTAGATTTATTGCAGTATTGATATATTTGGATTTAGAGTTACAGTTTTGCTAGAGATTTATTTATTTGACAGGCACAGTGAGAAAGAGATTGGGAGAGATGTTCCATCTGCTGGTTCACTCCCCAAATGGCAGCAAACATCCGGGTGCAATTAAACAAAAGCCAAGAGCCAGGAACTCCATCTGGGTCTTCCACATGGGTGGCAGGGGCCTCAAGTACTTGGGACATCTTCCTATGCTTTCCCGGGTGCATTAACAAGCAGCTGAATGGGAAATGGGTAGCCAGAAAATGAAACAGAGTCCATATAGGATGTCAGCATTGTTAAGGTTAAGCATTGGCTTAACCTTCAACCTCCAGTCCCACAGATACCATTTTATAACTCACATATCACGTACCTGACAAATGACTTTTTTCCAGTATACAAAGAACTCTCAAAACTCATTAAAAAGAAATAAAATAATCTAATTTAACAATTGGCGCCAGCGCCGTGGCTCACTAGGCTAGTCCTCCGCTTGTAGCGCCAGTACCCCGGATTCTGTGCCGGTTGCTCCTCTTTCAGTCCAGCTCTCTGCTGTGGCCCAGGAAGACAGTGGTGGATGGCCGAAATCCTTGGGCCCTGCACCCGTATGGGAGACCAGGAGGAAGCATCTGGCTCCTGGCTTTGGATCAGCGCAGCACGCTGGCTGTAGTGGCCATTTTGGGGGGTGAACCAACGGAAGGAAGACCTTTCTCTCTCTCTCTCTCTCTCTCTCTCTCACTGTCTAATTCTGCCTGTTAAAAAAAAACTGGCAAAAGACATTAAGTTAGGCTTTATTAAGGAGGATATTAAAATAGCGAATGTGCACATGTTCAAATCATTAGTCATTAGGGAAATAAATTAAAAACCACAATTAATTACCACCACAAATCTATTAGAATACTAAAATAAGAAATAGGATTATTGCCAATATATGCTTATATATCAGTGCAAATAAGTTAAAAAGAATGATCATTCAGGAAATGGTAGGATATGATTGTTGCAAAGTAAATATTAAAACTGAACAGTGGGGCCAATGTTATGGTGTAGCGGGTAAAGCCACCACCTGCAGTGCCGGCATCCCATATGGGCGTCAGTTTGGGTCCCAGCTGCTCCACTTCTGATCCAACTCTCTGCTATGGCCTGGGAAGGCATGGGAAGATGGCCCGGGGTCCTGGGCCCCCGGACCTACGTGGGAGACCTAGAGGAAGCTCCGGGCTCCTGGCTTCTGATAGGTGCAGCTCCAGCAGTTACGGATATCTGAGGAGTGAGTCAATGGATGGAAGATCTTTCCCTCTGCCTCTGCCTCTCTGTAACTCTGTCTTTCAAATAAACAAATAAATCTTAAAAAGAAAATAAACCTGAACTATACCCCTCTCTCTCTCTCGCTCTCTCTCTTTTTCTCTCTTCACACCCACAAATGCATTCACAAACACACAAATTCCAGGAGCATTAAACGCAATTTAAGATGAAAAAATGAAACTTGTAAAGAAAATACATGAGAGACACATGAGATTTTTTTATTTAGAATATAAATGTTTAATATATCACATGAAAATTATAAATAAAACAAAAATATAAAATTTATCATACCAAGATTTAAGATTTCTGTTTTAAAGGACCCTATAAATTAAAGGAAAATACAAAAAAGTAAAAGAATTGTTTAATTTTTTTTGTTTAAGGAATACAACTTTTAATGAATATATACAACAAAGTATTGCTATGCATAACACATAAATCACTTAAAACCAGCAAATAAAGGATAACCTGATGGACACATGAGGATAAATACATACAGAAAAATAAAAGAGCAAGGCTTAAACAACAAAAAAATTAAAAGATGGTTGCTGAAAAAAACTGGGTTATATGAAGGAAAATCAAAATGATAAGCAATTGCATAGTCAGTAGTTTGGGGGAAAATATCTTTGATGCCTCTTGTCATGAGTATGTAGAGCCACATTTAAACCATACCCTTCTGGTTGAAATGTGACTTCTTAAAACCATTTTGGTAGTTTTTAGCAAAATTTATTAGAGTAAAATAAATATGCCCTAAGGCTCAGAAATTCCATACTTACCTATACCCCCAGAAAGGCAATGACTCCTGCATATACAAAGTCAAACAGAATTGCTCAAAACAGCAATGACTACATTAAAATGAATTAGGAAACATTTTAATTATTTATTTATTTTTTATTTTTAACTTTTATTTAATGAATATAAATTTCCAAAGTACAGCTTATGGATTACAATGGCTTCCCCCCCATAACGTCCCTTCCACCCGCAACCCTCCCCTTTCCCTCTCCCTCTCCCCTTCCATTCATATCAAGGTTCATTTTCGATTCTCTTCATATACAGAAGATCAGTTTAGCATACATTAAGTAAAGATTTCAACAGTTTGCTCCCACACAGAAACATAAAGTAAAAAATACTGTTTGAGTACTAGTTATAGCATTAAATCTCAATGTACAGCACACTAAGGACAGAGATCCTACATGAGGAGTAAGTGCACAGTGACTCCTGTTGTTGACTTAATAAATTGACACTCTTGTTTATGGCCTCAGTAATCACCCTAGGCTCTTGTCATGAGCTGCCAAGGCTATGGAAGCCCCCTGAGTCCACCGACTCTGATCATATTTAGACAAGGCCATGGTCAAAGTGGAAGTTCTCTCCTCCCTTCAGAGAAAGGTACCTCCTTCTTTGATGACCCTTCTTTCCACTGCGATCTCACTCGCGGAGATCTTTCATTTAGGTTTTTTTTTCCCCCAGAGTGTCTTGGCTTTCCATGCCTGAAATACTCTCATGGGCTTTTCAGCTGGATCTGCATGCCTTAAGGGCTGATTCTGAGGCCAGAGTGCTGTTTAGGACATCTGCCATTCTATGGGTTTGCTGTGTATCTCGCTTCCCATGTTGGATCGTTCTCTCCCTTTTTTATTCCATCAGCTACTATCTGCAGACACTATTCTTATTTATGTGATCCCTGACACCATCAAACTATTAGAGAGCATTGGAAAAACCCTGCAAGATATAGGTACCAGCAATGACTTCTTGGAAAACACCCCAGAAGCACAGGCAGTCAAAGCCAAAATTAACATTTGGGATTGCATCAAATTGAGACGTTTCTGTACTGCAAAAGAAACAATCAGGAAAGTGAAGAGGCAACCTACAGAATGGGAAAAAATATTTGCAAACTATGCAAGTGATAAAGGGTTGATAACCAGAATCTACAAAGAAATCAAGAAACTCCACAACATCAAACAAACAACCCACTTAAGAGATGGGCCAAGGACCTCAATAGAGATTTTTCAAAAGAGGAAATCCAAATGGCCAACAGACACATGAAAAAATGTTCAAGGTCACTAGCAATCAGGGAAATGCAAATCAAAACCACAATGAGGTTTCACCTCACCCCAGTTAGAATGGCTCACATTCAGAAATCTACCAACAATAGATGCTGGAGAGGATGTGGGGAAAAAGGGACACTAACCCACTGTTGGTGGGAATGCAAATTGGTTAAGCCACTCTGGAAGGCAGTCTGGAGATTCCTCAGAAACCTGAATATAACCCTACCATTCAACCCAGCCATCCCACTCCTTGGTATTTACCCAAAGGAAATGAAATTGGCAAACAAACAAGCTGTCTGCACCTTAATGTTTATTGCAGCTCAATTCACAATAGCTAAGACCTGGAACCAACCCAAATGCCCATCAACAGTAGACTGGATAAAGAAATTATGGGACATGTACTCTATAGAATACTATACAGCAGTCAAAAACAATGAAATCCGGTCATTTGCAACAAGAGGGAGGAATCACCATGCTGAGTGAATTAAGCCAGTCCCAAAGAGACAAATATCATATGTTCTCCCTGATCGGTGACAACTAACTGAGCAGCAAAGGGGAAACATGTTGAAGTGAAATGGACACTATGAGAAACAGCGACTTAATCAGCTCTTGCCCTGACTGTTGATGTACAATGTAATACTTTATCCATTTTAGTATTTTTTTTGTTCTAGTACCATTGGTTGAACTCTGTAATTAACACACAATTATTCTTAGGTGTTTAAATTTTAACTGAAAAGTGATTTCCTGTTAGGAATTTTTTTTTAACTTTTATTTAATGAATATAAATTTCCAAAGTACGGCTTATGGATTACAATGCCTTCCCCCCCATAACGTCCCTCCCACCCGCAACCCTCCCCTTTCCCACTCCCTCTCCCCTTCCATTCACATCAAGATTCATTTTCGATTCTCTTTATATACAGAAGATCAGTTTAGCATACATTAAGTAAAGATTTCAACAGTTTGCTCCCACACAGAAACATAAAGTGAAAAATAATAGATGATTTTTTAAATGATGATGAAATCAGATCAGACCTATTGTCATGTTTAATCCCAGTGAGAGTCAAGTTGGGAATTGATAATTTCTTCTTTTTTTTTTTTTTTACAGAAGATCAGTTTAGTATACATTAAGTAAAGATTTCAACAGTTTGCACCCCCATAGAAACACAAAGTGAAATATACTGTTTGAGTACTCTTTATAGCATTAAGTCTCAATGTACAGCACATTAAGGACAGAGATCCTACATGAGGAGTAAGTGCACAGTGACTCCTGTTGTTGACTTTACAAATTGACACTCCTGTTTATGGCATCAATAATCTCCCTATGCACCAGTCATGAGTTTCCAAGGCTATGGAAGCCCCTTGAGTTCTCCGACTCTTATCTTGTTTAGACAAGGTCATAGTCAAAGTGGAGGTTCTCTCCTCCCTTCAGAGAAAGGTACCTCCTTCTTTGAAGACCTGTCCTTTCCACTGGGATCTCACTCACAGAGATCTTTCATTTAGGTGTTTTTTTTTTTTTTTTTTTACCAGAGTCTTGGCTTTCCATGCCTGAAATACTCTCATGGGCTTTTCAGCCAGATCCGAATGCCTTTAGGGCTGATTCTGAGGCCAGAGGGCAGTTTAGGACATCCACCATTCTATGAGCCTGCTGAGTAAAAAACATTATGCTGAGTGAAATAAGCCAATCCCAAAGGGACAAATACCGCTTGACAACTAACTGAGCACCAAAAAGGAAACCTGTTAAAGTGAAATGAACACTATGAGAAACAGGGACTTGATCAGCCCTTGCCCTGACTGTTGATGAACAACTTAATATGTTATCCCTCTTAGTATTTTTTGTTTGTTCTGCTTAATACTTTTGGTTGAATACTGTAATCAATACACAATTATTCTTAAGTGCTGAAACTTAACTGAAAAGTGATGCTGTTAAATATAAGAGTGGGAATAAAAGAGGGAAGAGACGTGTACATACTCAAGCTGACTTACCTCAAACAGTAGAGTTAGAAACATACCAGGGGATTCCAATTCAATCCCAGCAAAGTGGCATGTACCAATGCCATCTCACTAGTCCCAGTGATCAATTTCTGTTCACAATTGATCATAATGATAGGACTAAGAACCAAAGGAAAGATTTTAATGTTGAACAATATGTTAGTAGATAATTGTGTTATACATATCTAATGAATTTCTATTATAGTGAAAATAAACAAGGGAATAAAGTTTGCAAACAAAATGCTAAGTGAAAATAGCAAGAGGAAGACATACAGCATTACATTTCTATAATGCTTAAAACACACAAAATAGTGCTTTGGGTTGCTTAAGGCTATACATGTATGGGTGTGTATGTGTATCATCATCATATATGTACACATATTATTCAAGAAAATTTTGAAGAAATGGCTAACAAGGATAAGTCTTAGAGTAAGGCAATTATCCCTGAAAGAGAAAAACTGGATCAAGTAGTATTAATTGGAGCTTCAACTCTAATAGCAAATTTTTATTTCTTAAGCTGGGTGAAGGCAGGACATACTTTCATGCTTGTTGGAATGTCTGAAATTTTGCACAATATGCTTCAGGAAAAATTTTTTAAAAAGATTTTACATATGAATACATTAAAAAGATAAATATGATGGCCGGCGCTGCGGCTCACTATACTAATCCTCTGTCTTGCGGCACCGGCACATCGGGTTTTAGTCCCGGTCAGGTCGCCGGATTCTGTCCCGGTTGCCCCTCTTCCAGGCCAGCTCTCTGCTGTGGCCAGGGAGTGCAGTGGAGGATGGACCAAGTACTTGGGCCCTGCACCCCATGGGAGACCAGGAGAAGTACCTGGCTCCTGCCATCGGATCAGCGCGGTGCGCTGGCCACAGCGTGCCGGCCGTGGTGGCCATTGAAGGGTGAACCAACGGCAAAGGAAGACCTTTCTCTCTGTCTCTCTCTCTCACTGTCCACTCTGCCTGTCAAAAAAAAAAAAAAAGATAAAATATGATATAATCATCTCATTTATAGGAACAAACTCTATCATCATATACTATCAAATTCAGCAAAGAAGGAATGGAAGGCCACCTTTGTAATATGACAAAGGAATATCAAAAACTTAGCAAATATCGCATACCCTGGTAAAATACTAAAGTATTCATCATTAAGTTCACATTAAGATGTCTGTATCCAAGCTGCATTACAGCTGACTCAATCAGACGAGGACAGAATGTAAAATCTGTGATTGAAAAGGAGAGGTTGGTAGGTGCCGCAGCTCAATAGGCTAATCCTCCGCCTGCTAATCCTCCACCAGGTTCTAGTCCCCATCCGGGCGCCGGATTCTGTCCCAGTCGCTCCTCTTCCAGGCCAGCTCTCTGCTGTGGCCCAGGAGTGCAGTGGAGGATGGCCCAAGTGCTTGGGCTCTGCACCCGTATGGGAGACCAGAACCACCTGGCTCCTGGCTTTGGATTAGCACGGTGCACCAGCCGCAGCGCGCTGGCCGCAGTGGCCATTGGAGGGTGAACCAAAGGCAAAGGAAGACCTTTCCTTCTGTCTCTCTCTCTCACTGACCACTCTGCCTGTCAAAAAAATAAAATAAAATAAAATAAAATAAAATAAAATAAAATAAAAAGAAAAGGAGAGGTAAGTTGTCTACTGTGGCTCTTTTTTTTAAAGATTGATTTTCTTTATTCAGAAAGCAGAGTGACAGGGAGGGGGAGAGAGAGAGAGAGAACATCTTCTATCTGCTGGTTTACGCCTTAATGCCTGCAGCATCAGCACTGGGCCAAGCAGAAGCCAGGAGAAAGAACTCCACATGGGTCTTCCAAGCGAGTGCCAGGAACCCAAGTATGTGGGCCATCATCAGCTGCCTCCAGGACCCCAGCGACAGAAGCACAGGCATCAGGCCTGAAAAGTGGCTGTGTCAAGCAGCAGCTCAGCCCATGGTGCCACCACACTTTCCCTTCTGTGGTTCCTGTTCCTTCCCCAGGGCAGTCTGAGCCCTAGGCTGCTCCCATGTCCCTGTCAGCACTATCCACAGGCCCCTGACTCCTGGAGCCCAACCACTGAGTAGGACACGGAATCTTGGCTTCCCATTTTTTTTTCAACTTTTATTTAATAAATATAAATTTACAAAGTACAACATTTGAATTATAGTGGCTCTTCCCCCCATAACCTCCCTCCCACCCGCATTCCCTCTCTCATCCTATCTCTCACTCCCTTTCCCAACCCGTTCTTCATCAAGGTTCATTTTCAATTATCTTTATATACAGAAGATCAACTTAGTATATACTAAGTACAGATTTCAACAGACTGCACCCACAAAGACACAAAGTATAGAGTACTGTTTGAAGACTAAGGACAGAGGTCTTACATGGGGAGCAAGTACACAGTGACTTCTATTGTAGGTTTAACAATTGACACTTTTATTTATGACGTCAGTGATCACCCTAGGCTCTTGTCATGAGTTGCCAAGGCTATGGAAGTTGCCAACTCCGATCTTATTTAGACAAGGCCATATTCAAAGTGGAAGTTCTCTCCTCCCTTCAGAGAAAGGTACCTCCTTCTTTGATGGCCCATTCTTTCCACTGGGATCTCAGATCTTTCATTTAGGTAATTTTTTTTTTTTTTTTTTTTTTTTTTTTACCATAGTGTCTTGGCTTTCCATGCCTGCAAAACTCTCATGGGCTTTTTAGCCAGATCGGAATGCCTTAAGGGCTCATTATGAGGCCAGGGTGCTGTTTAGGGCATTTGCCATTCTATGAGTCTGCTGTGTATCCTGCTTCCCATGTAGGATCGTTCTCTCCTTTTTAATTCTATCAATTATTATTTGCAGGCCAGTGCCGTGGCTCAATAGGCTAATCCTCCACCTGCGGGACTGGCACACCGGGTTCTAGTCCTGGTTGGGGCTCCAGATTCTGTCGTGGTTGCCCCTCTTCCAGGCCAGCTCTCTGCTGTGGCCAGGGAGTGCAGTGGAGGATGGCCCAAGTGCTTGGGCCCTGCACCCGCATGGGAGACTAGGAGAAGCACCTAGCTCCTGGCTTTGGATCAGCCCGGTGCGCCAGCCACAGCACGCTGGCTGCAGCGGCCATTGGCGGGTGAATCAAAGGCAAAGGAAGACCTTTCTCTGTCTCTCACTCTCACTGTCCACTCTGCCTGTCAAAAAACAAACAAAAAAACAAAAAAGCAAATTATTATTTGCAGACACTGGTCTTATTTATGTAATCCCTTTTACACTTAATCCTTTTTGATCAGTTATGAACTTAAACTGATAGTAAAATGGCATTGGTACATGCCACCTGATGGGATTGAATTGGAATCCTTTGGCACATTTCTAGCTCTACCATTAGGAGTAAGTCCGAGTGAGCATGTGCCGAACTGTACATCTCCTCTCTCTCTTATTCTCACTCTTATATTTAACCGAAGCTGTTGCCTAGATTTTTTTTTTTTATTGCTCTTCTTGGAGGGAAAAAAAAGACCCAACAAAACAAAGACATAGAAAACATAGAAAGCAAGTATTTATTATCCCTTGACCTAAAATTCCTGTCTCCTAGTCGCAAATGTGTGCTGGCCAGCTGCACTGCACCTACATCTGTCTTCTGTTGGGTGACTGAGGGGGCGCGGTTTCCCCTGAGTGTGTAGGTTCAGGCAGTGTCCTGTCCTGGGGTGTGTGTGGACCATCCGCACAGTGATTTCCCGGCTGCTCACTGTTCTCAGGATGTGAGGGCTTGCTTTCTCAGTACTTCCCTAAGTCTCTTTTAAACACAATAAACCAACTGTGTCTTCACATTCCTTCGGGGAAGTCAAACTTTCTTACTCATAAAAAGTAGGAAGGGAAGAATAATTTTTCGAAGTCTAAAAATCTTATTAAAACAATCTTCTTGCTATAAACAAAGAAAAACAAGATGATTCAAGGAACCATTCATTACAGTAATAAAATTTTGTATTTACAAAGCATTTTACACGTTTAAAAGTCTTTTTAGATGTATTAGCTTGGCATTTCCAAACTCATTTGACCCCAGAAATTCAAAATCAAGTAGGGAAATAATGCGAGCATACAATATGAAGTTTGCTTATATTTTAAATTTAAAAAGCTCATGCATGCATTAACTAATTTCTCAAATAAAAATTTAATTTAAAAGGTTACATGGAATGCTCATGAAACATATTTTGGGAAACAACTGTTTTAAAATTACTTAAAATGTTTTGAGACTTGAGAGGCCTTTATTTACAAGTTAGAATCCCTTCAACTGCTTGTATATTTTCAGTCAATTGTATGAGATGTTTAGAATTGTGTGGGACAGGCACAGAAAATTTTATGATGTCCATTGAAAAAAGTGGGCATTTATCTAAGTTATTAATGATTTCAAAGTATTATATAAAACCACAATGATGACTAAAAATGGGAGATATAATGTAATATCTTGAATTCACCTAATTCTTCAAATCTGACATTCCCTTGCAGATTTTTCCATATATATTCTTTTTTATAAGCATGACACATTATTGATTCCTACTTTTTAATTCAGGAAATATGTCTGAAGCATTTTTAGCTGACTTTACTTATAATCTTATTTCAGTTGTTTATATATATATATATATGATTTTATACCAGATTGATAAGCTAAAATTTAATTGTTGCCTTACCAAGTGTTGGGTATTTCTGTCCAGAGAGTATCCAGAGAGTACCTGTTCTTCCATGCACATATAGATGTTTAATTTCAGTTTAAAATAATACCAACCACATTAGGACAGGACTGATGCATAACTTTGGGCCTGCCACTGTGTATCTAGGCACTGAATCAGTGGATAACACAAAGAAGATCATGTACCCTAATTTTCATTTCTTTGGAGGTAAAATTGAATACTGAAAAGTATTTGCTCTTTTTCTGATTGTTGGTTTAGGTGAGGAGAAAGAGGTTCCGGATTATCAGATGATAATAAAGCAATATACTTTTGAGTAGAAATTAGGCAAGTATCAAATTATTCTCCTCTGATATGGTCGCTGCAGTGATATCCCAAATGCAGTTCATGTTGGAGGTAGTTTTGATTAATTTCCCTTATAGGATGTTGTATAGCATGTGGAACTCTCCAAGTAAAATACTCATATGTGCAATTTGTCATTATAGAAATCATGAACTGTATTATGAAATCCCAGACTTTTAGAGATTTGATTTAGCTGAATATCCAACAATTATGTTAATATTGTAGTACTACTCACAGTTATTTGAATTTAAATTATTTTCAAATATTTTAAGTGTTTTCAAATACTTAAAATATTTTGAGACCTGTGAAATTTTTATTTTCAGTCTAGAATCTCTGCAGTTGTATGTTTTTTAGTCAACGCTATTTTGCAAGTTACTGAATAATTTCTTAGTGTTAATTATAGCTTAATTAATAGTTAATTATATACAGAAAAATGCATTTTTAGAAAGAAGATACTGATCTTAGATTATTTTTCAGAGATTTTAAGGAAATCACCCTACCTTTCTACAAGGAAATTTTAAGAGGGCTACGGTTGATCCAAAAAAGTAAACAATACTTTAACAGCAACCTCAAAATCAGTTGTCTTTATCATTGTTGAGGTATCAGAGAAAATTCACTTTCTTTAGTGAATTGAATGTGTGATTATTAGATGACTAATTTCTAGTACCTGGGACAAAGTTTTATTTACATAAACCTATTAAAATCTGACTGTTAGAGTTAGGGCATTATGGCCAAGTTTGGGTAAGAGGGAAGCTGAGGTTGCCAGTTCAGTGGGGCTGCTTTTGGGCACCTCCCTTAGGATGTCACGTGGCCCATGATACATGTGTGACTACCCTGCAGGGATGAGTATGGGGAGCTAAACTTCCAGTCACCAAATTCTAACCCCTACTTTGAAGGGAAATCACTATCCACTGTAAATCCATAGTCACATCATGAAATAACAGCTGTAACATCAGTATATGAGCAAAGGATCATAGTTTTAAAGGGGATCATAATTTGTACAAATATAGACATGCAGATATATTCTCACATCTGCATTCATATTCCTACGTGACAGATCTCCCTAAGTTTCATGGAAAACACACATTATGACAAAACTACAAAATCTTTGTACTAAAATAAACATCTTTCAGTTCCAGTTTCCATGAACTTTTTGAAGTGCCCTCCTAAGTATATTGCACATGTTCTTCCAGGGTGACAGACATGTCCTATCATTCTTTTCTTGAGAACTCATTTTTCCTAGCTCTTTGTAACAATATCACACTTATTAAGCAGATCACTGCAGAAAAGCAGCTTATTCCAAGCCGAGAGGCTGTCGCATTGAAAAGCAAACTGCAATTTTCTTAAGATTTCCACCTGCATTTACTATTTAGGATCATGAGATTCGTACCCACCCCCGCGTAGACTTGGACTAATCCTAAAAATGTACACTAAATTCTGTATCAAATAAAATATTCATATTGAAGTATAATGAATTACCTCTCTGCTTCTCGAGAAGGCATCCGACTTCCAACTTCGTGGAATATTTCTTATATGAATTTGCCAATGGATTTCGGAGGGCTTCTAAATAGTTGAAATGGGGCGCCCTCTGGTGTTCTTAGGAAGTATTGCCAGTGAACCACTGGAAGATTGAGTAAACCAGAGTATTAAACAAAGGAAAGGAGGAAGCAAGGGGTTTTCGGAGTTTTCTCTTAAGACTGAATAAAATTTAACAACAGTTGGTTACTTCTAGGGCAGTACCTGGATAGTTTTTGTGAACCCACCTAAGGAACTTCTTCATTCCCATCTCACTCCTTAGGTTATGTTGATCAGTTCACCAGTGAACACGTAATTAATGAGCCCCTGTTGCACGTCAGGTATTAGTTCTAAAGAAAGATGGAGGGGAGGACTACAACTTTCTCGCTTGCTCTTGAGTCTTCTCTGAGTACCCAGGTTTTGCTGAGTATTTCTGGAAGCCCATTTCTTGCAGACATTTATCAGCAGGTAAGTATAAGATAATCTCCCTCCTGTTCTTCAGGCTCTTCAGCCACACCCAAATACTACCACCACCACCCCCGCCCCCGATCAATTTTTGAGTATTCTTAAGTTGTCTGGAATGTCTATGAGAATTCTTCCTGAAGCTGCTTTCATACAGCACTGTTTCCAACAGTTGCTGGGCAGGTGCACTGAAGGTCACTCCAGTAGAAAAACTGCCCTCGCATTCCATGTGTGCAGGATGCCACCGTGTAAAGGGGTAGCCTGGAGCAACCCAGGGCGCAGGTGTCAATCTTCTAATTAAAACTTGCATTTCATTTTCAATTTTCTCAAATGTGTAGATTATCCACACTTTTTAATCCGAAATTGAACCTCGGGAGAATAAGGCATTCATTTATGGGGATCAGGAACTGGAAGAGGGTGTTGGAGAACTCTTGTACATTGGGCATTGTTTCCAAAGAGGTAAAGCAAGGATCAAGAAAGCATGACAAGGACCCTGGACACTTGCAATAGAAATGAGAAGATGCAAGAGAGAGGGATGGATGCAATGGAGAGGTTGTAGTGTTACCAAAGCTAAACTGTGTGTGGGTGACAACTCAGTCTAGAGACTGACTAAACAGAGATGATAGTGGTGCTGCCATAAGGTAGCATTTCCTCACCCTTCCCCCAAAGGATAAATGTACAGCAGCAATCCTAGCCTGGGCTTGGCACTGAAGAACACCTGGAGTCAGCCGTCCTAAGCGACAATAATCAGAGGTAGCAGCCCATGGGGTTTGTTGGTTAACGTTACAGGAAAAGAGCTCAGGACTTGGTTATAAAATCCAAAAAGATAAACACAAAAGGGAGTGGAGAGCTGAAGCAAAGTCAGGCAGAAACTGAAGGAACAGCTGCCTTCATAAATGCAAGAATGGAAGGAATTCATGGAGCAGGCGCCACATCCCCAGGGCTGTCTGTTTGTGTGTGGTTTGTCTTGTTTGGAGTGCATGTGGCCTAGGCCACAGCCTGGGGAACTGACATGGTGCAAACAGAAGTCACACCCTAAATTCCAGTTGCTTTAAAGATTCCCAGGACTCGGGGTTGAATGATGCAGTGACATCTTTTTGGAAATTAATGTGTTTTTTTCTCATTTACATAGTCTCCCTCTTTGCACCTTAGAGGTCAAGAAGGAGTAGCTGCACAGTTCCAGAAGCCTGAGATTCTTATGTTAATTAACTTGAGATGAAGTGGGGTCACAACACCTTCTCATGTCCTCCAAAACAGCTTCTGTTCCTATCTCTGCCACAGCACTTGGCTGTGGGAGTTTCATGAACTGTTTCTCTGTCTACTATTCCATTTGTATCAGGGTCCCATAAAAGCAGAGAGCCTGTCTTAATATCTGTATTCTTAGCACAGGATGTGTTCATTTAAAAAAAAAAGATGATTTAGAAATATTTTGTTGAGGAAATGATAGAGACACATTTTAATGAATGGATTGTAGATAAACTGAGACCAGGTCAACTCATTTATATTTGGCTAACGATGCAACAGGACCTTTAAGTTTCATTTGGAATAGGCTGTCAAGAGCTTGAACAAACAAAAAGTCCTGCTAGGAGCAGGCATTTGGTGAAGATACCACTTGGGTCACACACACACACAGACACACACATCCTGTAGCAGAGTGTCTGAGTTCAAGTCCCAGTTCTGTTCCTGATTCCAGTTTCTTCCTGGTACACACCCTGGGAGGCGGCAGGTAAAGGCTTAAGGAGTTAGGGTCCTGCTGTCTACATGGGAAACCTGGATTGAGTTCTGGCTCTTGGCATCTACCTGACCCAGTCCCAGCTCTTGTAGGCATTTAGGGAGCAAACCAGTGGATGGGTGATCTCTCTGTCATCTGTCTGTCTCTCTGGTATTCAAATAAATATAAACAATGATAATAGTAAACCAAAATAAGAATAAAATGCTCCATATTATTTAGTTTAATACACAAAATGGAATTCAAAAAGACCCATAAGAAGCTTTCTAAAATTTAAATCATAATGAAATGTAAATTGATTTTGTACATTAATATCAGGTGTGAAACACTTTGGTAGAAAATCTTGGTTGAGTTAATACTGGGAATTACGGCAATTCCTTCCTTCCCTTCCTTCCTTCCTTCCTTCCTTCCTTTCTTCCTTCCTTCCTTCCTTCCTTCCTTCCTCTTCTTCTTTCCTTCCTTTCTAAAGATGTATTTATTTACTTGAAAGGCACAGTGACAGAGAAGAGAGAGAGCTAGAAAAACAGAGAACGAGATCTTCCATCCACTGGTTCATACGCCCCAGATGCAGCTGCTTTATCAGGGAACTGAATCAGAAGTGGAGAAGCCAGGATTTAAAACTCCACTCTGATATGGTATATGGGATGCAGGCATTGCAGATGATTTAACCCGCTGTGTCAAAACACCGGCCCCAGGACAGCTTTCTGATTGGGCACAAGTAACAAACTTAATGTAATAAAATCTAAACTAAGTAAAATCTTTATTACTTTCTTCTTATTTTCCCTTCAGCAGAATTTATTAAATATTTTCCGTTGCTTTTCTGAGTTGTGGTCTCTTATCTTGAAACATCTGTTGTTGAATATTATAGTTATTTGGGGAGAATTCTAGTTTCTTAAATGTGCAATGTTTGATTTGCCAAAATTATAAACCATTTAACTGTTGATGATTTATTATAATTATCTATATTGGCTTTCTTACTGAAAACATTGTAATCCTGGATTTCTGAAATGAATATTTTATCTGAGTAATGAAATAGATTCCACTGACTTCTTCCATAGTGATGGTTTTTATTATTCTTGATTTTCTTTGCAGAATATATAAGGACTCATCCAAGGTTGCTCCTTTCATTGTTGTTCCAAAAAATTTGGCTCTTTGCTTGGAATTTGACCGTGTACAAGATACAGGAATGCAATGCATGTTTTCCGTAACCTGGCTCCTGGGTCATTGATCTGTACCTTGATGATACTAGAGCAGTAACCAACAAGAGAAATAGGCATCTGTAACTTGAGATAATCCATTTAAGATAAAAAAAGAAATACATATTTCCACATATTTTCCTTCTTAAAAATTATTTGCTCTATTTTTAAAAGTCATGTAATTCATTAGAAATTTGACTTTTACAACCTCAGTAATACTTCGTCATGCAGTTGTGACCTATTCCCTCTTTGCTAAGGCTCTAGATATAAATAGTAAAATATAACTATTATCAGTGAAATGTAAGTTAATCCGTAATCATTCTTCCATGTATTTTATTTAATTAATTCTTTTTAAAGTCGTGTAAACTTTTTTAATAATTATATAATTAGTAATAATTTTTAAACTAACTGTTCCATGAAATACTGCACAGAATTTCCTTCTTTGCTTCAGCCTTCAAATGACCAGTATCTATGACATAAACCTCATGTCCTACACCTTTGGTATCTGCTGATTTCTTCTCACCACTACCCTTTCCATCTTGCTGTACTATTAGCTGCCATATTAACCCCCAAGGAAGTCCAAATTGTTTTCACTCAATAAAGCTATCACAAAAATATTTACAATTTGTACCTTCTTACTGAAATGCAATCCTACCACTGTATATTTCAAACTCCAAAATGCTCAGCAAAACAAAATGAACTTTCAGTAAACAGAATCTGTTCTTAAAGGGCAGTTGCAGCTTGGAAGACAATTTTTCTCCACAAAATATCTGGTTGTTTTGCCTGAACATTTTTCTAGGACTAACTTTGGAGTTACTAAGAGCTAAGGCAATGGGGAATGCCAAGTACTTAACACGGTCTGTGCTTAATAAACATTAACTGATGATGATGGCTACATCTTTTTCAATAATAGAGTGAACTGAATCTTGTGACACTGTAATTTTTTTTCGGCCAGTGGTATTGAAAACCCATATAATAACTCAAATATACATAACACATTTTTTTTAATCTTGCAAGTTGAGGGGCTGGCACCGTGGCATAGTGGGTAAAGCCGCCACCTGCAGTGCCTGCATCCCATATGAACGCCAGTTTGAATCCCGGCTGCTCCACTTCACATCCAGTTCTCTGTTATTGCCTGGGAAAGCACTAAAAGATGGCCCCAGTCCTTGGGTCCCTGCACCCACGTGGGAGACCCAGAGGAAACTCCTGGCTCCTGGCTTCAGATCAACGCAGCTCCTTCTGTTGCTGCCATCTGGGGAGTGAACCAGCAGATAGAAGACCTTTCTCTCTCTCTCTCTCTCTCTGCCTCTCCTTCTCTCTCTGTGTAACTCTGACTTTCAAATAAACAAATAAATCTTTTAAAGAAAAATCTTGTGAGTTGAAGAAGAAAGCTGACTTGAAAATAGTATGTCCCTCAGAGTATATATGTTATATGGGTTGCAGCAATAATTTCATTACTAATTATTATTATTAGTGTTATATATATATTTATACTTTTCTTCAACTTCAAAACGTGAGCTTAATATACAAATTCTTTCCTGTTGTAGGTAATTTGGATGACACAATATCAGAATGGTTATAAATTTTTTTTTTGACAGGCAGTGTTAGACAGTGAGAGAGAGAGAAAGGTATTCCTTCCGTTGGTTCACCCCCCAAATGGCCGTTACGGCTGGTGTGCTGTGCCAATCCGAAGCCAGGAGCCAGGTGCCTCCTCCTAGTCTCCCATGTGGGTGCAGGGTCCAAGCACTTGGGCCGTCCTCCACTGCACTCCCAGGCCATAGCAGAGAGCTGGACTGGAAGAGGAGCAACCGGGACAGAATCCAGCACCCCAACCGGGACTAGAACCCGGTGTGCCGGCGCCGCAGGCGGAGGATTAGCCAAGTGAGCCGCAATGCCAGCCAAGAATGGTTATAAATTTTTAAGAAAAATAAATAGCAAGGCAAAAAAATAAATATAAAAGGCATGACAAAGCAAACCAGATTTTCTCAGAATGACATTGGGCAGTTTACAAAGTATCAAAGGGCATTGACACAAGTATTATCATGGGCTATATTAAGAAAAGAATGGAGTTGGACCGGACCGTTACTGTATACCATATTATAGTAGTTCCCCCTTATCTGCAAGGATACTTTTCAATACCCCATTTGATGCCTAAAATCATGTGTGGTATCAAACTTTATGGTATGTTTTTATATAAATACATACCTGTGATAAAGTTTAATGCATAACTTATGCATAGCAAAAGATTAATAATAGAATAATTATAACAACATTCTGTAATAAAATTGCCAGCATCATTACCCTTGGACTTTGGAACCATAATCAAGTATAATTAGAGTTACTAGAACACAGCATTGTAACGTTGTGATACCGTATATGATAACCAAGACAACTACAAAGTGATTAATAAGTGAGTTGTGCAAACTGTGTAGATATGTTGATAAAGTGAAGATTCATGTCCAGGTTGGGATGGAATGGATTGGCATAAGATTTCAGCATTCTACTCAAAATGGCATTCAATTTAAAACATTAATTATTAACCAGTTAATATTTTGGAGTACAACTGACTGCAGGTAATTAAAAACTACAGAAATCAAAACTACAAGTAAAGAAGGACTATAACTCAGAATGGATTACAGACAAATGTAAGGTCTAAAACAATAAAACTCTTAGAAGAAAATATAAGAGAAAAATTTGAAGACATTGAATTTGGGAATGATTTCTTGGGTATGACACCAAAAGCACAGGCACCAAAGCAAAAGTAGATAAATGGGACTCCATGAAATGAAAAACCCTTTGCATATCAAAAGAAACAGCAGAGTGAAAAGCAATTTACAGAATAAGAGAAATATTTGCAAATTACATATCTGATAAGAATTCAATATCCAAAATATATGAGGAACTTCCACAAGCCAACAAAAACAAAGCTAACCTCATTAAACAAGGGGCTTGACTATATATTTCTCCAAAGAGGACATGCAAGTGGCCCATGAACATATGAGAAGATGCTCAACATCATTAATTATTAGAGAAATGATATGAAAATCATGAGCTAGAACCTCATATCCATTAGGATGGCCACTAAGGGGAGAAATCGGAACTGTTTTTTGCCACAGCACTATTATGATAATGCAAAGTGATGCTGTCACTATAGAAAACAGAATGTCAGTCCCTCAAAAAATTAAAAACAGAACTATCATATGATCTAGTAATCCTATTACTGGGCATACATACAAAGGAAATTAAATCACAACATTGAGGTGATGTCTATGCTTCCATGTCTACTGCAGCATTATTACAGTAGGCAAGTGTCTCTCAGTTGATGAAAGGATAAAGAAACTATGGTATATACACATTCAATGGAATATTATGCAGTCTTTAAAAAGGAAGCATGACACAACATATTTCCCCTGCCCTGCACCAAGAGGGCAATAAGACTGTGCTGATGAAGTTCTGGGAGGAATTTCATGAATTCCACCACACCTGGAAAGCCCTCCAACCAACAATACCCTAGATAGCAGATGGGAAAAAAATGGTAGGCTACAATAACTCCAGTCTGGATGTGGACTTGTGTGTTGAGTTCTTTCCTGAGATGTCTGCCTGGTGATCTGTCAAGTACATTCTTTCCATTAAACATTGCTGGCAGGCTTATTACTAAAAAACAAACAAGCGCAGGAATAGCGAATAGAAAAGATCTTGTCAAGAGCTAAGGGGATAAGGAAAGGGAATTGGTGTTTAGGATACATAGAGTTCCGGTTTTGCAAGATGAAAATTCTCTAACGATCTAGTGTACAATAATGTAAATATACTGAAGACTGCTAAGCTGTACACTTAAAAATGATTACGGTGGTAAATCTAATGTTATGTGTCTTTTATCAGAATAAAAAAGTGGCTGCAATACATCCCTTCTCGTCAGTTTCCAAAGTTCAAAAGCACAGTTTTGCTCTGTGAGTTAATTAATCAACGAATATTCCAGTTTTACAGAAAACACTAGTGATGACAAAAATGATAGGACTCAGAACCACCAAAATTTCACACTTCTGGCCATCTGCTTTTCAGAGTAAATGAATTTTGAAGACAAATTAACATGCGGCATATGAAAGAAAGACAGGAAAATTGGGACTGTGCCCAGACCGTCAAAGGCTAGCACTCTCCATTCCATTTGGAATCAGCTCTCTTTCATATGGGCAGGTCCTCTACATTCCAGGGTAGGCTATTTCCTTATATAAACAATCTTCTGTACTTCAGTTCATCCCATGCTCTTCTGTCATAATCACCCAGCTTCAACCACACCAACCCACATATCTGATTATAATTCTTATCAATTCGTTTCCTATTTGGCTGTCATACTCAACATATTCTTTGTGTAGTATAGGCTGGGTTAGAAGAAGCAATCACATTTAAGTCTTCCTAGAGGCATCCAAGCTGAGTTCTTTTGTTAGGAGATCTTTGTGCCACTAATCAAGGGCATAAATCCTTGGGATTTGTAAATAGATCACTGGCTGGACCAGCAACAGCAGCATCACTTGTGAACTGTTAGCAATGCAAATTCTAGAGTCCAAGCCAAGACTAACAGAATCAGAAACCCCAGAGCAGAACTCCCCCCTCCTTCCTGGTGATTCAGATGCTGCAACGTCTCTCTGTGAGTTAGAAGGAAACCTAACCTCAGTCCTAACTGCAGATTGTGAAGACTGACAGCAGGTGGCAGTGTTTGACCATTTCTGTTATCAATGACACTTTATCATGGATTATTGGTAACTTAGTAAAAAGTAAATCTGATTATTTTTTGCAAAAGTTCTCTGAAAATTCAAAATAAAAGCTAAAAACAAATCATATGTTTTCAAAGAGGGAAGGCGTTTAGCCTAGCACTTAAGGTGCCTTCGTCCCATATCAGAGTACCAAGGTTTGATTCCTGATTCTGGCTCCAAGTTAGTTTCCTGCCAATGCAGATCTTGGGAGACAGTGCTGATGACTCAAATAAGCAGGTTCCCTCTACCCACCCAAGAGATATGGATTGCAATCCTGGCTTCTGGCTTTGACCCAAGCCAGGCCTTCACCAAGCTCTGGGCATTGCTAGCATTTGGTGAGTGAACCAGGAGATGGAAGCTCTTTCTGTATCTATCTCTTTGTTTCTTTGCATCGTAATAAATAAGAAACAAAAATAAATGTGTGTGTGTGTGTGTTTCCTCATTGGACCTTTTGGAGAATTGAACTTTGGATATATTATTTACATTGTATGATATCAAGGTAATAAAATACCTGTCCTGGAACCATTTTAGGCTGATCCATGTAAAATCAATAGAATTTTCATTCCTCCTACCATATTCCCTGCCATCCTGTACTTCTTTTATTTTCTTTTTTGCATGACTGTGACTATGATCTAATTATAAGTATGCCCTGATGTGAACACTGGGCTTAAGGATAGTTAATGTTTTGGGAAAGTTTCCTTGGAGTGAAAGCCAGAGTTTTAATCACAGCCAATGGGATGGACTTGGGAAAGAACTACCATTGCATTACATGACACGTACATGATTTCACAGCAAGGGCATCAGATTTTCCAAAAGCAAATGACCCCTCTCCCACCAAGCGAATCCAACACCGGTTGTTTTCTGATCACTGGTGGTAGTGGGGACTCAGCTGTCATCTTCCTGGAGTGTTCTTGAAGGTTCCCTCGCAGTGACCTTTCTTAGATCCCAGACTCTCCCACTGCTCTGAGCTTGCTCAAAAGGGGAGCTACAACACCCTGGTGAGCCCCAGCCTTTGCCTCCTCCCGTTCACCACACTCTTTAAGCACAGAGTTTTTAATTTTAACCTTATTATGCCCTGAAGGACTGTTCTTGATACATGGCCCTCTGGATGACATGTCTAAAAGTGTCAAGGGCCTTCTCAAAGTGCTACCACTGCTGCACAGAGTGCAGTGCAGTCAGCAACACTGCTGCTCATCAGTGGAGCTGTGTTTTCTGATGTCCTTTCATCCATCAGGCCAATTTGTCCCTGTCAGCAATCACAAGCTATGCAGGCAGGATTCCACAGACGGAAGGTAATGTTTGGTCTTTTCCACCAGCATGTTAAATATATTTCCCTAAAGCAATGTTGTGTTGAAGGTTGTGCTGCTGGGGGGAGACAGATTCATCAGTGTCTCTTCAGCTCATGATCCTATCTTGTCTTGAGATCACGTTTCCTTATTCCCCAAGCCAAGAATACGTGGAGTTTGATCCATGGCCAAATAATGTGATTCTGGGACATAGATTAGGATTACTGAAGATAAAGTGGCCTGGCCTTGAGGCATACTGTAAGAACACATGTGGTTATTAGATTGCATCCCATCTCTGCAGCGGCTGCCACGCTGCCAAGACTACTAAGCACATGCCTCCCTTCAGCTCCCATGTGAGTCACAAGTTTGCTTTCACTCCAACAGCAAAACATAACAGAGAGTCTCACTGTCATTCAAGAGCTACAAGATGTCAGTTCATCTGGAGACAGAGCCTGCCTCCCGGCTGATGCAGCACCTCAATAATGCCAAGTTGCAACTGCAGTGTTCTCACAGGTGTGAGCTATTACTTCCTGCAAAAATCACCAGTTCTCTAAATTCTCCGTGCTACTCACCGGTGCTTACATCTGAAACACACAAAAGCTCCAAAGCCTCATACTTTGCTCCAAGTATCTAAAAAGAGCCTTCAGGCTAAGCATGTTGTTCCTTAGATACTAATGATGGAGCTCTAACCCACACACGGCAGGACTTTATCTTTGAAAGATCACGGAAGTCAAAGATGGCTTCAACAGCTGAATACCTGGAGTGGTTTCTGTTGTAGCTGTTGTTTTTTATTTTTGCTAATTCAATACTAAGAGGCAGATATATGTTCAGCCAATTTTCAGCTGGTGTAATATACTTGGACCACAAGGAGAAACTCAGCAGCCTTAGAAATTTTATAAGTGAAAGGAGGGAGGCCCACTTGTCCAAAGTGAAAGCCCATGAGGTAGAAAAGCTTTAGTAATTGTATCCCTCCCTTCCCAAGCTCCTTTGTCCAAAGGCCCCACCAGCTGGGGAGCCTCTCTTGGTTTTTTGAAGTTCAGATTGTAGACCATGTACACCAAAGTCATGGAGAGCACTTCCTAAAGGTCTATTCCCACCTCCATCACACATCTACTCAATCTTAATCACTGAGGTTAGGGCCTCAGAAATCTGCATTTTAATGAGATTCTCCAAGAATCTTTTTTGACATTAAATTTTAAAGACATTTACCCAGGGTCTTCAGAAACTTCCAAACTACTAAAACAATGGGATTTCTTTTTTTAAAAAAAAAAAGATTTTTATTTTATTTGATTGAGAGACAGAGAGAGGGCGAGACAGAGAGAAAGGTCTTCTATCCACTAATTCATGCCCCAAATGGCCACTACAGCCGGAGCTGGGCTGATTCAAAGCCGGAAGCCAGGAGCTTCTTCTGGGTCTCCCATGCAGCTTCAGGGGCCCAAGCCTGCAGGGGCCATCTTCTGCTGCTTTCCCAGGTACATTAGCAAGGAGCTGGATTGGGAAAGGAGAAGCCAGGACTAGAACTGGCATCCATATGGGTTGCCAGTGCCACAGGTAGAGGATTAATCTACTGCACCACAGCGCCGGCCCCCAATGATGGGATTTCATGAAGAGCTGTCATGGATGCAATGAGCCCTAAACATGCCTTCATTCCTTTGCTCAGAATTGCCATATGTAGTTGGCTGTTCTCATGAAGTAAGTATATGGCATCCACCAAGATACAAATCTCTCAGGGTCATCATCAGTTCTTTTACTTCCTTTTCATTTTCTGCAGTAGCAACTAATAATTCCATTGTAAGTAAGAAGACATGTAATCTTGTAAAGCCAGTCTTCAAACAAAGCATATAATTAGTACAATAATACAAAAAAAAACAGTTATTTGAATGTACTGTATTCCACTTGAAGAGTATAGAACTAGTATTCAATTGGACTCTAGAATGAGTCTTGCTTGATTGCTCAATTTCACTGCAACCCACAAGGGCATAACAAGGTTGAGAAGAGGGTGTCTATTAAAAGGACAGTCCTTACGAACCAATTGACATTCGAAAGAATCTGAAAAGATGGCTCAGAGCTGGGATAGAGTCCAGAATACTAGACACTCAGTAAACTCTTACTGTATGATAATGAGAATTGTGATCCCTTTGCTTTTCATTATTTGCTGATTTATAGCTTCCTCCACATTCTTATCTGGTTATTTTATTGTTACTATCCTAAATACTTGTAATTGCATTATTAATCAGTGCATAATAAATAAAAATAACACTTAATTTGGAAACAATCAGTGTCATTAATTAAGAGACAAGAACACAGTGAATTCTGACGTTACACTGATGTTCCCAGTGAAAAAGCCTAACTTGCTACTGTTTCAACAACTGGAAGCAGCAGATTTAAGCAGAAACCCTAAGGTGCTTAAGTTTGGGAGAAAATTAAAATGTCCAAACCTCAAGGGAACTGTCCTGATAATCTTTACCTCTTTTCTTCCTATAAACAGACATCGTCTCAAACATTAGTTGAGAAGGACTACCTCAGATGCGTTACTACACACAGTTCTATTGCTTCCCTGTAGTATGCAAGGTCAGTGAAGAGAGAAACTAAAAATATACTTACTACTCTTTACAGGCACAAAGGCGTTACAGAAAATTGAAGCAGCTTGCAGGCAGTTAATAAATACCTAATGACTGGAAAGAATGACAACAAGAACCCTGGCACAAAAATAAGTCAAGAAAAAGTCCTTATGCCAAGAAGGGCTTGGTGGTTGGTTCTGAGATGCCCTAGAGAGGGACCAGCAGAAAGTTCTTACTCTAAAAAGGACTCAGAACCAAATGATTACTTGCTCCTGAGGACCAGCCTGGTTCTGACAAACTAAGACAATAAAGGAAAAGAAAACCAACAAATAGAAACAAAGCCCCTCTCAATGGCAGCAAACAGATTGGAGGCACTGGTATTTCTATGCACTCCTTCATGCGGCTTCTCAGCCTCTCTCTTGGGCCTGCTGCAAGTGAATGACCCCTTCTCATAGGGAAACAGGTGTCTGCTGCCAATTAGGATTTAAAAATCAACAGGGGCTTCTTGAGAGAATGATGACAAGTCTAATTGCAAGAAGCAGCTGTAGAGCCCTTGGCTGCATTAGGGCGGGTTTTATTAATCCCCGTTTTGCTGGGTGCCTGGCACCCAGCTGGGGTCAGCTCCCCTGTCACAGGGTTGAAGCTGTAAAATGTAGGGCAAGTATTTAATGACCTGAGCTCAGCAGGAGGGATTAGAGTGCCCCGTACTGACACAGGGAACTGGGCATATAAAAGTCAAGTGGACACAAAGGCCTTGTCAACAAGCAACAGCAGTTCAAAGCATTGCCACCACTACAGAAAGTGACCAGCACACTCACACGATGCTCTGTGATTTATTCCTTCTTGCTGTTTTACTAACTTCTTATCAGCACACCACCCCTTTGTAACAGCTATGAACATGGAGGCTCTTAAGATGGGGACCCAAAAGGATGGCTGCTGATGGTTGTTTTCATAAACATTCTCACATTCCATAAACCCTCTTATTTGATTTGAAGGGTATTAAGAATATGTGCTTATATACTCCGATAGTGTATCTCTAGGAAGCTCCTCCTGTCCCATGGGCCTGCACACCAGCTGTACCTTGAGGGCCTTTATTATTTGCTTTTATACCTGGCTCATTCATTCATAGAGTACAGTATTTTTGATGGACAGTGTGTTTTAATTGTTTTTGTATTCTTATCATATAACATGGTGTCTGCCATGTAGTAAGTGCTCAATAAATGTTTCTTTAAACTCCCACTTCCTGAACCAGGAGGTGTGGAATCTATCTGTCAAAGCATTGCTAACAACTGCCAAAGCAAACATAATCCAATCACATAGTTCCATTGCCATCTAAGAAGTCATTCCTTCAAAATGCCAGTGAAGATAGGAAAGCCCAAGAAACATTCCACCAGAAACACATGCAAACATTCTTTGTGGAATGCCTTGGCATTCCCTCGTAAGAATCATCCAGTGAGAGCCCAACAGAGAGGAAAATGAAACCAGAGATTAACATTTGCTCATAGAAACATACAGACTTTATTTTAGGCAGTGCTGAGAGGTTAGGGTCAAATGGATTAACAGGATGAAGGGTTTGCAGTTGGGAAATTCTGCAGGTCCTGTGACTATATTAAAGTGTGCTTGCCAAAACTAGTCCATATACACATGAAATCGTTTTCAACTATCATTTACTAGGATCTTACTCTATATACTGTATTAGTAAGTTTTTTTGTTACCATAATGAAATTCATGAGACAATCTAACTTTATAAAGAAAGGAGATCTATTTATCTCACAATTTTAGAGGTTCAAAGGCCGGGCACTCCCCTGGCTCAGTTTCCAGACAGGCTTCTTGCCTGTGTCTCATCATGGCAATAGCAATGGCAATGGCAGATGGCAACGGCGAAAGTGCGTGTGGGAGGAAGGGATCACATCCTGAAACAGAAAGCAACAGAGCTGGGTGGAGTCAGGCTCAGGGTTTTATAGCAACCCTCTGCAGGAACCACCTTAATCCCTTTGAGTACAGATCCCCCAGTGACCCAAGGACTTCTCACTAGGCTTCGCCTTTTAAAGTTTCCATTGTCTCCTAACACTGCTTCCCTGGTGACTAAACCTCCAACACACGGTTCCATGGAGGACAAACCACATTCAAACAAGAGCACTAATCTGCTGTTCTAGCCCATGGAATACATAGAGGAACAGTATTTGCTGTTGTCCTGCAGCTGCTGTCAGCCAAGAGAAAAGGCATCACAAAATTTGCATGCATCTTCTGTGATCTAGTAGTGGAATGGATTATGAATCATATCTGAAGGAGGAAATAGATGTTGTTATAAAAGAGAACATCTCATTGTGAGCAGGATTTTGCTAGCCAGCCTGTTCACATTCCAAAGAAAACAACAAATATTTGGAAGAGAGATTAGTACAAGCAATGGAAGTATAAGTTACCTAAGCAAGAGTGAATGAGGTCTAAATTGAATAAGAGGGGGAATGGACAAAATAAATAGAGAAGGGAAGAATTCAGGAGTGTTGGTCCCACAGTACTATGCTAAGTCATCTCCACTTGGTTTTCTAAGAGATCTGTCTGTATTACAGACAGAGAGACAAGCTCAGTTCGGTTCTTCATTACCCCCAGTGGGCACATGCAAGGTGTAATAAAAGGGAAAAGTGTGACTTCAGGTAACAATTTAACACTGTCAATCATCCTGGTAAAAGGGGTTGAAATCTTAAATTAGTGAGAGGACCAAAGGAGAAAGGGGAGGGTGGGAAGTGAAGAATATTTACAGATAGTGTTGATGAGCTTAGAGCAGGAAGAGAGAATAAGAGTCAATATAAAGTCCAAAATTAGGAAAACCAGATGGAGACTTAGTGCAAAAACAGTGAGAGGGAAGGGAAGAGAAGGTGCCGGTTGACACCAGAGAAAAAGCTGAATTTTAGAGGTATTCCATGTAGAATTTGTAGCTAGAGATAAACTTTTAAAAACCAGACAGATTTTGCATAAGGCTCTGAATGTATACTTAATAAAAATGTTTCTTAAATACAATATTTTAACCTAATGGATCATTATGAAGAAGTCTGCCCAAAGTGCTAAATAAAATTAAAAATTAATCTTATAATTTCAAATATTTTTGCATATAGGAGTAGGCATTTGGTTCAGGGTTTCAGATGCTGCTTGGGATACCCCCATCCCATATCTGAGTGTCTCATTCCAGTCCCGGCTCCTCCTCTTTTGATCTAGCTTCCTACTAATGCACATCCTGGGGAAGCAGCAGATTTTGATTAATTACCTGGGTCCTGCCACCCATGTGGGAGACCTGGATTCAGTTCCTGACTTTGGCCACACCCATCCCTGGAGTTGCAGGAATTTGGAGAGTAAACAAGCAGATGGAAGATTTCCCCTTCTGTCTCTCTGCCTTTCAAATAAGAAAGTGAAAGAAATTAAATAAAACATTTAAATATTTTTTGTGGGGGCCTGGTACTGTGGCACAGTAGGTGAATCATCTGCCTGAGGCACCGGCATTCCATATGGGTGCTGGTTCTAGTCCTGGCTGCTCCTCTTCCAATCCAGCTCTCTTCTGTGGCCTGGGAAAGCAATTGAAGATGGCCCAAGTGCTTGCCCCTGCACACATGTGGGAGATTGGTAGGAGGCACCCTGGCTCCTGGCTTCAGATCCGCGCAGCTCTGGCTGTTGCAGGCATTTGGGGAGTGAACCAACAGAAGGAAGACCTTTCTCTCTGTCTCTCCCTCTCACTGTCTGTAACTCTACCTCTCAAATAAATAAATAAATAAATAAAATCTTTAAATATATATATATATAGAGAGAGAGAGAGAAAGAGAGAGTGTATAGAGTGTAGAAGAAAAGGACCAACAAACACAATCCCCAAAATGCAAAGCTAGGTTACCTCTTTCTCAAGGAAAGATGAGCTCTGCACGTCGGCACACTCTCATGGAGCCAAGAAAAGACTTCCAAAAGAGTATGTGCAAGAACTTGTTTTCAGTTGTGTGGGGGACAGAGGCAAGAAATGGTTACCACACTCTTGGAAGCAGTGCTGTGTGTTGGCAACAGGGAGTATTGATTTCAGCCTTTGAGACATGTTCATTAGAGAGCAAGTGGCACCAAAGGGTTGACTGAAAAGGTAAGGCTGCCACTGATTTGTTGGCTTTCAGAACTCTGATCAGCAAGTCCTCATTGATTAAGTTTAAAATCAGTTCTGGTGTCCACTTATAACCATTGTACTGAAATTTACTGGTTAAACAAGGTTAAGACTAGTTTATAATCATTACTGGTTAGTTAGCAAAAGCTTTAGAACCCTCAAGTCTTCCCTGGGAGCATGAGACTTCAATTATCTCAATAGATACGAGACCAATACAGCAAGACTATTTCATTGTATTCTACTCTAACAACCTTAAAAAAAAAGTATCTCCAATAAAAATTCTCTCGTAATAATGGAAAGATAATCAAGCAGTAAGTTCACTGAATTGTGAACACTTTGAATTTGTGTGACCTTATTAATTAACCTATTGTGATTTAACTGGCATCAAATACACTTCTCATTTTGCTGGTTGTTATGATGTGGCACATTCCTTGCTCTACAGGGAAGATTTCAATCTCAGTATTAATGTGAAACAGTTGAAATTCAGAATTGTTCTTTACTTAACTTCGGGTTATATCTATGTGCTACAAGGTTTCCTTTGTAAATTATTGGTTGTGGTTGCCAACTGATTTAGATACTTTGAATTCTAAGGTGATTTGGGGTAGAGACATTTGGTTCCTGTACAGCTGATGTCTGTGGTTATGCATGCTTCAGCTGTGCTACTGGTCCCTATGGGCTGACAGAGTTCTTGCTACGTGGATATGTAAACACATATGTCCAAGCACACATTCCTACAGGATCAGCTGAAGGCCTTCATTTTTTTTAAATCCACCTGTGTATTGATATTGTGATGTAAGATTTGGAAGGTGTTTTATTTTTTTCTTTAATGTAACTGAAAAGGAGTGCTACCTCAAACATTATTGAACTAGAAATAGACTCCAATGCCAGATTCTATACCATGTAACTCTTATTCTTACACACATTCCCAGGTATTGTTTTGACTCCTAATTGCATCTTTGCACAATCTTGAAAGTCCCTAGAGGACCACGCCAACCTATTTTGTTGTTTGATCCCTGTGACTGGCAGGGAGCTTGGCATATAATTGATGCTCAATAAGTGTTTGCTGAATAAAGGAATCAGTTCATTTTATTTTCGGGTGCCAAAATATTTCTCCAATGAAAACAGAAGTAACACATTCCTTTTATTATGCTCACTTCCAAGTTCCAATCAAGTTGTAAGTACTTAGAATTCCCAAACAGAAGGATTGTTGGCAATGATCATTTCCAATCCCTCTGTTTTATTAATGTTCTTGAAAAACAGAGAAGCATTTTTAGATAGTAAAATTGCAGTCAGGAAATGGATCTTTTAAAGACTTATTCATTCATTCACTCATTCATTCATTCATTTGTTTATTTATTTGACAGGCAGCATGCTGGTGCAGGCTGATGGCAGGAGCCCAGAAATCCATCAAGATCTCCCACGTGGGTGGCAGGAGTGCAAGAACTTCTGGGCCACCTTCTGCTGCTTTTCCCAAGCACTTTAGCAGGGAATTTGACCAGAAGCCAAGCAGCTGGGACTTGACTGGGTGTTCTGATATGGGATGGTGGGGCTATAAGCAGTGGCTTAACCCACTATACCAAAACACCAGTCCCACTTTATTCTTAATGTAGTGTTGTTCCTATCTTCCCTTACCAACTATTTACATGGATTTTAATTTTTTAGCAATCCAACACAGCTTCTAAGCAGTTTTTGTATCAATTTCATTGAAAAATTCAAATTTAGTCCCCATATTTTCAGTGGAATCAGATTTGGAAAACAGAACTCTTGTAATCAGTTCTTTGCCAATACTAAATCACTAACACATTTACACAGTGATTGTCATTGGATGCCTGAAGCTTCTCCTCACCACTTCTTTCTTTTAACACATCAACAAATAATTTCTCCAAAGGAATTAGAAATGAATCCTAATCACAAAGAAGAGTAAGAAGAAAAGATAAATGTATAATTATGGACCTGTTCTAGCTTTGATTAAACACCAAAATATCTTGTAAAGCCATAGTCTTATGTGTAAAGCAGAAACAGTTGGGGTTTTTTTTTTTTGTTTTGTTACAATCTCACATATTCATATTGATAGGGACTCCAGGGACCCCTGGAAAGGAAAAAAGAAAACATAGGAAAAAAGCATGAGATGTAGTTCTCCAGGAACCATGAGAGAGTAGGGGACAGGAGAAACATACACAATGTAATTCTGGCTGAACCAACCTGATTGAACAGTCAGCAAACTTCTGTTCAAAACAGACTCCAATGTTGGTCCCCTGATTGCTTCAGTGCAATACCTCATTAGAACCTCCTCTAGATATACATGAAAATCCAACTTGTGAGCATTTCAGGGCAAGCAGCTCCCAGAGGTGTAAACCTTCACACCTTCCTTGTCAGTGTGCCCCATTCATTGTGGCATGAGACGAAGAACCGAGCAGAGAAGAGAAGCAGCAACTAAGAAGACAGCAGCACCCCTCAACAGATCCTGCAGACAAGAGAAGCTATGATCCAGAAGACTGCAGAACTGGACAAATCCCATAGAGAAGCTGTGACACGGTGGAGAGGAGAGGCTGTGACTGAGAGCTGCAACACTGGAGCTGTGCTGCTCCTGAAGAAGCTGGAGAGAAGAATCTGCCACTTCTCTTGTGGCCAAGACACACCTGAGCGACTAGAGCCACAGACTCCTCCTGCCATGACTCTTGCAACCCTGACAGCAGAATGTTACACAACAGTATATTCCTTCCTTTCTCAGGCAGGAGCAAATACTACAAACCTTGAACTTACAGATGCTGGCCGGCGCCTTGGCTCACTAGGCTAATCCTCCACCTAGCGGCGCCGGCACACCGGGTTCTAGTCCCAGTTGGGGCACTGGATTCTGTCCCAGTTGCCCCTCTTCCAGGCCAGCTCTCTGCTAAGGCCAGCTCTCTGCTATGGCCAGGAAGTGCAATGGAGGATGGCCCAAGTACTTGGGCCCTGCACCCCATGGGAGACCAGGAGAAGTACCTAGCTCCTGCCATCGGATCAGTGCGGTGCGCTGGCCGTGATGGCCATTGGAGGGTGAACCAACGGCAAAGGAAGACCTTTCTCTCTGTCTCTCTCTCTCACTATCCACTCTGCCTGTCAAAAAAAAAAAAAAGAGAGAGAGAGAGAGAGAGAAAAGGAACTTACAGATGCTTTGGTTTGGGAGCAAAATAAAATATGAAAATTATGAAAGTGTTCATAATGTCTCTCTGTCAAAGGCAGATACTTGGCTGCCGATCACAAAACTAAGTAATAGGTTTGTGTACTCATTTTTTGCTTTACAAAGCATCAGTCATTTGACTTGGACAGAATTCAAGGTCATCTCATATACCATTGCCCTAAACTAACCCACATCATGGAAAACAGGCATGGGTACCTACTTGTAGAAACAGAAGAAATCAAGGTGAACTTCAGCTCTCTGGAAAGATAATAAATGAAGTGTGCAAACCCAAACATAGCAAGATACCTTTTCCAGAATCCTGGAGGAACTCAGAGTACATTAACAATGGCAGATGCCAGCAATTTCTCAGCAGACTGTTTGGCAATACCTAGGGTAGTAGGGTAGGATGGAGAAGGTGTTATTTGGATGTTTCCACAAGGTCCAGGTAAATCCTTTGATACGGTTCCCCTCCTACTTTTCAACTTCAGGATGAGATGATGTATTTAGATTAATGATTGCCTGGAATAAATAGGGTATTATCATTCTTGGGCAGGAGTAGCTAGTGGTATTTCTGTTTTTGTTTTTAGGATTTATTTATTTATTTGAGAGGCAGAGTTACAGACAGAGAGAGGGAGAGATGGAGATGAGGGATCTTCCATCTGCTGGTTCACTCCCCAGATGGCCACAGTGGTTGGAAATAAGCTGATCTGAAGCCAAGAGTCAGGAGCTTCTTCCAACTTTCCCATGTGGGTGCAAAGGCACAAGGACTTGGGCCATCCTCTTCTGCTTTTTCAAGCCATTAGCAGGGAGCTGGATCAGAAGTAGAGCAGCTGGGATTTGAACTGGTGCATTTATGGGATGCTGGTACCATAGGTGGAAGCTTAACCTACTGTGTCACAGTGCCAGTCCCTTGTTTTGCTTTTGTGTGTTTGTTTGTTTTACCTACCAAGCATGTGGAAGGGACTGACAGTGTTCTGTGAAGAAGGGGACGGCAAGTTTTCAGGTGATAATATTCTCTTGCTCAAGTACTATTTCATGAAATTGGATAATTCTTGGAATGATAAAATATGAAATGGCTTATTGAGACAGTAATACCTACTTCCCTGCAGAGTATACATTCCAAGGCCCCCAATGGATGCCTGAATTTATAGACTGTACAGAACACTATTAATAGCTTTTCCATCTTAACTAAGCACTTAACACACACAATGACCATCACTTTTGCAGTTTGCATGAAACAGCAAAAGTAGAATGAATTTCTTTTTCCTTCACAGTTTCATAGATAGAAGATTCAATCTTACATGTATCTTAGCAAGCTCTGCACACAGATTTTTCCTTTCTTTAGTAAGTTAAGAACTCTGATCATTTCCATTTAGGAAGCACTTCACAGCTTCTCTTGGGAACATCTGAGTAACCAGCATCCTTACTCTTGTGCCTTGGGACTATTAGTAAGTATAATAAAGGTAACTTGAAAGCACTGTGATACCATGACAGATCTGATAACCAATATAGCTACTCAGTGACTAAGGAACAGATAGCCTATACAGCGTGGGTACCTAAGACCAAGAAAGGCATGATGCACAATTTGTTGGGATGCAGCAGGATGGCTAGAGATTTCATTGCACCATTTGAAATGGCATGTACTTTAAAACTTACAAACTTTGCATTTAATATTTTCACAGTTGACCATGGTTAACTGAATGATGGAAAATAAAGCCATAAATAAGGGATAACAGCTGTGGTTGCTGATCCTGGTTATACACTGAAGTTTCTGAGAAATTAAAGAATAATACCATTGTCCAATTCCCCATTCAAATTAATGAAATCAGAAATGATGGGTGTGGGCTTCAATGCTTTTTAATAAACCTCCTATGTATTTTAACATACAGCCAAAATTTTGAATCATTCATTTAACCCTTCCTTATGGGGGATGTCCTACTGATTAGATACTCTATTATCAATTCGTGCCCTTTGCAATAATTCTGCCTGCTTCTTTCTTTACTCTACTGAAGGTGCTTTCTTCCCAATGTTTTGTGCTATTGTAAGCATTTCCCAACCACTTTCCTGTTCCTTGGTTCCCACCATATTCCTCCGTTTTCCACATTGCCTCCAGAGTGGTCTTACTGAAAAAGTAATCTGACTGTGACAATCCTCAGCTGAACACCCATTCATTCTGCCGTCTAGTCAAGCTCCTCAGCTGGGCATCCATAATCTTTCCTAATCTTTCTACTCCTCTTCCTACTCCTCAGCCTCCTCTGCTCCAAGTAACTTCAGTGATCTTCCAAGTATAGAGCTGTCACATAAAATACAGGATGCCTAGATTTGTTTTCTAGGTAAACAACAAAGAGTGCAATATTTGGAACCTGTTTTTGCTAGCAAAATTAGTCTTTTATGTGAAATTCAAATTTAACTTTGTGTCCTATATTTGCATTTGATAATGTGACAATGCACCTCAAGGAAAATTCTGGGAAGCAGAGTCACCCCCTTCTTGGCCCATGCAGCACACAATGCTGCTGCTGCTCTTCTGGGCACTCTCTTCTTGGCTTCCATGAGCTGGGTGAGGACTTGACTCCTTCTCCTTGTCAGTCCCTGTGCACACAAAAAAACACACACACACACATACTTCTTTCTCCAAATCTCCACCCAAGAATTGTGCCATGCCTGTCTCTTGACCATGCTCTCCACCCTGAGGCAAGACTGGGAACAAGTTGATGTCAGGAACTGAGTCTTAGTCCTTTTCATAATCCTAGTTCTTAGCGGCACCTGGCACACAAGTGTTTAAGAAGTGCTTGGAAAAATTATTCAATGACATTTGAAGAGCATTACCTTGGTTTTCAGCAATAGAACCATCTCCCTCTCTGGACCATCACCACTCCACATCCTTAGCCAAATCAGCTGTAATAGCCATACTTAAGGACACTGTACCCTTTAAATACTGCAGCATAAAATTTTTGAATTTTCTGTACTTCACAGAATAACCCATATTTTTGTTTATTGTTAATTTCCTTTAGAGAAATTTCCACAGAAGGAAAGCACTTAAAATGTCACCTCTTTGAACCTTCACAACAAGTGTATGAGATGTGTTGTTTAAGGGTTAGAGATAGGAAGCTTAGTGCTCAAAAAAACTCAGAAATAACACAGGGTAGTAAGAAGCATTATTGTATCTTGGAGCTAAGTACATCTGAACTGAGTTCTTTCTAATTGACAATGCTTCTAAATTTACTCTTAAGAACAGTTCACCTTCATTCAAGATCAAGACAGTCAGTCTCCAAGATAGCCCTAGCAACACTGCCCCCAACCACTTCCTGGTATTAACATTCTTCTGTACACCTTTCCCACATTGTACCATGGTTGAGCTGTGACTAATAGCATGGGACAAAAGGCACACCACTGCTGAATTCAGTTATAAAGGACTGTCATTTCCATTTTGAGTACTGTCTCACTAGCTTGGATTGTCTCTTCCTTTTGGATGTCTCATTGTGAGGCAATGCCATGTTGGGGTTAACCTAACAGTGAGGGGGAGATAATGCTTGCCAAAGGTAATTTAAGAGATCTTGAAAGATCATTTTCCAGTCTACCAAGTCTTTTTTTTATTTTAAAGATTTGTTTATTTATTTAAAAGGTAAGTGTTACAAACAGAGGGGCAGATACACACACACACACACACACACACGCACACGCACACGCACACACGCGCACATCCACCGATTCATTCACTGAAGCCAGGAACTTCATCCAGATCTTCCACATGGGTGCAGGAGCCCAAGTGCTTGGGTCACCTTTTGCTGCTTTTCCTAGTCAATTATCAGAGAGCTGGATTGGAAGTGGGATGCAGGTATCACAGGTGGTGGCTTTACTTGCTGTGCCACAATGCCAGCTCCCATTAAGTCTGGAGATGAGAGCAGCCCAGGCTGTCAGCTTGATTTTTAATCTTGTGAGAGATCCTGAACCAGAAATACCTAACAATGCTGCTCCTGGATCTCTGACCCTCAGATACTAAGTGAGGCAATAATGCTGATCTTTCCAGGGTCTGCGTTTTGGGGTAATTAGTAACACAGCAAAAAGTAACTAATACACAGTTAGACAAGTCATTTTTTCTTCTAAAAGGTTCTTTGACATAATTGAGTAGAAATCTCTCAAACACACCATTTACCTACTGTCCATCTCAGCTCCTCATACGATAACTGATGAAGACCATGTCTTAAGCTAGAGCTCTGGTAGCCAAGCTGGCTTCTGCTGTAACAAATATGGAGAGAAGGCTGGGTCTCGGTGGAGCTTCAGCTGCAGCATGGCTGTCACAGGCCCTGTTTGTTAAGTTGAGGGTAGAATCCAGGAGCTGGAGGAGGAAAAGAAGGAGAAAGGAATAGGCGGCAGTGGTGGGTGTGTCCCCCGGTTGGGAAGGCTCAGGACTCGCCCAGGGCTTCTCAGCCTCTGCAGAGAAAGGCCCAAAATGAGGGCCCTGTGGAGGCCCACCTCGGGGTGCACCTCCTGCAGAACAGGTGGACTCTGTGGTTCTTTAAGAATGACCGCAGCCGAGCCGATGCAGCGGCTCAATAGGCTAATCCTTCGCCTGCGGAGCCGGCACACAGGGTTCTAGTCCCGGTCAGGGCACCAGATTCTGTCCCAGTTGCCCCTCTTCCAGGCCAGCTCTCTGCTGTGGCCTGGGAGTGCAGTGGAGGATGGCCCAAGTGCTTGGCCCTGCACCCGCATGGGAGACCAGGAGAAGCACCTGGTTCCTGGCTTCAGATCAGTGCGGTGCGCTGGCCGCAGCGCACTGGCCCCGGTGGCCACTGAAGGGTGAACCAACAGCAAAGGAAGACCTTTCTCTCTCTATCTCTCTCCATTGTCCACTCCGCCTGTAAAAAAAAAAAAATGACCGCAGCTGGGCCTGGCAGGACAACCTGCATCTCGTCACCAAGGTTGACACAGTGGAGGACTTCTGGGTGATATACGGTCACATCCAGCTGGCCAGCAAGCTCTCCTCCAGCTGTGACTACGCCCTGTTCAAGCTGCTGTGTTTGATAGAGGAGAGCTTTGTGGAGCACAGCAGAGAGGTGTGCAGGGCCATGCTCAATGTCCGCAACAAGGGAGACAAGATCGCTGTGTTGACCAGGGAGGCCGAGAACCAGGTGGGCGTGCTGCACATCGGTCGGATATACAAAGAGCGCCTGGGCCTCTCCACCAAGACCATCATTGGCTACCAGGCCCACGCTGATGTAGCCACCAAGAGCAACTCCCTAGCCAAGAACAAGTTTGTGGTGTGAGGACACCAGAGCCTCTGACTGCTGTGGTGGGGGCGGGAGGCAGAGGGCTTGAGCCTTACCCATCCTGGAGTGAATATAAATAGCTTGATATAGGAAAAAAAATATGGAGAGAAAATAGACTGATGACTCTCCTTAGCAATACCCCCTGAAACCTTCAGTCTTCCCAAGGCACTGGTGGCTGGTAATTCATGATGGATTCTGAGTTATTACTGCGTACCATCTCCATGAGCATGTTGTAAGGTATTTATTGAGCAACCTTTAATGATGAATAGAGTGAGAAACACCAGGCAAAGAATATGGCAATAGCAGCACATAAATTTTATTTTCATTTAGCATGAAAACACCTGATTTCCTTCAACATTGTAAACATGTCACATTATTAGGCAGTGAAAGGTTGATGAATTTAGACATTCATTGTTTTGAATGGAAAATGTACTTTAATTCCACTTGCCTCCACTGTTAAGAATTCCTTTTTTATTTATTTATTTCACTTTAGTTTGTCTCAATTAAAAAAAAATCTTAGGTGAGAAAGCCACCAGAAGACTTTTCTATGGTGGGACTGGTTATTTTAAAGACATTTCACTGCTTTTTCTCCTAAGAAACAGAGACAGCCTTGGAAAAGAACATTTTATGACAGAGTTGGCAAATATCTCATGTTTTTTAGTTAACAAACACAGTTTAAACTAAGTGTTCAGGAGGAAATTATGCTAGGATGTTTTAAAAACAGAACACACAAAAAACACACTCATTAATTTTGTATATTTTTAAAATATTTATTTATTTAAAAGAGTTACGCAGAGAGAGAAGGAGAAGCAGAGAGAGAGAGGGAGAGAGAGAGAGTCTTCCATCCACTGGTTCACCCCCCAATTAGCTGCAGTGGCTGAAGCTGCACTGATCTGAAGCCAGGAGCCAGGAGCTTCTTCCCTCTCTCCCATGTGGGTGCAGGGGCCCAAGGACTTGGGCCATCCTCTACTGCTTTCTCAGGCCATAGCAGAGAGCTGGGTTGGAAGTGGAGCAGCTGGGACATTATTCGGCACCCATATGGGATGCTGGCACTGTAGGTGCCGGCTTTACCCTCTACGCCACAGCACTGGCCCCTGTACAATTTTTTCATTAATTAAGGAAGAGAATTTTAGGCTAGGGAGGCAACGATGAAGGCTAGACACATGTTAAAGAAATAAGTATCTTCAAGTTTAAATCACTGCTTTATAAAAAGGCAAATGCCCCACCAACAGGAAACATGTCATATGATGAGAAGCAGATCATGAGCTTGGCAGCCATGGGGCTGTTGCTGGATATCTGTATTCCCCAATTGCAGGGTGAGATAAAGTAACGTGCAAAGACTCATCCTGGGGAGCATAATTTATAAGGGAGAAATATTTTAAAGTAAAACCTTTAAAACAATGGTGATACATTTTAAGCCCCATTCCTTATAAATAGCTAGTGTCTCCCTTCAAGAGGGAATTGGCCACTGTGTAGCTGGAGAGAGTGGAAGACATGGGAAAAATCATGGTTGGCAGCCCACAATTCAGGTATAGACTTGGAGTGACCAACAAGAACCTTTTGTATTCTCTCAATCATGGATGACTGGGCATGATTTGTATCATTAGTTCCAGTAATCAACATTTCCAATTGGATATTAATAAACACACCCCCTTGACTGCAATGGGGCCGGCACTGTGGTACAACAGGATAAGCCACTGCCTGCAAGGCTGGCATTCAATATGGGCAATGGTTCGAGTCCTGGCTGCTCCACTTCCAACCCATCTCCCTTCTAATGGGCCTGGGAGAGCAGCAGAAAATGGTGCAACTCATTGGGCCCCTGCACCCATATAGGAGACCTAGACGAAGGTCCTGGCTCCTGGCTTTGGCCTGGCTCAGTACTGTATGTTTAGACAATTTGGGGAATGAACCAGCAGAACCAGCAGATGGAAAATCAGTCTCTATCTCTCTCTCCTACTTTCTCTGTAGCTCTGCCTTTCAAATAAATAAAAGTGAACCTGTATGGGTTATATTGTGGTGTAGCAGGTAAAGCCAACACCTGCAATGCCAGCATCCCATAAGGGCAATAGTTTCTTTCCTGGTTGCCCTACTTTCCATGCATCTCCCTGATGATGGCCTGGGAAAAGCAGCAAAGATGGCCCAAGTAATTGGGCCCCTGCACCCACATGGGAGAACCAGAAGAAGGTCTTGGGCTCCTAGCTTCTGCCTGGCTCAGCAGAACCATCTGGAAGATTAAAACCAGCAGATGGTCTCTCTCTGGCTCACTAACTCTCCTCCTCTCTGTAGCTCTTTGAAATCAATAAATCTTTTTTTTTTAAAAGTTAAGCAAAAACTAAAGTCAAAAACTTAGTTTAAGGAAAAAAGAAAAGATTTTGGCTTATGAAGCTAAAGGGTCCAGGGGCGGTGGTTGATGTGAAGACCTGTCCCTAACATGATAAAACTAAATGCTCTGCCAACATTACGGGAACTTAAACTCTCAGTTCTTTTTTAATTTTTTTAATTTTTAATTTATTTTTAACAGATTAAATGTGTTTTGTAGATACAATGTTAAGAACATAATTATATCCCCTTCCTCCCTTCCTCCCTCTTCTCTCCTCCCACCTTCCTTCATTCTTCTGCTTTTTTTTTTGAGATAACATACTTTAAATTTACATTACAGTAAAAGGGCTTAATACTTCACCACAATAGAAGTCTAACAAGTAGGAAGCAAAAAGACCCTGTTTCACTGGAATGTACACAATGGCTGTAAACAATAATTGAATGGAAAAATGACCATTTCACCCATGTACAGTAAATTTTAAAATAATTACAGATCAATAAAATTAAAGTAATATAATATTCTTAAATAGTGGTTTCACAAAAGTATAAAAGAAAGTTGCACAAAACTATATTTGCAACAATACTGATACACACAGGAATTTCATATTTTTTCTTTTTGGTTGTTTCTTCAATTTTAGCTCCCACATTTAAGGGAGAATATATAGAATTTTTTTCTGGGTCTAGCTTTTTTCACCCAATATGAGATCTTCCAATTATGTCCATTTTGCTGAAAATGGTAGAATTTCATTTTTTATAGCTAAATAATACTTCATTGTGTATATATACCACATTTATTTATTCATTCATCTGATGATAGACATCTTTGTTGATTCCAAATTTTGGTTATTGTGAACAGTACTGCTCTAAACATGGTGATACAGGTATCTCTTTGACACGTAGTGTACAAATCTTTTGGGTATATAACCAGTAGTGGGATTGCTAGACTATATGGCAAGTCTATTTCTAGCTTTTAAAGAAATCTCCACACTGTTTCCCACAGTGGCTGCACTAATTTGTTCCCACCAACAATGTGTAAGTGTTTCCCTTTGTCCACATCCTCCCCAGCATTTGGTACTCTGTTTTGGATTTCAGCCATTCTCATAGGAGTGAGGTGATATTTCATGGTGGTTTTGATTTGCATTTCCCTGATGGCTAGTGATGTTGAACATTTTTTTCATGTATTTGCTAGCCATTTGTTAGCCAATTGTCTATTGAAACCCTTTGCCCCTTTCTCAACTGGATTGGCTGTTATTGAGCTTTTAGGTTGCTGATATATATGGGATATTAATCTTCTGTCATATAGTTGTTTTGCAAATTTTTTCATTCTATTGGATGTCTCTTCACTCTGTTGATCATTTCCTTTGCTGTGCAAAAGTTTCTGAGTTTGATATTGTCTCATTTCTTTAGCTTTGCTTTTGTTGCCTGTGATTTTGGGGGTGTAGTCCAAAAGGTCATGCACTATACCAATCTCTTGGAGTATTTCCCCCACATTTTCTTCCAGCAACTCCACAGTATCAGTTCTTAAGGTGAGGTCTCTGATTCACTGTGAGTTGATTTTTGTATATGATGAGAGATTTGGATCTAACCTCATTCTACATATATGTCCAGTTATGTCAGCATGATTTGTTGAAGACGTTTTTCTTACTCTACTGTATGGTCTGAACACTTTTGTCAAAAATCAGCTGGTTGTATGTATCTGGATTAAGTTCTGGGCTCTATTCTGTTCCACTGATCTATCTATTGGGCTTTTACGCCCATACCATGCTGTTTTAATTACTATAGCTTTGTAGTATGCTTTGAAGCCAGGCATTGTAATATCTCCAGCTTGAATTTTCTTATTCAGGATTGTTTTGGCTATTCTGGGTCTTTTGTGACTCCCTATGAATTTTAGATTGCTTTTTCTAGTCATTGAATATTTTGATAGGGATTGCATTGAATCTGTAGATTGCTTTAGATATCATAGACATTTTAATGACATTGATTTTTCAATCCATGATCAAAGAATATATTTCCTTTTTTGTGTCTGTGATGATTTCTTTCATCAATGTTTAATAATTTTCATTGTAGATATCATTGACATCTTTGATAAATTTATTCATAAATACTTGATTTTTGTGGCTATTTTGAGTGGCACTTTTTTCTTGATTTCTTTTGGTTTTCTTGATTTCTTTTGATTTCGTTAGCATCCAAAATGTTACTTTTTTATGTGTATTTTGTAACCTGCAACTTTACTTGATGGGTTTATCAATTCTAAAAGCTTCACGGTGGAGTGTTCAGGTTTTTCCAGGTACAACATCATGTCATCTACAAAGATGAATATTTTGACTTCCTCTTTTCCAGGTTTAAAGCCTTTTATCTTATTGCCCTCCCTAATTACTCTTGCTAAAACTTCCAGTAGTGTATTGGCTAAGAGTGGTGAAAGTGGACATCCTTGCCTTGTTCCAATTCTGAAAGGAAATACTTTCAGTTTTTCGACATTTAGTATGATACTGGTTGATGATTTGTGATATATAGCCTTTATAATATTGAAGACTGTTCCTTCTATACATAATTTGTGGAAGGTTTTTATCAGGAAGGGCTGTTGAATCTTAGCAAATGCTTTCTCTGCCTGCCTCTATTCAGAAGACTGTATGGTTTTTGTCCTTCATGCTATTGATGCAATTTATGAGATTTATTGATTTGGAATGTTGAACCACTCTTGCATTTCTGGTATTAAATCCCACTTGATAGTGATGTATGATCTTTTTGATGTGGTTCTGGACTTGGTTTTCTAGTATTTCATTGAGAATATTTTCATCTATGTTCATTAATGATATAAGTCTGTAGTTTTCTTTTCATGTCATGTCTTTGGTTTTGATATCAAAGTAATGCTTACCTCATAAAAAGAGTTTGGCAGAGTTAAATCCTGTTCCATATTTTGTAATAGCTTGAAGAGTATTGTAATTACTTCTTATTTGAATGTTTTGTAGCATTCAGCAGTAAAGCTGTAAGGTCCTGGACTTTTCCTTGCTGGAAGATTTTTGATTATTGCTTCAATCTCACTGCCTGCTATGGGTCTGTTAAATTCTCAGTTCTATTTCCCTCTGTGTTGGTTTCATCCTCAGGTTCTCTCTCAATGTGATAAGGAAGACAGTAATGACTTTCAAGGATGACAATCCACCATAACGCCTCATCCCAAAAAGATAGTGTGTCATTCACAGTGACTTTGGAGAAGTCTGTTGAGTTAGAAGTGCTCATAAGCCCAGTTTGAGTCCTGCAGCCATCATTAGTCAAGTAAATTATCACAGCAAATTATTTGGAGTGTGCTGAGTGGCTGGTGCTGAACCAAATACCCAGAGGTATGGTGGTTGCCTAAAAGAGGGACTACTTAGTAAACAAAAAAAAAAAAAATCATGTTTTCCATAGAAATGGCAACTCAAGAGATTGAAGGAAAATATTTGCAAATCATTTGTCTGCTTAGCTGATTACTACCCAGAATATACAATTTAGTACCACAATACAATTCAATACCACCCAATTAAAAAACAGGTTACAATTCAATAGTCAATTCTTCATGAAAGATACACATATGGCCAATGATCCATAGCCACTAGTGAAATACAAATCAAAAAAAAGAATATGATGCCACTGTACATACCATTACTATGGATACTATAAACAAAACCAACACTGAAAATAATTAATGTCTATAAAGGTAGGAAAAAAAGACACATGGGTGCAATATTCGTTGGAATGTAAAATAAGGTAGCAGCCATGGAAAGCACTATGATACTTCCTCAAAAACCTGAAAACAGAATTAGCATATGATCCAGCAGTTCCACATGTGAAACTTTTGGCTTTAAGAAATGGATAGGCAAATACAGGATTTTTTTGCAGGCTGAAGTCCACCAAATAGACCTAAGTTTCCACTCTATCTGTGCCTGAAATTATTTCAACTATACAATGAGAATAACTATACTTCCCCAGATGTGATCTAAATGAAGTAACATATGGTTAAGCTCCTGGATCTTTTTTAATCTCTTCAAGTGTGCCATTCTTCCTCATTCTAGTATGTTCTCTCTAGAGATGATTTCCAAGATAGTGATTGAATAAAGGCTGACCACCTTTTTATATGACCCCATTCCTCACTTTGCTGCAGTCCTACCAGCTGTCTTTGCCAAGAAGACACTGCCAGGGCCCTAAGGGAAGAACCACCACTACCACAAAGGCTTCAAGGATATAGAAGGTGCGTATACAAACATCCCTGATCTGCCTAGATGGAGACAAGAAAATCGTTCCCTTTTTTCATCTTTAAAATCAATTATTGAGTCAAGCCTGGTAACAACATACATGGGGGTCTTCAATGCTCATGGAAGATGTATATGATGAAACATCTATGCAGGAATTTCAAAAATTTTTGTAGCAAAATAAGCTGATCTTTTAATTCCAACTTCCATGAACTGTTTGATGTACATTTGCATATTGCCCAGATTTTTTAAAGGTTTATTTGTTTATTTGAAAGTCAGAGTTATATGTATATAGAGAGAGACAGAGACAGAAAGATAGAGACAGAGAGAGATCTTCCCTCTGTTGGTTCATTCCTCAAGTAGCTACAACAGTCAAGGCTGGGCCAGGTCAAAGCCAGGAGACAGAAGCCAGATTCATGTAGGTCTTCCACATAGGTGGCAACAGTCAGGCCATTAACAGGGAGCTGCATTGGAAGTAGAGCAGCTGGGATATGAATCATATGGTATGCTGGCATCATAGATGGCAGCTTAACCTGCAATGCCACAATGCTGGCGCCCGTGTGTTGCCCAAATTGACAAGTTTGTGGCAACAGGATCTACTAGGGAAACCAGTGAGTCCTCAAAATAGATAAAATGCATTTGTTATTCATTACAGTCTACAGGAAAGTTTTTAAAATGTTGTTTTACCATTTTTGCTTCAGAGTCCTCCTCAGTGCGTTCTCAACCTCAGCACCCATTGTTCCCATAAGAAGGAGGAGTAATTTCATGAACCAAATATCATGGTTTTACAGGTTTGTGTTCAGCATTGACTTTCATTTCTATTAACACACTAGCTATTTCTCCCAACTCTTAGGATATAGCTTATTCCACTATAGCATATATTTTAATGGTGACCATATTTTAATATATTAATTTGTCTAACAACAAGTGACTAAATCATCCATCATTCTGTTGAGAAGCTCTTTAGCAGGTTTTCTTTCTTTGACAATTAAATTAGAATGTTGTATTTGTTTCCAAGTAGATATAGGCTAGTGATAAATTATTTGTACAAAAGACAATGAGAAAAAGTTCATAGCCTCATAGAAATTCCTTAGGGTTATAAATCCAGAATTATTACTACTTTATCTTTACTTGGAATTGGAGGAAAGCAGGACATGAGAAAGCATGAAGTTAAATCAAGGGTGATCCGAACAATTTTCCATGGATTTCTTTTTACATACATATTGCGCATCACTAACATCACTCCTAGCCTTTCAAATGTGCTGTTCAGCTTTGCACAAAAGCAAAATGCTTTTTAAATGACTAACTGATATGATTTGGTAAGCTTATTTAGGATTTTATTTACTGCTCTGGGAGTAATTCATCTATGACCTAGCAACATGTTTAACAAATAACCAGAAAATCATTGCAAATTCAGTCTCCCACTGGACAATTCCACCCTAAGGCCCAGTGTTGCCTCCAAATGTACATTTCCAGAAACTGAACTCAGTATCTCCATCCAAAAATAAGCAGCATCCAAAGTAAGACAGCAATCATTACCTTTTTTCCTTTGTGGTTCTTATTTCTGTGAATATCATCACAACAACCCAAACTACTCAACCCAGAAATCTAGAGTGCAGGCTGGATTTTCCAGAAGATGTGAGAAGAAAGAATGCTGCTAAATCTGAATTTTCAGAGTACCTGAAAATTTTTCTAGAAAATACCATTAAAAGATTGTATAATTTGGGGAAAAATTGTTTTTATTCCATGCGTAACACACATCTTCTATGAACTTTCTGAAAACTTTTCATTTACATGGCTTTTGAGTTTTTTTTGGACCCAAAGTGAAATTATACTGTTACAAAGTACAAATCAGGACACAAGAGATTCTGTCTGAACCTTTCTTTCATACCCACTGCACCCAGAATAACACTGAGACACACTGATGCATTGAAATCCTTATTAGGTAGGGCAAGCATTTGGCATAGTAGTTAAGACACTACTCTGGATACCCACAATTTCAAATTCCAGCTCCCTTCCAGATTCCAGCTTCTGCTAGTACACACTGGAAGGCAGCAGGTTGGTGGCTCAGATAATTGAGTCCCTGCCATCCATGTGAGAGACCCAGACTGGGTCCCTGGCTCCCAGCCCCAGTCATTGTAGGTGTCTGGGGACTGACACAGTGGATGGGAGTCTGACTGTTCTTTCCCTGTTTGCTTTTATTTATTGCTTTGTTTTTTAAGAATCCTTTTATTTAATGAATACAAACTTCATAGGTAAGCTTTAGGAATATAGTGGTTCTTCCCCCTATACCCTCTCTTCCTCCCCTATTCCTGTCCCACCTCCTACTCCCTCTCCTATCCCATTCTTCATTAAGGTTCATTTTCAATTAACTTTATATACAGAAGACTAATTCTATACTAAGTAAAGACTTCAACAATTTGTACCTGCACCCCCACCCCCATACACACAAAGTATAAAGCACTGTTTGAAAACAAGTTTGACAGTTAATTATCATAGTACATCTCATTAAGGACAGAGGTCCTACATGGGGAGTAAGTGCATAGTGACTCCTATTGTAAATTTAATTAACACTCGTATGTATGACGTCAGTGATCACCCAAGGCTCTTGACATGAGCTGCCAAGGCTATGGAATCCTTTTGAGTGCACACACTCTGTCAGTATTTAGACAGGGCTGTAAGCAAAGTGGAAGTCGTCTTCTCCCTTTAGAGAAAAGTGTATCCTTCTTTGATGGCCCCTTCTTTCCACTGGGGTCTCACTCACAGAGATCCTTCATGTAGATCATTTTTTTGCCACAGTGTCTTGGCTTCTCATGCCTGAAATGCTCTCATGGGCTCTTTAGCCAGATCTGAATGCTTTAAGGGCTGGTTCTGAGGTTTGAGTGCTGTTTAGGGCATTTTTCATTCTATGAGTCTGCCATGTGGACTGCTTCCCATATTGGAACATTCTCTCCTTTATAATTCTATCTATTGTTATTACCAGACACGTGGTCTTATTTATGTGATCCATTTGACATTTAATCCTATCTATATGATCAATTACACACTTAATATGATCACTTTAACGTAAGATGGCATTTGTACCATTCAGCTTAATGGGATTTGGAGTCCCATGACAAGTTTTTGGCTTTACCCTTAGGGGTAAGTGTGTGGGAATGCTGAGCTCTACAGCTCCTCCTTCTCTTATTCCCACTTTTATTTTTTACTATGATCTATTTTCAATTGAATTTAGACACCTAAGGTTAATTCTATGTAATGGAAAGAGTTCAACCAATGGTATTAAGAAGAAAACATAATAAAAAATAAAATAATAAACTTTTACATAAATAAACCAATTTTTAAATCTTTCTGATCTGGTCCTTATTTATTTCTTAGTCTCATTTTGTACTAGTCTTTCCTCAATTCATTCTGTGCTCCAGAAAGAATCACAGTTGCCTGACTACACACTCTACTCTCCCCTCTTACATATGCATATATTTTTCACTTTGTCTAGATGCTGCCAATCAACTATCTCTTTTCCTGGTGTTCCCCATTTTGTACTTGGAGTTTTGGCTTTGGAATCATTTTCCCAGGAATATTCTTGATGGTTACTGGTTAGTTTTCTCTGAAAATGATCTGCCATGCCCTTGTGCTTACTCAATTCTAACACCCTGATCAGACACTCCCTCTGAGCCATGTAAGAGCCTTGAGGGTAAGGAGCAGGATGAGTTCACAACAGGCCCTAATCTACTTTATTTCTGTAGAGACTAATTTACTTGGTGGTTCCTTCCCCTCTCTCAGTGCACACACACACGCACACACACATACACTCTTACAATTCCATAGATTTTCTTCTACCAATGTCTAATCTGAGAACTCAACTGATATACCATGGCAGCCATCTGGCACAAAACATCTAAGACTTCAGGACTATAAAGGACAATATGATGCCCCTCAGTCAGATACAGTGTCCTCACAAGCCCCAGTCAAAAGGCACTGGCTGGGGTGGGTGGGCGAATAATCACCTAGCTCATATAGTATTATCTACTTCTTCAGAGATTCCTTAGAATGTTATATTAAAACATTTTTCAAACTGTGTGCTAACACAGTCCTGGAATGTTTTCTGGATCAGGGAACAGCCAAGCAATAATGGCTGCTATTGTCATTGAAAGTTGGGACTTGGGAGCAGGTGTTTGGCACAGAAGTGATGGCACCACTTGGGACACCTGCATTCCATATGGAGGTGCCTGATAGGGAGGTGCCTGAGTTTGAGTCCTGGTTCTGTTTCTGATTTCAGTTTCCTGCTAATGCACACCCTTAGAGACAGCAGATGATGGCTCAAGTATTTGCATCCCTGACACCCATGTGGAAAACTAGATTGAGTTCCTGATTTTTAGCTTTGGTTTGGCCCAGTCCTGGCATTTTTCTCCCTCTCTCTCCCTCTTCCCCCCGCCCCATCTCTCTCTCTCTCTCTCTCTCTCTCTCTCTCTGTCCTGGACTCAAGTTTGTGAAAAGATCTAATTTTTACAAGATACTACATGACTTTGAATAAATTGAGTCAACTAAGGATGCTGATATTGCATGCTTTTATTTTAACAAAAGAGGAAAATGGGGGCAGGTATGGCAGTAGTCACTGACACATTGCAATCTGGTGGATCATGTTCAGATCATTATAACCTTCTATCAAGTGCATATTTGCTTATGGCCCTAACTGTTATTTATTTCATGAATTATGAGGTCGGAAAACATTCCAGTAAGTTGGAAAAACTTACATTGGTCTCATCCAAACTTACCTGTGTGTTTTCTCTTTTTATCCTATTTTAAATCTCTTTAATTCTAGGCGTGATCACATGTTTTCTACAGGTTAGCTAATCAATCAGCAAATGATTTCTGAATACTATACACCTAACACCTTCCTAGATACTGCTTATACAGAAATGAACAAAACAAAACAAAACAAAACTTGCCTTCAAGGAGCAAACATTAAAATAGATGAGACACACAATACACAGGATAAATAAAATGTGTATATTGTTGGATGAATCTAAGCGTTAAGTATTAATTAATAGAAAAAGTGGAAAAATGGCAAGAGCCAGGAAAACATGAGCAATTTTAGAGCAGGAACCTTGGTGGGAAGGTGGTCCTTTGAATAAAGAGCTGACGAAAACCATGGGCATACGAGGTACAACTATCTGGGTGAAAACCTTTTCAAGCAAAGGGATCAGTGAGTGCAAAGGTCCTGGAGTAGGTGGGTACAGGAAAATGCCAAGAAAATCAAGGAGCCAGTTTGATGGTGAGGAATGAGCTAGATGAGGGCAGAAAAACATGCAGAGCTTATGATCCCTAGATCGTTATGTGGGCCTTCCAGGTTGTTGTTAAGGACACTGGAGTTTGTGTTAGTGAGATGGAAAGCCAACTTCTGGAAGCTCCTGGGGAGAGGGGGGCTGTGTTCTCACCCATAGCATCACCCTGGCTACTGGGAAGCTGTGTATTGAAAGGGTGCAAGAACCAAAGTATATCCAGCTAGCAGCTACTGTAGCTACCTAGATGGGAAATGATTATGGGTATAAATTGGGAGGCAGTCATGGGAGAGGTGAGAAGTGGAGGAGGCAGAAGCAGAGATGTGGATATTTTTATTTGGGATGTCCTCTCATCCCAGCAAGCATGTTCAACAGGCAGATAGGATATAATTATTTGGGGTTCCAGAAACAATACATATGTTTTAGTCTTTCTCACAAAATCAAATTTCAACAGTGGTTGAAATTATAAGAGAATAGGAGGGAAGTGTGTGTATTCCATTGTTTTTTAAAGATGCATACAATTCTTGTAGTCCATAATTGATTTTTGCATAGTGTCAGGCTTACTAGAGAATTCTTACATCATTTAAATTAAATTTCATTAATTTTGAGATAAGCATTTTAAAAAGCTGTGAGTGAGCAGAAGTTGGTCTGAAATTTGCCTTTGGTTTGCATGTGAAAAGCAAATCTACAAATCAATCAATATTATACACTAGATAACAAAGAGCTATTAAATCTATTTCAGAAAACTCTTGGAAGAGTCTTATGAACCATGTTTAATATTCATCCAAAGAGAACTTGCTTTACATATTTCAACACACATTACTTTATTATAAATTAATTGTGGCTGCAATCTGCATTATGCTTGAATCTATCTATTTATAAGTAAAAAGTCTGTGCAACTGTCACCTCCTCAGTAAACCAGCCCACTGGTGGCCTTCAACAATGAAATTTTACTGGCTTGCACCTCATTTTACCAAAATTGCAAAACAGGAAATTTAAGCACAGAAAACTTAAACACAAAATCTCACATGATTCAGAACCAAGTTAATATACACAGAAACTACAACATGTGAGGGCGAAGAAAATGAAAACATTTGCAAAGGTATTTATTGAGAAATAGTAAAGATGTACATATTTTTACAAGCTTTTATTATTAATTTACATTTCTTTAAATTATGTAGGCCCCGATAATCTACACTTTACTAATACATAACAGAAACCCTTGACGTGGTGAGAGTTCCATAATGCTACCATGGGTGGGAGTCAAAATGCAACTTTGGCTCATGATGCTTAAGTTTGTTTTTCAAACAAACACCTAACGCTGTATTCACTGAGAATGTAGGCTTGTCAAAAACAAATGTGTTTCAAAAACAACTTCATACAGGAACATGCTGTTGACACTATTTTGGATCTTAGCTCACCAGAGACTAAGAGAAAAACATTTTTATACAGAGTTATTACCTACTTTTTGTGCACAAACTGCATAATTCGAAAATACTTTTTTTTGCCTCTGAATTTGATTTACACAGTTTTGTAGGGTGTCATACTCTTATGCATAATGTTGTAGCAAGTCAACTACTTTATTACTAAAACTGCATGGTCTGGATATTTTTAAGGTGCAATACAAGGTAGTTATCGTTCTCAGTTTGTAGTGATAGTAGTCGAAAACTTATTTTAGTTATAGAATATTTTTCAAACTGTTTTATAATAAGGCACAATATTCTATGTGAAAATAGAATGTGAGAATTGCCAAAGGGGCAGCTTTTTTATTCATTGGTTTACTTTTACTTTTTGTTTTTCAGATCAGAAAGGAAGAGCTTTTGTTCCTAATGTGGGAAGCGAAGAATTCTATTTGAGCTTGCTCAAAGTCACAGGACCAAGGGACTAAGTTGTGATGTTGGCCTATGGGCCTGCACCACTCTTGTGCCAGACAAGCTTTTTTCCATCAACCTAGCATTTAGGTTCTATGCTGGCCATCTCTTTTGAACACATAATCAAAAATGAAGAAAGTTGTGGGAGAGAGAGAGCATCGAGTGATGCATCAGCCAGCCTTGCCTTGCCCTTTGACAGGATGTTTCTTTCTGCACCTGCAGGTTTAGCAGCATAAGAGGCCTTGCTTATCTGATAAGAAAAAGAATTAAAAATTTAGATGTGATGCCACAATTCTATCATTTAAAGAAACTGGCTACATAGTAAAGTTAATTTTGTTTTATTCACAGTAATAAATATATAAACTTTAATGCATAAAACAATCAAGTACTGATAATCAATGTAATTCTTTAACGTTTTAAATCATATATGTTCAAACTAGAGGCCAACAGAAGTATAACATGATTTAATATTATTATTACTATCAAAAGTATTCCAATCTTAATTTACCTGCAACAATACTTGGGGAAGAGATAGCCTAAAGCTTACAACATTTAAAAAACACGTTGAAGTTTATGCAAAATTGAGATCTCAGTATCTTTCTGCCTAAAGTAAACATGACCTTAGCATTCAGTAAGGAAACAAAAGTTTTGAGCCTGATAAAATAAACTCATATTTCCATGGTGAATTTTGTGATTTTTGTACAAAGTGTGAACCTTACTGAAGCCATTGGACCAACAACTGATAAACCATCCTTGAGCCATCAACAGCCATACCAGTTAGGGGCATGATGTAGCAGGCCTCCACAATCCATATAATGACATTTTAAACAAAGAACTGCAGATGCAGACATCAGTAAAACACTTGAGATCTTTAAGTCTGAAATGTCCACAAGGGAAATGACATCATAGAAAATGACAGAAGAACCTGTATCGTGTTCCCAACATGGGCTACGCACCAACGGGGAGGGGGGCATGCAAACACAGCGATGACAGGTTCTCCTCGCCATTAATGCAGTCCATTGTGCAATGACAGTACAGGCAGAAGCTAAGATACACAAGTCTGTAATGGATTGATGTGTTAAGATGAAGAAACAGGTACACAGGTACTGTTTTACTGTTGTCATTTCGATATTGCTGCCAAGATCCAACACACTTGCTAATTTAATTTATGATGATATTCTAGTTAAAATTTTCATAGACTCACTTCTTTTCTTACAAGCCATCCAGGGCATCTACCATCTACTAGTGATGACATTTTTGCAACAGCATTGGGAACAAACACAGCCTTATTTTAAGCCATATCCATGGCATATTCTAAAAATTGTGTATGGTAATTATTTATGATCTGTATGATAATAACTTCCTCTAGGCAACTTAAAAATCTCAAAAAGTCTCACTCAAAACAGTGCAAGTTGTCATGAATATGGCTCTTAGTTTTCCAGTAAAACTGCAGAAAGGGGTACTTGAGACTTCAACATACATTTCACTTTCTAAGTAAAGGTCCCATAGTCTTTCCCAAACTTCTGCTTATGGTTGGATGGACAAATAGATACCTTATACAATTATTGGAATTATTAAGAACCGAAATAAAACACAAGTTTTCTTTATTATTATTGTTTTCTTATTGCAACAAATGCTCAGTTCCTTGCTGATGTTGTCATTAGGCTTTGATAGCTTGAATTTTAAATTTGGTCATGATAAAATTATAACAAATGTTTTTGGTTTCCATTATCTACAGAGATTTTAACCAAAGTTACATTGTAACACACAGACGTTGTCTTGTCTTTAAGGCACAACACATCAGTATGAACATTCTGTTTGCCAAACTTAAAAAAGAGACAATATTATATCCCCTTACCCCATCCCTCTGCCCTCCCCAACAAATGAAAGAAAAATTGCATCCACTTTCAAAGTCAGCTGTTAATAAAGTCACAGTAAATTATTTTCATCAATAATTTACACAAAATTACAGGTCTGGATAGGACTGTCCTTATACAGTCTGAGTGCATTCCAATTCAGATTTTCTGGGCTAGGTAGGCTAAAGTCATTTTCAAACCTCAGGGCTGAGAAGATTTCCCATTGTGAGGAATGTTGTTGACCACCTTGTCAGATGAGCTTGGAAGTTGCTGCTCTGCAGGGTAAGAGTTCTTTGCTAAAGCTGTTAATTCCAGTTAGGACTCATTTGGTTTGTCCCAGCAACCACCACAAATTGTTTTTTTTTCAAAAAAAAAAAAAAAAACATTAAAATGTTGTAAATATAAGACCATAGAGTTTTCTTTCCGTAGCACTAAAGTTTAATTCCATTCAGCAATCTGAATTCTTCATTCTGGAATTTTCATTCCAAATATGATTTCATCCTTTAAGACAATTTATATGTGTAGAGCCAGAGGCATTGAATCACACATAAAAATTCAGTGTAGTTGAAATATAAAAAATGGGTCTCCAGTTAGAGAACACAGTTACAAATACTCTAATTCCAGTGCTTGATGCAGAGCCAAGAGGTCTGAGTGACTTGATATCCTCCAAAAGGGCATGTTGTGCTGTGCGGAGGGATGGGAGAGAGAAAAGGGAGGAGGGAGGAATGGAGAGAGATCACAACCATCGTCTCAGGGAAGCAGTGGCACACATAAGAATGTGTGATCCATCCAAGTTCAAGGAAGGGAAGTTAAAGGAAGGATGACCATACTTGAAGACTTGCAGCACCAATAGGGCATCATCAACATGATAGAGAAATAGATCTGAACTGGATTTTAATGATAAGAAAAGCAAATATTGGAATTCCCTAGGTAGTTTCCTACCTATTCTGGAATGTATCATCATCAACATCAGTATCTGAGAAAGCAACCAGGCATAAAAATTCTACTTGGCTGACATGAAGCAAGTTTTCACCAATACATTTCTTGTAAAGGTCCACCTCTCAGTTAAAAATAAAATAACATGAAATGAAGAAATTCCTAAGACCAAAACACTTTGTTTGTCAGGAGAGGAGGGTGAATTCTTTTCTATGTGAAAAATAATTGTAAGTTGGACCACATAAAGTAGAAGAAATTGTGGAGATAATAACTTTCTTTCCCGTCTTGGATAAATAATAACTTACTGGTAGAGTTGATCTGATTTATTTCATTGGCATGGAGTTGAATGTACACCAGCATGCATCTTAAACGAGGGAGATATCATCCCCAAGGGAACAAAACTAGAGCCTTGTGGAGCAGAAAATCTTTGACATTTTAATGGTTTGTAGTGCTCCAAATGTATACTAGTATACAGTGTGTAAGTGTGTAATGTCATGGAAGGGCTGGCTTGGGGAAAATAGGGGCCTGAAAAGACCCCACTGGGAATGATAATGAAAAAAAGAAAACATTATCCTGTAGCAACTGACAAAACAAAAGCGTTATTTATAAGTCTGAGTTGATGACATGTGCTGGAATATATTTGTATGGAATATACATTCATGTTCATATGGAAATATCTTTACATATAAAATATGGAAAAACATTTTATTTAGAAAATGAGGCATTCTCGATAATAATCATTGTAGCTATATAATTTTCTATTGCTTGGCATGGTAGCTACTTGCCACCGCGGCTTTTGGGAACTTGAAATGCATTAGCCTCATTTAAAGTACAATCTGAATTCAAAGACTCAGAACAAAGGAAACAAAAAAACCCACAATGTTGCATTAATAAATTTTATACTGATTAGATGTTGAAAAATAATATTGCAGGTATATTGGCTTTATTAATGTTATTAAAATTAATTCAAGCTGTTTTGAGAAAATTTAAAATCATATATACAGCTCACATTTTATATTTCTATGAGAGAGAAAAATTATGCTCACAGAAATTCCTGTGTCTAAACTTTTAGATTCCTTCTTACATTTCTCAAATAATGTGTGTTGAAAGTCAAATGAAAGCACAGGAATTCAACCTAGAAATTAACATTTTTAAAATTCAGCTCAGATCTATTTGAGGTAACAAACCAGTACTTAACATTTCTGCACATGCAATTACTGTTACATCCAAAAGAAAAGCATGCATTCTGGGTACTAGAGGAACCAACCACCTGTTTTTCAAAACAGAATTGTAAGCCTTCACCATCACCAAAACTATGACTACATAAACAACCATTTGGAAATAGCATTCTATACAAGATCTTAGCCATTTGGAGTCATGCCTTTTTCTCCTGAGGTTTTAGGTTTAAGGAAGAAGGTACAGCAATTGTTTTACCATGTCCAGCTATCTTAGGAAGGATAACTTGGGTAGACTTGATAAGTTTTCATTTTAAGGGCATATACTGTTTTTGGCTTGGAAAAGTGCATTTTATAGTCTTGACTTAGAAATACATAAATTTCATATAGGCTAAACAACACGCAAATATTCACTGGATTGGCTGCACCAATGACTGCTGTTTGTTGTGTGTAATTATGGTGCCAATGTGAAAAATCAAAACAACATGCACTCAGGACATTGACAAACTCCAGAAGACATTTCGATTGTGCGTGACTGGAAGCATTTCAAGTAGCAGTCAGCAATCCAAGTCGTATTTCTTGAGTTTGCAGCCCTGACCTCATACAGAATGTCCTTAGGGCCAATGTGCTGTCTTGGGTCATTGACACTGCTAATTAAGGCCCAGGTGCTCTGTGGGAGGCAGAGCCTGACCAGCTCCCTGTGATGGAAAAGTATGGAGAATTCCCAGAATGGCTAACAACATATTCTCACCAAAACTTCTAAAATAGAGTGCTCTTTCTCCATTTTGCTTGATTTTAACTGAATATAGGTATCAATGATTTCATTTCTCTATTATGGCCACAACTTTTTTTTATGAAACTTCTTATGTTGTTTTTTTTTTTTTCCCTTTTTTTTTAAGATATCAGGCGAACATTCCAGTACATGCACATGTGTAGTGAAGGCTTTCATTAGACGTTGAATTCAAATGTCTTGGGGAGGGGGGCAGCATCTGGCTTGGCAGTTAAATTGTCACTTTGGATACTTTCCTCCCGTATCAGAATACCTGGTTCAAGTCTCAACTCCTGTGCTTCTGATTCAGCTTCCTGCTAATGTACCCCCTGGCAGGTAACAGGTGATGGCTCAGGTACATAGGTCCCTTCCAGCCACATGGGAGACAGGATAAAGTTCTAGGCTTCTGGCTTTGGTCTGGCCCAGCTATAACATTTGTAAGCATTTGGGGAATGAACTAGAAGACAGAAGATCTCTGTCTTTCAAATAAAATGAACATTAGATAAATAAATGAGTAAGTAAGTAAGTAAGTAAGTCCTCAGGTGATGGATGTTTGGCCTAGTGGTTAAGAAGCTGGTTAAGATACATGTGTTCTAAATCAGAGTGTGTGGGTTCAATACCAGCTTTGACCTCTTACTTCAACTTCTGCTAATGCAGACCCTGAGAGGCAGTGGTGATGGACCAAGTATTTGGGTTCCTGCTTCCCATGTGGGAAATCTGAGTTGATTTCTTGGATCATGGCTTCAGTCCCAGACAGAGGTTATTATGTGCATTTAGGGAATTAATCAATAGATGGGCATTCTATCTCTTTCTGTGTCTTTTGTTTCCAAATACCTACATAAATAAGGATAAGTAAAATGTCCTCAGGATAATATTTTTTCTAAGTAAAACAATGTATAACTTGATGTGTCATTGTTTAAAAATATTAACGCGGGGGTGGGTGTTGTGGTGTAGCTGGTTAAACCACTTCTTGGAACATCCACATCCCAGGAGTCCCTGCTATTCCTCTTCAATACAGCTCTTTGCTATTGCATCTTTGGAGGCAGTGGATGATGGCCCAAGTACTTGGACTACTGCCACCCTCATGGCAGGCCCAGGTGGAGCTGATGGCTCCTAGCTTTGGCCTAGCCCAGCTAAGCCTTTAAAGTAAATAAAAATAATCAATAAATCAACATTAAAATACTAACTCATCATTTCACCTTGTTTTATAGATTCTACCACCTTTCTCTGGGCTAGAAGATATTTTTGCTGTCATTTAGTGAAGAAAGCAGCAGATATTGATATTGTATTGACTGTCTGGAGGTAGAGGTTGATGGGGAAGCAACCATTCAATGGCTTTTACTTGCCTTGTTTTCCTTTTTGGAAATGCAGACCAGATGAAAGACTTATTTAAATACCTAGGGTCTATGAGATCTTCTGAATATATTCAAAGCCAGCTACTTGCCTCCAATCAAGTTCCAATGGCTTACCAGAACAGACAATGGTTTCATAGTAGATGAGAGGCATACTGCCTCTAAATTGGGACAAAAGGATCTGAATTCCAGTAGTCTCATTCCAATAGTCGTTATTTTATTTTATTTTATTTTATTTTATTTTATTTTGACAGGCAGAGTGGACAGTGAGAGAGAGAGAGACAGAGAGAAAGGTCTTCCTTTGCCGTTGGTTCACCCTCCAATGGCCGCCGCGGCCGGCGCGCTGCGGCTGGCGCACCGTGCTGATCCGATGGCAGGAGCCAGGTACTTCTCCTGGTCTCCCATGAGGTACAGGGCCCAAGCACTTGGGCCGTCCTCCACTGCACTCCCTGGCCACAGCAGAGAGCTTGGCTGGAAGAGGGGCAACCGGGACAGAATCCGGCGCCCCAACCGGGACTAGAACCCCGTGTGCCGGCGCCGCAAAGCGGAGGATTAGCCTAGTGAGCCGCGGCGCCGGCCAGCAGTCGTTATTAATATTTCTCATAGTGGTTTTGGAGATTAAATCTTCCCTCAGCATTTATCATCATGGAGCACACCTACATCAAGGCACTCAAAAGGAGGACCACATGGAATAGGGACCCGTGAACCACTTACATGGCTTTTCCATGGAGCTCATTAACATGTTTTATCTTGTTAAAATGCATGTGCTTAACAATATTTCTCCCTCTGTATTTTCTTGTAGACCTCAGGGTAATGTATTTCTGTGTTCCTTGTGTGCATATATACATATCTATATATATATATGTGCATATGGACACATATATGTGTACATATATACACAAATAGATTTATTGTGTATATATATATTTACTTTATACACACACACACAAGAAATATAACAAAATTTTCCTGAATTTCTTGTCCTTTCAGGTAAAAAAATGCTAGACTCCAAATGGTTTATGTGAATGTAAGTATTGACCCTCTCATGCTTTTATTGCTTTACATCTATGAATTTAAATCATTTGTCAAGCTGTCACTGGGCCAAACTACAGGAATGCAAACAAAAAGGCTTGCATTAACAGTATCACACCAACATTGTTTGAGACAGGTTACCTTTTTTGCTGCCTGTTCTTCTTCTACACCATCCCCAATTACAACATATACTACTTTTCTGCCAAACCTTTGCATTATTCGTTCAAAGCAACTTTCTTTTCCTGGAAGATAAATGAGATAAAAGTTCAGAGTGAAGTTACCTGGTTAGCGGCATGCTCCTCATCTCGGCCATCTCCAATCACAACATAAGTTATGTTAGTGCCAAATCTGGACACTATACGCTCAAAACAGCTTTCCTTGCCTGAAAAACAATGCACTGCTTATTCTTCCAGCCATTGCATTCATTAACCTAAAGATTCATAAAGTGTCAAAGTTAATTTCTCTTGAACATCATTTGCACTAGCTTACAACCTCTGGGTTTATGAAACCAGCACACATGTTTGAACAGTGTAAGTCTCAGGATGGATTATTAAACAAATGTGTTTTACACTCCAAAAACATCAGTGGGGTTAAGCGCTTGACCTAGAGAAAATGTTGTTATGATTTATTCCACCAAAGGAGTATCACAAAAACTGTACAGGCAACTCAAGATTTAATACTTGTTTATTTCTAAAAATTAATTTCACCTAATTTAAGCAGTATAGTCACCTGGATATGCTATTGTGAAAAGCTGACAGTTTATCTCTAAGGAAATACTAAGATGTGGATTTAATTTCATAAACAATTTGTTTTTTCAAGTAGGTACAAGCTAATACACTCAGATTAATTGTACCAAAAGTGTTGTCCAACTGGGTCATAGACTGTGGTATCCTACGATACACAAGGACCCTACAGTTGCACTGTGGGAATATCATCACGTGTTCTCTGTTTTTTCAACATTGGCATTATTCTTTCAATTTTACTCCCAGAATTTTCATGGCTACTTGCACCTTTTCCCTCCTTAATCTGGCAGTTCAGAACTTTAAAAAAAGATTAGTTTAAAGGGAAAATAAAATTTGTTTATTTTCTCACATTGAATATAAGGAAAAATTTTGCCCCTAACAAAGAATATTGTCATAAGAGAAATGCTTATTCTGTTATAAAATTACTGGATTTGTCAAAAAGCAAGATCACAGTGTATTTTTAAATCCTGATAGCATAAATACATACACTCATATAAAACATGCATAGTACTGGAAGCTAGGCTCTGAACTGAGGTGCTTGTGACAATGTGGAATTTACTTCATGAGAGCTTGGCTCTTGTTAACTGCACTCCTGAAACAGCTGCAAATGGGGCCTCCTTCTACTCCAGCCAATATCAGACCTCCACAAAGCCCAGGGCAGGTTATTTTTGGTGGGGGATTTTAGGATTTTAAACTTCTCTTGTCAGGGTGCCAAAGCCTATGTTTGTTGACCTTCAGGGCACATTACACAATTCATTTATTTTCTCTGGCATTTCCTTGACAGACAGTGGAATACATGAGCTGTTTTCTTTTAACTCTTTCAAGATGGCAGAAGTTGAGGAGGCTTGTTTTCAACTGTTTCTTAGATACCTGAGTCTGCAAAATGCACTTAAAGACAAAGATGGCTCCACCTATATGATCTACATAAGGGAGGCTGTAGTTTTCTGGTGACTACTGCACATTTTTGAAGTCACTCATGTTAATGAAAACTCAGATGATATTTTCTGACTTTGAAGTCCTTATGTTTTTCTGGAACTTTTTTCTCCTCAGCAGTTCAACCTATCTGAGATTCCCATGTAACAATGTAACACCAAAACAGTACTTTAACCTTAGATCTAATTATTGTATATGAAAGGAGATATACTGTAGTCCATACTACTTAAACTAGTAATTTCCATTGTTAGAGATACGGTGTTATTATTTAGATAACATGTGCTGTAACACTTATAAAACACATAGAATGAGTAAAAAATACCCAGTTATTGATTTCAGAATTTCACTAATCAACAGTTCTCATAAAATATACACAATGAGTTGCAGGTTTTTGTTATATGAACCTATCTATCTTTGATCTATGTTCCAATAGCAAAATTGATGAAAAATGGAACCGTGTACAAACAGACTTGGAGAAAAATCCTTCAAGTATGGATGAGAACATACTCCATACACAGTTTAAAATAATTTCCTTACCTATTTTCGTTGCACTGTAAATATTCTCGATGGGGAAAGCACCTCCTAAACTGTAGAGCAGAACCTTTGCAAGTGCTGGGATCAGCTGGGTTGTCGTTACCAAGACATTTACACAGTTACTCCTACACGGGGAGAAAACAGACATTTATTTTATAACATTATATAATTTCAAATAGTGCAGATTTAAAACCAGCATTATGGTTTCTACATTCCATAGTCAATGGCCCCTTTCAATACTCGACAGTTACTGCCTATCAGCAAGACAATAACTAAATAATAGCTGATAATTAATTAATACTGAAAAGTAAAGTCCTATTTTGTGAAAATAAGATGCTATTCAAGGTCAAATATCAATAAATGCTACAGAATGAAAACGTGGTAGAATAAAATAAAGCACAAGCTTTTTAAGTTTAGAGACATAGTTTTGATAGGAAATCTCACCTCTTTTACACTATGTGACCTTCGTTTGCATTATTTATTTAATTATAAAAATGGCATATAATTATAATAGAAATTTTGCAAAAGGCAGACAGATGTAAAGAAGAAAATTCAAGCTTCAATTGTGATTTAGCAGTCCAAAGATATATGCTGTCTCTATTTGAGCATTTACTTTCAATATTTCTTGACATTTGTGGATTTTTTCCCATTAGGATCTTCTCACTGTATTCTACTTTATTTACTGATTTATTTATATCATGAGCCCATTTATTTATATAAAATAATCTGTTATTCCCCATCTCCCAACAAAACATAAGGTGTGCACACTACTCTATTATTTGGATGGACTGTAATTTTAAGAAATTAAGCTGAGAGACTTAGATGGTTTTAGATTTTTCAATATTATAAATAATGTCATTTATTTTTTCCCACATCTTTAATTATGTCCTTACACTATATTCATAGAAGAAGAATTGGGTTCAGATGGTAGGTTAACTTTTCTAAAGGCTCTGTTATATAATTCAACAAAGTATTTATTTTTCTACTTTCCCAGGCGTTGTGAAGACCACCAATGGTGATACATATGCACAATTTAACAAGTTCCATAGCATGTAACTATTCAGGGTGCATTGGATGCTTTTTCTCCACCTCTTTCTTGTTATACCAATTTTTTCTTAAAATCACATTTTCCTGTTGTTGCTTAACAAGACAGCATTTCACCGTTTTGTTCAAACAAAACAGAAACTAAGAATTTTTCAAGAGCTTACGCTTGCTTTTCTGGTGCATTTAAATGATGCATTTTCTCTATTATGGTACCCGGGATATAAAACATAGATTCTTTGCATAAACGGTACAATTTTGTTTTTGCCATCATCCCTCTCCCTTCTCCACAGGGTGTTTTCTTTCTTCATATACAAAGGCCCCATGTAACCTTTCTATAGGGAGCATCAGAGATATGACAAGAGATGGGTAGAGGATGCAAACTGGGATTCTGAGAAGCAACACCCCTCCTCCTGTGCCAACACAAACACACACTGAAATCTCTGGACTCAGTGAATTTAGCTCTCTTCAAACTCTAAAATAGTCTAGGAATTAACATTTTGATCTATGTGGTGCTATTAGAAATACATCTGCAATATAATAGACACGGAAAGGACAACCATCCCACTTACCTAGTACTAATAATTGATAAAGACTTAAGTGCATTTGTTAACCAGGAATCTGTCAGACCTTCAATCTCTGCCCTTAACTGCAGCCATGCATCCCTCTTGGCAGGGCCAAGGAGTCCTGCAGCACCGAAAAGGAAGGCAGAATCAGCAGAGGAGTATTTTTCAGGAACAGTCATTCAGTCCCCCTTCTGTCTAGAACGGATCATTGTTTAAGCCTATGTCAAAAATGATTTATATCAATATTAGTCCTTCATTTCAGAATTGATTATTCATTCAATCATGGAAAGGATATTCATCAGACTGCTTCTGGGTGTGAGGTACTGGGCTAAACATTGAGGATGTAATAGTTGAAAAGCGGACCCAGCTTCTGCACTCCTTGAGCTGAGACTCTAGTGCAATGGATGCTAGCCACCTGAAGAGCTCAGAACATTCTCAAGACAGGGCTCCACTCCAAGGTACAGATAGATCAGGTCTGAAGGAACAGTGAAGCTCTCCCAGACCTCAGCTATTAGGTTATCTGAAAATGCTTAGTTTTTTAATAATCACCATTATTTCCAATTTGAAACAGTAACAGAGCAGGCTTTTAGCCCAGGGTTTTAACAGCCTTGTCCCACGGTGGAGAGCCTGAGTTCAATTCCCAGCTCCTGCTCCTGACTTCAGAGTCTTAGCAAGGCAGACCCTGAGAGGAAGCAGGTGATGGCTCAAGTGACTGGGCTCCTGTCACTCAAGTGAGAGACCTGGATTGAACTACCTGCTCCTGGATCTGCCCTGCCCCGGCTCTTCTGGGTATGTGGGAAGTGAACAAATGGATCGATGTTCTGTGTATGTCTCTGCCTCTCAAATTTTTAAATTGTTTTAAAAATTAAAAAGTAATTATGGTGGTCTCAACTGGGAAGGAACCCAGACACAGGCTCAGAGATTAGCCCACAGCCCACCCTGCCCAGCCTGCTCAAAAGCCACAATAATTCAAAAGTTGTACTTTGGAAATTTGTATTTATTAAATAAAAGTTAAAAAAGTAATTATGGAATTATACATAGCTGTTAGAATGTTTCTAATATTATCAGTAATACTAGTTACTAGTGACACCAGTATAATTATTTTGTTTTGTAAAAAGGAACTGAGAACTAAAAAAAAAAAAAATCCCAAAGTGTATGACACACTTACAGACAATATTGGGAAACTACACTGAGGTGAAGCTCAAGAAAGATGAGAAAACGGGTAGGAATGCTAATGCTTATTTCAACTGATTAAGCCCTTGTTTTTGTAATAAAACAAGATCGTGTTACTTGACATGTACTTCAGCACATTGGGAGCACCTAAACAGGTGAGAAAGTTTTTAGTGAAAATTTATAATTTCCAGCAACTGTTACTCATCTTCATTCCAATAAAATAACTGTTCATGTATGATAGAAGATGGACTCTGAGGTTCTTTTTTTACACTTTTTAAGGGATACTATTATTTTTATAGTAATCTTATTTTTAAAATAATTTTAATAATACACTAAAAGTAGGAAATAGTGACATACTATAAATGATAAAAGTCAATTCCAGAGACAGGTGTTGTGGTGTAGAGGGTAAAGCCGCTGCTAGAGACATCGGCATCCCATATGGGCCCTGGTTTATATCCCAGCTGCTCCACTTCTGATCCAGCTCCCTACTAATGTGCCTGGAAAAGCAGTAGAATATGGCCCAAGCTCTTGGGCTCCTGAATCCACGTGGGTGATCTAGAAGAAGTTCCAGGATCCTGGTCCAGCCCTGGACATTATGGCCATTTGGGGAGTGAACCAGTTCATGAAAGATATCCCTCTCACACACACAGTCTCTGTTAACTCTGCCTTTCAAATAAGTAAATCTTTAAAAAATCAATTCCAATTTCCCAAAATAGTATTCATTTTTAGATTAAATATATTCTTCTCAATGGATTTTTAACTAGAAAATCTGTTTATTTGATTTTACAAATGTCTCTCATAGAGAGCGTTGAAATGAATTGGAAAATCAGAGGTTTTTTATCCCCTAGAATACTGCACAAGTAAGTGGTCCATGGAGCTCAATTTCCTATTGGAAATGAAGGAATTCCATATCTAAGCTCCCTGTTGGTCTAACATTACCATTATCTACAGTTTTGTTTCTGTTATCTTGTGGTTAGTGAGTAACTATTGAGAATATATTATGTGCCTCAGAGCTAGACACTGGGATACAAGGTGATCAGACACACAGTCTCACCCTCAAGATGTAAATGGGTATATGTGAAAAATATGGTATGTATGAACATTTTACTATATAATATGACATATATGTGAATATACCTATATATAGAAGGAACACATGTATTTAGCTTTTAATCATTTCATTTTGGATTCCAATTTATGTTGTCCCATCATCCTTCCTTTTTAAAAAAGAAGAAACAAGTCAAAATCCTAGGAAGAAAATCTTCTGTGACCTCAGAGTTAATCTTAGGAATCCTGTTGCTGTAAAGTTCATCGTAGCAACAGAGATAATCATGTTTTGTTATGTCTAGAAGCACAATCAGGATCTTAGTTTTGATAGCATGGGTTTTTATATCACCTATAAAATATACAGATGGTTATAAAATGGTTTGGATTTTTCTAAAAGAGTATTTGAAGTTTCAAAAATCATGATAATGATAGTTAAAACTATACTGCACGTGGGAAAGTCACACTTCCAGTAAAAAAATTGCAATTTTTAAAAAGAAAATAGATTGTTGAGCATTTTGAAATTACGTAAACTACTGATTAAATTTTTATCTGATAAAGCTCCAGAAAGGGAATGCTTGCTAATGTCTCTGTGAGTCCCTTCTTTAGAAAGCTCCTCTTCCCATTGCCCCAGTCAATTATTCTGTCTGATTTTTCGATAATGTCCCGTGTAACAGCTGATGAAGTGAATTAAATGCCCTGCAGAAATCTTAACCAAACGACTGGGCACAAATTTTCACAAAGGATGCTTTATTTTGCAGATAATTTTCCCCCAACCAATTCTAAGAAACTTCAAAGTCGTATTGTGATTCAACATATCCTTTGGAGGGCGACCTCTAACATGAAACTACAGTTTAAATCCTCCCTATACCTGGACAGCCTTTATTTGATTTAAAAAAATTCACACATACCTCCAACATTGTTCTTGTAGGTATTATATAATTCTTTCACTCTTCTGTAACGAAAAGCCAACTTCCTCATCCAGTCAACCCCTCCTCTTACACCTGTTGGCAAACAAAGGTTTGCACTACTTGCAGCTGCATGGAAGCCATCAGTTGCAAAACTGTAGGTACTGCAACACCCAAAATACATTAAAAAGAAATAAAAGAAATAATTACATGTGCAAAACTCCATAGCTGAATTTCTGTAGGAAACAGCATACTGAAAGGCATAGCTTACCTTAAGTCCTGCCCATTATCATCTGAGGAAACATCATCTATATGAACTTGATCACATTCCTGTTGAAAACATTAGAAACATTATATATATATATAAACATTACATATAATATATATATTTTTTCAAATGCTGCTCATCACCATGTTTTTTCCATCTGATGAGATGCTTGCCAGTAGATGGCAGCATTTATCCATCATCTCCCATCTTACTCTTGCTTTATGCTGGGCCATGGCGCCATTTCTATGCAATAAACTAAATCCATGAGAGTGCCATAAAAAAGGGTCTGAAAATAAATGGCAGCAGGGAACAAGGAGCAGTTAAAAGAAAAACAATTTTAATCTTAAAATTATTGATAAGAAATTCTCTTTTGAATTCTTGCTAATCATGTGAGTTCCTTTTCACCAATTTCTGTTACGTGTACTTAAGTATTACTATTATTTATTATTTGCTGAGCAGCAACAGCGGGGTAGGCTTCAGCTATGGTGTCCTGGGAGACTCCTATGACTTCCTGTGTTTTGCTAGACCAAATATATCAGGAAAGAACCATGCTGGTGTTGTTTAAAAAGCCAGTCTCTTTTAACACAGGAAAAAAAATAATCACAGGAGCTGACATTTTCTTTTTTGAAGTTTTTAAAATCTTAAATCAAAGTAATGATTTACACCTACCTCAGATGTACTATAAATTCCAAGGAAAATAACTAATACGTAAATATGTCTACATAATTGACTTAATTTTTCAGTTACACAGTGCTCCATACAAATAGCAACTTGTAGATAAGGACTCAATTCTTTGCTATTCTGAGTTTTAGTGTGCCCTCAAATAACTGGCAAAGCTCCACTGAAATATTACATGATCTGAAGTTGGAATTTGGCTATGGCATTTAAAATAGTCAGTCCTCTGAATAATAAATACATTATGATTGGAATAGTATATTGAATAAGTAACCCTAAAACAAGTATAGTTCAGCTGTTTAATAGCTTCTTTTGTTTGCCTTAAATTATTTTATTCATACAGATTCTGATTGTACACATGGTGCTTACCACTCAAAATCAACCTTTTTTAAGTTTGTGTACTTATTTATTTGAAAGGCAAAGAGAGAAACAAATACATGTACATAGAGAGAGAGAGAGAAAGAGAGAGAGAGAGAGAGAGAGAGAGAGATCTTCCATATGCTTGTTCATTCCCCAGATGCCAGCTGGTGCTAGGACAGGCCAAGAATTCCATCTGGGTCTCTCACATGGGCGAGAGGAATTCAAGTATTTGAGCCATTATCTGCTGCCTCCCAGAATGTGCACTGGCAGGAAGTTGGATTGGAAGTGGAGCTGGGACTTGATACCAGGCACTACGACATGGGATGTGGGTGTTCCAACTGGTAGCTTAATTCATTGTGCCACAACACCCACCCCTCAAAATCAATTCTTAAAAATTCATTATATTTGAAAATATGCCATCCTAAACAAAGGGTTTTCAGCTGTTATTTATCTTCATAATAGGACTTGGAAGTATCTTGGAGTCAAATATTTAATATCTAGACCCCAGCTTTCCACACAGAGGGTATTAATCCTACGTCAATTTTAAGGTGATTTAGTTGAATCAAGTATCATTTAAAAATACAAAAGTCAATAGTTATTACAATCAGTAAAATTTTGGCATATAATGTGAAAGAACTAATTTTAAAAGTTCATATAACTTACATAAATCATGGTTTTAGCAATGTCTGACTAAATCTCAATTCACAGCCACAGGTAAGGGCCAGAAAATGTAATCTGACTAGCAGCTCCCTGAGGGCTGTATTTGGTTCAAGAGGATAAACTCTCACTTGAAGTCATAATCTGTTATAAAATAATCACTCAATAATTCTTTAACAAATGGCAGAAGTCCAGACAAATGATCATTTTGACAGTATTGCCACAATCATATCAACTTTTGAACACATAGTTATGGTGACGTACAATGCCAGCACTTTGGCAGGTGAGGACTGTGAGCAGACACTGATAGGAAGAGTAGTGCAAGCACAGTAGGGTGGACCCGGGGCTTAGGCTGCTGGAGTTGTGTCCGGACAGGCCTTGACCCTGGCCCTCTGTAACCAAGGCAGGCCTTACATTTTTAGAAAAGTCTCAGAGAAAAGTATCAAAAACCTTATTAGTAGCTCTAGACCTGGGTTTAGAGAAAAGGGGGGAGATTTTACCAGCTAGCAAAACAGTTGGAGATGAACTTCTGCCTCCTGAATATGGAGGCACCAAATTAGCTCTAGATGACAAGAAGCATTCCTTAGAAACTCTAGCATTCTTGGGGAGTGTATAAACTGAAGTTAAGTCATACTGAAATGGTATCACTGGGCAGGCACTGTGGTGTAGTGGGTAAAGCCGCCACCTGCAGTGCTGGCATCCTATATGGGTGCCAGCCGGAGTCTCGGATGCTTCACTTCCGATCCAGCTCTCTACCGTAGCCTGAGAAAGGAGCAGAAGATGGTCCAGGTCCTTGGGCCCCTGCACCCACATGGGAGACCCAGAAGCAGCTCCTGGCTCCTGCCCAGCTCCAGCCATTATGGCCAATTGGGGAGTGAATCAGCGGATGATGGAAGACCTCCTCTCTCTCTCTCTCTCTCTCTCTGCCTCTCCTTCTCTTTCTGTGTAACTCTTTCAAATAAATAAATAAATAAATAAAATCTTTTAAAAAAAAGAATCCAATTAATCTAAATATTAAAAAGAAAGAATTGGTATCACAGGAAAGTTACCCGTTACACTGAAATTCTGAATCTTCATGTAAATAACTTCCATGTCTCTCTTTTATAATAAGCTAAGATATTCAAAATGGGGGGATTCTTGTAAATTACTCTGATAATCAGAAGGTATCCTTTTTTCAATGTATTTTTGTTACTATAAAGATAACAGATTTCATGTACTTCATAGGTGCAATTATAAGATATATTTCACCCTTTCAATTCTAACTTTTAGAGAAATTCTCTAACATTTCAAGTATTAATGTACATGACTAATTTGTACATAAATTGATTTCTTAGTCCTGAGGACAATGGTATCTCAAACCTCCTGGACCATGAGTTTTGCATTTGAAGTTATGTTTGAGGTTTTTCCAAATCGAACTTCTCTTTAAATTTATGCCTAGTTAACTATGCCTGTTGACTCTGGACGTCTGCCTGAGTACTAAGTCCAGTGAAAGAAACTTGAACTTCAATTACTTACATTTTTAGGAAAAGCTAAATAATTATTCTTCTATTAGTTTTCACTCTGAGACCTTTGCAAGAACCATTTTGACCAAAACCTGAAATACTAAAAACATTGCATGTAGTGCTTTGGCATTAACAAATTTCAATAGAATACCTCAAATATTTGAAATAATTCCGATACAAATCTGAAATGCTTTAATTTTGTCGTACAAGGTGACCACAAAGTTGTCACTGATATTTATCAGTTAAATTCCACATTAGTCTTTTCTCACTTCTGTGACCCCAAAGTCCCTGGTGCCTTTTTTTCTGGAAGTTATTCTAACTGACATAACACGTTATTCAAACAGAGAACATTCTCTTAGCAGGAGTAGCATTTGCCTTCTCTGCAGTTGGGCAGAATGCAGTGAAGTGTCTGTGAGAAGGGTTTAAATCTGGATCTTTTAGGGAATTATGTGAGAAGCAGCTGCTACTACATATGTTGCAGTAACCATTTAAGGATTTGAGTCTCAAATTGGATTTTTAGGTTAAAAAAAGAGTCCTGTGAGATTAAATATACAAGGGGGGAAAACTATAATAAGGTAAGGGTGGAGATACTCTCTTGAGGAATTTCTTTTTTAGTCAACAGAAGCATAAATAACTTAATTTTGGTCAATAATTTATGGTGGCAAGAGGTTTATCAAAGTGAGAAATTGTGGAAAGTAAAGTTGATTGTCAAAGTCAGATGCAGAAGAATAGTAGGTATGCATGCAACTACACTGAATGATCTTGAAAGTTATTGTTCACATTTATTAATGAATGCCTGTTTATGTCAGTTAAGTCAATAATTAACTTTTAAAAAATTAATTATTTAGTTATTTAAGAGGTGGAGATAGAGAGAGAGACAGACTGACTTCACTTCCTAGATGTCCACTCTGGCCAGGGCTGGACCAGGCCAGAGGTCAGAGTTCAAAGTTTCATCCAGGCTTCCCATTTGGGTGGCAGTGACACCGGGTCTGCATTAGCAGTAGACAGAGCCAGATATCAAACCCAGGTGCTCTGATATAGGTTGTAGGGGTTTTAACCAGAATCTTAACTGTTAGGCTGAAAAAAGCCTTCCACAGAATAAACGTCTGAGTTTCCTGGTGCACTTCATGTGGATGTGCAAGCATGCATGTGTGTGCATGTATAAGGAGAGTGGAGTCAACTTATATACGGGCACTCGATTATTTCATTGATTTATTTTGTTAAATAGCTATGTTTTAGGATTTGAGTCAAATGGAATTTTTATCACATTATAAAACTCAACTAAAAAGCTATAATCAGAAAAGAGAAAGCCGACACCAATACTTTTTCAGTTCCCATTTTTATCATGAGATCCTGCCGAGATTTTAAATACACATTAAACATGGCATTCTAATCCAAAATAACAAGTCTTAAAGCACCAAACGTGACCACAACATGTTTTTGATATACCAATATTCATTTTAAACTTGCTAAAGGTATTTATAAATTCATTAAATGCTACTTTCACCTTCTCACTTCGGTGTTTTGAGTAGAAAATTTATTCCATCTGGCTTCCAACACTCCAATAAGGAATAAATTTCATTTATTTTTAGTAAAAGTTAATTAACCAAATGAAATAAACACAATAAAACTTGGATAAAGCCAATTTAAAGTTTTGAAAGCATTAATTTTAGACTTCTTTGTGGAATGAGACTCATCTATGTCAGCCAATGGAAAAATGAATCTAAAATATTATCACCGTGAATAAAAAATTCAAGTTACAAACAAGCTGAAATGTGTTCCTGATTAACGGGTATATATAAAATCATTCTGTATGCTAGACAGTAAAGAGTAGTAGGATTAATTTAAATCAGATTTTAAGAGAGGTGATTATTACTTCTCATTATTTAAAGCAGGAAAACCTGTCTAGATACACTGATCTTTCATATGGTCCATTAAAGAAAAAAAACTAAAACTATTTAAACAGACTGTGATTTTATTATCCAGTAAAAACACATGGATTCACTACAGAGAAAACAACAACAACATGCTATGACTTGGTAGATTTTCAGCACATGCATTTATGGGATGTCCTGAACTAATTTTTAGTCTCATGTCTCAAATGTAACTGACTTTCTTCTCTTGTCTCAAAAAAGATTTTGTCAATTTTAAAAGCTTATTTGGTTAGCTCACCAACTTGATTTTTCTTTCTCATTTCTTTTAGTTTCAGCATGGAACATGCTGGAGCCAGAAAACTTGCTTCAATTCCAGTTCTACCACTGAACTAACAGGTAACCTTGGACATGGTTTTTCAGCAGTGGACTTTTTCTCCCCAGCAAAATACACATATTTAATATATATTAAATAATTTAAACATATAATTTAAAGGGGGATAGAGATCTAGTGCAGCACAGTTATGCTCAATTGGGAAGTATTTCTATTCAGTGGCCAAATTCATTAGTTATTTCAAATTCTAGCATCTGATTGTCTAATAACTCAGGTCTTTAGCACACAGGTTATATTACCCTTGGCAGTTCATATTCAGCTACTCCGAGGATATTTTTCTTGACTGCTTCTACTTTGTTGTTTTTATTTTTTTCTTCCTCTTGTTTCCCACTAACAAACTCTATTACCATTTAAGGTGGGAAATCAAAAAATAAATTAGTAAAAGAAGAAATAAATGCACTGAAACCCATCAGATGTGCAACATAAATAAGTCTAGCATCATTTTATCCAGAAGGGAGGAAATGAGGAATGGCAGTATTGTCTAAAGTTAGGTTTCAGACTGTCTGTGAAATTTAATGATCCATGCTAGCACCATGAATAGTACCTCTGCATATTTTCTAGGCATTAACTTAAATAGCATCCTGCCTAGTAACCTGGAAAAGCTAATGCTGATTCCAAAAGTGCCATGAGGGTTGTGGTTGGGGCATCAAAAGAATCAGGAGTATGTACAGGAGTATACAATAAGTGAGAACAAAGTGGACCACATCTTTTTCCAGGAGATTTTGTTCTCAGTACACTCCTGGATGTATCTGTTACACAGGAACACAATTTAGCTTTCTGCTTGTAGTTGTGTATGCAGATTTTTTTGACAAGAATTTTATGGGCTTTTCAGGCTTAATTTCTTTCTATTTTTTGAGGTTATCTACATATAGAGAAACCATCTAAGCATTTTAGATTTGAATACAACTATTCTTACCCTATAAAATTCTTACCTCTAAGTCATTAAAAAACAAATGTGTATCAGCAAGATTAAAAATCATTTCCTCCATTCGGAGTCCAAGGGTCACAGCCATAGGAGGATCCTGAAAAGAAAATTGAAAGATGATGTAAAATTTCTGCAACCATGGTTACTATTTAAAGCACTTTAAGTGCATATTGTTGTGGAAGATAAGAGAAGACTATATGAATTTTACCCAAGGTTCAAATTCTTTTCCAATATTGCAAAAATGTGTCTCTCCAGAGGGTTGAGACGTGCCAAATTAGTGGCTACACCTGTGACTCTACGTGAATTTACACACACATAAAGAATGATGATCCATTTTACATTAAGCTGTGTGTTCAGGAGAGAAGGAGGAGGACAACTAACTGGTTCATACGACACAATTCCCATATGCTCCATGGAAAGTCTTTTGGAGAAAGGTATTTGGATAGCATACTGAAGAATACAGCATACTTGCTAAAAAGAGGAAAGGATTTCTCTTTAAGAATGGGAACATCAGAATTAGAAGATGGAGATAAATGGTTGATTGCATGTGTGTAGGTCTTGAGCATCAAATGTTATTTTAGGTGGAATACGAAGAGCTGGTAGAGGATGGTACAACCACTGTCTCATTTTTAACTGCAATTTGATCAATGGGTTAATAAGAATCTCTACCCAGACATACGTGTATAATTTGGTCTAATCTATGTGGGGGGAATCTTCAAAAATCCCACAGAAATTAAATATTTTGATAACACTATGCATGAAATTCAAAAATTTTGCACTCGATCAATGTATCAGGTGATTCAACTTTCCATATACTTTTAAAAAATCCTTGTATTTGACTAAGTCTGAAGAGGGAAGAGTGGAGTATAGCTAAGAAACATTAACTCAGTAAGTATAATCAAGAAAACATATGCTTTGAGAAGTTTAATGACAGTAAAGGGGTTTATAAAGAGTCAAAATGACTCAATTTTTGTTTACAAAAACCAAGATATTAAACAGCAGCAAGGAGCTGAGATTCAAGACCAGCGCTGTTTTATTACTGAGATTAACTGCAGCTGAAGGCCTGGCATCAAGAAGTGAAACACTAAAAAGTAAAGGGACTTCAGTGATATGAATAGGGAAGTAAGGTATGCATAAATATTGTGCTTAAATTATCAACACTGGAATATTGTATAAAGAAGAGCTCCAACAGGTGTGACTGTGGAGGTAAGGAAAACCAAAAACCTGGAAGGGACACATCTGTAGAATTTGAGACCAGATGGGTGTTAGCAAAGAGAAGAATATGGTTTTGAATAAAGCTGACAAGCCTAGAAGAATACTATTGGTTTTGGCTGAGAAGTTGTTTTGGAAGACCTCAGAGGGTGATTTGGGTTGAGTGGCTGGGCCAGGAGCCAGACTGAAGGGATTTGGGAGGAAAGAACTGAACATACTAATAAATGGGATTTCAAGAAATGTGCATGAACTTGGGAAAATGTAATGGTGACTTTTCTTCAACATATGATAAGAATGCATAACTAGGTTAGGCCGAGTGGTCTTCACCTATGTCCCTGGACTGATTCCATCTGCAAGTAGAAGTCCTTCCTCACTGCACATCTACATCGTGTCTATGCATTTATTCCTTCCGTAACGCTTCAAGGAGGAAACCCCGTGGTGTAAACATATTTGAAGTGTCAGCCCTGTGTTCTGTTGCCATTATAACTAGAGAATGGGACATACATGCTAAAAAACAGGAGCTGAGTAACTGAGTGCTATAGGGTCATTGAGATTTATAGAACCCTACTCTCTGACTTGATGTGAGAGAAGATGGAGACACAAAGACAATACTATGTCATAGTACAACATAATTTTCTTACATTTCCTCATAAGAGGCATCTGTGGATTCAACAGCTAGAAAATCTTATGTCTTAAACATGGGTATTGACTATGCATGCACTCGGTGGTGTCCTGGCACTGTGTCCCACAGTCAGCTTGATTCTATTGCCAGAGTCTATACTACAGTGTCAGGATCCTTTGAGGCAATGGACACAAAGATCTAGTAAACTGTGTTTTATCCAACAAATATTCACTCAAAAATAAGAACAGAAATATTAAACACCTGTTTTGTGTCTCAAGGAGTTTTAGAGCTCAAAAGAACCCTACCCTCTGTTTCTTTCAAATTTAAAATCCTTCCCCCCCTTTTTGATGTTCATTTTACTTTTGCTAAAAGAAAATCTCTGAAGGTTGAATGTTTTATATATATATATATTCTTGATTTATATATAAATATCTATGTATATATTGATTCAGCCTTCAGAGTTTATATATATATGCAAATATATATACATATACACACAAATATATATATATACACACACATATATAAACATATACATACAGATATATATATATAAAGGGGCCCAAGTGCTTGGGCCATCCTCTGCTGCCTTCCCAGGCACATTAGCAGGGAGCTGGATCAGAAAAGGAGCATCTAGGATTCAAACTGGCACTCCAAAAGGGGATGCTAGTGTTGCAAGTGGGAGCTCAAACCACTGTGTCACAACATTGGCCCCAATGTATTTTTTAAAAAATTTTTTTCTATTAAAAAATTCCTATGATTAGTCCCTTTTTCTTCTTCGGGGGTGGATGTGCATTAGGTATGCAGAGGACAGAGAAAAGTAGTAAATATTCTGCCTAGTCATGGAACCATGGACAAAATGTCTGCAGAAATATCAGGAAAAATCAAATGTAATTACAGCATGAAAACATATAATTCCATTAGTGACGCTCTATGCTTTTGAGGAATGTTCACTGATGCAAGACAATAAAACTGGGCTCCACGCTCCACTCCTCTGTTATGTTTTTGATGATTACTGCCCTACAGATATATATTTCAAGTGGGGTTCAGAAATATCTTATTTAAAAGGTTTTCCTTCTGGAGACTAGGTTGGTTAAACCCTTATCTTATGATTGGTCAAATTTTCCTTTTAAGTTTTAAATAAAATTATTGAGTTTCTGATGTTCATTCCTCACATTCTTAGCATTACAGATCAGATTTACAGGGATGGGACAAAACTGCTTCTCTTTGATTGCTACTTTCATTGAGTCCATGCTTCCTAATACCCAACTCTCCATGCATGCAAACAGTGGAAGAAAAATCCATGAAGAATGCATTTTGTGCACCTGATAAGCATGCAAACAAATATAATTAAAAAAAAAAAACTCAAGAATCCTTGAGCAAGCAAGCCTAGCATATGCTATGATGAAAACTCTATTTGAGCACTCCATTGGAATGCAACCCCATGGCACTGGGAGGGCTGTTCATTTGTTTTTCAAGCTGTGGTGATTCCACATTACACACTCTCCTAGAGCCAGGACTTAGTAAGCATTTTGGCAAAATATCATTTGTTAACTGGGAAAGTTTAGGTTTGAGGTTTGCCGGAGTGTGAACTAGCTGAATTTTATGAAGGTTTCCAGAGAGCAAGTCCTGTTGAAAGGGAGGTGTTTGATCGCCCGTGCCAAAGGCTTGGCACAGATGGGCCAGGGACAGTCATGTCACAAGCCAAAGAAAACCATGCCTGTAAGAGGTGGTGGTCTTGTTTCTAAGAGAATGTCTGGTGAGGGCTTACTTTCAAATATCTAATTTTACTTTTTGCTTTTTCCAGTTTACTAAGTCACTGGGACAGCTAATTCTGAGTAAGAAGATTACAGTGCTGCATTTTTCCAGCTGAAAGACCCACAGATCTAAGAATCTAGGAAAGATGACTGGGCATTTGGTGTGTGTAATGTTGGATATCTCCACCTTGCCAGACACTACTGTGCAGGAACTGCCAGTGCCTGCAAGCCCACTGTTTTATCAGGCATCTGAGAGTGAAACATACTTCTGGACTGAATCCAACAATCCAGAGATGTTTGCTCATTTCCATTAGATGTTTGCAGAATTACAGGCACCCTAAGAATCAAGAGTTGCATTTTTTTTTTCTGCTTAACTGAAGTAAGTGTTGAGTTTAGAGTCTAAAATGAAGTGATTGCAAAAACTTGGATAGAGGCAAAAAGTGGGATAATAGAGGCACTAACAGGGTTTTGTGGAAGCTCTGATACATATTACACATATTTAACAGTTCCAAAAGGTTCAAAGGGTCTACAACAGAGTTTAATATGGGACAAGCTGAACTTCTGCCAATTTATTCTGTGTACTGCTCTATCAAAACCTGGAACTATTCCTAAGACATTTCACTGGGGAGGCAGCATGGGGGAGGGGAGAGAGAGAAAGGGGGAGAGAGAGAGAGAAGAAGAAGCAGGGTGAGGAAAAGGAGGGTGAGGAGGAGGAGGGGGAGGAGGAGGAGGAAGATGAAGAGAATAATAACCCTTGGCCTTTAAACGTGTGATCCTAAGCCAGATGTTACCAGTGTATAACCAGTCAGGATCCAGTACAGCACTTCTCTAAATCAAAATACTAACGCCTATTAACCATGTTAGCACAGAGCATAAATTGGAGCCAGACTGTCTGTCTAGGGGCCTCTGCCCTGCACTGGGCCATCAGCTGGAATTCCTCCTCTAGGGACACACTGTAAAAATATCTCAGGAGATGCAGCAATTATGTATTTTTAAAGAAATGAGGAACTCTTTTTTTAAGACCTCCTTGGAAAAATAATTCCTTTGGGACCTAAAACACATTTGTGGACTTGAGCACACAGAGACAGAGGATGTGCAAGAAAGTAGAAGGACAATCCAGCTCTGTGAACCAAAGTGGAAACAGCTGCTGGATTATTTAGAATACATGAACTCCTTTAATCCGTGATAAGAGATTAAATGAAATTCCATCATGAATCAGATGGGAAACTTAACATCTGAGATATTTGTCTGAGATGGATAGGGAGTGGTGTTAAGAGTTCTTAGCAGGAACTGGATAATGATTTCAGGAACAGTCATTGAATTATCACATATTTATTGAGTGCCTACTATGTGTTCAGCAGTTCAAATTCTGGGCCAAGTACAGAGAACCAAAAAAGGGCAAGTTTCAGTCTTTAGGGGCTTTGTATATTATTCTTGCATGAAAATGTCTGATAAACAGACAAAAAAGACTTAGTAAATATGAGCATTTCAGGTGATGATAGGTGGTGATGGGAAAGGCTAGGCTAGGCAGACCCTGTGGTAATACAGATGCATGTTCTGGCCAATTTAAAGGAAATGCAGGGCGATCCCCTCACAGGTGGCAGTAGCTGAGAACCGAGGCTTGGAAAAGGTGAAGGAATCACCATGCGCTGATATGATGGCAGGGATATGCACAGCCTGGAGGTGAGAATGATCTGTTGCATGAGGAGTAGTGTGAAGCAGAGAAGTCCCGTGCAGGGAAGGGAAAGGAAGCGAGTATCGGAAGACAGCACAAGTGCTAAACAGAGTCAAATGCACAAAAGAGACCACAGCAAGAGAAACCAAAATAGATGCTTCAGCTTGAAGGTCATTACTCAAACTTGGACAAAGTCATTTGACAGGAAATTTGGGGATGAGCAAATAGAGAGAGAAGAAACAGGAAGGGAGACTGGGCTCAACAGGTGTTTCTGGTGACAGGAAATGCGAGGCATGCAATATGGTGCTGGGAAGAATCAGAAAAGCAGAGAGCTGAAATGCAAGGAAAAAGAGGTGATTTCAGGAGTAGACTCCTTGGGGAAGTGCAAGGGCCTGGAACTAGGGCACAGGATGTGTGCAAAGAGAAGGCAGAGAATATGAGTACAGATTCAGGGTTACAAAGTTGTAGGGCCAAGATAAGGGAATTATTTTCAGTGTGCTTTTTTGTCCTCCTCAGTTAACTGAGCAGGAGGAATCTGAACAGAATTGGGAAGGGAATCTGAAGACTGGAAGGGAGAGCAGGTGCAAAATTGTCAGCTGGAAATAATTAGCCTAGCAGTGCAAGCACACACATGAGATCTGCAGCCGCGTTCAGCTGTTGGATACAGGTGGGGTCAGGGGGATTTTTTCAAGGTGAGTCTGGTAGAGAAACAAAGTGGCATAGAAGGACAGGCTTTAAGCAAAAGAAGGGCTGTGATGATACATCAGGCTTCCAAGCTGGGAGTATGACTGCTAAGTCATGACAATCACCTGTGGAATTTCTAAAAGTTCTGCTGCCTGGGCCATAACCCATTACCTACTAAATCAGATTATCTGTAGTGGGGCCCATGTATCAGTCATTCTACACACTCCAGTGATTCCAACCTGCAAACAAGATTGAGCATCACCTGCTCAAAGTGTGCTTCACAAGCAGCAGCCTTGGCATCACCTGGAAACCCATTACATGGGCAGAATGACAGACCATACCCAGATCTACTGAGATTTAACAAGATTGCCAGCTGATTCTTTTGCCTGATAGCATGTAGGAAGGGGTGGTCTAAGAGGCCTTATAAAGAAGATTTTGGGGGCTGGTGCTGTGGTGCAGTAGGTTAAGTCACGGCCTACAGCACTGGCATCTCATATGGGCACTGGTTCTAGTCCTGGCTGCTCCATATCTGACCCAGTTCTCTGCTAAAGCACCTGGGAAAGCAGCAGAGGGTAGCCCAAATCCTTAGGCCTCTGCAGCCACATGGGAGACCCAGAGAAAGCTCTTGGCTTCAGTCTGCCCCATCTCCTGTTGTTGCAGCCATTTAGGGAGTGAACTAGCAGATGCAACAACTCTCTCTCTCTCTCTCTCTCTCTCTCTCTCTCTCTCATCCTGCTTTTCAAATAAATAAATCTTTAATTTAAAAAAAAGATGATTTGTGACAGTTAAAAAAGACCAGTACTGGCAGGACTTTCTAAGTTCTCAGAAGTTGAGCGTCTAGGACACTTTCAAAGGGCTGGAAAGGGCTGGAAAGGTTAGAGTCAGCAAGGTTACTGTGTAGAATGGTGGCTGGAGAATGAGGCTTCTCCTGAGTCACTCAGAGCTATGAGTAAAAGTACATTTGCCCCTCCCTACCTCCATAAAGATGGTCTGCACACTTTTCTTCAGGGGCCAAATAACCCATTATATCTCTTTCTTGTTCACACAACCAAATACCTATGAGGGAACCACTCAAAGTGGGAAAGGACCAAATTTTTTCTCTGGATTAAAGGGATCTGCCCATAACCCAAGTGTTCAACATAAGCAACACATTTGCAATTGGACAGTAGTTAAGCATGAATGGGGTCATCAGGTAATTTACCTACCACTACCAGCTTCTAGGGTTTCCATCTGAAGAAAATGCAATGAATAAAAATTGCCCCAATTAATTAAATTGATAATGGTGGGAAAAGTCAAGGTGGTGAGACTGACCATGGGACGGTCAGTGAGGAATCATGGGGCTGAAAGGAGTGGTGCGATGAGACAGCAAATGAGCACACCAACTGAGGCAGCCTCTGGGCTTGGGATGCTGCATTTGGAGAAGCCAAAGAAGGATGGGTGAGAACTTAATTTTGGGAAAGGATAATTTATGGAAGCCTAAGGGTAGTTACTGATCTCATCCTTTGCCTCCCCATGATGAAATTATAAACTGAGATGAAAGCCACCAAAAACGTGAGAGGATATTACAAAGGGCCTCTCTAACAGTTTCCATTTTTGAGAGACTAATTATCACTCTCAAGTATATTAGTTCAAGTTAATAAATATGGTGCCTTTCAAGATCTTTCCTACTTATCTAGAGAAGATTGAGCACAAATAAATGTTAGTAAGATAATTAGCTAGTCAAAATATAACCTACAGCCACTGAATCCAACAGTAAAAAATATATTTCCTTCAAATAAACACAATTTCAACACAGAGCTCAGAAAGAGGAGTTGGTAAAGGGCAGCCTTTTCTCTCCATCTCCCTCTGACAGAGTTTGAGAAATGTCACTGCATCTAATTTAGCATTACTGCTGTGTATGTGTGGGCTACATTTATTTACATACCATACATAGACAAATGTATATGCAATCAAACAATGAGCAACTGCAAAATAGACTATCCATTTTTTGAGGCTTGCAAATTCTGTGTGCATTCAGTTTCTATACAGCAAAGCCACTTGAGCATAATGCTGAATATCTCACATTGTGAGACAAAACAACAGATATAAATAGAAGATGAAAATCTATTTAGAAAACATTGTTTCACAAACTTCAGATTCCTTTGAAACTAGATAAAATAGCTTACACTTAATGAATGTTTACTCTGTGCTCAGCAATATGCTGAGTTTTAATGTATTAACTCATGTAGCCCTCATAATCAAATCATGACTTATATAGCACACACCTGAGATTCAACAAAGGCCAAGGTCATATGGGTGATAGGAGGCACAGCTAGCACTCTCCCTCCAAAGCCGGACCATCCCCCAACATTTATGCCCAGAGGGGAGGTCATGGGGATGTGTTAACATTGTCATTAGGGTTGCCTCCAATCCATTGTTCTAACACTTGATTGATGCTAGTCAGTCCTGATTAGATTACATTGTTTTTCCTCAGTCTACAGGCACAAAAATCAGTATTTATCCTCATGTCTATCCTAGCATTTTAAAATGAACCAGTGCTATTGCAGACATCTTTTTCTATGTACAAATATGTCATTTAATATAAATGTAACCAATTTATTTATTTATTATTTCCCCAGCACTGCATATAAGCTATTGTCTGAAATGAGCAAGTCATTTTAGGAACTTGAACTTTCATTCCACATTACAAGGCAACAGTTCACTTTCCCTTTAGCTTTCTTTTTTTCAATCTCTGACTTGGACTATTGTTTTGCATTCTGACTGTGGGATAACTGAAGAGAATCACAGCTTCTCAGCACATGATACATTAATGCTCCAAGATAAATAACATCCCTAAAGCACAATTCATTTAGCTTCTTTCACTCCTCCTTCCTTCTCCACAAAAGGAATTACTGCAGCTTATCAGGTAAATTAATGTATACAATTAATCAGGGAATAGGAATAATCTTCATAAACTCTAACAGATGACAGATGATTCCTGGCCCTTATGCTGTCAACTTTACAAACTCTTATTTTAGAGTTCTGCAGTGCTGAAAACTGTACGTGCCAACGGGTGCTCAGCTGCAAAACCCATCATCAGCCTCATAGGCAGCAGAGCTCAAATACCGATGTCCCTCATTTGCCATCATGGTAAGTGTCCAGAAACAGTTCTGCTTGGGAGGAGAGAGTGCTGACAACTGCATTGACTCAAAATGTGATAATGTATTAGAGAAAGATCCTTGGGAAACCCATAAGATTTCTTTATAAATGAAAGGAGAGCATTCCTAAGTTCTTTAAAAAAATAAAACAAAGAAGTTAAGCTACACAGGGAAGTTTATGATTAATATGACATTTCTCAATTATTGTGTTCCATGAATTTTATTTTTATAGGTTTTGGGGCAAAACATGAGACCAAAAGCACACAGAGATTAAAGAACATATTAATGAGGGGAATTCTGACCAGGTAAAGCTGGGTTACACTCTATCAATTACATGGGTTATACTCTATCAATTACATAGGGTGGCCATGAAAGCTAAGGGCACAATGCATGTAACAGGACACTTATTGAAGTGCCAAGCATAAAGCAGAAGTTCAAAGTGGGAATTTTTATTACTCACCCTTTCCAAATGGGGGACATAAAGGGAGACAGGTAGATCGGCAGGTAGGTGTGTTAATTTGGGAACGTGATTTTACTCCTCTGGTGCTTACATCTCCATCTTGCAGTTCACTACATCTTAGCTCACTACAATATCCCAGAATGCACTGTAGGAGTAAACATTGTCTTACTGCATGCCTGAAAACATCTGCCTTTCGTCATTGCTCACTCGGGGAAAAATGTGCATTTTTATTAAAGTTTCTCTGCCCTGGGAGGTAGATGGCAGTTTTCATAGCTGGATACCACTTCTGTACATTTACATTATCTCATTTAATTCACCCAGCAACCCCAGGAGGGAATGGATTATAGCCATTTTCAGATGAGGAAACAAGGTCATGGGTCAAACCACTTGCCTTGGAGCACATCCAAGCACAGGTGTCCTTCCATTTCTAGCTCAGGTAGCAGGTGTTCAGTTAACAGTTGAAACACCTGTGTCCCACATCGGAAAGCCTGGGTTTGACTCCTGGGTCTGGCTCCTGACACAAGCTTCCTGCCAATGTAAACCATGGGAGGAGCCAGTAATGGCTTGGGTAACTGTTCTCCTTCTATCCTTGTGGGAGACCTGCACTGAGTTTCCAGCTCTGACTTTGACCTCATCCATTGTGTGGGCATTCAGGGAGTGAGCCAGTGGATGGAAGGTCTCTCTGTCTCATCTGTCTGGCTCTCCATCTCTCTGCCTCTCAAATAAAAAGTAAAAATTTGAAAAAGTTTAATATCTCACTCAGTGGCCCCTCAACTGGATAGCTGCCTCAGAGGCTATTCTCTGAGCCAGCCATGCCCACTGGAAACATTTTCTAGGTGACTGAGGAGGACAGGGCCAGGTTGGTTACATGAGGGTAATGAGATCTCTCCAGTCCTCTACATGTTCCTTTCACAGGGAATAACTCTGCCCTAACATAAAGGTGCTTGGCATCACAAACCATGGGCATAAAGGACTCTAGCTAAAAATATCTAAAATGTCAGTGTATTATACTGAAATGTTCTGCTTAAAAATGCACATTTTAGAAATAAAACTGATCTAAGAAATGAAAAGGACTAAGGAACTCTACAACTGTAAGCTTAGGCAGGTTTAACTGTACAAAGGCCTTCTGCTTCCCAGAAATAACAGTCACCTTTGCCATTAGCAGTGCAAAAGTCCTGAATTGTCAATGAATCACTGGAAAAACATCATTTTAGTTTGTCCTCAAGGTCATCACTAAAGACCTTAGGGAACTGAGGGGGTAAACCTGATTATAGAAGACTCTTTACTCTAAAATATCATAGGACCTTTAATATAATATGCACAGAATGGCCATAAAATATTAGCATTTCCAAAATGTATGTGACCATGACCTTTTCTTGAAGACTACTAATTAACTTACCCTAGAACTAAGTTTTCCAAGGGGAGAAAATGTTTGGAAAATACTCTTTTGTAGTGGTTCTCAAAAGGTTGTATAGGGCTATCAGCTTTATCTGGGAATTTGTCACACATCTTGGGGTCCCACACCAGACCTACAGAAGCAGAGACTTTAAGGATAATAAGCCCTGTAGGTTACTGGGACATAGTTTGAGGAATGCTGTTCCAGTGTAAGCCAGGGCCACTGAAAACCTAGCGGCTTCTAAATGGTCAATTGTTGTTTGTCTAAACTCCGCTCTCTATATAGATGACAATCACAAACCATGACACCCTATCTCTGCCTAAAACCCTTCAATAGCCTCCCAGTGAACTTTCAAATACCTTATCATAGATAAGAACTTACCTGTCATTTTGTGATTGTGGCCAAATTACTTAAATTCTCATAATTCCGGTTTCCTCAATCATAAAACTTGTATCATAATCATGATACGAGAGTAATTTTTAGAATCAAATGGGGTAATGTTTGTGAAAGTGACTAATGACAACTCTAATTTGCATGCTAATTCATATCAAGTGCTCTGCCAAGCTCTTTAAACAAGCTACTGCTTAATTTCTATTTGCTTTTGATAGTATCATTCCCATTTTGCAAAAACTGAGAATGAGGGTTTAAGAAACCTATAAGCATTAGAACTGAATTTTCAAACTTAAAAAGGGCTCTCACCCTTAACTACCACTGCTATTGCTTCTGAAATGCAAACACAGATTGGACTACAGGATGGGTGTTCTCCACATGTAAGCTTGTCATTCAATCAAGCACCTAATTCTTTATACACTGCGCACCACCACCAGGCACTAATGACTGTCTGCTACACTCTGTTCCACTGAACATTTCTTAAGTTTTGTCTCTTGATGGAAAAATATCCCAAGTGGCTCAGAGAAGGCAAGTAAAATGATCACAACTTCAAAAATCACTCACATAGCTGCCTACACAATACCTTACTAATTGTTTTTATTCCACTTGGAAAATGTCACTGATATACTGCCTTTTTGGTAATTAGTTCTATGCTATGTGATGTGCTGAAGCAGAAAGAACATGGCTTTATTTGGTGTCAAATAGTCTGGGGCCCCAGGACTCATCTCTGCCATTGGCTGACCATGGACTTCTCTTAGTACAGTTCCTCATCTATACATTGGGGACAAAAAATCTACTGCTTAATGTAGCATGAGGCTCATTCTGTGGCACATCACATACATTAAATAAAGGTCAGTTCCTTTGTTGTCCTCATTTTGCCTCATCCTTTCAATATTCCCCACTTCTGAAAGCATGCAGAATGCCTCTTATTTTGTATTTGATTAAAGCTTTCTTGAAAGAATGGGGCCTGTGTGTTGAAATGAAAGATGCACGCCCAGGTAATTATCTGGGATGTGACAAGTTTATGTCAGGGATGCATCACTGTAGAGGAAGTCCAAGAACTGTGCTTTTGGAATTGTACGTAGAGTCCGTTTATGAGTCAACTGAGTAAAGCTGCTTTATCTCTCTGTGAAGTCTTTGACAAAAAAGAAATACGTTTATACGCGTTTTACCATGCTCCTATTCATTATCATGGGTCCAGATGACCTTATTATTTCTAAAGAACAAAATTACCACAAAAAGGCCGGCACCGCGGCTCACTAGGCTAATCCTCCGCCTTGCGGCACCGGCACACCGGGTTCTAGTCCCGGTTGGGGCGCCGGATTCTGTCCCGGTTGCCCCTCTTCCAGGCCAGCTCTCTGCTATGGCCAGGGAGTGCAGTGGAGGATGGCCCAGGTGCTTGGGCCCTGCACCCCATGGGAGACCAGGAAAAGCACCTGGCTCCTGCCATCTGATCAGCGCGGTGCGCCGGCCGCAGCGCGCCGGCCGCGGCGGCATTGGAGGGTGAACCAATGGCAAAGGAAGACCTTTCTCTCTGTCTCTCTCTCACTGTCCACTCTGCCTGTCAAAAAATTAAAAAAAAAAAATACCACAAAGGGATAAAAAGTTGAAGTCAGGAAACGCATTAAGAAATAACTCCGGTCAGCGCCGCAGCTCACTATGCTAATCCTCCGCCTTGCGGCGCCGGCACACAGGGTTCTAGTCCCGGTCGGGGTGCCGGATTCTGTCCCGGTTGCCCCTCTTCCAGGCCAGCTCTCTGCTGTGGCCAGGGAGTGCAGTGGAGGATGGCCCAAGTGCTTGGGCCCTGCACCCCATGGGAGACCAGGATAAGTACCTGGCTCCTGCCATCGGATCAGCGCGGTGCGCCGGCCGCAGTGGCCATTGGAGGGTGAACCAACGGCAAAGGAAGACCTTTCTCTCTGTCTCTCTCTCTCTCACTGTCCACTCTGCCTGTCAAAAAAAAGAAAAGAAAAGAAAAGAAAAGAAATAACTCCAAGGATGAGGCCCTACTGTGCATGCCCCCTCATTTGGATTCATGTGTTCAAGTTCATATGTTTTAAAACTTACATAAAACCTAGCTGCACAAAAACACTGCAATGAGTTCAATGGGATTTGATGTATACTCCTGTTAAGATAATACTATTCTGGAAGAAATCCTTTAGGTTACTATCTGGAAATTTTTCAGACAGAATTCACTATCAGTAATAGAATTTTGAGTGTGCGCCCAAATTTATGTATAGTGACTTACTGATAAATTTATATATTCTTTAATTATAATCATATGCATATATGATAAGACTACAAATTTACATCTACCAACAATTCAGATGTTAAAATCCCAACCCTAAATGTAATGGCATTAGGAGGTAGGATCTTTGAGAGGTAGCTTGTAAGTTGAAACCCTTATGAATGGACTGGTGTTCTTATTTATTTATATATTTATTTATTTTTTATTTTTGACAGGCAGAGTGGACAGTGAGAGAGAGAGACAGAGAGAAAGGTCTTCCTTTGCCGTTGGTTCGCCCTCCAATGGCCGCCGTGGCCAGCGTGCTGCCGCCAGCGCACCGCGCTGATCTGAAGGCAGGAGCCAGGTACTTATCCTGGTCTCCCATGGGGTGCAGGGCCCAAGCACATGGGCCATCCTCCACTGCACTCCCTGGCCACAGCAGAGAGCTGGCCTGGAAGAGGGGCAACCCGGACAGAATCTGGCGCCCCGACCGGGACTAGAACCCTGTGTGCCGGCGCCGCAAGGCAGAGGATTAGCCTAATGAGCCACGGCTCCAGCCAAGGACTGGTGTTCTTAAGACACACACACACACACACACACACTCACACACGGGCTTGCTTTTTTGATCTTTGCTTTCTACCACATGAGGACACAGCAAGAAGACAAGCCCAAGAAGCAGGCACTCATCAGAGCCTCCTGGATCATGCCTTCCCTGCTTCCAGAAGTCATCTAGTCTATGATAATTTGTTTTCAGAGCTACAGCTAAGACAATTTGTAAAGCATGTTTATATGAACCAGATAATATTAAATAATGAATGTGATAAACAAATATGTATGTGTATTCCTTAAAATATTTTCATTCCTGATGCTAGTCTAGGACTTTGTGTGTCTGGTACATTTGTGCATATATTCTACTTTAGAAATAAATGTCTTGGATGATGGTTTTGAGAAAGAGACCAAGATTCTTTCTTATAAATGGTTGTTTAAAAAATATTGCTACGCAGGTACTTCAAAAGTGCCTTAGAAAAAGCTTATGGAAGATGGAATGCAGAGTTGTTTATTTTGCTGCTAAAGCATTTTAAAAATTATTTATTCATTTGTTCATTCATTCATTTATTTGAAAGGCAGAATGATAGGAGGAGCATTGAGTGGGGAGAGACAGACAGAAAGATAAATTCTGCATGCTTGTTCATTCCCCAAATGTCTGCAATGACTGGTCCAGGCTGAATCCACTTTGGTCTTCATATGGGTAGCAAGAGCCCAACTACTGCCATATTCTGCTGCTTTCCCAGGAATATTAACAAGCAGCTGGCTCAGAAGCAAAACAGCTGGAACTCAAAACAGCACTCTGATATGGACATGTGATGCTGGAGTAGTAAGCAGCAGCTTAACTCATTGTGCCACACCAACCCCATGTTTTTTTTTTTTTAATCTATGCACACTAGAGGTGTTTATAAAGTTTATGAAAACTAGACTTTGAAAAAACTATTAATGGATTTCAAAAATTTGGCACCATAATATATTTTCTTTTCATTCCATTTCCTATGAATTGTTTGAAGTCAAGTCTGTTCAACATCCATCACCTAGACCAAAAATCAAATGACAATGCAGATTCATGCAAAGTACATGAATACATGTGACATACGTGAATGCAATTTGCCATTATTTGTCTAGAAGACAAAGCTTAATACAGCTCCCAAAAACTGCATGCTGAACTGCCAAAAGACTACCAAATAAGGTGATACTATAAAGACAAAGTAAGGTTCTTCTGTGAGTGTGATACATACAGCAACCCAAATTAGGTACAACTTTGAATACAGTAATCAAAAGCAGGCCAGTATAGTATGAACTGACCACTACAAAATAATAAATCCTCAAAGACATAAACAGTAATGGCCTAAACAACTGTGCTTCAGGTGGAAAACCTGTTGCAGCTGCATCAGTCTTTGGAGAAGCGCTCACACAATTGAGTGACAAACTGTTATGAGAAGTTAAGAAGTTAAGAAAACAATAGCAAGAGAGCAAGGAAGGGAGGTAACAAGAACACCTGCCATTGAGTGTGTGTATGTGAAGGGCTGCTATCCCCTCTCACTGATCATTTATTTACTCCAGTTATAGAAAAAACACCTACATTCATAATTCCAAAGGATGAGTCAGCCAAAAGAGTACTTACTTATTTCACTTGGCATGATATAGCAATATTGGGTACAACAAATTAGCTCAGTTTCTGAAATGTTCCCTTGTTAAGAGAAAATATATGATTCTATAACGTTCTAAAGGCTGCTTCAATTTACTAATATTTTTCAAAAGCAGTTATTTGAGAATAAGTAATTTTTATCTTGGTGTAGAAATCTCATTGTCATTCTGAAGAAAGTAACTCAATTTCTAATTAGCTAAAGAACAACAAGCCACTGGAATATATAACAGATTGCAATAAAACATTTAAAAGTATTTTAAATGGCCCTTGATTTTTGAACAAAATAAATTTGAACAAGATTTCCTGGAGTCTTGCTTCTTTACCTTGCCATACTTCTGTGCATAAGACCCTGTGAGCAGTGAGTGAAAGACAATGATGGTTTCATCCAAGTCCCAGACAAAAACACGCTGAAAGTAACAATAACAACAAAAAATCAGGATCAGAAGTTAGGAAGTTTAAGGAACATAAACTTTTTTATAAGGTAAAAATCACCTTTCTTCTTTATTAGATAAAATCCCAATACTATTTCCTAGAACATTATTGTACTCTGTTAATTTTTTTAATTTGACAAATCTCACTCCTGTAAAATCCAAGGAATGAAAACAATATTAATAATAAGAATAGAAGTCAGATGTTCTAATTTGAGTGAATTAATCCAAATGTTTACTTGTAGTTAACTGAAAAAAGGATACATTCAGAGATTATAATAGACATATGCTTGAAATTGTGCATTCTAAAGTTGTGTATCTCATGGATTCATGGAATTTTGCACTTTACGCAAAGAAATAAGTTTTTTAAATATTTAAGAGAATCAATGATTAACCCCTACATGGAAATCTCAAACTGTGGAGCCTTGGTCAGATTAGGATATATGATTTGTTATTGGGCCTAAATGGAGTTTTGAAAGATTTTAAAGTTTATTGATCAATACTCCAAAATTAGAAGATGTCATACAAGGTTCAGGGGTCTGACTGGAGCACAGAACCTGATGCAGTGGCCATGCTGACGGACATCTCCTGCAGTAGTGGTGGGTGGGTCCCTCCAAGGGAGTGAGTGCTCCCTACTCCCAACAGTATGCTGGCTCCCTAGACAGGTCATTCATTTATAACACCTTCTAGGCTCTAGGAAACATTTAGATTTGCTACTCTTCAGATAAAGAACATTATTTCTTACGAAGAAGTACAATGTTTATTAGTTGATTTTATTAAATCTGTAAATTTAACTTTTTTAATTGAAGAATAGAGTTGTATAAAAATAATATTTTGGTTAAAAATAGCTTCTCCTGATATTGTGTAATAAAAATCAACCTGTTTATTATGGCTACATCTCAAAAAGGTTTTGAATGAGAAAAAAGGACATATACCGGAATTTTCAAAGATACAAATATTCAAAGATACAAATATGGATCAAATGACCGAAATCCTTCCTATTTTCATATGACATTTCCTTTCATATAGAATGACTTTACCTTTTACATGACCCAAATACATGACATGCCTTACTTTAATACTACCAAATACAATGTTTCTCAGAACACTATTCCACCAACAATGCCTGTATTTTTCAAATGTGTTTGTTCCAATTTGGATCAAATGCTGCAATTATATCAGGCCTAGAATTTGTGAAGCATTGCCATTTTTTAGCTACTTTTCAAAATTTTGCCATTATAGTAGATATTTGGTCCACTCAATTCATGCATGGTGCATCTTTTTTTTTTTTTTAAGTTTGGAACTTATGGAAACGGTAAGGTACAGAATATATCATCATGTTACATTCTTTAAGAATAAGCAGGCATACCTCCAGGTCACTATCCGGAGGTGGGGAAGGATTATTTTTCCGGCCTCTTCCTCGGGACTTTGACCCAGAACTCCTACATGTTCTCTCATCCAGATCTTTGATAGGTGTGGAAGGGCTCTGCACGGCTTCAAACTCTCCTATAAATGACAAAACTTGTGTCAAGACCAGTACTTCATTTTTAGGTCAGGTATGAATCTTCATTGTTGATTATCTTCACAAATTCCTGTGTAGCAGAAACTGCCTTATGGCAAAATAGTTTTGTGACCCCAAGCACACAAAATTCTGATTCAAAAAGTTTGTAGGTCAAATAAATAGAACCCCTAGTAATAAACTCTATGTTCTATTAAACCTGAGTGTTTTTATATTATACATATCTTTAATGTCCTATCTGTGCTCCCATCTATATATTTATGTACATTCAGATCTATCCTCAATCTCTATTTAAAGAGTTTCTTATACTGATTAAACATGACCCTATTTCCTAGTTCACTCCTCAAACATCTGTAAAGGCTATGTTTGGGCTGAGGCCACTATCAGAAGCTGGGAACACAATCCAGAACTCTTCCTGGTGGCAGGAACCCAATCAACCCAATCATCTGAGCATCAACACTGCCTCCCAGGTTGACATTAGCAGGAAGGTAGAGTGAGGAGCTGCAGTCAGGTATCCAACCAAGGAACACTGATGTGGGAACGAATGTAGGTATTTTAACCCCTAGGCTAAATGCCTCCCTTCCTCACAACATTTTTGTCACAGTTCAGAAAATGAAATGTCTTCTTCTGGATCAACCCCATCCCTCCACCTGAAAACTTGATTCCAAACCCTACCTCTTAGAAAATCATGCCTCATTAGTGAAACTCCCTGTAATACTCACTTCAACTTCTTCCCTCTCTAGGGGCTGCCAAAAGTTTAAAATCGTTCCTTCAAAATCACACATGCAATCACAGTTGTGGCTCTTATTATACATCTATGGGAACAAGACTGGTAGACACTATTCAATTAAGGAGTTTCTTTTAGAAGATAGCCAAAGTAGATGAAATGCTTGGTCCAAAGAAGGACTGTATACAGTGCCGGACAGAATATTTGTCTCCCCTTCTTGATATCTGATTTGCCAAAATCTAGCTTCAGTTCACCAAGCCCTAAAAAAAGTAGCAGGGATAATTCTTCTATTCAAATGCACTGGGATTCAGCAGCTGTGAAGTAAGGAGGCAGAAAGAGCTTAAGAGCAAAGTGAAAATATCTGGCTATGGAGTGTCTGGAGTGTCTGAGCTTTCACAGACAAGATTTCATTCACAGAGGGGCTGGCCCTGTGGCGTAGTGGGCTAAGCCTCTGTGTGTGGTGCTGGCATCCTGTGTGGGCGCCGGTTCATGTCCTGGCTGTTTCTCTTCTGATCCAGCTCTGTGCTATGGCCTGGGAAAGCAGTGGTCTCCCTGCACCAGCATGGGAGATTGTGAAGAAGCTCCTGGCTCCTGGCGTAGGATTGGCCCAGCTCCAGCCATTGTGGCCATTGCAGCCATTTGGAGATGGAAGACCTTCCTCTCTGTCTATCCCTCTTTCTGTCTGTAACTCTACCACTCCAATAAATAAATAAAATCTTTAAAAAAGAAAGAAAGAAAGAAAAGTGCCTTGAAGGATAACTCTGTTGTTAAAAAACAGCTCAGAACAATTGTCTGATCTTTCCTTCATGGGCTTACAATTTCACCATGTACGCATATTGTGCTTTTTGCATTCTGTTGATAGACTTTTAGACTACTATGAATAAAGCTGCTATATACATTCTTCTACCTGTTTGTGGACAGAAGACTCATCCCTTTAGGTGTAGACCTAGAAGTGGCACTGCCAAGTAGAGAGAAAGCATATGGCAATTTTCAGTACAGATGGACTTTTCCCAAAGTGTGTGTATTAATTTAATTTCCACCATTGATAAGAGATACAGTGGATTCATGTCTTTGTCAATATTTGTTATTGTTAGTCTTTTTTATTTTAACCACTATAGATTCATGTTTGTATCTCATGGTTTTAGTTAGCATTTACTTGATGAATAGAAATGGAAGAAAGTTTTTCATCTGTTTCTGACTCATTTGATGTCTTCTTTTGAAATCTTTTGCCCTTTTAACAAACTGGATTGTCTTTTTATTATTGATTTACTAGAACTCTTTATTTGGAAATATTATATGTGTGTGTGTTTGTGTGTGTGTGTATGCCTCTCTGTAACTCTGCCTTTCAAATAAAGAAAGTAAATCTTAAAAAAAGAAGAGATGCATGTGTTCCCATGTCCACTGAAGCATTTTTTTACAGTAGCAAGATGAGAAATCAATATAGGTGTCCATCAATGGATAAATGGATCAGTGGATAAAGAATATGCAAACACTAACACACATAGAGAGGAATACAATTTAGCATTTAAAAAGGAAATACTTTCATTTGGGACAAATATGGATGAAGCTGGACACTGAAGTGTAGTAAGTCAGGCATGGAAAAACAAATACTGTATGATCTTACTATAATATGGAGTGTGAAAAAGTAGAACTTATAGAAGTGGAGAGTGGAATGGGATTACCAGGGGCTGTGGCAGAGCGGAGGGTGATTGGGAGATGCTGGTCAAAGGATACAAAACTTCAGTTAGGTGACAGGAATAAGTTCTAGACAACTATTTTACAGCATGGTGACTATAGTTAATAGCAGTCTTTTGTATTCTTGAAAAAAACTCCTAATAGAAAATATTTTAAATGCTCTCATCATAAAATTAAGTAAGTGGGGTCATTTCTATGTCAGTTATATTGACTTACATATTTTATTTTTAAACATGTTTTATATTATAATATATTTTATTTCCTATTCATCAATTTAGAAAAATTAAGTAAAAAAGAATCATAGAGACTTTCTGTGCAATTTATGTAAGAGGGAGAGCTAAGGAATCAGTTGTCATAGAAATGAAAGGGCATTCATTGTCTTGTAGAAGGCATGGGAGGGAGCTGTTCTATAGTGATCAGTTTGGATGGTACTTTCATTTCTTAATACCAGGAACTTGAGCTCAGCTGGTCATTAAACATTTGTGTATGCTTTTTTTCTAAAAGGAGAAAGTTGCTAATTTCAGTGCCCTTGCCAAATTTCACTGAGGTAGTTGCAGGAGGGCAGAGTAATGCACAGGTAGATAAAAGGTGGTCCATCCTTCCCAACTCAAACATCCTGTTAGTTCCAGTGAGATGAGTTAGCACTTTGATTCCCTTTCTGTCTTTAAGTGAATTACCATGAGTCATGTGTTCTGCCTAAGAACCTGGCTTCTTTTCAGAGGGGGAAGTGATCTTACTGTATCCTTCACTTTTCTGGAGCCTTTGTTAAGTTTAATTAGCTAATGTATCATAATGCGTTTTAAAGTCTCAGGATAAAGGTTAATATTGTCACAAATTTCTAACTATAATTAATATTAGAGATGTTTAAAATATTTTAAAATGAGCTGTAAAAATATCCCTCATATTCTTGTGCTAATCAGTCCTCAAACTTTCTGAATGCAAATCAAAAATACAATTTACTTAACATAAACTTCATGTTAAAGGCAAAGAAAGAGCCTTATAAATATAATGAAATAAAATGTCTGTTCTTAATCAACACAGTAGTGTTTCTTTAACTCCACTGTCAAACTGACTAATAAGATAAAGTAAATAACTGAATGCTATTTGCAATTTCCAAATAACATCAGTCATTACCAACTGCCCTAGGCTTTTGTTGAGCCAACACTAGACAAAGATTGAGTAATTATCCTTTAATCAGAGCAGTAATGAATAACTGCCCCTTATAAGTTTTGGATATTCAGATTCAACTTTATTTCATTAGGCTTATCTCCAAATCAGAACAACCAGCTGTCTCTTATTGAACATAATGTATGTTTCTGTTTTTAAAATGGAACTCAATAGTGGATGTTCTATGAAAAACTGTGGAATGTTTCGTCTTTGCTTTAAGTCCAAAATACAGAAATCAGTCAATGGGAAATATTTTTCTGGCTTTTGGACTAAATCCATCAGATTTCATCAATAATAAAGAAAAATCCCATACTTATAAATTTGTTTGCATTTTGGACACAAGCCAGACCTGAAAAAGCAAACATCAATCTTAAAACTAAGATCTGGAGTCAAATAATTCCTTAAAACTTCAGATGTGTGTTTCTGTGATTCTGGTTAAGAGAATAATAATGTTCCAGTAGAAATAATTTATTTTTAAAACTTGACAGAAAGTCTGATAAAATCTGAAAATTGTGTCAAACCACATTTGTTGGGATTAGTAGTCAATGGAAGCCTGAGGAAAGGACACATTCTGATAGCGAATATGAGAAGGTGATATGTGAACGTGTCTCATTCAAAGTTAGCCACTCAGAATATCCACCTGCCTGCAGTTAGTATTTTTAATATGAATAAAATAACTATGCTGAATATTGGTTATTCTTTAGCTAATGGAAAGTAACTATGTGCATCTTTTCTGGAGAGAAATGAAAGCAAAAGCAACCTTTTATTCAAAGTTCTGCCCAGCATCTAATATATTTAAATATTCATGGTGGTTGTAGTCTAGTAAATTCTAGAACATCTTAATCTTACTTGTCTTTCAATCTTTGATACCTTGATGATCAAACACATCTTTTTTTTTTTAACATAGTCACCCTATCTTGTTTCCCTATTCACTGACCATTGAGAAAAATTTCCCATAATGTGATAAGAGTTATGTCAAATATCTTCTTACCTAAAGTGTCTCTACTACTTGTAAAGAAATGTTTCTAAAGTCACTCATTCATTAAATTAAAGTGAGGTCCTTGATGAGAAGTAAGTATTGACTCACAGGATCATGGCAGACTTGCAATGTGTGATTTTAGCTGGACAAGGTTAAGGTGAATGAGGGGACAATGTTTAAAGCCTGAGAATGAGTGCCTCCTTAAATTTTGTGCCCTAGGTGCTTCATCCCCCTTTCCTTGCCCAACAGATGGTACTGGATGGAACAATTAAACAAGAGGCAGGAGGCCTTAAAGGGGCAAGGACAAGCAATTCAAAGGAGCTGTGTGCCCACCAGAGGAAGTAGCTAAAAGGATAATAAATGAAACAGATTGTTGAGAGATGAAGGACAAACTATGCCTACTACACAAATGTCCTTAGGTCCGTGCTAGATTACAGATGGTATTCTCACAAGAGAATGCTACCATTGTCATTAATTCATGATACAAGCTGTTGCAAAAGTATCATCCTAAGTGCCACTTCTTTATGTCCAAATAGGTTTACTTATTAATGTCTTCTGTATTATTTAGTATTTTCCAATTGCTATCATAATTGCTTGATTTTTAATCTTTCTTGTTAAATGGAAATAAATGTAAGCAGAAAGCTCATTCACCACTGAAATAACAGTTTCTAGTACAAGGCTAGGCCTAATGGGCACTCAATACGTACTTGTTCAATGACATTGAATCAGCTTGCTGCTTCTGGGCAATGAGAAAGAATTTATAGTGTATGATCATCTTTCCCTATTTCCTCGCCTTTCCAAAACTGGATTAAACGGGCAGAGATAAATTTAGATCTTGCAAATAACTGAAGACAGAAAAATACACACAAACACATTAACAATATTTCTGAAAATTCTTAATAATGTTCTTATATTTTGAGAGTCGTTTCATATTCTGGATTCAAGTCCTTTATCAGGTACATGTTTTGCAAATATTTTCTCCCATTTGTGACTTGTTTTTTTTAATTCCTGCAACAGTGTTTTTCAAAGGGCAGAAATCCTTGATTTTATAAAATCTGATTTATCCTTGATGGATTATATTTCTAGTGTATCTATAAAATCTTTACATATCCCAAGTCAAAAAGATCCCCTCCTTGATTTCTTCTAGATGTTTACAGAATTAGCTTTACAAATAGTTTTATGATCCATTTTGAATTGTTCTTTATACAGGAGTTAAAAGTTGAGATTTCTTTTTCTTTTATATATAGTTGCCCAGCTTCTTCCAGCACCATTTGTTGAAAAGACTACTCATTCCCTATTCACTTGTCTTTGCATTTTTGTCACAAATCAATTTTACAGTATATGTGTGAGCCTATTTCTTGAGTCTTTATTCTGTTCCATTGCTCTATCCTTTCATCAACACTATACTTTGTTGATTAGTATACTTATATCTTGAAATCAAGCAATGTGAATCTTCTGAATTTGTTCTCATTTTTCAAACATTTTTCGACTATTCTAATTCCTTTGTCTTTCCTTGTAATTTTAGAACCATCTTGGTAATTTCTCCAAATGTCCTTGAATTTTAGTTGGGATTGCTGCATCTCTATTAAATTTCCTTTTAACTTGAGCTGTGTCAAATACAATTCCAGTAGGAAGAAAACAAGCTTCAGGTAATAAAAAATAAAACAGATTTTAAACATGTATGAATAACACAAAGATGTTAAACTAGCTGCCACTGATTCATCAAACCCTAGTATTGTAGGAAATGGTCCCTGACTCACAGAGGTAAAGGAGCTATGCAGTTTGTCTGGCATAAAGGAGACAAGTAATACCCCAAGGATTAAATATTACAACCCTTCTTTGTTGTCAAGTTTGTAAAAAATTAAGAGAGTCTTGCAGAAGGTCCATTCACCTTTTTATAGCCAAATTCATAGAGACTCACTCAATCTGAGATGGAAATCTCCTACCTCCCCATAGGAAGGGTTTTCTGGAATGGCAGAAGAGTTTCATGTTATACAGGGTGCTGTATAACAGAGATTAAACACCAGCACAATTATCTGGGAGCTTTCCTTTTTCTTTTTTAATGTTTGCTTTGTCCATAGTACAACATTTCAAAAACATACAAAAGTCTTTCACCTGGGTGAAGATGTATACCTGGTTGGCTGGTCAGTCCTGGGAGAGATTCCTGCAACTGATAGGTTGAGGTTGATGATGATGTCCCATCGGCTGTGTTATTTGATGCCATATACGCTCCATATGTGGATGCTGAGTAATACTGTGCATACTGGTTTTGGCCAAAGGCTGTGTAGGATGGATAATCCTGAAACAGTAATTGAAATGGGTACGTTTGAAAGAGAAATTACTCTCCAGAATCCATTAAAGAAAACCAATCACTTTGGTCTATCACTGAAAGATTAGCATTTGGCTACACAGCATTGAGTCCACAGCTTTGAGCTGATCCTAAGGACAGATACTATTTTGTGTGTATATTTGTTTACAATTTTTGTTTATTCAAGAAGCAGACAGAAACACACATATATAGGAGGAAACAAGGAGGTAAGCAAAGAGAGAGAGCCCCTATCTAGCTGGTGGTCTACTCCCCAGATGCCGCAGTGGCTTGTGGGCATTGTGAGACAGCAGACAAATCTGGGTGCCAGGAACTCAATCTAGGTCTCTCACATGAGTCCCAGGGACCCAACTGTTTGAGCCATCACTACTGTAACACAGAGTATGTACTTTCAGGAAACGAATCTAGAACCACTACTGGGTATTGAACCCAGGTACTGTGATACGGACACAGGTGGAATCTTACAAGCTAGATCATTTGCCTACCCCGTGGGTATCTTTTATATATGCGTAGTAATGAACTACTCTTATGATTTTTTGGAAACCAGGTCCAGCACGGAAATTTAAATCCATATAAAGTCTGCATACTCTTTTTTTGAAATAAAAGATGCGTTTATTTATTTGAAAGTCAGAGTTACAGAGACGAGAGGGAAAGAGATCTTCCATCCACTGATTACACCCCAGATTGGTGCAACAGCCCTGGCTGGGCCAGGCCAAAGCCAGAAGCTGGGAGCTTCATCTGGGTATCCTACATGGGTGGCAGGGGCCGAAACACTTGTGTCATCTTCCACCACTTTTTTTTCCAGGCCATTCGTAGGGAGCTGGATGAGAAGTAGAGCAGCCAGGACACAAATTGGAGCCCATATTTGATGCCAGCAATGCAGCCTCCAGCTCTACCCATTATGCTGCAACACTGGCCCCAAGCATTGCATACTCTTCATTTTGCTTTCCATAGTTACTTATCCAAGGATTTACATCTTCACAACCTATACACTTGAAGTGCAACAGAGATGGAATCAGTTCTAATACATCTCCCAGCACTGCCACTGAGGGACAGCTGTTGCTGCCCCTCCCAGGTCACATGCAGACATCAATCTGCATTTTTGTAATTTTTGTCCCCCTTCTAGATTACCCTTGAAGATTCTGTCTTCTTGGCAGGAAATAACAAATAAAATACAATGACTAAGAGATGTTCTTAGCTAGCCTGTCACAAACATGTGCCACCCAAGGCCTTGACTTGAAGTCCTTAGTGAAGTGTTCAAATATTTGGTTTCCCCACTTTGTTACAGAAGAAAATGAAAGCTTTGGACCAATTCCCTGGAACTTTTTTTTTATTTAAAAATTTTTAGAACTGGAGAACAATAAGAATGATTCTTCCAAACCCTTTTACATATGAAGATGATGACTCAGGTTCTGTTGTGATAATCAGTATTTAATATCGAGCATGTTTTAACCCAAGTATCTGTAATGACAAATCCTTTGTCAGGATTAAGATCCCTTGATGTGACATGTTCTGAATGGAACAAATATCCATGTTTGATGTGGTTTCAAAAAAGGAAATTTTTCACATAAGTCATTGTGTGTATTATCAGAAAGGATCAACTTCTCCAGTATCAATTATGAGCCAAGAAAAATATCTCTTATCAAAATCTGAATGAAGCTCCTACTAGCACATCTTTTTGAATAAAACAGTGAGACAAAGTACACAGTGCTTACTTTGTGTCAAGGCACTGTTTTAAGGGCTTATGCAGATTTGCTCACCTAATCCAGACAACCTTCCATGTGGTATAATTATCTGTGCTTTACATGGAAGGAGACTGGAGCACCAAGGGGTTAAGTGCTTTGCACAAGGTCACACAGCTAAGTTTCAGAACAGAATTAGAACCCAGAGTTTCCCTCTCACATCTGTGTGCTGAACCTGTTAACCTGCTAATGTCCTCAGAGGACAAAGAAAGTCCGGATGATTAGCCTCAGAAAACGGTTTTGTGGATGCAAACATATAAAGAAGGTCTCCCCTTCCATTCATTTCCACTATCGTCACCTAAACTACTTTTATGTCCTATTGCAACCAACATGCTCATTTTCTAATTTTATCTCTTTATTTCCATCTTTGACTTTCTCCAAAGACCCTGAAGCCAGAGTAATATTTTCTGAACATAATTTATATGATGGTATTCTCCTGCTCAAATCCTTTAATAACTTCTCATTTGGCTTGGAAAACAATCCAAATTCCTTCCTGTAAACCATAGGGCCCAATGAGAGCTGCCTTATCTCTGTGAATGTGGTTCCCCACTCTCCCATGCACTAATTAAATGCCAGCCTTCTGTAAGCTCAATGACACATGCAGTGTCCCCTCCTTCACGGTTTCTTTGCTTGAAAACGCCTTGCCTTCTTTCTTCACCTAACTCTTAGAAGAGCACAGTTCTGCCCTAAATGTGGTTCCCAGCATATAAATCTTCCACAAAACCTCTCATTTTCAAAATTTGATTTCTATTAATATTTCAATAGAGTACTGTTTTCTCCTTTCATACTTTCTAATTGTTTCTTTATTTGTGTGTTTTTTAGATTGCTGTCTGTTTCTCTCAGTAGGTTGCAAGTTCCATGACACAGGACTCAGAACTGACCCACTTCTGCCATCACCTTTGTATCCTCCAATATTCAGAATAAGTACTTGATAAAAGAATACATTTGTACACAGACCATAGTCCAAAATAACAATTGTGTTACGCTGATCTCAATGTACTTAGATAGAATTGGTTCTGTTTTCTGATTAAATATTTATAAATAAGTGTTCTTCTCTTTTATTAATCTTTTTGAAATTTTCCCAAGTAGAGTAAAGCTGATTCCTGTATCACTCTGCCTAGTATATATTTCCATGATTATACTCATTAGATCTTTGTGTCCAAATTCTGTATCTTTAGGAAGACTGTGCTCTTCTAGAAACAGGGAACAATTAATTACTAATTTCAATCTTTCAGGTCTAGTAAAAACCCTAACATATAACAGGTGCAAAATAAATCCCTGCTGTATCAATACATAAGTGAATATAATTAAGTAATCAAAAATTCTCAGTTTTTTATATCAAATATGTATGTTGACTCACGTTACATGTATGATTTGTTAAAGGATATCATTTTTTCCAATTCATTCCAAATTATACAGTTTAATGCCATCATAATATTATTCCATACTATTTTAATAATCAATATTTCCTTTTTATTTTCTGTCATGTTAACAGAACCAAATTAGGCGAATGGACAGAATTCCTTCAATAAATCCAAAGAAAAAACACTTGTGCAATAACTTACATTTTAGAATATGGAAAAGTCTAGTAATCATCTTAAACTAAAATAGTGCACTGGCTGCCCAGAAATCAGCTACTCTTCAATCTCAATTGCTCTGAACATGGTTAAGTACCAGGAAATAAGAACACATTAATCTGAAGTATCAACATACTTCAGATGACTCACTCACTCATGGACACTCAGTCTTGTTCCACACAGTATTTTAACAAACTGGCTTTTAAAATTTACAAGGAAACATAATTAAAAGGAGGAGTAATGTCTACTCAAAGCAGGCACAGTCACAAAGGCAAAAAACAACAGCCATCAGGAAAGCAGGAATCAAGAATTTATTAAAAGAAATTACTTAAATAAAATTTTTTTAAACTTAAAGAGCCGATAGTAGTTCTAGAGTCAATTTGCTTAATAACAAACAATATCTTCCAGGATTGAAAATGTAATGTGGTCTACAGTACTATCCTATGATTGACTACAGCTCAACCTGTTGATTTTCATAACTGTGTTTACCAAGAAAAAAATAAAATTGCATAGTATATTTTATGATAATAGGAAAATGTCTAATACATTTTTGTAACTCTATTTCAAGTAATTAAAATAACTATAGCTGAATGTTTAAAGAATAAACGTGCAGCAACCTAAAAGTCTAAAACAGCCAAATCAACATATATACCAACATTTCTGGATAGCAAACTTCTTACTATCCTGAAACACTATCTTAATTTTGAATAAAGAAACCTTTTCTAGAATAGTGCACATGTGTATGACAACCTGAAAGAATTCTTCATAAATCTGAAATGGATATAAAAATATAAACACCATACCTGTTGTGAACCACTGAAATTCGTTGAATTGGAAACTGAATTATTTGCATAAATAGTAGATGATGGTGCAAAACTAGAACCTAGAGGTAAAGAACAAATTGCACTTAAGAAATATTCCTTGTAAAGTGATGAAAATATTTCACTTTGAAGAATTCCACAATAGAAATATATTTGTATTTTGTTGCATAGTCAGTGAAATCTGAAGTTGGGAAAGTGTTTCGGAAAATATGCTTGTCATGATCCCTGCTGCAACAATTGGTAGAGTCTTTTCTATAGAAGTCTGTTGTTCTAAACAGGAACACATGGGAAAAGTCTCCGCCACGACTGAGGCTAACATTCAGGGGTTGAGTGTCTGCAAGTGCAGGGCTACTCAAAGGATAAAATACCATACATTCTGAGTTAGTCCCAGGAAGCCACTGGAAATTTCAAATCATCACATAAACTGCATTTGCATATAAAATCATTTAAGTTAAATATTTGGACCGGGTTAGGAGTGTAGGAAATAAACACACTGAGAATGATGTTTGGAGTTCCTTGCCATTTTACTCTTTCATGCCCTTTCTTAAAAAAAAAAAAAAAAAAAATTCAGATTAAGTTTTGAGAGCCTTCTAAAACTTTACTACAGATCTGAAATTCATGGATCTTTAAAGTTAGGACAAAACAAGTGAACTATCAATTATAGATTCTTCAGAAAAAATGTGTTCTTATAGAAAGTACTTGGCAAGGAGTAAAATCAGACTACTGAGGCAACTGAACATATCAACTTTTTTTTTTTTTTTGACAGGCAGAATTAGACAAAGAGAGAGAGAGAGACAGAGAGAAAGGTCTTCCTTTTTCGTTGGTTCACCCCCCCAAATGGCTGCTACGGCCGGCGCGCTGCGCCAATCCAAAGCCAGTAGCCAGGTGCTTCCTCCTGTCTCCCATTGGGGTACAGGTCCCAAGCACTTGGGCCATCCTCCACTGGCTTCCTGGGCCACAGCAGAGAGCTGGATTGGAAGAGGAGCAACTGGGACAGAACTGGCGCCCCAACCGGGACTAGAACCCAGGGTGCCAGCGTTGCAGGCAGAGGATTAGCCAAGTGAGCCGTGGCACCGACTATCAACATGTTTTGACTACTGATATATTAGGTAATCAATGCACTAGATCTAGCCTGAAAGAGCCAATACAAATGTATATGCAGAAAACAAAACAAAACAAAACAAAAACAAACAAACAAAAAAAACAAAGTGCTGTCAGCCTGCTCACTGAAGCTGTGTGGTTCACTGTGGCCATGACGTGTACCCAAATATGTTTCAACCTACTGTCTAGGTAAATGAGACTTGCTGTTTCATAAAATGTTGATATTGGTTGATTCAAATATATTAATATAGCCCCAAATTTATGACTAACAACACAGATAAAATGACAGGTAAGAACTTTCAATGCTTTTAGTGCTAAGAAACATTTTTGCTGCAACTATTACACAAAGATCAATATAATTTTTAATAGGAGTCAAAAACAATGTAAGATAAAAGATGACCCCTATTGAAGTCTGGAGGGGTGCAAATTATATAAGTATGTAGTTACTTCAAGAAATACAGCATCAGTAGGAGAGAGGTATTTCAGGAATGAAGAAAAAAATCTTCCATCACTCAGTGATAAGTAAAACTTAGAAAAGTGCTAATTCACTTTTAAATATAATCAAAACAGCATTACATACCTAAGGAATACAGAAAAGAAAATACTGGTTTGTGCAATGAATCTTTTAAATCGCTTAACTCGACACCAAACGTGTGACTAACCTGGTGGTTGGTTGGCTTTGAGCTTGCTTTGCTTGGCCTTGGTTTCCTGCTGATGTTATGCAGCTTAAACTTAAGTATTTACATTAGGTATGGGTCATGTTTCTTGATGTATATTCAACTGTTTTCAGCATATTTCTGCTCAGTTATTTGTCTTTCTTAAGAAACTGTGTGAGCAGTGGTAAAGTTTAAAACTGATTTCATGACCGGATATTCCTAGTCTGAAGCCAAGGCGTCTCACTCAAAGAATTAGTTCTCACCTAACGCTTTTCGTGTGTGGCTACTTACCTGGCATTTGGTAACTATATGGTGTCTGGCCTGGCTGTGGAGTAGAAAATCCTGGGCTGTAACTGAGGCAGCCACTCTGCAATGGAGCCTGAGTCTGGGAAAGTCCACTCTCTGTCTTGATGGCGGGCAACATCACACCCAAATCTGTTCAGGAAATGCATGAGCAAACCACTTGATTAGTCAGATGATATTCACATACAACAGAACACAAAACTATTAGTCAGCAGGATTACCTGCTTTTAACCAAAGAAGGAGAAGATAGAAGACGTGAAATACCATAAGTGGGCAGGCTGTAGGGCTGTCCTGTCTGTGAGTAGGCTGTGTAGACGGTTGTCTGCTGCATCCCCGAATACTGAGTCTGGCCTGCATAGGCAGACATTGTTTGAGCTGCTGGTGTAGAAAGAATGTGTGGATAGGGCCTAAATATCAGAAAAATAGCATTACTGTGGCAACAAAGACTGCATATTAATTCAGACAGCTTAGATTCAGTGAAGTCCTATACTATCCAGCAAGTAATCTTCCTCCATACCCATAATGTAGCTTTAACCACCTAGGAAAGACCAGGCTCTGCTGCAAACAAGTCTAGTGACCTTGAACAAATCATTTAAACTCCCTAAGTCTACACCTTAACTGTAAAATGAGGAATTTGGTTTCAGTCTTGTATCTGAAGTATCTTCTGAATCTAAAAATGTTTATTTACACCTGAAATAGTACTCAAATTAATATGTAAATGCAGAAAATGCAGCATTTATGGTTAATTTCTACCTTCCTGAGCACAATACCATGTGCAGACACTAGGAGTAATCTCCTGCTAAGCTGTGACTAAAGAAGTTTATTCAAAAGCCTTTCAATAGGAAATTTTAACAAAAACACAAGCAGAAACAAAAACCAGGGAGGAGGCTTCCTGAGAAATAATGTAATGTCATTCTCTACACAATGTTTCATTTTATGTAGCATTCTCCCTGGCTATCCAATCCTCAGCCTTTACTTCAGGACACTGCAGAAAATAACCTGTTATCTTTAAATGGGCATGTTTCAGGAGCAAGCATCTTGGCTCAACTGGCTGATTCCAAACAAATTCAGATACAAACTCAACCTAGTTAAATGTGAAATGTCTATTCCTGTCCTCAATGAAGTAGATTATACCTTAGGCAAAAAAACCACTAAAGCATATTCTCCAAAAATATGCTAATTAGAATTTGAAATCCAATGAAAATATTTCTAAGATGGCATGAATCATGAAGTGTAGATGTTTGTATAAAATGTAATCCCTTTAGATTCAAAGCAGCCAGTACTTTTAAATTGTCATTAAAAATAAAATATATTCAGGCTTGAGCTTGAAGTTTTCCTCAAGGTATAAATATCTAGAATGAAGGGAAGTATCCAGATAAAAGCTGGTATTTCTAATTTACACAGGATATTTATCTGTATTTATGACCAAGTAATATATATCAACCACATATCTCTGATACACTTATAGACATACATGTTTGCCAATTTAAAGTTGTTCTATTGTGTGAATACAAATTAGTAATTATAATTTGGGAAAATCATTCCAGCAAACCTGAAAGAATCTACTGAGTACTTACTTGGAAGGATACAGCTGTGGGGAATACTGATGCGCTGATCTGGGGCTGTAGCCGCTACTTGTTATTACTGCAAGACACAAACAAACCAGTGCACAAAATGCTGCTTCATAAATCCATTTCACTACAGTGTACATAACCAGTTTGAAGAAATGATCATTAAAATGTTAAACATATGTTTTGAAAATTAATTTATTTTCTTAAAAAACAGAGAAGTCATTTTCTAAAATGCATTTTCTAAAGTGGAATAGCTGCCTAAAAACTTTCTCTTAATTAAACCACTTCAAGGTTTGTTCTAAGAGCATGCAGTGAACACTCCTCTTCATATTCTCATACTGCTAGCATGCTCTCTAGTATTATGCTATGAATAAACATATTTTATTATAGGGTAATTGAGCTTTTATGATATGAAAAAATTTTAAATGTGTAACCTTTACATTTTAAATTCCAAATATTATGGCACTGTATATTGATCTTGTTCTGTATTTAATTCAAATACACTACAAATTAAGAAAAATCTCATGTTTCATCCTTCATTTTCTAATTGCAAATGCTGTTGTTTTCTATTTCCCTTCATTTTACCAATCAGATGAGTAGTTAAAAAGTGCAGAACCCAAAGTATTGAAGTAATAGAATATACCTAGAAAGTTAGGGGTGACAATAAAACACTTTTAGGAACATCATCAAGAAATGCAGTAGCAACATATTTACAAATATCTTTTGAACTACCAGAGATAAAACTTTTCTGAGAAGAACTTAAAAAAGAAAGTCAGATCCTATTTAAATTTCACCTAAACGTACAACTTCAAACTGGACTATATCCAAAAATTTGGAAGTTTCTCTTTCCTTTAACCATCTGCCTTGACTAAGACAGATGTATTGCAAATATATGGACTCTAAAGTGTTGAGCCAGTCCCTTCAGAGCTAATCCATACTGGGCAAGCACACAGAGTGTCTTTATTAGGCCATCTGCTGTTCATTCACTTTTCAGAAAGATTAAAGTAGTACACAATGCAGTGCTGGAATTAGTTTAGTCTAATCCATCATGGTTATACTTCAAAGTACGATGTCCTTTCTAAGTTGTTCAGAGTAATTCTGGAGCTAAACTTTGAGAATTGTAAAAGTGACAAATAGGTTTAGGTTGCTAACTATTTTATGAAACATGATATATTTCTGTACCAAAATGCTATGAAGTATCCTTGTGATCTATTGCTTCATAAACATGCAGAATTTAATGTGTTTAAAGTGCTATTTTGCCTATAAGCACTGAGTATGAAAAGTGTATTTTAGTTTTTACAACAATCATGCAGTAAACATATGTTCAGGAATATTATAAATATTATATATTATAAATATATTATGTATTATAAATTATAAATATTATAAATCAGTTTTGAAATAATCAGCTATGAGTACAGGTGTTATGTTCTAAGCATTTTCAACAATAAAAATTAAAATGAATTTTCTATATACATATAAGGTATTTCAAAAATTAAAAGATTCATTTATCCTGCCACAAAACAGTTTTGAAATTAATGCATAGTTTTTCTTATTATGTAATTTCCATAAAATTTTAAAGGCCCCTTGTATAGCTGAAAATAAACTGACCAGGAAACCATTCCTTTGCTACTTATTTCTTAAAAACTTAATGTCTGAAACTTTGAAATTAACTTAATGAGAGCAGACTATACTAAAACCATGGGGCTAAAGGTACATTGTATAGCAACAGTGTTATTCCATGAGAAATTCAGTCTCGTTATTACTCCCAATAGTGAATACTCTGTTTTGAGAAAATACAGTAAATGAGGCTTAATTCCAGGTTGTTCTGTCTTATGGAATTTCACCTTGGTACACTAAAGAGTTGAGTTACACATATTAATCAGTTATTCTCAAGATTATAAAATACAAGACTTCCTCAGAGATACATCAAACAATGAAAAGAAACATTAACTGCAAAGGCTTTTTATCAAATAAAACAAAGAGCAGAATTATATATTTCAGGAAAAAAACAAATATATAAACATAATTCTGAATATATAGGATGATTTCTACCTCTAAAAAGTGAACCTTCACATCATCCAAACAGTGGACTTCCACACTATCAAGGCTCAGTTAACCTTTAACATTTCATATTAATGTCTACATTTTAACTTTCTACATAGACTGTAAAACCTTTGTCCCAGAAAATAAATATGTTCACATAAGAAATATAAAACAGTTTATGCTTCTTTAATGAAATGGATACATTATTCTATCTCAAAATTTGTAGATAACTGATAACAACAAAATTGGATTAAAGTGAGTTGTGATATGCCAATCAAATAAAAACTCTTCCTACTAAGGGCAGTCTAATCTCTGGAAAAGCTTTACTTTACTTCCCCATTGTCAACTAATCAATCATAGTCAATTACCCAACATACTCCACCTATTGTGCCTCATTATTTCTGAACACAAAAGGAAGCAAGAACCGCTTATCTTCAAAATGTCCCTAAGAACAATTAAAATGAATTTTGTATACCTATCATGAACTTCTCTGAGGTTGGTGTCAAACTATTTAAGATTTTACTCTCATTTTCACACATTTTAGATCAGTGACTCTCACAAGAAATAAGACATCTAAATGTCTGGAGATACTTTTGGTTGTCATAACTGGGGGTACTACTGGCATTCTGGGGTAGATGCAAAGATTTTGATGGACATTTTGTAATACAGACAATAGCTCCCTAACAATAAAGAATTAGCAAAAATTTTAATAGTGTTATAGAGAATACCTACCCTAAGCCATTGCTGATGTACAGAACTTTCTAAAGTGTTGGAAAATGTTTAATATCTCAGTTGTCCAATATAGTATCTACTGAGCATAGTCAGCTATTAAACGCTTCAATTGTGGCTAATTTGACTAGAAACAAAATTATGGATTTTTACCAAATGTTCCTTTGAGTTTCAACAGCCATGTGTGGCTAGTGGCTACTTTATTGGGCAGTAGCGTCCTAGAGAGTTCTTAAAAGAACTGGTAAAATGTAAATAAAATGAGTGAATGAATTTCAAAAAGGATGACTGTTCACACCCACTTCTTTCTCATATTTATGTTTTCTGATGGAGTATTGTAGACTAAAATCCATGACTGGTGGCCAGCACCTAGCTCTGGATTCAGTGACCAGTTATGAGGCCTTGATGATGGGACTGCAACCACCTTGAACTTCTCTGTTTACCTTGGTCTTGCCCTTCAAATGATCAGAGAGCTCTGGAATTCCTTCTAAGGTGAACTTTTATGGTTTTGTCATTTAGTTTTCCATTAGCTTGGAGTGCACTACTGAAGTATGCCAGCAGTTAATTAATAATTAATTAATTAATTAATATTTTTTCCTTAAAATATTTTTCTTATACATTTACTTTGAGTCATGGTAAGTGAGAAATATAGAATAGTAATGGTGGGACCTATCTTTTGGGAGGCAGGTGAATTGCTAGAAAGGGTGTGGATTGGTACATAGAAGTCCCTATGCAAGGTTTATGTACTGCTATTTACTTCTGTTTGCAGTACTGATATTTATGTGAATACATGGCAACTGCTTCCAGTCAGTGTGAAGCAATAAAATTGAATCATATGTATATACAAAAATTAAATATATGCCATAATGACATCATATTTAAAGTCATACCTCAACTTGTTTCACGTAAAGCATACCTACATAAAACCCTTGCATGGGTGAGCATGGAGAAATGCAAAATACTCTTATATTAAAGTAAAATAACAGAAGCAAGATTTAATTGCCATAAATACTTCTCTAGGTTTAATTTTCATCCTTCTGATACACATTCCTCCTAGGTTTAAAAGAAAATCTTTTCACCAGATAATACGCCAAGGTAAATACTGTAATTAAAAAAATAAAAACACTTTAACTAAGTTAACTTAATTCATGCCCATGTGCCCAGCTGGGAGTTATCAGGTATTTATATTTAAAAAGGATTGATGTTTAAAGACACACCATTGTTCGCTTTGAAGCACAGGAGTGCTCTCCCAGGCTGGGTTCTAATGCGACCAGCATGTGCTCTCCCGCAGCCCATTAACCTTTAATACTTGTCACTCAGCTGCTTACACAGGAGGAGTTCTTTAAACCCAGGGAGGAAATAAGGTTATTTAGAAGGAACCAAATGGATAGTTTTACATCTAGAATGTTGGACCAAAGGCAGTTTTAATGTAATTGAAATGAGCAAGTGGAGGGAACAAAGTCGGCTACTACAACCTAATTATTAAATTAATTAAATACTGTATAAAATAATTGCAGAGGAAGCCAACTCTGCTTATCTCTAATAAGAAAGTCATGGGACTGTTTTGCTGTCAGCTGTAAAGCTGGCAAAATGATTCCAAACCTAATTTCCAAAAAGACACAGTTTTATGACAAGTAGTTCTCCAAAAAAGTGAATTTATTGCTACCTTTATAGAGCTCAGCGTTCTAACAGCTTTGATGTTTGTGCTGCTTATTCACAAGGAGGAGGATGTGCGCATACCCCGGTGTGAATGTAACGACACACGAGCTAAAGGCTTTACCTGACCCAGTAAAAGTGTCAAGCGCTCCATCTCCAGTCGTGGTCGTGGTTTCACTGCTGTTCAGGGGCTCTGTTTTGACTGCAAGAAGAGACACTACGTAGAAGAATAAGGACATGTGAGTTTCCTTCTAAATTTATATCAAAGACCCTGACTGTTCTACTAGTGATTTGTCTAGCTACCATGGGCATGCAAGAGAAAACTGGAGAAGTTGATGAGGACAGTTCTGTTAATTTAGCTTCTAAATGGGCATGCATTTACAGAGGATTTAATCTAAAATCCTCTGAACTAGTTCTCTCTGGCTGGCTTTGAAAGGCAGTCAGCCTTAAAGAGTGAAACAGCAATACACATATTTGCTGTTTTAACTCACCTAAGCACACTCTGGTATAGTCAACAGACAGAAAAAAGAGTCAGTCTTCAGCACATGTAATCCAACTCATAACAGAGAGATTGACTAGCTTATATTTTATTCTTCCCAGAAGATGTTTTTTAAAATTTCTGATTTCATAAGAGTATAATGGAAGTAAAGGCAAACACATGGCACCTATTCCTGCACTGGGTGCAAAATGAGGCAGTCAATAAATATCTGTTTTAAAAAAAGACTTAGGGGACAATATGTGTTGGGCTTTGTATTTTGCTGGTACGGTCATTTTAATGGTACAGTCATTTTTAAAGATAAGCTTAGAATCAGAGATCACTTCTTACAGCCACAAGTATCTCTTTTGAAAACACTTGCACTATGTAATAAACACTCCAAGACAGTGTGTTTTTTGACAGGATCCTCACTTGACAATGAAGTAGCCTGGCACACATTACAATTATTAGTTGCAACAAGGAGGGGACAGTGATAAACCCTCTACCCATTTGGTCACACCATATTTTCCCTTTTTGGCAAAACCCACTACACATACCACAGCAGCAAATAAATAAACTAAGTTACTTTCTGATTAACACCTCTTATGCTTTCTGCTCGTATATGGAATGACAGTTAAATAACTGAGAAGCAAGCCAAAGACTATGAAGAGGAAACTGAAGACTAGCTAATTAGGAACAATTACAGCAAAAAGTAGTGGAGCTCACAGGGTACCCACCAACTAACAAAGTCAGTAGTATTACATTGTTAGAAAGGCAATTGGTTTATGGGAAAACATGCAATAATGATTATGCTCTTTACACATTAGCTGAATTGACCACACCCTCAGCGAGCCATGGTTAATTTAGGACAGATGACTGAAAATGACATGATAACTCGATAGAAAATTCAGAGAAGTGTAAAGGTTGAAAAGAGGAAGTAAATAAAGTTGGATTCCTTATCCTATCAAAGGGGAAATGTAAGGTTGACTTTCTAATAGTAACAATAATTTGAGGAGTAGTGTTTAATCATTTGTGTAATGATAAATAATGAATCATCATTACTAGTTTTGAGTATTAATTTGCATAGCAGTTCTTACTACAGTTATATCTGATTGATAACTATACTTACCATTACTAAGTTATTTATCACTCCAAAATTATTCTTTATTTACACAATTTACTATGTATTAAATGATGTACATTTAACTAACCCTTAAAATAATCCTGGTGGATACAAATAATGATATCCAACTTATACACAACAACTGTGTATACTCTGGTGGACTGAGGATCCTGGATAAGTTACAGTGCAAGACAAGGAAGAGCTACAGTCTGAATTCAGGTGTATAGCTCCAACATTCAATGATCTTTCTGCCCTAACAGGCTGCCTTCAGGTGTGGTTTCTCACAGAGGCTCTTACCATGGTGAGAATGTGGCTATCTTCTAGACAGAGTCATTAGGAACACCTTATTAAACATGCAAGTGAAAAATACTGGAAGAGGATTCTAAGGTATGTTTTATATTTCTTTCTCATTATCTATTTTAAAACACAACAAGTAGGTTTTAAAATAGGTAGTGACGGGCAGCACACAGTGAAAACATACTTGATACATCCAGGAGCTATTTCTGTGCTTTTCAGGCATCAGATTATTTGTTCCTCATAGAAGTCAGCAGATAATACTATCATCTTCACATTTCAGATGAGGGAATGGAGGCACAAAGAAGTTCAATAACTTGCCCATATTCACATAATTAATGAGAGCTAGAATTTGAAATTAGGTAGTGTGTTTTCTGAACCCAAACTGTAATCCATACTGCGTTTTAGGCAGCATTAACTAATCCAGAAGTACTTTCATTTGTATAAAGCTAACCAAGACTATGGCCTAGGTAGGTGTAAAGGCTACTCTTTGCAATGGAACATCCACGTCTGACTTCTGATTTCAATGATAAGTAGGCTTAGTCCAAAGCCTTCAGCAAAACTTGGAGGGTAACCATGGCTACTTTCCAATTTAAATTTGTTTATATCTACAGGAGTATTTGTAAAATAGATTTATTATACTACTAGTAATGCGTGTTTCACTTATGAGTTGAGTCTGATAAAATTGGTCTAAAGCCAGACATGAAAATTCATTTCATTATTTTGAATTCCAGATTTGAGATTTGATTTCAAAAACTCAGTATTGGTTTTGATTACAATCCCCTCAGTTTGAAAGTTTTAGGTGGCCAAAAGGAGAAAGAAGAGGGAGAAAGAGTTTTTGTTCCGATTCATTATATTGGCAACATCGCTCATTAAAATTACAAAAGTCTGCATTTAGTAAAAAAATAAAATAAAATAAAGCTCATGTTCTAAGTAAAAGTATTCCCTAGAAAGTGTGTGAAGACAGGATTAAGGTATTTTCAGTGTATTAAGATGCATGGATTTTAAAATGACAATTCAACAAAACAGATGCTAACATGTGGGGGGAAATGACACACATTAAGGTAAAATGATTTTTCCTATGCAGGTAAGAACAAAAAAGAAAAGAGGAAAAAATCAATTATGCTGTCACAGAAAATAAGTTATTTCACTTAAAGCAGTGAGCATCAGCAAACATCTATTCAGCTCCAAGTAAGATGTAAAGTTGTTTTAATTTTTTAAAGAAAAGTGGTAACATTAGATAATAATAAACAATTTGATTTTTTCAGCAATAGAGAAATCAAAAGGTGAAATCAACATGCCTTATATTATTAATTGATTTAATAAAGAGATGTTAGAATACCAAGAAGTATTATCTTGATATTAATAAAACAGGGAATTGCTGTGGCCACTGCATAATAATTGTAGATAAAGCTTGAGAAATGGAAGTCATTTTCAGCAAAGCTTCAAATATAGCATATTTGTAGTTCATTCCATTTTCTTCTGTCTTGCTTTTGTTTTTACACTTCAAGGTGGGTATAACATACACTTTCCTAAGGGCAAGGAAGTTTTAAATTTTTTTTATTAAATCTGTTAAAGGCAATATTGGAAAGATGTTCATTAATAAAACAAGCCTTCCGATTTTTCTAAAACTTATAAAAATCCTCATTCCAAATGATAATCAGTGTATTCTCTCTGATATGTTCAAATGTATTTTAAACTATATTTTGTTTTTCTAAAACTAACAGGGTTATTTAGCTTTATTCAGGACAGCATCTGAAATCATGACATTCTATAAACCAGAAACAGAAACCTATAGGACAGAAAAACATTTTCCAACAAAAGTAAACTTGACACCAAATGTTTCGATTCAAAAGCAACAATCACATTTTAATGCCCCCAGTTGAAGAGTTTTGAGGTTTTATTCTTTCACATTCTCAAAATAAGTGAGTAAAAGCTAATTTCTCTGAAACTGGGATAAAATGCCTTTTTAAAGTGCTTTGCACAGAACCATCACGTTAAGAAACACTTGTATTGTTAGTCTCCCCACATCACTACCTATCTACTTGCAAGTTGGATGCTCTTCATACATATGAATAGTGAAGAAAATATATATATATATGCATACACACATATGGTAGGATTTTTTATTTTTAAGCTATAAAAATAACTGATAATTTTAAACTAAATCTAGGTCATACATGCTTAATATTAGGTGTTGATTATGGCTAATAAATCATTGATTTCCTCTTTTCACACCCCAAGTTTTAATCCTATCTGCATACATGTATTTTCAAAGCAAATTTAATCTTATCTCCTGAGAGTATCTTTAGAATGTTAATGTACCATTAATGTGCCTTATTATTTTTGAAGAAAGTTTGACTTCTTGACATAATTCAGATTTCAACTTCATTTGTTGCAATATCAGGCTTAATCCTTGAAAAGTGACACAACTAAAAATTTACATTTTACATTTCATCTTCAGGGACCTGTGTTTAAGCTCTGTGTCTATTTTTAAATTATTTGTTTATTTAAAAGGCAGAGAGGGAGAGAGAGATCCCATTCACTGGCTCACTCCACAAAAGTCGGCAAAGGACAGGAGCCAGGAATAATCCAGGTCTTCCTTAGGGGTGGCAGGAACCCAAATACTTGAGCCTTCATTGCATCCCAGGGCCTGCAGTAGCAGGAAGCTGGAGTCAGGAGCTAAAGCCAGGCGTTGAACCCAGGAACTCTGAAATGGGATGTAGGCATACTAACTGCCGAGCCAAAAGCCTTCCCTTGAAATTTACTTGAAAGACTATGAAGTACTTCAAAAATTTTGTGGAAAAAATAGAATTAAAAGATGAGCATATTTTGATACAAGGAATTTTTCAAGTGATATATGAGTATACACAAAAGTTCTTAAAAAAGTTCATGGGATATGTGTTTTAACACGCACAAACTTGTGGGGAAAAAAAAAAAACTGCACCAAAAAAAACTTCTCTCTTAATTCCATTTTCCCACAAACTTTTGGAAGTATTCTCATATGTAATTCCATGCACACTTCTTTCTAAATCACAAAATCACACATAGTGACTTTTGGCAGCTTAACTTCTACAAAGAATTTCAGAAAGAGATCAGGAAAGTTACAATTTATAACACTGCAGGAAAGCAATAAGTACTGCCTACTGGTTTTAATAATAAGCACAGCTTACAATTTATGTTTGTCTGATTCAATATACTCACTCATAAAGCTGTGAGTACCAAGTGTCTTTCATTTCTAACTATCCATGAAGTATTTAATTTTGTGAAATAATTTTATGAAGCAATTTATGACTTCCATCCTAAAAAGAAAATCTAAAAAGATCAGAGTCACAGCAGTAGGTAGTTCCACTGAACAAATAATACTAGTCAGAAACAAATAAAAATATCATATGAATCAATATCTAACATATTCAAATCTTTGGAAGATTCTTTGAAATATCAACTCCAAATATACAAAACACAATAAATTTGACTAGAATGTCTGATTTTATTTCCCTAAACTTTGTCTTTGAAGTATTTCTTTAATCTCATGCAGAATCAAATATTGCCTTCCTTCACGAGGCATCTACCTTAAATGCTCTATGGTACATGTCATTTTCTTGTCTGTTTCACTCTGCTTGACTTTCAGTCCCTAGAAGGCCAGTAGCATGTTCCTTAGATCACTGAGTTCCCCTTGTGTAGCACAGAGCCTGGTATATAACAGAAGCTTGATATATTTTTAATTAAGTGAAAAAGTGAAAAATCACTTTTTTTAAAGGCCTTGCCCTAAGTGTACTCAACAGAGCTAGATATTTTGGCATAAAAATGTAAGTAATCATGAATCTTTAGACCATTAAGCAAATCAGTATCTGAAATCACCCATATCTGGAAATAACTTTTTATATGATAGGCACGCATATTTATACGCCCTACATACTTTATGTAAATACCAGGCTGTGTGCCAAACCTGACCCATGGCCTGATCTTGTACGGTTCGTGAGCTAAGAATCGTTTTTTAACTTTGTAAATGGGTGAAAAATGTCAAAAGAACAATATTTGTATGTTAATATATTATGAAATTCACATTTTAGTGTCCAAAACTCATTTTACTCCAACACACCTATACTCATTTCTTTACATATTATCTGTTCAGTGGGGATTAATTTTTCCTACAGGTATCATATGGACTAGAAGTCTGGCCACAGATTTATTTGATAAATTATGGGTGCAATTAGTCTACTTTTAAATTTAATAATTTTAATATTTTTACAAGTGATAAAAATTTGAAAGAGAAACCTAAGGACCAATATAAATCTGAAGATTAAATTATATAATTAGGATTAAGATGATGAAACATTTTAAATCACTTTAAGGAATAGTGCAGCATACTTAACAAGCACCAAGGTATAATAGGATCTTCAAGTGACAGTATCAATTTATACTACTAAAGAACTTTTAATTAAAATTATATCTTTTATATCTCAAAGTTAATGGAAAGATCTTGAAAATCCATTAATTAAATATATTTTTAACTTTTGCTTTTTTTATTTTAAGTATTCTATAGAGTGACCTAATTCCAATAATAAAACCAGAGTTAAAAATGAAATAGTTTATCCTCAATGGGAGAGATTATGCAACAAATGCTTAGTTGTTTCATAAATATTTAACATAAAAAGTCGTTAAGACTCATTAAAATTTCATATCAATATGCCACAAGGACTATATTATTAATAATCAAAATGCACCTAACATTTACTATTAAAAGTTTGCCTTCCTTGGCCCAGCATATACACTGGTAAAAACAAAGGAATTTGCTATCTGACCATACACTGGGGAGGCTTTTAACATGATGCACGTTTTTATTTTCCTTAAGAAACTCTTGCCTATCGCATCTTGGCCTTTTGGCTAAGATCAAGTGAAACTGTTGCCTAATTATTGTTGAATTATTAATTAAAGGAAGAAGGATATTCTGGTGTGTACAGAAAGTACTGGCAAGCAATTTGTATACCTTATCTTATTAAAGACAAAAGCTTTGAATGTCAGGGAATTGTTATTATCTTCCTATAGAAATGAAGGCTCAGAGAGGTTAATAACTTGTTCCACGTAACACAGCTAATAAACATAGTTCTAAGATCTAGATCCCTGGTGCCCTGGACCCAAAGTCCCTGAAGCCCAAGTCCACATGAGGCAGTCAGAATGCTTTTTAAATACTAAATATTAAAAAAATAAAAATTAGAAAATTTTGTGACACATAAAATTATATGAAATCTAAACTCGAGGGCCCATAAATAAAGTTTTATTAGAATATAGCCACAGTTATTCGCATATGAATTGCTTGCTTCTGCATCATGAAGACAGAACTGAACAGATGAGACAGACATGCCATGGCCCACCAAAATCTTGCCCAGCCAAAATTACTTACTATCTGGCTCTTTACCAGAAAAGCTTCCATTGTTAGAACCTAGTCACTAAATTTTGTCAATATGTGAACAGTATATATATAAAATAAAAAAATAAAGTATATTTTTAAGAGTGAATTTGAAAAACATTTAAAACTAAAATTATAAAACTAGAAGCAATGAGCATGACCAAGTGCCCTTTATTCACTGGTCATATATTCCAATCTAATCTGAGAAACATGTTCCAGCCCACTTTGTTCTAAATGTTTGCTTATAATACCTATTTCTGATAGGCCTGAGCTCTTCTTTTTTAATCCTAAAATTGCATGGTTCCATAGTTGTGTGATAGTTTTATGGTTTTCTTTTTTTGAATTTTGAAAGCATTATTAGCATTTGATTTATGAGAAAGTCTGTTTGTATGTGTGTGCATGAATATAGTTGATACCTATAATTCAAAGATTTAGAGACACTTAATTTATAATTTCAAGCATATAGCTTTCATTGATGATAATTTTCAAAGGATATTGGCTATTAATGTTGCTTTAGGTACTCTGGAATATTCATCAAAGTCTGTAACTTAGTAAATATCTATACGATATGCTAAAAGATTCGTAAGTTACGAAATTCTGTGTGTTGTGAAGGTGATTAAGTTTGTATCTGTGCTCATTCTGCTTCCACTACTCTGAAGGACATGACTGTTAGGCTGAATTAATGCCACCATAAACTAATAAGAAGCTAGCAAACAATTGTGTGCACCTATTATGAAAAATCTAAAGAAAGAATATTACCAATCTAGGGAGTCTAAGATTAGAATATCCACTGATAAGAAAACCATAGCTAACTGTTACCAACAAGTAACTGAAGGGTATGTCCATTTCTCCTTTTTTTAATAAGCACTAACCACAGAGAAGGGAAGCAAACATAGAACAGCAACAGGCAGCAAAAGAGAGGAGCAAATCCACACACCCAAACACATGCAGTGTACCATCATCGCTCATACTTGTTGCAGAAGAGGGGGTGTTGCAACTCAGCAGCCAATCTGCTGTATTTAAAACAGTCATGTTGTCCCCTGAGAAGAGGAACAGTATAAGAGTTCATTGTCTGAATGCCCGCTGAGTGTACATGAACTAATCTTCAATGCTTGCACCCATTTCTGACCTCCCAGTCCAATCTATAATTTTATTGTATGACATTTACATTTTAGTTTATCAGGTCTGTTTTAGTTCAGTTAAACATATGTACATAGTAATTAGTGAACCTCAGTTCTGATGCCAGAGTGCTTGGGTTTTTTAATCTTATTGCTTGTAAACAATTTAAGGTTTAAATGTACATGTTCCTACTCCACCAGTCATCACTAAATATTCATATACACTTGCAATTCTGTAATTAATTAGCTGAAATTAAAGATGCATTTTAGAGACAAATAAATATTATAAACAAGGAAAATGTTAATCTACAAAGGGTATGGTGTAAAATATTATTAAATACAGGTGAGTTACAATGCACATAACTTTACAAAGAAAGTTTTAGACTGCACAAATTAAATTAAATGGAAAGAGGTGTATCAATTTCATATTTATTTAAAATTCAAAAGAAAATATGATGTGGCAAATGCTGACATCTGGTGATATGAACAGTTTGTAAATTAAAACAAATTTCACCTAATTGACTAGACATATACTTCAAAATGATTGTGGACAATTAAAAATTCAATTTCTATAACATATATACATTTATATGGTCATATAAGGGTATCTGTAAAGTTCATGGAAACAGAATTAAAATATATGTTTATTTTTTAAAAAGTAAGTTTATTTTGTGCAAAAACATTTTGAAATCCATGCATATCTGGAACATACAAAAAGTTCTTGGACATAGGTGTTATTTAAAAACTATACATGGATCAAAAATCTTTTTGCACCATAAAAACCTATCTTTAAAAAATTTTACTTCTTTTTTAAGTTATTTGAAAGTTAAGACAGAGGCAGATAGATACATAGATCTCCCTTCCCCTGGTTCACTCCCCAAATGCCCACAGTAGTTACTGTGGGCCAGGTTGAAGTCACAGCTGGGAACTCAGTCTGGGTTTCCACATGGATGGCAGGGACCCAACTACTTGGCCATCAACTGCTGCCTCCCAGGGTGCACATTAACAGGATAATGGAATATGAGCCAAGCTGGGACTTGAACCCCAACATTCTGATACAGATGTGTGCATCCCAAGCAGCATGTTAACTGGTGTGCCAAACACCTACCTGAAAACTTGTCTTTTAATTCCATTTCCCCATGAACTTTGAGAAGTACCCTTGTATTCTGATACAAAAATTGGGGGGGGGGGTGTATTTCTGATAAGTTGGGTGCATTTTATAAAAAAAAACAAGGCAAAATCATTAAAATAATAACTTATTGTTGCCCCATGCTTTGGCAAAATTTGGGCTAATCAAATGAGAAAATATCTGGAAAAGATAAAATTATTTTATAAACAAATCTTAAGTATTATTCCCTTTGAAAATAAAATGCAGCAGATGTGAGTAGGTAAGTATTTACAAAATGATTTTTAGAAAAACCATTTTTATAAAAATTTTTAGGTAAACTTCTTATAATTCAAAATAAAACCAAAGTGTATATGTATATATAACATGTACATGTAATGTCAGTCTGTCCACAATTCTAATGTTTTGGGAACATTTACGGCGGTAAATACCAAAAGGAAGCCTAATTAAAGGCCTTCAAAATGTTACTCAAAACTATTTATTCCCTCTGACTTTCTCCAGCTATAGCAGAGGAACAAAAATTTCAAGCAAATCAGTGCAACAATACATACTGTTTAAACAATACATTCCTTGGATATAACGCTGATTATGTTATTGACAAAACGATATCAGTTTATTAACAGGTCCCTCACATGTGAGAAAGCAAACACTGGCACATCAGTCTGGGTATCTGTGTGGGGATGCACTTACCTCCTGTGCCATTTGTTGTGACTGAGGTGCTGCTGAGGTTAGATTTGTCCAGCTTGGAGCTACCAGGAGCATCACTACCTCCAACAAGAGTGTGCGGACTTGCTAGGTCCTGCATTTCCATAGACCTGTTAGAACAGGAAGCAGTAGAGCAAACGTAAATATTTCAGCAATTGTTCATTAATAAATTACAAATATCATTGTTATACACGTGTGATCTCACAATCATAAAAACTGGAATCAGCAGCTACAAACAAACAAAATAAAAGCTTTTACAGTTAGGCCTCAAAATTTGTGTTTGTAGTCCTACAACTATTCCATATAATGAAGTAAAGAAGAAGGATTCTGCCATCACGGCAGTTTTATGTTGTTATGGATACTCTCCCTCCTCCATGAATTCTGCTGTAAAATATACTGAAATAATAAAAATGTTTAACTCCTCAAATTTCACATCCCTGCTGCCAATGAGGAAAAATCACCAGCCAGAAATAAACTCCAAACCAGAAGAGAAGCTTCTAGCTGACCTCGCTGACCCAAGGGGGCTGAAAACTGAGCCCTGGGCCTGAGAGCTGGAGTTGTAACACTTTTAGCAACCATTCAGAAACAGAAGCCTCTGACTTCATGTTTGTGTCAGGGAGTGTTCTAGAGATGAGATTCTAACAACACTAGGATTCTTGAAAGGCTGACTGGCCCTCTTCTGAAAAGATAACAAGAAAAAAATTCACAATATCCCAAAGTGGCCATGCATGTTTTCATTAAAGAAAGGACCCATACCAGATTTTTTAAATTGAGTGAATTTGTCACTAATGACCTGAGCTACAAAAAAATACTGACGGAGGATCTTCAGCTGACAGAAAGGATACCAGATGGAAACTCAGGTCTACAGGAAAGAATGGAGAATACCAAACACAAGTACACAGGTAAATACAAAAGAAGCAACAGCCTACCGAAGCAAGAAACAACTACATTATAATATGGTATGGAAGTAAAACAAATGACAGCAAAACCACAAAAGATGGTAGGATGAAATTAAACTTTTCAAATTTTCTTCTATTTTTGCATGTAGTGCCAGGTTGAATGTGAATAAGACACAAATTTAGGGTGCATAAAGTAATCCTTACTGTTAATTTTTACTAAGAAAAATACCAATTGGTATAACAAAAATACAAGAGAAAAATTAAATGTAAAAAATTGACTCATTCTTAAGAAATGAGAAAAACAAAGAACATATATGATAAATAGAAAATACACAGTGAGACGATACACTCAAACCTAAAAATATTGATAATTACACTAAATATCAAAAGACTCAACACTTCAATGAAAAGCAAAAACAAAAAAAGACTGTTTCTACAACCAACACCAACTATCAAGGATCTACAGAGAAGCACACCGATGGTACGGAGCATCCAGGCATACAGCCCTGGGACTTAAGAGCTCATTCCTATCACTGCCAGGAGTGTTACTAACGTCAGCTCTCCACTGAGCTCCTTTCTAGGACTTGCTCTCAAGTAAAAGGGCCACTACACCAAAGATCACACCCTTTCTGGGGGCAGCCCTTACCTACCAACTGGCTGATGTAGGGGAGTAAAGGGGGGGCAGCAGATGATGGCTCAAGTAGTTGGATCCCTGCCACCCATATAGGACACCTGGATTGAGTTCTTGGTTGTCAGCTTTGCCTGGTTTAGCCCTAGTTGTGCAGGCATTTAGGGAGTAAACCAGCAAATGGGAGATTTCTCTCTCTCTCTCTCTTCCCCTTTTAAATAAATAAATACATAAATGATTTTAAAAAGAAAGAAATTAGAAAGTGATCTAGCTATAACAACCCTAAACTTGTATGTATATACATGTAGGGGTTCAAAACACATAAAGTAAAGCTGACAGGATTAAAAGATAAAACATACATGTGATCATGATTGCAGGTTTTACAGCATGCTTTATATAATGACCAATAGATAAAAATAGAATAAAAATAAATTTTAAAAATAAATTTTGGCATCATTATCACAGTTCACAATTATAAGACACTGAGTAATTACAGAATAGATAATATTTTCAAGTGCACAGTGACCAAAGGTCAACAAAAGGATTATATGCTAGGTTACAAGATTGGTAGATTTTAAATTGAAATGTTACACATAAGGTATCTGACCATAGTGAATCAATTTAGAAATCAAAGGCAATTATATATAATGTAAATAATAGATATATAAATAAATCTATAATATATAAAATAATTCTCAATAGTTGAAAATTAAACATTATATTTCTAAATATTCAAAGAAACCACAAGTAAATGTAAATAATACTTAAGAAAAAATGATAACAAAAACACATAAAGTCAAAACCTGTGGTATGCAAATAAGGTACTGGTTATAGATAAATTTGTATCCTTAAGTAGTTATACTACAACAGAATAAGGGTTTAAAATCTTTTATCTAAGTTTCCACCTCAAGAAACCAGAAAAGGAAAAGTAAATGAAAGTAAAATGTAGAAGGGAAAAATAAACAGCAGAAGTAATTGAAATAGAAATTCTATGGACAATACAATTTATCAATTCAGAAAATGATCTAGATTATAATGATATTAAGATGATAATAATAGACTATCATTAACAATTGTATGACAATGAATTCAACAGATAAAACTAGTGAATTGCTTGAAAGAGAAGCTTATAAAACCTGACCCAATTATAACAGAAAATCTGAAAAAATCCTAAATAAATAAATTCATAATTAAGCATTTTTCAAAAAAGAAAAGTGCAGGGTCATATGACCTCATTAGTGAAAAGTAATGACAATCTTTTACAAATTTAGGGAAAAATCAAAGGAAATGCTTTTCATTCCCTTTTAGGAGAGCAGAATTACCCTGACCCACAAACTGACATAGATAATTTCAAAAAGAAAATTATGAATCTTTATTTCTCGTAAACATTCATGAAAAAAACCTAATGAAATACTGTCAAATCAAATCTAGCAATAAAAAGAAAATATATCATGACAGAGTGTGGTTTATGCTAGAAATGCAAAATTGACCTGACATTTGGAAATCAATGTAATTCAATATATTAACAGAATATTATTTCCATGGGTACAAAAAAGTATGTGCCAATATCCATCATCCATTCTTGATAAAAATTCTTGGCAAACCAGAAATATTTTCCCCATCTGATAAAAACCACTCTTGAGAAATCTATAGCTTCTATAGCATTTAATTATGATATATTGAATTCTTTCAGAACCAAGGCAAAGAGGTCTGATTTTCTCATTGATATTTCACTGGCAACCTTAGCCACTATAAGACAAAAGTCAATAAATAAAAAAGGTGACGTGCAGAAAGAAAAAATATTTAAACTTACTGATAACACAATTGTTTATCTATAAAATTCTGGGAAATTCATTTTAAAAGTTCCCCAAACTACAAAAACTAATGAGTGAATTCACTAGTTACATACACAGGGCCCTTGCAAGTACTAAACAAAAACATCTGAAATATTTCAATATCTTTGCAGTTCAAGTGCCAAAATATCAAAACAGTGATTGCTGAGGAAGCTGGAAGTTGGACTATTGATAGTTCACCTCCAGTTCAACTCAACTCTAGGAGGTAACTGAATGACCACATCCTTGTCTTAACTGCTAGAGAAAGAACTTAAACTCTTCAGGAGAGAAAAAAAAAAAACACAAGTAATATTCTTCATTCTCTACTCATATAAACAGTCCTGTGTTGCTAACAGTGGGGATAGTTCTAAGAGATGTATCATTGGGTGGTTTCCCTGTTGGGCAAATATAATAGAGTGTACTTAAACTAAGTCAAATACCATGTCACTAGGCAATATAACCCTACAGAACAATAGATTCATATGCACTCCACTGTTAACCAAAATGTCATTATTATGTACACAGTCATACTGTTTAGAACATTATAAATTTTTTGAAAGTTGGGATTACAGAAAGAAAGGGAGAGACAGAAAGAGAAGAGAGAGATTTCCCATCTGCTGATTCACTCCCTAAATGACCAGGGCTGGGACAGGCCAAAGCCAGGAGCCAGGAGTCAGGAGCTTAATTTCCTGATGAAGGAGGTCTCCCACATGAGTACAGGGGCCCAACGCACTTGGGCCATCCTCTGCTGCATTCCTAGGAACATTAACAAAGGAGTTAGATTGGAAGTGGATCATCTTTGCTCGATGCCTGTATGGGATACTGGCACTGCAGACAGCAGCCTGACCCACTGTACTACAGCACTGGCCCCACATTGTTCAGAAAACTATGAATATTTTGAAACATTAAAAAAGAGGAGGGGCCGGCGCCGTGGTTCACTTTGTTAATCCTCCACCTGAGGCACTGGTATCACATATGCCGCCGGTTCTAGTCCCGCCTGCTCCTCTTCCAGTCCAGCTCTCTGCTGTGGCCTGGGAGGGCAGTGGAGGATGGCCCAAGTGCTTGGGCCCCTGCACCCACATGGGAGACCAGGAAGAATCACTTGGCTCCTGGCTTCACGGTGGTGGCATTCATTTGGGGGGTGAGCCAATGGAAGGAAGTCCTTTCTCTCTGTCTCTCTCACTGTCTATAACTCTACCTGTCAAATAAATTTTTTAAAAAATTTAGAAAAAAAAGAAAGTGTGACTCTTAGAAGACAGAAAACACAGTAAGTAGGAGGAAACCTAAATACAACCTAGTTTTGGGCATCGATCAGGAAGACTGAAAAACCAATGTGAATATTTTTAAAACTTATAAGAAAAAATTCACATAACACACAGTACATATGTGTATGTACAAACATATATACACATATACATGTCATATATATACAGGTCTTATACAGGCCATACACATTTTTTTTTAGACAGGCAGAGTTAGACAGTGAGAGAGAAGAGAGACAAGAGAGGAAGGTCTTCTTTTCGTTGGTTCACCCCCCAAATGGCCGCTACAGCCGGCGTGCTGCGCTGATCCAAGGCCAGGAGCCAGGTGTTTCCTCCTAGTCTCCCACGCGGGTGCAGGGCCCAAGCACTTGGGCCATCCTCCACTGCCTTCCCCGGCCACAGCAGAGAGCCAGACTGGACGAGGAGCAACCGGGACAGAATCCAGCGCCCCAACAGGAACTAGAACCCGGGGTGCTGATGCCAAAGGCAGAGGATTAGCCAAGTGAGCCGCGGCACCGGCCAGGCCATACACATATTGATATATGCATATAATATGGGAACTATATAATAAAAAGTTCAAAAAAGAGTTTCAAAAAGTTTATGGAGAATGGAATTAAAATAATAATGCACATTTCCATGAACTTTTTTTTAAAAGATGTATTTATTTATTTATTTGAAAGGCAGAGTTACAGAGAGGCAGAGGCAGAGAGAGGGAGAGAGGTCTTCCATCTGCTGGACCACTCCCCAAATAGCCACAGTGGCCAGAACTGAGCTGATCAGAAGCCAGGAGCCAGGAGCTTCTTCCAGGTCTCCCATGCAGGTGTGGGGTCCCAAGGACTTGGGCCATCTTCTACTGCTTTCCCAGGCCATAGCAGAGAGCTGGATGGGAAGTGGAGCAGCCAGGACTCATACCAGCGCCCACATGGGATGTTGGCACTGCAGGCGGCAGCTTTACCCGCTATACCACAGTGCTGTCTCCCCATTTCCATGAACTTTTAAAAGCCCACTGGTATACTCTATTTGGGAGAAAAATGGAAACTCTTTCAAAAAGGACCAAATGAAATTTCTACAATGAAGACTAAAATACATTAAATACAAAATACACTTGAGTGAACCTAATGGCAGATTGGACACTACAAAAGAAAAGGTCAGCAAATTTGATCTGCAATCTAAAGTTGGCCAAGAAAAATTTTCCAAACTGAAGCAGAGAGACAAAAAATTGGAAAGTATCAGGTATAAATAACCTGTGGAACATTATCAGAAAGCAGGACAAAGAGAATTATTAATAATAATATTAAAATAAATAATGGTCAAAATCTTTCTAAATCTGATGAAAAACACCAGCATAAAAATCATTAAGCACAATGAATATCAAGTTTAATAAAAAAGTAAAAATAATACCACAGCTAAACCCATCACAGTCAAATTCTGAAAATAAGAGAAAACTTTACTGCAGGAGAAGATACACAGGGGGAATAATAATGAAGTTACAGCTAATTTCTCATACATCTGTATTTATTAGATAAAATGGAAATAGCAATGAAGCTGTTTCCATTTTTAATAGTATCAGTGTTTTCACAGCATTATTTGAGATAAACGCAGACTTGTAGGAAACCTTCACATTTACAGAAGACTCAGCATTCTGCTTCAAAAACCATCGCGGTAACACTATAGTTGGAATGACTTTTAGGTTCAGTATTTATACAATACAAGAAAACAGAAATTTTTACGAATGGAATGTATAGGTTGCATTGACCTTGTAAAAACTGAATTTTGGCAGGCTTCTTTAAGCATTTTGGAAGATAATGTTTCCAGAGAGAATGTTAGAAGGACTAAAACTGGAGAATAAATACTGGGACTCTGAATTTAAGCTGAAATAGTCAATTATTATTTCAAAAAAAATTCTTTTTGAATACTATCAATGCTATAACATTACAAGCGCTTACTGAACCCTGAAAACTCCACCACACTTTCAGATTCACATTTAAGCAATCACCTCATGTACCACTTCCTGTTCCACAAATGATCTATGTTTCAAAGGATCCATGATTCCCCTCACAATCTTAGCTTGTACATACCATTTCACATGTGATGATAGCTCCTATAAATCATCTTATGCAATTTTTAAATAGCTAAAAATGCGACTTCCTCCATGATGCTTTTACTGGTCATACTGTCACATTATTGTAAAATTTTTATTTTGATATTCCTCTGCAATACTTTTAAGTCTATTTTAATTTATCATCATATGGTCTAGCAAAGCAAGAATGTTTTTCATTTACCCTTGAACTCCCATAGTGCCTTTCATATAAAATAAGCTAGTAAATTGTCATCAAATTTGGCAGCTTTTAAGTTACTTTGGCGTTCATTCATTGAATAAAAATAATAAGCATCTTAAATATGTTTACATATTCATTTATGGGTCATTTCCACATACAAATGGACTATGTACATTTTCCTATATATTATACACATTGCAAAATATATTCAAAAACGCAATTGTTCAAAGTGGTAAGAATGAAATAAGCAACATCTTTATAAAATATATTTTAAAATTATTTGACAATGATTTCTGTTGTTGACAAAGTAACTAGAAAACTGGGTCTTGATTATTCCTACTATAACAACCAAACTCAGGAAAAAGAAATATTGGAAGCAACTGTTTTGATGGCACAGGACTTGGTCCCCAAGACAAAAATAATAAATGAGATTAGCTCTTAGACAAAAACTGATATATTGTCCAAATCCTAAACATTCCAAAAAAAGCTGTGTCCCTTGACCAGCTCCTAGGAATTAATCTCCAAGGCCCTGGCAAACTTGCCTTATAAGAGTGTCTTCGTTTACGTGGGGCCTTGGGCCATGCCAGTAGTGGATACTAACAATGTTAATTCTGGATGGGGGCTTTGGGATAAAGATGGTAATGAAGTTTAACCACGTGTGTGGTCCAATAATCTTAAGTAAATGACCCCAAATAGAAACCCTAGATCAAGTGTTGGGTCAGCTTCTTGGTTGGCAATCCTCTGAAGGTATTGTCACATGTTATCACTGAGAGTAGTAATTGCTGTCTCTCCAACTCTCCCAGGAAGACAACAGGTAATTAAATCCTACTTTCTCCTGGACTCTGGTGTATGTGACTTTTCCTCTGATAATGTTAATTTATATCCTTTAACTCTAATAAATCACAAACATGGGTCCGATAGCTTTTGTTTTTGCAGCTCTTTCTGGCAAATCATTGGAAATGAAGATGGTCTTGGGGAACCTTCAACAATAACCCTGCAATTATTGATCAGAATTCCACCTAAAGGCATCAATTAGACCTCAATATAAGCAGAGAATATCTTGTCTTACTGAGTTGATGAGACAGAGATGGGAATCTGGAAAGGGTGAGGTGGGTGGAATTTGTAGTATGTATAACCTCATAATGGAAACCTGCCTGAAGAAGGAGTTCCAGGAATCCAGAACATCTTATGAGGCTAGACAGTGAAGCAAACTGTGAGCTGAAAAATTCTGAGAAGTCACATGAGGCCTGAATGATATTGGCAGTCAACCAGAAATCCCAAAGGAGACCTAGCCTCAATATAGGTCTACAGTTTTCCTCAAATGTAGTCTAATCCAGAGTGCCCTGGACAAGCTTACAAAAAGGTTCAAAAACATCAAGCTGATATGAACAGGACAAGATACACATTTTAAAGAGAGGGAAAAAAAACTCAAACACTCAATAATATAAAATCCATAATCCAGACAAGAATTAATAGACATTCAAGAAGCCAGAAAATGTGACCCAGTAAAGAGAGATCAGACAATAACAACATAACCCTAAACAACAGAAGTAGTGGAATCAGCAAAAAATGCCACTAAAATCAAACTTTTAAAAAATGTTTTGAATTTACTAAAGGGCAGAGAGACCCAGAGAAACAGAGACAGATGGAGGGATGGAGGAGGGGAGAGGGAGATAGAGAGAAAAAGAGAGATCTTCCATCTACTGGCTCACTCCCAAACACAAAGGCTGGGGCTGAGGCAGGCCAAATCCAGGAGCCTCCAATTCAATTCAGGTCTCCATGTAGGTGTCAGGGACCTAATTACTTGAGCTAATGTGCATCCAAGGGTACACATCAGCACACCCAAGGGTGCACATTAGCAGGAAGCTGGAAATGGAAGTGAAGGCAGAACTTGAATCCAAGGCACTCACATATACGATGTTAGTGTCCCCAGGAGCATCTTAACCACTGTGCCAAATGCCCATCTCCACATAAAACTTTTAAATATAGTTAATCATGAAGAGAAAGTATGCACATAAGTAGGAGGGAAGAGTAAGATATAACTAAAGTAAGACTTCTAGAACTGAAAACTACGAAAAGAAAAATTTTATCAGGTGGAATTAGTAACATGATGTTATAAAAGAAAAGATGAAAAAAGAAAAAAACTGAAAACAAAGCAAAAGAAAATATCCAACCTAAAGACTAAAATGAACAAAGATTCATACTGAATTCACAGTGCCTCTGTGTCCCGAGGGGCAAAATCAGTTTAGTTTCTCTGCAAGTGAAGCAGCAGAAGGAAAGGAGAGAAGGGTGCAGAAAAATATATTTAAAGAAATAAAGGCTTAACGTTTTAGAGATTTGATGAACATCTCAATGAAGCCCCAGAAAGATACATCACACATATATACGCACATGTGTCCATGTGCACACACACAATCCAAACCAAGGCACTTCACAATCAAATGGGGAAAATTGGTTGCACACACAAAAATGTTAAAAGCAACCAGATAACTTCATAGCCTTTTTAATGCAATGCAATGCAAGCCAAAAGATGAAAGAGTCATTAAGATTGGAGAAAAACAAATATGCCAACTTAGAAATAATATGGACCTCCTGCAAATATAGCCTTCAAAAAGGAAGGTAAAATAAATATGTCTAAAAGAAAAAGAGCAATTTATGAAAAACCCACGGCCAACATCCTATTGAATGGGGAAAACTTGGAAGCATTTCCACTGAGATCTGATACCAGACAGGGATGCCCACTCTCACCACTGCTATTCAATATAGTTTTAGCCAGAGCTATTAGGCAAGAAAAGAAATTAAAGGAATACAAATTGGGAAGGACCATCCCTCTTTGCAGATGATATGATTCTTTACTTAGGGGATCCAAAGAACTCTACTAAGAGACTATTGGAACTCATAGAAGAGTTTGGCAAAGTAGCAGGATGTAAAATCAATGCACAAAAATCAACAGCCTTTGTATACACAGGCAATGCCACGGCTGAGGGAGAACTTCTAAGATCAATCCCATTCACAATAGCTACAAAAACAAGCAAATACCTTGGAATAAACTTAACCAAGGACGTTAAAGATCTCTATGATTACAAAACCTTAAAGAAAGAAATAGAAGAGGATACCAAAAAAAAAAATGGAAAAATCTTCCATGCTCATGGATTGGAAGAATCAATATCATCAAAATGTCCATTCTCCCAAAAGCAATTTACAGATTCAATGCAATACAAAACAAAATACCGAAGACATGCTTCTCAGATCTGGAAAAAATGATGCTGAAATTCATATGGAGGCACAGGAGACCTCGAATAGCTAAAGCAATCTTGTACAACAAAAACAAAGCCAGAGGCATCACAATACCAGATTTCAGGACATACTACAGGGCAGCTGTTATTAAAACAGCATGGTACTGGTACAAAAATAGATGGATAGACCAATGGAACAGAATTGAAACACCAGAAATCAATCCAAACATCTACACCAACTTATATTTGATCAAGGATCTAAAACCAATCCCTGGAGTAAGGACAGTCTATTCAATAAATGGCGCTAGGAAAATTGGATTTCCACATGCAGAATCATGAAGCAAGACCCCTACCTTTCACCTTACATAAAAATTCACTCAACATGGATTAAAGACTGAAATCTATGACCTGACACCATCAATTTTTTTTTTTAATTTTTTGACAGGCAGAGTGGACAGTGAGAGAGACAGAGAGAAAGGTCTTCTTTTGCTGTTGGTTCACCCTCCAATGGCCACCGTGGCCAGCGCGCTGTGGCCGGCACACCACGCTGATCCGATGGCAGGAGCCAGGAGCCAGGTGCTTTTCCTGGTCTCCCATGGGGTGCAGGGCCCAAGCACCTGGGCCATCCTCCACTGCACTCCCTGGCCACAGCAGAGAGCTGGCATGGAAGAGGGGCAACCGGGACAGAATCCGGCGCCCCGACCGGGACTAGAACCCGGTGTGCCGGCGCCGCTAGGCGGAGGATTAGCCTAGTGAGCCGCGGCGCCGGCCTACCATCAAATTATTAGAGAGCATTGGAGAAACCCTGCAAGATACAGGTACCAGCAAAGACTTCCTAGAAAAGACCCTGGAGCCACAGGCAGTCAAAGCCAAAATTAACTATTGGGATTGCATCAAATTGAGAAGTTTCTGTACTGCAAAAGAAACAGTCAGGAGAGTGAAGAGGCAAAGGCAACCGACAGAATGGGAAAAAATACTTGCAAACTACGCAACAGATAAAGGGTTGATAACCAGAATCTACAAAGAAATCAAGAAACTCCACAACAACAAAACAAACAACCCACTTAAGAGATGGGCCAAGGACCTCAATAGACATTTTTCAAAAGAGGAAATCCAAATGGCCAACAGACACATGAAAAACTCTTCAAGATCACTAGCAATCAGGGAAATGCAAATCAAAACCACAATGAGGTTTCACCTCACCCCAGTTAGAACGGCTCACATTCAGAAATCTACCAACAACAGATGCTGGCGAGGATGTGGGGAAAAAGGGACACTAACCCACTGTTGGTGGGAATGCAAACTGGTTAAGCTGCTATGGAAGTCAATCTGGAGATTCCTCAGAAACCTGAAGATAACCCTACCGTTCAACCCAGCCATCCCACTCCTTGGAATTTACCCAAAGGAATTTAAATTGGCAAACAAAAAGCTGTCTGCACCCTAATGTTTATTGCAGCTCAATTCACAATAGCTAAGACCTGGAACCAACCCAAATGCCCATCAACAGTAGACTGGATAAAGAAATTATGGGACATGTACTCTATAGAATACTATACAGCAGTCAAAAACAATGAAATCCAATCATTTGCAACAAGATGGAGGAATCTGGAAAACATTATGCTTAGTGAATTAAGCCAGTCCCAACGGGACAAATATCATATGTTCTCCCTGATCAGCGACAACTAACTGAGCACCAAAGGGGAAACCTGTTGAAGTGAAATGGACACTATGAGAAACAATGACTTGATCAGCCCTTGTCCTGACTGTTGATGTACAATGTAATACTTTATCCAGTTTAGTATTTTTTTTGTTTTGTTCTAGTACTATTGGTTGAACTCTGTAATTAACACACAATTATTCTTAGGTGTTTAAATTTTAACTGAAAAGTGATCCCTGTTAAATATAAGAGTGGGAATAAGAGAGGGAGGAGATGTACAATTTGGGACATGCTCTATCGGACTTGCCCCAAATGGTGGAGTTAGAAATGTGCCAGGGGATTCCAATGCAATCCCATCAAGGTGGCATGTACCAATGCCACCTCACTAGTCCAAGTGATCAAGTTCAGTTCACAATTGATCACACTGATAGGTCTAAGAGTCAAAGGGATCACACAAACAAGACTAGTGTCTGCAAATACTAACTGATAGAATCAAAAAGGGAGAGAACGATCTAACATGGGAAGCGGGATACACAGTATACTCGTAGAATGGCACATGTCCTAAATAGCACTCTGGCCTCAGAATTAGCCCTTAAGGCATTCGGATCTGGCTGAAGAGCCCATGAGAGTATTTTAGGCATGGAAAGGCAAGAGACTCGGGTGGGGGGGGGGGACACAACTAAATGAAAGATCTCTGCAAGTGAGATCCCAGTGGAAAGAACGGGGCCATTAAAGAAGGAGGTACTTTTCTCTGAAGGGAGGAGAGAGCTTCCACTTTGACTATGACCCTGTCGGAATAAGATCGAAGTCAGCGAACTCAAAAGGCTTCCATAGCCTTGGCAACTCATGACTAGAGCCTAGGGAGATTACTGACGCCATAAACAAGAGTGTCAAATTGTTAAGTTAACAACAGGAGTCACTGTGTACTTACTTCTCATGTGTGATCTGTCCTTAATGTGTTGTCCAATGTGAAGTAATGCTATAACTAGTACTGAAACAGTATTTTACACTTTATGTTCTGTGTGGGTGCAAACTGATGAAATCTTAATATATACTAAATCGATCTTCTGTATATAAAGATAATTGAAAATGAATCTTGATGTGAATGGAATGGGAGAGGGAGAGGGAGATGGGAGGGATACGAGTGGGAGGGAAATTATGGGGGGGGTTGCCATTGTAATCCATAAACTGTACTTTGGAAATTTATATTTACTAAATAAAAAAATAAAAAAAAATTAATTTTGATTTTTTATTTATACAAAGGGAAGAAATTTCATATACTTTAGATACACAGTTTGAAGGGCATAATGACTCTTCATTTAAGTGGGTTGATATTTCTTAAATTAAGGAAGCCTTTAAAAAACAGAGATGTATTATTGCTGCCCAGAATACAGCAAGAATATTTCTGTAATATATCCTTTTGTATGTTTTATAATTAATTTGAATATGAAATTTTTAAGCCTAATTCATCCAAAATATAAAATTGATCTTAGAGTTAAATAGTACAAAATGAGTAACAGGTACCTGTTATCACTGAGGACATATCATTGCCATATATTATGTGACACATTTTATGCTTGATACTTCATATATGTTATCTTCTTAATCTTTAAAATAATACATTGACATGCATATCATTTCCCACTTTTTCTAGATGAAAAAATTGAGACTCAGAAATGATACTCAGCATGTCCAAAATCACACACATAGAATGCAGCAGCACCACATGTTCAATTCATGTTTATCTGATGCCGTAACTCAGTTTCCAATTTCTATCATACATTGCACATTTTCCATTTTTAAGTGACTTTCTTTATAGAAACTACAATCAAAGAAATATAATCTTGCAATAAAATATTGTGAGCAGTTTTCAAAAATTACTAAAATTCAATACCAGCCAAATCTACTCTACCAAATTATGATATTTAAAGGTGACTCTAAATTCTTCCCAAGATGTCTATTTCAACCCATTTTTAGTGATTCTTATGCCATAAGGCCATGTGAATGCCACCATCTGGACAAAATTTTAAAAAATGAAATTATCCATAAACACAAAACCACAGATACACAAAAGAAGAATTACAAAATACATGCAAATATTTTCTTGGGTCTTTTCTGCAGTTTTTCTGTAGTGTAGTTGGAATTTATTTCTGTCTGAAATTGTCTTCTTCAGCCAAGGAAGAGAGTAAGTCTTATGTTCATGCACTTTTTAGAGTCTACTCTAACTCAGAAACCATGATTCATCCTGCACAGAACCCGGTAATGAGTCACTGCCCTGTTTATTTATAGGCTGTCTCCATCAGTTGTCCCCATCCCAAGAAATGTGAAAGCATCCTAGACTTTCAAAGACACCTACTCAATGCCAGCTTTTCCTCTCTGCATAAAGTGGACAGCATGTATGCATGGTTCTATTTCCCATATTCTCAAATTCTACCAAATTAGTAAATTTATATTTTCCCATATTTCAAGGAAAAAATTCAAGTATTTGCTTTGCTCATAGCTTCCTTTCCTATATAATACAAACCTCAGTTCTTCTGAGATGAAAAATAGGAAGAACAACATCAGTTTGTATTCATATAAATACAGTATAAGGCTCCATTGGGGCAGGGATTATTTTCTATTTTGTTCACTGTTTGTTTTCCCTACTCCTAGAATAGTGCAGTGTACTTAGTGGATGCTGATGAATGACTAACACAACAAGAATAGAAAGAAATGCACATGAAGTGATTGGAGTCACTTAGAGTCAATTGTAGTCTAATTCTTTGAGTAAGGATCCAATATTTTATAGAATAAATGAGAATTTTTGAATATCAGAATGTCGAACTAACAAGAATAAAGCATTGCCATGGACAAAATGTACATGATTAAGCTTCAGGCTCTAAAGGAACATTCAATATCCTGAAATGAAAAAAAAATGCTTGTACATTTTCTTTATTCTAGGGATAGTTTTAGGATGTCTTCTAATGTCCTCAAAGATTTTTCAGGCTATTGATAGGATAAGGGGAGAGTTTTGTGTTGTTGGGGGGATAGTGATTAGTTCTCTCATGCAAACATGTGTGGAAATTTTCATACCTATGTGTATGTGCAATTTGAGATCTCCCAAATGAGAGGTTGTGTGTGTGTGTGTGTGTGTGTGTGTGTGTGTTAGAGAAAAACAGAGGAAGGTAGAAAGGGTGTGAGGCGGAGAAAGAAAGAGGCCAGAGGAGAGATGATCTACATAGACACAAAAAGACACAGTGGGGTCGGGGGGAGTAATAGAGCAATGTGGTGGATCAGGTGAAAAACACCGGGATATGCCACTACGGAACATCAGTTTCCATTTTTCTGGAAAAAGTATGTGCCTTTCAAAACATCAGGCAATGAGGCTAGATCATCTGAAGTCAACATATTTCAGGTTAGCACCCAAGAACTCCTTGTTAGAATCCCAGCCTTGAGCCAGGTACTCCACAGGCGGTAAGGCTGGAAGATGTGGCTTCCCTCTGCAGCACAATGTCTTTGTCACTGATCATCCTGAGAGTCCCAGAAGGAGACCCTCACCAATCTACTTCCCCATGGTCAGAACTGAAGCCATTTGCAGAGGGGAGAAACTACAAGAGGAGAAAGACCTTTACTAAAATTTAGGAAGGTGGGCTGGGCACAAACAAGGGGAGTTGTTCTTACTGTTTTGCCAGTGACCTCATGCTTGTCCCTGAGGCCAGCATGAATGCTTGCAGTGCAAGTGACCCATCTGCCAGGGTGACCTCAGGCCCTGGAGCAACAGCAAATAAAGCCATGGACACACTGTTCTCTGGACACTTTTACAGTCCTGCCTTTCCAGGGCTTGCAGCTCTAGACCTGAGACTGCAATTCTAGCCATTTCTTTACTATGAGTCTAACACATTTTTCAGATAAAAATGTCCACCCCTCACACTTTCAGGAAATGTGGATAAATATTTCAAGATAACAAAAACATTTCTCTAAATTTTGGCTTTCAAAAGTTCTCCTTCATTGGAAAACAAAGAAGTAAACAAAAACCCAACAGAGTCTCCAAGTATTACTTGAATGGTATAAGACTCAAGTTTCTTTCAGATCAGTTACAAACCATGGTTGATGAAGCAGGAAATTATTTTCCACTAGCAAGTAGTGGGTAAAGCCTATAAGACCACAATCAAAACATTTAATGCTCTCAATTATACCAAGAACTTTTTTTTTCCTATGGAAAAAACCTCTAAGAGTAAGGATCCAATATTGTATAGAATAAATGAGAATTTTTGAATATCAGAATGTTGAACTAACAAGAATTAAGCATTGCCAGGTACAAAATGTACATGATTAAGCTTCAGGCTCTAAAGGAACATTCAATATCCTGATGAAAAATGCCATGTTATGCTTTAGGCTGAGTGCTAGCTAAGAATTTTGTACTGTCAAATAAAACCCGAGTTTTAAACTCAATCTTTGTCATTTACCAATCATGGCAACTTCGACTTAAAATTGGAAATACGCCGGCACCGCGGCTCACTATGCTAATCCTCCACTTGCGGCGCCAGCACCCTGGGTTCTAGTCCCAGATGGGGGGCGCCGGATTCTGTCTCAGTTGCTCCTCTTCCAGTCCAGCTTTCTGCTGTGGCCTGGGAAGGCAGTGGAGGATGGCCCAAGTGCTTGGGCCCTGCACCCGCATGGGAGACCAGGAGAAGCTCCTGGCTCTTGGCTTCAGATTGGTGTGGTGCGCTGGCAGCAGCGCGCTGGCCATAGTGGCCATTTGGGGGATGAACCAATGGAAGGAAGACCTTTCTCTCTGTCTCTCTCTCTCTCACTATCCACTCTGCCTGTCAAAAAAATAATAATAAAATAAATTTGGAGATAATACTACCTACTGGAGGGCTATCATGTGAATTAACTAAGATTACACACATAACATATTCAGAGTTTGGTATACAGTACATGCTTAATAAATGTTAGTTGTTATAGCAATTACACCTATAACACTGATACTAAATGCTTGGTTAGTCTGAAAACGTGTGCTATCAAGAAAATTGTTCTCTTAGGAGGCCAGCCGTTTCATTTTCAGGTAACTTATGTTAACAGGAATTTTCCTATGCTTGCTTTCCCTCCAATTTAAGTTGCAGAAGAAAATCCACCCATTGACACAGGTCAAGTGTAAACCTTCATTCATGTAACAGTCTATCAACCATCCAAGGACCATTCTGACCAAGAGACTCTGTCTTCCAAATTTGGGCATCTCCAGTCCCTTTGGTCCATGTAAGCCATTTCAAACTCCTTTACCTTCCTAATATTCTCTTCTGAGAAAATTTCAAGACACTTCTTAAACTGTGGGACATAGTTAGTGGCAGAAAATACAGCAGGGATCTTGTAACTCTCACTCTAGACTCGTCAGTGTAGTCTGAAGAATATATTAGCTTTGCTCTTGGACACTTTACAATCTTGTTGAAAACCATTCACAAAATCCTTACATTTTTAACCCAAGTGGTACTTTAGACCCCTGTTTTCACCCAGTCATTATGCTTACACTTGGCCTTTGGAACTTAAAAGTGAACAGTTTTCCATGGACCCTCCAAAATGCCACTCTGTTTCACTGAACCCAATGTGTAAGCCCCTGCAGTTAGATTCTGATTGTCCTGTTCAGTGTACTCTCCCAGTGCCATATCAAGCCTGAACATTCTTAGCATGTCCAATGCCCTCATAACACACATTTTTGAATAGGCCAGTGTCAAAGACAGGGCCTAGGACGGCACTAGAGGTATACTTGAGGATTTATATGGACTCCTTGTGAACAGTGATGAATGATTGCTAGGACAATCACTTGGTCTATTTTTCTGTCTTTTACTCATAGATGTATAAAAAGCTTTTGACATATATGTTGTTAAATTCTGTGTGCTCTGAGTCTAGTGCATGTATTTTTCTTCCTTGCTGGTACTGCTATCACAAAAGCTGGGAGGTTGTTCTGATATGCCATCAGCTTAGAGAACTTATGCTGGGCCCCTATTACTTATTTAATGATCTAAAGATTTCATTTTAGAACCAGCAATTCACAAGTACATTGTTCTATAGTTCATTATATCATTTGGAGAAGTCATTGAAAAATAACTTTTAGGCGAATCTGACCATGGACATGCATAAAGAATGTGCCTTATTACATAATATGGATTGGGAATAAGGAGTGTAAATTTAAGCCTATGATCTACTACCTTGAAAAAGTTAATGGATGTTTGTAGATAGTTTTCCAAATATCTTCTTGGGTTTATTGGGCTCAGTAAATAACACCAAGACTCCTCCATAGACTGGCACTCTGTACTCCCTTCCTTTCTCTGCCAAGACATTCTGTATCTTTATGAGGTTACTCAACCCATTCACTTTGAGTGCAAGGAAGTTAGCACCTGCCACAAAGGATCAGAAAGTGAAATGTGATGAGAGAGCCCTGTGATAAGTGCCTGACCTTAGTAAACAAAAATAAAACCTCTGAAAAAACGACGAAAACGTGGCATCACCCACACCCCAGTATTGTGTGGCCTGTGATATATGCAATTAGTGCTCCTCTCCACAGGAAGCGCTGTTTGGAGCTATGTCATTCATGGATCAGCAGCGCCAGATGACTGGGAACTCCCCCACTGCCCCTTACTCATGGCACTATAACATGATAGTCTCCACAAAAAAAAGTCAACAGCCATCTTAGTGATAGGGACCACTGGCCCATTTCTCATCTGGTGTAATAGTTTGCAGAGCAGATCCACACAATGCAGCACCCTTGAAATCAGCAGAAGCTCAGCACTCTGATCCGTGCCAAAGAGCAAGATGAGAAATGAGGCTGGTATAAATATTCAATTGAGAAGTTATGGCCAATCTCTTTGCACTGTGTGTTCAGTGCAACTCAAAACTGCTCCACCTGGTCCCTTCTGGCTCCCTCCTGTCTACTACGGGCTGGCAGCTGGAAGGCAGGAAGAACCTTGGGGATCTTTTAATTTGCTGTAGCACCGGTGGGGCAGACAGGAGGGATGACAATGCATATGCTGGGATTCAATTACAGAGCTGTCTTTTTCCCAGGTGGGAGGCATTACCGACTTCAGAGAATTTGATGCATCCGTATTTAAGTTCCCTTAGGAAATGATGGGTGGTTTGAAAATGCTGGTGGTATGGAATAATTCACTATAGTGGGTCCTCACTAAAAAGGTCTTGGAAAAATTTTAAGCAAATTGAACATTTTGTTAGTGCGATGTGCAATCTTTATTTTTCACTTATTTTCAAAATAAAATCATTTTGACTCTCACTGGGATTAAACATGACAATAGGTCTGATCTGATTTCATCATCATTTAAAAAAAATCATCTATTATTTTTCACTTTATGTTTCTGTGTGGGAGCAAACTGTTGAAATCCTTACTTAATGTATACTAAGCTGATCTTCTGTATATTAAGATAATCGAAAATGAATCTTGATGTGAATGGAAGGGGAGAGGGAGTGGGAAAGGGGAGGGTTGTGGGTGGGAGGGACGGTATGGGGGGGGAAGCCATTGTAATCCATAAGTCGTACTTTGGAAATTTATATTCATTAAATAAAAGTTAAAAAAAATAAAATAAAATCATTTTGTAATGTCTGCCTGGAAATACACATGGTAGCCTACAAATTCTGAAATAAGCTGCTATTTAAACTACACAGTGCAGGCCAGAGCAGCCTAGAGCTCAATGTCTCCTGCATTTCACTGCCAAAATAGGTTTCAAATATTGCATAAACTTAACTGCTTTCCAAACATGAACATTTATGGAGGAAACACAGTGTTCTGCACTTAAAACACTTGAATAGTTTCTAAAAGCTTGACAAAAAATACCTACAATATAATTCTTTCTTTACAATAAAATGCCATATGCATTAGCCTGTGCTAATTCATCTGTGCTGAAGAGGGAGCTTGAGTTTCACATTCCACTTGTTCTAAAGCAAAATTCGCCAAATACAAGAGTAACAGCACATGAACAGTATTAAGAAGTGGTAACTGCACTATTTCTATATGACCAGTCACAGTGCTAACTGCAAATCAACATTATATATTTATTAAAGTAGATCTATTGGTTCCTTTATATAAGGGCTCCATTCTGATAAAAACCACCATAAATTGAAAATGCATTTAATCTACCAAATATCATAGCTTTTCTTAGCCTAACTCGAATATGCTCAGAATACTTACATTACATTAGTCCATGGCTGGGCAAGTCATGTAATGCAAAATCTATTTTACAACAAAGGGTTGAATGTCTCATGTAATTTACTGAATACTGTACTGAAAGTGAAAAACAATGGTTTTATGGCTATGCTTTTTTTTGAACCATCATAAATTTATAAAACTGTGAATGGCACCCCTTATCTGAGGATACTTCAAAAATTCCCTGGAAAAAATGGAATTTAAAGTGAATTTGTGGCCGGTGCCACGGCTCACTTGGCTAATCCTCCGCCTGCAGCACCGGCACCCCAGGTTCTAGTCCCAGTTGGGGCACCGGATTCTGTCCCGGTTGCTCCTCTTCCAGTCCAGCTCTCTGCTGTGGCCCGGGAAGGCAGTGGAAGATGGCCCACGTGCTTGGGCCCTGCACCCACTTGGGAGACCAGGAGGAAGCACCTGGCTCCTGGCTTCGGATTGGCGTAGCGCACTGGCTGTAGCAGCCATTTGGGTGGTGAACCAATGGAAAAGGAAGACCTTTCTGTCTCTCTCACTGTCTAACTCTTCCTGTCCAAATAAATAAATAAATAAATAAAGTGAATTTGCTTTGGTAAGCTCATAATACGAAGGAAATACATACTATGAGAAAATTATGCATAGATTTCAAGATTGTGAAAACAAATCTTCTGGAAAGATATATTTACTTTAAAACATACTTAATGAAAACAATATTGTCTTGTTTCAACTTTGTCTCAATGTTACACTTGCCCTAGAATGGGCAAATCTCCCCCACTGCAATCTAAATGATCACTAACTCAACTGAGTTAGCCCTCTGTTTTAAACCCTCTAAAGCTTTCCCATCCTTCTTAGAGTGATACCCAAATTCCTTATCTGCTCCCTAAGGCTTTCCTTCCTCCCTGATACACCGATGCTCTTTTTTCTGATCTCATTTCTTAAGCAACCTCTCCTTATTCCAAAGCCCTAATCTACTCCATTCCATCTCTCCTCCTGATTTGCTCTTCTTTAAATTTGCCCAGTGTGCTTCAAGAGTAGGGCCTCTAAATTGCTGCTCCCTGTCCCTGTAACACAGTACCCCTGGCCCAACTCCTTGTCTTGTTATTTGTGTTTTTCTTGTTTTATGTTTTTTTGATAAAACATTGACTATTCAGAGATCCATTCCTGGTCTCTTTATATAAAACAGCAACACTTCCACTCAATAATTGTTTATTATCTCCTTACACTGCTTTCATCTTCTTCAAGATAATTAACTCTATTATAACATATATTAATTTTGGTACTTGTTTCTCCTTCTAGAATGTGTATGCAATGAAAGCAGGGAGTTTTATTCATTGCTGTTCTACAGTACCAAGAACAGGGCATTAAACACAGCAAATACTCAGCTTACTGAATGTATAATTTTCCGATAATTTCAATTGACCTATCTAGTTGTAACCAACTACCTAAACTTTATTGAACTGCTCATTATTGCTCATATTTTGTGGCACAGTTTTACTATTTTTAGAGTCATTTCTCTGATAAATAAAAAATATGGCTCCAGTATAAAGAATTTCACAGTTTGGTTGACAGAGAGTCTATATTTTTCATCCTCAAATATGAACAACAGAATAATTTAATAGTATTTAATTAATGCCTACCATTCATCAGGCACCATACTTTTAAAATGTGAATAAAAAGTTGTACTTGAAAATAGAAGTTTTCATGCATTTTCTGCAAATATGAATTTAAATATAAAAGTAAGCAATGAAGTAGAAAGTGAAAATATTCTGTTTTAATCCCCAGATAAGTAAATTATTGAACCCTCAGTTGGGTATAACATTCAAATCACACACACCTAACATATAAATCATATTCTTTTCTTTATAACGTTTCCAATAGCAGCCAACTCTATAGAATAAAAGAAAACAGCTCTGTCTTTCTCCCTCTCAACTGGTCAGAACCCAAAGAGGCTTGATGGGTTGACTAAGTTCATAGCACTGGTCACAAGAAGGGCTTCTATCAAAACTCAACTAGGAACCATGGCAACCAGGATCCACTGAGTGCCTCTAAGGTTGTTTTGTCCTACCGATTGATTTAATAGACTCTTTTGTTTTCTGTTTTTAATTCTTACTTTGATTCACTTGTGGTCCCAGACAAGGTTAATAACTTCTCAAACTCTTTCCTTCCAGACCTACCTAATACTTTTGTAGTGGTCCTTGCTGCCTGATTCTGCACTGTCCATTTTCCATATTCTTACACCTAAAAAACTCTTAATTTTTGTTTGGTTATTCTCCTCTCATCTATAAAGTTCTCAAAAAAGCTAACTCTACCCGCAGTTCCAGAAGAAGGAGGTCTAATTCCTGTCCCATGTTAATGATTGTTTCAGGAATCATTAGTCAGATACCCCAGTTTGTGCTAGTGTAACACAAGGAGCACTTTGCTGAAAACTGTAAGTTAGTTCTTCCTCCTTTTTGTAGAAGAGCCTGCATATTCAAACTGCCTCTTGGGCTAGATATGGATGAGGGATCACATAGCCTTGATTTCACTACTGGTCATTCCATTACCAGACAAGAAACAGACACCAGGCAAATCCCAAACTGTGGATGGCAGAGCCAAACAAGACAAAGAAAACTGGTTTCTTGATGAAGCTCCTGGGTCAACCACTACTGCGGCTACCTCTGGAATTCCAGTTATGTGCACCAATAAATTGCCTTATTGTTTAAAACTAGATGAATTAGTTTCTCTATTACTTGCACTTGAAACCAGTTTAAGTGATACAACTATACTTCCCTGGTTTCTTGACGTCACATCTGGTCATGAATTTTCATCGTTCTTTCAGACCATGCTTGTCCTCTCACCTTTCTGATGTCCTTATCTTGCATCCTCAGCCCTCATTTCATCTCGTACAGTAAGCACCCTTCTGGGGGAAATTCCATTTGGATTTATGTCTTCCACTACTCCTTTTTTTTTTAATCAATTCCAAACCCAGCCTGCCTCAACTCTCATATATCCTCTGAGCACCACATCTTATCTACAATTTTATACTGGTTACCACCACAGGAATTTCTCAGTTTCAACCAACTTCATAGATTCACAGCTAAAGAAATGATCATTCCTTTCACCCCTACCCACATTCTTATTTTTAATAGTGCTATTAAATTTGCCACTTATGTAAGAATCCTATGTGTGTCCTGAAAGCCCTCAGTTTTCACATAGTTCAATAACACTACCAATACTTTTCGCTAAGAACCTCAGATATCCACTTCTTTTCATCCTAAATGCTATTTAAGTTAGATCTTTATAATTCACCTAAACTTTTCTAACAAGCAACACTCTTTACACAGAATCTTAGTTCTTCACTCACCTCCAAAGCAGACCAAGTAGCAGGTGCACTATAATCAGATTTGATAAAGGAGAAACAGGTTTCTGGTTGTTTTGTCCTTTGTCTTTTTTCCAAATCATTTTCACAATCATCAGGATTGTTTTTCTCAACTACAATTACAACTGCATCAGTTCCTTCTTTCCCCTAAAAGAGCTCTCCAATGGTTTCAGCTTAAATACTTAGTTACTATATGCTCCAATGGTTTCAGTTTAAATACTTAATTAACAAATACTTAGTTACTATATGTCAGATTTCTAGACTAAGGACTTCAAAAGAGTGAATTATGATGTTTTCTTTTAAAAAATCATATAATCACATAATTTTGGAAAGACCTGGTAAGTGTCTTCAGGCATGGCAAAATATAGGTATCATCCTACTACTCTAAAATCTGTATCTATTTTTCACTTTGAGATGAATAGTCTCACATAGTTTCTATCTGGACTTGTACTAAAATCATCTTGAGTTAATTTCAACTTATACTAATGCATAATAATTTCAGAAAGCATGTGATTAGTTAACTGACACACTCAGGTGCAGCAGTCCCTATTTTCAGAAGTCAACCTAAAATTCAGAATTTAAATGCAACATTTTAGGTAAATGAATCTGATAGCTCTCTGGTCTTATGATTCCACATAAGAAATTACCTCAAAAATATCACATACTTTAAAGTTCAGAAATTCCCTCAAATTTGCTCATGCTTCCTTTCAAATTGTCTTGAACCTTTCCCATGTAGCAATTTTTCTTTCTTCATTTCTTTATTTCGTTAATACTTGTTTTTTAGAACATTGGCTTTATATTTGAACAGGACACAGAAAACTTATCTCCCTTCTTGGAGTTTATATTCTTGTATGCAAGAACTCTAAGATATGCACTCCCCTTTGTCATATCTACTCATCACTGTGAAGTATTTTGCAATAGGTAGTTTCTCCTATTTATAAGATATAGTCCAAAGTAGTTGAGATCTGGGTGCTAATGATGAGAAACACTTAAAGAATCAACAGGAGATGTGGCTCTGTCATGCAGATGCCAATTTCAACAAGGTGTAGATTATTAGCAGAATTTAGACAGACAGAGGAGAGAGGGCAAGGTATTCAGAGGCAGGATTGACTTGAGTGCTGAAATGAACACAGCTGACAATGGGGATTGTGAAGAACAGGCCAACAGGAATGGAAAAGATGTGTTATGGAGAACAGGAAGTATGATTATTAGATTTTTTAAAATAATTATTTATTTATTTTATGTATTATTTGAGAGAGAGAGGCAGACAGAACAATCACTCCCTTTTACCCACAGCAGCTGGGCCTGGATCAGGGCAGTAGCCAGGAGACAGAAATAGGAACTCATTTTGAAACTTTCATGTGGGTGGTAGGGACTCAAGTACCTGAGCTATCACCTGTCCCTTCCCAGGGTACATTTGCAAGAAGCTGAAGTCAGGAGCAGAGCCAGGATTCAAACCCAGGCACTCTGATATGGCAAGTAAGTGTCCCAAGTAGCATCATAACCAAAGGCCCACCACTGGCTACAGCTTTTGAAAGCAGATAATGGAATCTGATAGGGGAGTGATGTAATTAAAGCAGTTTTTGTAGGAGATCAGCCTAGCTAATGGGTGTTAGTAGAGTTTATTAAGGATGGACAATTTGTTGACACAGCCTGTTTCAATTCAAGCAGGAAATTAAATGGTTTTTTATCCAGTTGGTAATGGAAAAACTGAAAACAAGTGAAAAGTGCTAGGCATATCTGATTATAAAATTAACAAAATGATCAGACTTTTTAAGTCACATACTCATGTATTCGGATTTATTAAGTCCCATAATTTGACATATTTATAGAACACTCAATACATTTATTGAATATGTGCTAAGTTAACTCTAAGTTAACTGTCATTTTATTTGTTACTGGGTTCAAAAGTGAAAATCTGGTACAGTCTAGAATGAAAACTATCACGGTGGCATCATGCAAAAGCAGTGTTACGTATGATGGTAACTAAGATAGAAAGTGATTAATTTTTCTGGGTTTTGTGTTACTTTTTTTTTTTTTTGACAGGCAGAGTTAGACAGTGAGAGAGAGAGACAGAGAGAGAGTTATAGACAGTGAGAGAGAGACAGAACGATCTTCCTTCTGTTGGTTCACCCCCCAAATGGCCGCTATGGCCAGCACTGTGCCGATCCGAAGCCAGGAGCCAGGTGCATCCTCCTGGTCTCCCATGTGGGTGCAGGGACCCAAGCACTCGGGCCATCCTCCCCTGCCCTCTCAGGCCACAGCAGAGAGTTGGACTGGAAGAAAAAAACCGGGACTAGTACCCAGCGCCCCAACTGGGACTAGAACCTGGGGTGCCAGTGCCGCAGGCAGAGGATTAGCCAAGTGAGCCACGGTGCCAGCCATGGGTTTTGTATTACTTTTAATGAGTGAAGAGATAAAAGAAGGCTAAGTTTTGAGTGTTTCCTTGGACAAAACTGGTGAAGGGGTCCAGAAGATGGAAGGACAGGTTTACTCAATGGCACACAGGTGTGAAGCAGCTTAGTATGTTCCTGCAGGCCCTTTCAAGCAGGTATATATATCTGCATTACAGAAATCAAGGAGCAGGAGACAAAAACCACAGAGCACCTTCAGTTCTTGTGCTGCAGAGTTTAGAATATAGTTGATAGGGAATGAGGAGCAAATGGAGAGTTGGAAGCAACCAAGTGACACAGAACACTGCAGAAAAAACACACATAGGTGATGACCAGATGAAGGCTGAATGAACAAGGACAACTGGAATCAGGGAGAAAAGAGAAGAGAGCACTGAAGAGCTGAGATAAAAGATGGTCACGGTCTACAGCTGAAGCAGTGACAGCAGCAAGGAACTCAGCTATTCATGAAGCTGAACCACCAGAACTTGGTAAATAATTAGACTCGAACACAGGGAAACTTCAGGAATTACTGTTTTCAACTCAATGGTTGTTAGAAGGATTGAGAAAAAGAGAAACAAAGTGCACAGTCTGTTTTCAATGAACAAGAATGATTTGGGTTAAGGTGTGCTGCTTTGAGAGAAGGGAAATATTTCCAATTAAGGGGTGTGTGTGTGTGTGTGTGTGTGCGCGCGTGTTGGAGACAGGGAATCCTGATATTTGAACAAAAGAATATTATTGATTTCTTTTTAGTCTCTGTTCTTTAATGTCTTAGGGTTGCTTGCTTTAGTATTCTAATTGTATTTTAGATTTTGCCAACAGGTACCTCTCTTTTGCCACATGTATTTACTGAATATCTATACATGCCAGAAACAGTCCCAACACTGATTACAATAGGGATTATTTCATATCTAATGTTTGCACTACATATTAAATATGAAAGAATATATATTTATATATAAAATATATATTTATATTTATATATATTGATATATATATATATATAAAATAAAGGTTAAGTGGGCCATCAAGAAATAGTAAGAACAGGGGCCGGAGCTGTGGCATAGTAGGCTAAGAATCTGCCTGCATTGCTGTCATCCAATATGGGAGCTGGTTGTGTCCCAGCTGCCCCTCTTCTGATCCAGCTCTCTGCTTATGGCTTGGGAAAGCAGTAAAAGATGGCTCAAATGCTTGGGCCCCTGCACCCATGTGGGGGACCCAGAAGAAGCTCCCGGCTCCTGGCTTTGGATGGGCCCAGCTCTGGACATTGCAGCCATTTGGGGACTGAACCAGTGGATGGAAGACCTTTCTCTCGGACTCTCGCTCTATCTATCTGTAACTCTATCAAATAAATAATAAATAAAATCTTAAAAAATAGCTAAGAACAACAGAAATGTCCATCTACTGATCAACAAATGACACACCGCGGCACCACCAGTGGAATATTGTTTAGACACATAAGAAGGTGACCCATTAATACACTCTTACAACAAGAAGGAATCTGGAAATCATTGAGAAGGTAGGTTTGTGGTTGCCAGGAGACAGGGGCAGGATATAGAAAAGAGTCAGGAATAAATTACTCACATGCAAGGGCAAACCTTTGGAGTTGATGGATAATTGATTATTTTGATTGTAGCAATGAGTTTACTGGCATATACATATATCATATGGAAAACTCTAAATATGTGTGTCTTAAATATGCCTCAGAAATGCTGATTTTAGAAAATAAAAAGCATATGTATCTTTATGTAATATGCTGAGTCAATTTTAATTTTCACATTTGCTTATTTATATTTTAAGTGATATTATAAAATACTATTTTTGTCATAAAATTTATTTTAAAATTGCAAAACTTATAAAGGTGCATTGACCAGCTACTCACTACTCTCCTAATAATCACTGAATTGACACTTTAAACAAAAAATCCAATACCTTCAAATCCCTGAGACTGTCAAACACTACAACATTAAATAAAGATCAAATATTAGCTAGAATATGGTACAATGGGTGATTCTCACACTTCTGTTGGGAATGTAAATCCGTACAGCTAATTTGGAAAGAAATATTGGCAGTATCTGGTAAAGTTGAAAATGTGTTTATATTACTAATGATTGCAACACCAGTTTTCAGAATTTCCATTATTCCAGTAAATGGTGCCAATTTAAAGTACTGGCATTCATTTTTTGCGTATTTTGCACAAACACCGATATTTTAGACTTGACTAGTTCAGTTCATCCTCCTAAATTTCTCCGCCATCCCTTTCTCCTTCCTCTTTCTCCTCCCTGACAGCTTCACTGCAAACCCTCAAGGCATTTTGTCATTCCAGAAAACACTTTGCTTCTTAGCCTCTTCCACTTCTTCATTATCCCTGCCTTATCATCTCACTTATAATTTTTTAATTCACAGTTACTATCTTTCATTGAAATGTCAGAACTATTTAGTTACATAAAACATTTTTATTGAATGCACACCATGTAATACTTCAAAATAATACTAATCAAACATCTTTTGCTTAATTAATGTTGACCTAAATACAATGTAGTAAGTTCCCAAATTATTTTCTGTTTCAACTCCTGAATAATTATCCTATAATGTTGTTTGTAAGGGTAAACGATTAGAAATAAATGTACACTGGGAAAAGAATATATAGCTAATTTGAGTTATAAAAATAGAACGAAGTACTAGTGGTTATAGTAAATGAGTTAGAGTTTTACATATACATATTAATGTGAATAAACATAAAAACCACAGCATTGGATAAAAAAGCCACAGAATTATTCATACCATTGTTAAATCATGGAGATTTTAAGTACTGTCAAAATCATATTACTGAAATCATATTTCTGAACTTGTAAATATACACTAAGAGTGTAATGCTAATGAATTTATGGGAAGGATAACTTCTAAGAAGAGGGAAGACAGATATCTCCAAGGCAGTCCATTAAGAGCCTCAGAAGTGACTCCAGTGTTTATATAATGATCCAAAGTGAATATAAAAAGAAAATTAAGATATTATATTCGGAGGGGTGGGTTAAGAATGTTTATTTCTACTTTTTTTTTTTTTTTTTTGCCAAGCAGAGTTAGACAGTGAGAGAGAGAGATAGAGAGAGAGAGTTATAGATAGTGAGAGAGAGACAGAAAGAAAGGTCTTCCTTCCGTTGGTTCACCCCCTAAATGGCTGCTATGGCCAGTGCGCTGCACCAATCCGAAGCCAGGAGCAACCTCCTGGTCTCCCATGCGGGTGCAGGGCCCAAGCACTTGGGCCATCCTTCACTGCCTTTCCAGGCCACAGCAGAAAGCTAGATTGGAAGAGGAGAAACCGAAACAGAATCTGGTGCCCCGACTGGGACTAGAACCCAGGGTGCTGGCGCTGCAGGCGGAGGATTAGCCTAGTGAGTCGCGGCACCAGCCTTATTTCTACTCTCAAGTGCTTTAAATTTTATAGTGAAAAAGAAATGGGTGAAAATAAAAGGTATGAATTTAATCCTTATCAAAGAAAAGGATTGATACTAAAACTTTCATATTTTCAAATTTTCAAAAAATATGTTTAAAGACTAGAAGTTAGCCTTGTACAGTTATAATACCTTTAAAATCCCATTATAATGGAGAATAGTGAACTCTTATAATAAGGATAGCTCAGGCTGATGAGGTTTCCCTTTTTAATTCACACCACCATCCATGAATTATTGAACACTATAGGGCATGGCTATTCCTAACTGTCCAGGTTAAGATGGTGTTGTAAATGGTCCAGTTTTTGAAACTTTGAATAATGTTGCAGGCAAAACATTTTCTAAAACTAAGCTGCTCTTGTTCAGGGTTAGCTATAAGCAAAACAATGGATAAATTGAATTTTTTAACATGAATTCCAATTTCAAAAAAAAATTGTACTTTACAATTCAGTTACTCTCAATGTCACCTTAAAGTGAGGGAGAGCTTCAAGACACCCACTAAAAGATCACCCAAATATAAAGTAACTGAAATAAAGAATGTCTAGTCTACTTTTGAGAACCCAAGCTAAATCAAACATATTATAACCAAATTTTAGGGCATATGGAATAAATTCAAAACATTGTGGCTTGCCACGAGCTCGGTATATTAAACCTTATCCCAAATGAGATGTTACTTGATTTATTTAGACTCCTTGGCATGTTTGGATTAATGTGCTGGCAGTCTGAGCAGTTCTTCTTCCTGGGCACTACCAGCATTCTTGGATAGAAGAGCTAAGCTAATTTGAATGATATTTATCCTGCAATGGGACTCCAGGTGCAATTATAATCAGCCTGCTGGAGGAACAGCAGTTCTTTCCACAGGATGCTTCTATGAAGTTCATCTGTACAGGGGTAAAAGCAGACGTCTCACTCTGCCCTATCTCTTGCATGGCTGCGCTGTATCTAGCCTTGGCTTCTCAGAAGAGGCCCAGTCTACAAATAAGCCCACGGGAGGGAAGTAAGGTGAAGGGAAATGCTTTAAAGATGTCTGTCCATCTCTGCTCTGCAGCAAAGCCTGACTTGGAGGGCAGGTTGCTGTAACAGTGGAAGTGAGAAGAAACATGAGCCAGATAAAAGGCTGTTAAATCGTGGCCTCTTCTGTATACAGTGAGCAGCCACTCCTTGAACTACACAGAGCCTGCTCCTCTTGCATTCAGCTAAGTGTAGAAAGCAGCTTGTCACATTCCCGCAGCTCCTGCTACAACTTGCATCACCTCCAGCAGTCTACACAGCTCAAATGCAGTCATGCCCAGAGTTAGCTTTTTAATCACCTCCACGCACACCACAGGCTGGGCAAAAAGTTGTGGGTTTTTGTGTGTGTGTGTGCTTACACAAGTGTTAAAGCTGCTCAAGATCATCGAAGTTATCCCGCCTTCGACCACTCTTATAATCAAAGGGAAAGGCCAAGAACCTGCTGTGGGAGCCCAATCTTCAGTCTAAGTGTGCAGCCAAGAAGAATGGCATAACTCACAGTCCTGGATACTAATGTTGTCTCCACTCTGGCCCAGGTGAGTGACAATATCTAGGCTCTATTACATGTCAACTTTCTTATGTATAAAAATAGCTACTGGACTAATGTTGTGGCATAGTGGGTAAAGTCACCATCTGCAACACTGGCATTCCATATGGGTACCCATTCAAGTTCAGGCTGCTCTGCTTTCAATCCAACTCCCTGCATATGTGCCTGGGAAAGCAGCAAAGGATGGCCCAAGTGTTTGGGTCCTTGTGCCCTACGTGAGAGACTGGGAAGAAATTCTTGGCTGCTGGCTCTGGCCTGATCCAGCCCTAGCCTTGGTGGCCATATGGAAAGTTAACAATTGGATGGAAGACATCTCTTACTCTCTCATTTTTTTTATTATTTATCGGACAGGTAGAGTTATAGACAGTGAGAGAGAGAGACAGAGAGAAAGGTCTTCTTTCAGTTGGTTCACTCCCCAAATGGCCGCATGGCCAGCGCTGCGCCGATCTGAAGCCAGGAGCCAGGTGCTTCTTCCTGGTCTCCCATGGGGTGCAGGGCCCAAGCACTTGGGCTATCCTCCACTGCCCTCCCGGGCCACAGCAGAGAGAAGGACTGGAAGAGGAGCAACCGGGACTAGAACCCTACGCCCATATGGGATGCTGGTGCTGCAGCTAGAGGATTAACCAAGTGAGCCATGGCACCAGCCCCCTCATTTTTTATCTCTCTCATTCTCTCTCTCTCTCCTCCTCCCTCTCTGTAACTCTTTAACTCTGACTTTCACATAAATAATTACATCTTTAACAAAATTAGCTCTTGTTCAGCCTAAAAAGCAAGATGGAGCAAACATGGATATAACATATGAGAAGACACTTTCAAAATTACAGTTGTGTCAAATACAAGAAATTACTCATAATAATGGAAAAAGTAACGATCAGGAGAGAAAATTTGAATTTCATGCATAGTATCCCTTTTTTCTATATGATTTACCCAATTCTGAGATATTTATTAGTATGTTTTCAGATCTGCCTGCACGGGATGCTGAGCAAGTGTTATCTTAATAAGAATGCGAGTTCATGAAAGCATCACTTAAACTACAGGGAAATTTCTTCATAAAAATTTAGGGGTGTTTTTTTGGAGATTACTAAAGACAAGAATCATGATTTCTTTAGAGATTTCCTGTGCAGTGCCACTGGCCAGACACACATGCAGCACCCCTCTCTAGCAGACCACCTCAACACCATATTCCATATGATTCACAGTGACTCCATTCGCACCTGCATACATACACACGCTCTGAGAGGGACCACTAGCAAGCAGAAGAGTACAAGACTTTTTTTATGAGTTGCAGAGTGAGACATTTTACTCCTTTGTTCCTAAACATGTGCCTTTAATGCCCACTGTGTACTAAGCATTATGCTAGGCATAAGAAAAACAAGATGAAACGTATTTGTCCTAATGAGATTGTACTTACTCAGCCTGTCAGGGTGGGATATATTGTGTATTGTACATTGTATATTGTTGAACATTTCGGGGCGGGGGTGGAGAGAGAGAGAGAGAGAGAGAGATCCCATCTTCCGATTCACTCCTCACGCCTCATACCTGCAACAGCTGAGTCGGCATGAGCCATAGTTAAGGATCAGGAAGGCAATCCACTTCTCCTACATGGGTGGCAGAGACTCAATGATTTGTGCCAACACTGCTGCCTCCTCTGGTCTGAACTGGCAGGAAACTCAAGAAAGGAGCAGGAACTGGAACTAAAACCCAAGCAATCTCATATGAGAGACAAGCACCTTAACTGCTAGGCTAAAAGCCCACTTCCTGTACTCCTTTTTAAGTGCATAAAGACTCTTCTGGTTTGGGCAGTATCTGAAGTTTAGGTTTACTGGATTCTTCTTTTCCCTCAGACAGGAGCATACAAAAGGTATTTATGGTACATCTGCATGTTGTCTTCCACCTCTGAATTATTTTCTTACAGGATGACATTATTTCCTTCACTTATAAACAGTTAATCTGGAATCTACTTCATCTGAGGCACATTTAAGAGATAGTGAGTTTTGTATGATAGAATAATTCCTTGCAAGAGTTCACAGTTTAGTTAGGAAGATACATACATAAAACACAGCACACAAAGGTTCAGGGATGTTGAACAGATGAGATATATCCTGATATCCTGAGCAGTCCCAAAAGAAAAGACATTTAACTTCTTATGAAGGATAAGGATGTATGGCAAAGGAGGAATTTTAATAAATCACACCAAAAGATGACCAAAGGAAATTATCCAAATGCAAACTAAATTTTCTCATTTCAATATACAGCCAACAACATTTGGGAAAGTGTATCCCTTATTGTCACAGAGTGAAAAATTGGCTGACTCACTGTTCACAAGCATATGTAGGTTCAAACAGTGCTACTGAATTTCACTCTGGTCTGAATGCTTCATTCATTTGTAATGCTGTGCAGAATCTTCACCTATTGAATCACACCAGGAATTAAGGACTTGAAAAGGTTGATAAAAAGAATATTGAAATACTACTGCATAATTCCACCTCCATGACAAGAAGAGACAATCTTTTCTCCTAGGAGCAGATGTGGTGAGACAGTATAACTGGTCCAGAAAAAAAAGGAAGGAACTAGGGTATTACATCATTTTATTCATACTTATCAACAAAAATAGCATGTTGCATCAGTAAATCTTCATCACTTCAGAAATTATTGCTCCTAGATGTATTGATTTCTCTGTTTTCAAGTGTATGTCAAAGAAAGAAGTACACAATATTCTAATTTTGAAATTCCAAAACTGTAAACTTTTTGAACTTGAAAGTTATTTTTAGATCACTTATTCTATCTATTTGGCTACCCTTGTTTATAGAGCTAAAATTAGTTAATGGAATTCCATTTCCACAGCTTATCTGTCTAAAATACAAAGTATTCATGTTGAACATAACTTTTCATGTTTCAGATTTCATACAATTTATCAAGTAACTATATTTGAAATATACTGATAAGACACATGTATAGTTTAGTATTTGTATGTGTGTATGTACAGACACATATATTTTGATGTTAAATGTCATAGGAAAAAAGTCGACACCATAATGCCAATAATAACTTTCATTAGCCATGCATTCAACACATATTTTTGAGCAATTAGCATATGTAAGGTGCTGGCTGGACACTGAGAGGAGAAGAGATTTGTAAGACGTCTAACAGTCTGGCATATGCATAACAAAGTCCAAAGATCAGCCACAGCTGTCATATCCACTGGGTGAAAAATGTGAGCTGTTAAGTCAGGCACCACACGGCAGAGGCAGGCTCCTGTGAACAAACTCCTAGAATGCAGTCAATCCTGACATGGGAGGGAGGTTTGCCTTGGAATCTGGTTGGTAATACCTACGTTCAGAAATGTGCATAGCCTTCCTCCAATTGCTGAAGAATGAAAAACCAAAAACCGACCACAAGCAAAATGAATGCTGTAACACACTACATCTTAACACCATGGTGCTTACTGTCAAACACAAGGAAAAGCAGCAGCTAGAGGCAACCTAAATCTGGAAAATCAGAGGGGGCAGGTATAGTATGTGTTTCTCAAGTAAGGGTACCATGTGCTGCCTGTAATGAAGATCAGCCATAGCAGAAATCTCAGAAATATTCTCTCTATGCTGCGTATGACTGAAAGGGCTGTTGAGGAAAAAATCCAGGTTTTAGTTCAAGAACCTATTTTCAACTCGTAGCTTAGCGCGTCACACTAATCTGTGATTCTCTTAAAAAAATTTTATTAATATAGAGAACATATTTCATGTATTTTATAAGTATAATTCTAAGGTAACAATTTAATCTTTCCAAGTCTTGTTTTCCCTATCTATCTACCTACCTGCCTATCTATCTATCTAATAGGAATAGCATCTCACAATGGCATTATAAAATTTAAAGAAATAAGTAATTTTGGTCATTTTTACTAGTAATATCCTGGTTCTGAATATGCAATACATAGTATATCTGTGATATATGTAAGTGTATGATGGCTATGTGTGTATCTATACATGCTTCCATATATATTTTAATTCATTCAACATTTCATGATATACAAAGGAATACTGTGCCTAGGAAGTGAAAATACTGTGCACTAACCAACTCATCATAAACCCTATGACTTTTCTTGACCACTGGCCTCATATTCTCCTTTTCTTTCTGGCTCCCATTCATTTCCCTAATGCAGGTACATTCTCACTGTCTCAGGTCTGAATCACCATAGCACCGTCCAGAACTTCTTGCCTTCAATTTCCTTCTTTGACCTACCAGTAGATCCAATTTCCTATCCTCTGGTTAGCTTAGAGACAGAAATGCAATGAGAATTGAATAGAATGACGAAGCCAAACTTCGTTTTGTTCTGCCTCAAACTCCCCAAATATTGGGCAAATCACTTAACATCTCTGGCCTTCAGTTTCCCCATAAGTAAAGTGAACAGATTTGCTCTGTGTGATTTCTAGGTCCCTTCCAACTTGAATACTTTTAATTTGAAATTTCATATTTCAATGAAACATTAAAAACATGATTGCAAAGAGCTACAATCAAGACAACGGTCTCAAATAATGATTCAAGAAAGAAACAACAGAAAAAACTGCTTTATCCCTAGGGTGTTTCACCCTATTCTACATGAGCAGCAAGTGTTAGGCATGTGCTCAAACCCACACTTGCACCCCAAATCATGTAACAAGAGAGGACAGATGGTCCTGGCTATTTCCACTTACTTTCATGCAACTCAGTTTGCTTACTACAGGCATATGATATTTCTCCTATCCCCCCATTTGTGCGAGAGCTGTCATATTGAAGAATTAAGGAAAATAAAAAGAATGAGCAATTCCATCTCAAGCAATGTAGTTCTACTATTTTTATTCTTGGTGCATATATAGTTTTACTTAACTGTGATAACAATGCAGTATATTTACACATAATGCTTTCTTTTTTCTCTGTGATGGTGTAAACCTATCTGATGAACAAGCTACTGATGTGTGGACCCTTGTTCACATCTTCATTCATAACCTCTTTCTGAAGTCTTTTCTGTTTGGCCTTCTAGAGTATAAGCTCGAATGGAAAATGCGATTTTGTGAAGATTTAACAATAAAATAAGCAAAGAAAACAAAAAAAAACACTGCATCAATATATAAAGCTCTTAACTGGCTTGCAGAAAAAAGAATGTGAAGAAGCCATTGGTTGACAGACACCTGGGGGTCACCTGGGTTTCTTCTGGCCTCCACACTCCCCTCATCAACCAAATCCCATCATTAGTTGCAAATTATTGATGCTTTAACTATCTCAATTTTCTTGAATCAGTACTTTAGCTTGGCCTTTTAAAAAGCCTCCAATCTCTTCCTGCCTCTGATTTCATCTTCCTTTAAATAATTTATTCTTCATAATGTAAGTTCACTGATCTCTTCATGGAAGGTTCATCTAACCATGGTGCTTCTTGCCTGGGTTCACACTGCCCAGGAAGTAACATCTTGGTGCCCTTCATAAGGTATCCTATTTCTTGACCTCATATCATGACACAAAATTCATTCTGGGTGGACAATAGTACCTATCCTCCATACCTAACCAACTCCAACTTACACCTGAAGCAAAGGTCTCACCTTTTTCTGGAAATAATCCAAGTCCACTCAGGGTAGACTAGAAGTTCCTGAGATTCTGTAAATTTCTGTCAGAAATATTGCTCTTCTAGGCCGTGCATATGTGTGTGTCTTTTCCCTCACATTAGATGATGGGTTTCTGCCTTAGCAAAGGACCAGGGGCACTAATTAGCAAATATTTATCGAGCACCTACAAAGTAACAGGCACCATTCTAAATAGAGGAGATATAGTAACACACAACAGAAGTGAAAATCCCTTTCCTTGTGAAACTTACATATGTAATAGTTAAGTAAATTACATATAATACCAGATGATGGTAAGTTCTAAGAGGAAAAAAATGGAGCAGAGAATGACAGTGTTAATGAAGAATACAAGGGTACAATTTACATGTAACGGTCGTATACATCTCACAATGCCTCCCAAATCTGGACCTGAATTCAGTAAAGGAATAAGCCATTAGGACACCAAAGGAAGTAAACTGCAAACACAAAGAACAGCCTGTGCAGAGAGAAGAGGTGAAACGGCGTATTCAGAGAACAGAGAGGAGGCCAATGGACCAGTGAAGACTGAGAAGTGCGAGGAGAATAGGAAACGGGGTCAAAGATATAATAGATTGCTTAGGCCTTTCAGACTATTGTTAGTTCATGGGTCCTCTAAGAGAAAAGGGGACCTGTTGGAGGGTTTTGCAAACAGGAAGTGGACAGATAAGAAATGGTCTACTGAAAGGCTCCCTTCATCTAAGAACTAAGGTTCAGTTTCACTGTGGTGATTCGTTTCAACACACCAAGGCTCTGGAATTTACTAAACCAGCAGTGGGGTTACGTGGGAAAAGAGGCAGGTTTGGTAGTAGCCAAGGTTGAGTCTGGAATCTGGATGTTACTGAGTTTGTGAACTTTGGTTAGTAACTTGAACTTTTCAAGTTTATCTACCTGTGAAACAGGAAAATAGCATTTACTGATTAGGATTAAATAAATTCATTTACATAAAGAATCTGGCATGAAACAATCTAAAAATATTAGTTTCTAATCTGTCTTCATTTTCAAGTTACCCCCATAAATAAATTACCCAAGGTCCACAACTGACATATAATGTTACCCATCTCAAACAGGTAAAACATATGATGAAACTTTTGCTTTTGCTCAAGATGGAGTAACAGGGGAATGACACATCCACATCCGATATAACTAAACAACTCTAAATAGATAAAACATAGGAAACAATCTTTACCAGGACATGAAAATCAGGTAGCATAGGGTGGTGACCCCTGAGAGAAGGGAAATATATCTGATAAAGCCTAAAATTGCTCCATCATAACCCACTGGAGAAAAAGTTTGGGCCACAGTGCAGAAACAAGGGACCCAAGAGGAGCAAAGGGAGTTGTAAAGGTAGAGTCTGGCATGCCAAGGGCTTGGCCTTCTTTCTATTGGATATGTGCTGATGCTGTGTCTGGTGCTAACTATTTTTAAGTATCACCTATAGAAATAGTGAGGAATAAGAAGCTCAAACTCTAAAACACAAAGCATTCAACAGAAATTTCCAATAACCTTCTAAGTCCTCAACAATATGGACAAGCACACAATCCTTTTGGAGTATATAATGGAGCTTCAAAAAGCTCATGTAATAGTCACATTCTCTCTTTTTTTAAAAAGATATATGTATTTACTTGAAAGTCAGAGTTACATAGAGAGAGAAGGAGAGACAGAGAGAGGAGAGGCAGAGAGAGAGAGAGAGAGAGAGAGGTCTTCCATTCACTGATTCAACCTCCAATTGGCCACAATGGCCGGAGCTGTGCTGATCTGAAGCCAGGAGCTTCCCCTGGGTCTCCCACGCGGGTGCAGGAGCCCAAACACTTGGGCTATCTTCTACTGCTTTCCTAGGTCACAGCAGAGAGCTGGATCGGAAGTGGAGCAGCCAGGACCAGAACTAGCACCCACATGGGATGCTGGCACTGCAGGCGGAGGCTCTACCTGCTATGCCACAACGCCAGCCCCTACATTCTTTTTTAATTTTATTTTTTTGCAAACCTTTTGAAGATCCTTATTTAAGAGATATTCCTAACCAACTAGAGGGGGAAGATCAGATAAAGGTTCTTAGTGAAGAAAACCTTAGCTACATTCTGAAATCTAAATAGGAGCTAAATAAGACAAAGGGAGGTGGAAGATAAGGCCTTACAGGTGGAAGAGACAACCAGTGTAAAAGCCAAGCCATGAGAATGAGTATGGAGAAGGTGCTGAATACAGGCAAGGAAGAATGGGGAATGTCAGATCAGCAATCACCATATCAAGAAGGACCCAATAAATCTGACTAGGAAATTGTATTAGTGTCATAGACAATGGAGAGCTACCCATGGCTTAAGCAAGGAAGCTACTTGCTTTTAGATTTATACTGTATGTAAATTACAATCCCTTTGGCTAGTATGGGGAAATGGATTAGAAGAGAAAACCAGATGCATTGAAATCTTAGAAAACTCTACTATTTAGGTGACAAGTTATGAGTGTTAACTAGAGATCAGTAAGAGTCAATGTATTCTAGAAATTCTAGAAATATGAATTTTTCCTAGTAGATTATAGTTGTCTAAATATGAGCACAAGACATGAGAGAGAAATCAAGGATGGACATCCATATTTCTGTCACAGACATAGGATGCAAACAAAGAAGAGAACATCTGTAGGTGTATGTACGTTCCATCTTGAGCATGTTGAGTTTAAGTTGTTCAAGGGATGTGAAAGCAGAAATACCCAGAGTCAGCCAAAAGCTCAGAGGTGAAATTTATGCTGTAAACCGAAATTTGAGATTCAAGAGCATATATGGAATATTCGACCTTTGTGTATTTAAGACACCACCCAATTAAAGGGTGGTTGGTGAGAAGATGAAAGTAATAGAAGCTGAGAAGCACCATTCCTTAAGGGGTGAGCATAAAGGAGGAATATACAAGAGACATCAGAAGGAAGCAAGAGATGGCAGGAAAATACTATCTCTGGATAACTAAAGGAAGAATGTTTTAAGTAGTGAACAGCTCAATTTACAAAGCAATTTAGCAGAAATTGAAGAAATAGAGGAATGAAAAATAATTCATGGTATTAATACCAAAAGTTATTGGTAACCTCTGAAAAATGGTAGAAGACCCAGAATATAATATTTGACCTCTGACAAGAGGAGACACAGAGAATAGCAACTTTGAGGGGGCAAAGAAAGATACCTACAGACAACAGATAAGAAGATAAGAAGATTTCTTATATATTAGTGAAACAGGAGGCAGGAATTTCAAATGTGGGAAGACTAGTGGAGTAAGCTTAAGGAGTTTAGGCAAGATTTTAAATAAACACTCCCAGAAGTAGGAAAGAGAGTTGTTTGTGAAACTTAAAATAATTGCCACACAGGATTAAGAGCCTTGCTGAGAACACTGAATAAACTGGTAGGATTTTCTGGCATTTTTCTTGTAATCCCCTAATATTTGGCAATTCTCTTCTTCCTTGCAAATAATCAGGGTTTTAGTTGTGCTGATGGGCACTCAATTATAGCTCTAGATTTTTCAAGTTTTCTTACACATACTCTTGAACATGTGACAGTATTCTCCCAGTGGGAGTGAGAGTGAGAGAGGTGGGCAGTTTCCATGTAGTCTGGTCCTTCCTATCCTTCTTCACATAGCTGTGAGGCAATGGTGAGATCTACAGCAAACACCTTGAGCCCAGTAATGAAATCAAGTGAAAAAGACAGCAAAACCAACCATCAGCTAAGGAGCATGATAAAGAGAAAAAGGGATAGAACCTTAAGACCCTCAGTAGATTAGTGGTTGAAGAGGTTAGCCATGAGATCTAAGGCATGAAGGCAACAGGTGATGATCATTTGGAAAGACAGGCAGTGTCAAAAGAAAGGATGCCTTGACAACACCTCACCTAATGCTGGTGCTATTTAACAGAAATCAATGGAAACTATAAGAAACATGCAAGTCTATGTATTGATATGCAAAGATTTTACAAATACTAAGTTAAGTAAAATAAGCTAGAAACTATATATATATATGTATTATATATGACACATATATAATAGAAAATTCCATTTATATGACTTTAGAAAGCCAGAAAACAATCTATGATATTTAAAGTTAGGAAAGATCATGACAGGGAAGGCAGCATGAGGCAAGCTTCTGGGATCCAGTCATGTTTGGTATCTTCTCTGGGTGTTGATTACATGGGAGTGTCTATTTTAACAAAAATTCACAATCATACACATCTGTACTTTTTTGCACCCATGTTATAATTCAAAAAATAAATGAAAAACTTGCCAAACTAAAAAAATAGTATTTTACTTACCAAAACAGCAACAATTATAGTTTTTTTAAAGTAATATTCAATGATGACAAGCATGAAACAAGAACCCCCATGCCCTGCTGGCTTTGACTTTAAAATGGTACAAGCTTGGTGGAAAACTACCTGGCAGAATGTTCAAGAGCTTTAAAATATGCATGACATTTGACTTAAAATTGAATTTCCCAAAGTTCATTCTAAGAAAATCAAGAGTATGAGAAGCTTTCTGCACAAATATATTCCATGAATTATTTATAAGAGGGGGTATTTTGAAAGGAAAAGAAATATCCCCAAATGAGGAAATGATTACATAAACTATTCTATACCTTGTGATACACATACACATTATACAAGTACTTCCCAGTTCCATTGTGAAATGCTCCAAATGGAGTTTGTAAAAAGCAGGAGGGAAAGAGGAATATTCTGTATTATTCAAAATAAATTTGAAAAATGTGCCAAAGAATGATTTTGATTTTGGTTGAATAAACTGTATTTTCCAGGTTTCCTAAGAAGAGCATGCAATAGTTGTTGACCACAGGCTTTTAAAAATCTTGCTAGCACTGCATTTTTCATTTGTTTTTCTCACTGAATTTCATATTCACTTTCTATAACACAAGTAACAACTACCTCTTGCTCCATAAGAATTTTATTAACTATTTGATTCTGTGTTGCCTGGGTACAGTGTGTCTCTCCTTATAATATCCTTCTTCCATAGTGCCTCAGAGAGAACACAGCACATGCCCAAAAACAATGGAGTGAAGCCAACAGCAAGCCCTCATCCCTATCTTCTATATAATGTTGCTAAGCCATTAATTACAAGGGGACTCCAAGAAGTTCATGGAAAAATGGAATTAAAAGATAACTTTATTTTGATGCAAAAAAGTTCTAAAATCTGTTTACTGTATGTTCACAATATACATTTCTGGTGAACATTCTCAAGATCCCTCCTAAGCATCATACAGTGTTAAATATTTTGCTGCTGGCATAATAAAAGTGAAAATAAAGGACTTGTAACTGCACAGTTTATGGTTGAGCCACATGACCCACTTTGTCTTCTGGTTTAGAGTAGGGAGGGCAGTAGGTCAGAGGAGGGGAACAAGTGGGGGTGGTGGGATGAGCAGAAGACAGGGCTGAGGGAACAGCCCCACCCCTAAGGCTGCAACCAAAACACTGCGACTTTGATCTTCTCCAGCTCCCTTCCCCAGCCCCCACAGCTCAGACTGGGGGAGACAGAAGCCACCAGTGACAAGGGTGACTGGACACCTGGGGATAATAATTTAACTGGTCTCCTGGGGAACCAGAGCCCTATTTGAAGTGGACTGCAGGGGAGCCCACGGAGGAGAGGAAGGAGAGACTGTGGCTGCAAGAGCAAGTAGGGTGCCTTCAAAAGGAATGGGGACAACACAAGACTGACACAACGAATGAAGATCCCCATTCAATGGAAAGAAGAGAATTTCCTTCACAGTCAAATCCTGAACACTGAAAATGCAACGTTGCTAACTTTCACAGTAGTTGATAATTTTTTTAATTGCCACCTGAAGAGAATTTTTCACATCCTTGCTGAAACTGGATTTACACTGACTTAAACAACAGTTTCTCACAATGTTTTTTCACCTCCTCATCTTCATACAGTGCTGTTAATCTCAAGTTTAAATCAAGTTTAGAGAAAGTAATAGCACATCATTTAAATTCCAGAAACACCAATAACACATGCCTATTTCAAAAATATGTACTTTACACAAACATTTTACTTCAATTATATAGACCAGGAAGCTTTCAAGGATTCCAAATTTGCTGTTCAGGCAGGCAAGTTAATCAGGTAGCACATGGGGCACTCAGGTCATTATGTCACTTTATTTCTATATGTTATCTTTCTTCAAATTGGTTATGCAAATATTAACACACCTTTTTATATTAAACTTTTAATAGAGATGCATAAATTGTGATTGTACTTGAAATGTTTCAAAAGCTTTATAACTCTGTAACTCTGTACTTTTTAAAGCATTCTTTTAAATATTCCCAAAGAAGAGAATTTTAAAATATAAATGTATTTTATTATATATCTTATATACACATTACAATTTGATAGACAAATACACAGTAAAATTACTACTACAATCAAGTCAGCATATCACTCATTTCACATAGTTACTTCAAAAATTTTTCAAACTTTATCATTTATTTGGAGAGAGGGAGAGAGAGAGAGATCGAATTATAGACAGAGCTCCTGCCCTCCTACCCACTAGTTCACTCCCCAAATACCCACAACAGCTGGGACTGGGCAGGACTGAAGCTGGAAGCCAAGAACTCAGTTCAGGTCTCCTAATAACTTGAGCCATCACACAGCCTCTCAGGGTCTGCATCAGCAGAAAGATGGAATCAGGAGTTCAAGTCATGAATCAAATCCAGGCAATTCAACACGGGACCTCCAGACTAAATGTCTATGCCCCAGTCACGTTCATATGTGTATAGGAGCACCTAGAATCTACACTCTTAGCAAATTTCCAAGACATAATTCAATATTTTTAACTACAGTCTTCACACTATACTTTAGACCTCTAGGCTTACTCAACTTTCATAATTGCAACTTTGTATCCTTCGGCCTACATCTGTTCATCCCCATCCTCCCACTTCCCAGCACCTTTAGTTGTCATCATTCCAGTCTACTCCGTTGCCACATGCTCAACATTTCTTTTAAGAATTCATGAATACCAGTTGCCCCTCTTCCAGTCCAGCTTTCTGCTGTGGTCCAGGAGGGCAGGGAGGATGGCCCAAGTGCTGTGGGCCCTGCACCCGCATGGGAGACCAGGAGGAAGCACCTGGCTCCTGGCTTCGGATTGGCACAGTGCCGGCCGTAGTGGCCATTTGGGAGGTGAACCAACGGAAGGAAGACCTTTGTCTCTGTCTCTCTCACTGTCTAACTCTGCCTGTCCAAAAAAAAAAAAAAAAAAAAAAAAAAGAATTCATGAGTAAGAATCATCACTTGGTATTTATCTTTCTGTGTCTAGCTGATTTCACTTATCATAACTATATATTAGAATTTCTTTGGCTATTCTTCTGTTCACAACACTTAGACGTGTTTCTAAATCTTAGCTGTTATGAACAATGCTGCAGTGAACACAGGATGCAGTCATCTCCACAAGGTGATGAACTCATCTCCTTTTTGTAGAGACTAAGACTCTTAATGCTTTCATTTTTTGTTGGAAGCAATAGATGTTTCAAAATTATTTTGCCAGCCTGGCCTCAAGTGCCTTTGTCAGTTGGAGCCAAAGCCTTTGACGTGTGACATGGCAGCTACCTAAGGACCACTGATACACTAAATTTATTTCACTTACAATAAAATCCGGATTGGAACAGGGTTTTGCAAGATCAAAGTTAGTGGAAGTGACTTTTTTTTTAAACTACTTAAGGAATTATAGTTACTCTCCACTAAAACTGCCTATTCTCCTTCATGAACCCTATCAAAAATAGTATTAAATCGCTTGCCAGTTAAAAGCCAAATTTAATCCCAAATTACATGCAAACAAGAACATACTGTTGTCTGATGCATGCCATGAATGATGATCACTTTGTGATAACACTCACTGAGTGCTCAGTAGGTGCCAGGCACTATTCTAAAAGCTTTGAAGGTGTAAACTCATTTAAGCCCCACAGAAACATTTTCAGTAGGTATTATTATTATCACCCACTTTGCGATGGGGAAACCAAGGCATGAAGAGGTTAAGTAACTCATCCAAGAGCTCACAGCTTGCAAATGGTAAATCCAGGTTTCAATGAAGCAGTCTGGTTCCAGAACCAACATCCTCTAACTAAACTGGCTTTGTAAGAACAAGTTTTTAATTTTGTCCCAAACTGCTGAGATCCGTTCGATCTTAGGAGTAGATTCTGGGAATCAGACAGAGGATTTTATAACCTTCACACAAATCATGCAAGAGGACTACACTAAGCAGACAGTCCATATACAATGCAACCACATGAAAGAATTCTGAGCAAAGCTGAGCCATTAACAGAAGTGTGTGTGGAACCTGCCAAGGAGCCAGATGTGGCTCTGGAAGGAGGAGTATCTGCCTGGCTCATCCTGGGAACTCCAGCAGGGACTTCACCAGCACAGGACAAAGAAGCGGTTATGTATTCATCATGCAAAGGATCCAGGTGTAGACTGCATATTAGTAACAAATTTCAAATTGTTAGCAGTAAACACTTTTCAGCAAAATTCAAACTGCAGTGCCACCAATACTATTAAACAGAAAACTCCACAAATGTGTGTATTATAGTTCTGGGAAAGTTTGCATAATTAATGAGTTAAAGTTTGTCCTAATCCCCTTTCCACATATAGCTCTTAATAAAGATCAGGTTTACTTTCCTACCCCCTATTTCAAATCTTCCAAAGAATGCTACAGAAAATCAGGCAATCAAAACTTTGGCACTTGGAAAACAGACTTGAACTGCATGACAGATATTTGTCTGCGAATTTATGAAACAGGAGTTTGGTTTCAGAAAGAAATATCCTTATAAGGAAGCTTTTAAAAAAAGGAAAACAGCAGTAGTGGTTTTTTTCACTGAAAAAGAAAATTAGTAACAAACATCAGAACATCAGAACTCTAAATTGAATCTGAGTCTATATGGAGTTCACTCTTTGGTTTACAAATTCTTAGTAGGCTCAACTTAACTGAATCGAGGAGACTGAAGTCACTGAAGCTGGGAAGATTTATTATTGCATTTAATCTGTGGCACAGGGGGTCTTCAGATTATGCAAGAGTCAGGGGAACTGGAGGCCTGTGAGCTGCTTCTGCTAAGCTTGCTGCAATGTGAGGCCACTGGGGAAAATAGAAAGCTCCTGGACAAGGAAGAATGAATGTCTCCGTTATTTGGCAAGAGTCAGGGCTTGGTGGATCTGGCCCCTTCTACCTCTGTCACCCCAAGTCAGCATGTAGTCCAGTGTTCTTTCAACTTAAGAAACACTAGCAAATTCCCAACAAGGCTAATGTAATGAGCTAAATAAACATCTCGTGATGAATACCTGCCTTTCAATTTAAAAACTGCTTTGGCCCGTTTATTTAACAGTGTTGGTTGATAAAACTATAGGATAACATGTAGTTGATGAAACTGGATTAGCTTTTCAACCAGTTACTTAAATAGCCCAATTTTAGGGTTTTAATTACTGTTTTTCACAATAAAAAAAGCACAACTATTTTTTTCCTTTTTTTCTCAATTTGAAGTCATAGTACATTCTAGATTCTACCAGGGTACCATCATACCAACAGTGGTGTATCAAATCTACTCAAGAGAAACACAAGCAAGACAAAGATAGAAAGCTGTCTGAAGGCAACAAAAGATTTTTGCACCAAGACACTGAATGTCATGATAGATAAACATTTCTGAAGAAGTGAATTCATAAAATATCTACTCATTCAAGGGCTTTCCAATGTTGATCAGAACTTTCCTTTCCAGCCTTCCCTTCTATTCTACCAGTAACAGATCTCAGACTGCAAGTTCCCCAGCAGCTGGCCACTATAAGTGAGGTTCTATGTGCACTGAATGCCTCTCAAGGAGCAGCCAGATACCACCTCATCCAAGAAGCCCTGACTTCTTTCCCTCGTTCCTTTTTTAACCAGTTAGCAGTCATTTCCTTATGATAGTCTATCTTGTGTCACTATCTCTGTATGTATCTTTTTTTTTTTTTGACAGGCAGAGTGGACAGTGAGAGAGAGAGACAGAGAGAAAGGTCTTCCCTTGCCATTGGTTCACCCTCCAATGGCCGCCGCGGCTGGCGCGCTGCGGCCGGCGCACCACACTGATCTGATGGTAGGAACCAGGTACTTATCCTGGTCTCCCATGGGGTGCAGGGCCCAAGCACTTGGGCCATCCTCCACTGCACTCCCTGGCCACAGCAGAGAGCTGGCCTGGAAGAGGGGCAACCGGGACAGAATCCGGCGCCCCGACTGGGACTAGAACCCTGTGTGCCGGCGCCGCAAGGCGGAGGATTAGCCTAGTGAGCCGCGGCGCCAGCCTCTGTATGTATCTTATCTCTCCTATTATTCTGTTAACCTTTCTGGGGGGCAAGAACTACATATAATAGATTTTAAAGTTCCCTTTAACACTAGAAGAGAAGCTGGTCCATCCTAAATGCTAAACAACTGCCTGATATAAATTAATGGATGATAGAATTTGACAGCCTTCACTGTATAGATGAGGTGTCACCTAATAAACGATACTGACATAAGCACCATAACTAGTTTCTCTTGAGTCTTTCTTCTATACCTGTGCTGTCCAACACAGTAAACACTAAGCGTATGTGGCTGCTTAAAAATCAATCAATCAAAATTCAATTCTTCAGTTGTCGTGGCCAAATTTCAAGCATTCACAAGCTATATGCAGCTACTGTCTGCCATCCTGGACAGCACAGATTATGAACATTTCCTTTATAGAAGGTTATAATGGGCAGCATTGCTGTACTCCAAAAACAAGCTGATCTCATTAAAACAAAGTCAAGCTGTTCAGTCCTCATTTCACAGCCCTTCAGTGGCTTCCCCGCTTCCTCATAGCAAAAGGTGAAACCTTTACAATGACCTTAGATGAACTGCTTTCCTCTCCCTCTCCAGTCTATGAAGTCACCAACCAATCTCCCCACGTTCACTGCTCTACAGTTGGCTACACTGTGCATAAAACAGAATGAACATGTCCTCACCTGAGGACCTTTAACCTGTTATACCTAATAGACCCCTTTTTACATATTAATCTTTGTAACTGTTGGTCTCTCTCCATAAGACTGTAAACCCCAAAGGAGAAACTTGTGTCTGTGTTATGCTCTGCTGTAGCTCTACCTAGAATACTGTCTTGCACATATAACTAATTCACATTTGATAAATATTTGTTGAATTAACCCATTTAATTAATGAGTGTTTACACTCCATAGATAGGTAGTAAAATACCTGTGGATATCAGTCATATCATCATGACAATGCGTGAATAACTAAATAAGTAGACAGCCTTCAGTTTCTCAGAATTATTGTATTTTCTGCCATTAAAAGATAATGTTATATTCAGTAAGAACCATTTGGACTATCAGAAAGGTATTCAATTCTGCCTTTTATTGGGGAAATGATGTTGTCAATTTGCTTATCATTAATCCATTCACTTATCTGACAGAAATTTTAGGACGCTGCTTCCTTGTTTAGGAGAGGGCTAAGATCTTGGCACACAGAGAGAAAGGTAGTCTTGTGGTAGGTGTTTGGTGTACCATTTAAGCCACTGGTTGGGATGTCTGCATCAACTCTCAATTGGAGAATTGGTTTTGAGTCACAGATCTGCTCCTTATTCCAGCTTCCTGATAATGGGCACCCTGAGTGGGAGCAGGTGACGGCTCAGGTACATAGGTCCCTGCTACCCAAGAAAGGATATTCACATTGAGTTCCCAACTCCTGGCTTCAGCCTGGTCTGGTTCTGGTTGTTGCAGGTATTTGGGCAGTGAACCAATGAATGAGATCTCTCACTCTCTCTCTCTCTCTCTCTCTCTCTCTCTGCCTTTCAAACACATAAAGTGTCGTTCAGGGTGGAATGACACAATATTCCAGCATAGTCTGCTAATGCCACAGCAGAGGGAACATTAGGGGCTGTGGGAGTGGATAAGAAAGGCATCTGGAACTTGTGACACCAGACAATGATTCTCAGGAAAGGAGGCTCATAAGTGAGAAAGGAAAAGCTGTCCACTTGAGTAGTCAGTGGAGTGTGTTCAGCAGAAATAATAGAATGTTTGAAGGCAACTATGAATGAGTGAGCAGAGTACCATCAGGAGAGAGTTTTAAAATAGAATGAAATAGTAGATGTTGAATCAAGTGAATAAGGAATTAGGGTTTCCCATTTCCCTGTCCTCACATGAAGAGTCAAGGTGACTGAAAGCTGGATAAAAGCAATCCATGCTGAGGTGAGTGAGGAGGCATAGCTACAAGTGAACATGAAAGACATTCAAAATGAAATCTATTAAGTATATACCTATGTTTGGTATATATATATTATATATATTATATAGATACTTAAATGCATAGGCAATTGGTGGTCTAGAAATATTTTAGTTTAGAATAAGGGTCTACCATTTAAGCCAACAACTAGAAATGTTCTCTATGACTGAAACACTGTGGGAGTTGGAATTACAAGTGATTTTCTGATGTGTATCTCCCAGTACACATTCTATCTTCTAATAGTGATTTAAATTTATATCTATTTATTTGTATTTACTTTAAAGATGGGTGGGGGGCAATGAGGAGAAGAGAGACAGACAGATAGAGAGAGCAAGAGAAAGAGAAGCTAACAGAGACAAAGATCTTCCATCTGCTGGTTCACTTCTCAAATACTCCCAACAGCGAGGGCTGGGCCAGATCAAAGACAGGAACCAAGAATTCCATCCAGGTCTTCCACGTGGGCAGTAAGAACCAAAGTACTTGAGGGTGCATTAGTTTAGGAAGCTGGATTGGAAATGGAGGTGCTGAAATTCAAACCAGGCACTCTGATTTGGGATGTGGCTGTGCCAGGCAGAGGCTTAACCTGTTACACCATAACACTTGCCCTTGATTTTTATTTTATTTGGTATAACTATATATTTTCTGTCTAAAAGATCTATAATATATTTGTAATAAGAAATAACATAGCTGTGAATGTTTTAAAAAGTTTTTTAATTTATTTATTTTTAGTAAATATAAATTTTCAAAGTACAGTTAATGGATTACAATGGCTTTCACCCCCATAATTTCCCTCCCACCCGCACCCCTCCCATCTCCCGCTCCCTCTCCCATTCCATTCACATCAAGATTCATTTTCAATTCTCTTTTTATACAGAAGATAAATTCAGTATATATTAAGTAAAGATGTCATCAGTTTGCACCCACACAGAAACACAAAGTGTAAAATACTGTTTAAGTACTAATTATAGCATTACTTCACATTGGACAAAAAACTAAGGACAGATACCACATGAGAAGTAAGTACCCAGTGACTCCTGTTGTTGACTTAACAATTTGACACTCTTGCTTATAGCGTCAGTAATCTCCCTAGGCTCTAGTCATGAGTTGCCAAGGCTATGGAAACCTTTTGAGTTCGCTGACTTCGATCTTATTCCGACAGGGTCATAGTCAAAGTGGAAGTTCTCTCCTCCCTTCAGAGAAAGGTACCTCCTTCTTTGATGGCCCTGTTCTTTCCACTGGGATCTCACTAGCTGAGATTTTCCATTTAGGTCTTCTTCTTCTTCTTCTTTTTTTTTTTTTTTCCAGGGTGTCTTGGCTTTCCATGCCTGAAATACTCTCATGGGCTCTTCAGCCAGATCCGCATGCCTTAAGGGCTGATTCTAAGGCCAGAGTGCTATTTAGGACATCTGCCTTTCTATGAGTCTACTGTGTATCCTGTTTCCCATGATGGATCGTTCTCTCCCTTTTTATTTCTATCAGCTAGTATTAGCAGACACTAGGCTTGTTTGTGTGATCCCTTTGACTTTCAGACCTGTCAGTGTGATCAATTGTGAACTGAACTTGATCACTTGGACTAGTGAGATGGCATTGGTACATGCCACCTTGATGGGATTGTATTGGGATCAAAAGTTTTTAACTAAGGGTACTGCTTCTTCACCTAGTTAAGAAGGGATGCAGTCTCTCAAAGGAGCACAAGGACTGCGATATTTGAACTTTTCAAAAACTCCTGGATGAATGGACAAAAATGGGTTAAGAGAATGAAGTTGTTCATTCCTTCAGTAGCTGCAGATCTTAAGTGCTCTCCTTTCATTAGTAAGTGACATCAGCAGTAGAAAAATAACAATGCATTTTAGCTCTACCATTAGGGGTAAGTCCCAGTGAGCTTGTGCCGAACTGTACATCTCCTCCCTCTCTTATTCCCACTCTTATATTTAACAGGGATCAATTTTCAGTTAAATTTAAATGCCTAAGAATAATTGTGTTTTAATTAAAGAGCTCAACCAATGGTATTAAGTAGAACAAAAAAAATATTAAAAGTAACAAAATAGCAAGCTGTTCCTTGACAGTAAGGACAAGGGCTGATCAAGTCATTGTTTCTCATAGTGTCCATTTCACTTCTACAGGTTTCCTTCTAGGTGCTCAGTTAGTTGTGACTGATCAGGGAGAACATACGGTATTTGTCCCTTTGGGACTGGCTTATTTCACTCAGTATGATGTTTTACAGATTCCTCCATTTTGTTGCAAATGACCAAGTTTCATTTTTTTTTTACTGCTGTATGGTATTTTATTGTATTTTTCATTGAAACTCTCTCTCTTACTGGCAACACTCATATTTAAAAACAAATAAGTAAACAAACAATAAAAAATAAACAAGTATCAGTCCAAAGATGAGAGTTTAAATTCCTGAATATTTTTCTTAAAACTGATCAATGGACAAGGATTTCCCCAGTTCTGAAACGCTTGTGTAGTGGCCTCCTTTCCTTTATAAAGACAGTTCAAATAGAAGGCTGATTCATTTATGTTTAAACAGATTATTCTAGGGAGAAGAGATCAGTCATTAAAAATATAGGTAATGCCTGATATATAGGAAATCCTTGAAGTTAAATATAATCTTTCTTAATAAGCACTTTATTCATGTTTCTTTTAATCTTTTCTATCATGTAATATTCCATTTGACTTAATCATACTCTCAACAAAGTTGTGTTTTTCCTCCTTTTGGTTAAAGAAGACATTTAGGGGAAAATAGAATGCTTATTCATACTTTCAAAAGACTATGGTTTAGGCTAAGTCTTTAGGAATTCAGAAAATCCTGTAGAAAATATTGACAAAGCAAGGTAGCCAACTGATGCAGTTTTAACTCTATAATAGCTCAATAGCTATTTTCTGCATTAACAAATCAAGATGGCCTGAGCACGGTTTTATTATTAGAATCCTGTTAACCTTCAGGTGCAATAAAATCACAGAAAGTTTATTTTAATGTAACACTGTTTTTTTGTTTGTTTTTACTATTTGGCTTACTCAATATTAGTATTTCCACACAAACACATACACACAACAGTAGAAACTGCAATAATAAAAAATAATACTTGATGCTATTTTTAGTGCTTTAGTTTGAGCTAATTTAGTCCTCAGCAAAGAAGCACTGTTATGACCTCTGTGATAAAAAGTGATGAAACTGAGGTACTGAGAGGTGAAGAGAAGGGGTAGAAGAGCTGAAATTCTAATCCTGCCTTCTCCAGGGCCCGTGTCCTTGACCACTGTACAGGGCCAGGTTCCAAACATACTACAAAAGTTGTTCGGGTGAGCATAACTATTTTCACAATTAATGGCAGTATTAAATAACTCACAGTCTGAAATCCCATGTGCTTCCATGAGTCTTACAAGCCTTGTTCTTTGATACCTCCCTCTCGTTTCTGTGTGTGTGTGTGTGTGTGTGTGTACTGTACTTATGATATTGCATTATACCAGGGGACTTCAAAAAGTTTATAGAAATGAAATTAAAAGGTAAGTTTATGATGGTGTAAAATTTTCTTGAATTCTGTGATAGTTATTCATAATACTCATTTTCTGTGAGCTTTTTGAAGACTCCCTCATTCATATACATGCATTTGAAAAAATATTTTTACACAGATAAACTTTTCCTTTAACTTCATTTTTCTATAACTTGCCAAATTACACTCATAGTTGAAAATGTATTCACTCCACTATTCTTTTGTGTTTAAACTCTATTGTTCCTGGCTTAATATGTATCTAACATACCCCTGGTTACTATGGACTGAGCTAATACGTAAAGACTGTGCTCAGTGTGGGCTCAGGTTTTATACACCAGGGATTTATATGGAGTACTCTCTCCTACTAGACATGTGTTGATGGCATCTGTTTTACACAGTTCTCTGAAGACTGAACAGAGATATGAGCACATGGCTTCCAATTCCAGACACAAATTCCAGTAATGCTTTATCAAAATGAACTTTCTCAGAGAAAAGTTCACTAAGCCATTTCAGAACACACTTCAACATTTGTGTTGATGACTGGGTAGTCTGTGTATAAACTTCCATATATTTGGCTAGATTCTCACTTTGCAATGTTGCTTATGATTATGGGTTACATTATGAATGTTGAACTTCTAGAACTCTGACAATGAATAAAAGAGCAGGTGTTATATATGTCTAGCTATTTAATAAATATTGAAGTTCAACTAATGAGAGAATATAGATAACATAGTAAGAACCAGTTACTCAACAATTTAATTACTTCTTAAAGTATTTGAGAGAAGTCTTAAGCATCAACATTAGGCACCCTTTTATGTCATGATGCAATGTGTGCGAGCTGTGGATGTTGAGTCCACAACTTTACAACAGTTTAAACAAGATACGTGTGTGTGTGTGTGTGTGTCCTAAGAACCATATAGCTACTTTTGAAAAAAAAGAACAGAAATTACATGTTTTTTGAAAACAAATAAATAAAGGGAAGTTTTTCTATAGTCAGTGAAGACGGCTGGTTGGTGGTGGACAGCTCCCCTGCTCTCTCCTCTTCTCCCCTTGCTGTGGTTACTGCACTGTTGCAGCCTGTCATCTTTCCTCCGTGTCTTATAAAAACTGGGTCTGGCATGAGAGAGAGGTATGTAGGAAAAGGCTCCACAAATTCAACACTGATCATTCCTAAGAAAACTGAGCACTCGATTCTGCCACATTTCAATAGGTTAATTCATAATTCCGGAGCATCAGTTGTGTACCCTCTGCAAGATAATAACTACCTTTCATTGAGTGTTTACTATGTGTCAGACATCAAACATAACATCATCTAATTTAGCCTTCATGAAAATGGAAGAGTAAAATACAAGATTCTAGGGTAAAAAAGACAAAGCTAAAAGAGGACATGAAACTAAGATGTTAGTGGAGGGAGGGAATGATATTTGAATTTAGATTGTTTTGTGTTAAAGGTCTACAGTTGCTATGCACTATTATTTTCTAGGAAAAAAAACGATAGGTCAAAATAGAAAAAAACTTAAGCTGTGTCCTCTGGTCTATTTCCAAAACCAATGCTGCACATTTGAACCATTTCAAAATCTTTCTCTCCACTCTTGCATAAAGAGGCTAGATTCAATTAGAATCCATGCCAATCCAGTAAGGAAAAAAAAAAAAAACCTGCAATTTAAGTTAAAAGGGACTTGTGCTAACTGAAATTGGCTTGAACTTACATAATAATATAGAACCTCCTCAATGTTTTTAAAAATTTCCCTGTTAACCCTTGTCCTGACTGTTGATGTACAATGTAATACTTTATCCATTTTAGTATTTTTTTTGTTCTAGTTAATACTATTGGTTGAACTCTGTAATTAATACACATTTATTCTTAGGTGTTGAAATTTAACTGAAAAGTGATCCCTGTTAAATATAAGAGTGGGAATTAGAGAGCGAGGAGATGTACAATTTGGGACATGCTCAATCGGACTTGCCCCAAATGGTGGAGTTAGAAACGTGCCAGGGGATTCCAATACAATCCAATCAAGGTGGCATGTACCAATACCACCTCACTAGTCCAAGTGATCAAGTTCAGTTCACAATTGATCACACTGATAGGTCTAAGAGTCAAAGGGATCACACAAGCAAGACTAGTGTCTGCTAACTAACTGATAGAATAAAAAAGGGAGAGACAGATCCAACATGGGAAGTGGGATACACAGCAGACTCGTAGAATGGCAGATGCCCTAAACAGCACTCTGGCCTAAGAATCAGCCCTTAAGGCATTTGGATCTGGCTGAGGAGCCCATGAGAGTATTTTAGGCATGGAAAGCCAAGACACTCTGGGGAAAAAAAAAAAAAAACCTAAATGAAAGATTTCTGCAAGTGAGATCCCAATAGAAAGAATGGGCCATCAGAGGAGGAGGTACCTTTCTCTGAAGGAAGGAGAGAGCTTCCACTTTGACTATGACCTTGTGTAAATAAGATCAGAGTCAGTGAACTCGAGAGGCTTCCATAGCCTTGGAAACTCATGACTAGAGCCTAGGGAGATTTCTGATGCCATAAACAAGGGTGTCAAATTGTTAATTCAACAACGGGAGTCACTGGGTACTTACTCCTCATGTGGGATCTCTGTCCTTAGTTTGTTGTCCAATGTGAATTAATGCTATAACTAGTACTCAAACAGTATTTTACACTTTATGTTCTGTGTGGGTGCAAACTGATGAAATCTTTACTTAATATATACTAAATTGATCTTCTGTATAAAAAGAGAATTGAAAATGAATCTTGATGTGAATGGAATGGGAGAGGGAGCGGGAGATGGGAGGGGTGCGGGTGGGAGGGAAGTTATGGGGGGGAAATAACCATTGTAATCCATAAACTGTACTTTGGAAAATTATATTTACTAAATAAAAGTTTAAAAAAAAGAAGGAAATAAAAAAGAGGGGGTAACCAATAATACTTTGTACATTGTATTACTTTCCTTGTCTGTAGTGTAGTGCCATTCAATATGATGTCCAGAACACAAATGTAAAGTCTATGTCCACGGGTTTTGCTAAACAAAAATCATTATGTTAGCACCGACTTTACACAAGGGAACTTACATGCATTTTTTGAATTATATTTAGGTAACTTTTCACTTTAGTAATGTTGTGCTATTTGTGTTCTCCTAGGACATTGCTATTACCAATGAATCCTTAGCAAATGAAATTGCTCTACACATAATATGCATTAGTTATGCTTCTTTTCATAAGAAACTTTTAAAATATAAGCACAAAAAAATCCTGAAACTAAGTAGAGAAATATACAGCTCTTCTGATGCACCAATTAAAAAACATAAAAATCAAGCAATGTCAAAGCATGAAGCAAGGATCCCTTAGGACTATCAAAAAATTTGTAAAGCCTAGATCCCATCGTTTCAAATATAACTGCTTTATTATTCCTTCTTTCCCATATAGTTTCCTAGTAACTATACAAAACCTCCTCTTTGTATTTTTTCTAATTTTGTTTAAACAATGACAGAACTTTATACACTGACATTAAACAATTATCTCCCCATCAAAATGATTTTACTGTGGAAATTATAACAGCACACTGCCAATTTATCTTAGTAATGTGGAGGAGAAAAAATGCTGTTAACATTTCTAAGAGGCACAAAATTACTTTAAAAGCCAGAAAAAAACAATGGCATTGTCATTTGATGGGAGCTTTGTTTCATGTCAGAGTATAGACCTCTGCCAGTACTCAATGCTATGTAACTACTTACATTTTGATTTTCAGCAGATGTAGTCAAAGTTGACAACACTCTTCTGTGAATCATTAGAAAATATTTTCACTGAAAACATATTCTTGATTTAAAACATAAGTGGCCTCATTGGACTTTTTTTCCTTAACAGTTTGTAACAACCTGCTTTTAACTCTTCACTCTTCTCTCTTTTCTACACCACACACCAACATCTTCATCTCACTAACTAATCAGATAATGGATAATATTAAATATTGGTTTCTTATAGAAATACTCCCCTGAAAAGGGGGAGAAAAATATAGGAAGGTACCAATTTAACAGAATTAATTTCCTTCTGTTCACTAGTGCTTCATTAGGAATAATTTATATTTGCTCCAAATTAAATGGTTTACAAATATAAAGAAGAAATTATAACATAAAAATTCTAGGCCTGACACTGAAAAAAGTAACATGTATAAATTATGCCTAGAAAATATACTAGTTCGGCATAGCGAAGCCCCCTGGATGTTGATCTGCATTTAGCATGAGCCATTGTGGGAACCAGATGAGTTGAGCGGGCACTGGTCTAAACAGGAGGGAAAAGCTACAGCCATGGAGAAGTACATTCAGAGGGAATTCAGAAATTTCATGGATGGGGGTGGAAGTTTAGCAAAGCAGTTAAGTCACCACTTGGAATGTTCACATACCACACTGCAATGGCCAGGTTTAAGTTCCAGCTCCTCTGCTCCTGACTCAGCTTCCTGCTAATGCTCACACTAGAAGTAGCAGATGTCCCTTCTACTCACCAAGGAAACCCCAATAGATTTCTGGGCTCCTAGCTTTGGCCTGGCCTACCTCTAGCTACTGGAGGCTTTTGGGGAGTGAATAAGAAGATAGAAGATCTCTCTCCATTTTTCTGTCTTCCAAATAAGATGAAAATAAATAAAAAAAAAAAAACCCTTTTTAAAAGTTCACAGAGAAATAAAACTAAAAGTTAAGTTCATTTTGCATAGAAAAAAATTGAAATCCATGCAGTTTTTTCGTAATATATATTTCCATGAACTTTTTGAACATCAAATGTCTGCATGGATTTCAAAAGTTTGCACCTGATCTTTTAATTTCATTTTCCACTTTTGAAGGGTCTTCACTGTCAGCCAGAGAGAAATAATCTCTACAAGGCACAATGTTATACATTATCCTTATTATTATTATTGTACACTATACATCCTTATTGTTATTATATATTATACATTAATTCACCTGCCTACACACGCTTTATGATAGGTCTGTCAACAAAGCCAACCCTCCCACAGCAAGGACCAGTTACAGAAGGTTTCTTTCCTATGTGCTTATTTCACCAGTTTAATTTGGGGGCAAGATTTTACTAAATACAATTGTAACCTGAAAATGGTTTTTGTATGAAAGGAGCCACAGCTGGCCTTTGTTCAGAAACCAGCCTCCCTCATTCCACCATAAGGCCAGTTCAACAACGAAAATGCCCAAGTTTTTGGTGAAATTCTGGACGCTACTAATTTAGAGTCTTCCCAGTGTTTTCAAACAAGCCTTCCTTTGCATGCATGTAAAAGGAGCAATTTTAGAAGAAGACTTTGAAATAAAAAACACATGTCAGACTTAGACATCTCAACTGTTACTGCTGACAATATAAACAGAAAAGCCAACTAGGTCAAAGCAACATCAAAATACAAAGAAAGAAGTAGCAGCTGAAAAAAAGAAAACCTCAGACTCCCCAAATAAAAGGAAATTGAAACCTGTCCTGATAGTTACTCAGTGAGCAATAGTTCAACAGACTGATAACTGCTTTAATTTGGTTGTGAAAATTCGATTTAATGAAAGTCTACTGCACAGGAATCCCTTTTCCATAAGAAAAGAGGTAAGATTATTTAGAAGCAAAAAATACTGAGCATACTTGAAATAAATTAGTCTGGATAACCTCCTCACTCCAACCATACACACAGAACCAATTCAGATGGTTTGTAAAACCAGTTTGGTCACTCCTAGGGATTACACAGAGAGAAAACAAGCTCTTTATCTCATTCGTGAGACAGGGTCTATGTCTTGCACCACCCTCTCTCTTTTTTTCCAGTTCTGTTTCCTACATTTAGTAGAAAACATTTACTAGTCACTTAGTGGCTTTAACTAACTGGACCCTTCTGTGGGATCACAACGGATAGGATAAACAGAAGAAAGCAACACCAGAAACTTGGAGACACATAATATATGCAAGTAAGAGAAATCAATCCAAAAGATTTTCTAATTCCTGTTTAAGTACTGTGCTGGTAAATGAAAAATCACAAAGAGATTATCAAATGTCATAAGCCAACAATTTCCTGTATTCCTCAAAAATTGCTAATTTTCACTGAATGGAGAAACAAAACACATTTTTTTTATGTAGTGAAATCCGATTTTATACAAACCCACGTGCCCTGGGTTGAGCATTTAGCCAGAAGTTAAGGTATCACTTGGAGATGTTTGCATCCCAAATGAGAATGCTCAGGTTTGAGTCTAGGACCCAATTCTATCAGCATTCAACTGATGCACACCCTGGGAGGTAACATGTGTTGGCGCAAAAACATGGGTCCCTGGCACCCATTATGAAGACTGAGTCCCAGGCTTCTTGCTTCAACTTGGTCCTCTTCTGCTGTTGTGTATATTTTGGGAGTGAGCCAGTAAATGTAAGTTGTGTCTGTGTCTCTCTGTGTGTATGTATGTGTTTGTCTGCCTGCCTTTCATTAAGTAAAAATCATTTAAATTTAAAAGAATAATCCATATGCCCCAGTAAAAAGAATGTGTTATAGGGAATAAAACTAATAATGTAAATGATCTCAAAAAATTACAGAGCCAGTGGAATACATTAATCTTGGAAAGAATACTGAAACCTCACATTGCTTTTCAGACACTGGTGCTTATTGACTTTATCTGTGCAACACCTAAGGTCAAATGATGTTACTGGAACACTGACCTTGAGTTGTTTTTCTAGGATACTGATGGATTGTGTTTTGCCAGCCATACTTGCAGGTGGATGCCATTGTTGCTATGCCTTGTGCCTGTGAGCCATGACCTGCGTAGCTGTCAGAGGCTATAGAAGAGAAGGCTTTTTCCAGCAAACCTGAGTGACTCATTCTGGGCCCTCAAAATGCTGGCTTCCCTAATACTATTTTCTAAGCCTTGTCTTCCCGAAATCTTTTTTAGTTTTTGATAACATATGGATATCTGGGCACACGGTGGTCTTCTCTGTCCATCTTTAGAGAAACTGGGGAGAGTGTGACAGTATATCAGGAAGTTTGGAGTTCTCAGTCACAAGAGCTGCTACTGAAACCTGGATGCAGGCATTGTTTGACATTTTGCAATGTGTTGGTCAGTACTGCAGTGTGCTGGACAGCCCTGCATAACAAAGTTTTGGGCCTTCCAAATCTGGTACAGAAACACGGGTGAGTCATCTAGATTCCAATCACATTACACATGATACACACACACACACACACACACTCCTGTTACCTCTATACCATAGTCCATAGTTTTCATCATTGACATTCTTTACAATACATAAACAATAATTAATGAGAAACACAGGCTAATAACTACCCAAACAGCACACATGTAACATAATGGTTAGAATACCTAAACGTCAATGTATCAGTTCCAACAGCCTTTTAATGTCTTCCATTCTATGTCAGACATGGTGCTCCTGTCTGAAGCTAGCCGTCTTCACTACAACAGCTGCTGCATTGAGGGTGTGGTGCATCTGCCTTGGCATTCTGCCAAACCACATTAATCACTTTTTCCTAGGCACTGGTATGATATCTACCAGCCCCAATAGTTGGGACTTCAGATTCTCCATCTGAAGAATAGGAAAATGAGACAATGGGTAACAAAAGAGGAATAAATAATATAGTATAGTATCACTTCAGACTTTGTGGGTTCTTGAAAATATGACATTTTTAAGTTATAAGTTTATTTTTTTAATTTTGAAAGATGGCATTACTTTTGAGAGGTATGGAATTTCTAGAAACTATTCCCATGACAGAGTACAACAGAGGAGCTTTCTGTTTAAATCAAGCCTAAGAACCAGAACAAGAATTTCCTAAGTGGTCTTTAGTTTCAAGGAGCATTTTTACATGGTATGACACTTTAAAGATAAAAGTGCAATGTCCCATTATAAAAGAAATACTAAAAACAGAAATGAGGAAGAAAATGAAGAGAAGGAAGGAAGCAATGGAAAAAGATTTACTGTTAAACTTTTTCTCATAAGTTTTGGTAATGGCATGATAACTTCAATTAGGGCAATCATAAAATGTATCAGGTAAACCAGGTTTTTTCAAAAGCAAAGTGTTTCTAATCAAAGAAACTCTGGGGCAGCAAGTGTAAATTGGGACTATACTTGGGGCAAGCTATACTACAGTACACTTGTCAGCACTATCATATGCCTATCTGTAACAAGAGCAGTCATTTACATTCACTCAGTACATGGCAGGTATTTCTCTAAATGCTAGCTTTCCACATATTACTCCATATAAAATTTTGGAATATGCATGCAGTAATAGCAAACAGGAAGACAGCATTCCAGAAAACTCCAGGACACCTAGATTTGTTATCAAGCTTTCCCCTTTCTCTGTATTTCTCAAATCTATGTGGATGAAGTCTGTTAGACAATCAAATAGGTGGGGCCCTGGAATTTAATTATAATTAAAGTATTTTTAAAAATCAAGCTTACATTCTCCCAACCATTTTTGTTTTTAAGGAAAGCAAGGTTTAATTTAAGGTAGATGAATTTTGAGGATATAAGGACAGTTACTTGGCACAGTAAGCATGCCCAAAAGACATCAAGTATCAGGTGATGGAAATTCATAAACACATGAACAAAGAATCCATTCATCCACTGGCTTATTGAAAAGCAAATGAGAACATTGTGTAGGTTGCTAAGACAACTGAAATGTGATGATTAAATGTGAGATAATGAACAGAATCTCCATAGCTTCAGAAGGCGAAATGTTGGAATTGCTACTAAGTCCTCACCTAAATTATGGCTGAAACTTTTAAGAGCTTTATTTTCTAAACAAAGTTAGTTCTGTTTATGAAGAAGCTTGAAGCTGGAAGCAGGTCTTTAGCCTAGCAGATGAGATGCCCGCCTCTCACATTAGAGTGCCGAGTCAGGTTTCTAGGTCAGGCTCCTGAGTCCAGTTTCCTGCCAGTGCAGACCATGGGAGGCAGGGGTCATAGCTCAAGTTATTATGTTCCTGCCACCCATATGGGAGATCTGGATTGCGTTGCTGGCCCCTGGTTTCAGCTCCCAGGCTACCTACAGACATTTGAGGGATGAACCACCAGTGGGAGCTCTGTCTCTGTCTCAAATAATTTTTAAAAAAATAAGCCTGAAAAGTTCAGTCATGAGAGAGCGCTGGTCTTGCAGGATATGTGCAGTGTAGCAAAAAGAAATGTTCCTGGCTGGGGAATAATTCCATCTTCAAGAGGTTTATCAACCACTTATCAACAAGGCAACTCTTAAGAGATTCCTATCAATCAGACAAGAAAAACTGATTAACAAAATGCCAAGTAAATATCTCCAAAATACGGTGAAGACTAGGAATAACGACTTTTTCTAAATGGTTGCTGTATTAATTTTAAAATGCTGGGCTCACTCCATTCTAGCCACACTGTCTTCCCACTGCTGCTGTCCTCCCACATGCCCTGCAGGCTTCTGCTCAGAAGTGTGTGCACTGGTTAATGCCCAATGGAACATACGTCCTCCAGCCCATAGCTGGGTTTACTCCTTCATTTCCTTCTCATTTTCATTCAAATGTCACCCAATGTGAAATCACAGCATATTCCCTAACAACACCCTTGTTCTCTTTTCATATTTCCTAGTGCCTTTTAATATTCTCCATTATCACATACACTCCTGTTTTTTCACTGAATATCTCTAAAACTCAGTGCCTGGCACATAGTAGATGCCCAAAAAATAGAGACTTTAAGAGAAGTAAAAAGTGTTCCTGTAATTGAACTGTTGAAAGGAAAACTGCCAGATGCCCTTATTTCTTCCCATCTTAGTTCAACATGAAGTGGGACCCCCAAAACTTTCATATTTCTATTCACACTGGGTCTAGAACGTAGTACAATAAAGAGGTTCTAAATCTAGAATAACAGTAAAGATATACACAGCTCAATAACTCCTAAACAAACACCAGTCAACTAAGTTGCTATGGTTCCAATATGTTTGAAGTATGTCCTACAACACACCAGTGTTGGAAACTTAGTCCTCAGTGTGGCAGAACCTTGAAGAAGTGGAGCTTAGTGAGCAGGGGTTGGGTAACCGAGTCATTGAGGTGCTGCTCATGGAACGAATTAATGTAGTTCTTGTGGGAACCTGGTTAGTTTTCTTCAGAAGGTTGCTATAAAAGAGCAAGCAAGGTGGGTGTTGTAGTGCACTGGGTTGAACCATCACTTGGCTTGCCAACATCCTATTATATGAGTGTTTGGTTGGAGTCCTGGCTCCTGCACCTCTGAGCCAGCTTCCTGCTAATGCAGCTGCCGAGTACCAGGTGATGATCCACATATTTGGGTTCCTGCCACCCACATGGAAGACACTGATGGAATTCTAGGCTACTAGCTTTGAGTTGATCTAGCCCTGGCTGTCGTAGGCATCTGGGGTAGTGAACAAGTAGATGCAGGATCTTTTGACTCTTGGTCTCTCCCTCTTTGTCACTCTACCTTTCAAATAAAGATGTCTTTTTTAAAAAAAGAGCAAGCTAGTATCTGGCTTCCTGTCTCACCATGTGTGCTTTTCTCTCTCTCCCTCTCTCTCTCTCTCTCTCTCTCTCTCACACACACACACACACACACACACTCCTCCATGAATCCACCTACCCTGATGTGACACAGCCAGCAGTGCTCTTGCCAGAGCTGGCACCCTGTTGTTTCTACATTCCATATCCAATACTGTGAGCTAAATAAGTTTCATTTATTATAAATTCCCCAGCTTAGCTGTTTCATGATAGTAACAGAACATAAATTATCACAATGGTGTACATCCAGAAAGGGTCACAACCCCATGCACAAATTTAATTATCCTCATGATGAAAACTCAAGTTTTGTCTTAGCTACTTTGGTCCTTGGATAAAACTGCCAAACAGATGCTAGTTTATGTGATTTATTAATCTCAGCAAATTAATTCAAAGCACCTAGTAGTCTCTTAAAGATGTTTCCTAAAGATTTCAAAGATGCTCAGCTCACTGCAGGAAAGGCTGATCAAGAACACAGTCATTTTCTGGAATTAATACTAATACATGCAGGGATTAAGGCATTTTTCATATCTACAGAATAATGCACACATTGAGGAAGAAGAGACCAGATCCCACTACCATGCCTATTCCAGGCCAAATCTATTATTTCATGCCTGACATACATGTATTTGTTCTTAAGATAAAAAGAAAGAACTATCTAGCATTAAATTTGGAAAATGTGTTGAAATCATAAATACTTGTGTGTGATGCCTTCCCCAAATAACCACAATTAGCAAATGTCTTTGAGGCCTTTTAAGAAAGTCTCATAGCTAGTTTCCCTGCTTCCAAGCATCTGTGCCATGGCTGATCTGTCATCAAAAGCACAATTTTAAATTACCTAATGAGAAATCCATTGATGACCTTTTGGCGATTATAACAGAACTTGTTAAAACTTCAAATTTGGGCTGTAGATTATTGACTGCTGATTATATTTGAGAATTTTCTCAGATTCCAAAACTGCACACTATTTTTAGCAAAATTATTCTCAGGAAAAAAGATTAAGCTATATTAATCAGATAACCTAACAGTAGATTATTCACAGAAAATGCAGCAAAAGCAATCTGTGTTTAGACTGGTATTTCAGCACAGAAGATAAAACTGGATCCACTGAATAACAACTGGACACCTTAGGGATAAGTACAGAAAAGTAAAAATTGGCTGAAGCATTCACACAGAGTGAAATGGAGCTCCTCTTGCTATGAAGTTTGGATGCCATGCTAGACAAAGGTCTGCCTCAACCTACTTTCCAGATCATAGTACCTAAATGCTTGACCTGTACAATCAAGCTCTAAAGTCTACAAAATAGTGAATGGATGATCATTGAGTTAAATCTAGGGAAGGGAAAGCACATTTTCCATTTCCTTAATATATGCAGGATTATGCAAAAAGGAAAATAGCAGGTGTTGGACACAACACATAGGTTATATAAATATATTGTGGGAAAGAAAGTGGTAGAAAGCAAAGGGCATTTGTTGGGTTATTTTCTCGGTATCACTTTCTTGGAAGTTCTTCTCACTCCACGCCCCATATGTTCCCAGATGTGGCTCCTGAAAGTTACATTTGTGTGTTGTGACCCCGCCTCTCTGATTACATTCCCATCCCTAGAAATACATTACGAGATAAAGAAGAAAGGAGATTCTATGGTCTATGAAGCAAATGAGATAAAACATATAAAATTAGAAGCAGAATTAACATGGGGATTTTCTTCCAATTCTGGGGCTGGAGAAAAAATAAGTAGGTGATCAGTCAGTCCTTACCCAGAGACAGCAAGACACTGAAGGAGCAAAGCAGAGGGAACAGGGATGGACAAGAGATGGACACAAAGGCAGTCCCTGCCTCCCACACCATTCCAGAGCCAAGTTCTCTAAGCGATAGTACCTTTGTTTACTAACAACAAAATACCAAAACAACAAAACAGCAAGACCTTCTCTTTCTGCTTCAAAGAGCTCACATGTGCAGCTGCAAACAATAAAAGTCTGAACTTTTGTGAAACAAGTAGTCACAATTTGTGTTACTTTACTTATTTCCCAGTCCTCCCTACCATTTGTCCCAGCTGAATCAAGCAGGACTATTTGCATTTCCAAATCACATCTTTCAGAATCTGGTGAGCACAGCATCACTGCAAGCCACATGATAAGATATGAAGGGAGTGTTCATGAAAAGGTATGAACTGAAAAGGAAGCAGAGAGTTCAAGAATAAAACCTAGGCATCGAAAGGCAGCGATTTTTGTAAGGAAGAGGCCTTTCTTTCTTTAGTCATAATCATCCTTCTCCTTCCATGGGTTTAACTATTAGTCTTGTTCAATGTAAACACATAAAAAGCAACAGTTCTGTGAGCAACAATGCACCAAGGCCTTTTATTGGTGCTATTCTCCTATGCGCATACACCTATCAAATAATTAAATCTAGAGCGAGAAATACACAGAAAAGTCCACAAGTATATATAAGGGTGCTTCAAAAAGTTTGTGGAAGTGGAATTAAAAGGATGAGTTTATTTTGATGTCAAAAAGATTTTGAAATCCATTCACAGTTTTCATAACACTAATTTTCCATGCATTGTAGAAAAAATTTTAGCACGACAAACATATTTTACGCAAAGTTTAATTCATTCTTTTAATTTTGTTTTTCCATAGACTTTTTGAAGTATGCTCATAGGTAGCACTGACCTATGCTGGTCAATAGAATAAATCAGCAGGAGTTTTCAATGACACAGGAAATGACTGACCAGACTCCTGTGTGATAAGACATCTAAGGTCTTGCTGCTAAAAAGCAGCAAGATATACCAAGCTACTGAGGACAAGATTAACAGCTAAACAGAACACATAATTCATCCAGGTTCACCGACCCAGCTGCATGGACATCTGCAGGAATCTGTCAGCACATCCAGAAAAGGCAAAATGGATTAAGGAAACCTCTAGTGTGGATGCTAGCCAAAATTAAGAAGACAGCAAAGAGGCATCCACATGAGGCCAGACAAAGCACTCTACAAATTGGGAGGGAAAAGATTAAGCTATAATATGACTCACATTAATGAGATCACAGGAGAATGAAATCACACTCAGGATAGTTAGCTCACTAAGCTACTATTACTCATCTATCATTTTCAGGGGAAGTATTCCTTAAACCTTGAAAGAGGTGATTTTAAATAACTAATAAAAGTTACTTATTACTTTGCAATGTGGTAATTTGTTCCTTCACTGGTCCAAAAGCTGGGATATGCTAATAATCTAGGTCCAAGAGATGCTTATATAATTTCACAGTCTGTATAGCTGGATGGTATTACTGAGAGAATCTAACTTTATAGAAACTACATCCTGAAATTTTCAAGAAGGAGGAACTGCCAACTTGGCATTATGAATTTTAAATATTACTTATTTAGAAGGAGAGAGAGATCCTATCCACAGCTTCACTCCCCAAACACCCACAATGGGAGCTGCGAACCCAATACAGGTCTTTCACATTGGTAACTGGAACTTCATTACCTGAGTTATCATTGCTTCCTTCTTGGTCCTGCATGAGCCAGAAGCTACAGTCAGGAGCCAGAACACTCTGATGTGTATATCTTAACCAGCATCTTAACCACCATGCTAAATGCCTACCCCTGGAAGTGTGGTTTTAGTGCCTCATGGGGGCAGAAATTGGGGTGATTGGACCTCTGATTTGACATAGAAAAACACTATGCCTGTTTTCCCGAAGAAGCCCTCAGCTTTCCCTACTATGAAAGCAATGTACCATTTAATTTTTAGACAGGCAATTATACTCAGATAAACACTTTGGTCTTCTGAAAACATTGTAATAATTATTTCATTAGCAAAAAAGGATTATAATACCTTTAACATTAATAAACCATGACAATTTACATAAGATGAATTATTACATTTCTTAACCATTTACACTGTAAATCTTGAATAAACTTTCTGAGGATCACTTCAACCTTTTATTTGAAACTGAAATTAATTCCAATGCTTCCTTAAAAGTACAAGAGTCATTCTGCCTTTCTCTTTGCAACTGTAGCATGAGTAAAGACATGAGCAAAAAGACATAGCCCAAGGCCTTTCCTGATTTCAGACAACCATTAAGTTCTCAGCAAACTCAATTTCTTTAACTTAGGAAGTGGGAAAGAGTCAACCCTCACCATTACCCACAGAATCTGTTTTTATGCTGTTCCATATGGAAAAACTATCATCTTAGCTCATATGTACCATAAGTACTTCCTGTATTTTAATATTGTCCCTTAGATCTCCTTACTGTATTCAACTGGTGGTACTATGGCTAGGATGAGACAAAGCTACTACAGAGAGAAAGCCGTTATAATTCCTACAATTTCTTTCATAGTCCATTTTCATCAAAATCCATATTTCCACTCACTCCTTAGTGAACAGAACAAGTCTAAAATAACGTTGCCTTGTTTGTGTTTTATTTCCTTTCTATGATGCTTCTTCGCTCTATTCTTGGTGAAAATGCTCTCAAAGAGATCCCAAAGAGAAAAGGCAAAGAAATAGAAGCAGAAGATGGCCAAAAAAAAAAAAAAAAGCCCCCCAAACAAACAAAAAAACCCATTCAGGTACTTGGAGATATTTATGAAGAATGCAATCAAAGAATGCCATCAATTATTTCCTCATCTCATACCAGAGATAAAAGGACCTAAAGTCAATTTTAAAACATGTGAGATGCATGAACATTTTCACTACAAAATCACTTGTCCAGGGGCTCATTAAAAATTAAAATCATATATTTTCAAGAATGACTCAAATGAAGCACAAAGTTACACAAATAAATTCACTAAGAATATAGAGAAATAAACAACAAGATAATGTTTCAGTTCATAATTTAAGACATTCTATCAAGTAACAGCTTTAATTTCAGAGTAAGGTAAAACATGAGGAAAATATACATTTTCATTTTCTCATGTACCCATTTTAGGAGTACTCTAGCTTTAGAGGCCATGGTCAAAAACAATATATTCAGAACACAGCAACACAGAAGAAAGCAAAGAGAAAAGAAATGGACATAAGGAATGTCAATTTTCATACACAACACCTTAAATGCCATATGACATCAAGTTTCACAGTTTTCAGGAACAGAAAGTGCTGTCCCTGATGGCTGGCTTTCAATATATACACATGTTATTATTTCCAAAATGACAGTTGTGCCTTATATACATTGCATGGGTTTGTAAATTCTTTTTCCTGATCTATTAGTTACACATGCAGCCCAAGTATTTCTTTTGCAAAGAGGAATGAAGGCCAAGCAAGACAAAGAATTTGCTGATACATACGTCACTTCCACAATTCTCTGTCAAAGTCTCCACACCCATTTTAATTACTTCCGTACTGGAAAAACACTTCCCATCTACATTTTTTCTGATCAACCCAAATCCAAAACCAACACTCTATAAAGATAGCTAAATAAATGAACGATACTTTCTTTAGGTTCCAAGTGAGGCAGCATTTTCTAACAGTGTCTCCAGTTCACATTTTGTGCTGATATGGCATTTCATTTTAAGCACCAGCCTTTACTTCAGATTTGTTCAGAAAAAAATCACTTAGCCTCCGGCTTTAAATCTCAATTTCTTGCTCTCCTTCCTTCTTTTCCTATACAGACACACACACAAACACACACACGAAAACACACACACACACAAAGGGTGGGAAGGTGGGTGAGAGAAAATGAATGTGTGTGATTCTTTTTAAATTATTTAGTTTTATTTTGTTTGAAAAGCAGACAGAAGAAGACAGATAGAAAAAGATCTTTTATTTGCTGGTTCACTCCCCAAATGCCTGCTAGGTTAGGCCAAAGCCAGGAGTCCAGAGTTCAATCCCAGTCTCCCACATGAGTGGCAGAAACCTAACCACTAGAACCATCATCTGCTGCTTTCCAGTGTGCATATGATCAGCTGGATCAGTAGCCGAGGAGCCAGGACTTGAACTGGGCACTCTGATATGAGATGTAGGCTTCCAATACGGTATCGAACGCCTGGCCCTGTGATTCTTTATAAGCAAAAACAAATGTACTCAGATACAAATCTGCAAAAGTGATGCTGCTAAGAATCTCTAACAAAGGTAAACTTGCTTGTTGGTGCTTTATTTATTTATTTTTTTGATAGGTTATAAAAATTGACCTTGGTAGATACATTAATACATACTATTTTAAGCAATACTTGATTCAATGCCTATTTGGTAAGTTCTTGTATCCTTTTTGGGCCACACTTTCTTCAGCATAATTTTTTCTCTTCTTCATGTTCCATTACTTCATTAGCTAAGTGCTGGTTTTAGCACTCAGTGACCTGTTAATGGTAAATAAATGCAGGATCCAAGACTAGCTACATCTCTGTGATACTGACATGGACTAGACAGTGGGGACTGGCCATTGTACCATTAGTCACAGTAGGAGTTCAGTTGCTACCCAGGTGCCCAGGGTTGCCCTGAACCAATAAATGACTTCATCTTGCAAGTTTTTCCATCTCATATTTTAATAAGGATTATTTAGTTTGCTGCTTGTTTTTGGTATTGAATAGAGTTCTTATAAACTGAGTTGCCTAATTTTATGCATTTTCACTAAAGTTTAGGAAATGTTAGAAGCAGCTAACCCACGGTAACCAACCACTGATTTGTAGGAACTCTAGTCATTTTTCAATTTATGGGGATATATAATCAAATAATAAAATATATTTTATTTTTAAAGACTTACTTATTTATTTGAAAGAGTTCCAAAGAAAGGAAGAGACAGAGAAGGAGATCTTCCATCCAGTGGTTCACTGCACAAATGGCCACAACGGCTATGGCGGGGCCAGATGGAGGCCAATAGCTTCTTCCAGGTCTCCCACGTGGGCAGCAGGGGCCCAAACAACTGGGTCACTTTCCATTGCTTTCTCAGGCCATTAGCACGGAGCTCAATTGGAAATGGAACAGCCAGGACTTGAACTGCCAATATGGGATGCTGGTGCCACAGGAGGTGGCTTTACTTGTTATGCTACTATGCCAGCCCCAGTAAAACACATTTTAAAGAGTCTTTAAAAACAGCCTTTTCATCTTAAAAATAAATTGTACTTCTAAGGCCACATGGTCTGGAATTTTTCTAAATAAAAAAGAACAATCTACTTCCAGACTTCAACACACTGAACCCCAAACATTTCTGTTTCTTCTCTAATTTATTGATACCTCTTGTGAACACTGAGTCAGTTTGGTAGCTTTCTGCTTGTTTAATATTTACATAAGTGTCATATTATCTGTCCAATAATACTAAGGGAATGACCTTAAGGGTAAAAAATATGATATAAAATATTACTATTACAGATGTTTTTCCTATTAACCCTCAAGGCACATTACTTGTAAAGATTGTATACTTAGTTAGATAATCCTTGCAAAGCAAATCATGGATAAGTAGCTCAGAGAGGTCAGGAAAATGACTGAAAGGAAGTGCCTATATGGAACAGAGGCCCAGTCTTCCTTTCTCTGCACACAATCTAGAATTACACTGCTTGGCAGAAAAAAAAATGCAATGGTTCATCCATTTCCTAAAGCTCCAATGAGCTAAAATTATTTGTTTCCACTTTGATAGCTAATTATAAAGAACAAAGATCAAATATCAAAAATTCTATATCATATTGTACGTTCTTAATGATTCAAAGGGAAAGACAGTACACTCATTTTAATGTAGGATATTTAAGAGTCAATGAAAGGGTTATCACACTGCAAAAAAGATACACAGGAAGAGCTTCTAAAACTGTATATGGACTTCATATAATATTAACTTTCTCTCCAAATGGAAAACATGGTAGCAATGAACTCTGAACTTAGATCCTCATTGTTTTATTGTACCAAGAAAAACACTACTGCTACATTCATATACACCTACATACATTCATATGCTGGAACTAATAGAACAAAACAAAGACCTATCTCACAATTAAATACAACTTTCTTAATGTAACAGATTAAGTCATATCATTAATAACATACCAAGAAGATATGAGTACTAGTGACACGGTATCTACAATACTTTTATTGTGCTTTTAAAATTGAGGCCTGGATTTTTAAATGAAAGCAATGAAAATATATAGACCTAAAAAAAACCTGTTGAGTATCTGGTCCAAACAGAACCAACTAAATGGTACTAAATTCCTGTATTAATTGTGTTTATCACATTAATTAATCATTTCTAAAAGCTCCAAATAATCAATAAGATAATGCCAAGTTTATGTTGAGTTTTCTCATTTGATAGCACTCTCAAAAATCTAGTAATGTTTGACTAGAACGGAAAACAAATATACTTCCGTTTTTGGTAAACACAGATTTGAGTTATTCAGTGTCTGGCAGAATTTCATCTGTGAATACATTTTAAGAAGAGATTAGGATGAAAAATTAAGATGAACTTAAAATAATGAATGATAAGAGAGTATCTTTTCAAGTACTTCCAGAGATGTGTATGCTATTGTTCTTTAAAACTCATTCAATCACAGTCCTTTTTACTTCTGTTAGGACTGATGGTGCCCTAGCCAGTACCATAAACCATTTCCATACAGAAAACTTCTTAAGGAAAATCATGGTTCAAGTCTCTTGTATCCAGTACACAGTATAACATCTTGCTAATTCCCTAAAATTGAAATTTTTCTTAATGAAGTCCTAGTCTTTATTTTACTGTACCTGGAATTCTGAGGTTCTGAAACATCGGATTCTGTGCACGTTTTCTTTACCTGCAAGAAAAGAGTACAAGTTATTCTCATATGAAAACACAACTTTCTCATGTAGGCTCAGGCACTTGTTAAATCTGAAGTGCACAGAGCTCTGCTCACCATGATCTCTATAATATACTCCCCATATTTTACAGCAACAGCACGTGGTACTAAATAGCAGATTTCATTATTATCCCATGAACAGCTGCCAAATGCACTTCCCTGGACTCTGTAAGTATGTAAAATGTTCAGCTAAAATAGCTGGGGCTAGCCTTACTAGGAACAAAGAAACCAAAGAACCATGTTTCCCACTTAGGAACTAGAAAGCCATACTGTTCTGTCTACCAAGAAGTGTTTTTCCAATTGATGCTGCTCTGTCTCCTACTAAAGCACACAATAATAAACACCAGGCTCTGGGGCAGAGCACAGTGTTAGCTAAAACACTCATATATTAATTTTCATCTTCTCAATCCAGTCACTGTGTGTTTTATATATGTCTCAGCATATCAATTAAGTTTAGGCATTGCTTATAGAAGTCTCACATATATTTGCAGTGTATTTCACAGACCATATTTCAATTTTGTGGTTTTAACTCACAAAAGGTTAAGGAATGAGAACAACTTTTTCCTTCGGGGACACACTATCCATTTCTGGACAGAAGTAGGAGGTACATCCTTTAAGATAAGGGAGAGCACAAATCTACCACCTTTCACAATTCGACTTCCAGCATAGAAGTTCGTCTGATTAAAATGGCCCTGAAAGTGTGCTTTCTGCAGAATATTCAGTTGACATAGAAAATGTACAAAGTACATTTACAGGTCCACTGTATGTGTACATACTGCAGCTCCCTGCCTATGCCCTACCTTGGCTTGGAAGTGGAAAAAAAAAAAAAAACAACTATGTATTGTCTTTCAATTCCAAGCCTACATTTTTATAATCTGGGAAATCAATTGTTTCCCTGATTTACTGTATTCTCTTTCACATTCTGTGTGTACACTGACACAGTATAAAAATAAAATTTAGCAAAGAGATTGTCATCTTGCCCTATTACGTAATGCCTTCTATGCCCTTCATATGGCACTCAGCACCATGGGATGGAGAGGTAAAGAAGTATTTATAAGAGTAATTAGGGGAAAACAAAGAAGCAAAGAAAAGGAAATGGAGGGAATATTTTCCTTAAGATGCAAACAGAAAATTCACTCAATTCTTTTGTCTGTTAAAAACTTGTCCAAGAAAAATAAGAAAAAGGACACCAGAAAAAAAAAAAAAAAACTTCTTCCTTCCCACTGGCTCATTTCAATGATTTATCACCATATAAACATATCTCAAAATCTCTGTAGAAAAATGGAGTTAAAAGATAAGCTTATGTTGGTGCAAAAATATTTTAATCAATGCACTTTTTTATAATATGTATTTTTTCCTTGAACTCTCTGAAGACCTCATGTACATATGCTTTCATAAGAATTGAAATGAAATGGACACTATGAGAAACAGTGACTTGATCAGCCCTTGTCCTGACTGTTGATGAACAACTTAATATTTTACCCCTTTTAGTATTTTTTTGTCCTACTTAATACTATTGGTTGAACTCTGTAATTAACACACAATTATTCTTAGGCGTTTAACTGAAAAATGAGCTCTGTTAAATATAAGAGTGGGAATAAGAGAGCGAGGAGATGTACAATTTGGGACATGCTCAAGCTGACTTGCCCCAAACGGTAGAGTTAAAAACGTGCCAGGGGATTCCAATCCAATCCAATCCAATCAAGGTGGCATGTACCAATGCCATCTCACTAGTCCAAGTGATCAGTTTCAGTTCACAACTGATCATACTGATAGGTCTAAGAGTCAAAGAGATCACGTAAACAAGACTAGTGTCTGCTAATACTAGCTGATAGAATTAAGGAGAGAATGATCCAACATGAGAAGTGGGATACACAGCAGGCTCATAGAATGGCAGATGCCCTAAACAGCACTCTGGCCTCAGAATTAGCTCCTTAAGGCATTCGGATCTGGCTGAAGAGCCCATGAGAGTATTTTAGGCATGGAAAGCCAAGACACTCTGGAAAAAACAAAACAAAAAAAAACAAAAACAAAAACAAACAAAAAAAAACCCTAAATGAAAGATCTCTGCAAGTGAGATCCCAGTGGAAAGAACGGGCCATCAAAGAAGGAGGTACCTTTCTCTGAAGGGAGGAGAGAACTTCCACTTTGACTATGGCCTTTTTGAAATAAGATCGGATTCGGCGAAGTCAAAAGGCTTCCATTAGCCTTGGCAACTCATGACAAGAGGCTAGGGTGATTACTGATGCCATAAACAAGAGTGTCAATTTGTTAAGTCAACAACAGGAGTCACCGTGCACTTATTCCTCATGTAGGATCTCTGTCCTTAATGTGTTGTTCAATGTGAATTAATGCTATAACTAGTACTCAAACAGTATTTTTCACTTTGTGTCTGTGTGGGTGCAAACTGTTGAAATCTTTACTTAAAATATACTAAATTGATCTTCCGTATATAAAGATAATTGAAAATGAATCTTGATGTGAATGGAATGGGAGAGGGAGTGGGAGATGGGAGGGTTGCGGGTGAGAGGGAAGTTATGGGGGTGGGGGAATAGCCATTGTAATCCATAAACTATACTTTGGAAATTTATATTTATTAAATAAAAGTTAAAAAAATAAAAAAAGAATTTTACACTGAAATTAATTCCACTTTCCATAAATCTTTGGAATACTCTCCTACATGACCTACCCAATAAACACAGAGAGATTACTCCAAAGTGAATATGCCTTTCCTCAATACCAGGATGACCTGCTCCTGGGACTGACGGGAGAAATCTCCAGGCCAACACAGGCAAAGCCGACTGACTCCCAACAACAACCAGGAAAGATTACTGTAGTTTAAAAACAATGTATTCTTTCTCTAATATCCATAGCTTACTAATGCTTGCTCTCCAAACAATTTGCCAGGGGAGGTCTTGTTATTTTAATTTACTCTCAAAGCAGTAACTGTAATCGCAGAGAACAGATCTATTGGCTTTTTGCTCTCTTGCACCCATAGAATCCCAAGCTATAACTTATGTTTAATAAGCCCATGATGAAAGGATGAATTAGATATTCTTCTAGATATGGCTAGATTTACGCATTCATCAAAGAGGGTTTTTAAGTGTTTCACTGGTTTACGGTCATGACAAAAGAATGAGTATTTCACACTCATGAGGTTCTTCAGAGAAACCGTGATAGCAAGCAAGTATACATGAAAAGAACTCAGAATTTAACCTTTGGGCAAAGAAGAACATTTAAGTGTTTTAGGAAGCAAAATAAGTAGAGATGGTACAGAAGAAAATGCGGAAGGTGGGAGCAGATGATGGCTGACAAACAAGAACCTAATGCAGCCACAGAGAACACAAATTGTGACAGCAGACATCATGGATCATTACACCGTCAGGCTTGACGGATGCTTCCCAAATACTAGTTTGCTAAGTGAATCATTAAGTCTACCAGTGAGAGATGGCGAAGACATGAATTAAGGCAAGAAGGTACAGGAGAAATGAGAGGATGTTTTCCAACAAATATTTTTGAGACAGAATTAACAGAATATCATAACTGATTGAAGCCAAGTATTAAATGGACTATGATGTGACCTTTTTATCTGTCCTTGAAAAGAAATTTTTAACAGACCCAAGACAAAGAGAACATTATTTTATTGCTCTTCAGATTTCTTTAGGACTTCATCTTATTTCTGAAATAATGAAGAAAAGTTAAATGAATCATTAAGAAACTTAAAAAGTCATGAGCACAGAAATTAGAAGTCAAATGGAAAATTTCTACCTAATTTGAACATATTATCCAATTTTTCATATTAATGGAACTTCATTATATGGCAACTGTTGAATCATGTATAGAAGAAAGAATATTCTAACAGGATACACAAATCTTTTGTCTTCAGTGACTATCAACTTAACTTCTGAATTTATTTTGACTAAAATGGAAACAAGCAGGCCAAGAAATGTAGAATTTTCTACATATAATTTCAATTCAAATCTTTTTAAGAATGTTTATTTATCTGAGAGGAAAAGAGACAGAGACAGAGAGAGAGTACATTCACCATCTGCTAATTTACTTGCCAAATGCCCTGGAGCCAGGAAATCAATCCAGTTGTCCTTGATTATTTGCTGCTTCCCAGTTTATGTATTAGCAGGAAGCTGGAATTGTGAGCGGAGCTGGGTATCAAACTCAGGTATTCAGTGGTGCCTTAATCAGTGCGCCAAACCCCTAATTCCAAATTCTTTTAGTTTTCATAAGACACACAAGAAAGTGAAAAAGACATACAGTCTCACGTGCATTTAACTGACTGAAATAGAGTACATTTAACCTACTTAATGTCTATCAGGGAAATTATAAAAGTTCATACAAATTTCAAAGCATGATGAAAAACAAGTTATTTTAAGAAAAGTAGCTATTAGTATTCAATGAACATGTAAATATCAAGAAAGGAAATTTTTGGACAAAGAAATGAATGCATAACAGATAAATTATTTGTGTCTATTATATGCCAACAATGTTCAAGTGGATATTATTTTTCCAATTCCCATGTGATTATACGGAGATTTAGAAAGGTGAACCTGCAAAGGAATTTGTATACATACTTCAAATTCAGATCTTTGACGGCATTTTAACCAGTAGAAGCTAAGAACTTCAAGCAATTCAACAAAACAGCCACTAGCCACATGTGGCTATTAAAGTGAAATGTTGCAGGTCTGAATTGAGATGTGGTCTAAGTACAAAAGGCATGCTCTGTTGAAAAGTGTGTGAATAAAGGAAAGTAAGATCTCTCAGCATCTTTTACATTGAGAAACAAAATGATATTTTGGATGTACCAGACTAAATAAAATAATTTCCTCTGTTTCTTTTTACTTTTCTAATGCGGTCACTTAGAAATTTAAAGTACAATGGCACTTGCATCATTTTTCCATTGACCAGCACTAACCCAGAGGAAGAGACAGTCAATAAATAAGTAAGCTGACAAACAAAGAGGATGGTGTCAGCAAGGCTAAGTTCTGAGAAGGAAACAAAACAGAACAAAGGACCAGAGAAGACTGGCTAACAATATTACATTACATAGAAAATTTAAAAATATCATTTTTTTGAAATCCTCTCAAATTTTTAAGGCTGCATTTACATGAGTAACATAAAATGTACTTAAATAAAGTATCAAGAATGTGGGATTTGTTTCTGAAAATAATGCCAGCCTCCAATATCTGAAAAATATATGTACAAAATATAATACTCTCTAGAATGTTTTGCACCATGACTATTATATTCACATATAAAAATCAACCTTAATCTTTTTCAAATTTTCTAACCACTGCGTACTAGGAGAAGCTCACAATCTTTTGAGTAGAAATCAAATTAATTCATAAAAAGGATTATAAGCAAGAACAAATTTCTTCTAACCCATCCACCATCTTCTCACAAAGCTGAGATTAATTATCTTAATTAGTTTCTACTTAATCTTTTGATTTATAATTCCTGAAATAACATACTTTTTAAATGTAGAGGATGGAAAAATCAGAAAAGACATTTTCAAATGACTTATTTTGAAATTCCACTCTAATTATTAAGTCTTAGAACAAATTATACAGTGATAACAGGAGATCAATTCTCCAACTGAAAATCCAACAGGAAAACTTCAAAAATCAAAGTTTGCTGATATAATAAATACCATTATAAGTATTTTTATGGGTAGTATGAAAGACAATATTTATGTATTCACTGAACTGTGTAGGAAAGAAAATTTAGATTCGATTTGAATGCATATTATTTAAGGAAAACAAGGACAGATACATAGATATCAAATTTATTCCAAAAATGCAAATTACATTGTAAATTCATGCATGTCCAGCACTTTGTAAATATAGGAAGTGATACATAATTACTGTCAATAAACATTTAGACATAAAAGGTGTATTTCAAATCCAAATACCTTAAAATGTGGATCCAGCTGAATAAATGATATTATAAAAATACTATGCAGTATCAATGCCCAGAGTCTTTGATGAATGGATATGCCATAAAAAGTGTTTTATGATTAATCTGAATAAAATCACTATAAATAATTGCCTGATAAAGGACAGTAGCTTAATTTATCTTTAGATTCCGATTTAGTGAAAATGAAAGACATCTTGCAACATAAATGGAAATGTGACTTTTATATTTTCTAACATTTAGAAATTGGTCACATTAGAATTTTAAATTAAATGTGAAATTTAAAAATATATTCTTATAATTATCCCAGCTTTATTTCAGGCATGTGCAGTGTGTTCTCATTTAACCATCTTAATTGAGCCATCCTTTTCACCACATTAACTTTTAAAAAACTGAAAAAAAACTGATAAACAGAGTTTTCTGGGGTTCCCCAGGTCACTCTGATCACTAGACAATAACATTAAATAAATATAAATTAAAATACATCATTTCCTACTCTACTTCGGAAAGCATGTGGTAACATCAGTAAATATAAAAAAGGTATATGAATTCACTTAAGAACTGAGTACAAATAATAACAGTTGGAGTATTCAACAAAATATTTAATTTTTGCAATACTGTACAATGTTTACTCATTATAGTGTAAGAATATAAGTGTTCATTACTAAATATAATATTTAATAGTTAATAATACTCTAGGACTTAATGTAAGATACACATACTTTTGTGGGATAACCTGTGATTGTTTTTAGAATCAAGTAAAAACAATTTATGCTGTGAAGACCACTGCAGAATTATTATACTGCTAGGCCTGACATATACAGCCCTGTAGATACACACTATCCAACCATTTTAAACTAAAATGTCTTTGAATAAGGCCTAGAATACATATTTTATATATGTTGTAATTAACCTCTTTGAAAAACTAAAAACATAAAAAACCTTCTGAACTCAAAAGTTGTCACAGTTTTTAAAAATTACATCTATATTTTAATATGTCTATACAAATTTCAGAGGCTTTTCAAGGAAAACAAAACATTGTCTTGGCAATTGGTGGTCAAACAAAATGTTGGAACTAGATTTTATAAAATTAAATTATTAAATAATATAAAACTGTTTACTAAGTACCATTTTCCTTAGAAACAAAATCCTGTGGCTCTGAAATTTATCCACTTTGAAACCCTGTTCATGGAGTCATGGAATGTGCTTGGGCCCTCCTTTTTCTTAATATATCCCTTTCAACCTCTTTATCATTCTTTACCCAGGCTTCTCTCTGGCAACACCAAGTCTCAGTTTCCAAAAATCCAAGCTACAACTGATTTCTGGCAAAAGTGATTAGAACATAGAACTGCATTTCTGTTTCTATTTGCATCCAAAGGAAATTTGCCTTAACCGTTATTTTTTAAACACTTTTTTTTTTTTTTGAGATGCAGAGTGACAGAAGTGGCAGAATCTTCCATCCATCCACTAGTTCACTCCTCAACTGCCTACAATAGCTATAGCTCTGTCATGCCTCAGCCAGAAGCCAAGAATTCCATTCAGAACTCCTATGTGGTGGCAGGAACCCGAGTACTTAGGCCATCATCTATGGCCTACCTGGCACATTAGAAGGAAGCTAGATAAGAAGTGGAGGCAGGATTCAATCACAGGCACTAACATATAGTACACAGGTGTCCCAAGTGGTGGTTTCACCCACTATACCAACTCCCATAACCCTTCTTTAACTGCTGAATGCTAAAGATGCAATTAAAATTCCATATTTAAGTCAACAATAGACAAAATAAGTATATAAAGAACACATGTGAGTCAGGCACTGTGGTGCAGCAGGTTAAAATGCTGCTTGGGATGCCTACAGAGTGAGGTTCCAGTTTGGATATTCTGCTGCCTATCCAGTCCCTGCTAAGGCACCTGGGAAGCAGTGGATGATGGCTCAAGTACTTAAGTTCCTGCCACCCTTGTGGGAGACCCGGATGGAGTTCCTGGCTTCAGCTTGATCCAGTCCTGGCTGTAGCAGCTAATTAAGGAATGAACCAGTACATGGAAGCTTGCTCTCTTACTCTGCCACAGGGTTAATAAATAAAAACCTTCCACCAAAAACCTGAAGTCAAAATTACTTTACCCTTTTAGAATTAGGCTGTCCCGGGCAAAATCTCACTTAACTGACTCTGACTTAACTGAATCTGATTTCCCTGACTCTGGTTTGGGGGAGGAAGGTTAGACAAAATCACACATGCACAGCAGAAATTATGTTTTAAGTGAAAGAATCCTGTGGTCTATAACTCCTCATCAACTATGAATGTCAAAATAGTTTTCTAATTGAGAGTTCGTAACAAGGTTAAAAAGCAACTTAATAACAAAACACAGGAAAATAAAGAATAATTATTTATATACAGTACACAGATATTAGAACAAATGTCAAAGCACATTAACCTTTAAAGTCCTAAAACACATATCTCTGTAAGTATGCCATCATGGTCCCTTGCCACCTGCCAAAAACACCATATTGCTGCATGAATTATTAAAGAAAATTTCAAAACTCCTTCTAAAGATATGTTGTTTCCATATTACCCAACAGACCAAAGGTAACTCAGTCCTTAAAATGTCACAAAAGGAACCTTAAGATGCCTTAAAATACCACATTACAGCTCACAGAAAAGCCCCTCTACTCTATGTGTGGTAATGAAAATCAATTGTCCAGCCTTCATACTGTGCATAAATTTTAAACAAAAAGTTACAAATGTGCCTTGTAAACACATCAAGATGTATTTGCCCATGTTGCTTGGTTTCCTTTGTACCCTTTGTTTACATGTTTGTTGGTAGTCCTGTGTGTCACCAGAAAGCTAATTTCTTGTATTGGAACAAAAACAAAAAAAGGAAGATGGAATATTCTATTCCAAGATGCTAATCATAATTTAATGAGCATAGTGTTAATTTGGTAGAATCCCGTGCAATTAAATTGAAATTGCTGTTTCTACTGTGCTTCTCCACACTGCTTCAGGAAGAATGATTCCCTTGTACTACCTGCAAAAGTCTTTAACTTTAGATTGCCTTCCAGTTAAGTGAAGATTTGTGAATTCTCACAAATAACGCTTTAAAAATAATCTTAAAAGAATTTACTCTCATCCCCGAAATACAGGAAACTTGTTTATGTTTTAAGCAACATCTTATACATCTTTCTTTCTTTTTCTTTTTTTCCTTTTAAAGGTACTGGAATGTTTTGGCCACAAGGTTAAGAAAAACTTCCCCATTCATCATTACCTGCCAAGCACAACAGGACCCCAGACAACCCAGACCTTTACCACTTTAACAAATTCAGCTCATCTTAGTCATGAAACTTCAAAAGAATTTGGCTACAGGCACAGACTAGATATCACACATTCTAAAAACAGCAATATCAATCATTATGCAACATACTCTATTGCACAAAAAAATCATTTGCCTATTAGGAATAACCAATAACCACCCTTTCCAAATTAACAATAATTGACTATGGAGATGTTCTGGTTTATCAATATAAAATTGTTGAACTCGTAAGTAGAAGTTTGTTAGTCTCTCTTGAGTTTGTGTGTATATCTGCACATATATATGTATGCATATACATACACTGTGTGTGTACATATATGCAAAGAATATTTTCAATGGTTACTTAAAGGCTCTCCTAATATTCCTAATAGTATCACCTTAACTTTTTAAGGAAATTGAGAAATTTTTTAACTGTAAAAATACATTGATAGACTGCAAAAAATAAAATTTTAAAGGCAATTTTAAACTGAACAGAATATATCTGATATAAATGTAAAAGTTTTTGGCATAGCATTTTGATAAAATAATCATGAACAGCTATATTTTCAAATTTTTAAGCTGTCTCATTAAAATAACTTTTATAAACACATAATTTTGAAATGTGGGTTGGCATCTTTATTTTTCTGTTTAAAATTATACTCTATACAAAAAGAAAAACATATGTGTAACATGTTGCATTTTATCCTGGTATGTTTCATAACATTGCAGCAGCACTTTTGAGTTTTCAAATCTGTTGTTAAGTAGTTTTATATTGGCTCTATCGTACCTGAGCATTGTTATTAAAAAGCTTATAAATCACCTGTCCTCCAATTTTAATCCTAAAATGAAATTCTTTGTAGCCAGAATATAATAAAACACAAATAGAAGCATAATTTACACATTGAAAATGCAAATTATGAGAGTTCTGTTTGAGTAGATTTTCTATCAACTTAAATTAACAATTTGAATTACCTGAAAACTATGAAGAGCGTATGAGAAAACAGCTCCATATGAAATATAATTCACATGTACAATTACGTGGTCAGAAGAAACAGCCTCATTAACTGGGTAACTTCAAGTAAAAATTAGACCATTTCTTCCAAGAATTTTTAAATGCAGAACTTGATTGCCTAAATGGACAAGCAGTTAGGCAGTTAACTTGACAATTTCTGTGGCCCTATATATCTGTCTATCCTCTGAGGGTTCTTGTCATTCTCCATAGAAAATAATGCACCCAACAAGAGAACTCAAGGGTTAAAGAGTAAAGGATTGTAGATTAGGCCTATCTGTAGCGAATGTCTCATTCTTGGTAAACCTAATAAATAATTGAGATATACTTTCAATTTTTCCTCTTTGACCTCAATTAAAATGGCTTTCTGGAGAGCTTGTTCTAAGGACAATGGAGCCCGGTTTCCTCAGTGCACACTTATGAAGTCATCTGGCTTTTGTATTTCTTCAACAGCTGCATCACCTTTAACATTGGCTTACACAATTTCCCTATAGGAAAATGTGTGGCTGCCCTTGGACGCACACAACCACCTTTCTTCAGCAGGGTGGCTGGGAACGACCTCACAAAGTCAGAGCACACAACTCTGAAAATTCTAACCGCACTCATTTATAAAGAAATTGGATAAGGAAAGAGAGAAAGTGGAGATAAAAGCCTGGCTGCTTTCTCCCTCCACCTCCTGCATAAGAAGTTAAAACCTAAAGCACTGCATGAGTATAGCTGTGGGAATTTGCATTCTTTTGCGTCATTTTTGAAAACTGAACTTTTGGTTAGAAAACAGACAAAAAGCAAAATTAGGTGGTGCGACATCATTGATCAATTGCACGGCGCTTCAGTGAATGGTCACTGCAGCTAAGAAAAGCAGCAGGAAACTGGATAATGCTGACTGACGCTCAGGCGACCCTGGAAACCGAACGGGAAAACTTATTGGCTCGGATGATTTATCCTCCCTTTCCTGAAACAGGTTCCCTAAACATTCTAACTCTGGCAGTAAATCAGTTTTCACAGATACTTAGAAGGGGATATTTTCTCCTCCTGAATTGTTTTTTTTTTTTTTCCTCACAAGAAGAATAATACCGACATAGCTAACCTTACTTCCCTTGTGTTGAAAGAAACTACTCTTTAAGACGGTGTTACTATTGTGAAAATTCACTCACATCTCTGTCCCCTCATGCAGCAAAACAACAGTTTTCACTTGAGACTCCAGAATACAATGATACACTTAATCCATTTCAACCAAATATGCCAATGCTTCTCAGTCAAGGTCTGAATCAAAGTACATGGTCAAGTGCACACACAAATGAGGTGGAAGGCACCTCAAAATTCAGAACTTTTTAAAGAAGTTAAACTTGATCTACTATAATTGTTCTAGAAAGAAATCAATCCCCCTACGTGAAGGGTAATACTTGTTCTCTTAAAAATACGAAACACTTATCATTGATATGCCCACATTTCAAACTGAAAAAATCAAACTTAACATAACATTTCAAAACAAATTACCAAGGGAAAAAAAAAAAACCCTTAATTTGACTGGTATTAGTTTTAAAATCCAGTAGCAAATATCTATTAGGAGAAAATTGCTCCTTAATAGTTTGTAGTGAAATGTAATCTATTAATTATCAATTATCTTGTTACCTGCATTTCTCTTAGCATTAATATAATGGAATTAGAACAGTGCATTTTTATGAAGAAAACAAGGACAATATTTCTTTAAGACTTAAGCATGGGCAGATTCTGAATTTTCTTTATCTACTTGTTCAATTTCTATGTACATATTTCTTCTATTGTTCTCCATCTAAAACTGCCAAAAATCTAAACAAGTCATTTTAACTAGAGAAATATCTTTCTCTGAGATACAACTGTCTCTATTTAAACATATGACCACCCATTTAACATAATAATGATAATGCTCCATTCAAAAGCTAAATGCAAACTTACCTCATTCAAAGTCAATTAAAAAAAAAACTGAAATGAATTCCAGTTGTATTGGGAAGTAAGTTTTGTGTGTGGGTGTGTGAGGTTCCACAGCCAATAAATTCCAGTCTGCAGTATCAGTCAGTAGAATGAAACCTGGTTTGTGGATTACAAAATGTTCTGAGAGATTCGGTCTCTAACCAACATCCAGGTAACCTTAAAAAACACCTAGCTCTGGCCTGAACCTCTGAGCTCCAGGAGTTGTGTGGTTATGTAGGTTAACTAGGAGGAGACCTGGATAGTAAACACTCCTGGCTCTGACCAATGGCTTTCCACGCCCTTCTGTTTATAGTAAGATGACTCGCGGTCCGAGGTCACCCTCATCAGCAGCCCCCTGGCTTTCCCTGGGATGTAGTGTAGAGCATTTGTCCCGAGGTGCTTTTATTGAAATCACATCTACTGACTGCTAGATCCTGTCAACCTGCTGCCACGCCGACACAGTCACAACCTACTCGTTTGACTACTCAAAGAGTTAAATTGCTGAATTGAATTTCCAAAAAGCAAATTTTACTTTAAATTTCTTATAAAGCCGAACATTTCTGAGTACTTCATGGCAAGTTAATATCAACAAGGATGACCCTCTTTGAGATACTCCAACCAGAATTTTTTTTTGTTTATTTGGTGGTGTTTTTTTTTTTTTTTTTTTTTTGGATGAGGGACAAGACAAGCTAAGATTTCACTTTCATTATGACTTCTCTCAAGAAGTACAAAACTTTCTTGTCCCTGTAAGCACACTTTCATGTCCACAAAATTAGAAGATAATTGTAGTCTCATTTAATTCATTTTAAATATATTTTCACTTGAGGTAGGGGAAGGGTTGGAAGCAGTCAGAAATGCACACACAGAGATTATCTTCTGATATAACACGTTCTCTAAAATAATGCATTTTCACATTTACAAAGAAGAGTAGGGGTATGCTAAATTCTTGTGAATAAAAAGGTACAACAGCTAAACTCAAATCTTAAAGGTAACACAAATAAGTCTATTATCTGGCCTAACGCTAGTTTTTTTTTTTTTTTTTCCCAAAAGCTTATAAAAAGGCTTTATTTAGCGAAAACAACATCATGCAACTTTCACCTCTCATTTCTTTAAAACATGTCTCACTTGTCTCCAAAGAAAGTCTGAATTCATCTCCCAAGGTCTTCATTCAGTATTTCAATGTAACACTTACATGCATTATGGGAATTACTGCCTCCAACTTGTTTATACAATTCTGGGATTATTTCTTTTCCTTTCGTTGTTCTTGATCTTTACAGTTTGGCCCCAAATGATATAGTGACCTACAGGCTAAGAGCAAATACCTCCTCTAAGTAATTTGTAACACAATTATTTTTTAAGCCAAATTCATTTTCAAGGGAGCAACTGAGTGAAAAGTCATTTCCTATGTCAAGTTTAGGCAGTACCACAGAAACCCCAGTTGCTTAGGAACTGCAGACGGCGCTCTCTCCCCACTAGAATCGACTGCTGTGAAACTGGATAAGCAGGAGCCTTTCACCTCCAGCACAGGTTCAGCCCAGGTTTGAATACAAAGGTTTTTTTTTTTATATATATAACAAAGACTTTTTATATAAATTTAAACAAATTTAAATTTCAGTACAAGGCTAAAACGACAGAAAACTGTCTGACTCTACTGAAGTCTATAAAATGAGCCCATTGATTTATGTATTGTAAGTTTGTTTTCATTTTATTTGAGAGGGACAGAAAGGGAAACAGCCCATCTGCTGGTTCACTCCGAAAATGCCTGCAACAGCCAGGGTTCGGCTAGGCCAAAGCCAGGACCTGGGAACTCCATTCAGGTCTCCCATGTGGGTGGCAAGCACCCAAATTCTTGAGCCATCACCTGCTGCCTCTCAGGGTCATTAGTAGGGAGCTGGAATTGGGAGTGAAGCCAGAACTCAAATCCAGAGTGCACCAAGTGGCATCCAAACTGACCTTCAATTATTTTATTTTTAAAAAAGATTTATTTGTTTATTTGAAAGGCAAAGGGAGACAGAGAGATCTTTCATCTACTTGTCCACTTCTCAAATACCCACAATACCCATGGTTCAGCCTGGCCAAAGCCAGGTGTCACTCCCCGTCTTCGTGGAGGAACGACACAGGACCCTGCGCTGTTCTTTCATCTGCTCGGCCCTCCCCGGGTTTGCTGCTGGTTCTTCCCGGGTTGGCTACCGACCCTTCCACCTCTGTGGAAGGGCGGTTCCCTCTAGCCACTTTTCCCCATTTCCGCAGGGGAGCGGCACACTGCCGGCCGGCTCTCTCGGGGGCTGCACAGGTGTTCCTTCAGATAGATGTTCCCCTTAGATGTTCCTGGTGCATGTTGTCTCTCTCCTCCTTTATAGTCCTCTTCCACCAATCCCAACTCTGCTACCCACACGCCGAGTACGCTGCTCTCCTCCAATCAGGAGCAGCTCCTGCAGCTTGTCAAGTTGGTGAAAGGCAGCTGGGTAGAAGCTGTTTGCTCCTCTCCCAGCGCCATATTGTGGGAGAGCAGATGCATAGAATAAGTCTTAATTCCAGTAACTTAGTCTAGTCCGAGTTGCTCCCAGTTGCTCCCCACACCAGGAGCATGGAACTCTATCCAGGTCCCCTACATGGGTGGCAGAAATCCAAGTACTTGGGCTATTATCTACTGTCTTCCGAAGTCTATTAGTAAAAAGCTGGATCGGAAGTGGAGTAGCCAGGACTTGAACTGGCACTCCAATATAGGATGCTTAACTCACTGCACCACAATGCCCATTCCCTTGATTATTTTAGAATGCAACAATCCTATTTGGACAGTTCTTTGTTCTTAGTAGGGCTAGGGCCACTAAAAGTAATGTTTTTGTAGCCAGATCTTCTCAAACAGAGCTTCCTGAATATCGTGGTATAAATCAGACTTCTTAAGTTCAACAGAATATGTTTGGAAATGGCTGCTTTCTTAAGGGACTATTACTCATTCAATATTTTCTAAATGCTTATGAGTTCCAGAAACATTCATTGAAGCAAAATACATCTCTGTTCCTGTTATAATAGAGACCCAATGAACCATGTCCAGAATTCTGAGGAGGACAAAATAAATTGTTCATGCCCTAATGAAGGCTGTCTGGATTCGAATTTTCTTTCCCAATTTCCAGGCAGGGGAAGGAGGATGTGGAAACAACAAGCAGAGAGTAACTGTCAATGTAAATGTGAAGATAAACAAACATCATTGGCAGTTCAAATTCTTAATGAGTACAAATAATTACAATTTTTCTAAGAAATACAGTCTTTCTTGTAGTTTATGCCAGACCATCAAAGTGTTCTTAGGAACATAAAAGTAAAAGGCATACCTTTACTTTTTACTGTTTTAACTCAGTAAGAAAATTACATAGATGATTTTCAATACATTTTGTGACCAGAGACCATGGGGATGCCCTCCTGATTCCAACATACCATGTTGTGATCTAAAACAAACATGTAAATCATTCTTCCCTCATGTTGGTTTCTCCAACTGTGAAAGGGAGGCTTCCATCTCAGAGGGTCAATGGTATAGTATTTGTATTTTTCAACATGAACCACTACTTTAGAATACTGCTCCTACCAAACGATTTCATTTAACATTAACTGTTTCCACTAGTATATTTAAAATCAAGCGTATAACTGCCAATCAAAACTGCCAGTTATTATAACTTACTGTAGGTACAAATGAATTAATAAATTAGCCAAATCAAAGGAACGAGGTGTTTTTAAAAGCCTGCAGAGTCCTATTATGGGAAAATGTTTGGTTTCCTTTATGTTTCAAAATGTTGAAAATGGTACCCTGACCTCCAAAAACTGTACAGCCCTTTTGATTTCACCTTTCAATGATTTAAGTGCCCTCATTGAGGGCCTGCCCCACATTCTGATAAAAGTGATGCTATTAGGAACTGCTGACAGCAGATACATTAAATAGCACTGACTTGCACATTGCTGGTGCTACATTGGCATTTGCTGAATGCCTGAACAGCCTTCAAAGTAATATGCAAAATGAGATTAAGTTTAATCAACAACAACATCTGTTAGCTTTAGAAAAAGTCTTGCCACATTTTTTTTTTTTTTTTTTTTTTTTGGTAAATAAAGAAAACAAATCTGTTACTGCAGTTTCATGAGGTACACCCTTTATATTCCCCTTGGCTACTCACCTCCCGCATTCCCCTTAACTTTAGCACAAGCAGGGTGTTTGGGAATGCCTGCTCTTCTTTGCCTTCCCATCGCCATGGTGTTCTCTCTCTCTCTTTTTTTAAAGATTTATTTATTTTACTTGAAAATCAGAATTACAGAGAGAGAAGGAAAGACAGAAAGAACTTTCATCTGCTGGTTCACTTTCTAAATGGTCACAACAGCAAGAGCTAGACCAGGAGCCAGGAACTTCTTCCAGGTCTCCCACCTGGATGCAGGGGTCCAAGAACTTGGGCCATCTTCCAGTACATTCCCAGGCACATTAGCAGGGAGCTAGATCAGAAGTGGAGCAGCTGGGACTTGAACTGGCGCCCATATGAGATGCTAGCACTGCAGACAACAGCTTAGCCCCCTGGGCCACAATGCCAACCCCCATGGTGTCCTCTTTTGTACTGTCTACAAACTATACCAGTTACCTTAGCCAGGCTACTGAACATAGTATCTACAGTAGAATATTACATTTAAAAAAAACTAAGAAAGCCTATTTTTAAATAAATATTTAGTAAATCATGACCACATCATTGTCTAGCCAATACCATATGAAATCAATGCAGTAATTACACTTGCTATTTGTTTAAGTTTCTTCCATCTGTTTCTATTAAGGTTGACAAACTCTGGTACAATTGGGGACCACATAGGTTATTTAATGGAGTGAAGCAGGTCAAGCAGGTGAATGCATGATTCAAATTCAAATTCAAATTCTGTATTTCCTCCCCAGGCAATTTATCCAGTCCTATGCTTTAAATACAATCTCTATACTATAGATTCTCAAATTCTTACCACTATCTGAGAGCCGTTCTTTCCTATCTCCTGCCTGATCTATATCTCTATATGAATATTTATACAACCATATCAAGTATTGATGTAGCCTGCAGGGTCTTTACAACTTCTCCACCCTAATCCTATCTTTACTGTTCACTGTGCTCTATATTAATAAAGCCAGAAGCCAGAGTCACTGAGTCCTCTCTTCCTTCAAACTCTATTCTAAATCTTCCATCAAATGTAATTGGCGAAAACTTCAAAATATCTCAATTCTGTTCACTTCTCTCCATCTCCCTAGTCATCCCCTCCAGGGAAAACCATTGTCATTTCCTATTTGGATTACAACAGTAATTGCTCCAGGCAGACTCCCCACTTTTACTGTGTTTTCTGGAGTTTGTATTTATCTATTTGTCACCTATTTATCACAGGGTCAAATCTATTAATTGTGTCTTCATATTTTCTACATTCTGATGCTCTGACATTTATGGACTCACTGAGGACAGGCTGCCCTTCCCAGGGCTAATCATTTCTTAGAGGTACTAAAGAGGTTTGCCCTGGAGTCTGCAAACTAACCAATCCAGAGAGGATACCCCCAAGGGTGTCTGTCCTTTACCAACTTCTCACACACTAAGTCCTATTTCTCATGCCCTAAATCACCTAGGGCACTTAAGGACCACCTCTATGGCCCAAAGCACATGGAAATTATTCAAACTAGCCAATCTGATAACGTTTCCTCTGCTTTGCATTCCAGGGCAGGACTCCAAATAGCAGGATTAGTCAAATTTGTAGAACTGACCTTGGTCATGCCCTATAGGTTACCACATGAAGTCAGCTGAACAAATCTCATAAACCATCCAAGTCAACCTTAGAGACCCAGGTAGCTTTATCCTGAATTTTTATATTGCCTTTCTACCTAGTCTGAGTTACTAATCCAGGTATAAGAGAATATATTAGCAGTTGCAGATACCAACATGCCCCACAAAAGGAAGTCTAGTGCAATTCTGTCATCTGTAATCAACCTGATGGTTGACTTGAGCCTCATCCAAGTACATTTTGTGGCCAAGATGGTTTTAATGATCACTTCAGCTAAAATCAGGAATTAATTCTGTATCACATTTTCTAACTGTGGGATAACAACCCACAGGGCATGAATTATTAATGAGTCAGTTACCCCTCCATGAAGCTCCTCTGAATGACCAACGGTAGCTTCATTTTGGACAGAGCTTCATATTTGTCTCAAGACTCTGATTTACAATCCTTAAACACTCAAATATCTCAAGACATCATTAATATGAAAGTTTTCCAAACAAATACAATACCAGGTATGCACGTAGAGTCCCATAAAGTACTGTTTATAATGTTAGAATCCCATAAGTGGGACTGACATCAGTTGGGTAGGCACAGATGGATGGTACCTCCAATATGGCTTATAGAACAGTGGGTAGGGATTAAGATTTCCAATTCATTGCTAGGAATTGAGACTAGTACATGTTTTCAGGGCCAGTCAGTTCAATCTGTCCAGGTTATCTTCAATACTAACCAGTAGCATTTATTTGCACCATAGAAAGAATGAAAGACAATTATGGGAAAAATTAGGAAGACATTTGGAGGTGTTTGTGGACTTCTTTGTATGGAAGGTAAAGGATCTGAGCCACCTCATGGTGTTGTGGATAGATTGTGTGGTTCGTTTAAGGGAAATGATGTTCAATTCAAGTCAAAAGTGCTTGGAATGGGGGTGGCACAGCCAGCATTTAGTTGAATTAACAGTGCTTTTTAGAGCTTGGGAGAGCTAAAACAGGACATTTTCCTTCCAGGTAAAGGCTCTAGGAGTGGCTTTGAGGGATGGAAAATCAATCATGTCCCTTCAACACCTGCACTTCTCAGGTGTACAGTTTCCTATTCATAGGCACTTAAAGTTGTTGCTCCCTGTCACCACAAAACCATGCTTCACTTTCTGATATGTACAACTTCGCCATTTCTCTTAACTATTCACTATTCACACACAGACCTCTCGCTCCAGAAAGACCAGGAGTAAAAGGAACTAGGTCAATTTCATAAAACTTTAGAAACCCAGACATTACCCAGCATTGATCTGACTGATTCACTGAAGGGGAACCTGGTGAGCTGTTTATTTAACCATGTGACCAATATCATTATGATCCAGATGCTTCAATCCAACAATAAAATTCAAGTGGCTGAACCAAAATAAGCTTGAATTGCTTTTCCCCCTCTTGGGCAAGCTGCCACCCACAGAGTGTATTACCAAATCAGGTTCCCTGGGGTAGCTATTAGGGAAAAGAAAAAAAAAAAAACCATTATGTCTATAAGTGATCCAGATGATATCTCTAATTTCCAAATGATTTTATAGACCTTCCTACCCCTTTCATCCTGAGTATAACCAAGAAAGAAGCCAAAATGAAGATGACTCGAAACTGGAACCAGTTTTATTCACTAACCAAATTGTCTTACTAATGTGTGTAGACCAGGAGGTGGTCAGGGTAGAAGAGTTTTAAATCTTTTGAGTTGATTTTAAGAAGCCTGTTTCAACACTCAGCAATATAAAATGCCTATGAACAGTAAGGAACAAGGAAGGGCCATCAAACACCTTAGCTCTTAGCCCTTTCTTCTTTGATACAAGATGCCCCATCTTAAGACTTACATAAATTAGTTTCAAGGGCCACAATAGCATGGTATGGAGTTGGCTAACTGGACCTGAAAATGTCTTATAGCAGCGGCGTGCTACTGACAATCCCAAGAGGGGTTCCAATTCAGTCCCTCTTTCAGGAATGGACAAGGGTGACCCCTGGACATCTGATGTGTCTCATCAAGACAAACTAGTCCACTGTTGGCAGGAGACAAAGCTGCCATGCCATCACCTAGACATCAGGAACTCAGTGTCCTTGACTTAGAATCCAGCCTGTGACCCTGCTGCACGATATGCCCAGCATGATGACAAAGCAGTGGTCAAGCTGCAGGTGCAAGCAGATCCAGAGTTTGATTCCAGTTGGTTCTCATTAGAGAACAGGCTTTCATAATCTATGAATGATTCTGATTGTTCAACCACTTCCACAACTTGCAATCCCAGAGTGATACTTTTAATCTGCCAGTTGGTAGCTTTTTATGTAGCAGAACAAACAATTAAGTCAAAAGCAACACTCCAAGAGAAATGAAAATACATTGTTTCATTAAGAGGTATATTAGCCAGAACTATGAAGATTGAACACTAACCACAGAGACAATGTCTATTTTAGTTCTGAAGAGCTGATGGGGACGCTAAATACCCACAGCAGCTTGGTGGACATCATTAGGTAAGATAGCCAACAACTGATAAGTAGACCAGGCCCAGGCATCTAGAGCACTCCTGTGAAATCAGGTAGCAGAATGGGGGATGATCATAGGTGCCATTTTTTTTTTTCATGTGAATTTAAGATACTGCTGGTGTCAGGCTGGCTGCATTAATGAATGCACCACTTCATTTGACAACTTGATTTGCTGGGCCCATTTCCATCTTATTACTAAGTATTAGTTGGCCAACTCCAATGTGGGAATAGCAGACTAAAGACTTACATGACCTCCATGGGCCTGGCATTCAGTTCGACAGGAGCCTGTTTCAAAGGAATGCACCTGATATCCATGCCAGGGGTGTGATGAGGCTGGAATCCCTGGGGTTATCTCCATGTGGAGGCTGCCTCCTTTTGCCAGAGGTTCAAATTAGAAAAATTATTTGCTGGGCTTGAGCACAGCAGTTACAATGCTACTTGTGACACCCACTTCCCACATCAGAGTGCCTGGGTTCAAGACTTGGCCAAGCTCCCAATTCCAGCTTCCTGCTAATGAGCATCCTGGGAGGTGGCAGGTAATAGTCCAAGTGGTTGGGACCCAGATCAAGCTGCTGGCTTCTAGCTTCAGCCTAGCTCAAGCTTGGCTGTTGTTGGCATCTGGAGATGGAATCAAAGGAGGAGATCTCTCTCTCTCCCTCTCTCTTTCTCTGTCTCTCAGCTTTTCCAAAAATAAAATGAAGAAAGATTTTACAAGTGGAAAATTATATTATTAAAAAAAAAAAAAGAAAAATCTTCAGAGAGCCAAAGATCCTAAAAAGTCATCAGGGCTGTGGGACCCCAACAGTACCAGTACTTCTCTCTATGAAGCTCTTCCTGATCGGGAGAATCTGAGGGCCTAGTAAGCAAACATAGAACAATCATGCAAAATTCAGCTGTGAGTCTGACAGCAGTAGTGAATACTACACTGAACTGGCTCAATGGGCCCCACCCATTAACAATGAGTTAAGTTAACAATGTCTGTTAACTTCCTTTCCCTATTGCAAACACTGCTTGAGCCACCTGAGCTGAATCCAGGCATTCCCTCCCTCCATCTGGTGGGCAGGATGGAGAGAATTGGGTACTTGTATCTAAAAGCATCATGATGGGGCCAGCGCTGTGGAGCAGCAGGTTAACGCCCTGGCCTGAAGTGCCGGCATCCCACATGGACACTGGTTCTAGTCCCGGCTGCTTCTCTTCCGATCTAGCTCTCTGCTATGGCTTGGGAAAGCAGCTGAAGATGGCTCAAGTCCTTGGGCCCCTGTTCCCACATGGGAGATCCGGAGGAAGCTCCTGGCTCATATAGGCACAGCTCCAGCCATTGCATCCAACTGGGGAGTGAACCAATGGATGGAAGACCCCTCTCTCTCTCTGCCTCTCCTCTCTCTGTGTAACTCTGACTTTCAGATAAATAAATAAATAAATAAATCTAAAAAAAAATTAAAACAAAATAAAAGCACCATGAAAGTTTTAAGCCTCTCCTTTTCTCAGAGTTCATTGGCATACACAAATTGGTGCATGAAAAGTTTAGTCATCCTTCGGGATAGCAAGAAATCAGTTCCACTCCTAAATATCTTTCTCCCTAAAGAAGCTGACTTTGTAACAATGGGGAAAGGAGGGATCAAGGGACTGGGGGTGAGGACAGCTCTGTGTTAGTAAACAAGGTGTACTGACTTTCGGTTTTCATTGGCAGCCAGCTCAGGGCTCAACCAAATGAACTTCTAATGGTTTCAATCCATGCAAGCTTCTATATTTGGCAACAGGATCATCATTACTGACAGCATCTGTTTCAGCCTGGGGAACCCCTACACTTTGCAGCCATGCCCACTTTCTGGCTATGGCTATGGTGTTTGCTGTATTTGGTTGACTCGTATTTTATTTGTACAGTAGTAATTTTCTTTAAGGAGTCTGGTTTAATTGAGGGCATTTGCTAACATGACAACTTCTTTAAGTTCTGTATGTTTCAATATAACAGCTGTGAGAGTTTTGCAAGACTGTGGGATGACTGTAAAAATCTGTCTAGATTCCAGAGCTCAGTTTCTCATTGTCTAATAAGTCACATTTATCAGCATTATCAACCCCTAAAGAAGTAGGCAGGCATACAGGCTAAAATTGATTAGATGTGAAACTGGAAGACCACACCTTCACCATGCCCCTGTGTGACTTCCCGCCCTACCTGATACCTTTGCCACGCCCCTGTGTGACCTCATCCCCCTACCTGGCCACACCTGGGTGCCAACCAGCCAATCAGGTTAATTAACCACTCCCCTTTGGAGGTGGGTTAAAAGCCTAGGACGTGATGTGTCTGGCCCCTTCTCTTCTTCCCTGGCCTCTTGTCAGTAGGGGGCTTTCTGTAGCTCTGCACCTCCAGGGTGCATGGCCTTCCAGCCATGTGCTCTAGGCTTCCTGGCTTAGATGCTGATCCATATGGCTGGTTCCTGGTGCTTGGTATGAACCCAGATTTACCTCTCAATAAAGCTCTCACTCTCCTATGCATCTTTCTCACTAAATAAAAGCTAAAAGCTTAAAATGAATAGCAGTTAAAGGTGCTTGTTGCACATGGCTTTTGGCCTGCTCTCTGAGTGGTATGGACGCTACCCTAGTTTCCAGACTTTCCCCTCTCTCCAACCTGAACTAAACCCTCACTTTCCTAGCTACCTCTTGTACTAAATAAAAGCTTAAAACGTACCATGCTGCCTCGTTTATCTGTGCCAGTATTTAGAATTCTTCTCTAAATATTAGGCAAGAACCCTCTTGGGCTTACTAATATTGGGGATTTATTAGTAAGCATATGGTGAAATCGTATGGCACCCCAAATTCTGGTAGCATACATGGCACCCCAGATAACACTTCTGGATAATTTTAAAGGGTCACATTTGTGTGTAAAATTTAGGGGGTCATGTCCGATTTCAATTCAGGGTAGCAAAAGTTTCAATGTGAATAAATACTTGACCTATGGTTTTCATGGGGGTTCTCCTGTCTCAAGATCTTCCCAAGTGTTCTGTGCTCCATATGACAGCTCTGACTGACTGCAAGAAACTCTGAGACCTTTTGCTCAGCTCTCCTAATGGGTCTCAGGCTTGCGTAATAAAATGCAAGAGGGATTAAGCCTTAAAATGTCCCACCTATGAGCAAAACTCCAAGGTGAATATTTCCATAACAGAATTATACACTGCATATTTCATTTTCTCAGGGATCATATCAAAATTACAGATATTTGCTTGATTTCTACCCACTGTGGTTGCAAATTTCCCTCCTTTCATGCTCAGGGTACAAAATACAAAATCATGAATACTGTTTGGAGAGTGTCAGAATATCCTCTAGACCAGGATGTCTCTTTGTACTACTTATCACAATGAGTAAATCTATAGCTAACTATTGTCAGTGAACTTCCCATAGCTAGAACAAGATTAACAACATAAGAACAGCCAGGATGCCTTCATACAGCTCACTTTGGACCTATCTGGATTGCAGCCATTTCTCCAGTTCTTCCCATTAATGTAATAAAACGGAGAGACATTTATTTCCTTCTTGACCAAACAATTTGGTAACATGTTCGCTAATGATGCCCATGAATTTCCCTCAAGTCTCATTATTTGGCCAGTGAGGTTCTCTCTACTTCTCTTCCAGAAAGTCATGTCTTTATTAGCATCTTTTCCTCATCACTGCCAAGAACTGAAGGATCTGAGTACCTTATTCATAAGCTAAAAAGTCAGCCTGCCACAATTCCATGGATGCTGCAAGAATGCATAAGAATACACATTTTCTTATAACAGTAATGGAAGCCAGAATAGTAGCATTTTCTTGTGACTGTTCCACAAGTTTCAGTTCTCACATGGTGGCATGGTGTCTATAGATGCAATGAGGTGCATTGAGCAACACAATCATGAGCTCCAATGCTTTCTAATGAATAGTAAACATGCCTGCTCTTCATTGCAAAGGACATTTTCTTTTTTATTTATTTATTTATTTATTTTTATCTTTTATTTAATGAATATAAATTTCCAAAGTACGACTCATGTGTTACAATGGCTTCCCCCCCCATACCGTCCCTCCCACCCACAACCCTCCCCTTTCCCACTCCCTCTCCCCTTTCATTCACATCAAGATTCATTTTCGATTATCTTAATATACAGAAGATCAGCTTAGTATACCTTAAGTAAGTATTTCAACAGTTTGCTCCCACACAGAAACATAAAGTGAAAAATAATAGATGATTTTTTTTAAATGATGATGAAATCAGATCAGACCTATTGTCATGTTTAATCCCAGTGAGAGTCAAGTTGGGAATTGATAATTTCTTTTTTTTTTTTTTTTTTTTTTACAGAAGATCAGTTTAGTGTACATTAAGTAAAGATTTCAATCGTTTGCACCCCCATAGAAACACAAAGTGAAATATACTGTTTGAGTACTCGTTATAGCATTAAGCCTCAGTGTACAGCACGTTAAGGACAGAGATCCTACATGAGGAGTAAGTGCACAGTGACTCCTGCTGTTGACTTTACAAATTGACACTCCTGTTTATGGCATCAGTAATCTCCCCATGCACCAGTTATGAGTTTCCAAGGCTATGGAAGCCCCTTGAGTTCTCCGACTCTTATCTTGTTTAGACACAGTCATAGTCAAAGTGGAGGTTCTCTCCTCCCTTCAGAGAAAGGCACCTCCCTCTTTGAAGACCTGTTCTTTCCACTGGGATCTCACTCACAGAGATCTTTTTGCCAGAGTGTCTTGGCTTTCCATGCCTGAAATACTCTCATGGGCTTTTCAGCCAGATCCGAGTGCCTTTAGGGCTGATTCTGAGGCCAGAGTGCTATTTAGGACATCCGCCATTCTATGAGTCTGCTGAGTGTCTCACTTCCCATGTTGGATCACTCTCCCCTTTATTTATTCTATCGGTTGGTGTTAGCAGATACTAGACTTGTTTATGTGCTCCCTTTGACTCTTAGTCCTTTCATTATGACCAATTGTGAACTGAAATTGATCACTTGGAATAGTGAGATGGCATTGGCACATGCCACCTTGATGGGATTGAATTGGAATCCCCTGGTATGTTTCCAACTCTACCAATTGGGGCAAGTCAGCCTGAGCATGCCCCAAATTATACATCTCTTCCCTCTCTTATTCCCACTCTTATGTTTAACAGGGATCACATTTCAGTTAAATTTCAACACTTAAGAATAACTGTGTGATAATTACAGAATTAAACCAGTCATATTAAGTAGAACAGACAAAAAAAAATACTATGAGGGATAATGTATTAAGTTGTCCATTAGCAGTCAGGGCTATGCTGATCAAGTCACCCTTTCTCATAGTGTCCATTTCACTTCAGGAGGTTTCGCAAAGGACATTTTCTTTATTATACTGGACAGCAAGTATATGTGCCCTTTGTGTGAGAGAGGCTCTATCACTTTCTTAAAAGGTTTTTCACAAATTTCCTAACAACAAAAAGGCAGTTGATGTCTTCACTCACCAAACATGCAGAGATGTGAGACACATGGAAAGTTTTCTTTCAGTACTCAAAATAAAGCTTTCCTGTGAGAATCGGGTATTACAGCCTTCCCTTGTGATTATTCAGAGACAGAGGGGTCTCTGAAGGTTAAATAAACTCTTCCTGGACCACCTTCTTCAGATGTAGCCTGCCCTCAACACGCACACCCTTTTCCTCCTCTATCCTCTGGTTCTGGGGACAGAAGCCTGATAGCAGTTGTTCAGTAAAGACAAAGAAATGGTAAGCATGATTTAAGCTTTGGATGCAAGCACCGCTCTCCAAGCTGGCTTTATGAACACCTGCACTGCCCCTTCTATCGAACTCCTTTGATTATTCATAATGGATTCAGAGTTTAGGGTAATAGTCTGAGAGTGGTTTCTGACATCAAGTACTTGACATAAATATCCCACCCACCGGAATGTGTGTCATTTAATGGGTACATATTTTCTAAGTTAAATTAATTTTAAAAATTACAAACAGTATTACAACACTACCTGACCAATGGAAAACATATTCAGAGACACAGAGGCTTACCCCCAAACATCAGTAATGCCTTATGATACTAATATTGATCTGACAGTTTTACCTAACAGAAAAAGATAAATAAATGCAAAACAAACCTTACTTTTGACCAGAAGAAGTCTCAAAGTTTGCACACCTAAGTTCACAGACTATATTAATTGGAGGGTTTACTGGGCTCTTATTAAAAGGTGATTTAGCCTAAAATCAAAATATGCCAATTTCCATGTCTTAAGCTCCTAAAAACAGACAAGGGAACAGCTGACATCAGTGACAGAGCACCTTGAAAGGCAAGAAAACAGATTCGGACATAAGAATCCAAAAGATCTTTATGTAAGGGCATTTGGTCTTCCACACCCCAACTGTCCATTTGAGTTTCAGTTCATTAACTGATTGCATAATGATGGCCCTGGACAAAGTATGAAAATGTTCAGCCAAGAGATTTTCACAGCAGAAGGAGCCCAGGACTAGGTGTGAGTGACTGCGGTTATGATCTCACCTACTGGCAAGGTGACCTTGAGCAAGTCAGTCTCCTTAACCCTCAGTGCCCGGACTTTATAAACTGCGCAGGACTCCACATACTACGGCATATGAGTCTTTTCCATATCTCCTGTATTCCAGTCACCTTGGATTTCTGTTAGTTTCATGGAAACAAAAAGGGCCCTTTTTCCTATCAAGGCATCTCATCACCTCTCCAGTGCCCAGGATGCCCTTGCCTACATTCTGTGAGATTGGTGGCCTCGTACTCCCCTCCGATGTCAGCTTGCATTTTGCTTTCACAGAGAAACCTCTCCTGACTGGTCTAACTAAGGTATTTTCCCCCAATCCTTCTCATAACATCCTTATATTTCTCTTCTTAGCTCTTAGCACAATGCATCTGTCATTCATTTGGTTTCTGACCTATCTAAAGTCTATCTTACTGCTAGCTCATACACTCTGAAAACTGGACCTATGTCTGTTTCCCCATCAGCTTATGTACAGAGCTTGGCAGAATAACTGGTGCATAGTATCACTTAACTTGTTTTTGTTAGTGATTGAATGAAAGGATATGTAAATGTAAAGTAATATGGGGGGAAAAGCTGCTATAATCCAAAAGTTGTACATTGGAAATTTATATTTATGAAATAAAAGTTAAAAAAATCCTAATTTAATTAGTCAGAGACTACTTTGACAAAAAAACAATAAATAAGCATTTTACAAAGCAGATATATGTGAGATATATATTTTAAATGTTTAATCAAAATGTTCCAACTAGAAAAAAACTGTTTGCTGTATAAACAGATAAAGCCTAGCATACGAGAATATCCCAACTAGAACTGATGATTTCTTTCTGCGGTGAGTTTCATACAGAAGTATGACTACTTAAATGCATATTCCTACAACTTCACTTACTCATTTTCTCATTTGATCATGTGAGATAGTTATTAATCAATTTCACTGAAAATGGTCATAAAAATTCACTTATTTAGCGACTTCATCAAGGCCATCAAAACAATATTCAATAGTTCAGATTCAAATTCAGGTCCTCAGACAAAAGCCCCATCCACTCAAGTCCATTCCACTACCTCTGCCTGAAAAATAAGGATTTGATCAGAGAGCTGAGTAACAACATTTTGGTTTCTTCCTACCACATTCGTTTCAGAACAGTGTGTTTTGCTGTGAAAACATACACCCCAATAAAACCAGCAGGCAGTCAACAGCAGCTATGAACTTATCAGTGGTGTTCACTTCAAGGCTTGTTTACCTTTAAATCTTGTTTTAATTCAAATCACATTGAAATGAAAATGTATGGCACCAAGAGACAACAATATCTAAGGTAAACAAAGCCTACAAAATGAGTATGTGTTTGGATGATACAATTATTTTCCTCAATACGTAAGTGTTTAATATAAAACATAAATTAGTCAAACTACATCAATGTGACTTGAATATTATGTAAAATTGTTTCTCCCAAAATGACAGTAAATACCACTATAATATGACATTATTGCCCCCAGGACCAGCATTGTGGCACAGCAACTTAAGCCACCACTTACAATGTCCACATCCCATATTAGTGTGATAGTTTGGCTGGCGCATGACAGCCAGATGCTCTGCTTCAGATCCAGGTCCCTGCGAATGTGCCTGAGAAGTTACTGAAAGACAGCACAAGTACTTTGGCCCCTGAGACCCAGCCAGGATGGAGTTCCTGGCTCCTGGCTTGGGCCTGGTCCACACCTGGGTGTTATGGCCTTTTGGAGTGAACCAGTAGATGGAAATTCTCTGTCTCTCTCTCCCTCCCTCTCACTCTCACTCTGTCTCTCCATCTCTTTCTGCCACAATTTTTTTTTTTTTTTTTTTTGACAGGCAGAGTGGACAGAGAGAGAGACAGAGAGAGAAAGGTCTTCCTTTTGCCGTTGGTTCACCCTCCAATGGCCGCCGCTGCAGCCGGCGCACCGCGCTGATCCGATGGCAGGAGCCAGGATCCAGGTGCTTTTCCTGGTCTCCCATGGGGTGCAGGGCCCAAGCACCTGGGCCATCCTCCACTGCACTCCCTGGCCATAGCAGAGAGCTGGCCTGGAAGAGGGGCAACCGGGACAGAATCCGGCGCCCCGACCGGGACTAGAACCCGGTGTGCCGGCGCCGCAAGGTGGAGGATTAGCCTATTGAGCCACGGCGCCGGCCTCTGCCACAATTTTTAAAAAAATTTTTACAAATAATGTAGGCACAGACAAAACTGAAAAAGATCTCCGTATTCTCACACAACTCAAAACAAACAAAACATTAGCAAAGAATGCCCATCCCTTGTGTGAATATCTCTTCAAAGAAATAAGTATTAATAAGAAGAGGGCTGTTTCTGAATAATAGGTTCTGAGACTGTGAAAACTGCTGTAAAACAGTGTGGCTATTTTGACCTGCCCTGGAAATCATATTGGATTTATGTCGAGTTCTGAAATGGATAATGTGAGAATGGAAAAATATTTTAGGATGTTTCTGTGAATAATTTTTTCAGTTCAGAAACTATGTTTGAGGGCCAGCGCTGTGGCATAGCAGGTGAAGCTGCCACCTGCAGCGCTGGTATCCCATATGGGCACCAGTTCGAATCCTGGCTGCTCTACTTTGATCCAGCTCCCTGATGATGGCCTAGGAAAATAGTACAAGATGGCCCAACTCCTTGGGCTCCTGCACTTGCATGGGAAACCCAGAAGAAGCTCCTAGCTCCTGGCTTCAGATCAGCCCAACTCAGGCCATTGCTGCCATTTGGGGAATGATGCCAGTTGGGGAGGATGGAAGGCCTCTCTTTTTGTCTCTGCCTCTCTGTAGCCCTGCCTTTCAAATAAATAAATAAACCTTAAAAAAAAAGAAAGAGATGATTTTTCAATTAGATCATCTATCATAATTTAACTATAGTGGAAAAAGTTTACCTCCCTAAAATTCACTTTGCTACTTTAACAACATTTGTATATTTTGCAGAATAGATATTATGAGTCCCACACAAAAGTCTATCCTTTTCTTTGCTAACAAATGGAGGTGGTCAAATATATATGGGAACAGAATACCAGTTATTTTTTTGCTGACTTTCTATAATAGAAAATAATCTCTTAAAATATGACTACCACAGTTTAGTAAGGCTTGGCTTAATTAAAAAGGAAAAAAAAACTGAAGGAAACTTTCATGAGAGTAACAAATACGAACCATTACATATATTCTAATGGTAAATACATGAGTGCAAGAAAAATCAGTGGTTCACCTTTAAATATATATAACAATTCTTAACCAAGTTTACCATGAATGATGAATGCAAATGGAAATTTGAGCTTCAATTCATGCTTTAAATGAACTGAGCTTGACTGAGAATTTCCAGAATCTAATTATTAGCTCTGAAAGTAGGAATTTTCTAAAGATTTTTTTTTTTTTGACAGGCAGAGTTAGTCAGTGAGAGAGAGAGAGACAGAGAGAAAGGTCTTCTTTTTTTCCGTTGGTTCACCCCCCAAATGGCCGCTACGGCCAGCACGCTACGCCAATCCGAAATCAGGAGCCAGGTGCTTCCTCCTGGTCTCCCATGCAGGTGCAGGGCCCAAGCACTTGGGCCATCCTCCACTGCACTCCCTGGCCACAGCAGAGAGCTGGACTGGAAGAGGAGCAACCGGGACAAAACCAGCGCCCCAACTGGGACTAGAACCCGGAGTATCAGTGCCGCAGGCGGAGGATTAGCCTAGTGAGCAGTGGCGCCATTCCTAAAGATTTTCTAACATACTCCACCAGGCATTAGTTATAATAGATATCTATGGTAACTTAGCGATTACTAGTTAGGTATATGTTACTGAGTTTTATCTTATTTTTCAGTGAGTAATTTATGATGCTACAGTAAGATATAAATTGCATTTAAAAGACTCACTGCATTTTCTCTCTCTTTAAAACATACTGAATAATGTTTTGTCACTTTGAGTGGTACTAGATAGTAGATAAGTCATTAGTAATCTTAATATAAATTTAATAACTTACATGTATTATTCCATTTGAGGGAAAAGCAGGTAAATGTGGATGGTAAGTACACATACTGGAATTTTGTGTCCCTAAACCCCCAAAATTCATATGTTGAAGCCCTACCCCACAACTAAGGAATAACGGGAGATGAGGTCATTGAGAAGCTACTAGGGGGAGATGAGGTAACGAGAGTGGGGTCCTCATGGTTGAAGCAGTCTCTATCATTAGACACACCAGAGAATTTACGTTCACAGGTGCACATCCGTGTTCCCTCTCCTTCCCTTCTCTCTCTCTTTCTCATTTCACCAGGGAGAAGACAATCCCATCTACAAGCCAGAAAACAAGCCCTTACTCAAAACTATCCGTGATAGCACCTTGATCTTGAACTTCCCACTCTCCAGACCAGTGAGAAATGACTTTAAGCTATCCAGTCTATGATATCTTGGTTCGGCAGCCCAAGTGACTGCTTGTAAGACAACATGTAACTGTAAACCAGAACACTACTGAAAAACATATTTGTACCAAAAGCATGTCTTTTATTGTATTTTACATTCTAGATCCTGAATTCTTGAAGCAGACAGTATAAAATATTTTTCAATATAAGAAGCTTAACCTTTGAACATAAATAATGATAGGGAGCTTTTCAGAGACCTTATGAATGGTATTTACATAGCAATGTCCAAAGACAAGCCATCATAATGAAGCATGAGACCTGGATCCATCCCCAGGAAGCTGTAATTAATAAGGACTATATTACCAGACCATTTATCTGAACTTTTATTAGGATGTTTGTACTCTCAGACAGTAATTTGTTGTCCTGTCTAAAAGCTGTGCCGTTAGTCTTATCGAGAAGCTGTGAAGATTCTAGGTTCTACTGAAAGGCCCTATTTTTAATATTTCCTACAACCTTTCACATGAAAAAGGAAAAAGCCAGACTCTACACCTCAATCTATTTTCAGTGGACATGAGCCTTTTATTCACACAAAAGTTGAATGCCTTCATAAACAAATGCAGTTTTCAAGTTTCATTTTTTTTTTTCCTGGCACAATGTTAAATAAACTGAAGAACTCTACTCCTTTTTTCCCTATAAACTATTCTTGTCCCAAAAGTTCTCACAGGAATGCATTTTAAAATTTTCTTGGACATACTTATAAAAGACTTGACAGAAAAGGAAGGGAAGCAATATAAGGCAGTGGAAATAAATCATATCTCAATTTTGTGGAATTCTTCATCAGAAAGAAATGAGATAAAATAACATTATGATGATTGAATGAGGTGACAACCAAAAGCACATAGCGCAGAGGAAACATTCTGGGGAAATGAGTCAGTCTTCATCTTCTTCTGCTATTACAGATATCATTATTGACGCGACTTTCAAAAAAACTATCTATCACTACTCTGACTTTCAACAATAACAACAATAATATTCATTATTATTATGATTGGTGATATGTTCAGTCTCCTGGTAGTCAAAGATTGCAACTTCACCTCTCTAGAATTCCTAGGTATATGAAGTCAGAATCTGGTTGACATTTTGTCACAGAATCTGTAAGTTAGAATTTCTAACACATACATAAAACCTTGACCTTAATTTACTGATATATATGCTATAAGCATAATCACACTTTTCTTAAAATACTGTGGCATATACAGAGTATTACCCCTTATAATTTACTTAGATCAAGCTGTAATTTAACATTATAAGCATTTTAGGTGGGCATTTACATCAGGAAGTCCACATTCTTTGAGGTATTATGAAAAGTTTGATGGTATCTGATCTTCCATCAACAAATAACTTTCTTTAAAATCAGAATACTTATTAAGATCAGAAATTGAATTTCACTGATGAGAACAGTGGCCTCCCAAATAGCATTATAATGGTGGGAAGAGCATACACAAATAAAATTAAATTTATTCAAAAATACATGCTCACTACAATATTTTAGCAATGTTCACCATTCTTGCATTAACTGAGTATAAAAATTTAAAAAGTTGCGGTTTCGCCTCACCCCGGTTAGAATGGCTCACATTCAGAAATCTACCAACAACAGATGCTGGCGAGGATGTGGGGAAAAAGGGACACTAACCTACTGTTGGTGGGAATGCAAACTGGTTAAGCCACTATGGAAGTCAGTCTGGAGATTCCTCAGAAACCTGAAGATAACCCTACCGTTCGACCCATCCATCCCACTCCTTGGAATTTACCCAAAGGAATTTAAATTGGCAAACAAAAAAGCGGTCTGCACCCTAATGTTTATTGCAGCTCAATTCACAATAGCTAAGACCTGGAACCGACCTAAATGCCCATCAACGATAGACTGGATAAAGAAATTATGGGACATGTATTCTTTAGAATACTATACCGCAGTAAGAAACAACGAAATCCAGACATTTGCAACAAAATGGAGGAATCTGGAACACATCATGCTGAGTGAAATAAGCCAGTCCCAAAGGGACAAATACCATATGTTCTCCCTGATCGGTGACAACTGACTGAACACCAAAAAGGAAACCTCCTGAAGTGAAATGGACACTATGAGAAACGGTGACTTGATCAGCATAGCCCTGACTGTTAATGAACAACTTAATACATTATCCCTCTTAGTAGTTTTTTTGTCTGTTCTACTTAATATGACTGGTTTAATTCTGTAATTATCACACAGTTATTCTTAAGTGTTGAAAATTAACTGAAATGTGATCCCTGTTAAACATAAGAGTAGGAATAAGAGAGGGAAGAGATATATAATTTGGGACATGCTCAAGCTGACTTGCCCCAAACAGTAGAGTTAGAAACATACCAGGGGACCCCAATTTAATCCCATCAAGGTGGCATGTACCAATGCCATCTCACTAGTCCAAGTGATCAATTTCAGTTCACAATTGATCATAATGAAAGGACTAAGAGTCAAAGGGAGCACATAAACAAGTCTAGTACCTGCTAACACTAACCGATAGAATAAATAAAGGGGAGAGTGATCCAACATTGGAAGTGAGATACTCAGCAGACTCATAGAATGGCAGATGTCCTAAATAGCGCTCTGGCCTCAGAATCAGCCCTAAAGGCATTCGGATCTGGCTGAAAAGCCCATGAGAGTATTTCAGGCATGGAAAGCCAAGACACTCTGGCAAAAGATCTCTGTGAGTGAGATCTCAGTGGAAAGAACAGGTCTTCAAAGAAGGAGGTACCTTTCTCTGAAGGGAGGAGAGAACCTCCACTTTGACTATGACCTTGTCTAAACAAGATAAGAATCGGAGAACTCAGAGGGCTTCCATAGCCTTGGAAACTCATGACTGGAGCATAGGGAGATTACTGATGCCATAGACAGGAGTGTCAATTGGTAAAGTCAACAACAGGAGTCACTGTGTACTTACTCCTCATGTAGGATCTCTGTCCTTAATGTGCTGTGCATTGAGATTTAATGCTATAACGAGTACTCAAACAATATATTTCACTTTGTGTTTCTATGGGGGTGCAAACTGTTGAAATCTTTACTTAATGCATACTAAACTGATCCTCTGTTAAAAAAAAAAAAAAAGAAAGAAATTATCAACTCCCAACTTGACTCTCACTGGGATTAAACATGACAATAGGTCTGATCTGATTTCATCATCATTTAAAAAAAATCATCTATTATTTTTCACTTTATGTTTCTGTGTGGGAGCAAACTGTTGAAATCCTTACTTAATGTATACTAAGCTGATCTTCTGTATATTAAGATAATCGAAAATGAATCTTGATGTGAATGGAAGGGGAGAGGGAGTGGGAAAGGGGAGGGTTGTGGGTGGGAGGGACGGTATGGGGGGGAAGCCATTGTAATCCATAAATCGTACTTTGGAAATTTATATTCATTAAATAAAAGTTAAAAAAAAAAGGGAAAAAAATTTAAAAAGTTGCAACTTTTTCTTTTGAGATGATGAGTTTGGCTGACTCTTTTTTTTTTTTTTTTTAACGATTTATTTATTTATTTATTTGAAAGTAAGAGAAATCTCCATCCACTGGTTCCAGGGCTGGGAGCCAGGCCAAACCAGGAGCTAGGAGCTTCATTCAGGCCAACAGCAGGAAGCTGGATGGGAAGTGGAGCCTCCAGGACACATCACAGGCAGTGATATTGTGCTATGTCAAAATACCAACCCCTAAACTACTGAAGATTCTGATTGCATAATGGCAGCCATCAGATGAGATAATCCTGTCTTTGGATTTATGACATTCATCTCCATGACATCTTTCACATATGGTGATCACAGTATCTGAAAGGTCACAGGGACAAGCCTTGTGGTATAGCAGATTAAGTAGCCACTTGGGACACTTGTATTCCGTATCAGAGTTCCAGTTCAAGTCCTTGCTGCCCTGCTTCCAATCCAGCTTACTACTAATGCATCCTGGGAGGCAGTATATAATGGCCAAAAAATTGGGTCTTTGCCATCCACATGGGAGACATGGAGGGAGTTTCTGATTCCTGGCTTGGTTCTGGTCCAGCCTTGGCTACTGTGGGCATCTGAAAGTGAAACATTGAATGGAATCTCAATCTCTTTCCTTCCCTCCCCTCGCTTCTTCCCTACTCTTCCTCTTCCCTCTTTGCCCCTCTGTCTCTGTTTTTCAAGTAAAATGACAAATATTTTTTTAAAAGGACATACTGAAGGCTGGAATTCCCTTGAGACTACAGAATAAACTATATGCGGACATTTTTCCTTTTGCTAATAAATATTAAGTGAATATTTATAAACAAGGCAGACTTTGAGTTGAGACTTCTTTAATTTTTATCTGGAATCATTGATTGGGGGGAATGGTGAATAACCTTCACTTATTTCAGAATTAACCCCTTAATAAAACTGAGGAAATGTTATTTCATACCACACAAACACAAGCACACACACATTACAGAATTACAACCACACTTACATGCCAAAATTGTTCTCAGGCAAGATGTAAAAATAAAATGATTAGTAACAGTCAATTGAGAAACATATATGCATTAAATGGACATGAAGGATTGACACAATAACAATCATAATGCATTATTTTGAAAATTTTTTCCATTGCAGGAGAAATCAATATTTTCAGCACAACTTACAGTCATGATTTATTAAAATGCCTATGCAATTTATTTCGATGTAAGAACTTATTACCCACAAGAGGATTCTCTTAGGCCACGTTTGCTTTCATTTACAGTAAGTTTTGAATGTGCTATCATTTGGACTTGTTGATACATGCCCAAAATATTGTTAGTGTTGGGACAAGATTATCAACTTTTCACAACTCTCAACCATGATATTTTGAGCTAAAGCATGTGGCACTTCATTAGTGATATTGAATTTGTTGGTTTAGCCATGGGCAATTGATTTTCAAACTTTCATTCTGTCTTGAAAGACTCCTCCTTTTATTAAACTTGGCTTTGACTTTATGTTTCTTTCTACCCATCTCCTTTCAAGTGCAGCTGCAATTCTAGCTTATTTCTGGCATGCTTTAGCAAATTAAAATTATGTTCATTAATAATAGATCTCCAATTGTTTCCATTCATTTTTAATTTGTGTTTATTGACAAAAAAGTGTTAAAATAAAATTTTACAGGAAAATACAGTCCAACTAATCTATTAGAAAAACTATACACATTTCTAGATTCCTTTGAATAGATTCCCCAAATTATGTGTTACACCACTTTTAAATGTACATAAATGGTACTTTAATCATTTATGTAAAAGCTGTGAAATAAAAACTATAAATTATAATGCATATGAATATTTGGTAAGTTTCTTGAGCTTAGTATATATATTATATAACATTATTGTAAAACATTTTCCACACTGTTTCTTTATTTAGCTTTTTTGGTTCAGAATATTCCTCACAATAAAACAATTTCAACAGAAACTTTCCAATGAACAATAAATTACTGGTTATATCTGGCAGCCACTGACTTGTGAGGTTATTATGTTTTACCATTTTCACCTAAATTAGAACACACTTACACACAAAATGATGATTAAGGTACATGATCTACTGAATCAATTGTAATGCTTTTTGGCAACACAAATATAGGCATAAATCAAATGTACATTTAAAATGTATTTGGCAGCCTCCAAAAATCTTAAGCTGTAAAGTTTCTGTGATAAAAAAACAGATTAAGATCTGTGGTTCAAGAACAAGCAACAAATAAATAAAGTAGGTATTAAATAAATACCCTTTTCTCTCCTGTTAGTTTTTTTTTTTTAATTTAACACAACATTAAGTCTAATGATAGATTTAAAAAGGACCTAGATGCATGAGAGACTGGAAAGAGGGTATGGGCCAACAAATCTAGCACTCAATCGTTTACTGCTAAAAATGGGTAGTGAGTATAGGAACTCATCAGGGCCCTTTCTTATCTTCATATACATCTGAGATATTCCATAAGAAAATGTTACAGAAAAATCTTTCTCACAGTCCTACCATTTCTGACCATGTTGGAAAATTTTATACCAGAGATCTCTGCTGTAATACAACATCTATAAATCTAGACAGAGGATTTGCAGTAACCATTAAGATGCCATTTGGGAACCTTGCATTGCGTATCAGAGTGCCCAGTTGAATTCCTTGTTTCACCACTTCCAATCAAGCTTTCTGCTAATGAACACCTTGGGAGGAAGCAAAAGATGGCTCAAGAAATAAATGGAGAGAAAGATGAAGACTAGAACCAAGAGGATCTGGGGATGATACTGAGAAATCCAGTATATGTGACTATGAGGCAAAGGAAGAAGGAATGGCATTAGAAAGTATTTGCATAAAAATGTCAAAATTTTCTCACATTTGTTAAGAACAAAATTTTAAAAGGATCTGCTCTTTATAGTTACAGTGTTAGAGAAACTACTACCTATACAAGAAATCTGATAAAGTATTTGTGTCCAGAAGTGTAAAAAGTTCTTGTTACTCAAAGACAAAATAAAAAATCCAGTAATAAATGGGCAAAAGAGCTAATCAGATAATCAAAAGAAAGTCAAAAAAGCTATACAATGATCAATGCCACGTGAAATAATTCTCAGCATCATTATCAACAAAAAACTACAAATGAAAAATACAAGGATAAAACATAACACACCTAATAGAAAGGTTAAAATTTAAAACACAAATGTTGCTGAGAATATGAAACATCTGGAACTCTTCAACATTATTTGTGGGAATATAAAATGGCAAAAATATTTTGGAAAATAATTTAGCATATTTTTCTAAAGTTAAATAGACACTTAGCATATGATCCAGCAATTTCAGTCCTAAATGCCCCAAAAAATAAATTAAAGACGTATTGTCTTATAATGCAATATGATTGCATATTGTGCAGTAGTAAAAAGAAAAAGTTACTTAGGCCTACTAGAAGACAGTGAGCTCCACAGCATCACACTAAAAGAAAGAAGCTAAACAAAAGACAACCCACTGCATGAAAGCATTCAGATGACATTTGTACTCTACTTACAATGGCTGCCTGGACCAAGGCCCAAGGGCTTTTACTAACTGTGAAGAAGAATAAGGAACTTTCTGGAATGATGAAGATTCTTTCTATCTTGATTATCACAGCATATCAAATGTATTTTAAACAGGAATGCTTTATTATAAGTGAATCATATCTCAATAGATTTGATTTTAAAAAATCTCCCTCTTATTTAGTCTTACTTGTCCATTTCCCTCAATCTATTGGTCAGCTTTCCATCACCATACTGAAATATTTAAGACAAGCTACTTATGAACGGAGGTTTATTTTGGTTCGTGGTTTTGAAGGTCCATAGTCCAAGGTCACGCTGGCATCACTGATTCAGCCATCTAGTGAGACTGGAAGATGGCTACAATAGGATGTGTACAGAGGAAGGATTACCATGGTGAGCCAAGATGCAGAGAAGGACTGGGCCTGGCTTTTATAACCCAAATTCTTAGGAGACCTACTTCCTAAGGGTAGGCGGCCAGGGACCTAAGGACCTCTCACTAGGCCCAACTTCCTAGACACCATAACTTGATCAAGCCTCAATTTTCATAGCAATACCAACTCACACCATTGGCATTAAAATATCTGCAGGACTTGGAGAGCCGAATCTTGTTTATATTATAGCAATGCACGCAATGATGATCCTAGCCCAAAGCACAACAGTTTATCTCCTCTGTTGGGGCAGAAGCCTTGGTGTCCTCTCTGCTTCTAGTCTTCATCATCACATTTCATCTATGTATCAGTGACAATACTTTAAAACACACAGCTGTGCAAGCTGTAGGGCCGGACTCTTTACTGGGCCATAAAATCAAAACCAGAAATTTTTATGAGGTAAAATGGAAAAGGAAGTATCAAAGTGCCTTATGCATAATAAAGTTAAGTATTTTTTTCATAAAATTTAATTTAAAATGTGTGTGTGCTGAGTTGTTATATAAAATATTTCTCATTTTGGGTCACAACCAAAAATATCTGAAGGTGTCTGCTTCAAATAGAAACTAGATTATGCTTAAAACGACCCAACGGCTTCCTATTGCACTTAATACAAAATCGAAACTCCACACCATGGGCTCTAAGGTGACTGATACCGTGGTTTTTGCCAACTTTCTCTAACCTCACCCAGCTCCTCCCTCACTGAACTCCTGCCCTTTTCTCCTATTTGCTCTTTCCCAAACACAGAAAACTCCTTTCTGACTTAAGTTTTCTCCATTTAATGTTTCCAACATCTAAAAACTCTGCCTCAGGTCTTTGAACAGTTGGTTTTCTTATCAGAAAGGTCTCTGCTCAAATGTCCCAACTCAAAAATGCTCTCATTAACTAGTCAGTGTAAATTAGCCACCACCCCAACCCCAGAACTCTCTGTTGTGAAATTTTAAGTATTTACAGCATTTAGGTCTATGAAATATTACCTTTTCATTACTAAATATAGTAACTGCCATCTTTCTCCTCATCCCCAAATGCAATGGAAGTTTTATATGAAGGTATATATTTTGGCCTTTGCTCGAAACCTTGCCATATAGAACAGTGAATGCCACATAAGTTCAGTGACTTCTGTTTGCTTATTTCTTAGCTCAATTATATTGTTAACATCATGGATGAAGCCTCCAACTCTGTGACCAGTAATGAGTAGAAACGGCAAAGGTGGTAAATAACATTTCAAAGGATTCCAGGAATTGTTTTTCATCAAATATCCTTGATTTGATTGGCATTTCATTTCCTACATACATTCTACTCAAGTTATTTTATAAACTTTCTAATGAAATTTTACATACAAGTTGGCTGAAACAAGTGGATCTCTGAATATTATACTTCTTTTCCTAGTGTTTGCAAACTGGCAGCCCACAAGTTGACTATGACAAGTGTGTTCTGTTTGACCCACATGGGATTTTGAATTGGAAATCAAAATTTATGAATTGCTAGAGCTCACATTAAGCTTTGTATTTCCAGCTGCCTCTTCTAAGTCAAATGGTGAGGAACCTCTTCTCCAAGACTGGCATAGAGGTGTAGCTCCCAATGGAGGTTTCAACCTGTGGTTCATCACAGCCTCCACATCTCTGTACTGCTTTAACCTCCAAAGTATTTCACAAGTTCACATTACCTGCATGCATCTCAAGGCCTGGATTTTGAGGCATTTTATTTCAGCATGCATTTACTCCAAAAGAAGGTATCAGCCCTAACTTGTGATCACTTTCAAATGAATATCAAGTTCCTAACAAAACTTAGGCACATTCACTCATTTCATCCAGTTATACATTAATTCAATATGTTTTTATTGAGGGCCTAATATGTGTCAAGCACTCTTCTAGGTGGTAAGTGTACAAAATTGAAATAAAAGCCCATGAAAACTGTATCTTCATAAGGCGTAGCTACTAATTGATAGAGACAGAAAATAATTTTAAAAAGAGAGGAAAATGTCATGTGCTAGATGATGTTCATTACCACCAGGCAAAATAAAGCAAATGCTTATGGAGAATAGGAAGATGTATGCAATTATAAAACAGGAGGTCAGAGCTCTAACACCTCCTTGAAGAGATATTTTCAAAAAGATCTGAAGGAGATGAAGAGAGTAAGTCATGTAAGCATCTGTGAGTAGAGGAGAAAGCAAGTGCCAAGGCCCTAAAGTGTATGTGTGGTGTATTCAGGATTCAGTTCTATAGGGGTTGACATGATCTGACAGAAGTGGTCTAATTGGCCGGCGCCGCGGCTCAATAGGCTAATCCTCCACCTAGCAGCGCCGGCACACAGGGTTCTAGTCCCAGTCGGGGCGCCGGATTCTTTCCCAGTTGACCCTTTTCCAGGCCAGCTCTCTGCTGTGGCCCGGGACTGCCTGGGAGTGCAGTGGAGGATGGCCCAAGTGCTTGGGCCCTGCACCCCATGGGAGACCAGGAGAAGCACCTGGCTCCTGCCTTTGGATCAGCACAGTGCACTGGCCGCAGCGCGCCAGCTGTGCCGGCCATTGGAGGGTGAACCAATGGCAAAAGGAAGACCGTTCTCTCTGTCTCTCTCTCTCACTATCCACTCTGCCTGTCAAAAAAAAAAAGTGGTCTAAGTCACTTTGGGGGCTTGGCAGAAATAACAAGGAGACAAATTTGGAGAACACTGAAATCACTCAGATAGAGATGAAGTCCTTAAACCAGGGGTGGCAGAAATCACAATTTGAAAATTGATTAAATCCTGGGTATATTTTAAGGGTACAGACCACAGAATCACTAATGAACTAGATGGCTAGCCATCAGGGGAAAGGTCTAGGTTGGAGATAGAAGCCTTCACTGTAAAAGTGATATTTAAAGCTCAGAGCATGGACGAGATCCTGAAGGGAGTATCCAGCATTCAGAGTGAAAAGATGAGAAGCAAGGAAGGAGAAATGAAAATGGAAGAGACCACTGCAGAATCTGAAGGTTTCAACTCATACCACGTTTAAGCAAGAATGATACTAAACAGTATGTGTCACTGAAGGTTGAAAGTATTAAATACTGTAAGTGCCATCACCCAAATGAAGACACCAAGGACTTGGAGGACAGAGTGAACTGGCTTTGAAAAATGTCACACAACTACTGCTAACAGAGTTCATATTTGAATACAGTGCGCCTGACTCTCTGACCAACTTGTCATCCTACATAATCTGCTTCTCTTGATAATATCGAAAAATCACCATGTTGTATAGTAAAAGAAATTGCTAACCTAGAATAGGAATACTTTCTGAATCATTATAGAAAGAATGCCAATTCACAAATTACAGATTTGCCCCACGGTGTCTGAGGAGCTCCAGTGAATTGGAACATGCAGACTCTAGAATTAGACTTCTTCAGTTCATATTTTCACTAACTGAGCACATGAACTTAGAAAAGTTATTTAACCCCTTTGTCTCAGTTTCATCATCTCTAAAATGGATGTAACAAACACTACCTACGTATAGAGTTGAGGAGATTAAATAATCTATAAACAATGCTGCCAACAAGGCTTGCCATAGAGTAAGCGTAATAAAGGCTATCGATTATTATTACGAAACAGTGAGTTAAATCTGTCAATTGCCTTGCCTTTGGAAGTATTCACTATTAAACAGAATAGCTACAAAATGATAGAAAGGATATGAGGAAGCATGCAGGATCACTACTTCATACACACACTACAATTATAGTACATTTTTAAGTGTGTAACTCACACATTTTAAAATTTCAGCAACAGAAAAGAAGAGAGTTAAGTGCAGTTACAGGTCTGAGAGAAAAACAAAAACAAAAAATAACAATTGTTACCACTCCCCAAGAACCTTAGAAAGTAAGATTCATTTGACATGCTCATAAAGAGAAGCTAAGAAGCATATGAAAACCAACCCAAACAATGAAACAAGAGAGAAATGCATGGGTTAGAGCAGCATGACAGAATTCCACATGGATTTAGATATGGAAAGGATATCATGAAATGCGGAACAAAGTTGTGCAGGAGAAGATTTTTTATATAAAAGAATAGATGGCTTGCTGTACTTCAGTGTCAAGCATACAGCATTCTCTAGAGTTCTCTCCATGGAGTTGCCCCATTTTTTTTGACCCTTATAAAAACCCACTGCAACTTTTTATGTCTCCCATAACTATAAGTTCCTTAGAGTAAAAACTAGATCTTCATTTTTACTATATCAGTATTATCAAAGATTTTGTAAATATAATATGATTACATCTCATTATTAAAGTAATACTTTGGGCCAGCATTGTGGCACAGCAGGTTAAGCTGCTGTCTGCAATGCTGGCATCTCACATGTGTGTAATTCGAGTTCCAGCTGCTCCACTTCCAATTTAGTTCCTCGTTAATGCATCTGAGAAAGCAGTAGAAGATGGTTCAAGTACCTGGGCCCCTGCCACAGCATGGGAGGTTTGGATGGACTCCTGGCTCCTGAGCTAGCACTAGCTGTTGCTACCATTTGGGAAGTAAGAGAGCAGATGGAAGATCTCTGTGTACCCCCTCTTTCTGTCACTATGCCTTTCAAATAAATCATCAAGTATTTTTAAAAAATAAAATGATACTTCTATTTCTATAGCATGTACTACAGCAACAACAAGGAAAGCTTTTTTATACATACAGAAACTGCTTGCCCTGGACACAATATGGTGCATAGTTAAGATTAAGTCTGCAGTCAGTCAACAGAAAACACTCATTGTACTCATTTGGCCACTTATTGTTATGTGACATGTTCAATGACTGCCCTAAAACAGTATAATAGGTATAGCCCACAGACAAAATGAATTACGGGAATTCAGCAACACAGGAAGCACCCAACAAATGCTAGTGATTATTCTCTAAAAATAATCATAATTAAGGAACTACACAAATAAAAGTATCCTATAATAAGCTAAGACTTTATAACACCTGGGGAATTGAGTCCTCATGATTTCTAATGTTAATATTTGTTTTAAATTTATTTGTTTGAAGGGCAGAGAGACAGAGAAGGAGAGGGGGAGAGAGAGATAGCAAAAGAGAGAGAAAGAGAGAGAGAGAATCTTCTATTTGCTGATTCACTCCCCAAATGGCCACAAAGGCAGGCGCTGGGCCAAGCTGAAGCCAGGAGCCAGGAATTCCATCTGGTCTCCCATGTGGGTGGCAGGGATCCAAGTACTTGAGCCATCTTCCCCTGCTTTCCCAGGTAGATTAGCAGGGAGCTAGACTGGAAGTGGAGCAGTCAGGACTCAAACCAGCACTCTGATAGGAGATGCCAGAGCTGCAAGTGGCAGCTTAGTCCACTGTACTCAATGTTGGTCCCAGCCTAAGACTTGTAAACACAATAATTATCATATTCTGGGACAAGTCAGTTTTGATTGATATCAACTTCATCTGTAAATCAAGGAACACATATAAAATGGTTTACTGATATGAATTAGCCTTCCTCTGTTGATTTTAATGCTGGTCCCTACTATGTATTTGTATTCTTCTACAGTCCCATGAAACTGTACATTCTAAGTCCATATCAAAAAAGATTATGTATCTATCACTTGAATTAAAAGTAACTATATCAAATTCTAAATGAAAATCTTACCAACATTAAAATAATTTAAACTTAAAATGTCAAAGAAAAAAACTTTTATACCACTGAAACAAATGGAAAGACAGCATCCTGTAAGATTTAAAAGATGAATTGAGAAACCAATCATTTGACCATATCAATCCATCAATCACTTCTAAAGCAGCATTTACTCATAATCTGTAAGCTTAAAACAGCTCACAGATGGGCAGTGGTGAATGCACTGGACTGAGGAAGAAGTAAACAGGTATAGAGCTAAGCACTGCTTAAAGTTTATTCTTCCAGGGTCTTTGACTACTGCTGTAATGCAATTAAGGCTTTCATTCCAGGTAATCAGTGTTCAGGTAATAGGAATTAGAAATACTCTCTCTCCCTAAATGTCCTTAACTTGTCTTAAGCACTGCAGTGTACAGAAATACACAGCATGATATATCTCAGAATACTTAACAGTGACAAGGCAATTTTTCTTGAAAATTGAGGGAAAAACTAATAAGTAGACTATTTTTACTATATAAGCCTTTTCAATAAAATCAAATTTCTTATAATTGACTTTATTACCTGACAAATTAACAATTTAATCATCATTACACTCAATTTGAATTTTTAATCTACAATAAAAGTATAATTTTAAAAATTATATAGTATCACTTATTACTAAACATGACAAAATAATAATGCTTGTCCAATAAGTCTTTAAATATGCTATTTTCTAGTTGTTTCTCCCCAAAAAGAGAATAAGTTTAACAATCAAAAAATTGAAAGTGTTTGTCTGGAAATTAAAGATCAAGTATATGGATTTTGGCTTTACATTTTTAATTAAAAATATTGTATTAAAACATGTTTCTGTACATATATGTCTATATCCACATGAAGATAATACAAAAAAGCTATTTTTCTTTTATAGCATTGCTATACATTTTCTTTTAAACTACTTAATTTCACTGATCATTTCAAAAAACAAAAATAGATCATAGGTCCCCTATACACACATAGTTAAGAAAACAGCAAGTCAGGGCCTAACAATTCCAAGTAAAAGAAAAAAAAAGAAGGAATATCTATTTTTTATTCAGAAATAAGACTGCTCCTTCCCAAAGTAAAAGCCATCTGTTTAACCCTAGGAAACAGAAAGAAAAATTTCAAGACATTATTGGCATTTTTAGGGCATAAGCCACTAAGTTTCTATGTTATGATGATATTGATATCAGGTACTTAAATAAATACCATAATAATTTGTATCATCTACATTCTTATTAACATAGGAAGATGGGATGAATAAAAGAAAAGATACACCTTTGTTATAATTGAAGAATATTTATCACAATTTACAATTTAAGTAATGTATACTACATGCAGATTTTGATGTAATACATTGAAATGTGTTTCATATATATAATCTCTAACTGTATAATGTGTAAAATAGATGCAATATATTTATATCAAAATGATAACCTGAAATGCTGTCTTATATAATACCAATTTTGTCTAAAGACAGTTTCCGTCTCTGATATATTACCAAAATTGACCACACTCAACTATAAATTAAATCAAATCCAGTATATTGTAAAACTGACATAAAATCTAGATTAACCAGATAAAATTAAAATAATTAGTAAGTAACCATAGCTATAAAAAACAAAATCCTCAAACAGTATAAATGTGGTTTTCGACTCAATTTTGCGAAAATGTTTTCCAGTAATCAAAAACAATAGCAATCTGCGGCCAGCACTGTGACACAGTTGGTAAAGCCACCGCCTGCAGTACAGCATCCCCTATGGGTGCCCGTTCAGGTCCCAACTGCTCCACTTCTGATACAGCTCCCTGCTAGGGCCTGGGGAAGCAGTAGAAGATGGCCTGTGCACCTGCATGGGAGACCTGGAAGAAGCTCCTGACTCCTGGCTTCAGATCGGCACAGCAATACAGCAATAATAAATGAAAACCTGTTATTTGCAACCAAATGGATGCAACTTGGTGAAATAAGCCAGTCTCAAAAAGACAGGTATCTTATGTTTTCCCTGATCTGTGTTTACTAATAGACTACCTAAAATGTTAATGTATTGGAGTGAAAAGGACATTTTGAAATCCGATGATTGTTTACAGCCCTACTGTTGAGGAGCAGTGTTTTTTTTCTTCATACTATTTGTTGAACTCTTTACTTAGTGTAGGGTTAATCTTATGAGAATAAAGTATACTAAAAATAGATCTTTGTAAAAGTTAAGGGTGGGAATAGGAGAGGGAGGAGGAAGAAGGGTGGGAGCATGGTCCGGAGGGATGATAGGGTAGGAAGTATCACTATATTCCTACATCTGTATATATGAAATGCATGAAATTTGTACACCTTAAATAAAATTTTAAAAAAGAGATAATAGTCATCATCTCAAATGACAAAATAATATTATAAACCCTTGGAAATGTAAACTAGTGTTTGTTATTATTGGGTTTTGTTAAGCCCCGTGAACTAAGGGCACTAGAATTCAGTTTACCAGAGAGTATATGGGGAAGATGGGGGCGTTGGAGGGCACTGCTGGGCTGCTGGAGGAACCGATGTGCCAGGGCAGGGTTAGTTGCAGGGAACTCAGGTGAAACTGAGAAATGTTCCATTCCAACAGTGACCTAGGCTCACAGCAGAGGCTGAGCCCGGGGTCAAATCAAAGTCTATTGCTAAGAGAGATAAAATGGAGGAGAGATAGGGCTCAACGGTAGCCCAACAGAAGAACAAAGCAGAAGAGTGTACAAGTGAGCAGGAAATGAAAGTCATAAGAGATCCAAAATAAAAGTGCTACAGATCCATCCTGGAAAATTCAGCTGAGGAGCCACATGGAGGAATGTGTCAGCAGATTTATTCTCAGAAACTGCTTCAGCTGGTTAACGTGTACAATTCTGTTCTTATGGATTTGTTCCTAGTGGAGTTTTTGTGAGGTTGGCTTATCAAAAGAAGCCCATCCCTTCATTTCCCAGGGTTTCTGAACACATTATAGAACTGTCCATATACCATTTCAAAGATCAATTTATTCACCACCTCCTGAGCAGAAAACTGCAAAGCTTACAAGTCAAGTAACTCACAATAGCTATCAATCTAAAGTTACAAATTTATAACAAGTTTTCACTTTTTTATAACATAAACACATTACATCAAAATCATTAAGATCAATAAACCTAACATAAATAATAGTGTTCAGAATACAGATGTGTTAGGAGAGTGCACACCACTTCAATCAAATCTGTATAATATTACAGAAATATTAGCACCAAAATATAAGGAAATTTTCACTAATAAAATATACTTTTAGTTTATATCAAGCTGCTTGATGAGTCATGTACACAAATAAGCATTTCAGGTATCTCTATGCTAGTGTCAACATGTGTTTACCCCACCCAAGTGCAGTGAGGAAAAAAACTAAAGAATGAGTGTGCAAGATAAAGTGAACATAAATCTTCAGTAATATCAATTAAGCCCAGAAAAATATTAAGAACTGTATCTGTCGCCTGAAACTGGACATCAACAATATACTCACTACCTGGGTAATAACTGACCAGATCTTAGATGTTTACAATAAACAACAGCTTTCCCCTGCACCTTGATTCACTTTTTGATCTATGTCTGTGTTTCCTTCCCTTGGATGGGCCACTAAAATTTTCCTGACTGTTCAGCCCACTTGGCTGGACACTGACAATGTGGCCAGGCTTGTGAAGCTCTTTGGGGATTGGACCTGCTCTTTATATTACTTACTTATCAGCTAGAATTAATCCTTAGATTCATATCAGCTCAGATCCCAAATGGTTTCCTAGTGCCACCCACTTGATTCACCTTGCTACAGAAGAGACTCAGATAAATTGGTGCCAATCTATACTGGTCTCAATTTCAATGTACTTACTATGATTTCATGATCTGCATTTGGGGCTCAGCCCTATAGCCAATAAACTGTCCTTTCCAGACCATTCCAACTTAATCTTAGGTAAATCAGCCCCTGTTGGTTTCCAGTATGTTTCAAATGACACTTCAAGATATTTTTTAGACAATTCAGTAGCATTAGACCAAATCCTGTCATACACTTAATACTGAATTTGCCTACGAAAACAAATGTTACAGAAATAAACAAGTTGAAAAAAATTTATTCAGTCATTTGGAGAGACTGGTAAAAATCAAATTTCAATAGATGCTATCCATTCCACACTATTTCACTTGTTGAATGGTAAGCTTTTTTTTTTTTTCTTTCCTTAAGTGGTAGTTGGCTTAAAGCCACCATCCCCATTAGCTGCATAGTTGGTGAGAAACAGTGGAAATTTTTTGTCCTTCTTATCTGGAAATCCTGCTCTCCCCTAGCTATTCATGTGTGAGTCAATTTATTTTTTTTTTGTCCAACTATTCCAAAAGTCCTTTGTCTCTGATCAAAAAGAATTTTCTAAATTCTGCCCAGTGTTACACCTTGAAACTGGGATTTATTGAGTTATTTTTATTTGGAAATTTATAAGACTACATCCAGCTGGAATTTAAAATTTACTGTTGCAGTGGACTTCACAGAAGGCTCCACTGTGGAAGTTCCGTCCATATCTCTCAGATTAGTTCACAAGATAAAGCAGAAAGAATAGTGGCTTTGACCAAATTGTGGAATGAGTAAAAATTCTAGTCTTTCCACTTACTCTTAGAATTTTAATTATCAGATAGCTTTAAATTCATCCACCTGTCTATCCAATTTTTTTCAATTTATTTATATAAGATGAACATATTTTGATGTATTTCAATATATCCAGATTTAGGAGCACAGGGATATTTCCCTTCCTACTCTCCCTCCTGCCTACACTTCCACTCTCCCTCCTCCTTCCTTTCTAATTATTTCCTTTTATTTTTACAATGACATACTTTCAGTTTATTTCATAATCTTAAACTTAACCCTCCACTAAGTAAAGAATTCAACAAATAGTAAGAAGAAAAAAAAACACTGTTCCTCAACACTAAAGACAAGGGCTGTAAACAATAATCAAATCTCAGAATGTCAATTTTGTTTATATACATTACATATTTTGTACTGTATTAGCTTATTAATATAAAGAGAATGCATTCCATGTATTTCATAGGTACAATTCTAAGAATGTAATAATATTTGCCTCATTCCCCCCTCCCTCCTCCAATTCCTTCTTCTTTCCTTTTTTCTTTAATTTTTGCAAAAACATAATTTAAATCCTTTCTTTAATCACAGTCAATAATCTTTTCAATTCAACTAACATTTAATAGATACCTACGATGTTACAAGCACTTCATAGACACTCAGGAATAAAGCGTAAACAAGCAAACACACACACACACACAAAGATCTCTGCATTTTGCAGTGCTTACATTTGTCTGGAGTCAAAAGAACAATAAATAAATGAACAAATACAATCCACAGCAAGTCAGATGGTAATAAGCACCACAGGAAAAATGCAGTTGGAAAGGACATTAGATAGGTTGGACTGAGGAGGTCCCACTGATAAGGGGATATGTGTGCAGTGACTTCAGGGACAAGGAAGAGAGACTCTGTGTATCTGAGAGACAGACATGCCAGGGGAAGGATGTGTACGGGCCCCAAAGCAGAATGAGTCCAGTAAGGAGGTCAGGTGTTACAGAGGTGGAGAGAGAGGAAAGAGACTGGAGACTGGGGGCAGAAGGACTGGTGAAATACCATATCCAGCCCTGGAGGTCAAATGGGAAGGCACTGGAGGATGAGAGTAGAAGATTGGCAGGGCTGTTTTAAGTGTACCAAAGAATCACTCTGGCTGCTGTGAGAAAAAAGGAGTGGAAGGGTCAGGGTCCACACAGGAAGAGTAGGTCCAGTCTCTGCAAATATGGATGGATTTTAATGAGACAGCCAACATCACTTATAGATGGACTAGATTTTAAATGGAAATTACTTATCATGGAGCCCAAACAGAAAACGATGACATCTAACCTCTTACATTTATACTTACTTTGACATGAACCCTAGCTGCCTAGGCTTACCTGAAGGAAACATTATAGTGTGAAGTGAGAAGAAAGGAAAAAAGGGTGATTTTTTATGCCCTTTCAAATGGCACCATTTCTGAGTGAATGATACATACATGCTCAAAGGAGAAAAGGCAGAAGAACCATTCTTGTATTAACATATCCTGTGTCTATAACCACAATCCTTCCAGTAAACAGAAAGGGTGTGGAATCAACTTTTATCCTCACTTTCACACACTTAGCCTGGGCACAGTCTTAACGTTGGAGGAAATTTTCTTCTAACCCCTTTAATGCATTGACAGACACCTCCTGATATTGAGACTTTAATTCTTCTTTCTCTATTGTGTCTTCTTTATCACCTTAACCTTTACCCCTACTGACTGCTTCATTTTACCAGTCCTGCAAGACTTCCAAGCTTACTTGCTGGTTTTAGTGGCTACTTCACACCCTCCTGTAATGCATGCTTCGCCCCTTGGCCATCAGCCCTGATGACTCAGCATCACGCTATTAACCTGTCCTGCCTTGCAAGCACAGCCCTTCACTGTCGTGAAGCTGCATGTTCTTATTTTTTTCTCCATTTTAGTTACCTATAAACACCTACTTGGACCTTATCATAATCTAGTTTAATCTACCAATCAAAGTTTGAACTTCTAATACATGCTATCTAAATATACAGTCTTCTCTCTTTATCCTTCCAGAACCTACATTTCTACTGAGCATTCTGCCCTAGCCACAGGCTGTCGGCCCCTCTTGCTGTCCTGCTTTGTGAGGCAGCCAAAAACCCAGGATCATCTTTTCAAGAATCATTTTTTCCTTTCATTTCCTTTGCACTATTTCCTTTTCTTCTGCAGGAACTACCTCTGCTTCATAGACACATGTATTCATATTTTTCCTTGGTCCTAAAAACAAATTCGATACTGACTCAATCTTTCCTTTATCCATATTAACTGATCTGACCTAACTTAACCATCACATACCTTCTGGTCTCAAAAGGAAGGCACAAACACTCACACATCAACTGCTCAGCTACTAGGCACGAATAGCTCCACTCATTCCACCAGCACTCTGCAACTGGCATTTTAACTTGTCTACTTCAGAGACTCTAACAACATAAAATTGGATCTTTCTTGATGGGTCTCACTATCACTGCTGTTTCAATGTCTTGTGATCACTTAGCCAGTTCCCTAAACAGACCATCCAAATTCTCACCAAAGGATGATTTCAGTAACAATAACATGCACAAAAACACATGGGAAGTTTGTAGTGCAGTATGCAAAAAAGCCAAGAGTCGTGAAACCAGCATTCCTTCCTTAGGTGGTCTGCATTCATGGCCTTGTCTCCAGTAGCTATAAGATCTTCTGATGCAAATACATATAACTATGACAATGAATTTACAAAAGAGCCAAATGATGCCCAGAAACATCATCTTCACAGAATAAACATGGTCCTTTAAAGATCTGTATCTTTAGTACATAGTGCATCTGCCCATTTCTGAGAAGCCAGAAAAGGAAACAATTGTTGATTATTTTGTAAATTGTGAGTGTGTGTGTGTATCCATGCAATACTGTTTAGTTTTAGAAAGAACTATAAGTGTTCTCTCCTACAGTAATTATGCTGTAGATAATTATGCTTTAGTTAAGCTAAACAGTACTAACTAAGGCTGCCACAATGTTTCCTAAAAAATTATTTTAAAGGACAGCTGTGACAATGTACACACATATAGCACAACCTGAGACAAGTTGTTATCAAGGTTTGTGATTTTATGTTAAATTTTTCACCCTTTGCTTGTGGATACAGCTTTAATAGATGCTAAACGGTTATATCTGACTTCAAGAGGTAAAAATAAAAGGCTTACTTTTTTAGAACTGCTGTCACTGTAAATAAGTAGAGACCTTCCTTACAGAATCATCCCAGAATATAAATGCACATTCAAGTTAAATGAACAAGTTACATCTTGTTGAATAAATACAGGATGGATAGACAGATACCATACATACATGCATATATACAAAAGTTAATAATTCCATTCAATATATACAAAGCATAAACACAATTTAATTTTAAGATAAGTATAAATTGCTTAAACATTAAAAAAATTATAATTTTTTTTCATTTAACAATTAGAAATTTTGGAATTTTCTAAAATGAGTATCTATTAATTACAACATCAATATACTGACAGTTTTTTAAAAATAATGACTAGATGGTCAGCCCGCAAAGTAAGTTTTGAAATAAGTATTTGGTTTTTATCAACTTCTACAAAGACTTAATGTTACCTTTCATATTTGGAAAAAGATCTGAAAAAAATAAATATTTTTATATGGTATAGTTTCTTAGAGACTAATCAGTGCAGAAATGGTCCTTTAAAAACTTTGTCATCAAAAATAATTTATCATTTAATTCTTGGAAACTATTTTAAGCAAGGGTTATTAGTAAATATACTAAAGTGGTCCATTTTGTGCAAAAAAAAAGTACTACAATCCTTTCTCAAGATCTATTTTTCTAGTTAAACTTTATTTAACCATCCAATATAATCAACTGATACATTTCTATTTTGATTTCTTAAAATACCTCCATGATATCTGAAACCAAACTTTGGATCTTTCTTCCCAATCTGTCTGCCTTCAGGGTTCTGATCCTTTGTGTCTGACACTGAAATTCTTTCAGTTATACAAGTAAGAAACCTGAAGTCTTCCATTATGCCCTTAACTTCCTTATGCCCCATTAACAGTGTACTAAGTCTGGCCATTCTCTACCTTCTAAAGATAATTTATTTGTAACATCACACATTTCTCTTTCTCATCACCACCATCCTTGCACAAAGCTGTCATATCTATGATCAGGTTTCAGTAGCCTCCTACAGTTCTTCACTTTGTGCTGCTTAAATCAAGCACACTCTCTTTGTTGTACAGACAAGTCAGCTCTAAGATCTGGGCTCATAAGAAGTGTGTATGGTTGAAGACTCATTACCGCCCTTCACCCCCAACTCACACACAGGAACACAGCTGATATCAACACATGTGTTCAAGACCTGGAGGACTCAGCAGATTATGGGTTCTAAATACTGGGGTGATTTGCTGAGTTGGTAAAGAGTTTGCCCACCAGCTCTGTGACCAGGTGCATAGACTAGGAACTATCCGGCTGCCATCCACTCTCTTACTCCTGTTTTGTATTACAAAATAAATAAATAAATAAATGCAATAAACACTTAAATATTCTCCTCCTAGATTCCACAATTCTTAACATTTCCCCATACTTATTATATTTCTATTTCATACTTACCAATACTGTTAAATCATTTGGAAACAAGTTGCATATAACATTTTTCACTCTTAAGTATGAAATATGTCATCTTCTAAGAGAATAACTCATTAACTTATGAAAATTAAGAGATATCATAAAGTCTTCTAGTATCTTCAATAGTCCCAAAAAGTTTTTCATAGCTTTTAAAAATAAAAATATAATCAAAATTTCAGCAATTAATGCAAATTCCCAACCAAAAATGAGTAGGTCATAAAATATTTTCATATGGGTTCTAAAAATATGTATATGAAAACTCCTCATGATCTTCAGAGTATACAATAAGGCTGAATTAAATTAGCCTTAATAAAATAGTCTATTTATTTAAAAAATTTGGTAGAAGTCACCTGTGTTTGATTTTGTTTTCTTCATTTGCAAAGTGTGATCAAATAGGTAGACTGGCAAATGCAGACTCATGTAGAAAAACTACTGAAATACAATACAAGTCCTAGTTTGTGCTAAAATGTTCAGCCCTCGTGACGCATGCCAACCTGACACATGGTTAGCAGGAAAATACATTCAGGCAGAGGCTGCGAACCACAATTACTAACACAATTTCCAGATAACCCTCAAGAAGAAAACCTCCTGTTCTAAAACTCTTATTAATACTACCAACCTGCAGACAAACAGAACATGCAGAAAGAAATGTTTCATTATGGAATGGAGCTACTTTAAACCGCTGGTTGCAAAATGCTGAGAAGCTTGGATCTCTTCTCTTAGGCACAAGCAATGTGAGGAAATTGTTAATGAATTCTGTCCTTAGGTGCCTCTGAGGCATATCATAGGCAATTTAGGTATAAAACAATTTAGGTGCAAAACCAGAATTTTTTTTAAAAAACACTTTCCTTTTAGCACATGAATCTGCTAATTCAAATTTCTGCTGTTGTTTAAAGTTGCAAGCTAGTAAGCTTTATAGGAAATGCCCTCTCTTGGGACCAACTCATTGCCACTGACTGAAACAGCAAACGAGGCTACGGAGCTGTAAGGTGACTCATGTTCTGCTGTGTTTTCTTTTTTCTTTTTTTTTAATTACATTAAGTGGTCAAGATTGAAAGATAGCAGAGAGCAGTGGAATTTTTCTAATTGAAAGGAAATAGTTCTTCTGTTCACATGCAGCCCACCACTAAAGTTCTTCACCATAAAGGAATTTTTAAAAGACCAAGCTTAATTTAATTATCTGCAAAATTTTTGTCACTACATAGTGATAACATTCAAACTTTATATTACAACCTAAACAGATTTTAGAATATGATATCACTTACTATAGTCATGTAATTTATTTACCCTTTTTTATATATTCACTGCCGTTCTAGTATATTAAGACAAGCATTCTTCCTTACACAATTAGTATAAATAAACTGAAAAAAGGCCTTTGTTTTTGCTTGTTTACTTTTTCCTCAGAAACTTTAAGTTTAATTTAAGGTTTACAAACTTCATGTAATTCATAAATACAACTTTCTTCCCACCATACCTGCCTTCCCGCCACACTCCCACCCTTCTTCCTCCTCCCTCTCCTATTCCCATTCTTATTTTTTACTAAGATCTATTTTCAGTTAACTGTATAAACATAATATTATACTAAGTAAAGAGTTCAGCAAGTAGTATGAAAAGTAACTGTTCCTCAACAGTTGAGACAAGGGCATGATGGCTTTGACAATAGATCTTTGCAAAAAATTAACAGTGGGAATAGGAGAGGGAGGCGGGAGATGGACTGGAGTGTGGGTGAGAAGGTGGGTAGGGTAGGAAGTATCACTATGCTCCTAAACCTGTACATATGAAATGCCTGAAGTTTGTATACCTTAAATACAAGTTCAAAAGAGTGAAAAGGAGTCATAGGAGATCATTTGGTGTCAGGTATTGCTATAGCTAAAATAAATATGAGCCAGTAGTCTGTTATCACACAGTATTCTCAATAAATACTTAAATGATAAATTAGAAAAATATTCAATATCTTCAAAATAGCAAAAATTGAGAGATTCCTACCAAGGGGTTCACCATCTTAGTCAATTAATGAATAACTATTTAGATTTTAGATTTTACTACCAAGTAGAATTAGAAAAAAATGTTATGATCATCTGTTTCTATTTAATTTTTGATACTTAAATCCCCTTTCTAGAGGCAAACCCTAATACAGAGTTGTCCAGCCTGCTTTTTAGACATTTACATGCATGGACAATGCATCATGTCTTAAGAAAACTCATTCTAGTGTCTGACAGATTAAATTGTTAAGAACTTCTCATCTCTTGTTTTCATTCATTTATCAAAAGTCCACTAAGGGAATATTGTGTACCAGGCACCACGCCAGGATTCCAGCATGGTCCCTGAGTTTGTGAACTTTATAGACCAGTGGGAGAGAGAAATCAATAATCACAGAAAATGATTATATAATGATACATGTTGGTAAGTTGCAGTAAGGAATAAAGCTGACACACGGCAGGTCTAAAATCATTTAACACAATATTGCACAAATCAGTGACCATGTCATGAGATAGGATACCAAATGGGAAGAAATTAGACTTTGGAATCCGGGAGGGCTTCTCAGAGATGGTGACATTTAAGCCTTCATCTGAAGGATGACGAGGAGCACATCTGGGGAAGATCCAGAACACAACTGGAACCGAACAAACTGTACTGCATGTAAAACAAACCAGGAGGAAGCACCTGGCTCCTGGCTTCGGATGTGCGCAGCGCGCCGGCCGCAGCAGCCATTTGGGGGGTGAACCAACGGAAGGAAAACCTTTCTCTCTGTCTGTCTCTCTCTCACTGTCTAACTCTGCCTGTCAAAAAAATATATATATATAGAAAAACCTTAGCACCTTTTAATCCCTAAAGTGGAATGACAGGGACTGTAGTGCAATGAGTTTGGTGGGTGAGAAGAGGCACAGAAGAACTTTCCTTCTGAGGGTCCACAGCCTTTCAGGCAACCAAGGAAAAGGAAACCATGAGAACTGAATGGATAGGGTCAGAGCCCTGGGGAGGGATCCTGCCTGGGGTCTACAGGGACAGACAACACTCTGGGAACACTGTAGACTCCCCATTGAGTGGCAGGTGAGCTTGCTGATCCACCTGCAGTGTCAGGACCCTTGAAAGCTTACCTTGGCAGATTTGGAAGGTCAGAAACTGACAACCTTCATACAAAAGCATACTTACCTATAGCTAATGCCAAATGGCCATCGTATCTGGCATTTGCATATAGAAATTAGGAATTTAATTCAAATTACTCTGTAAAGGCATTTTCTATACTTGACATCTTCAAGGTATTTCAAAACCAGAAGACTGCTTCACATAACACCTCAGAAAGTATACTCAAAGTACATAGATCTGGAATTCAAATCGGAAAGTAATGATCAATTGTCCACTCTCTAGGTTTTAGAATGAAATCAGGCCAGAGTATTAGAAGACCACAAGGTAAAGACTCAGCCTGACTGTATAAAAAGCACTGTTGCAGTAAAGTAGGTCCTTTCTTAGAAATGGGGCAGACGAAGCCTTTCATTTATTATTCATGATGCCTTGTGCCCATGTCAACTCCTGATTAATAATTAAAATTAATCTCATTACAGGAGATTTCATTACAGGATAATTTAATTAAATGATGAATTGGCTCCCAGATGTTACCTTCTATGCCATCTTTTAAATAATGCTGATGATTACACAGGGATTCACTAGGTATCGGTAGGTCCTTAAGAAACTGAATTATTTATTGGTTGGTGCCATTCTGCTGGTAATAAATGCTACTAATCACAACTATGTATAACCCTGAGGCAAAGCCATACTCTTCTGTATTTCTGATATTTACACAAAATGTTTAACGTCTGTTGAAAATTTAGGGTTATTATTTGGTCATTTAATCATTTCATAAAAATGAATTCATTTAGTAATAATTTTAATTCAAATATCCTGCTCATTTTATAACTACAGAAAAAGTATCAGAACTAAAATTCTGAAATTTTAATTTCATAACAAGGATGGAGAGGAATATAATAATCATTACACTACTTCTGGTGCAACAAAAGATTTCAATTACACAAAACAAATAGTATTAGGAATAAAACTTCAGAACTATGTTTGATTTGTTTGTAATAAAATAAAAAGAGTCTCACAAAGTGAAGATGCTTTTTAAATTTTCCATGAGCCAACATAAATCATAATTTTAGACACTTCTAGTTACCACATACTTCACTGATGCTCTCACTACACTTTGAACAAGATACACATCCTGATAATGCAATATAACAAAATAAACTACTAAACCAGATTTTTAGGGATGGAAGTATTTAAGAGACATTTCTTTAATCATTTGGGTAAAAGTAGGTTTTTGTTTTTTAATGACACAGCATGTAATAAAATTTACACCATTTCAAAAATCATCAAACATATAGGTTTTAATTATTCTCCTTCATTTTCTTTAATGATCTTTTTGCTAATAAAAATGCTTATAACCTAAAATCTCAGTCCAAAACTATAATTTTGACTTTTTCTCATCTCTATTAGCAGATGACAAAAGCAGTTTCACTTTAAAATCTAAAATTCTCTTTAGAGGTAGGTGAAAGGATAATTTATAATGAAAGACCAATTGATTCTACTGTCATATCTTTCACATACTGTATTCATTGGATAATTAGCAACATAATCATAGAATCACAGCATCTCAGAGGTAGAGTGTATCTTCGAGGACATCTAGTTCATCTTCTGCCATCCTATGAATTCAGTAAACAGTTTCTAACACAGAGACTCTCTTGACTCCATTGTGTCTACACATGAACACACATGACTTTGCTAGACAGCCTGTTCACGTTCAGTCAGCTGATAGGATTAGAGGGTTCTTACACACGTCTTTACATACTTACAAACACCCTTTGCAATTGAGACCTTACACTTCCACTTCCTTCCCTTCCCTGCTTCTCCGCATGTTTTTTTTTTTTTTCCTTCATGAAATGAGCAAGTCCCCAGCTGTAACTGAGCCATCATCTTTCTCACATTGCTTTTGTACAACATATCCTGGGCTCCTTCCCTGCCAAAGCATGGCTCTTCTCCTTTAGAACTTATACCAAACCAACCACTTCAGAATTCCTTGACAGCATACCACCATTGGCTTCTATAAAAAGTTATTAGCTCTTATGTGGTTTACACAATGCTCATTTGTATGCAGGTGTATACTGTAATACAACGGCAGGAGTCATGCCTATAAGATCCAGAGAATGTATAGAAAAACGCTGGGACTTACTGATCGCTGAGTGTCATTTCACTCTATCAATATGAATTAAAAACAGTTTTAAAAGAAGACAAAATGACTGCTTATGCAATGTAAAGTCAGTTGGAGGCATACACATTTTTTCACAGAAACAACAGCTCAACCCAAACTGGGTATTTCCGAGGCTTTTCTAGGAACTGATGTTTGCGACTTGTTCATTCACAATGGGTAGACCTTCAAAGTATCTAAGGTCTACCAAAACTGTAACAAACAAACCAACCAACAAAAAACGCACACACACTCACTGTGAATTGGTTGAAAAAAAAGAAGTAACTGAATTTTAAATTCTTCAGTTGGAATTTGAGCTTTATTTTATGCAAGGTTACACATCGACACTTTTAAAAATATTTATTTATATATTTGAAAGGCAGAGTGACAGAGAGGGAGTGACAAAGAGAGAGTACTCTTCCATCTGCTGATTGCCTCCCAAATGCCCCCAACAGCTGGGGCTAGACAAGCCTGGAAACAAGAGCCAGAAATTCCAAGTCCCCCTCATGGGTGGCAGGAACCCACTGACTTCAAGGCACATGAATAGGATGCTGAGGAGTTGGCCTTGCGACACAGCAGGTAAGGTGGAAGTGTGAAGTAGCCAGGACTGGAACTGGCACTCTGATAAGGGATGTGGGCGTGTCCCAAACTGAGGCTTAACCCATTTGCTGAACCACAGTGCTCCCCTGCCATTCTTTTTTAATCTTCTATAGTGTCTGTAAAGATAGTGTAGTACTCAATAGATACACACTTTAGACTGGGAACAGACTTACTATTCCATAGTAAAACCACTGACATGGATCCTCTTTATACTGGGAAAACAGAAATGGATAAATGTAAGTTTTAAAAAACTTAGCAAAGGACCAACATTGTGGCACAGCAGGCCAAGCTGCCAGTTGTGACACCACCATCCTGTATCAAGATATGAGTTCAAGTCCGGGCTGTTTTTTTTTTTTTATTTATTTATTTTCAACTTTTATTTAATAAATAATCCAAATCCAAAAGTACAACTTTTGGATTATAGTAGCTTTTCCCCCCCATAACCTCCCTCCCACCCACAACCATCCCATCTCCCACTCCCTCTCCCATCCCATTCTCCATCAAGATTCATTTTCAATTATCGTTATATACAGAAGATCAACTTAGTATATACTAAGTAAAGATTTCAACAGACTGCACCCTTACAGACACACCAAGTATAGAGTACTGTTTGAGTAGAAGTTTTACCATTAATTTGCATAGTACAACACATTAAGGACAGAGATCCTACATGGGGAGTAGGTGCACAGTGACTCCTGTTGTTGATTTAACAATTGACACTCTTATTTATGGCGTCAGTAATCACCTGAGGCTCTTGTCATGAGCTGCCAAGGCTATGAAAGCCTTTTGAGTTCACCAACTCTGATCTGTTATACTTTCAATTCAGTTCCCTGCTAATGAGTCTGAAGAAGCAGTGGAAGATGGCTCTAGTACTTAGGTTCCTGCCACTCATGTGGTAGACCCCAGTAGAGTTTCTGGCTCCTACCTTTGGCCTGGCCCAGTCATGGCTGCTGTGGCCATCTGAGGAATGACCCAGTAGCTGGAAGATCTCTCTCTCTCTCTTCTTCCTACTTCCTCTTTCTCCTAGTCTCTCTATCACTCTGCCTTTCAAATAAGTAATCTTTTTAAAAAAAAAAAACTGGTTAATAACTTTGAAAAGCTTTAACAATATAGAAACAAGGTCAACCATCAAATCAGAATATAATGGAATTATCACTTCACTGAAAACAAAACAAACAAACAAACAAAAAAAAACAATAAAGGTACACTTGGAGCAAATAAAAGGAACTTGAGTGAAGGGGGAATACTTGGCTAAGCCCCTGCCTGTGGCGCCAGCATCTCATGTGGCACCTATTTGTGTCCTGGCTGCTCCTCTTCCAATCCAGCTCTCTGCTGATAGTCTGGGAAAGCAGTGGAGGATGGCCGAGGTACTTGGGATCCTGCACCTGTGTGGGAGATTAGAGAAAGCTCCTGGCTTCTGGCTTCAGATTGGCCCAGCTCTGTCCACTGCAGCCATTTGGGGAGTGAACCAGCAGATGGAAGACTTTTCTGTCTCCCTCTCTCTGTCTCTAACTCTACCTCTCAAATAAATAAATCTTAAAAAAAGGAAAAGGATTATGTTAATCTAAGAACTAAAACAAGCTTCTGATTAAAAACGTTTTTAAAAGATTTAGACATATTAATGGAAAACACACAGAAAATAGGCTGAGTGGACAAACTTCCTTGTGCTCAGAGGCTCTCTGTTGAACTGAATTTAATCTTCGTGTTTTTGAGGTTGACATCAGACGGGACTTTTGCACAAACATCCAGTACAATTTCTTTAAAAGCCGAACACTTACCTGTATTGATCTATTATTTTCTGCAGAACTGTGTGTTTATCAAAACAATCCCTCTTCAATATTTTAAAATTCATCAGTATTAGGTCTTGATAGACAACTATCCAAATATACAGTTGTCTTGTGTTTCTTACCTATTTTGTCTGTCCACACAAATACTAGATTTCATTAGTGGTTGCATTTTAAGAAAATTTATCAGTGGAAGAAAATAATAAATTAATTTTAAATAAATGTCACAGTGTATACAGATTTTACTTATACATGTATTTTATTTTTCCTAAATAGCAGTCAGATTATTTAAACTAGGTGTTTTTCCCTTTACAGAGTGCTAATTTATTATTTATTATATGTTAAAAATAACTATATGTATATGAATAAATCACAATAAAGAGAAGGGTATTTTATCATAGTTTAGTTAATTTGTCTGTGATCATAAGCTACTAAAGAGTGGAGCGGAGATTAAAATCCATGTCTATGTGACTCCAAATAAGAATAATAATGTATTTTAAATGCTCTAGGTGTCTTAGATGTATTATCCCGTTTAATCCTTATTCAGATAACCTTATACTATTAACAACTTTCACCAAAGCTGTTCAAAAGGTGAGAAAACTAGGCACAGAGAGGTTAAATACTCTTCCCACTGCTAAGGTGAAGAACTGAGCTTTAAAGTCAGGCAGTTAAACTCCTTGGTGCTTCTCTTAATCTCTGCTCTAAGACCAACTTCCCAAAGACTCTTACTCTACTCAAACTCAACCCTCTGTCTCAGAGGATCCTGTTGGTTATGTAAATAGTGACCTTTATATAAAAAATCTACCAACTTGACTCATACAAAAGTGACACTGGCTAGTGTGTAGTCTCTAAGAACTTTTTCCACTTCACCTTTCCTACCTGTCACAGGGAACACTGCAGCAACCCCCTACGTGATCACTAAACAGAGAACTCTCCTCTCTCCATCCATACTCCTAGGAAGCCATCCCCCTTGATGGATTTTGCAATAAAAGAATGACTACTATGTATGTGTGTGTCACTCCTAGAAAGTTTCTGATATAAAAGACAAAGCACAAGACTCTTGAATGTGATCTACTTATTAATCTGGATCAAGTATCTTGACTTCAGAGGTGGAAAAGACAGTTTGGAAACAGAGATCCTTCTGCCACATCCTTATCACTTGGGAAAAACCAGTACATTTAGCTTAACTTTTTAAAAATTTTATTTAAGTTAAACAAGTTTCATATATTTCATATATACAGATTTAGGCTATTATGTAGCCTAACTTTTATGTCTTGTTCATTTCAAATGGCTCCCTACATACCATGGCCAATACGGGGTCACACTGATCTTTTCCTCTGGTTTTTATTTGTTTTTATGATCTTTGAGTCCTGTTCTTGAGATTTGTCAAAAAAAAATTTAAATCAATTTTAGTGTAAGGTTTTTTTTTTTTTTTTTTTTTTGACAGGTAGCGTGGATAGTGAGAAAGAGAGACAGAGAGAAAGGTCTTCCTTTGCCATTGGTTCACCCTCCAATGGCCGTAAGTTTTAATGCAATTTAACTAACAATGATAGTAAAGTGTAGAGATTTGGAAAAAAAAGTTAAATTACACATTACTTCATTGAAAAGAAACAATGAAATCTCTACTTTGATGTAACTCATGTTGGGCTGAGGGGGAAGCCATGCACTTCTGGGAGTGAATGCCAGTGAACAGTACAAGAACAGGGACAGGGAGGACAGGTGTCAGCAAAAAAGCCGAAGAGGCTTGGTTCTGGGTCCTTTAGAGCCTAGCAAGGCAAGCACAGAGCAGAAAGCATCATCCCACTGCCACTCAAAGGACAGAGTCAGCTGAGGGCGGGTGCCCATCAAGATCTGCATTTCAGCCACATCCCAAGATATGAGGAAACCAAAACAGAGCTCAGGACAACAGTGAATTAACCTGGCCAATGAGGTAGGCTAAATCCCACTCCCAGCAGAGCCAGCATCCTGTGGACATGAAAGGTAGGTCCAGTTCCACAGTCACCACAGTCACAGCCAGATATGGCAGATATGGGAATGAACAATAATAGTGTTAATACTAATAGAATGGTCCATACCATAAGATAATATTCACATCTCTCTCTCTCCTTCTCTCTTCTTCTCTCTCTCTCTCTTTTCCCACCAGACCTACCTGGTACCAATCACAGCAGTCCATTGTGCCCCATACCCTGCCACATGATAGAGCCCACAGTCCACAGTTCACATTAAATTATAGCCAACATTGGCTTCTGGGATCAGCTGCTCTGGTGGGCCTCACTGTCTCCGGATGGCGGGGAAACAGAGTAAACAGGTTAAGAGCAGAAGTTATGCATCTCTTCCCCTATTTGGTCCTCTTCAGAGTCTTTAGGCTCTTCCAAGGAAAGGGTCCTTACAGTTCGAGGCAAAGAGGCAGACCAGGAAACAAGAACTAACAGGTACAGCATCACAACAGAACTAGCCATAAGAGGGTGGTTGATGAACTAGAGAAGGTGCATCAGCAACTCCAGCCTGTTTCCTTATTTCTGTTGGTATAGATGAGCCACAGAAAGCTAACACTATACCTTTTTGTTGACACCTGGTTTGTGGCTGCTTCCTCCTTGCCACGGCAAAGCTGAGCAACCGCAACAGTAATTCTGGCTTAAAACATAAAGCTGAGGACATATTTACTGGAAAAATCTGCTGATCTCTGCCTTAGAGGAAACTAATCTCTACATGCAAATTTATACATAAAAACAAGTGTGAACAATGAAAACTGTGAACATACCCTTTGAAAAGACAGATTATAATATCATAAAGTTAAGGCCGGCGCTGCGGCTCACTAGGCTAATCCTCCGCCTTGCGGCGCCGGCACACCGGGTTCTAGTCCCGGTTGGGGCGCCGGATTCTGTCCCGGTTGCCCCTCTTCCAGGCCAGTTCTCTGCTGTGGCCAGGGAGTGCAGTGGAGAATGGCCCAGGTGCTTGGGCCCTGCACCCCATGGGAGACCAGGAAAAGCACCTGGCTCCTGGCTCCTGCCATCGGATCAGCGCGGTGCGCCGGCCGCAGCGCGCCGGCCGCGGTGGCCATTGGAGGGTGAACCAACGGCAAAGGAAGACCTTTCTCTCTGTCTCTCTCTCTCTCACTGTCCACTCTGCCTGTCAAAAAAAAAAAATATCATAAAGTTAATCTCTTAACCCACCTAATCAGATGGACTACTCAGATGTGCATATTAACAGCAGAAATGTTGACACTAACACAACGACCCACACCAATAAGATGCACACCAACAAGATAAAATGTCTCTCTCCTTCCTTCCTCTCTCAGTCTTCTACAGCCACTGCTTCCACATTAAGGGTTTCAATCAACTGTAGATAAAAAAATACTCAAAGGAAAAACCATGCATATGTGCTGAGCATACATAGATTGCTTTTCTTGTCATGACTCCTTAAACAATACAGTAAAACAACTATTTATATATAATTTGCATTGTGTTAAATAGTACAAGTAATCAGAGATCATGTAAAGTATACATGTAGATGTGTGCAGCTTATATGTGAATATTATGCTGCATTACATAAGGAACTTGAACAGCCACAGATTTTGGTGTCCGTAGTGGGTACTGGAACCAACTCCCTGTGGATACTATGATATGTCTTTATATGCCTTTTCCCCCACTTCATCTATCTGTTTATCTTCCACAAGATTTTCACTCCTTTTTTTTTAGAATCATAATCATCTTCCTGTACAATGCCCACTGTCACCTGCCTCAGTATACATGCCTCATGGACCACACTCTGCCTGGCGATGACACTTGACCTGATGAGCTAAATTTGGCACCCTTTAACTGCATCAGCTGCCTTCACAAGAGACTGCCTCTCTCAAAATAGCTACTAAGGGGCCAGCACTGTGGTGTAGAGGGTAAAGTTGCCGCCTGCATTGCTGGCATCTCATATGGCCACTGGTTTGAGACCTGGCTGCTCCATTTCCGATCCAGCTCTCTGTTATGGACTGGGAAAGCAGCAGAAGATGGCCCAAGTCCTTGGGCCCCTGCACCTGCATGGGAGACCTGGAAGAAATTCCTGGCCCCTGACTTCGGATTGGTGCAGCTCCCGCCATTGCGGCCAGTTGGGGAGTGAACCAGTAGATGGAAGACCTCTCTCTCTGCCTCTCCTTCTCTCTCTGTGTAACTCTGATTTTCAAATAAATAAATAAATCTTTAAAAAAAAGCTACTAAAATATGTTCCACATGCTTCCAAGAAAAGCTGGCAAAACTTGAAAGAAAGGACAGGATTTATTAATTTAGTTTTTTGAAATATTGGCTGGTTTCCTGATGAAAAGCTTTCTTTTAATTTATCACTATTATTAAATCCATAACCAAGAGAGTTTGTGCAATATTTCAATAAATATTTACTGAGGACCTACTATATACCTTTCTTAGGAACCAGTTTGGATTAGAAAAAAATCCTGATTTTACATGGATGTCTGCTTACAGGATCCCAACACATTTATCATTTTATTTTGCAGAAAAAGAAAAAAAATCATAAAGCCAAAATTGTAACTACACTTGTATTTCACAGGAAAGACACACTCTTAAAATTGAAAACAGAAAGTTGGTGGATCAAGCAAGTATTATATAATACTTGTTCCACCTTCTCTAACAAAAAAAAATTCCACAGATGTTTAGGATCTTCAAAGATTTTAAATTTCTTCTGTTTTCTTCAAAATTATAGAAGCTGAAATGGAACTACAACTAAAGCCTCTAATTATAGATACTGTTCAAAAACATATCTGGGTGATAATGTACAATATTAATTGTCATCTAAATGCATGCATTGTATAATTGATGCACTTTCTCTGATTTAAGACTTGTCAGCTATACTTCCATATGAAGCTACAGAATGACTGCTTCGACAGCAGTCGAGAATATGCCAGTATTATGCATTATATATGAACTGGTGTCCAATTTTCAACTTGTCTTTGAAAAGTTGAAAGGCCTATCTTCAAAAGAAGAAGAAATCAATAATATTTGAACTTGCTCAAATGGAGATGGAAATTCTAAAAAATTAATGAAGAGTGAGTTTTAATCCCAAAAAGGTCTTTGATTATGTGAGAAATAAGTGGCCACCAAGATATTGAAATGTTACAGGATGTAACTTCTTATGGCTTAATATTAAGAATCTTGTGTCTTTATTATTTCTCTTTGAGGAATGCCTTCTAACTTGAGTGGAGGTGAGGACTATTAACCACTTGTAAGATTAGAGAAATAACCAACAATTCATACATCATGTTTGACTACATTAGTATATCAAATCTGTTCCTAAAAAACAAAATTTTGAAAGCATTCACTCTTAATATTTTCTTTTTCCCTCCCTCCCATATGAGTGTGCACACACAACCATATTATGAACCAATAAGTTATTATATAGGAATTGATCTTCAAAATGTTCATGTAAAGTACATATAATGAAAAAATTAAGTATGAATTTCAAAAGTTTCTGCACTAAAATAAACACATCTTTTAACTCCATTTCTACAAACTTTTTGAAATCCCCTCATACACGCACAAAGATGTTCAACTTTATTAAGCTGTTTGAGTGAACTAACAATTGCAGTTTTAGAAATGAAAAGGGATTGTGTTTGGATCTGATAAATGTTCTTATTATCCAAAGTTAACATAATTTTTCAATCTCTAATTCAAATTAAAATGTCAATGTATTACATGCCATGAAAAAACTTTGAAAGAACCAGCAAGACTTTGTCACTTCTGCTAAAATTCGAATTCAACCATAGTCAGCATTCTATAGTTCTGAGCCTCAGAGCTCTTCTTGAAGCCACGTTAATTCTTAATGTCTTCATTAATTTCACTTATTAAATAATTGAAACCATCTAATAAACAAAAGATAAGATGGCTCTACTTCTATCTGACCAACATGACGGCATGAGCTAATTCTAAAAGGAGAAAAAATAAGAACTGTATTATCTAGGGAAATATGCTAATGACTAGAAAAATTTTCAGCCTATATTCATTCAGAATTTTTACCTACATACCCACACACACCACACATACACCCCCACACACACTATAAGTCTTGTATTGACATATACAAAATACAGATATAGAGAATGTAATTAATTGGATCAAGAAAAAAACTGATAACAATTATATTTAGGGCCAATCACTAGACTCACAGGCTCTCAAAAATATGAGGGTACTTCAAAGAGTTTGTGGAAAATTGAATAAAAATATTTTTATTTTGTTGTATAATAATATTGAATTCTATGCATAATTTTTCATAATATGCATTTTCACAAGCTTTTTAATGAATCTCTTATTTGTATGGATTTCAATTTTTTTGTGCCAAACTAATGCCATCATCTAATTCCATTTTCCTTTAAAGTTTTGAAATACCACCACATAAGTGTAAGTAGAGATCATTTGTTACATCTCACAGATAAATTGTATAATTCACAGAAAGTCTAAGATGTGTTTGCAAAACATGATTTTTTATGTTACTGTATTTAACCCAAATTCTATGTATTGGTTCATTCAGTATTAAGACATAACCACTGTGAATTTCTCATATATGTCTATTTACAAGATTCATTTGAAGCGATAGTATTTTATAGTAGTCAAGATACAGTCTTATACAATATGCCCACCAACTTTTTTTTTTTTTTTTTTTTTTGACAGGCAGAGTGGACAGTGAGAGAGAGAAAGGTCTTCCTTTGCCATTGGTTCACCCTCCAATGGCCGCTGCGGCTGGCACACCACACTGATCCAAAGGCAGGAGCCAGGTGCTTATCCTGGTCTCCCATGCAAGTGCAGGGCCCAAGGACTTGGGCTATCCTCCACTGCACTCCCGGGCCACAGCAGAGAGCTGGCCTGGAAGAGGGGCAACCGGGACAGAATCCGGCACCCCGACTGGGACTAGAACCTGGTGTGCTGGCGCCACTAGGCAGAGGATTAGCCTAGTGAGCCGCGGCGCTGGCCCCACCAACTTTGCCTCAGAATCAGCTTCGACCATTGACATTCTTCCTGCGTCTGCTTGGAAAATTAGACTCAACTACCAGGAGAGGTAACACTATAAATATTTTAAAGACAAAATTGTACATTTTGCTAAATAAATTTATGAATAATATCAATTTCAGATTTACTGATGTTTCACCACACTTCTTTCTCAACATCTTTGCACTCCAAGTTTTTTTAAAGACTACTGACCTTTCTATCTATGCAATGATCATGTGTTTCATGTAAGAAAAACCATCTTGTAAGTCTGGGTAAAGAACAGACCCAAAATAAAAAGATTGTCTATGATATGGTAACAAAAACACTCATATATATTAAAGGAGCATAGTCCTTTTATGACACAGGGATTGTACAGTTCTACATTCCTGTGATGCCTGTCCTTTACTCCTCCTGTCCTATATACCTACTAATGGTGCCTTCTTTCACTCATCAAAGTGTCTCAGTATGAATAATAAATGACACAGCCACTTGATCTAAATAACCAGTGCTTACCCTTTTGCTTTTTCTCAGTAATTATTCCCCCTGTCTAGCCTCAACATTCAATCAAGATGTTTTCATATATGCAGCTGCTAACTTACCTGCTCTGGCTTCAAACTCTTAGCAATGACAAACAAGATATGAAAATAAAAAGCCATAAAGCTATAGCCACTATTTTTAAATTAGGGAAAATATGTTTATGTAGAAAATGTAAACATGGTAAGGGAGGCAGAAGCCAGAGACCTTTTGGCCTCTATGTCCAGAAATAGGCAGGAATTTGGCTCCTGGGCAACCCAGGCCTAAATGAGCACAACACAATATACAGAGAGGATCACACCCAGGGTGACTGACACCATGATCTGGTGTGTGGGTCGTTTGCCTGTCTTATACCAAACTTCATCTAATTATGAAAGGATGCCAGGGAAGAAACAATTTCTGCTGAAAGTCTCCCACTCAAAATATGCAGGTACTTCAAAAGTCCAAAAGAAATATTTTAGTGCAAAGAAATTATAAAATGCATGCATGTTTCGTCCATATTTTGCATTTTTGCATTTTCCATGAACTTTTAAACAAACCCTCATAAGCCTACATACTCAAATTCCAAAATACATTAAAAGAAATCCTGGGACTGGTGTTTGGCCTAGCAGTTGAGACACTGGTTAAGACATCTGTGTCCCACATCAGAATACCTGGCTTTGATTCTAAGCTCTGGTGCCAGATTCCAGATTCCCACCAGTTCAAACCTTGGGAGGCAAAAGATGATAGCTTAAGTAACTGAGCCCCTGCTGCCCACATAGAGGAGAAGGAGACCTGGACTCCTGGCTCTGACCAAGCGTCTGTCATAGCAGCATTTTGAAAGTGTACCAGTAAATGGGAGCACTAACCTTTGTTTCTCTCTCTTCCCCATTTTTCCTCCCAGGTCCTCTCCCCCTCTCAAATAAAAAGAAAGGAACCCTAATCCAAAAAAAAAAACTACCATTAAAATCAACTAATTTGAATGTAAATGTTTCTCCATATGAAATTACTTTCATGGGAGTTAATTTAGGATTTTCAAATAGATAAGTCAGGAAAATTTTTCTTGGACCTCCTCCAACATTAGCAAACAACTGATAGAAGTTTAAAGGAACAGGGAATACAGATATTGTAAATTTTAAAATATTAACAAGAAAATAAGAAACTGTTGAAACAAGGAGACATCGAAAAGCAATCAAGTGTCTCCATCATTATCTGATAGGAACTGCAGAATATGTAGAGGAAGAGTATTTGAAGATACAGAAGTTAATAATTTAATACTTATATATAATTCTTCAGGTCAAAACTTTACTCTGAATCTCTGAATATCTTTTTTTTTTTTTTTGGACAGGCAGAGTTAGTGAGAGAGAGAGAGAGAGACAGAGAGAAAGGTCTTCCTTTCCCGTTGATTCACCCTCCGGGTGGCCGTTACGGCTGGCGCCTTGCGGCCGGTGCGCTGCACTGATCAGAAGCCAGGAGCCATGCGGGTGCAGGGCCCAAGCACTTGGGCCATCCTCCACTTCACTTCCAGGCCACAGCAGAGAGCTGGACTGGAAGAGAAGCAACTGGGACAGAATCCGGCGCCCCAACCGGGACTGGAACCCCGGGGTGCCGGCGCCACAGGCAGAGGATTAGCCTAGTAAGCCGGCTACTCTGAATATCTTGAAAGATAACTAAAGCTGGATCAATTAGGTACAACAAATAAAACTGCAAATGAGGCCAAATATCAAAAGCCACTAGACAGAAAAACAGATTATCCACAGTAGATTGAGAGCAGTATCTTGTCAGCAACAATTTTTGTTTACCATGTTCCAACTAGAAGTAGATAACATCTTTGAAATATTAAGGAGAAAATAAATTTTAGTTCAGAATATTATGCCCAGCTAAAGTATTACTCAAAAATAAAATTAAAGCTGCCCACACACCATCACTGAATTAATTATTTAAGGACAGATTTCACTATGTAGAAAAAAAGAAATCCATACAAACACAACAGGATAACAAGGAAAAAAACAAATAAAATATTGTAAATTTAGTTAGCTGCTCACTGTAAAATAAGAAGTAATTACATGACATTTCAAAAGATTAAACCAAGCTCTAATCAATATTAACAATGAGAATTATTTGGTGAATATTTACAACATTCTAAAGTATGCTCAGGAATATTATAGACATACAGATAGACTTTAATATTTTTAAGCTTTATTTATTTGAAAGTCAGAGCTATACAGACAGAGGGAGAAACAGGGAGAGAGATTCTTGCTGTTCACTTCCCAGATGGATGCAACAGCCAGGGCTGGGATGGGCGGGGCAAATGTCAAGGGCCAGGACCTTCATCCAGGTCTCCATGGGTGGCAGAAGCCCAAGTATTTGGACCATCTTCTGCTGTTTTTCCCAGGCCATTAGCAGGGAGCTAGGGTGAAAGTGGAGCCACCAGGGTTTGAAACAGCATTCATATGGGACAGTGGTGTTCCAGGTGGCAGCTTTACCTGTTATTTCTACACCATTAGCCCTTAGATTTTAAATTTCCAAAATGCAAAAATTAACTTATGCATATTTAGAAACAAAAATGATTCCTAAAGAAATAAAACTGTGCGGAGTGGGTATTTGGCCTAGTAGCTAAGTTGCTGATTAGGACGACAGTACCCCACATCAGAACACCTTGGTTTGAGATCCAGCTATGCTTCTGATTCCAACTTCCAACAAATGTGCAAACTTGGGAGGCAGCAGATGATAGCCCAAGGTGTTTGGTTCCTTCCTATCCACATGGGAGACCTGGATTTTTGCCACACACACAGCCTACCCTCACCTGGCTGTTGCAGGTGTTTAGAGAGTGAACAATACTATAAAGAAAAATCTGATATAAGCTTTCAAACAAGTAGAGACAGATAAAATGAAATACAGAAAGCTTTATCAATCCGAATTGAAAAAAGTAAAAAGAGGACAGTAATAAAAATTCTAAAGAAGATAACATAAATAAATACAAGTAACTAACACACTAAATGTAGGGGTAGGCTTTGTGGCACAGCAGGTTCAGCTGCCAGCTGGGGACTCTCACATCCCATAGTAGAGTGCAAAGGATTGCGTTCCAACCTCTTCCTACCTACCTTCCTGCCTATGTGCAAACTTTGTCTTTCAAAAAATAGATAAAATTTTAAAACACAATAAAGGCAAATAATAAACTCCCCACTGAAATATAGAATTGATTAGAGCTATTTTAAAAATTAAGAAGTGAAACTTATTCTACTCAAAACACAACTATGCAGAACAATTTTTAATTGTTTAAATTCTCATTTAATATAAATGAAAAACATGGAGATGAAAAGAGGAATATCTAACTAATATGAACCAAAGGAAGCTGAACAGCAATGCCAATATGGAACAAGTAAAGTGTAAGTCAAAAAAGCATTAAGTGATACAAAGGGACACTGTCCAATAACTAAAGGCAAAATCCACCAAGAAGGTATATTTATCATGACATTTCACATACATCTGAAAATATTCAGAGTAAAAACTGACAAAATTATAAAATGAAGAAAAATAATAGAATAATTGTGAAATAATTAAGGTAAGATTTTTTTGCTCATCTTGTTTCAGTTTGCAGATTATTTTCTTATGGCTAAATTCTGCCTGCTGAATCCAAATAGAGGCATAATGCCCTGCTTGTTTCAAGTGCTTAAATTCTGATTCTTAAAAGATGCCAACATATGGATATTCTCAAAAATTTAAGCACTGTCCTGAATGTGAAAACCTCCTCATCCCTAAGAGCCATGAAGCAAAGCTTCCTGAGCTCCAAAATCTGGTAGGGAGGAGGGAGAAGCAGAGAGAGGGTGAGTGTTTTCTGCACAGATCACTGCTCACCATGCACATCAGAAGGAGGGCTGTCGACATGGCATGGCCGTTGACTGCTGCAGAAGCTTGAAAAGTGGGAATGCTGTGAATGTGGCCTCCTGGAAGCAAGCTCACTACTTGAACATAACACCAGAGATTAATTAGTGCTTTAGAAAAGCAGTACATTATGTTCAGATAATCACATTAATAAGAAGCTCAACTGCATCAAACATAAATGGTGTCAAAGGAATTTTATTATTCAGCCTTTCCTGACTATTACAAAACGCTTGAGGTGCGCCAACTCGATGAAGAACTCATGATTCTGGAGTTCAAGTCCAGGGCCTCATCTGGTGATGGCCTTTTTGTTGACAGTCTGCTGGTGGCTCATGGCAGCACCTGGCAGGAGGTCTGTGTCTCTGTCTACGTAGTCTTTCTCCCTTTCCTTATAAAGTCATCAGGATTCTCTAATGGGAGCTCCACCCTACTGACTCAATCAAATCTAATCAATTTCCATTGGCCCCCTTCTAAACACAATTGGCTTAAATTTCTATTCTCTTAATGCCTTTAACATATGACTTTGGGAACCAAACTCCTGAGTTTATGGGACAAATATTCAAACAATTGCAGGAAGTGAAAAAGAGTAGAAAATGTATGGACTTACACAGAAACCCCAAAGGAGAAACATTTAGGGAAAATGAGAGCATTAGATAACAAAAAGTACAATATCTACAAGTAGTATCTACACTGGAGCAAAACATATTAGGTATGCTGTTTGGAACGGCAACTGAAGGTGTTAAAGCAACTAACTGAGTTCGAAAGACTCTGGACAGTGGAAAAAGAGAATGGGGTGGGGCAGTGTTGTGGCACAGTGCATTAACCACTACTTGAAATGCCAGAATCCCATATGTGTAGCAGTTGACATCCTGGCTGCCCCGCTTCCAATCCAACTCCCTGTTAACAGGACTGGGAATGCAGCAGCAAAGATGGCCTAAGTACTTGGGCACCTGCTACCCACGTGGTAGATCCAGATGAAGCTCCAGGATCTACCACACCTGGCCCAGCCCTGCCCACTGAGGCCGTTTGGGAACTGAATCAGTGAATGGAAGGTACCACGCTCTGTCTCTGTCTCTGTCTCTCCCTCTCTCTCTCTCTCTCTCTCTCTCTGTACCTCTGCCTTTCAAATAAATAAAATTAATCTTAAAAAAAGAATTTTTTAAAACTAATTCTTTGAACCAAAGGAGACATGGATAACAAAAAAGAAAAAGCTTCTGGAAACAGAATAAACCAACTGCAAGTTTTTTGAGATTGGAACGGCAGAGTAGGTATGAAAATAAACATAAAGACATTTCAAGAACTACAATTAGAAAATAACTAGAGGGGCTGGTGCTGTGGCGCAGCGGGTTAATGCCCTGGCCTGAAGCGCCGGCATCCCTTACGGGCTCCGGTTCTAGTCCCGGCTGCTCCACTTCAGATCCAGCTCTCTGCTGTGGCCTGGGAAAGCAGCGGAGGATGGCCCAAGTCCTTGGGCCCCTGCGCCCACGTGGGAGACTTGGAGGAGGTTCCTGGCTCCTGGCTTCGGATCGGTGCAGCTCCAGCAGTTGCAGCCATCTGGGGAGTGAGCCAGCGGATAGAAGACCTCTCTGTTTCTACCTCTCTCTAACTCTGTCTTTCAAGTAAATAAAATAAATCTTTAAAAAAAAAAAAAAAAAAAGAACTAGAGCAAGCAAAAAGAAGCTAACAAATCAGGCAGGCATACAGGTTAAAATTGATTACTTTTGTGAGCTGGAAGACCACGCCTTCTCCATGCCCCTGTGTGACCTCATGCCCCTACCTGGCCACACCTGGGTGCTCATCAGTCAATCAGGTTAATTAACCACTACCCTTTGGAAGTGGGTTAAAAGCCTGGGACACGGTGTGTTCCCCCTTTCTTGCCCTTCTTTTCTTCCCTGGCCTCTTGCCAGGAGGGGGCTTGTTGTAGCCCTGTGCCTTTGCCTCTTGACAGGAGGGGGTTTTCTGTAGCCCTGTGCCTCCAGGGCGTGTGGCCGAACGCCCTAGGGCTTCCTGGTCTAGGTGCTCCTCCACGTGGCTGGTTCCTGGTGCTTGGTATGAATCCAGATTTACCTCGCTCTCAATAAAGCTCTCACTCTCCTATGCATCCTTCTCACTAAATAAAAGCTTAAAATGTACCATGCTGCCTCGTTTATCGGTGCCAGTATTTAGAATTCTTCTCTAAATATTAGGCAAAAACCCTCTCGGGCTTATTAATATTGGGATTTATTAATAAGCATATGGTGATATCATATGGCACCCTAAATTCCGGTAGCATATGTGGCACCCCAGATGGCACTTCTGGAGAACTTTAAAGGGCCACATTTCTGTATAGATTTTAAGGGGTCAACTCCTGATATCACTCACCTTCATAGAAAAGCCAGTATTCTTTAACAGTTTACTATCAGGGGAAAAAAAAAAGTCTATCCTTAAGCCAAAAAGTGAGAAGCAGTCACACCCTAATAAAGTACAGCCCTTAGCAAAGAGTAGAGCTTAAACTGCTCTCAAACTATCATACTTCAGAGAAAATAAAATCCAGCCTGAATAACTACACATTAAGAAATACAGCATTGGGACATCATCTTGTCTGAACTGCAGACCTATAAATAAAAGTTCTACAATCCCATATATTTATATTGAAAACTACATGAATAGTGGAAGCATCATTACAAGGCAAATAGCAATATCACATTTGTATAAGAAACAGAATATACATGGAGGACTGTGTGAGTAGATGGGTGGGTGGCTGGGTGGACAGATGGACAGATGATTGAGACTGAAAATGGTTACATAACAATTCAGATAGGCACACACCAAACTATTACGTGGTTATTAGCTACACATTAGCAGTGACAAGATAAGAAGATATCATTTCTCGTTCGTTTCGTAAAACACTTAAGAATAGTTTTATTCCAGGATATAGGAATTTATTCTTTTTAAATTATTTTTATTTACTCCAAATAGTGGTATAACTAGAATAAATTTCAACTTAAACAACTGTGCTAAATTTCAGTAATTCCATGGTAAAACGTAGAGAGACTTGAAATACATTGTAAACGTACATATACATATATTTATACACACACAGTTAGTAATCAGATCATGAGTACTTCAATCCCAGTACCTGCCCAGAACTCATGACTGAATCTGTTACAGCAAGCTCAATTTGGTCACTGCTTGCCAAGTAGCTAAATTAATTTTCATGCATCTACCTATGTAGATAATTTTAACACTGTTCCTCAAACATTGAGATTCTTTTAAGCATAATGATGTGCACATTCTTGTTTCCTGGTAGCCCCAGGTATTTGTTTTGAGCTACTGAAATGAGCTGCCTACAAGTGTTTGCATTTCTCAACTTCCCTGACCTTCTGAATTTGCCAAGAGAATGAATGATGCTCAACCAGCTTTGAGTGGCTCATGCAGACTCTGCCCCCCCATTTCTTTGTTTTTTTTTTTTTCTTTCTTAATCCAATATGAACAATGAATTTATGCAAAGACTCAATGGTTCAAAATGAATGAAGCAAGGCTAGCCCTCTATGGAAACCAAAGAAAAACAACACCCAACGGGAACAGTACAAAAGGGAAGGCACAAGAGCACCTGTGTGCTAGGTGGCAGGCCATCAACAGGCAGCTAGGAAGTCATCAAGTTGACAGGTACCTTGAACAGGAAAAAGAATGCCCAGCCAGCCAGATCAAAATATTGTTTTAAAAGGAAAATGGAGATGTTTCTGTTGGTGCGGAATGAACAAGAACATTAATGACTAGCTATATATAAGTAAGGAAAGACCTACAAGGGGTAAAGTAAAAACCAATGGGAAATAATCAATAAAAAGATAGGTGGTAGAATTGGTAAGCTAGGATAATATTTCAGTTAAGTATGTATTAACTTTCTAAATGTTATTTTGTTTTCACCTTTTGATATTCAGTTTTTTATTGATTTCAAAGGCAGTTAGATACAAAGATAGAGATATCCTTTTTCACTTGCCAAATGTCTACAATATGACAAGAGCTCCAGTACCCAACATCTACAATGAAACAACTTCACCAAGCACAAAAATCTGCTCTAGCATACATTTGCCTTAATTGGTGGCTAGAATAATGCTTATTTACGTAGCTGATTATAGAACTATTACATTGGTCAAAAACACAGAACTCCTATATTGCTCAAGAACAATTGTATTGGTCAACAGCTATTATATTGATCAAGATGAGGATCCAGTGTAGACTGTGAGGATGCAGTGTAGATGGTGTGTGAGGATGCAGTGTAGACTGTGTGTGAGTTCTTACATAAGGTTGTAAAATCATAAGGTCTATAGTCATGAATGATGAGGAAACTGTGCCCAAGAATTTAAGGGAACCAATAAATGCAGCTTATTTATTTTTCAGATGATCATCAATATTAAATTACCTTCATTAATAATAACTAATTGCTGAGAACAAAGTAAAGCTGCCAGGCTTTTAAGAGAATTAGAAGTTTTCAGCTTACTGAAGTGAGAATTAGGGAGAGGCTCTTCAACAGGCATACAAATCATGTCCCCACTTACACGGTGACATCAGTGAGAGGGTGGTCCTTGAGCCCTGCCAGGGTTTGCAGGATGCCCTGTGGGAAAGCAAAAGAGCTTTCTGGAGTGTGTGCTGTGTAGTGTCACAGCTTGCTCCAGTGAGCCAGACCCTGGTGCTGACACTTCGGAAAACACTGTTCCTGTTGATTTTACGTCACTCCCTTTTTATGAAGTGACCACACTGTGGCTGTCACTCAACTCTAATATAACTTCCTGGTAGAAGATACAAAACATCTTTTCAACAATACAAATCTCAACAGTTGAAAAACAAAATGGCTTTAAAAATGAATTACAATAAGAATCAATATATTTCATGATCATTACTGTATATTTTTCACCATAATAGAAAGCCACAAGCTTCCTGTTTGTCTAGTTTCAACTTTTACCTCTATTCCAAGGCCCTCTGGGCTTGCTTCAGCCATAGAAACACTTCAGTTTCTAAAGTTTGTTTAGTTATCTTTCCACATTTATTATCTTGCATTCATCTTCTTTCATTATCTTTAAGATAATTTTCAGCAATTTAAGAATTTAAGAAAACCAAATCTCATGTAGATTGTTCCCTCTTATTAATTTCACACAACCTTATTATCTTAGTGCAATGTTCTCAACTTAAAAAATAAGATTTACATACAATTGAATATTTTACATTAAGATTGAAATTGCCATCAAGGGAGAGAGAAATCTTCAACATTCCCAGAAAACACTTAATATTTGATAGGTTTTCAAAAGCACTTGGAAAATACTCTATAAAAAACAGACTCTGTGGTTGCTAAAAAATCTGAATAATATCTGCAACCTCCTCTGACTTCACAGCTGTGCCGGCCAAGTGTGTTTTAGTGGCCTAAAAACTGAAAGTGTGTGCTGCTTCAATAATCACAGATCTTCATTGTGCAGGAGTTCCATCAAACATGTTCTCCTAGAGACTGGCTCCTTTCCATGTGGGTGGATTTCCCCTCAGCTTAGCCATGTGGTTTTCACTGAGGGTAACTGGAGAGATGCGATAGTTTACATAGTATGTTCTTTTAAAGTTGTATTAGAAAGTCAGTCACCACCCAAAATCACACTCCAGTAGTAGATGAGGAAGGAAAACAGGGTGACTTCTGAAGTTGGTTCCACACAGACTCCAATTTCAGCTTGAAATTTCCACTGCTTTGGAGTTCCTATCAACAACTACTAAAAGGAGAGAGGTATCAAATGCTTCATAGTAACCTGTAAAATGTTTCACGGGCTAGAAATATTTAACATGAAAGATGCTCAAGACAGTCAAATGAAAATAAAAGTTAACGTTTCCTAATATTAGCATTTTATTAATAGGGTGGTAATATCACCATGTTTACTTGATTTTAGCTAAAAATACCATTTGAGAGACAATTTTTTTTTTGCAGGAGGCAGTGTGTCTAGAAGAAAAACTATGCTTTATTATAATGCAAGAGAATCAATATACTTGATAAAGTAGAACAAGAAAAATAAACATGTTAACCTGTGTGTGTTTTCACACAAATTACACCAAGAATAGTTAATCTTCTGCCATTCACACTAATGGCTGAGTACTCTAAAAACCAAAAGAGTTAACTGTTAGATGTTTTTGATTATTTTTATACAGATTAAATTTTTTCATTAGGCTTCAATTACATATTTATTTTTAAGTCAAAGAAATTAAAATTAATGGTGGAATCTGCAAAGAGTCAAACAAAGTGTTGCAGAAGTTAACAACTCCACATATCATACACAACACTACTTGCATGCATGCAGTCTCCCCGGGCACAAAAGGTGCCATTTATATTTTCTCGTCTATACTTTTCGCCTAGCGTAACATTTAATCAGTAATGCTCAACTTATCTTTCAATTTTTGAAGACCAACTCAGAAGTCATAAGTAATTTGTAGCAGATGAATGATTTGGCTGTATTTGCATTTTCATCACTTTAACCACATACACTTCCATCAACAGCTTTACTCAGATACTAATGTAAAACCTATAAACTTGCCACAACTTAAAATATTTTTAATATAGAAATAGTTTTCAAAATATAGCTGCATGTTAGGTTTTGACCATTTTCAATTCCGTAAGAAAGTATTCTAAAAAGACAGAAAACATTCTAAGAAAAGTCAACACGTAGATTTGCTTAGAAAAATAAGACATCAGTAAGATCCTCGTGGAAAAGGAGAAATAACTCATAAATATTATCTGTAATCCCCTTAAATACAAATAAAAAGTGAATGAATGTAACAGAAAACCAATTCCTAATCTTTCAATTATGTAAGGAAAAAGAAGTTGGAGAACAAATCTAGATATTCACATAACAAAGAATGGAAAACAGTTATAAAAGTAAAATCATAATAAATTATATAAATTTTTAGACCCAAATTTATCTGAATAACTGGATCTTGGTTACCATATTTTGACCATAAGACAACTCAATCCAGTTTGGCTTTGCCACTTGAATAGCAACAACCAGCTTCGCTGCATTTTCTATATCATTAAATTATCCCACTCAGCATCTAAACTTATTTTCTCCTAGAAACTAAACTGCAGATCAACTGATAAGTGAAAACAAAATACTCAAAGGTAGAATTATTCTAAATAAATATTTTACTCCAAAATAAAGACAAAAATGGTCATTGTGAATAGCAGTAGGAAGCACATATGTGTTCAGATCCTCCATCTCCAGTTCCGGCTTTTTCAAGGCAATCTGAAGAGCAGGCACAGGACGACAGCCATTCCTCAACCCTCAGGGAAGAGACAGGCTTGGTTTGAGAGAAACTCTCCTGAACCAGAGGGAGGACATGCTGAAGGAAAGGGGGTCCCACCTTTCCCCTAAAGACCAAAATGGAACAAACCAAGTGCTCCACAGCTATGCACTATCACACACAGGAGTCCAATACTGTAATTCTCTCTTTAAAAGCATAACCAAAAATGTTACAAACGTGATTTTGTGGGCAGCTTTTAAAGCAAAAAAGCCAAGTTGATAAAAATGAAATGGAAATAAGCAAAAGAATATAATGATCTTAGAAGACTGGACCTGTCTATACTTAATCCTAAATCCTTCTCCCTGACAAGGAAACAGGAAGTCAGCGCAAGAGGGAATGATAGTCTTACACTAAGAGCTATAGGGGAGTGGAAAAATGGCATCTTCTGGAGTCAAAATATAGTTCGATGTGGAATGAAGAAAAAAAGAAAAGAGGTGATAGGAAGCAAATAGGAAAGGGATACAAATTTAATAGGAGCAGAAAAAAAGGATGGAAGCAAAAAAATGGTACTAAAATGGAAGATCTATAGTAGAAAGTTTACTTTGCAGGAGCAGGAAGGTTTGAGCAAATGTGATGTGCTGAGAGTGAGTATCTAACTGACAGTCCAGCTTCAGAAGGCCTGGAGACTAAAATTACAGAATACCGGGAATTATCTTAAACATTAAGAATAATGAGCTATGAGAATACCAATTTATAAAGCATTTTAATTATTTCACTTGCTTTTCACCAAGTCTTAAGTTTTCCCAGTGTGTGTGTGTGTGTGTGTGTGTGTGTGTTTTAATTTGAGAGGCACAGACAGAGTTCCCATGGACCTTCATTCCCCCAAATATCTGCAACAGCCAGGGGCTTGGATGAGGCTCAAACCTGAGCCAGAAGCTCAATTCAAGTGTCTCACATGTGTGACAGGGAGCAAATTACTTGAGCCATCATCAGTGCTCCCCAGGATCGGCACTGGCAGCAAATCATAGTCAAAAGTTGAAGATGGGGATTGAACTCAGGTACTCTGCCATGGGACATGTCAGTTGGTTGGGGCAGGTCTTTTTTATTTTCTTCTTCTTTTTTTGAGAGGCAGAGTTACACAGAGAGAGGGAGAAGCAGAGAAAGAAAGAGACCATCCATCCAATGGTTCACTCCCCAAATGGCCACAACAGCTGGAGCTGGGCTGATCTGAATCCAGGAGCCAGGAGATCCTTCCAGGTCTCCAATGCGGGTGCAAGGTCCCAAGCACCTGGACCATTTTCTGCTTTCCCAGGCCACAGCAGAGAGCTGGATCAGAAGAGGAGCATCCAGGACATGAACCAGAGCCAATATGAGATGCCAGCCCTGCAGCCAGAGGCCTAGCCCACTATGCCACAGTGCAGGCCCATAGTTGGGGCTGGGGGAGGCTTAATCACTTATCTGAACACCTACTCCAAATTAAGTATTTTATGTCTGTTTTACAAATGATGTGACAAATATGAGATTCAAAATGTCATTTAATTTGCCCAAAGTATGTTGTGCTCCTGGCTCCTCTTTTCTTTCCCTCTTTCTCATGCACACGAGGACACACACACACAATTAAATCTAAATCTCCAAACATTTAATTTTGTCTATCAACATCCACCAAAACGCTTAGCCAAAAACTTATCAGTTCCTCTCATTTCCTTGACACATTCTCACACTCAATTAATTAGAAAATCCTTAACTCAGACACACTACGTTTTGTGGAAATGGCCATTCCCACGCACGCGCTGCAGCCCTGGCTTGCTCCTTCTGCAGCAGGCTTCTAAACTTACTGTTCGCCCATTTACCGTAATTCACCCCCACTCATGACATCAGTTGTTACTATCAGTAAGATGTCAGCTTCTGTGAAATTCTTTCCCTGTATCTCCTGGCCTCTCTTCCCTTACACACACACATATACCCCCCCATTTACCGTAATTCACCCCCACTCATGACATCAGTTGTTACTATCAGTAAGACATCAGCTTCTGTGAAATTCTTTCCCTGTATCTCCTGGTCTCTCTTCCCTTACACACACACATATATCCCCCCATTTACCGTAATTCACCCCCACTCATGACATCAGTTGTTACTATCAGTAAGACGTCAGCTTCTGTGAAATTCTTTCCCTGTATCTCCTGGCCTCTCTTCCCTTACACACACACATATACCCCCCCATTTACCATAATTCACCCCCACTCATGACATCAGTTGTTACTATCAGTAAGACATCAGCTTCTGTGAAATTCTTTCCCTGTATCTCCTGGCCTCTCTTCCCTTACACACACACATATACCCCCCCATTTACCGTAATTCACCCCCACTCATGACATCAGTTGTTACTATCAGTAAGACATCAGCTTCTGTGAAATTCTTTCCCTGTATCTCCTGGCCTCTCTTCCCTTACACACACACATATACCCCCCCATTTACCGTAATTCACCCCCACTCATGACATCAGTTGTTACTATCAGTAAGACGTCACTACATGAACTACGTGCTTCTCTTCCACTCCAGCTCTCTGCTTATTGTCTGGGAAAGGGCTGAGGATGGCCCAAGTGCTTGGGCTCCCCCACCCACCTGGTCCAGACCCCACCATTGGGGCCATTTGGGGAGCAAACCAGCGGATGGAAGGACTTTCTGTATATCTCTCCCTCTCTTTCTGTAATTCTGCCTCTCAGATAAATAAATGAAATCTTTTTTTTTTTTTTAAAAAGAAAGATTTCACTACAATCTGCTTTCATCAAACAGCATTGGTCAGAACTGTCCCTTCAGAGGTATTTTTTGTGCAGCCCTTTGATGAATATCAACTCCACCATTAGACTGTAAACTCTAGGTTTACAGTGCGCAAACTCAATGTGCAATCATGTTCCTTTTTCACTTTTTCCATTTCTTTAATATTTATTAAAAATGTATTGCTATGTCCTCCAGCACTTAGTAATGTGGCTGTTTTACAAACAAGTATTATAAGCAATCCTGAACAAAAAAGAGCATCCTCATGGAGTTTACAATCTTACATGGTGCAAGGTTTACAGATCATGGCAAAGTCTGGATTTTTAGCTGAGTATAATTACAAGTCAGTGAGGGGTTTTGGGGGAGAAGCAGATGTGATCTACTCTAACCTCTTAAGACTCACTCTTTCCCTTGAATAAAGAAAGGACAAAAACAGGAAAGAGAGGAAGGAGGGGCATCGGCTAGAGAAATCAGAGCAATCCAGAAGAGAGGTTATCACCATCTGGCGGGAACAAATGTGAAAGCAGTGGGAGGGCATCATGAGACTGAGAATATACTGAGGAATAACATGAACACAGCTTGGTAATAAGAACAGACTGTATATGAGGTAGTAGCAAGAAGCAAGTAGGAAAACGTAGGTTTAGGTCTGAAATACTAAAAAGGGAACTTCATGAGGTAACTTCAAATTCAGATATAAGAACCAAAAAAGAAGTCTGGGCTCTTAGAATAGATACAGAGTGATCAAGAAAAATTCTAAGAAATTACTATTACACCCAAATAACACCCAGCCTTCTAGAAATGAAATGCAGAGGAAAGTTGGAAATATTTAAAATGCAATTGTTTCCTACAAAATTAATGCTAAACATACAATTATCCTAAAATTTTAATATTCAAGAATCTACTTTAGGATTTTTGATTTGGCTAACTACTATACCTTGAGATGACATGATTTTGCTATAAACTGTACTACTGTAAATTGCTTTTAGTTTTGCACATTTTGTTATTCTCCAGGACATTTCTACATATCATTACAATCACTAAAGTCTCAAAATCAACGGAAATGTTGTTGATAAAATTGTAGTGCCATATTCAAGTTCCTAAGTCCTCAGAGAGCCATCACCAAATATTTTTCTTAAAGATCCATTTATTTATTTGAAAGTCAGAGTTACAGAGATGGAGAAACAGACTGGTCTTCCATCCACTGGTTCACTCTCCCAAGTGGTTGCATCATCCAGGGCTTAGCCAAGCCAAAGCCAGGAGCCAGGAGCTTCTTCAGGTCTCCAACATAGGCCATCTTCTGCTGCTTTTCCCAAGCCATTAGCAGGGAGCTGGCTCAGAAGTGGAGCAGTCAGGATGTAGAATCAGAATCAAAATGGAGTGAGTGTGGCTAAAAGCTATATGCAGATCTCTTGCTTCTGTGCATATTAGCTTTGCTTGCTAACAACTCAGCTAAGGATGTATCTTGTGAAACTATGTGGGCCCAGATTCCCAGGAACTAGGTTGACCGTAATGTGTCCTTCACTGTTATCTTACAACCATATCTTGGATCTGCTATTGGGTTTGTTATTGTTAACTTATCTTACAACCATATTCTGGTTTTCCTCTTTATTGTTCATTGCATACCAGGGGTGCGGTTCAAAATTGTGAGCCTTAGTGGACAAAATACTATAAAAAGATGTGTAAACTGCTGTTGGGGCCACACTCTGATAAGGAGTGTCGGTCCCAGTCGGTGGCCAGTCCCGATTGGTTACCTTGCCTCTCATTTGTCTTTCATTTGCTTCTCATTTTCAATAAATTTCATGAGTGACTGTCACTGGTTTTTGTAACATTTTGTTTTTAGCTGATGAGTGAATGTAACAAGGACATGAACTAGTGCCCATATGGGATCCTGACATGACAGGCAATGGTTTTACTTGCTATGCCACAGTGCTGGCATCAAATACTTATCAATCATTTCCAATGTCAGTCATATGATACTTTTTGCCTTGCAATAACAATTAATGGTTCATTACTCAAATCTTTTTCCCTCCCTCTCTCTCAAATAAATAAAATAATTCTTGGGGCCAGTGCTGTGGTTGTAGTGGGTAAAGCCACCACCTGCAGTGCTGGCATCCCATATGGGCACTGGTTGGAGTCCTGGCTGCTGTACTTCCAATCCAGCTCTCTGCTATGGACTGGGAAAGCAGCAGAAGATGGCCCAAGCCCTTGGGCCCCTGCACCCAAGTGGGAGACCCAGAAGACGATCCTGGATCCTGGCTTCAGTTTGGCTCAGCTCCGGCCATTGCAGCCATTTTGGGAGAGAACCTATGGATGGAAGATCTCTTTCTCTCTCTCTGTCTCTCTCTCTCCCCCTGCCTCTCCTTCTCTCTCTGTGTAACTCTGATTTTCAAATAAATAAATCTTTAAAATAAAGTGTATAAGAAAAAATTATTTAAAAAATTTAAAAGCATATATTGAACAGCAAACGGATGTGGGAGTGAGCATGAGGTTCATGTGGTAAGAACATATTGGTGTGTAGTTATTCACAATCTGAAACAACCACAGAGATATTACAGTTAGGCAGCTTTCAAGTCAGAATGAAAGGACAAACATGTAGGTGAGAAATAACATGGCACTAAGATCCCTGGCACCAACAAATATTTCACTAAGAATAAAACTTTCTTGCGTTTTAAGTAGAAATTATTGAATATCATATGAAGCAGTAATAATTACAACACAGCAAAGTACTTCACAGTCTCTTCACACTGCAGGCTGCATGAATACTGGAGCTACTGGTATGAATGCAATACTCCTGCACAGCCCCTACCCTACCCACAGAAAACCTCACTGCAAAGGAACAGTATCTTTTTAAGAACTGCTAAGTATCAGCAAAACACAGTGACTTTCCTTATCCTTCTTTTCTATCCTTCTACTAATTCCAGAAACTTCTTACTACTTTCTTCATCAGTACAGGATCTTGTCTCCATACCAGAAGAATAAGGTACAAGGAGCCAGCACTGTGAATAGGTGAGGACACTGCCTGCGGCAAAGATATCCCATGTAGGTGATGATTCTAGTCCACGTTGCTCCACTTTGGATGCAGTCCCTTGCTAACACACCTAGAAGGGCAGCAGAAGACAGCCCAAGACCTTGGGCTTCTGCATCCACATGGGAGACTTGGAAGAAGCTCCTGGCTCCTGACTTCAGCTTGGCCCAGCTCTGGCTGTTGCAGCCATTTTGGGAGTGGACCAGCAGTTGGAAGAGATCTCTATCTGTGTGTATATTTCTATGTGTGCATGTGTAACTCTGCCTTTCAAATAAATAAATCTTAAAAAAAAAAAAAGGTACAGATCTCAGCCAGAAGCTCCACACATCACAATGGATGCAGACTGCGCAATCTTCTCTCAAGGAGCTAACCTCACTCTACTTCCTTGTGCCAGAGAACTTTGAGATTCGCAAAATTCAAACCAGAAAAAGAGATCTTGTTTCAAAGTAAACAGGTATGTTAGTACATGAGCTTATTGCAATACATAGTTTTATTAGCATTCTATTGAGGAAAGAAAGGAGAGAATGGCGCTGTGAATAGCAAATTAATGAAAACCATTCCTGAGCATTTTGGAATAGTGCTGTTTTAATCACAATAAGGAACACAGATTTGTTTGGAAATGTTCACAGGACTTTATTTTAAAAAAAAAGATTTATTTTATTTATTTGAAAGAGTTTCAGAGAGAGGTAGACACACACACACACACACACACAGAGAGAGAGAGAGAGAGAGAGAGAGAGAGATCTTCCAGCCTCTGGTTCACTTCTCAAATGCCCACAATGGCCAGAGCTGAACCAATCCAAAGTCAGGAGCCAGGAGCCAGGAGATTCTTCCAGGCTCTCCCACGTGGGTACAGGGGCCCAAGGGCTTGGGCCATCTTCCACTGCTTTCCCAGGCTATAGCAGAGAACTAGATCTGAAGTAGAGCAGCTGGGACTCTAACCAGCACCCATATGGGATGCCAGTGCTACAGGCCAGGGCTTTAACCCACTGCACCACAGCACGGGCCCCATCACATGACTTTAAATCAGAGAAATTTTAATGGACATATTAAATGTGTTTATAGGTTTATTTATTTATATTGTTTATGTTATTTATTTATATTATTATTTCTACATTAAAATGTTGATATATTTAAGTTAAATTTTTAAGTTAAAATTTTAACATAGTAAGAGAACTAGTAGTGACTGTTGCAATGTATTGCCTAGTTTATTTAAAAATATTTTTTTGTAAGTTCCAAGGTTTTGGCCAGAGTAAAACTACTTTACTTCTGGATCATCATACAACCATTATCACATTTCACTTAAACCTTAATATACTGAGGGCTGACACTGTGGCATAGGAGGTTAATCCTCCACTTGCTACATTAGCATCCCATATAGGCTCTGGTTTAAGACCTGGCTGCTCCACTTCCAATCCAGCTCTCTGCTATGGCCTGAGAAAGTAGCAGAAGATGGTCCAAGTCCTTGGGCCCCTGTACCCACATGGGAGACCCAAAAGAAGCTCCTGGCTTCAGATCGGCCCAGCCCCAGCTGTTGCAGCCATTTGGGGAATGAACCAGCAGATCTCTCCATCTCTCTCTTTCTCTCTGTCTCTCTGTAACTATGCCTTTCAAACAAACAAGCAAGTCTTTTTTAAAAAGAAAATTTACTTAGATCTGTTTAAATATGATGTTAAAACTTCTTTTTATGCTTATTGGTTTTTTTGCTGTATTTTATTTTAGGAAGTAAACACGATATTCCAATCCAAACATAAAAAGTTTAATAGCTATAAAAATCATATCCATAATTGTAATCTTGCAAACTCATCTGATTTAATTTAAATAAAAGATTATTGGGCACGAAAAAAGAAAAACAAATTTCTCCAGGGGTGGGACTGGCCTGATGAATAAGATGTCTGCATCCCCACATCAAAGTGCCTTGGTCTGAGTCCCAGTCCCAGCTCCCAGTTCGAGCTTCCTTCCAACATGCCCTCTAAGGGCCAGCAATAATGGCTTAAGCAGTTAGCTCTCTTCCATCCATGTGGGAGACCTACACTGAGTCCCTGCCCCCCAGCATCAGCCCAGACCAACCCTGGCCATTGTGGGAATCTGGAGAGCGGATGTCAGCTCTCTCTTTGTCTCTCAAATAAATAATAGAATACATAATTATATTTAAAAATCTCTCTGAATTAAAAATCATTGTTAGGGCCAATGCTGCAACACAGTAGATTAATCCTCCACCTGAGGTTCTGGCCTCCCATATGGGTGTGGGTTCGAGACCCAGATGCTCCACTTCTGATCCATCTCTACTATGGCCTGGGAAATCTTGTACTATGGCCAGTACAAGATGGCCCAAGCTCTTGGGCTCCTGCACCCACAAGGGAGACCTGGAAGAGGCTTCTAGCTCCTGGCTTCGGATCAGCGCAGCTCTGGCCATTGCGGCCAACTGGGGAGTGAACCAGCAGATGGAAGACATCTCTGTCTCTCTCTGCCTCTACTCTCTGTGTGTAACTCTGACTTTCAAATAAATGTTTAAAAGAAATAGAAAATGAGGCAATATATCAATGTATTTTATTTTAAAATTATTGAATTTAGGAACAGAAATCCTGGATTTGACCCCTGCTTTTTCCATTTGTTATACACGCACACACACACACACACACACACACTCGAAGTGAGGAAGTTACTTAACCTTCTTGATTCTACTTATTTCACCTGTGAGTTTAGAGATAATGTCTGCATTGTTGTGAGGACTTAATCAGAAGATTAACAGTTATCTTAGGCGAACTCAGCCAAGTGCCATCCCAGGCAAGTCAGGGAGCCTTCAGACCCTCAATTTCCTCCTAGGTAAAATGGCAATTATAAAAGTATCTAACTCATAGACTCTTGTTATAGACAAATGAGATACTTTGTATCAAGTGCTTAGAGCCATGCCCAATACTAGCGAGAGCTTATATATAGGGAGAAGGCAACAAGCCCAGTGTCCTAAAAGGAAAGCACTGCAACATGATTTTATGCCAGACAGGTCCAGATTAGAATGCTAGGTTAGTACGAAGGTTTGAGCCACCTCTAGCCCCTAGCACTTAAACATGCACATGACTACAGACCTACTTGCTATTTTGACAGTTATGGTGAGTCATCTCCAAAGGGGAGATATGCTCTTTTAGAACTGTCCAGTCCCAGTAATAACTTTTCTCAACAGATGGGACATTTACATCTGAACTTTATCTCTCTAGAATAAAGGAAATCTAAATGCAATAATGCTTAACTTCATTGGTTTAGTTCTTTATGAGACCAGAAAAAAAAATGTCATGATCTATTAAAAACACTCGAAACCTCAGGGAGCCAGGACGGATGTTGGAATTCTTTCCAACCGTGGAAGAAATGATTCAGGATGCAGAGACGTGCTAGAAGCCTCCTAATGAAACTCAGCTCACATTCATCATGTGCTGGATCCTGGAACGGCTTTGCCTTGTCCCAGATGGTGGCTTAAATACATTTCAAACTATTGTTGGTTTATATACTACATGACAGAAGATAATTTAAACACAATGTCCCAGTTGTGTATTTGTTTTGGTTATAACACTTACTGTGTGTGCAATGAATGCCCCACTAAAAAATAATAAAAAATGTTTTTCTTGTACATAAATCTTTCCCTGCTTTTGTTATAGCAGTTGGAAAGGGTGTATTAAATGCATGTGATACTTTTTTCTAAAGTTCCTACTGAGGATCTTTGTCAAGTTCAGTTCTTTAGCAATTTAAATTTATGTGAGTTATAAATAAGGTACATTTTATTCCTTACATTTGATTTATAGAAATGACTACTTAAATGTAGCTAAAAAGCATGCAAAATGAAAGAATCTGCTTATGATTTTTAATATAAATATAAAGCAACTGAAAGATGCAAGTCTGATCTTCAAATTAAAGATTCAATTCTGTTTTTCAAGGTTGTTACTTGACTGGCACTTGCATTATACATTTATCTATTTATCATTTTATTTGAAAGGCGAGGAGACCAATAGAGGGATTTTCCATCTGCTGTTTCATTTGCCAGATGCCTACAACAGCCGGGGCTAGGCCGGGTCAAAGCCAAGAGTGTTGAGTAACAAGGGACACAGATCATGGTAACTGCTCTACCAGCAGCTGGCTTCATCAAGTGTTTCTACTTATCAAAACCTCAGTTTCTTCACATGCAAAATCAGGATCTCTCTATAAGGTCCTTCGGAAGACCATATGCCTGTGACAATGCCTTTTGATGTTTTATTCTGTAAGAACATGGGCTCCACAGCCCACCCACTGAGTTATCATACAGTCTGCCACTCACCTACTTAAATATTTTTGGCAAGTCTTGCACCTCTTTTGCTCCAGTCCCCTTTGTTTGTGATTTGTGATAATAACCATACTGTATGACTGCACTATCTATGTAGCAAGAAAAGGACCCAGAGGCATCACAGAATTTTTGCAGCATTATTAAAACTACCAGAGAAAGCATTATTATTGGTCCAAAATTTTCTGTGATCACTCAGACACATCACCTGGAAGAACGTTTTATGCAAAATTTTTGAAATATCTGCATCGTTCATTCATAATATGCATTTTCCACAGACTGGATGAAGACTCCTCATATGTATGAATGTTAAAAAATTTTGCATAAAAATAAACATTTAAAAGTCATTTGCCACAAATGTCTTTAAGTCCCTATACGGTCTAGACAGGGTGAGGGTAGAAGGAAGGCCAGTTAAAAGGCATACACACACACACAGAGGTTTATTAGGAACATTATATAATCACTATTACTTAAGAATTGTGAATAATGACATATTACATAGATATGTCCACCAATGTTTCTTTATATTTTTATTCAATTAAGTAATCTACTTAAAATGTTGAATAGATAAGAGGCAATTCATCCTAGTTGAAAAAGACACACCTATTTTTTTTTAACACTGTCCTTAGTGTTGAACACACTAAACCTCCTCAAGGGCCTCACTGGTAATTTAGACTCTGCTGTAAGGATTGCTACCACCTTGGGTTACCGAGAGGAAGAGAAAACATGCTGAGGGGCCTGCAAGAGTGGCTCACTGTGAATGCTCCTGCGAAACGGTAGCAATGACTACCTTGGTCCCTCTTCTTAACTCCTGTGACAGTGCTCTCAGTGAGGCTGCCACGTCTCAGCTGGTAACAGACATACGTTTTCTCACTCACTTCAGAAAAAGACAAGGTCACCATGCTCATCAGCGGAGAGGAGGGCAGTGTGCTCAGCAAGTGAAAGTGCAAGAATAAGCTAGTGTCAAAACCCTCTCTGCTGAGTAGGCAGAGGTTTTACCAACCAGCCGCAACTAACATTTACTGACTGCTTAGCATGTGCTGGGTAGTATTCAAGGCAAATTTACAAGTTATTTAATCCTTACAAAGATGATTTCTCACCACTCCGTCCCTGAACAATGGCCTTTTAACTGGCCTTCCTTCTATTCCCACCCTATCTAGACCATATAGGGACTTAAAGACATTTGTGGAAAATGACTTTTAAATGTTTAATTTTTATGCAAAATTTTTTAACATTCATACATATGAGGAGTCTTCAAGTCTGTGGAAAATGTATATTATGAATAAACTATGTAGCCATTTCAAAAATTTTGCATAAAAATGAACTTATCTTTTCATTCCGTTGTCACACAATCTTTTTGAAGTATTCTCATATCCCAAAAAAAGACAGAAAAAGTTTCTTGTTAAAACAGTCAGATTGGCGATGATGTTTAGCTTAACAGCTAAGATGCTCATGTCCTGCATCAGAGTACCTGGATTCTATTTCTAGCTTTGGTTCCTCACTCCAACTATCTACCAATGAAGACCTTGGGAGGTAGCACTCATGCTTCAAGTAATTAGTACCTCCACCTATGTGGAAGATCTGGATTGAATTCCTAGCTCTGGTTAGGAATCTCTAGCTCCAGCCCAGTTCTAGCCATTGCAGGAATTTAGAGAATGAACCAAATGACTTGCATACTCACTTGCTTTCCCTCACTTTCCAAAATAAATAAATAATTTTTAACCAAACAAACAATCAAAAACAGTCAGATTGTGTTACTATTTGTAATGGTCTCATCTCACTCCAAGTCCTAACAATGACCAACAAAGACCTATGATGGCAACAAAGAGATCTAGACCCCACTTCTACTCAAATCTCACCTCCTATTTTCCACAGCTCCAACCAGACTGCTTATGTTTCTCATATACGATACACATGTTCTGTCTTGGGGTCTTTACATTTTCTGTTCCTTCCACCAGAAAACCTCTTCCTCAAAATGCCCTCAGTGATTGGGACCTCTGTATTTCTCAGGTCTTTCTTTACTCAACTGCCATATTAAAGAGGTACCTTGATAACTTTATTTAAAATTGCAACTTTCTTCCTCTCAACTCCTAACCTGGTCCTACAATCTTCAACCCTTTTTAGTCACTTACTACACTACATCTTTTACCTATATCATTCATTGTCTAGCTCTCAATTCTATCCAGAATGTAAACTCTTTATGATAGGGATTTGTGTGTGCGTGTGTTTAGTGCTACATTGTCAAGCCAGGAAGTTTTGAAATGTAGTAGGCATTCATAAATTAACTGTTGAATGACCAAACCCTAAAAGATATTTATCATTTGGGTCACAATTTTACATGTTGAGAGAAAAATCAAGGCCGGCGCCGCGGCTCACTAGGCTAATCCTCCGCCTTGCGGCGCCGGCACACCGGGTTCTAGTCCCTGTAGGGGTACCGGATTCTGTCCAGGTTGCCCCTCTTCCAGGCCAGCTCTCTGCTGTGGCCAGGGAAGTGCAGTGGATGATGGCCCAAGTACTTGGGCCCTGCACCCCATGGGGACCAGGATAAGTACCTGGCTCCTGCCATCGGATCAGCACAGTACGCTGGCCGCAACGCGCCGGCCACGGCAGCCATTGGAGGGTGAACCAACGGCAAAAGGAAGACCTTTCTCTCTGTCTCTCTCTCTCACTATCCATTCTGCCTGTCAAAAGAAAAAAAAAAAGAGAGAAAAATCAAATTGTTGTCTAAACATTCAGTGAAATGTAGAGGCAGAACCTAAACCCACACTCAAGACCACTATGCTACACTACCTCTCCTAAGTTCAAGGTTCCCTCTCTGAAACACATAACCTTCCAGGACCTGACCCTGGCAGGTTTCTCCAAACCCATTTTCCAATCCAGCAACATAGACCTGCTTGTGATTCCTGAGGTATGCCACACTGTCTCCTCCTGCTAATGCTAGTCCTTCAGCCTAGGTGCCCTGCTCTGCTATATCCCCAGCTTGCCTGCACTCAAGTTGGCTGTGAATGTGGAGAAGGAAAAGATGGTCAACTTCCCCAAATCAAAATTCTTGAGTAGATGCCCTTCTCTGGACTCTACAATACTGTGAACATGGTAATTGATTTGAAAGGTAGAAAGGTAGAGTAAGAGGGAGACAGAGGAAGAGATAGACAGAGCTACCATCTGCTGGTTCACTCTCCAAATGCCTGGAGCAGCTGGGGCTGAGCCAGATCAAAACCAGGAGTCAAATTCCAGCCAGGTCTTCCATGTGGATGGCAGGAACCCAAGTACTTGTGCCATCATCCACTGCCGCCTAGGCACAACAGCAGGAAGCAGAGTGAGAACTCCATCCCAGGCACTCTCATATGGAATGCAAGTGTCCTAAGCAGTGGTAGTTTATTCCACTGTGTTACAAGGACTAATCTTTATTAAAATAATTTCTTACTGTTTGTCTTCCCCACTAAAAATTATATAGTAAACAAAAAATCATGTATATCCCCAGAATCTAAATTAATACTTAGCACAAGATTGATTTTTTCAATTATATTTGAAGTGAATAATGGCCACAGAAACCCACTAGAGGAAGTTTATGTGTTTAGGCTATGGTATGCTACTAACAATATCATATTTATCAAACTGTTCCTTGCAGGGAATACCCATGCATTCATTCTTTAACACATACTTATTTGACCCTTTTGTGTGTGACATATTGCGTTAGACTCTGTCAACACAATGAAAAGGAAAGAGGCACATTTTTGCCAACCTGAGTGCAGAAGCCAGCCCACTCTCACCTCTAACCAGCCCACTCTCACCTCTAACCAGGAGTTAACAATACTAATAATCTCATATATGAAAATTAATGCCATAGAAATGCCATATGAGTTATATCAATAAAGTACCACCAGAATTGTGCCACGTGAGGCATCACTTCAGGTTGGGGTGATAAAGAAAAAAGATATGAAGAAAGTGAATTTGGTCAAAACTAGAAGAACTGGTGATATTAGAACATTTGTATTTTATATAATAAGAAAAAATACTCACCTAGACTAAGTACTAAAAGATTAAAGTCAAAAATTCCAATTCTCCATCCAGTTATATGGATTCAAATAATTTGATGTTTTCACACCAAAATCTCTATAATCAACCTCAGAAACAAGGAAAGACAGAAAGAAGAGGAAGGAGGGAGCCCAGCCACAGTCACATGTTGGAGAAAGTAGGGAGGGAGGGCATAAACACTGGTCTCTCCAGTATTATAACACTAGCTAGGAAGTATTAAAGCACTGGTCTAGCTCTGGCACTGGACTCCAGTTGCCTTTTTGGTAGGACTGTCTCTCTGGTTAAGGGAACATCTGAAATAACTACAAAGAACAGACCCAGAAATGTCCCTTAAAGTGCAAATGGGGAGAAAGCATAAAAGTTAAAATAAATTAATATATCTTAGTTCTACAAAATATAAAATTAGTGTACTTCACCAGGTGAAAAAAACCTTTGCAACACACTGAATATCAATGTGCTTATACCAAGCTTCCACTGGAATCACGATATTGTTTAGGGTCAATTAGTAAATTTAATTAGTTAAATTAAGATTAAAAAAAGACAACCACACAAAGAAAGCTAAAAAGCAGTGATAAACACACTATAGTCTATACACCAAATCCATCCTGAAACTTGGGTTGTAAATAAAGATTTATTAGGATACATACACATTTATTCATGTATGTATTGGCCATGACTGCTTTTACCTCACAATGGCAGAGCCAAGCAACTGCAACAGACATTGTATGGCCCATAAAGTATGAAATATGAGTACTGGCTTTCTGTCTCATTATGGAAAAAAGTCTGCAAACCTCTATATTAGCGTAATGATATAAATCTTTTATCTGTGACTGGTGTTGATGTAGTACTTCTTGAATATAACAAATTTTTAAATTCCATAAGCTTTTCAAAATTTATTGTCATCTTATAATAATGATATCATCTGTTAATGAAGATTTAAGATCTTAATTTTAAAATGTATATCAACATGCTATTTAATATAAGTAGTTAAATAGTGAGTTCTTGTATAAACATGTGTGTATTTATGGGCAGTACATATATATTTTATTGAAAGTCTTAACTGTTTTTAAAAAGATTTATCATTTATGTATTTGAAAATCAGAGAGAAAGAGAGAGAGGGAGAGGCACACACTCACAGAGAGAAAGAGACAGAGAGAGAGAGAGAGATCTTTCATTAGCTGGCTCACTCCTTAAATGTCTTCAACGGCCAGGGATGGTCCAGGAGAAAGCAAGGAGGAGCCTGGATCCCCATCCAGTCTCCTACGTGGGTTACAGAGGCCTAAGTATTTGGACCAAGTTCTACTGCTTTCCCATGTGCACTACCAAAGAGCTGGATTGAAAGGAGAATAGCTTGGACTCATAGTCAATGCTCATTAGGGATGCTGGTGTCACAAAGCCAGGCCCATAATAGTCTTAACTTGACTGCGGAAGCTCACAGCTAGGCTACAAGTTAAAACGTGCATGACTAGCCATTTGCTATGAATAATTTTGTTTGTAAATATCAAAGTTTCCGGGTGAGTAAGTTCCCAACTTATTCAATTGTGACACAATTATTTACTGAATAAACTATTAAAAATGATTAACTTTTGTGCATAAGAACACTTAAGTCCGAAACCAACTCCGTGTACTAAACTGCTGCATTACACTGAAATCTAAGGCATTCAAACCTTTTTATCGTACCCTTTTCACATAAGGACTTTAGTCATGGAGTTCTGATAGCCTTCAGTCTTGCTTCACAAGGTAACAATATTTGTACCATAGTTAAAGAAATTTCCATTAGAAAAACCTAATTCTATTACTGTTTACACTCTTTGGATGCTTCCCCACACTTCGCACTGTAGAACCCAAAACTCCTTCACTAGGCATCCAAGGCTTTCCAAAATTTAGCCTGTGAGTCCTTTTGCTTTGCTGTCATCACTTTCTAGAATAACGTCTTTCCTTCTTAGGCCAGTTAAGCCTAAACATCACTCCTCCAAGAATTCAACCTGATGCTTCACCACTCAATCCCAAGCAGATTCACCAGTAGTCATGAACTCCTTCACACAGAGGTACATGTCATATTCATTTTCTGCCTCTAGCAGATAGCACATTTCCTCATCCAAACTGCACACCAGCCCAAACTGTATCATGTGAATGAGTGTATCAACAATCAGCAAAATAAGAAATCAGGTGCAATATAATGGCTATGAACTCAGATTCTAAAGGCAAGTTCAAAGCCCAGCTCCACCATTTACTGGCTCTATCTATTACATTGTGCAAGTCATTCAACATCTCTAAGTTTCAGATGTCCTCACTGACAAAACAAAATACAAATATAGTACATGCTTTACTTTATATGGTTATGTGAATATTAAGAAGACTTAACAGAGGGACTGATAGTAACTGCTGGATAAATGGTAGCTATTGTTATCATGGGTGCAACTCCTATTTTCATATATTCTCTACCAGAATATTGCTTTTGTCACAAACACAAAAATTTTTTTAAAAATCACAGAGGAATCCATTAAAATCTTATTAATACTAAAAATTACTTGGCACATCAAGGGAAAACCTGTAAATTCAAGATATACATAATGGAAAAAACTCACAGCCAAAGACAATGGTGGTTAGAATTTTCATCATGTGTTATTAATACAATCGTATAATGTTTAAAAGATAAACATTCATCCATCATGTTTTCCTTAAGGAAATTCTCTGTAAAGGGTTTCTTTTTTATAATGAATAGCTTACATATTTAAAGTTCCTTATCAAGATGGTGTAATAGACTCTTATGATTATAATTACACATGTTCCAAAAGCCCTCAACAGAGCATAAACACAAACACACATCCTATTCATCAGCGTGACTCACATGGATATGCCAGTCTCATTACAGTCAAAAGTGTGTAAAATATGAAACATATGGTATGAAAAGTCAAGGCCTGGCTAGAGTTGGCCTTAGGCAAGATGTTTCTTAGAATTCTGTGAAAACTTTGCTTTTAATTTTATAAGCACTGGAAAAATAATTGGCAGACAAAATATAAAAAGCAAGCAGAGAAGTTGTGCTAAAGATCTAACCATTGAGCCCATTACAAAGTTTTAAGAGGCTACTTTCTGAGAAGGTACTCATGATAGTCTGTTATTCCAACACTTCTGTCAATCAAAGTACTGCTGAAAAATGGCTGCAGCCAAACTGAGAATGCAGCAGTCCTAGAACAAACCAAGCTATAGTATATTTTATATAAATATCTGTAATTAATATGAGAGTAAACATTGGCTTATTAAAAAAAAAAAAAACTAGTTCCTGAAGAATGGATATGTGGGAATGAAGAAAGCACATGAATCAGGTGAACTGTGCAAGGTTAAACAACCAGTATATTCAAGAACTTGATGACTAGTCATCACTATGATACCATTTCTGACACTGTTTTTTTTCACAGTAAATAACCGCTGCAAACTGACAATAAAAATAGATTATCTAATTCTTTCGACTGAAAGAGCCTAAACAAAAAGACATTTAGTAGCAAACAGTACATCTGGAACTCTGATCTTGTCTTATAAATGCCATTTCCCATCAAAAGAAGCAGGGCTCCTCAGACAAACTGACTGATTCCAGATCTGGAGCATGAAAACATACAATAAGCTCGAGACATCTTACTGGAAAAAAAAAAAAAAAACAGACTCAAACACTTAAGTGAGGCATGGCAAGAGGAGAGGAGATGGCTGAAAGCACTCCCACTAACAAATTCAGCACAATTTCTGTTCTCTTTGTATTAATATCACATTAACAAGAGAATTGATGAGACTTGTGTTATAGCAATTATCATGCACTTTCTGTGACCCTGAGAATCTAATGTACTAATAAATTCCTAGAAAAAAAGAAAAAAACGTGTTATGGTGGTGAAAGATTAGAACGTGTTGAAGTAAAAAATGATACACGAGACCACAATACAAGAAAAGGGGTAGTTATTTAAAAGGAGAAAGTTCTTTTTTTACATAAAAATGTCAAATAATATATGTAGAAGAAATAAAAGAATTACAGCTTTCAGTATAAAACTAATTCAGGCAATAACCATCAGCGAATGTTAAAACCACTGAGGGAAAAGTTGTAATGAACAGGATCCTTGCACAGCCTGAAGGTATATGTTCCTCCAAACTGGTGAACAGACACCACAATGCCAGGACTGACCTCAAACTCTCATGCGTTTACGATCTTACATGACAACAAGAACTACTGTGGAGAAGACGTTCAGAAAAATCCTTCTGAGTATAAAAGATGTCAAAATGCTGCATCAAACTTACAGCTTTCAAAGAAAAGCTGAGGTGTCAGGAGAGTAAGAGATTACTTCAGAGGAAGGGAAGGGAAGGGAAGGGAAGGGAAGGGAAGGGAAGGGAAGGGAAGGGAAGGGAAGGGAAGGGAAGGGAAGGGAAGGGAAGGGAAGGGAAGGGAGAAAGAGAAAGAAAGAAAGAAAGAAAGAAAGAAAGAAAGAAAGAAAGAAAGAAAGAAAGAAAGAAAGAAAGAAAGAAAGAAAGAAAGAAAGAAAGAAAGAAAGAAAGAAAGAAAATACTTGAAAATTCTTCAGCGTTAGTGAGCATTGGTCAAGTCTGCTCTGGAGTCATTCCCCAGTAAAGTCACACTTGGGTTTTGGTGAGGCAAAACCAGAGTCCAAAGAGGGTGAAATATTAAAATCGAGGATACCCACACCACAATGAGGGTTGCACTCCCACAGACGAAGTAGAAAAGACTCCATCTTTCTGAAGGCAATGATGAAGAAACAAGTCTGTCTTGATCTTAATTCAGACAGAGGGGGAAAAAGAAGAAAATGCTTTCCTGAGAATTGCTAACCACAAGCCCACAATCACTGAAGCTGGTATCAAAATCCATGCTATCTGCATAGCCAAAAAATAATCCAAAAATCAAAATTTAGTTTAAATTTACCCCAGATGATAGGTTTTCTAGACATCTGGCAAGAACAAACACAAACTCTCTTTGGAAGAACATATTCTACATGCAGGCCCCACAGGATTCCCACAAATAAAGGTCAACACAGAATGAAATCAAAAACAAAAACACAAATGATAACCAAAAGAATGTTATTTGTCACTAGACTGATTTAAAAAAAAAAGCAAAACAGACTTTGAAGCAAAGGGCATTTGATAAAGAGCATCATTATATATTGAGAAAAATCTGATTCATCATGAAGAGAGAACAACTCTGTAAGTATATGCATCCAACAGTATAACATATAAAACAAAACCAGATAGAAGTATAAGGCAAACACTTAAATCTTCCACCATCATGGTGTGAGATGTTAATGCATTTATCTTGTTAATTGATAGATTCGATGACAACAGCAACAAATCTTATAGGCTAAATGATAAAAATCAAAAATATAGAAGCTTCAAACAATACAATTATCTATCCTCATGAAGATAAATTGAAACCTGAAAGATGACAAGTGGTAAATTAAAAAGAAGAAAACATTAAATGTGCTAGGAAGGAAAGAAAAAAACATACCAACTCCACATTGCACAAAATGAGCACTACTGATTTCCTTCCCAATCTTCCACCCTGAAGAGTTCCCTCATCATGTTTCTTATGAGCAAAAACTTGATCATCCCCGACCCTCCTTCTCTTCACAGCCCACATCCTACCCAGCAGCTTACCTTGTTAGCTCTATCTTTGAAACAGATCCAGAATCCTACCACTCTCACTTCCACACTTTCTGCACTAGCCCAAGCCACCAACACCTCATGCCTGAACTACAATACCCTCCTAACTGGTCTCCCAGACCTTCAGTCTATCTCCACCTGAAATCTAAGTCCCAGAAATGTTGCTCCAAACCTCCTAAAGGTGCTCTCCTTCCTCAGAGTGAAAGCGAAAGTCCCAAGCAAGGCATCCAGGTTGTGGTTCCTCCTCAACTCTGACTTGGTGTCCTTCCTTCTTCCTTCACTTACTGCTTCAGGTACACTGTGGCAAAAAATGACCTACAGGAAAGATCTCTGTGAGTGAGATCCCGGTGGAAAGAAGGGGCCATCAAAGAAGGAGGTACCTTTCTCTGAAGGGAGGAGAGAATTTCTTTGATTATTGTCTTGACTAAATAATGTCAGAGTTTGTGAACTCAAGAGGCTTCCATAGCCTTGGCAGCTCATGACAAGAGCCTCGGGTGATCACTGACGTCATAAATAAGTGTCAATGGTAAAATTAACAACGGGAGTCACTGTGCCTTGCTCCCCATGTGGGCCCTTTGTCCCTAACGTGTTATACTATGAGAATTAAAGGTAAAACTAGTCTTCTTTGTGTGTCTGTGTGGGTGCAAACTGTTGAAATCTTTACTTAGTATACAGCTGATCTTCTGTATATGAAGATAATTAAAAATGAATCTTAATGAAGAATGCGATGGGAAAGGGAGTAGGAACGGGACAGTTTGAGGGTGGGAGGGCAGGTATGGGGGGAAGAACTACTATAATCCAAAAGTTGTACTTGTAAAATTTATATTTATTAAATAAAAGCTTTCTATAAAAAGAGAATGTAAATATCTAAATTATAATTGAAATTTTAATTTTTAAGATTTATTTATTTGAAAGGCAAAGTTACAGAGACAGAGGGAAAGACATAAGAGAAATAGAGATCTTTCATCCACTGGTTCACTCCCCAAGTGGCTACAACACCCCAGACTGGGTCAGGCAGTAGGCAGGAGCCTGAAATTCCATCCAAGTCTCCCACATGGTGTCAATGGTTCAAGTTCTTGGGCCATCTTCCACTATTTTCCAAGGTGCATTAGCAGAAAGCTGGACCAGAAGTGGAGCAGCCAGAACTTGACCTTGCCTCCATATGGGATGCCAACATCAAAGGTGGTAGTTACCAGCTGCACCACTGGGATGGTCCCTATAATTGTAATTTTATAAGGATAAAGACAGAAAATGTATGCATATATTTAATTTATATAATATACATATATAAATCCATGTTATTTATAATTAATATTTATAATTAATTATAATTAATAATTAATATTTATAATTAATATATAAAAAGTGTCTTTGGGTACATATGTATGTGTAGATACCTTCCTACTATTTCTCTCTAAGGACCTCAGAAGAGGTAGTGATTTATTTCAAGTTCAATCTCAAACCAAGGCCTTAGAATATTGCATGGCAAACCTAAATGAAATTCTTTGAATACAGCTTGAAATGTATTTTCTCTAGGTCAGAGTGCTAGCATTAATCAATGATTTCATTTATCACCACCATAAGAGATCACTCATACATATAATCAAATCAGCAGCATAATTATGTCTCTGACCACTTAAAGAATCCTTTTGAAATTCAGACATCCATTGAAACATTAATTTGGATAATGGAGACTAAAAAACTGTATTGATCACAAACCAGCTTTCCAGGCATACCATATTACAACCCAATATATTAACCTTGAAACAATTAAATTATCCAAATAGAATTATACTCACTCTCTTATATGGGGATAAATATTTGTTCATATTCATTATGGAAATAAGTACAATATTCTATACACTCAAATAAAAGAGAGAACATTAAATGTCTCTAAATAAACTGAGGATTGACCTCTATTTTTTAATAGTATCATTTCAATGTTGTATGATAACATAATGAATAAGAAACAGAATATCTGTTTCTTCTTTGTTATTAAGTGGACTAAAGTATAGTTTGTGTTCTATGTAGTTACTTCAAGTTAATCATGAAACACTGGCAAAGATGTTCTTGTGAATAGCCTACCTTTGAACATTTTGCTAGAGAAAAGAGATTTCTATAGTTTAGATGGTGAAGAACATAATGGTAATGGTCTCCACAACTCACATAGTAAAACAGAGACAGTTAAAAAGTGTATGTTTTAAGGCACAATTTCAATCGGATCCCACAGAGGAAGCCTATAGGCAAGGAAAGAGTCAGAGCAATGAAGTTATCTGGCAAAGTAACCACAGTGGGGAAGGAAAATAGGGTTTGAAAATGATTATTCTAACCTTAAGTATAACGTTCGTCCTAAAATATTGACTTTCCTTTTCTTATTATCTTTCATAAACTACATCTATAATATTCAGTCATCAAGGACTTGTGAGAGATTATTGATAACAGAAAATTCACCCATTTACCAAGTTACTACAGATGAAAAATGGAAAAGAAGTTCATCAAATGGATGTCTATATGTATACTGTATATCATAGTCTAAGTCAATAAACATATTTATGTGCCAATTGTATTAGAAACAATTAGTGATGCAGATGATGTGTCTCATAAAAATACAACTATTGACATCTTTCAATGTGTTTTTGGGTTAAAAAAGCATAGTTCTAAAAAAATGTATAGTTCTTGGGGCTGGCACTGTGGCGTAGCAGGTAAAGCTGCAGCCCGCAGTACCAGCATCCCATATGGGCACCGGTTCGAGTCCTGGCTGCTCCACTTCCAATCCAGCTCTCTGCTATGGCCTGGAAAAGCAGCAGAAATTGGCCCAAGTCCTTGGGCCCCTGCACCCGCACGGGAGACCCAGTAGAAGCTCCTGGCTCCTGGCTTCAAATCAGCACAGCTCCAGCTGCTGCAGCCATGTGGGGAGTGAACCAGCAGATGGAAGACCTCTCTCTCTCTCTCTCTCTCTCTCTCTCTCTCTGCTTCTGCCTCTCCTCTCTCTGTGTAACTCTGACTTTCAAATAAATAAATAAATCTTTTTAAAAATGTATAGTTCTTTGAACACAGATTGGATAGCAAGGACATAACAAAAACAGAGTTGAATTTTTGCAGCAAATATAATGAGAGGAATTGAGAATACTGAGGACAAAGAAACAAATTTAGAATCCATAAGAGAAGGGGAGATGCAACAGATGACGGACCTTGGAATTATAGTCCAAGACAGAGCCCAAAGAGCAATAAAGTACCACTGAATTTCTACAAACCCTGATGGCTGACAGTAACTTTCAAGTTCCTTTTTCTTTTTTAAAAATTTTATTTAAGTTACCCAAATTTCATGCATTTCAAATATAGATTTAGGAACACAGTGATTCAGTAGGAAAATCCTATTGAATCCACCCTCCTTCCCACACTCCTACTCTTCTTACTTCTCTCCAGTTCCCACTCTTAATTTTTACAAAGATCTATTTTCAGTTTACTTTATAGTCATAAGATTAACCCTACACTAAGTAAAGTTCAACAAATAGTATGAAGAAAAGAAAAAAAAATTTCCTTCACTATAACTTACATTGGTCCCTAGTTTACTCTAATTAAATCTATGAAATAATAGAGTACACTTTGTGGTTTCTGCTGTCTTTTCAAGTTTTAACATGTAAAGGCAGTCCAAAAGGTTGGCACTTAGGAAAGGACAAAATATTTAAATAGCCTTAAATTTCTGGGTTTATTTCATATACATGTAGAAATCTGAGTCAAAAAAAGTGTTGTTTAATAAAGCTTTGAAGTCTGAAAAAACTGACACAAAAATTTTCCTTTTCCATCCATTTCTACATTTTTTACTTTCCCACAGACAGAGAAATCAGACACTGGGAGCACATTTTCCCCCAATTTCCCTGTATTACAGCGGATACATTCAATTTGATAGAATATAACAGCAAAGCAATTTCCAGTTTAGCATCCCAACATCAGCATTCCATCCATGTTCATATAACAAGCACAAATATCCTGAAGGCCTTCAATTAATTCCCTTAGTACTTCAAACTATTTGATATTAAGGCTCAAGAATGAAAACAATGTACACACAATGCCAATGACTGGGCAATAAACAATAAAATAATCTAAGAGGAAAAATATCAGTCTAACAAAATAAACCTACTGAGCTAGAAGCACTTAGTGTAAAATTTACTCCCTTGAATACTAGCAAATTGATTTAACATTCTAAAATAAGCATATATAATCATTTTTAAAAAGATTTACTTATTTATTTGAAAGGTAGATTTACAGAGCAGAAGAGGCAGAGAAAGGGAGAAAGAGGTCTTCCATCCGCTGGTTCACTCCCCAGAAGACTGCAACTGCCAGAGCTGTGCTGATCTGAAGCCAGAAGCCTGGAGCTTCTTCTAGGTCTCCCATGTGGGAGCAGGGGCCCAAGGACTTGGGCCATCTTCTACTGTTTTCCCAGGCCATGGCAGAGGGCTGGATTGGAAGTGGAGCAGCTGGAACTAGAAGTGGTACCCATATGGGATGCCGGCACTACAGGCAGTGGCTTTTCCTGCTAAGCCACAACGCCGGCCCCAGCGTGTATAATCTTAAATTATCATTAGTGATTCGTGATTTACTTCTGCAAACCAATTTATACACCATGCAATATGCCTGATTCACCCAAAAATATGCAGGCACCAAATGCAGCAAGCACCATATACAGTAGTCTGCCCTTACACATTTCAATGCCAGGAACTATGGATTGAACTGAACCCAATATGTCCTCTGCTTTTTCCTATATGTTTCACAGTGTTGCCACATAGTGCCTGGCTTAATGTATTCTTTCATGTTTTATGACCTGGTCACTGTTTTACATCACTACTCTTGAGCTTTGGGTCATTTTTTTTTTTTTTTAGTAAGATGAGGGTTACTTGACCACAAATACCGTGACACCCCAACAGTTGACCTGATAAATGAAACGCCTACTAACTGACTAACAGGCGAGTAGTGTATACAACATGGATACACTGGACAATGGGATGACGCATATCTCGGGTGGGACAAGGCAGGACCAAGTGGAAAGGTAGGATAGTTCATCACTCTATTAAAAAGGGCACTCAATTTGAAACTTATGATTCCTTTATTTCTGGAATTTTCCACTCAATATTTTCTGAGCACAGTTGTCCCCGAGTAATTGAAACCACAGAAAGTGAAACCCTGGATGGGGGGAGGGGGGATACTGTAAATATTCAGCAGACAAGCATTCTAGAAAGGCTTCTTCATCTTCGATAACAAGTAACTCAACCTTAAACTCTTGTTAGGATTTTTCGGAGGTTTATAGTCACAGATTACTTTCCTAGGATAATATGCAAGTCCTTTAATTTTGAATGGTTTTCAAAACCTAAGCTATTAAGCAAACAAACAAAATGAGAGGAAAAAAAATCAGTCTAGCTGGGATCTCAGCCAGTGAAAACTTTACTTCATGGAAATAAAATAAGAAGTCCACAATCTCACAGTGGGGATGGAAACAATCACCCTGAATATGAATCAGCATGGATAATATTATGCAAATAAGAGTCCTGAAGAAAGGAAAAGCAGTCAGTGCTGGGGTGAGTGCGCTGAGTGACTACCTAAGAGAGCCCAATGGAAGGATACACTACTAGACATCTGAAGTGAGCAGCATTCTGGTATTAATTCATCTTTTCATGTGATGAATTTGCTGCACACTCTGAAGCTGCAAAGCTTTTTGTTTTGGACTTGTGGACCTTGATACTTACTTTACTAATATTAATATTTGAAGCACTACCGCTGGTTGTGACATCTACTCTATAATTTTCATCACTGAACACTGTAACTAAACTATGGCCAAATGCAGTTAACTGATATACAAAGTTACATAATACACTGCACAACTTGCCAAAATGTTCATTAAAAACCATTGATTGTACATGGTAATTATCAGATTTATACATTGCATGGATTTTTTTGTATATATAAACAGAAAACTCTGAGGCAGGAGCTATTCACATGAGAGATAGCCAAAATAGGACAATAAACCCATGAAGTACAAAGATTTACTTAGAAATCTGCAATCATAATTTTAAATCTTTCTTGGGTAAATACTTTATCTTCCTGTGCACAACTTAAATATATTGTTTAATTCCGGGTCAAAATGCAGTAACCCAGATATGCACTCTGTTATATAAAGGGCTCAGAAGATGAAATTACATCTCTCTCTAATAAGGTCCTTTGAAATCCAACACTAGAGTAACTTAGCAGCCAAATTATTTTTCTTCTCTTAGTGCTGATTGAGCAGTAAATAATAACTAGGAGGAAAAAAAATATGCAAAATAAATTGTTTCACACCTTTGCTCGAGATTTTTAAAATGACCCTGATCCACCAACAACTTTAGCAGAAGTGCAAATGCAATTATTTCATCAACCTTTACTTACATAATGCAGTCAGGCAATGGTTTGGTGAGTGAGTTGATGTTAATTTCCAAGTGCTAAGAATTATACATAAAAGTATGTTTGTCAATTTTAGTGTTGAAGGTGAAATGAAAATGCATTGCCGTTGTGAATGCTCTTGCCCTGATAAAGTACTTAAACTCTCTCAAGTCTCCATTTTTGCATCTGTAAAATGAAGGATTTGGATGGAGTACCATCAAAAGGCCCCAACCAACTATGAAACAGGTCTTCCAGCCCTCTGTATTAAGCCAAGCATTATGATAAGGAAATAAAGTGGGCAAGATATTTACTGTAAAAGAAATAGGGGTGTGCTTTTGAATCTTCCTAAAGACTCTGGGTGTAGAAAAATCATTACAGACTCCAAATCCCACCTAATCCTCTCTTTAAAACCATTAGATAGAGAAATAAATACAGCTTAATTTACTATTTTGAAAACCTCAATCTTTCCTTTCCACATCAATTCTGTTATTACATAGGTGTGAATCAATGAAAACATTAACAAAGAAAAATGAACACGGATTAAATTTTTATTCTTAGGTATGAAAACTCAAAATATTTCAAACTTTTGTTCTGAAGACAGGAGTCAGGGTAGAGGACTGAAAGGCATTTTTGCAGCAGATCTGCCTCAGTTAAGACTGCCAATTCTGTAGCCAGACTTCCTGGGCTAACATCCTGCTCCCCCACCCACTAGCTGGGTGAGCTCTCGGTGCATGGTAGTAATGCCCAACTCAGCAAAACATTGTGAAAATTAAATGAGTTAGCGTACTTATATGTCTATTATATGTACACTTATTTATAGTCCTTAGAAAGCCCACAGCTCACAGTAGGCATTGGGTAAGTGTTAGCTGTGAGGCCCTGGTGCTCTGAATCCACTTATAATCTACTCTCTAGTTGTGTCATCCACTGCAGTTTGGGTAGAATAATGAAAGCAAAGCATAGTAAGAAGACAATGTTTGTCCTTTCTTTTTTAACTTGCATTTGTTTGCTTTTCTTTTGCACTGCTCCTTCCACCCCTTTATCCTAGTTCTTCCCAAGAGAGCTAACATGAACTTTTAAAACAAATTAACACTGTCATGGGTATTTCCATCCTACACAAGTTGGGACAGAAAAATCTGTGCTTACCAGGACAGAAAATGACAAAACCTCAAGTACTTGGAGGTAAGAACTTCTCAAGTCAGTGTCAAATAAATTCCATTTGACCTTAATGCCAATCCCATCTATAAAAACCGGCTCTTTTTGTTAGAGATGCTGATATCCAAGTAAAGCAGTGTGAACAATTTCTTCCAAAGATAATGATAGGCATTTCCATTAACCACAAAAGTGGTTTTCCCTTTTCATTACAGTTTCAAAGTAAAAGAAAACAAGAACAAAACTAAACAAATAAATTAATAAACTTCAAAAATCGACAGTTTTAAATCTTAGAAATATTTTGTTTAAAAAACATTGAAAATGACTTAATAATCTAAGTATTATATTGAGGTCTAGTAAATAATCTACCATTTTTAAACCATGATTACCACAATCTTCTTTACACCAGTTAAACCCTTGATCCTATGCTTTTCCATCTACTTCCTGACCTTTGGTGAACAAAAGTGCTTGCCTTCTTTATTACTAAAATGAAGGATGTCATCAAGCGAGGGGACTTTGGCACAGATGAGGATACACACATCTCGAAGACCTCCAGAGTCACACTGTTGCCCTCACTCACATCATTTTTCTGCCCTCCACTGAGCTCCAACATCCCTTCTGCCAGCACTTCAGTCCACTATCCATGGGGTCCTTCCCAAACCCTGTGATCAACCACTCACAGGCCTCCTCTGGTTAGGATCTGGTGCTCTCTTCAACTACTGCTCAATTTCAGTTTTTTGAACTCACATGTATTCTCTTACCTCCTTATTACTTCTTTGTACTGAATCTCTGAGATGCCATTTCTTGCCACAACTCTTCCAGGACTTTATTCTGAAGGGTCATCAATGACCTTCTAATGAACACATAAAACAATCACTCTCAATTCCATTCTGTTTGGCTTCTTAAAATGTCAGATAGCAATGACCAGTTCCTCCTGAAAGTCACCCAGATCAGGGCTTGGAAAACATCATGATCTTGCTCTTTCCTTCATTTTCATTAACTATCTCTTCCTGTTCGCTCTTTATTCCTTCTCTTTCCACTGAGACATGGTCACCACCTATGTTTATCCTCATCCTTCTGCCCTTTTCCCACTTATCCTTTCTCCTTTTTGCATCACTCCAAGGAAAATACTGTTCTGCTCCACATGGCCAGCCCAGACACCTCCTTTCCAGTCCATCAAAGCTTAACTGATGGTTAGTTTGACAAGTTCTCCAAAGTCTTAAACTTAAACATATCTTCTGTTTTCTCTAAGTCACTGACACTTGCTCCTACATTCTATCAATGGTATCTTCTTTCAGGGTAATTCATTTCCTTCTTCAAGTCCACCCATCATCCTCCTCCTGCTGACCCTGTTCCACTAGTTGCCAAGTTCAGAATAGTTCTTTTTCAAGTTCCTTTCACTGTCTTTCTTCCCACTGTCTTATCATTAATTTAGGCCAGGGGCTGGCAAAGTAAGGTCCATAATTTTCCTCCTGCTTTTGTAAATGAAGTTCTATTGGAACATAAATAGCCATGCCCATTCATTTATTTGTTGTTAATGGCCACTTTCACATTTCAGCAGCAGAGGTGAATAACAGGGACTGATTTTTAAAAAATCCTCAAATATTTACTGTCTTGCCTTATATAGAAAAAGTTTACCAATTCCTGCATGAGGCTCTTTTGACTTCATGCATTCAATGACCCTTAAACTATCTCCATATGCCTTAGTTCTCATCTTTAGCCATCTTTTTATCATCTGTTTAATCTCCCTTAAAATGCCATTGTGTATATATTATGCTCTTGCTCAAAAATTATATGTGGCTTCTGGTATGACCAAGTGAAATGTCCAGAATTACAAGGCAGTATTTTATACATCTCTGAACATGACCATAGTCATGAGCATCATGCTGCCATCCAGGCACATGGAAACACCTTAGCTGGGCTTCAAAATCTTTTTCAGTCTAGTCTCAGGGCTTCAGCAGATTTCCCAATGCTCTATTTCTGGTACAGTAATTCTAACCCATCCATAGCTCCTAGGCAGACTATACCACCTTGTATGTTATATCTCCAAACCCTGATTCCTTATATTCCCCAGGCTAGCACAGATCACCTTGTGTGCACGAAAATTCATTATATCTTCTAAACCCAGTTAAGATGTAATTTAACTTATCTATAATTCCTTTCTTTAAAAATGTTCATTTTCATTGTATTTGAAAGGCAGAGACAGACAAATGAGAAAGATCTCTCATCTGCTGGTTCACTCTCCAAATGCCTGCAACATCTGGGGCTAGGCCAAGCCAATACCAGGAGAGAAGAAATCAAATTGAGTCTCCCATGTGTTTGGGAGGAAGCCAAGTACCTGAACCATCATTTGCTACAACCCATGATTTGCATTTGCACGCAGCTACCAGAAGCAGAAGAGCTGGGATTTGACCTAAGCGCTTATGGGATGAAGGTGTCCCCAGTAGCGGCTTAAACACTGTGCCAAACACCTACCCTTTCTTCAATAGAATCTCCCTGCTCATGGCATAACATTTATTACTCTGTACTATCACTTTGAACAGTACTTATTACTCTATACTGTCACTTTGGCAATGTTATTTTGTTTCTTTCTTACATTCTGTATTATGCACTTTCATCCCAAGTCCCTCAATGATACATTATAGCATATTTTATGAAATGTGCAGGAACGTTATTTCAAATAATTGGGAGGTAGTATGTACATATATAAAGAGCAGTGACAACAGACATAATACACTTCAGCTGTCCTTGACGCCAATTCCCTGCCCTCCCTGAAAGAAGACATTTGCAATTGGTGATGCCTCAAGACATTTTTTATTGTCAGAAAAAAAGTAAGAAGGGGGTGCTACTGACATCTAGTGGGTAGATACCAAAGATGCTGACAAATAGTATGCAACTATAGGTCAGCCACCACTACCAAAAATTATCCAGTTCAAAGTGTCAATAATGCTGAGTTTGTAAAACTCTGATGCAGATCAATTCTATGATATGCTGGGATGCCTAGAAACAAATCTACAATCACAATTACCTGAGGGCTCTTCATAAAATTCATGGAAAATGGGCATTATCTTCTAATTCCATTTTCCATGAATGCTTTGACGTCTCCTTGTGTTAGGATTCTAAAGGGAGAGAGAATCAGTAAAATACATCTGGGCAGGCATTGTGATGCAGTGGGTTTAGTCATAGCTTGAGATGCCTGCATCTCTTCAGTAAAATACATCAGGGCAGGCATTGTAATGCAGTGGGTTTAGTCATAGCTTGAGATGCCTGCATCTTATTATCAAAGTGCCTGGTTTGAGTTCTGGGTACTCCATGTATCTGATCCAGCTTCCTGCAAATGAAGCTTGGAGGTAGCAGATGACAGTTCAAGTATCTGGGTCCCTGCCACCTACATGGGATACTCAGTTGGCGTTCTGGGCCCCAGGTTTCAGACTTGCAAAGTCACGGCTATTGTGGCCATCTCGAGAATGAACCAATAGTGAATGTATTAGTGGATATGTCTCATACAGTAGCTGAGAAGTCCTGGGAGAGGTCATTTGTAGGCTAGGGACCTTGGATGCTGACTGTATGGCCTCAGGTCCAAAGGCCAGCGAGCCTGAAGTTCTGAATGATGGTGGCTGCCCACACTGAGGGTAAAGATTCTACACTTAGTCCACTCAGGCTCATGCGCTAATCTTGTTTGGAAACACCTTACAGGGGTCAGCACTGTGGCGCAAGGTTCAGCTGCCATTTGCAGCATCCCATATGGGAGTCCCAGTTTAGGTCCCACTTCTGACCAAAGCAGTGAAAGCTGGTCCAAGTACTTGGGCCCCTGTCACCCATGTGGGAGACCCAGATAGAGTTCCTGGCTCCAGGCTTCCACCTGGCTCAGCCCCAGAAATTGTCATCTTTGGGAGTGAAATATCTTTCTGCTTCATTACTCAAATTATAACTCAAGTACGTAGGTCCCTGATAGCTACTTAGGAGACCAAAATTGAGTTCCAGGCTCCTGACTTTAGCCTGGTCCACCCCACGCATTTAGTAAGTAACCAGTGGATGAAAAATCTTTGTCTGGTCTCTCTCTCTCTCTCTCTCTGTTTTTTATTCCTTCCTTCCCTTCCTTCCCCCTTTCAAATAAACAAGAAAACACACACACACAAATTAAAATAAAAATGAAAAAGAATAATTCAAATGTATTTCAACCTGAATAAAATATTTTTAAATAATAGTACACGGAGCCGATGCTGTGACGTAACAGGTGAGGCCACCACCTGCAATGCTGGCATCCCATATGGGTGTCGGTTCAAGTCCCAGCTGCTCTACTTCCAATCCAGCTCTCTTCAATGGCCTAGGAAACCAGCAGAAGATGGCCCAAGTCCTTGGGTCCCTGCTCCCATGTGGGAGACCTGGGAGCCAATCAAGGCTCCTGGCTTCAAATCAATCCAGCTCCAGGCATTGCAGCCATTTGTGGACTTAACCAGTGGATGGAAGACCTTTCTCTCCCTCTCTCCTCTGCCTCTGTAAATCTGCTTTTCAAATAAATAAATAAATATTTTAAAAATTAGTCATATGCTCAAATGTTTGATAATTCCACATTAAAAGATGCAAAAATAATTTAAAATGTAATTAATCAAATAACAATATTCTAGCATAGTGTTTAAACACTGGCAGAGATGAAGGATTCTAAACTTCTATGATGAAATGATTAGATTGATGGCATATTCCATTCTACACAACAGCAAGAATCTGTCTGAATGGCTCACAGAATAGCACAGACATTAAAGATGGATGACTATAATCAAACATAATGTCATAGAATTTCTAAGAATAACTGAGGAATAATAATAAAAAATCTTGTGATAATCTTGGGAAATACAATAAAGGGACAAATGTGATTTAAAGTATCATGTTTTCTCTGCTTTGTGGGAATACAAAAAATTTAATGTATATGAGCAAAACTGACATATTAGGATGCAATGATTGTTTATAGCCCTTATCTATATTCCTGTTGGAAACCAATCTTTCTACATTTTACTTGGTGAATTCTTTATTCAATGGAGCATTAAGCCTGTGACTATAAATTAAATTAAAAATCTTATTCCAAAAATTTTTTTTAAAAGGAAGGAGGGATGGAGGGAGGGGCAGAAGGAAATATTATATTCTTAGAACTATATCTATGAAATTGACACACCATTGGCCCAACTAACCAAAAAAAGAAGAGAGAATACCCAAATCAATAAAATTAGAGATGAAAAAGTAAATGTAACAACAAACACCACAGAAATAGAAAGAATCATCAGAAATTACTACAAAGAACTAAATGCCTACAAGCTAGGAAACCTAGAAGAAATGGATAGATTCCTGACACATACATGAAGACATAAAAAACCTAAATAGACCCATAACCAAGACAGAAATTGAATCAATAATAAAGGCCCTCACAACAAAGAAAAACCTAGGACCAGGGGACAGCTTCATGGCTGAATTCTACCAGACATTTACAAAAGAACTAACTCCAATTCTTCTCAAGTTATTCAAAACAATTGAAAGGGAATGAATCCTCCCAAATTCTTTCTATAAAGCCAGCATCACCTTAATTCCTAAACCTGAAAAAGATGCAACAGAGAAAGAAAACTAGAGATGACCAATCTCTTTGATGAACATAGACGCAAAAATCCTCAACAAACTTCTAGCCAATCAAATACAACAACATATCAGAAAGATCATTCACATGGACCAAGTGAGATTTATCCCTGGTATTTAGGGATGGTTCAACATTCACATATCAATCAATGTGATACATCACATTAACAAAATGAAGAACAAAAATCATATGATTATCTCAACAATTGCAGAAAAAGCATTTGACAAAATATAACACTCTTTCATGATGAAACTCTAAGCAAGTTGGGTATAGAAGGAACATTTGTCAACACAATTGGGAAGGAGGATGTCAAATTATCCTTTTTTGCAGATGACATGATTCTATATATAGGGGATCCAAAAGGCTCCACCAAGACACTATTGGAACTCATAAAAGAGTTTGGTAAAGTAGTAGTTTATAAAATGAATACACAAAAATCAACAGTCTTTGTATACACAGACAATGCCAAGGCTGAGAATGAACTTCTAAGAGCAATCCCATTCACAATAGCTAAAAAAAGTCAAATATCTTGGAATAAATCTAACCAAGGATGTCAAAGACCTCTACAACGAGAATTACAAAACATTCAAGAAAGAAACAGAAGAAGATACAAAAAAATTGAAAAATTTTCCATGTTCATGGATTAGAACAATCAATATCATCAAAATGTCCATTCTTGCAAAAGCAAATTACAGATTCAATGTGATACCAATCAAAATACCAAAGACATTCTTCTCAGGTATAGTAAAAAATGATGCTGTAACTCATATGGAAACACAGGAGACCTTGAATAGCTGAAGCAATCTTATACAAAAAAAAAAAAAAAAAAAAAAAAAAAAACAAAGCCAGAGGCATCACAATACCAGATTTCAAACTAGAAGGCAGTTATAATCAAAACAGCCTGGTATGGTTAAAAAAAAAAAAAAAAAAAAAAACAGATGGATAGGTACCAGCACTGTGGCGTAGTGGGTAAAGCTGCCACCTGCAGTGTTGGCATCCCATATGGGTGCCAGTTCAAGAACTGGCTGACCTCTCTCTCTCTCTCACTCTCTCCCTCTCTTTCCTCCCCTTCTCTCTGTAACTCTTTCAAGTAAAATAAATAAAATCTTTAAAAAAAAAAAACAGATGGATAGATCAATGGAACAGAATAGAAACACCAGAATCAACCCAAGCATCTACAACTAGCTTATATTCGACCAAGGAGCTAAAACCAATCTCTAGAGCAAGGATAGTCTCTTTAACAAACAGTTCTGGGAAAATTGTATTTCCACATGCAGAAGTATAAAACAAGACCCGTATCTTAAACTTTACATAAAAATCCACTCAACATGGATTAAAGACCTAAATCTATGACCCAACACCATCAAATTATAAGAGAACACTGGGAAAACCCTGCATGTCACTGGCACTGGCAATAAATGGGAATGACCTCAGAGGCACAGGAAATCAAAGCCAGAATTAACAAATGGGATTACATCAAATTGAGAAGCTTCTGTACTGCAAAAGAAACACTCAGAAAAGTGAAGAGGCAACTGACAGAATGGGAGAAATTATTTGCAAACTATACAACTGATAAGGGACTAATAACCAGAATATATAAAGAGATCAAGAAATTCCACAACAACAAAATAAACAATCCAGTTAAGAAATAGGCAGGCCAGCGCCATAGCTCACTTGGTTAATCCTCTGCCTGTGGCACCGGCACCCCCTATGGGTGCTGGTTCTAATCTCGGCTGCTCCTCTTCCAGTCCAGCTCTCTGCTGTGGCCCAGGAGGGCAGTGGAGGAAGGCCCAAGTGCTTGGGCCCATGCACTTGCATGGGAGACCAGGAGGAAGCATCTGGCTCCTGGCTTCGGATCAGCACAGTGCCAGCCATCGCGGCCATTTGGGGAGTGAACCAGTGGAAGGAAGACCTTTCTGTTTCTTTTTCTCACTGTCTATAACTCTACTTGTCAAATAAATTTTAAAAAAAAGAAATAGGTAAAAGACTTAAACAGATATTTTTCAAAAGAGCAGTTCCATATGGCCAACAGACACATGAAAAGGTGTTCATGATCACTAGGATCAGGGAAATGTAAATCAAAAATTACAATGAGGTTTCACCTAACCCAAGTTAGAATGGCTTTCATACAGAAACCAACAGACAACAAATGTTGCTGTGGATGTGGGGAAGAAGCTTCCCTAATCCACTGTTGGTGGGAATGCAAACTGCTAATGCCACTATGGAAGACAGTATGGAGATACCTTAGAAATCTGAATATAGGCTTACCAACTGACCCAGCCATCTCACTCCCAGGAATTTACCCAAGGAAAAGGAAATCAGTAAACAGAAATGTTATCTGCACCTCTATGTTTATTGAAGCTCAATTCACAATAGCTAAGACATGGAATCAACTTAAATGCCTGTCAACTGAAGACTGGATAAAGAAATCATGGGACATGTACACTATGGAATACTACACAGCAGTTAAAAAAATGAAATCTGGTCATCTGCAACAAAATGGATGAATCTGGAAAACATCATACTTAGTGAAATAAGTCAGTCCCAAAGGGATAAATACCATATGTTCTCCCTGATCTGTGATAACTAATAGAGCACCTAAAAGGAAATCTATAGAAGTGAAATTGACACTTCAAGAAGCAATGACTTGAACAGCCCTTGTCTTGATTTTTTCTTCATACTATTTGTTGAACTCTTTACTTAACATAGAGTTAATCATATGTGTATAAAGTCAATTGAAATAGATTTCAATAAAAAAGATGAGTGGGAAAAATAGAGGGAGAACAAAGTTTGTAACTGTAAAGCTGTATATTCTGCATACAGTCCTATGGACTTACTTCTAAGGGTACAGTTTAAAACTTGTTATGGGACACCAAATCCCATTAAGCTGAGTGGTAAAAATGCCATCTTAAGTGCTAAAGTGATCATATTAAGTGTTAAAGTGAACATACAGATAGGAGAAACTTTAAAGTGATCATATAAGTAGGATCAAGTGTCTGGTGATAATAATAGATAGAATTATATGAAGAAAATGTTCCAACATGGAAAGTAGTCTACACAGCAGACTAAAAATGACAATCACGTTAAGTAGCACTCTGATCTCAGAATCAGCCATTAAGGCATCACATTCCAGCTGAGAAACCCATGAGAGGATTTCAGGCAAGGAAAGACAAGACACTGTGGTAAAAAGTATTCTACATGAAGGATCTCTATGAGTGAGAACCCAGTGGAAAGAAGTGGCCATCAAAGAAGGATGTACTTTGGGGCCAGTGCTGTGGCACAGCAGGTTAACGCCCTGGCCTGGGGTGCCAGCATCCCATATGGGTGCCAGTTCAAGACTCAGCTGCTCCACTTCTGATCCAGCCCTCTGTTGTGGCCTGGGAAAGCAGTGGAGGATGGCCCTGGTCCTCGGGCTCTTTCACCCACATGGGAGACCTGGAGGAGGCTCATGGCTCCTGGCTTCATATTGGCATAGCTCCGGCCGTTGCAGCCAACTGGGGAGTGCACCATCGGATGGAGAACCTCTCTCTCTCTCTCTCTCTCTCTCTCTCTCTCTGCCTCTCCTCTATGTAACTCTAACTTTGAAATAAATAAATCTTAAAAAAAAAAGGACATACTTTCGTCTGAAGGGAAGAGAGAACTTTCACTTTGCTTATGGCCTTGTCTAAAAACTGATGGAGTTTGTGGATGTAAAAGGCTTCCAATAGCCTAGGCAGCTCATGTCAAGAGCACTGGGTGACCACTGATGTCATATGCAAGAGTGTTAATTGTTAAATTAACAACAGGAGTAACTGTGCACTAACTCTCCATGCAGGACCTCTGTCCTCAATGTGTTATGAGTTAACTGTAAAACTAGTTCAAACAGATTTGTGTGTGAGTATGTGTGTGTGCAAATTGTTGAAAATTTTACTTAGTATACAGTTGATCTTCTGTGTATAAAGTTAATTGAAAATGAATCTTCATGGAGAATGGGACTGGGAATGGGAAAGGGAGGAAGAGGAGGGGTGGGAGTGTGGGTGGGAGGGCAGATATGGTGGAAAGAATCACTATATTCCTAAACTTATACTTATGAAATTTGTATTCCTTAAATAAAAGGCTTCTTTGGGGAAAAATACTATACCTATGAACTATATGAAATCTGGTCTACTTACATTGATAAAAATAAGTTAATTTAAAAATAAAATAGGGGCCAATGCTGTGGTGCAGTGGTTAAACGCCCTGGCCTGAAGGGCCAGCATCCCACATGGGCGCCGGTTCTAGTCCCGGCTGCTCCATTTCTGACCTAGCACTCAGCTATGGGATATGGCCTGGGATAGCAGTGGAGGATGGCCCAAGTCCTCGGGCTCCCGCACCCACATGGGAGATCTGGAAGAAGTTCCTGGATCCTGGCTTCAGATCGGCACAGTTCCAGCCATTGTGGCCAATTGGGGAGTGAACCATCAGATGGAAGACCTCTCTCTCTCTCTCTGCCTCTCCTCTTTCTGTGTAACTCCGACTCTCAAGTAAAAAATAAATAAATATAAAATAAAATAGTTCTTGGGGCCAGCGCTGTGGTGTAGTGGGTTAACACCTTGGCCTGAAACGTCGGCATCTTATGTGGGCACCAGTCGAGGCCCGGCTGCTTCACTTCCAATCCAGCTCTCTGCTATGGCCTGAGGAAGCAATAGAAGATGGCCCAAGTCTTTGGGCCCCTGCACCTGCATGGGAGATCCGGAAGAAGCTCCTGGCTCCTGGCTTCAGATAGGCACAGCTCTGGCCATTGTGGCCAATTAGGGAGTGAACCATCAGATGGAAGACATCTCTCTCTCTCTCTGACTCTCCTCTCTCTGTGTAACTCTGACTTTCAAATAAATAAATCTTTAAAAAAATAAATAACTAAAACAGTTCTAAAATTTTCATACACATAATTAAATTAACATTTTTGGTTCAAGCAAACAAATACAGTTCATAACTATAAACCTATGTGTATTTCCAAAATGCTGGTGTAACATATGTGATATGGATCTAATGAATGTGAATTAATTTAAACCTAATTAACCAAATCATGTCACCAATAATACAAGTGAATGAGTCAGTAGCAGTGCTCAAATATAAGAAATATGCAGGCCCTGGATATAAAACATGTAGGGAATGCAGTGCTACTGTTAACTGCAACTCATTCACTTTACTTGGTTTCACTTAGTAGCCACTAGTATTGTATTTTATAACATGCAATGTTTAAAACTGATAAAGCAGATTATTTTCAGATCTTCCACTTTGATCATAAATTTAGGCCATATTCAATCTCATTTTGATATGAATGAATCAGATGAGAAAAAAAATCTACCAAAATAGCACTTTAAAGCACCTCGAAGTATAAAGAAACTACAGAAGCCATGAAAGCAGTAAGGATATGCCTCATAGCATTAAGAGAGACACTGCTTGGGATAATGTAGATTCATAGCTATTATATTAAGAACAATAACATTGTTAGAAATTGCAGCAAGCAATAAATGAATATAACTTAAACTGCTTCTAATTATGAAGCTCTAATATATGATTTTAGACAAATTTATTGAAGTTGTCTATTTTAACTGCTGATCTCTTAAAATTTTCTAAATCCTTTAAGCCAGAGTGCAAAGTAAGAGACAGATATAATGCAAAAAAAGTTGTTTATAAACAAAACTCCGCTTTGATCATATGCAGTTAAACTAGAACTAGACTTCATATGTAGTTGTTTAAATGTGTGTCAAATACGAACTCATGAGTCAGTAACCACTTTGAGAATAACATTTTGAATTTCTAAAATTTAGTTAGGCTTTCTGTTCACATACTTTGCTAAAAATCTATAAAATCTTTTGAGAAAAGCGTTTATTGAACATCAACAAGAACTGTGTTAGAAGTGAGGGCACAAGAGGAACAACACTACCATTGCTCTTAAGTAGTTTAAAATCGAGTGGAGAGACAGGCAAGTAAACAGATAAGGTTTCAGCACTATGGGTAAGTGCCGGGTTAGACGTAAATGCCAGAGGGTTAGGAGAGCACACTGTGCAGAACCCCTGACCCAGCGCCGTTGACCCAGCTCAGCTGACCGGGTGTGCAGAAAGGAGGCAGTAAGAGAGGGCTGCTCAGAGGCAGGTTATCCTGGTGGGGAAGACACCACCTGGAAAGAAGCTATAGGCTTTGCAGAGACACAGGAGCCTCAGAGGACCTGGGAGACTCAGGGAACTCTGAGACACCAGTACGAGACAGAAATAAGTTAGCATCAAGCCTTGCATGCTTGACCACTCACTTGCCCATCTCTCATGAGGACCAGAGAGGGCCAAGACAGATCATGAGTGGAACAGTGATATAATCAGGCACGTAGCATAGGAAGGCAACCCTAGCAGCAACGTAAAGCAGAGCAATACAGTGAACAGATCAAATAAAACCCAAAAAGGAGGGAACAGAGCAAAGAGAAAGACTTTGAGAGAGACTACAAATTAAGCATGGACACAATGTTGTGACAGTGGAGGACAGATAGGAGGAAGACGCCTCTGTTTTCTCATGGAACTTTCTCAGTAGCTGACCATGCCATTCACTGGGATGGAAAACACAGAATGAGAGGAGAAATGAAGGAATATGGGTGAAACGAGAGCTCCTGAATTCAGTTTTTAACTGCTGAGTTTGCGGACCTATGAACTTCCAGGCACGGATGCCCAGAAGGTAACTGGATAGACAAGAATGAACGCTCATTAAAGAGCATGTCAATGTCTCAGTAGCCAACATTTATCATGTATTCACTCTAAGTGAGGCATGTATAAGCACTTTAGGTAACAGCTATTTTTTATCTTCTTCACTCTATGGATGAGCTTGAGTTTAAGTAATTTATCACTGATTACAAAGTGTTTATGTGTCAGGGATGTCTGATTTTATATCTCAAGCCCTACCATACTACGTTGTATCATGCAAAATCAATTATAGGTCTTAAGGCCAGATAAAAGTGGGTTCAATTCTAATCTTTGCTACTTAATTGCTATTTGACCTTGACACACTCTAAGCCACAGTTTCTTCATCTGTAAAATAGTGGCCTTAAAAATTATTTTGTAGGGATTCAGTTACCATTGGAGAGAGTATATGGAAAATGGTACAAACAGTATTCATGTGCCATAAATGGCACCTCCTATCTCAAGATATCCAGAGAAATAATTCTGCTTAAGTTAAGTAGGTATAATAAAAGTAAATTCCCTTTCAACTTACTATTAACTTTAATTCCACTCCTATTTGTCCTATGTCTTAATAAGTGCTAGCACATGTTTTGATATAATACATTCCATAAAACTTAAAGCATGTACAGATTTCATACAAATAGAATCCATTTCAATGTAAAGGGGGGGATTCTCCTTTTTCTGACATTTCCATACCAATGAATGCTACAATAAGAACACCCCAAAAACAATCAGGCAGGATGATGTCAAAGAGACAGCTTTGGACTTGGAGTCAGAAGCCCAGTGTGAATCCCAGCCCTGCCACTTACCAGCCACTCGCCAACACTGCCAAGTTCACCTCACAGTTCTAAATACCCCTTTGCACATGAATGAGATGAACTGTTGGGCCACATGTTATAAATTCAGCAAGTGGATTCAAGCTGAGAAGCTCAATTGGTCCCCCAGGTTTCTCTCAAGTTTGAATGGGAATTGCTACAAGCATGTATCTTTTAAAAAGAAGTGGGCTACCTGGTCCTAAAATATCACTGAAAAGATAATGTAAATGTAATGGATTACAAGTTCTGGGCTTCACTGCATGAAAGGTGATAAAGCATTTTGGTTACTATTAAACAGAAAAGCATTCTCTTCAAAGTTTAACTGCATTGTAAACAAAATTTCCTTCTTGAATATCTTGAATAGACACATGTCCTACCATCCTGGTTTGATGAGACTCCACCTGCTTTAGATCAAATGTTTCATGCTCCTAGAAACCCCTCTGTCCATGAAAAACACAGAACAAACAAGTTGGCCACCCAACATTTTACACACACACACACACGCACACACTTTCAAGTGACCCTCAGTGTATCAGAACAAACTACAGATCAAAAAGATCTCTCTCATAAGCATCAGCACTAAAATGATGACATCATTCACGATTGACCATTTAGGTGCTTGGCCACACTAACAAATCTGATTCCAGCAGGATCCTTGCACATGCAACAGCACAGAGGAGAGAGACAGCAGCTGCAGTAATGGTCACCCATTTTGCTAAATCCGTGCTGTGAATAGTTAATAGTTCAATGACCAGCATATTTTTAATGTTATGTATTTATTTGAGAGGCAGAAAGAGAGAGTGAGACAGAGAGAGAGAGAGAAAGAGAGAGAGAGAGAGAGAGAGCTCCCATCTGCTTGGCAGGCCAGGGCTAGGTACCCAACACAGGTGGCAGGAGCCCAAGTACTTGAGCCACTGAGCCACCACTGCTGCCTCCCAGTATTTGCACTGGTAGGAACCTGTAGTCTGGAGCTGGAGCTGAGATTCAAACCCAGGTATTCTGGTGTGAAACACGGGTATCTTGACCAGTGGGCTGAATAACTATTCCAAAAGTCAGCAATTTTTAAAAATTGTTTTAAATTCCCTGCCTCTTGGATGCCATTTCTGCCTCTTTACTAAAAAAAAAAGCCAGGTAATTTTTAGAACATTTCTACCACTTGACAGATTTCAGTTTTATAGCCTTGCAATTGTTTGTCACTTTTTCCTACAATGATGCAACTATGAAACAAATTATATAATATATATTGAAATAAGACTGGTCATATCTGTATCTAAGTTAAATATATGGCTATCATTGCTTTTAAATAAAGTATTCACTGAAAGACACACCAGCTTTAAGTATAATGGCAAATATGCACCAGAACATATATTTCTATTTTAAAATTAAAATCATTATATGCACCTTTTCTAGAACCACATTACTGTACACAAATATCTTATCCTCCATTGTCCAAGGGAGACATTAGATTCTAAGGTCACAAGGATCTTCAAAAAGTTCATGAAAAAGGCATATTATGGAAAAACTATGTATTGTCTTCAATTTTTTGAATCAAAACAAAATCAGTTATTGCTTTCTAAAAAATTTAATTAATATATTATTTTTTATTTGAGAGTCAGAAAAAGAGATAGAGAGCACCCATTCATTGGTTCACTCATCAAATGCCCACAGCAGCCAGGCCTGGGCCAGACTGAAACCAGGAGCTGGGAACTCAGTCCAGGTCTCCCGTGTGACATGCAGGGACCCACTTCTTGAGTCCTCACCTGCTGCCTCCCAAGGTTGAAATCAGCAGGAAGCTGGAGTCAGTAATGGAACCAGGACTTGGCCCCAGACGCTCCACTCTGGGATGTGGGCAACCCCACCAGCATCTTCACCACCGCCCAAATGCTTATCTATAAACTTAGTCTTTGATTCCAATTTCCATGAACTTTTTGCAGTACCCACACGCAAGATAATAAAGAATGACATCCATCTACAGAGCCAAAGTTATTAAGCACGTATCTTCCGATTGAGAACATTGTTAGCTGTTGTGCCCAGAAGAGCTTGAGTGACATTTTCTAGAAGTATGGGCAAGTGGGAGAATCCCTCTCACTGCTTGCAGCTCCATGCACTGAAGAGCCACTGCCATGGAGACCCTACTAACAAGATAGGAGAGGCAGCCACACAAAGCTTTTTCCTTTGGGAAATCAGAACCTTAAAAGGATTGTCATAAGTCTGGTGAATTCTTAGTTCCGCAACACACTTAATAAAATAAGAAAAGCCCTTGAGAATTGCAGCTTCCATGTTTAAAATGAGCATTTCAGGCTTTTGATAGTCAGCATCAGGAAATAGCTAATATATGTGGAATAAAGCATAATAAAGGAGGCATACAGAAGTTTTAGACTGTCCAAACACTGACACGATTTCAACAGCCTCATCTTTTCACCTTTGAGTTTTCCAGTAGAGAGTAAAGAGAGATATCAAAATGGAGCACCAATATTAAGCAAAAACAGCATAAATCTCCAAGGTCTGTTTATAGCCTTCAAAGAGAATTTGAAAATCAACCAAGCTTACTTAACAAATAATTTACTTCTTATAATATATTCCAATTAACTATGTTTTGAGTAGTCTTACCACAACTTTTCTCAGCGAAACTGGGATTGAATTAAGACTTACTGATTGTTCATTTAAATCCTGGGAGTCTTCCATGTGGTTTTCTCACTTCTCCTGCCACTCCCCAGTAGAAGCAGCTTCCTTTGATTAGAAATGGACTATCTAAAACGAAAAGATGAAATAAAGGGGAAAATGTTATCTTTTTTTATTCTTTCATAAAATTACCAAAACATATTAAGATTTAGCATGATAGTTGGTTATTTGTAGAAGCATTTTTAAAAGAACAAAATTCAGTAATTATCTGATACAAATAATGATCTTGTAAATAATACCACAGCAACTAGGATGTGTGGCCCTACTCAGGAATCTTGTGGATATACACAAAAAAATCTGAAGACAGCTTTTTTTTTTTTTTTTTTTTTTTTTTTGGACAGGCAGAGTGGACAGTGAGAGAGAGACAGAGAGAGAAAGGTCTTCCTTTTGCCGTTGGTTCACCCTCCAATGGCCGCCGCTGCAGCCGGCGCACCGCACTGATCCGATGGCAGGAGCCAGGATCCAGGTGCTTTTTCCTGGTCTCCCATGGGGTGCAGGGCCCAAGCACCTGGGCCATCCTCCACTGCACTCCCTGGCCATAGCAGAGAGCTGGCCTGGAAGAGGGGCAACCGGGACAGAATCCGGCGCCCCGACCGGGACTAGAACCCGGTGTGCCGGCGCCGCAAGGTGGAGGATTAGCCTATCGAGCCACGGCGCCGGCCCAAAGACAGCTTTTGAGACACACTATATGACAAATAATTAGTGCACTATTTTGCTGAAACTGGTTTATTTCATTAAGCAGCTGACAGGGTAAAAATTAAGAACCTGCATTAACTGTTCATTTTTTCTAAAGATTTATTTAATTTATTTGAAAAGCAGAGTTAAAGAGAGAGAGAGAGGGAGAAACAGAGAGAGATCGCCCATTTGCTGGTTCACTTCCCAAATGGCTACAAGAACCAGCACTGTGCCAGGCTGAAGCCAAGAGCCAGGAGCCAGGACCCAGGAGCTTTTTCTGGGTCTCCCACATGTGTGCAGGGGCCCAAGTACATGTGTCATCTTCTATTGCTTCCCCAAGTGCATTAGCAGGAAGCTGGATCAGAAGTGGAGCAGCTGGGCCTTGAAATGGCACCTATAAGGGAAGTCAGTATTAAAGGTGGCAGCTTAAACTGCTACGCCACAGTGCAGGCCCCAAACATTCATTTTTGAAAGAACATAAAATAAATGAACAGAATTTGACATCTATTGTGATGTGACAGTTTTCTATATAACAGAAAAATCTGTCCATATTACCACATGACCATTTTCCATTCCACGGGTTATAATATTACAAAATGTACAACCAATTTCAAAAAGAGAATGAAAATAATACTTTATGATAAAATGGATTTTATAAATAAATGGGGTAAGGAGAACTGGTTAATAAACTACAGTGAGACTAGCACTTAACTGGTTTTAAGAAGTTAACCTTGGGGACCAGCACTGTGGCATAGCAGATAAGGCCACCACCTGCAGCACCCACATCCCATATTGGCAACAGTTCTAGTCCCAGCTGCTCCACTTCCAATCCAGCTCCCTGATAATGTGCCTTGGAAAGTAGCAGAAGATGGTTCAAGTCCTTGGGCTCTTGCACTCATGTGGAAGACCCCAAAGAAGATCCTAGCTCCTGGCTTCAGATTGGCACAGCTTCAGCAGACATGTTTTTCAAATAAATAAAATGAACTTTGAAAAACAGTAAGTTGATCTATATTCATGCCACATTACATTAAAATTTTCAAGGAAGGGCTAGCACAGTGGGTTCAGACACTACTTACGATGTCAGGCATCCCATATGAGGACCAGTTCAAGTATTAGGTATTTCACTCTGATCCAGCTCCCTGATAATGTGTCTGGGAAAGCATGGGAACATGGGGGTTCCATTATCCTGGCTTTGAACTGACTGTTGTGACCATTTGAGGAGTTAATTAGCAGATGGAAGATCTCTCTCTCTCTCTCTCTCTGTCTTGTGCATTCTTTCAAATAAATAAGTAAATTTTTAAAAGTTTTTCAAGGAAAATCAAAGTCTTTTAAAAACCTAAGGAAAACTGGCTTTTTTTTTAATTTGGTAAATTTCCAGGAAGCATAGGATTTTTAGAACAGTAGCAGCAGAACATAGCACAAAAAAAAAACAAAAACAAAAACAAAAAAAAAACCAGTTTCTTCATCGATCTCCCATACCGACATACACACACACATAAATTCCAAACTTTACCACAAAGGAAAATCTAGGGGAAAAATACCTGAACAAATATGAAAGAGCTATTACAATTCAAATACATATGTACACAGCTTATTAAAAACAGTCAATCATTACAAAACAATGTTAAAACTCACAAAATAAATGAAATTCAACCCAAAATAGCAGTGATATAAGGTAACAAAAAAGGTTCAGGTAAAAAAGATGTCCATCACCATAGGCACAGACGTACACATAATTTATCAGTGTTATTTCAAGGAATATTCAGTGACACAAAATGCTTCTGAAAATATGATACAAGTAAAAAATAATTATTCCAATCTGAGGAAACAATAGATTACCAGTTCAATTTATTGATTATTCAATATTTTCAAAAGTTTTTGCTTAGTTCTACATAACTCACTGACATACTCCTGGCTACAACAAGGTAAACATGGTTTTAACTTCTGTCCTTTTATGTTTTGTGGTATCTTCCACAATAATTGCTATGTTTCTTCTTATAATACATGTTTTGAAAACTACAAGGGAAAACTAAGAGTAAATTTTAAAATGTTTTATGCACATATGCATATGACACAGCTCAAAAGTATATTTTCACTCTTGAGATCTGAGGACTGGAAAATGGTAATAGTAACATATGCTCATATGTAAAGAGTGTCACCTTGAAGGAAAGCACAATCTTAAAACACATGTGAAACAGGAGGATGGGAGAGATAAGGTGGCTCTTTAGCCTGCTGAGAGGTGTGGCACTAGACAGCTGAATTCAGGAAGATACATAGTTAAGGCATTCTAGATTTATTTTTTCATGTTCCTTTATGGATCTTCAACTATTTCATGGCAGAGAGAGAAACAAAGAGATAGAGAGATTTTACTTCTGCTGGTTCACTCCTCAAATGCTTTCAACATGGGTGGCAGTAACCCAAGTACTTAGACAGCCATCACTACCTCCCAGAGTGTGCACTGGCAGAAAGATGGAATCAGAAGCAGAGCCAGAACTCAAACCCAAGCACTCCGATATAGATGTGAGCATTGCAAGCAGAGTCATAACTGCTACACTAAACGCTTGTACCTGCCATTTTACTTTTCACTTTGTATTAGGACAATAAGAACAGAAACATTTGGAGAAACATTATTTCCTAAATTGGAATATTTTAACTTTCCTAAAAATTCAATAATGAGGGGGCCGGCTCTGTGGTGTAGCAGTAAAGCTGCCGCCTGCAGTGCTGGCATCCCATATGGGTGCTGGTTCGAGACCGGGCTGCTCCACTTCCGATCCAACTCTCTGCTATGGCCTGAGAAAGCAGTAGAAGATGGGCCAAATCCTTGGACCCCTGCATTCACATGGGAGACCTGGAAGAAACTTTTGGCTCCTGGCTTCGAATCAGCATAACTCCAGCTGTGGCAGCCAACTGAGGAGTGAACCATCAGATGGAAGAACTCTCTCTCTCTCTCTCCTCTCTGTCTCTTCTCTCTCTCTCTGTAACTCTTTCAAATAAATAAATAAATCTTTTTTAAAAGTTCAATACTGAGAATTAGCTTAATGAGTAGTAATTTCCTACTTACCTGACCTAGTAATAAAAAATATTTACAATAAAATTAGTGCCAATTCCAGTCAAACCTGAAATTTTTTTAATTTTTTATTTTTATTTTTTTGACAGGCAGAGTTAGACAGTGAGAGAGAGAGAGAGAGAGAGACAAAGAGAAAGGTCTTCCTTTTTCCATTGGTTCACCCCCCCAAGTGGCAGCTATGGCTGGCGCGCAGCAGCCGGCTCACTGCGCTGATCTGAAGCCAGGAGCCAGGTGCTTCCTCCTGGTCTCCCATGCGGGTGCAGGGCCCAAGGACCTGGGCCATCCTCCACTGCACTCCTGGGCCACAGCAGAGAGCTGGACTGGAAGAGGAGCAACCGGGATAGAATCCGGCGCCCCAACCAGGTGGAGGCCAGCGCCACAGGTGGAGGATTAGCCTAGTGAGCCGTGGCGCCGGCCCCATTTATATATCTTTAAGAGACAAAATTCATCTAAAATATGTCTAAAACTATCATACTGAAAGTACATTTAAGATGTGATAAAAGGAGTAATAGTTTGGCCTAGTAGGTAAGACACCAAATAAGATGCCTATGCCCCATACTATATTACCTGGATTTGATATTTGGCTCCCAGTTCCAGCTTCCTATCAGTTCAGACTCTGGGAGGAGGCAGCAAGGGATGGCTCAAGTCATTGAGTCCTTGCTGGGTTAAATTCCTAGGTCTGGACTTCCAGCTTGTCCCAACCTGGGGTTCTTGCAGGCATATGGAGAGTGAACCAGAAGGTAGGAATGCTCTTGCTTTCTCTCTCTTTTTTCTTTCTCTCCCCTCCTTCCTCTCTCTCTCTCTCTCTGTGTGTGTGTGTGTGTGTGCTCTCACTCTCTCCTTCTCTTTATCTGCCTCTCAAATAAACATTTGTTTTTAAAGATGTGATCAAGATATGAATATAATACTTCCAGAAAGGATATGTAAGAATTAAAACAAGTACACTCATCATCATAAAAGAGGTCATAACTTCCCAAAAGGACCACCACCTTAGGGAGCTGTAGCTGACTCCAGTGAAACTAAAATTAAGACTTTGGGAAAGATGTCAGAGCCTAAGGGAATTAAGTAAAAACGAGGCTTTTTTGGGTTAACTATCAGTTCAGAGTCAATTTAATGTTCCAATTGGGGAGTTATTTGCATCAATGTTCCATGTTACAACATAATACTTTGCTTTACATTTCCTTGAAATTTGGATTAATTGTTACTAGTTTGACTTTTAATGGTAACATGAATTTCTTTCTTTGCCAAATACACTGAGGTACTAAAATATTATGAGCCAGTGATTTTATATTATTGAAACAAGTAAAACTACCGAGGCTAATTGCAGGCACAGTATTATTTTACATCATAATCGAGCAATGGTTGTTATGCTAAATCCTTTAACATTTAGTTTTCACAAATATATGAGAAAAGGATGAGAACATTCTTCAAATCAAGTAAGAGAAGTATCACTTCATCATAAAGATATAAAATTAAGGAATAACAGTAACTTCATGCTGTTTTATGAGGCAAATAACCTAGTTCCCAGCTCTATCTCAAGGCACACAGAAGGTGAATTTCAAGCAGAAATAAGAGCAACCTCATCCATTTCATGTCAGACTATTCCTTCCACAGTTACGTTTTCAATACATAGATATCCTTTTCTTTAACTCTGTTCTAGAAGTGAACTTCTGTGTTTTAGAAAACTAGAATAGAGCAACTCAACATATCTTCTCATTTAAATACAGTTTGAGCTTTTTTAATTAGAAAATCTAAAATCTGAAATGCTCTGAAACCCAAAGTCTTTTGAGTGCCATCTCTGTACCCAGAGTATTTTGCTTTACATTTTCAGATTAGGGGTGCTCAACCAGTGCGGTCTATGCAAATGTTCCAAAACTCAAAAAACTCTGAAATCTGAAACACTCTGGTCCCAAGCAGATAATGGACACACAACTGTGTTTGAGATCGATAGGCAAAATATCAGGATAATTCTCAGAAATAGAACAAGGCACTGTGATCAGGTGCAAGTGACAGAGACAAAGATCCCTGAGCCTTAAGGAGCAAGATGCTGAAGGAGATTTGAGAGTTTGTAGATATTCTGTAACACAAATTTAAACCTCTATCTTCTAACCAAACTTCAGTGAAAGCTGAGTAGTTCATGCATGTTTCACCCTGGCTGAACAAACTCCAAACATGAAGAGAATGTACCTCTTCTCTGTGCCAGGGCTGGCATGGGATGGCAACAGAAACCACGTGTAGGAATCCTGCGCTTGTGGGATATGTGCACAAATGGTGCAGCCTTCAACCAGTCATTTGAGGGACACCTGGCCTTTGCCTTCTATTCCTGGTCCAAACAATCTCTACATTCAACAAATTACTAAGTCCCAGGCAGGCATTTGGCACAATGATTACGATGCTCTTTGGGAGACCTACATCCCATCGGTGCACCTGGGTTTGAGTCCTAGCTCTGCTTCTCATTTCAGCTCCCTGCTAATGTGCATCCTGGGAAGTAGGAGGTGATGGATCATGTGACTGCATCCCTGCTACCCACATGGGAGGCCTGGTCCAGCCCTGGCTGTTGATCTGCGGAGTGAACAAGTGGATGCAAGATCTCTGTCTGTCCTTTACACTCTGTCTCTCTCCCTATAAAATAAAAAATAATTTTCTAAGTTCTGTAAATACCTCTTAGAGTCCATTCTAATCCCTTCTTGGCTCTCTCTCCTCACTGCTGCTACATCGTCCCTTGCCTGGAAGGGGGTTACCAGTAGTGGTCTCCATCCCCTGAGTCCCACTCTCTGGACATCCCTATGCACAGTGCAGGCGTCAGAGTGAGAGTTCTAAAATACAGATCTGACTGCATTCTCTTAAAACATTTCACAGCTTGTGAAACATTCACCCATCTTTAGGATGAACCAGTCCTTCCTGCATCTGTGGCTGTGTCCAGCTGAAGGATTTGTCAAAGGATCCCTCGAAGGGTAATCAGGGATCTTGTGTTTTGCTCCTGGAGGCTGCTGTCTCAAGTGAGATTTCTGAGGAAGAGCTCCTCATCCTTCCCCAAATGCTGGGGCCTGTCCTCAGAGCATCCTGGGAGGATACAAGTACAGTCAAGGCCTACTTACTTCTTAATGCAGTGAAAAAATAAACAGATGGGGAGAGGAGGTAGACTACATTCCCCCATCCATGCTCCAAGCATCTAGTATACACCTAGAAAAAAAATTTGAAGACGATTGCAGCTGCCTAAACTTCTATTCCAGTCCATCTGGAAACCCTACCATGGAGAGGGGGTTAACCTGAGTAGTCTTACCCATGACCTCTGATAGTCCATAGGTGGGCTTTGAAGAATCTTTGTACCTGTGTAGAGCTGCTGGGGGAGGGGGTGCCTCTACATTATATTCTAACACTCAGAATGGTTAAAAGATGGTATGGAGTTCTGCTTTTCAAACTGTAAGTTCATTTTCAGAAGCACATTTCATTAAACATTCATTTGTTTGCACAGGCGATACATTTAAAGATATATCAGTATGATTTTGGAAAATGGAATTAAAAGATAAATTTACTTGGGTGCAAAAAATTTGAAACCCATGCTTATGAAGGGTCTCCAAAAAGGTCATGGAAATGTGTATTGTGAAAAAATCATGCATGGCTTTCAAAAATGCCTGTACCAAAATAAACTTACTTTTGAACAGCAATTTCACTGAATTTTGTAAACTACCCTTATATATCTGTTACACAGATATATATTCAGTTCAATCTACTAGGTACCTTCCCCAGATATTCTCAAGTAGTACAAATTACTTGTATCTACTGATGCATCTTGCTGAGGATATGTGCCTGGAAAAATATCCTCCAGTGGCAAAACATCCAGGATATAAAACTTAGGAGCTCTTCAGAACCACGTGGAAAATGCCAGTCTATAGGGAGAAAGAGGAGGGATCTGACCCAGAAAGAGCAAAAGTGAACATGGCAAGAAAGTCCTGGCAGAAAGTAAGCACCTGGATCTTATTACCCATAAGATCTCACTGTTCTGTTCTTCCTGCTGCTCAGTTGTCCAATTCTTCCTTGGGTTTCATGAGTTCTTCTTGCCATCTTCAGTTAAATTTTCCTTTTTAAGCATACTACCTAACATAAAACTGTACTTGTCTAGGAAGTCGAACAAGTAATATTCTCCTTACATTACTGAGAAATTAAGCTCTGAGCAGCCATCCAACAGGGCATTGCTTTACAGCTCCAATGCACCTAGTTACCTACACTGCCCTCCAAATTTCATTAATGGATCTTTGAAGCTGGGTCAGATACTGGTTAGTGCCAAGTGCTCAGGCAGCCTGACTGAGAGGGAAGCCAATGGCACAAACAAAGAACACCTAGCTCCAATTCTATGGCCAACTGTTTAGAGAAGTGGAGATGAGCATTCTTTGACCCTGCACATGATTCTCTTCCCTGGCTGTAGAAAAGGAAAACAGCTGAGGTGTCCAAGAAATAGATCTGCATGAATAGTAATGAGTACCTTGTCTGACTTCCAGCTCCTTAAATGGAGTCCAGCCACAAGCTAGGTGCTGAGCTATTTCTGAACTTCTGTAAAGCTGGCACATAGGATTTGCAGAGTTGTCCATTTAATACAAAATATTTACTACTAACAATACTACTAGTAATAATAGGGTAAATAACTCTCATGCTAAAGAATTATAAGCTCAACTTCATAATAACCCTTTGGGTCATTTTTAATAAGTTCATTTGATGGCAAAAATCTTCCTGGAAGTATAGGTTATGATTATGTGACTTTTACCAAGTATAACCAAGGTTTTCTATTTAGTTTGTGCTTGGTACTTGCTGATGTTGGTTAGTGAGCCTTGAAAACACAGACGCAGTTATTACTGAACTGTGTCATGGAGACATGTGAAAGATTTCTGAGCTCACACTACTCTTGTTTCCCTTACAGATACTAAGGCTGACTGCAGGCCAGCTGTCTTGCATATTGCTCCTCTTGCTCCTCTCAATCACCACTTTGACATTATTTTGCCAAGCACTTTGTAGACATTGCAATGGTTCAACTGTCTAGCTAGCCTACAGTCTGGCAAAAGAGGAAACATCTGAGCTCTGTCTTAGACGACGTCTGCCTTTTTCTCACCTGTGAATCTTCCATGTAACCAGGGAACTTGTTTTGATGAAGAGTATGACTGTAAACAGTGCTTAACTCACTTCTGATGACTTTATACCCCTCCTGAGAAAAGTGCAACACAAAGCATTTAATATGTCTCCCACTATTTACGTTTAAATTTTTGAAAACACAGAGATACCAGTTTTGGTAGAGGGAATACAAATGTAGTATTTCCAAGTGAATATGAGTAAAACAGATCTGCATGTGAACTCTGGCTTTACTACTACTAGGTAATTACATGGCCATGAAAAAGCTAATTAACATCTTCCAATACCATTATCTTCATCCTTAAAATAGGGATAATAAAAATATTTGTGTTGAATTTTGCCAGGATAAAATGAAATAATGTATCTCTAAATTATAAATCATTCTGATTATTAGCAAGCATGTAAGGAAATCTCTGCCTTTATATTTGTATTTTGCTCTTCATATACTGAATGAAAACATTGGAACATTCTTTGCTGCATGGCCGAGTACTACCCATACAATTTCTTCTCAAATGTAATAGTTCCAGCTCTGCTCAACTATGAACATCATAGTGATCAATGGCTTCCGGGAGCTGTATTAGTGAGCTATATTCAAATAGCAGTCAAAAGTCACCAGTCTTTTACCAATTTCCTGAATTCAGATAAATCTGTAAAACTGAATTAAAATTTTGTTAAATAGCTCTCACTACTTTTTAGTTTTTCATTGCACACAGCATCAGAGTTGTAATTGGACTCTTTCATGCTGAGAAGCTGATTCAATCAATAAGAGAATTATAGATAGGTATGTGACATAGAAAGCATCACAAATATATGAGCATTCTGTGTCAATGCTAAGAAGCTTTAAATGGGTAAAAGTAGGAGCAAAGTACAAAATATTAGAGAAAAAGGTGACTGGCTAATACTATATAGCCTTGAAACTGAAATATAGGATGGCACGTGTGGCATTACTGCAATAACACGTGTGCTTCAGATTTCTGACAAGCAAGATGAGCAGTAAATGGAGTTTAGGAGCAATCCAAAGGCTGCTGGAATGCTCAAGGCAGGAAGTCAAGAAACCTGGATGGCTGTGGTGCTGAAAGCAGCCAAGAAGAGAGGTGGATAGAAGCAATAATACAAGTGTGAAGGCTAAATCGGTAGGAAACAAAAATTGATGTATAATTGATAGGACCAATATGACTTTCAAGTGTCACACCATGATTCATGAGACACTGTTGATATGGAAAGTTTGAGAGGAGATTCCTTTATATTTATATTTGCACTGTTGTTATTGTTTTTGTTGCCTATGTCTTCATTTGTGGAGATGGGCAGAAAGCAAAAACAAGAATGAGATCCAGAGGGCCAGAGTTGTAGCACAGAAGGTAAAGCCACAACCTGTGATGCTGGCACCCTATATGGGTGCTGGTTCTAGTCCAGGCTGCTCCACTTCCAATCCAGCTCCCTGATAATGCACCTGGGAAAGCAGAGGAGGATGGCCCAAATGCCTGGGACCCTGCACCCACATGAGAGACCCAGAGGAAGCTCCAGCCCTGTCCGTTGTGGGCACTTGAGGAGTGAACCAGAAGATGGAAAATCTCTCTGTGTGTGTCTCTCCTTCTCTATCTCAGTAACTCTGCAAATTTAGAAAAGCCTCACAAAAGTATTTTTAAAAATATTGGGACTAGCATTGTGGCATAGTAGTTTGGAACTCCATCTGCAACACCAGCATCCCATATGGGTGCCGGTTCAAAACCCAGCTGCTCCACTTAAAATCCAGCTCCCTGCTCATGTGCCTAGGAGGGCAATGGAGTATGAACCAAATCCTGGGAACCCCTGCACCCACACGGGAGACTGGGAGAAGGCTCCATGCTCCTGGCTTTGGCATGGCCCAGCCCTGACTGTTGCAGCTATTTGGGGAGTGAGCCAGTGATGAAGTGTCTCTCTCTCCTTCTCTTTCTCTAATACTGCTTTTCAAATAAATAAAAACAAATATTTATATATATGCACCAAAATTTAAAAATGGAAGTGAATGAATCAATTAAATAGTTAATTAGATATAGCTAAACAAACAATTTGTGAATAGAAATAGACCTTAGGAAGGGACCACTTCTGTGAATGAAAATAGTGATAACAAAGATTATAACAAACACGTAAGCATAGCTTCTCCTCTAACCTTTCCCAGTAGCATTTGGGTATAAAAGTCATTCCCTTGATATTGTAGCTGCATTAAAGTTATGATCAGTGTACAAAAAATGCCATTATGACATCTAAAATCCAAAGATCTTTTCTAAGAATTCAGAAAATATTGTCTCAAATAAATTTGGTGTTTTGGTTTTCAACTCAGTATTGTGCTTCCCTACTGTATGCTTTGTCTTTAAGGACAAACTTAGAAAGAGGGAGATATGGAGAAAAGATATGAATGGAATCCATATAGTTCTGTTTCTTTGCCATTGGATCATTAGACCATAGGTCTACAACTTGAAGCCTCTTTGCAAATGGGACCTCCCTCCCTCCTTTCCCTCCTTCCTCATTTCCTTCTGGCCCCCTTCTTCCCTTCCATCACTCCTTTTCCCTCTCTTTCCTCCCTTCCCTCCTTTCTTCTTCAGTTCTTCCTCATGTGTTTGCCTTTCAGACCTCCAATCTCTGGTCTGCTCACCCAACTACAAAGCATAAACTGAATCCTGCTTTCACATGTATGACACATGTAATCACTCATGTCATCCCAAAATCATTTTCTTCCTTAAGTGTCTCTATTTTATCAGGCCACATCAATGTTTCCCAAAATAGATCCTGGGAGAATTCAAGTAGCCCCAAAAGCATACTTGCCTAGTAAATACATTAAACAGAAGGTAGATTGCAATAGGTCATTGTACATCATTGCTTGTAAACAATTCAATTATAAATTGATGTTATATTGAAATGGATCAGCATTAACATACATTAAAGTATCAATTTAAATCCAGACAAAAATTTAAGTAAAATCAATTATCTGAAATGGAAATTTATAACAATAAATTTTCAAAGCAGTAAGAATGCTTAGAGCCTTGTTTGCTTGCCTGTTTAATAAAGTCCTTTTCATGAAAATTCAAGAAAAATAAAAGACTAACATTTGAGCTTCAGACAGGTTTAGTTTGCTAGTACTTGGGTGAGTCTGGATTTGTTTGCAGCCCCTAGGGGTTCAAGGTTCAGGTTCCATGGGTCCAAGAGATGTTGGGGCCAAAAGAGCCTCCCCAGAAAGAACACTCTGGAGGCCGAGCTGGTGAACCACACGAGCCCTGGAGCCAAGTCTCAGCACTGAGTCTCCCTTCTGACTGAAAGAAAAGATCAAGAAAACAAACAAGAAGAGACCTTCACTGAACCCCTGTAGAACTGGGTGAAGATGGGGGCATTGCTACTTTCTTTGGAGTCTTTGTTTCAGGGTTCTCTGCTGGGGGACGATGCTAGATACTTTCCTTGTGTTCACATACTCCTGGAGGGGACTATGCTAGATACTTTCCTTGTGTTCACTTACTCCTGGCCCCTGCTGTTCAATCCAGGAGAGGTGAGGTCCCACCCAGAGAAACAGTGTTTGCTTTTGATACAACCATTCAAGCTTGGGGAAAGAAATGAAAAGGGTGAAGAAAGCCTAGGAAAGTATGTGCTAAAGGAGTAAGAATACACCACAGTAAGAATTTAAAATGTGAGAAGTGAAACTCAAGAAGATGGCAGAGGGACTGAGAAGCAGAAGAGTTTGTGCCCTCGTGATTAAACCAAAAATAAAGAAAACCAGTTGTACAGACATGGACACTAGTCCTTCTGCTACTCATCATGAATACTGGGGTTTAACCTGGTCACCGCTGTCCCAGGCCTGTGCAGGGCTCCAGCCAAGCTCTTGTTCAAGCAGGTGAACAAGCCATATTCATTCAAGAAGAAGCTTCATGGACACTGCTGCAGCCCACATATATTTTATTAATGCTTCATTTTCATTTCCATGATTGTGAAAAAAATACAGTATGTTTCTTTGAAGAAAATATCTAAGATATATAAAGTAAAATAGTATTTACAATACCTAAATTAAGACCATTTTGCAAAAACACTTATTCTTTTAAAATTACATATGAATGAATGAACAAAGAAGTAAACAAAGCAACACCTCTAAGATACATATCAGGAAATGGATGACTTTATTTCATGGAGTTTCAGATTGAGTCAGGCAAACAGAATTGTAGATTTCTATGTTTGCCATGACTCAACGTACAGCTTTGGGAAAGCCTTGTAATTTCCCCATACTTCAGTTTCTCACCTTATAAAAGGAGTATACTGCTTGAAATTCAATTCCTTCTCAGCAGTGAAAGTTTTGATTCAACATTTATAAAACGATTTTTTAGCTTCCCTGATTAATAGGCAAAATACCTTGGCAGTTGTATAATACACTTTCCAAAAAAATATAAAGGTAACTGTTTGAATTTGATGTAAAATAATACTTTGCTTGAGAAACAAATATCAGTCATATTTATTACTGCTCCATTCCATTTGCTAAGTCATAAAAATTACTTCTAACAGAAAAAGGGTCAAATTAATATTCAAGCCGGCTGAAGCGTTGTCATCGTGGGGCTTGCCTGCCGTGGGGGAGGAGTGCTGTTTTGCTTTGCCAGGCTACCCCACATGTTTATATGGCAAAGTCAGGAATGCCGGGTAGTGGTTTTGAAGGCCTCTAGCGTATTCGCTGGTTTCTGGCATTCTAATGCACTCTACTCTTATAACCATAAAAGTACTCTTGAGTGCTTCTGGAAATATATAACAAATCCTTAATCAATTTAAGAGTGTTTTAACTGCATACATGAAATTTCTTGGGAGGAAAATGTTAGCTATTCTACACACATATAGTACTTAAGTTAGCAAGAGAGTTCCTTCTCAAAGGCACAGAGCAGTCTCCCCATAGTAATATAATTTTCAGTTTTATGTGCGTAAGTCCTATTGAATCCCTTAGAATAACAGGAAATTCTGCAGGAAAAAAACCCACAAAAATTGATAGCCATATTTATTGAATGCTGGAGGGATATGTTAGTTATTTTGAGCTGAATTACTCTTTAAAGACACTAGACAACAATTGGAATCACTAGCTAACAGAATCTAAATTAACCTTAATTAATCTTAATTAACCAAAACATTCTGGAGAATGAATTTTCTACATACACGAATCTAGCAATAAAGCCAACAGATTGATTTAATTCACTTAAAAATTGATGTATCACGTTATGTTAGCCAGGACTAAAGGAGCAAATTTTCTGGATTTTTACCCAGAAATGTTTTGAACTTTATTTTTCACATTAAAAATATAATTTTTTTCAGACTCACAGAATAATAAGTAATATGATACAGTTAATGTTTTGATACACAGTAATATCTATCAACACATTCAAAATGGAGTAATCTCATATCAATAAAATGTCTGTACATTTATGTCTCAAAAAGCTATAGTAATATATAAAATAATATATGCATAAGATGCTTAGAATGGCACCTAAAGCAGAATAGGCTCTTAATAGAATAGTGTATAATTCTTCCTAAGCTCTCATCAATCATGTCATCAATTATATTGACCATACCAGAGTCATATAGGCATTTCTCCTAATCATTCTCTTTTTAATTTGTTTTATTGAGAGAGAGAGAGAGAGAGAGAGAGACAGAGACAGAGAGAGGGAAAAAGAGAGAAATATTCCCTTCTGTTGCCTGACTCTCCAAATGCTTGCAACAGCAAGAGCTGGGACAGGCTGGAGCCAGTACACTGGAATTCAACTGAGATTATCAAATGGGTGGCAGGGATCCAAACACTTGAAACATCACTGGACCCTCCCAGTGTGCGTATTAGCAGGAAGTTGGCATTAAAAGTGGAGCTGGGACTTGAACCCACTTTGATTTGGGATGCAGACTTCCCAAGTGGCATTTTTTAATTGATTTATTTATTTGAAATTCAGAATTACACAGAGAGAGACACACACACATACAGAGAGAGAAGGATCTTCCATCTGCTGGTTCACTCCCTAAATGGTCACAATGACCAGGGCTGGACCAGGCCAAAGCCAGGAGCCAGGAGCTTCTTCTGGGTCTTCCACTTGGAAACAGGGGCCAAAGCACTTGAGCCATATTCCACTGCTTTTCCCAGGGCATTACCAGGGAGCTGGATTGGAAGTGGGGCAGCCAGGACTCCAACTGGCACCCATATGAGATGCCAGCATCATAGGCAGTTGCTTTACCCTGTATGCCATAGCACCAGTCCCCCACTTGGTATCTTAGCCACTGCACTGAATGCCCACTCCTCTCATAATAAGTCTAAAAAATATTTTATGAAGCTAAGAGAAGCATGTAGTAAGTATGACATACACTGATTCACTTCTTCCTACCAATTAGGAACTATAAATATAAATAATGGTAATCCAAATACCTTAATAATAATTCATAAGTGAGAAAGTAACCATATATGTTACACAGATTTTTTTAGGTATGTAGTTAACAGAATTATTTATGATAATCAGCATCTTCCAATTAGTGTACAGTTATCAAAGAATATACTACTATAAACATTCTTATTCACCAGAGAACAATTAATTACAATGTTCAAGGAATCAGAAATTTTTGTATTGGTTTTTATGGGAAAAAGAATATCACTTTATTGATATAAAGTGTTACAATCTTTTTGACACATATTGTGGTAGCCATTAAGCAAAATGCACATACACTTTCACTTATTAATCCCAACTCTACAGTTTTGCTGACAAGAAGTTTTGCAAGGGTGAAAAGGGATACAAAAAATATCATCATTCTAATCTGCTTTGTAATAGCAAAAACCTGGAAGCAACTTAAACATATACCAAGAGGGGAACAGTGAAAATATGAAACACATGCATACACTGAAGTATCCCCCAAATTTCTGTATTGACGTGGGAAAATATTCAAGCTTCAGAAGATCAAAAGCAAGTTTGAAGAAAATCAATCAATGATCCTATTTGGGGTTAAGTAAAGTAAGAGTGAGCTTTTGATACAGAAGTAACAAACCACTCTGGACATCCAAATCCCTCACTGTTGTGTCTAGGGCTGAGTCTCAGCTCTGCTTCTGATACCAGTTTCCTGCTAATGTGCACTCTGGGAGCCAGCAACAAAGGCTTAAGTACTTGGGTCCCTGCCACCCACGTGGAAGACCCAGACTGAATTCCAGACTCCTAGCTTGGCCTGGCCCAGCCTTGGCTGTTGAGGGTATTTGAGGGGTGAACTACTGAAAGGAAGATCTCTGTATCTCACTGTCTCTCTGCCTTTCAAATAATTGTTAAAATCTTTAATAAAAACTTAAAACTAAAAAATTACAGCCTTATAAACTTCTTACATTTATACATGTAGAAAAAAATGGCTGACATGATGACACGAAACATACCAAAGTAAAATCTACACTAATTAGTGGAGAAAATGGAGAAAACCATCTTTTATTTTATATATATACCTGCATTTTTTAACTTCTTAATGGAGTATAACACACACTCAACTGACAACATAATTCAAAGTTGACAGGTTATGAAATTTTATTGAATAAGACATCTGCATATCACCAGCAACCAAACCAAAACTATCATTATCACCAAGCCAGAAGCCTCTCTCCTGCCACTTCCAAGTCATCATCTCAAAGGCAATCCCATCTTAGCTGATTTAATAGTTACACAATGCAAGAATTACTTGTTTGAAAAGACTGAATTAAAATTTAAAAAGAAAAACTTGCTCTAGCAACGTGTTTCCTTTTTTAATATCAAAAACATTTGGGAATTTATTCAAAGAAATCAGTTCAAAAGACACACTGAGACTATACAGTGGGGCAGGGGCTAAAGCAAGTGTCATCTTTCCTGCATGAACCCTGTTGTCCCTTAGCTTAACTCCATGAAGCAGGCACAGAAAATCTGAAATGCTCCGAAATCCAAAAATGTTTAAGTGCTGACATGACATTATAAATGGAAAATTCTGCACCATGAAAAGTTGCTATTTGAACCACATATAAAATTGCCTTCACACCATGTTTATAAAGTGTATGAGAAACACAAATGAATTTGTATTCAGCATTAAGTGCCTTCCCCAAGAATCCCATATACATATTCAGGTATGCCAAAATCTGAAAAGAAATCTGAAACCCGAAATCCTTCTGATCCCAAGTTAAATATGATCATTCCCCATAGTTCCATACTTTAACTACAGCTTAGTGAATAACGTGCCCGCGGTTACACACTGATGAATGGCAGAGCCAGGATATACACAAAGATGGTCTGATTCCAGGTTTCTGTAACTCTTTGTCAAACACAAAAGTAAAGACAACAATGCACAAACTTGAGAGCAATGAAGTGTCTCCAAGCAAGGGACTACTTCTTCACTTCATTTTGAGTTAACAATTGCAGGTCACACAACACAGGATGTCATTTGCAAAATGGAAGAGGCTGGCTTTGGCTTCTGATCTGACTCCGCGGTAAATAATGAGACCTACCAAGATAGAGAGCAAATATGTTTCATCATGATGTAGGGAAGTCATGTCCTACATTCACAGTGATTCATACAAGGAAACAAACCACAATTTTTGAAACTATGGGAAACAATAATCTTAATTTTTTGTTATTTTTGGACATAGGAAGAGTGACACTCCCCCCCCCCCCCAAATAAGCAAGTTGGTGGTTTTGAAGGATCTTGCTCATCTTTGTGTGGAAAATGCCTGAAAACAAACCACTAGAAACCAAACAAAAGTTGTTCCTTCCTCCATCCTGTCTGTGAAAAGACTTCATTTCTCTCACGTATCCTTTTCAGATACATCTGGGATTTTTGGTCCCACATTTGAAACACTGTCACAACTACAGAACATGCTTTCCCTCTAATAAAATCCATAATTCTGAGAGCTACAAATTCTTCCAAATAACATAAACTTTATCTCGGCAGAAAGCAACCAAAGAGGCCAAACTGTGTTTCTAGGGAAAACTCGGAGTATGAAGTCCATAAACCTCAACTAGAAACCTGTCTTTTCGATTTCGGTTGATTTAAGATACTGGCTTGTGCTGAACATATTCTTTTTCTTTCATTAGAAATTCAGTAATACTTTGGGATAAATGAAACTTGAAATAAGTTAGAATAGAAAAAGAACCAATAAGTCGGTTTCCATGGACATAAGCAAAAAAGAATCAGTTTTCCAAACTATTAATGGGATTTGTTCTTTGTAAACATCTGGCTATAGACCAATATCCTTTGAAGATATGCATGGAACATGTGGTTACTTAATTCTCATCCATATTCCCAGGTGCCAGGGCTATGGGAGGGAAGAGAGTATCTCTGCCCTCAGTGAGCTCAGAATCTCTCTAGAAGACAAAGTCACAAATCATTATCCCCAACACAATGTACCATTATATTAATAGCCCAAATACAATGCTATGTGATTACACCAAGAAGAAAGAATTAATTCTGCCTGAGCCTAGGGGGAGACTTCCCAGAGGAGGTGACATTTGAGCTAAGCCTTGAAAGATGAGTAGTTTTTTTTTTTTTTTTTTTGGTCCAGGTAGGCAGCCAAAGGGTAAGAGGCAAGTAGGGTAAGAGAGTTGGGGCAATGGAAGAAGGGGGTGTGAGAATATCCCAGGGAGAGAAAAGGAAGTGCCTGATTGCATTTTATGCCAAAAAGCATTTGTAAAAATTGGTAAGGCTCACCACATTAGGGACCCTGTACAAAGAATCAACCTGAGAAAGCAGGTATGTGACATGAATATTCTGAGGGAGTCCCCTGATGTATGAACCTGGGGAGTGCTCATTTGGAAAAACAGAACCTCTGGGTTTTTTTTGGCTGTTCTCCAGGGGCTAAAAGACTACCAGGCTGCCTGTTCAATGTCTGGCATAAAGGACCTAGATGGGCCTGAGCTTTGCTGTGCCTTCTTTGGGTTTCCTGTCAATGCATGGAGCAGGGCCCTCATGCACTGTCTGAAGACTCACAGTTTAAGCCTCTGACTTAAACCTCTCACCCCGCTACTCCCCTGGAAGATCCCCCACTTGTCATTGGGCTGCCAAGTGACCACTTCATCTCCTTGCCAAAAAGTGGCTGTGGAGGGTCCTTTTTATTTTAGGAGTCATAAAGACATTTTGGTCACAAAGAGTGTGCTATATCTGCAAAGACTTTCTTCCCCAAAAATGCATTTTAAATATTAAAGCCTAAATAATAAAAGAGGAGAAAGGTGGGGGGTCTGGGGGATAGGGGTGTGAGAATATCCCAGGGAGAGAAAAGGAAGTGCCTGATTGCATTATGTGCCCAAAAGCATTTGTAAACATTGTAAAGGGAGAGAGAGAGAGAGACAGAAAAAAAAAATCTTGCACCTGCCTACTTGAGCATCAGTTAGGAAATGATGTGAAAACTCTAGGACACTCTGCATCCAGGCAAGATTACTTGCCTAATACAATGAAAATAAAGCCACTAAATTAGACAATGCATATGCACAGAATTTCAAGCATCACAGAGCTTATAGGAATTGGTCTAACACATCCATATTAATGTTTCAAATTTAAAAGTAATTTCACATGCAACTCAAAACTCAAGTGAGTAAAGTTATGCTCCCTGACTTTACATTTAACACTATGTGTTCCCACTTTGTTCCTTTCAAGTAATTTTCAAAACATTTTTCATACACATCTACACCAGACAGGTTGGTAATCAGAAATTTACTTAAAATTAGTTGCACATTAATTCACAGACATGATGTATATGTCAACAATAAACCTACAGAATTAGAACATTAAATCTAGGATTTGGTAATTCATTCAGACAGTATTTATTTTTGTTTTTATTTATTTACATTTTATTTGAAAGGCGGGGAGATACAGAGAAAAAGACACAGAAAGATATTCCATCTTGTAGTTCACTCCCCAAATATCTACCATTAGCCAGGGCTGGGCAAGGCTGAAGCCAGGAGCCCAGAATTCAAGCTGGGTCTCAAATGTGGATGACAACTACCAGAGTACATAAAGCATCATCTGCTTCCTCCCAGGGTACATATTAGTAGGAAACTGGGTAGAAACCAGAGAAGCCAAGACTGGAACCAGGCATTCCCACATAAGAGGCACAGGTGTCCCAAGCAGAGTCTTAATGTACCAAATACCTACTCCTAAAAAGAATTTTCCTGTGCAGTATTTTCAGCTTTACTTTCTTTAAGTTGTACAAATGTTATTAAACTTAAGATCCTGAACTTGAGATACAAAATGAAAAGCAAGACTAAATAAAGTGTTTCTCATCACTGAGTATTTACTCATGGCAAAGGACAGAACATTGTCATTATTTAAAATGTCATCCCATCTACTAACAAATAATAGCAAAAAATAATAGGAAGCACAGGCATACAGGTATTTATAGCCTGCCTTCTCTCCCATGTATTCTGTCCCCTTTCCTCATATATTATTTTCAAAATAGGAAATTATGCAGAAGGTGGCTAATAGTTTTAAAATTTAAAGTCTTTACTGTAGGCCAGTGCCGCGGCTCACTAGGCTAATCCTCCGTCTGCGGCACCGGCACACCGGGTTCTAGTCCCGGTCAGGGCGCCGGATTCTGTCCCGGTCGCTCATCTTCCGGTCCAGCTCTCTGCTGTGGCCTGGGAAGGCAGTGGAGGATGGCCCAAGTGCTCGGGCACTGCACCCGCATGGAATACCAGGAGAAGCACCCGGCTCCTGGCTTCGGATCAGCACAGTACGCCAGCTGCAGCGGCCATTGAGGGGTGAACCAACGGAAAAGGAAGACCTTTCTCTCTGTCTCTCTCTCTCACTATCCACTCTGCTTGGAAAAAAAAAAAAAAAAGTCTTTACTGTGTAAAACTAATCTATCAAGACAGACCAATGAGAACTGTTTGACTGTGTGTAAACTTGAGAGAAATGTACTAGGATTCTCCACACTTCGCTGGAAACAGAACAATCCCCTTTATGCACAGGCCTGTTATTTTTCTTACTATATCAAATGATAGGAAGATCCACTTTGTTATGGGCTCTTAACTGCAAGCAACTGTGGTCCCAGAGAACACCTGACTACTGGGAGACACTGTAATTACTCATGGAAGCAAAGTCTAGTGGCATCTTGTGGGTAGAAGGCAAGGATGTTGCCAAATACCCCAAAATGCACAACGCAGCACCCATACCTCCAATTTTCAGCCCCAAATGTCAATTATTAGAGCTTGAGAAGCAATTTTTTAAAAATCTCTGCAAAAGTCAAAATCGTAGCAATATCTGAAGTTATTTTTTAAAAAGTTTAATTGAGTTCATCAAGCCCACTGACAACTGAAAAGTATACAAATTCTTATAACTGGTACTTCAGGCAAGTGACAAGAAACCAGGCAAATTTAAATACTGTCAAATAAGTGCCACAACAGATTGGGCTTACAATTGCTAAGATGATCCCAGAGTAACAAATTTGTTCCTGGGTCATTGAAGACTCAATTTATGGTTTCCAAAGGGATTTTCAGCTCTAAAAGTAGCTGGAACATTTTGAGTTATCTACCAAATGGCACACAGTTATAACCATAACTATTTCAAGTCACCATTCTATCTGTGGGGCACAAGTCTAAATTACTACACCTGTCCAGGACCTCCCCATGGATGCTCAAGTCTCTTACATGCCTTTAAAATGATGGAGTATTTGCATGTAACCCACGCACACCCTCCAAACATCTTAAGTCATCTCCAGATGATTTGTAATACCTAATGCAATGTAAGCACTATGTAAGCAGCTATGCTATCTTGTCCAGTTAGGAATAATAAGAAAAAATGTATCTATATGTTCAGCACAGGCACAAGTTTTTTTTTTTCTTTCAAATATATGGTTAGTTGATCGTTGCATGGGGAATCTATGTAAACAGAGAGAAAACTTCACTTAGCTTTAGCACTATTCTAAATGCTTTGTCTACTCACCAAATTATCACCAGAATTTCATAAAGTTTGTTCTATCACACATGAGAAAACTGATGCAAAATGGTTTATGTATTGCTCTTGATGTTACAGAATCATTAGTGTCACAACTGGGATTTAAAGGCCAGTGCTGTGGCATAGCAGGCTAAGACCCCACCAGCAGCACCCACATCCCATATGGGTGCTGGTTCAAGTTCCGACTGCCCCTCTTCTGGTCCAGCTCTCTGCTTATGGCTTGAGAAAGCAGTGCAAGATGGTCTAAGTGCTTGGATCCCTGCATGGGAGACCCAGAAGAGGCTCCTGGCTTCAGATGGGCCCAGCTCTGACCTTTGTGGCCATCTAGGGAGTGAACCAGCAGATGGAAAACCTTTTCCTCTGTTTCTTCCTCTCTCTCTCTGTAACTCTACCTCTCAAATAAATAAATAAAATCTTTAACAACAATAACAACAACAACAAAAAGAACTAAGATTTAAACCCAAGCTGCCTGGCTCTATATCATTTGTACTATGATACTATAGAAAGAATTGAGTCCCACAGATTTCAAGTGCTTTGTAATACCCCGTATCTCCAGAGACTTCTGGATCCTTGGCTTATCCACTTGATCATTGACTTCCCAATGGCTGGAAATAAACACATATACAGGAGGCCTGGATTTGGAGCTGCAATTGCCCTGGGTGAACATAAGAAATTCCTGAGGTTGTTCTTGAGCTTGACATGCCTTGTAGCAGTCACTGCTCTTTCCACAATTCCCAGCTCACCTGACATCCCAAGCAAGGGATGTCCTGTGCCACCATTGCTTCTCTCATGCCCATGTCCTTTATTCATTCACTCAACAGGATTTTAGGTACCACCTACATATTATTTGTCAAGCAGTGTTCTGTGCCCTGGAGACAGAGAGATGACAAACACAGCTAATGCTTCCAGTAAATTCTCATTCCATAGCAAGATTTAGACAAATGCAACCTATTATGCTTCACTGCACCAAGCACCTTGCTAAAGGCTTTGGGAAAAATGAGAAGGAAACATACAACTCAACCTGTGAAGGTCACAGAAACTTGCTGGAAAAGGTTATATTTTGCCACTCAGGTCTTGAACAATGAAGTATAAAAGAAAATTATGGAGGCAGAGGGGCAATTTTCCACACAGGAAAATTGCATACACAAGGAAACAAAGTGGAAACCACCAAAGTGTTACAGTTTCCATATAGCTGAATAAGAAGCTTTGTGAATGGGTGGTAAGAGATGAGAATGGCAACCTGGGCAAAGCTCTCAGTGTGAACCGTCTTTGTGGCCCTATTGAGAGGTCTGGAATTTGTTCAATAGGCCACATGGAATATTTTACAGAATACCAAGGCTAAAAGAGATCTTATTTTAAAAAAATTGTGAACAAATGTGACTGAGCATCCTAAGGAGGAGGGTGTTAGATCCAGCATGGTCCAGAATGGCTCCCTCCAGGACAGCCACCAAAATGTAACAACTATACCTGCTATGACAAAGTTAACATTGTGACCAAATGGTAAGACAAGTGGCCCCCTAAAGGTAATGTGAATATCTAAGGACTGAACCTGTGATCTGCTGCTGGTGATTAACTCCATGAGCTAAGTAGTCCTTGGATATTGGTATATACACCAAAAGTCCCAAAGTTTCCTCAGGGTACAAAAAAATCTATTCATGCCACTCTGATTTTTGTATGTCTTCAGCAACATTAATAATGACAAGGCACTTAATAAGCATTTACAAAGTATCCAGAACTATGTTAAGTACTTCCATGAATGAAGCCTTAAAATCTAAAGTCAACAATTATGTAGACAAAACAGACCTAAATTAAAATGCTTCCTGGGCAGGGTGGGTGTTTGGCCTAGCAGTTACAATGCTGGTGAAGGCACCAATTTCCTATCAAAGTGCTTCAGTTCCAGTCCTAGCTCTGCTCCCAATTCCAGCCTCCTATTTTTTTTTAAAAGATTTTATTTATTTATTTGAGAGGTAGAGTTACAGACAGTGAGAGAGAGAGACAGAGAAAGGTCTTCCTTTCATTGGTTCACTCCCCAAATAGCCACAAAGGCCGGAGCTGTGCCAATCCGAAGCCAGGAACCAGGAGCTTCTTCCTGGTCTCCTGTTCAGAGGCAAGGGCCTACAAACTTGGACCATATTCTACTCCTTTCCCAGGCCACAGCAGAGAGCTGGATTGGAAGAGGAGCAGCCGGGACTAGAACCGGCACCTATATGGGATGCTAGTGCCGCAGTCAGAGGATTAACCTACTGCGCCATGGTGCCAGCCCCCCAGCCTCCTATTAATGAGCACCTTGGAAGGCAGATGATGGCTCAAGTAATTGGGTACCTGGCATCCATATGGGAGAACCTGATTGTGTTCCTAGCTCCTAGCCTTGGCTTGACCCAGTCCTGGGTAGCCATTGTGGACATCTGGAGAATGAACCAGCTGATTGGGAGAGCTCTCTATCTCCCTCCCTCCCTCCCTCCTTCCCTCCCTCTCCCCCTCAAACAATTAAAAAAAAATCTCCTGGGGCAACCCACAAAAAAATCAAATGGTAGGACCATCTTAACACCTAAAGTCCATGTAAAAGGTTTCAGTAGAAATGCTGTTTTTGACAAGTTCACATTCTTAAGTTACCTACCAGAAGTACAGTTCAGATTATTGAAAAATCTGCAAAAGGAAATCTGAATGTGACTTATCCACCTTGTCCTTAACTCTACCTGTAATTACTTGAGTCATGGTCATATATGAATATGCATTTGCATTCAAATACAGAAGTTTAAGTGAAAAGAATTATTTAATGCAGAGATCTGCTGACACCCAAAATCATTATCACTTTCAACATACTAGACACATTAAGTTAGAAATATTCAATCTCTTAATCAGAACATTCAGGTCTTTTCAAATCCTTTAACATTAGGGAGTTCAAAGTCAGGGGTGAAATGTAATGAATAGATCACTCCACTGGGTATACGCAGAGGTCTGTGAATTGTGTACATGACCTTTTCGAGAATAAGCCCTTCTCCTGGAATGCAGTATACCCACTAGATTAAGGCTAGAATTTCAAACTTAATGTTATTGCTTTTGTAAGTGGAATTAAACTTAATGGCATACGAATGTAAATTTTTATGATTTAATTGTAGCCTTTCACAAGAAATGTCCCTTTCATTTTAAAAGGAGAGGGGGAAAGGATAACAGAAACAGTAGCAATAATTTACATGGCAATCCAAAGTCAGATAAATCCTAAAGTCCTTTAGAGAGAAAAGACACTCTAAGAAAGCAAGCCCTACACACACAAGGTCTATGTACTTTACTCTGGTCTGCAACTATAGGTGGGGAATGTGCTGATCAGCTTTTACATTTTCAGTATTCATGTGAAGTAAAGCTGTACATTAGTTCATAAGTCTACACAAATTATAGGTATGAGGGGCAAGAGACGCACCTTTAAAAAAGATATTTTATGACATCTAGCATAGTAATGAAGATATCCACATTTCGTATCTGAGTACCTTGGTCGTATCTGAGTACCTTGGTTTGACTCCTGGTTCTACTCCCCATCCAGTTTCCTGCTAAAGCACACCCTGAGAGGCAGCAGGTGATGGCTCAAGTCCTTGGGTCCCTGCCAATAATGTAGGAGATGTAGATCCTGGCTTCAGCCTGGCCCAGTCCCAACTGTTGCAGGCATTTGGGGAGTAAACTATTGCATAGAAGACCTCTGTCTGTCTGTCCACATGTCTGCCTTTCAAATAAATACAAATAAATAAAGAGTATTTTAAAAGAAAGACAGGAAGGGTAAGAGAGGAGTGTTGGTGAATAATTCTCAGGACATCCACATCCCGCTCCAGTCAGCGTAGTGGCTTTTTTTTTTTTTTTTTTTTGCGAGTGGGTACACTGTCAGTTTTCATTTGAATAAAGGGTTCTTTATTTATAATAAATTAAAACTTCTTTCATGAAAAAGATAGTTTAAAATTTAAAAAAAACAGGTTATTAACAGCAAAAAAATACTCAACTAGAGAAAATCTAAATAAAAGATCTAATAACCATATAAATTGAAAGTATTTCCAGAATAAGGATGACACTTCTATAAGTCCTATAAACACTCTTTTTTTTTATTTATTTATTTATTTATTTTTTTGACAGGCAGAGTGGACAGTGAGAGAGAGAGAGACAGAGAGAAAGGTCTTCCTTTGCCGTTGGTTCACCCTCCAATGGCCGCCGCGGCCAGCGCGATGCGGCCGGCGCACCGCGCTGATCCGATGGCAGGAGCCAGGAGCCAGGTGCTTTTCCTGGTCTCCCATGGGGTGCAGGGCCCAAGCACCTGGGCCATCCTCCACTGCACTCCCGGGCCACAGCAGAGGGCTGGCCTGGAAGAGGGGCAACCGGACAGAATCCGGCGCCCCGACCGGGACTAGAACCCGGTGTGCCGGCGCCGCTAGGCGGAGGATTAGCCTAGTGAGCCGCGGCGCCGGCCCCTATAAACACTCTTTAACTTCTTCTTGATTAATTGGTTCAAAGATTCAGGCTGAATACATAAAAACAAGGACACACAAAAAATAAAGTTGGTAACATCAACCAATAGACAAGGCTTCAAATGCAAAGGACAATTCTACATTAAGTGTTAAAGATATTTGGTCATAAATTCTTGAAAGACAGTTTTTCTCCAAATTCAGCATTTGTTGCCAAACTTCATGATTTTAGCTATTTAGACCCAACACTGGTTCATTCTTAATATATTTCTTTTAAAAATGTTTTTACTTCAATGCTTTATTTTGGCACTTTTAAAAACAATATTATCCATGAAATTGAAGGTTTAATATAAAATTTATCATTTTTCTAATGTCTACTTATCTTTACATAGCTAATAATCTAAAAATAAAGTGTCTGGGAACCATCTAAAAATGCTTCATATATAACCACCAGTGGGAGACATTGCCTAGCACAACACTTAAGAGTAAGAGTGCTGGGTCGGGCAGGGAAGTTGGGACTGGCTCCACCCCACTGCACAACTGGGCCTCAGCTTTCTCTTCTGTAAAATGGAAATAATAAAAGTACATAACTTATAGCATGTATGATAAGATTAAAATTTGCTAATCTACATTAAATACTTAAAACAATATTTTATATAAAGTAAATTTTCAGTAAATGTTATCTAGGATATTATGACCATGATAATGGTTGATGATGATGCTGGTGATGACTCAGACAGCAAAAGTGCAACTATCCAAATATGAAGCTAATCATTTAACCTAGCGGCTAATATGCCCACGTTCCACAATGGAGGTCTTCCAGCTCCAGCTTCTGACTCCAGCTTCCCGCTCATGCAAACTCTGGAAGCTGTGGTGACAGCTCAAAAAATAGGTTGCTGCCACTCATAAGGGAAACTAGAGTGCTTTCTAACTCCTACCTTTAGTCTCAGCCGAGCCCAAGTCATTACCAGCATTTGGGAGTGAACCAGCAGACGGGAGTGCTAGCTTTCTCTCTCTCCCTCTCTCTCTCTCTCTGTCTCTCTTCTTTTCCCTCTCTCTCTTCCTCTATCTGACTCTCAAATAAAATTTCCAAAAAAGGAAAGAAAATATACATAAAGGAATATAGTCTTAGATATGAAATTTCAAGATGGCTATTGTCTGTTGGTTTATTGCAACTTCATTTTGAAAATATTCAAATGTTCTAACAGCAATCAGACTTTGGTTAAAAAGTTAAATATAATAAAGCTACCACCTGTGGGAAAATACTTTAAAAATCCTAACATAATAATATAACTCTTTCATCCACAGTCCAAATGTACATTAAAATAAGTTCACTTACTGTATGTAAATAAAAGCTTTAAATAGAAATAGTGTTGATGATATTGCATTAAAGTATTCCATACAAGGAAAACATTAGAATTTTTAGCTTCTTAATATGTTGTCTTTCTTCATCAGCCATGCACTGAAATCTCAGGGTGAGAAAAGGGACAGACCAACCCTGAAAGGTTTCAAATATCAAACTATACTATTATGTCAGCGCCCTAAGATCAATTAGCGCCTTTCAATGACAGAAAAGGTTTCAGTGGGACTCCGAGGTGTGCACTCTGAAACTGGCTTAAACCACCATATAAATGTGGTTTTGATAACACAAAATGGTTTCTATTTTTAAATTAATCAGTTTCATCTCTTTTTCTGGACAAGGGAAGGGGGAAGAGGGGTGAGGATAGTGTTCATTTTCAGTATCTTTCTCCTAGTACAAACATGGGGTAGCAAACAGTAAGAATCACAAACTTCAAGAGTTAAATGACATATCACCAAGGCACACACTAATGTGCAGTGCCATGAGCAATATTAGGTGACAGTAATGTTTACAAAGTCTTCTAACCTCTTAAAAGCAATCAAAGTTAACATGTACTGCTTTAAAATATGTGACTCTTGTTTATTTTCATCCACTTAAGTTCAAACTAAATGACGCCAAATTTGGCTCCATGTACAATTTAATGAATATTCAGTGTCCCCCACATGCAAACATATCTAACTGCAAAATGCAGTATTGCACACGTGGCAACTAAATACCCCATTGCATCTCCCCCATTTCGAGGGCAAATGCTGAAAAAACATGTCGTTTCTCAGTTCACCAGGAAAAATTCATGAGAGAAGCAGGTACAGTGCAACGCCATCCCATTCCCCCTGGTGTTGATCTCCTTCACCTAGTAACCATTGTAATAAAATCTCCCAACTGTATTTTCGAACACAATTAGTTTAAGATACTCCACTGGGAGCCACATTATAAGCGTTTAACATATGTAAGAATAATATCCATTTGAAAAAGAAACTGTCAGGATTATATTCTCACTGAAAAAATAACAAGGTGTTTGAAAGAGGTTTGTTCAGTTCTTCAGTGAAAGGATTCAAAACCACTCCTACCTTTGATAACACACTTTTCTATTTATTTCTTAAATGAGTGATCTGAAATATTTACAACCAGACAGTACCTAATTTTAGGTTTTAAGTGCTTTAACAGCTCCATGAAATATGATCAGCAGCTGCAATACAGACTATGGTGAATAAACTCCTTATAAAGGGGGGCCTGTTTTTACTGAATGTTCAGTGTTCTTGCATTTACCTAATAGAAAAAATAAAGATAATGAACAAACATAATAAATACTTGCATTCTTAAATTACTTAATACTTCACTAAGTCTTGGAAGGGATTATGTCTCCTCTTGAATTCTGCATAAAAAGAGTTCAATTCCATTGGGTGAAATAAGTTTAATTTTGCTGTTTGAAAGATAGAATGTGAACTTTCCAACATCCTAAATTTTATAACAATAGTTATGTTTTCCTACCATTCTACCATTCTGAAAATTCTAGATATCTTAATTCTAGTGTGTAAATCTTTAAAATATGAAATATTGAGCCACATAAATATATTTTTAGACACGGCATCAGTCATTTGGAGCTTGCAACAGAGGTTGAAAACATGAAACTGGACACTTTATTTCCCGTGGCTATGTAAAATTTATTTACACCCCAAATCACAATATAAATAAAAAGGAAATTCTTAGGAATGGAGAACTTGCTCTTTTTTTTAACCTGAAGAGGTTATTTAAAAAGGAAAAATAAATTATAGCGAAATGAGAACCTATTCATCTCCCATTTTCCCCTCAAAAAAGAAACTTTCATGCAAAGACAATTTTCTCCCCTCCAGCTTCTATGAATTCTCTAGAATTCAGCATCTGTGTTTTTTTGAATAAGAATACTGATTGTTCTTGAATTGATGTCTTTGCATCCAAATCTTAGGGCTTTAAATTGTTTAAACTGGAACATATGACTTATATAAACATGATCTGTGACTACATACACATGAGAAATTGTTTTTCAAAATAAGATATTCAATTTCTAATAATCAATAAAATAAATATTAACAAAGAAAATTAAGTGAATCTTATTCCAGTTACAATTGTGGAAGAGTCTCTAGTTACGATGGCCTTAAAATGCTCTGGCACACCATTTTCAGGCACTTTACAAGAACAAACAGGCTTTCCAAATCCACATTGCTGTGAGTCCTTCACTTACTAAGGAAGGCCAGGACATATCCTTAATAATCAGAAAGGAACAGTTTTCAGCTAACCTAATTATGCTAATTAGAAAGCTGTTACTGTCAAAGGCTTTAACTTTCCTGTACAACCACCTCCAAAAATTGGTTTAACTTTGAATGACTTATAACTTTTAATCAGGTGGAACAAACTATTTCATGGTTTATAATAACAGTAAAAGCGGGTGTAGTTCTACGTGCACTCAGTACTGTGGCCAGAAGATTCAAGTTCTGACAATCTACTTCCACACAAAACAGTCTGTCTCTTGTTACTTCTGTGGTTTTTTTTTTTTAATTTCTTGGGGAGATATCATTTTTTAAAATATACAAACGTCTTTGAATGCAATCTCTTACAACGCATCCTACCACGTATCAAATATTTTGTTTTGGGATTCTCTTCCAGTCTCTTTTCTTAGTTTTTTGTTCTTCAGGTTTACACTTACCCAAACAAATTTTTTTCATGAAAAACAAAAAGTCGATCTTTCTGCTTATAAGCAAGCTCTCCTGGGGAAGGATTATCAAATTCAATTCTTGTCCCGAAGCGGTTTTAAAAATGAAAACAAAAACAATCCAATAAACAAAATATCATCGTCACCTTTCAATTCTGTCAGTCACTTAAGCCTACATGGAACTTTAGAAGCTGTGGATGGGGAACCCGCAGTGGCGAAAAACCCCCAGGACCCCCAGCTATGTCCCACAGGAGCCCGCACTGAAACCGACCAACGCCCGAGGGCGCAAAAAAGTGGCTGCAGAGGAGGCAAGGAACAAAATGCCATATTCGAGAAGATATATTTCGCTCCAACAATTACGTTGATCCCAGGGTGCCAAGCCAAAAGGGGTGAGGGAGAAAGAAAACTGTTAAGTATGAGCTCTTAATGTGAAACCTAACCTGTTGGTTCTCCTAGGTATCAGATTTTGGCAGTGTCTGTAATGACAGCCAGGAAAGCAAATTAATGGCCATCGGCCCACTGGGTTTGAACACGAGACTCCTGTTACCTCCTCACAGATCAAGCACACAACACACACGCACACGGAGGTGCTCCACGTGGAACCGCCCTGAAACCAAAACACACGCCCGGGCGCTATGCTGCACCTTCCTCCACTGCGCTCAGGGGGAGATGCATGAATGACTCTGCGGGCTCCGAGGTGGCAGGCCAACACCGCCCTCCCCGCACATTCCCTCCGCACGCGCAAACCCCCTGAGCCTTCAGAGCAAGAGGGAAGGAAGGGTGGTGGCGGCGAGGGGAGACACTGCTACCCCAGCTAGCCCAGAGACGGCGCAAATTAAACTGCGCTCGGGTTTCCTCACCGCTCCGCTGCGGGACTCGGTCCGCAAACTCCCTAACCGCCCAGAGCTGTCCCCTGTCTTGGCTACAAAGAAAGAAAAGTCTCCCAAGTGCTACCAAAGAAAGTCTGGGTTGCCGCGTGGGGCAGAGTAAAACGAGCACACCCGCCGCCCCCTCACAAACCCACTTCACGCTACAAAAGCGAACTGTGGCCAGTCCCACCGCCTCTTCAGCAGCAGCAAGCAGGCTTTGCAAAGAGAGAAAACCTGCTCTCCCCAACTAGGTCCCTGCGTTTGGAGAAGTTACAACTCCTCCAAGGCATCCTCGCCCCGAGCCAATGAACGCCTCTGACGAGACGCCTCTAAATTCACGGACCCTGGCAAACTGCAGGAGTTATTCGGTCCACGCCGCATTTAAAAAAAAAAAAATATTAAAGATAGCCGCAATGTAACAGCCGGTCAGTGCCTGAACATAAGAGCATAAGCACTGAACACGCACCCGGCATCCTGAAAACCCAGGCGCCTGGGGCCCTCCACGGGACCCTGGGTCAGCATCCCCGCGCCTGGGCCATCTAGCGGGAAGGCGTCATCACAAAGTCATAAATGTCACGGGAAGGATGGAGGGGAGACCCCGGCGCGCGCGCCTCTGCGAGGCGGGGGCGGGGAGCAGGTAGGAGCCGCAGCGAACTCCGTTCCGCGCCGGCTCGTCGCAGCCCGGCGGGGGACAGGCCGGATCCGAAGGGAAACTTGGGGCGCGGGGGCGTCCTCCAGGACAGAGCGCGCCACTGCAGTCCGAGCTGTCCGGGCCCTCCGGCGTAGGACACCAAGCCTCGAGCGCCCTCGGGAACTCTGGCGCCCAGGCACCTTCCCGCGGCGCGTCCCTGGTCCCAGCGCTTCGGTACTCCCGGCGGAGCCGCGCGCACTCATGAGGGAAAGTGTCCGAGGGCTCCTCCAAAATCCAGGCCCCCTGGGCTTCTAGAAGGAGGCTGGAAGAAAGGGGGGGGACACTCACCTCCCGTCTCCCAGACCGCCTCGAAGTCCCGAAGTTCAAGTGTGCGTCCCCGCTGCGGCTCGGTGCGTCGGTATTTATTCTCGTTCCTTCCAGTGTCGAAGTTTCCTCTTCGCGCTGTGCCTCTGGTGAAAACAGGACATCCCCTTCGGCCACCCCCCCAACAAATAGCGTACACAAGTGGGGGAGAAACGGGGCGGGGGAGAAGCCGGCTCCGAAGGGGGGAGGACAGGAGAGAGGAGCCAAAACCCCGCACTGACGACGCGGGGGGTAAAAGAGAAGAAAAAAGCTGAGGAGACTGCGCGCTCCGCCGCCGCACTCGTCACTCCAAGCGCTCCCCAAAGCCCTTTCCCCCTCTCGCAGGGAGCGACAACTTCACGCGGACAGGATGGAAGTTTTGCGCGGAAGCCGGGAGCGGCCGGAGCGTGCGCCGCGCGGCGGGCAGCCTCGCACTTGCGCGCGGAGTCGGAGGCGGGAGGGGGCGACGTCGCCGGAGGCCACTGCAGGCTCGGGCGGCCGCCGGGGTCGCAAGGGACGGCGGCGCGTGGGAGACTGAACGCTTTTTATTCGACCTCGGGTGACAGCCTGTTGACATCGTTTGAGGTCTCGCGTGGGGACCTCCCGGGGCCCCGCGGCCCTGGGCGTCCCGGGGTGGCGCCGCGATAATCTCCGCGCCGCCCCCACCCCGCCCCCACCCAGCCTGGCCAGGTCCTGTGCGGCCTCCCGCCTGAGGGGGAGGGACCGGTGGCCGAACTCCCCTCCCTGAGCGAAGGGACGCTGTCTGTCTGTCCCCACCTGCTTTGGGGGGCAGCCCCCTGGCGTTGCCAGTAATTCCCCCGCTACCCTATTGCCGGGTGTGGGCCACCGCGGGCCCCCTGCCGGCCTCCTTGCCACTTACCCCAGGGGAGCAACTGCAGGGACTTCACCTCTTGCAACAACGTGAAACAAAAACCAACCCACGCCAGACTGGGGCGCTTTCTGGGCCTGGAGGAAACACCCTTTTCCGTGGAGATGTGCGCCTTGAGGAGTAAGCAGTCTGCGGATAGGCTGTGCTGAGGAGGGCCTGGGCCCCTTCCAGGGCCGGGCGCAGGTATAGGCATCCCTCCCAGACGCCCAAAGGTCAGGCAGCAACGACTGACTTCCAAGGCGGCGTCAGAGCTGCCTCAGGCACATTGCTGAAATGACATTTCGTTTTGTGCCTTCTGCGCTCACATTATTAACCTACATAGGTTTTCGTGATCCATAGGCACGTGCGTGTAGGGGAACCAGGGCTATAGCAAAGTGTACAGCATCAGCAACCCGTGCATTTCTCATCCCTTTAGTCACCTCTTCCTAAAACCTACTGTCTATTTTAGCAGCATCCTTAATTGTCACATTGATAGTAAGTTTCGATTTACTGAGGATTTACTGAGTGTTGGTCTTACGGGTCACTTGCAGTCCATTTGAGCTCATCTCATTTGCATGACCACCCTAGAAAGGTCGCCATTGTTAACCCTGTATTAAAGATGAGGGAACTGAAACCCCCAAAATCCAATGTTCCCAAAGACAAACCCAATGGTCTCCAGTCACAAGTTCAGGACCCCTCAAGCAGCCCCCACATTGCCCTAGGGTGGTGTAAGAGACACCAAATTGTTCCCTTCCAAAGAAAATTTAGCTCTAACACGTAAGCAACTAAATTAAATTCTGAAAATTGTCGGAAAGAAGTTTCTTCCTCTTCTGCTTTGCGATCTGATATAACTGTCTTGAGCACTGTCAAGTTCAAAAGCAAAACCAACGAAAAACGTGTATAGCTGCGACTTACTTGAGCTTCTTAATGAGCGAGGCATTATGTACCATGATTAAGAAGCAGTGCAAAAGACAAGGTTGTAAATTTCAACTGGTTAAGGTACTCATCGCTACTCTCATTACTTACTGTGTGTTCTTTCCTGCAGATTTATTTTGGAGGGTGTCGGCACTGCCAGGCCTAAGTTTGACTTTTCTGAATCTTGGGTAGAAAGGGTTCTGAGGGTGGTTTTGGCATGAAAGGGTTTTGGATAATGGCCCACAGCATACCCCAGCCTTAAGAGGAACGCCAGGGAATATACACTTAAGAGTAAACCATCAATGAGCAGATTTAATTAATTTCACAAAGCTTACTTTCTCCATTTTGCCTGTGAGAAAGCTAACGGCTCAGAATGCTTAAGTATGCTGCTAACCAGCAGACCCGAGGTTCAAACCAGACTTGTGATCTCTAAGCCCACTCTCTTAGCAGTCGTCAGCAGAGAAGTAGGAATTCTTAATATGGTGGATGTGCCACCAAGGCCAAATATGCATTTTCGGTGTTTGTGAATCATTCGGTGTCTAAGAATGCTCTGTGGCTATAGCAACTATTATGTAAGAACTACGTACAATGTTGGATTTAAAACTCCTCAAAAGAGTTCGTATTTTTAAATTTCATTTTGGAGCCAAGCATTGTGTGTTAGTTTTACCTCTAAACAAATGTGGGAAAATGTATAATTGGAATAAAATCAAAATTCATACTTTAGTACAATATATTGTTAACATAAATATAGTATTTTAGCACGTTTCTTTGCCCCGTTCTAAAAATCAGATTTTCAGCATATTGACCTTGCTTTCTAGGATTACTTTGCTCCTGCCTAATTTTTTAAACATCAACATACAAATACATTTACAGAAGCTACCCTATAAACCTTGAATTATATGACAATATTAGTTATTCAACTTCTTAGTAATTAGTAACTCAACTTCTAATGGTTGTCTTAAAATACATGTATCACATGGATACCACTGTCATATTTTCGGTCCACATTTGAAATAAGTTGAACAGTTGACATTAAGGCTATATAACTAAAAACATATTGTTTTTTTAAAGAAAGTATTATTTGCAGCATTTCTATTGAATTATCACATTTCTAATTATTATCATATCATCTGCAATATTATTGAATTAATAGGTATTGTTTATCTCATAAGAAGACTTTTTATTGTCATCATCAATGGAAATCCAACCTAATTTGCCATGATTAGAAGATGACCTGCAAGTGAGTCTATGTTACAGAAATAAAACTGATTTCTCCTATATCACCTAAAATTGTCTTACTCAACAGTGTGAGAAACATTGCCTTATGGGAACTATACCCCATGAGTCCCCAGAGACTCCAAATATTTCCATTTCTGGAGAGAAATATCAAATCTAAGATACTTTTATGTATTACTTGCTAAATTTTGTGTTTATTAATGATTTCCTTGCCTAAATTATACTTGAAATCTCTGATGCTGAGGTAACTTTTTAACGTTGTTATTTATTTATTTATCTATTTACTTACTATAGCTTGTGGTAAAAGGTAAAGAATTTGTAAGTACACAGTTAAAAAGAGAAGTAGTCTGCAAAGATGTTTCCAGTTATCCATTCCCCTCCCTACTTCTCACCACCTTCCCTCTTCTTTCGTTTTTCAGCTTAACCACTAGAAAAGAAACTTTCCAACTGTTAACAACACGAAGGGGCAGCATCTGTTGGCCCAGTGTGGTACTGCAACAAAGTTCTATAAGACAGTGGTGCAGAGAAGAGCAGCAGAAGAATGCGGGAAATTAAAGCTTCTGCAGGAAATGGGAAATTCTGAAGTCAGCAACCTGCTGCTAAATTCTGGAAGTGATTCAGAAACAGTGGTGAACCGTGCATTGGAATATCCGTAAATGTTCAAGTCAGTCTGAGAAAAGATATTCGTTGGAAGATGGGATAGAAAATGCATGTGGCTTCACAGTGAAAACTGATGGAAATATAAAATACTTTTTATTAGCAATTCCCTTAACCAAACCTCTGGGATGAGATGCCTCTGCCCTTAGCATTTACTATTTGTTTATTTTTCAAATGTGCATGGCACTGTTTTGGCATTCAGTTTTGTTTAAAGTCAAGTTATACAAACAAAGTGCTCCAGGAGCTCATAATCCAAAACACAATTTATATTTTAATTTCATTTAAAGGCAACCTTAAGGGGAAAATCATGCCATCACTTTAGTAAGAACAGATTTTTAGGCTAAAAAATGGAATAAGACACTACACTTACCCGAAAAAAGAAAACAGAAGCCTGGATGTTTGTAGAAATAATCCTATAACAAATCTCTTGAGCACTCTTTTGGTGTACCTTTGAACTCCAGTTAGAAATATACACAGTTCTTAAAAAATACAGTCATTGAGTTGTTGCTCAATAATTCTAAGCCAAACCATTTGAGCTCTGGAAGAATGGAGTTTTAAAGGCCAACCTCAGTCTGAACAAGGTTGAACAGTATTCACATCATCTTCTCCACCAATGACGGACTAGGAGAACAAATGGAAATGATTGCCCAGGGATCTGAAGTCCTGTGCTGCCGTTTTTCTAAAATATATAAATAAACACACTTTTTGAGTAATTTTGTGCAGTTAGACCAAGCTTTAAAAGGTTTCTCTTAGCTTGTGAAAGTGATGAAGTCAGATCTACAGGAGACCTGTTGGGTCATTCTCTGCTATTGGACTCTGCTGAACTTGTTGGTAGAGTCTCTAAAGAGAAGGAAATACACATTCTCTGGGGGGCAGCTTCATTATATTTACTTTTAAATTTTCTTGTGAAACTTTTTTGTGAAGTCAAATCCTTTTCCTACCTTATTATGCAATTCTACTCTGTCTTCCATGTTTACATCCAACCTTCAGATGTTTATACAAAGATATCATGCCCACATTTAGTCAACTTTTAGCCATGTTAAACAAATGTAAGGTCTTTTGTTTTTGTTGCAGTAGAGTCTCTGCAAGCGTTCAACCATTGTTTTTGCTTGTCTCTGAACTATTTCCAGTTACCTAGACAGTCATTCTTGTTGGAGATAACCCACAGTGAATTCCAGGTGTGTTCTTATTGGCATTCTAGAATGAGTGCTACTATTTTTTTTTTCTTCTGTGGCATGCGTTTGGGCTTCATTTGGAATTTCCACCAACTCATGCTGTCATATCCTAACAAACATACTTGCAATTGTTTCCTATATTTTTGCTTTACATGTTTCTCTTGGCAAGCCATACCAAGCCTGACTTCTAAATATGCATTTTAAATGATAAGAGTAATCAAATTATGAACAATATCACTCTGTTGACCCTTTGACAATCAACTATTTTAAAATATAACGATTCAATTATCTGGGTTTCTTTTTTTTACCTAACTCTTTATTTTATGTCCTTATGATGCTTATCTGTTTGTGAAAAAAATGCCCACTAGTTATTATTTGAAAGTTCATAAATATGAAGGTACTTCAAACATTTCATGGAAAATGCAATTAAAAGATAAGTTTAGTGGGGGCTAGCATTGTGGCAAATCAGATAAAATCACTGCCTGCAATGCTAGTCCGTTCCAGGACCAGCTACTCCACTTCTGATTCAGCTCTCTGCTGTGGCCTGGGAAAGCAACAGAAGATGGCCCAAGTGCTTGGGCCCCTGCACCCATGTGGGAGACTAGGAAGAAGTGCATAGCTCCTGGCTTCAGTTTGACCCAGCCCCACCTGTTGCAACCACATGGAGAGTGAACCAGCAAATGCAAGATTTCTCTATCTGACCCTCTCTCTCTCTATATAAATCTTCCTCTCAAATAAACAAAATGAACTTTAAGTTTAGGGAGCAGTGGTGGTTGTTAGCTCAGCAATTAAGAGGGCTCTGTATCCTACGTTGGAGTACCTGGGTTTAATTTGCTGTTCCAGCTCCTGGTTACAGTAACACAGACCCTCAGAGGCAGCAGGCAGATGGTGGCTCAGTAATAGAGTTTATATCAGTCAAATAGGAGACATGGATTTTGTTCCATCTTCAGCATGGCCCTGTCTTGGCCACAGGGAGAATTTGGAGAGTGAATTGGTATAGAGTAGTATTCTATCTCTATGTCCACCTGAAATCTCTCCTTTTCTGTCTAGATTTTTTTTTTTAAAAAAAGGTGTTCATTTTGAATTGAAAAATTTTGAAATCCGTGTGTAATTTTTCCATAATACACATTTCCATGAATTTTTTAAAAAGATTTATTTATTTGAAAGAGTTACATATAGAGAGGGAAAAATATAGGAAGAGGGAGAAGACGAGAGAGAGAGAATGCATGCGTGTAAAAGAGAGAGAGAGTGCTTTTCCATTTACTAGTTCACTCCCAAAAGGGCCACAACTACTAGGGTTTAGCCAAACTGAAGCCAGGCACCAGGAGCTTCATTCAGTTTCCCATGTGGGTGGCAGAGACCCAAGTATTTGATCCATCTTCCACCGCTTTCATGTACCTTCATGTGCAATTATGAATGGTGGAAGGAAGAATTCAAATTTATAGGGAGAAAATACATTGATGTAACATTTTTTTCATGAACTCATTTGGTATTATCTCTGTTATCCATTTGTCACATAAAATCTTAAAATTAAGACGACTACTAAATTGCAACAATCCACCTGCATTGAATAATTTGAATGAAAACACTACAATACATTATCACTGAAAATTGTAACAAGCACTTTGTAATGTGTGTTCCTTTTATGTTTAATAGCACAAATAGAATAATTTCTCTATACAATGTTTTTTCAATGTTAAACATATTATTCTCAGAACTCCCACACAACATACTTTAAAATGAGTTTCCTTGTTCACCAGCTTCTTTTATTCCATCACCAACCCTCCCACCAAAAGTACTCTACCTGCAATGCATCTGCTTATTGACTCTGCTTGTTCCTAGAGATCTAATTTCCGCTCTTTAAAGGAGACTGAACTCTTTAGGAACACCAATAGTCTCCTAACATCACTTCTTAGTGTTCATCATCTTTACATCAAAAAGCATTTGGTATTACTACAGTGACCTTTTGCTAACTGCTCTTTAAACTTTCCTCTGACTACTGGTACTTAATACCCTACAGAGCTTCCTTTACTCTCAGTAAACTCAGAAATAAACCTAAACACAGGTTGTCCTCCCTCTCTCCAATGTCCTCTAATTCTATAATTTCATGCACTTCCAAAATTGCTTCCTGCACATCTAAGTAGGTGACTTAAAGTGTCCTTATCAGAATCTTGAGTTTCTTTCCCTGCATGTCCTGTTGGCATCACAAGCTGTCCATTCTGGAAGCTAATTGCATCACCTCATCCTCTCCACCCCTCTTACCAGCTCCTCTTTTTGTCTTAATTGTGTTGAAAGAACCATCTTCATCAAGGCTCAAGACATTGAATTCTCCTTTCACTCTTCTTTCATACTTTTCATATTCAGTAACTCATAGGACAAGTTCATTGTATGTTAGTTACACATTTTGATTATTGCTGCTTTCCCCAGACAAGGTCTGCATCTATTGCCTTCCTTGTAATTGGCATCCCCATATCTAGGCACTTCTCTGCCAATCCATTAGACAGTCATGTGAGTTTTTCCTTTTTCTGTAATACAGTTCTTCTCTCAGTTAAAAATCCCCAGTAGGTTCCAAATGCTTACTTAATAAGGAACAAATGTCTTAACTCAGCACTGGCAACCGGATGTGGCAAGCTGGAACTTTGCATCTACCTTTGCCTCTCATGCATAGCACCTGGTATCCAGTAGACAATTGGTAAATATTTACTAGGAAAAATGATTTGCTTAAATGTAGGATATCCAAATATTCCAGTTTATAATCTGATTTCAGTAGAGCTGAGAACATTCAGTGTGATGGGGAACCTCCTCCTATGTGTGTGATTTAGGGGAATGCCAACTTGTGTAGTCCTTTGTGCAATTTGATAAACCCTCCAAGTCCAAAAACAGCTTCCCTCTTTTGTATTCTACAATTCTGTCTTTTTTAAAAAAAGTAGCAGTGATGAAGTGTTCTGCATGTGTCCTATAACTCAGGATCTATGATGAGCAACTCCAGTCTGTTATATAATTTCCAAAGCAACCTATAAATTTAAAGAAATAGAGATTGGGGCATGCGGGTCAGAAATGGAGCATGAGGACAACCCACTGAGATGGGAACCTACATCCACAGAAGAGAGAAGGCTGCTTTAGGAAAAGGCAGGATAGGGGCTGGCATGTGGCGTAGCAGGTGAGATGCATCCCATATGGGTGTTGGTTCAAGTCCTGGTTGCTCTACTTCCAATCCAGCTCTCTGCTATGGCCTGGGAAGGCATTAGAAGATGACCCAAGTCCTTGGGCCCCTGCACCTGCATGGGAGACCCAGAAGAAGCTCCTGATGCCTGACTTCAGATCAGCACAGCTCTGGCTGTTGTGGCCATCTAGGGAGTGAACCAGCAGATGGAAGACCTCTCTCTCTCTCTCTCTCTCTGCCTCTTCTTCTCTCTCTGTGTAACTCTTTCAAATAAAATAAATAAATCTTAAAAGAAGAAAGAGAGAAAGAAAGAGAGAGAGAGGGAGGGAGGGAGAGAGGGAGGGAGGGAATGAAGAAGGGAGAGAAGGAGAGAGGGAGGGAGAGAGAGAGAGAGAGAGAGAGGATGAGAGAAAGAAAGAGAAAGAAAGAAAAAGAAAGAAAGAAAAGAAAAAGAAAGAAAGAAAGAAAGAAAGAAAGAAAGAAAGAAAGAAAGAAAGAAAGAGAGAAAGAGAGAAAGAAAGAAAGAAAGAAGAGGAAGAATTTGGGTTGGCTACTGCTTTTGATTGCTCTGTACTCACAGTGCCCCCCATGGTGCTGGAAACATTATCAACTTTCATTATTATGATACTGAACTAAATGAACTGATTCCAGCCACCATCCCGTGCTAACTTGTTTTTGGCTCCAAGTGGGCTGTAGTTAACATCATCTGAAGTGAGGAGATCCCACAAAGCTTTATTTCAATATGAGATGAAATTATGCCCATGAAAAATTTTTTGTCTCTAAAGGGCGAAATGCTTATGTGTGATAAAACCTTAGTGAGGCCTTTGTGCTGTCACTCTTTGAATATTGGAATAGTTAAATGATTGTCTCATTCTTCCCACCAACCTTCAAATATGCAAGTGGTCTAAATTTTAAGTATAGATCCTTTGTCTTCAAAGGATTGAACAAAACTACTTTAAAGATTAATTTTTAAAAATCTATAAACATTCAATTGTCTTCAAATTGATTATATCACCAAACAGTTGTTCATAATTGACAGGACTCAAGCCACCCAGGAAAGCAGTCCCTAAGAATTCAAGGGCCTGGTGGTATTGTTTAATTTTCATCCTGGGATTCAGGACACAAAATTTCTAAAGATCCTCTTACTTCACTGGCAAGTCTTTTTCTCAGTCCTCCTAGCCAAGGATCATTTGGGGAATGGTCTGGTGGACTGGGTCCACACTGGAATTTTCTTCTTGCTTGACTGACCACGAGTCTGCTCAGGCCTCAGGCAGCTCCATCTCTCTGACCACTCCTTCTTTTCCCTTCCTTGAGTGTTCCCTGACCACTTAAATGTGGATGCTCTTATTTTGTTCTTAGCATTTAAGCACACTTACTCAAGGTAAGGAGATACAGAAATGAACCAGGCATAGGCCTTGCTCTCCATCCACTTTCCGTCTAGCAGAGAAAATAGGGCATTTAAAAATAGCAGTTACATGAAAGTGTTGAACTATTTACGAGAAACATTGACAAAGGTGCCACTTAGTTCAGAGCAGAGAAAGCTTGCTTCCTGTTGAAGGAATGAAGCATTGTTTGGACCCTGCCTTTGATCACAAGGAGTATTTATTCCTAGGAATGCATACAATGCAATTCAACAAACACAGAAGTGGTTGTCTCTTCCTTTCTCCCTCCCCAAAATAAGATATTCCTCTCTCGATCCCTAATCTGTTAATGGGCATTTATGGCTTGCCAGTCTCCTAGAGGTGGGCATGAGTCCAGTCAGCTAGTGAATCCTGTATTTTCCGATTTGCTGTGAACTTTGCTTTATCCTCTCCTTTGGATTTTGTTTTCAGACAAAATCCAAATCAATCTAGGCCTATCTAGGCCTCTAACAGAGTATTTAAATAGCCATTTACTTGTTTTTTCCATTCCTAATGCTTTCCCCAATTCCCCTGTCAGATTAGTCATTTTGCTACCCAGTTAATGTTCCTGTCAGTCCTTTACATGGGAGTTAGGGTGTGGCTGTTGTCCACAGTCCAAAACCTCCTGTTTCACCTACACCATCTTCTTCTCTGTCAGCCACCAGCCATAAGTGACCTCTAGTTTTTCTTATGAGTGTCCTCAAAAATTGTATGTGTCTTAGGGATGCATTAAAGTCTACTTAATATGATAATTCCTAGTAGCACATTGAGGGCAGACTATATTTTCTCTCTGTTTGAATCTTCTATGGTGTTCAAGGTAAAATCTTACATATAGTAGCAGTCTATAAATATATGCTTGAATTCATGATAACCCTTTAATAGATATACTCAGTACATGTTGCCTGAACCTCTTGTATTGCTGGTACATAGTTGAAAGGTTAGAGATTATATACAGCAGGAAATATATATTAAAGAATTATCTTGTGGATTGGTACAGCTACCAAGAGACAGGGAGAGAGAGAGAGAATAAATCCGCACAGTGAGAATAGCCCTTTAGAGGGAGTCACTGCATTTATTCTCTAGGTGCTGCTGTAGTCTGTAACATCACACACTCTTCTTATTTGTGAAGACAAAGAAACCTTAATAACATCTGAATTACAGGCTGCTTATATCTCGGAAACACCGGAAACTGTGTAAATAATCAGGTTTCATATATTTACATACTGCTAAAACATTTAGAGCTGCATTTGGACGGGTGCTTGGCCAGGATATAGGCTGCCGATGTCTGTCTTCTTCTACTGGACTCCTCCTTGCACTGTTTGAAGCCCCATCCCACGCTTCTTTCTCATCTACTTTAAAGGAGTTTTCTATTTGTATTTTATCCATATAAGCTATGCAAGAGTAATTTTGCATACCAATTTGAATAATTATGTAACCAAAAAAAAAAAAAGCAAAGTTCATCAACATATATTGAGGGTTAGGATTTTAGGAATTGGGTATTATTTCTTGATACATCATTAACTATTATGAAGTAATTCCTTCTACTGTTTTTTTTTTTTTATTTTAAATTATTATTTGTTTGAGAAGTAGAGTTACAGACAGAGAGTGAGAGCCAGAGAGAAAGGTCTTCTATCCTCTGATTCACTCCCTAAGTGCCTGCAATAGCAGGAGCTGGGGCAATCTGAAGCCAGGGCCCAACCACTTTGGCCCTCTTCCACTGCTTTTCTAGGCCACAGCAGAGAGCAGAATCAGAAGAGGAGCAGCTAGGACATGAACTGGTGCCCATAAGGGATGCCAGTGCCACAGGTGGAGGCTTAGCCTACTGTGCCATAGCACCAGCCCCTCTACTCTTTCTTTAACATGCTTACTCTACTTGTGTAAGTAATCCATCAAAAAATTCTAGATAAATTATTTTCTTTTTTTCAAAAACAGGCAAGAATTGTCACAGAAAAACAAATTTTAGAAGCCTATATATTTATTTGGCTGGAATCTTTCTCAAACTTTTCATTTTCTACCTACAAAGGTCTAGTTGCAGATATGTTAAGAAACTCATTCAGTGGGGCTGGCACTGTGTCATAGCAGGTAAAGCTGCTAAGAGAAAGGAAGTAAAATGTATGTCTTTCAAATCTTCCCTCACTAGTGGAGGCTTATTGAGCATAAAACATGTGCATGGTATTATGTGTATGAATGACAATGTTGCTAACAGGAACTCTCCTAACATGATATTGTACTTGAGAGCTTACATAATCAGCTTACAGAATTGCCCTGCTCTTTATTCTACTGTGGTGGCACCATGCATTTTTATGGCTAAACCTGGAAATCTATAAGATAATTCTTTAATATAGATTTCCTGCTGTATGTAATTCCTGATATTATTGCAAAGATGGAATAAGAGATCCATGTACCATCAAATTTCAGGAATCAAGAGAAGGGGACCTATCCTCTTCTCTAAAACTACATATAAATTTGGCTGTCAGTTTATTAGCAAGTTATAACTGGCCAGTAAGAATGAACCAGAATTGTTACATGCAAGTGTAGCATTGTTTTTCTAATTGAAAAATTATATCAACTACGAGAAGAAAGCAAGACTTTAATTTACTGTTCAAATTTTAGTACCAAAACAAAAGATAGAGATATTTATTTGATAATAGTTTCACCAATATTAGATAACATTCCCAAAAACAATGCCAAGGAGCTTTGAGTAAATCATTGTGATATTTAAAAAGTTATCAAACTGAGATCACAGCATGATGCACGTATAGCACACAGACAGACCATCAAGATGGAGGATACCACTGTACATGGATTTAAGACTCACTGGCAATAAGTGACAGAATCTCACTTGCAGTTTTAACATGGGGCATTCAAAATCATTTCCATGTGGTATTTTGTCACAAAATTTCATAGCCTAAGATATACAAATATAATGTTTAAGCAATCACTTTTTATGTTATTCACATTGTTGGTAGGAAAAATATCAGCATTTAAGCTAATTTGAGGAACTTACATACTTTGTATGTCAATCCTCACATAAATATGTAAAACTAAGAGTAATTTGCTATTTCCCAATAACAGACATCACAACTCATCAAGGCTGACACTCATCCCATAAATTAAATCCACAACAGCACTGTTTATGCATTTAGCTCTGTCTTCAAACAATGCCTCACTGAGGGTTATACACATTTCGAAACAAATAAGAACTTGTTTCAGTTTCTTTTTTGTTTCATTGTAACTTTGAAGTGTGTGCCTACTTTAAACAGCTTCTCATGACCATCACTATCCTGTAAACCACAGTAACGAGCTGGATGAACTCCCGGTTTTACTTCATCATTTGTTATGGGGTCTAGAACTAGAACCTTGGTACCACTGAGATAACATAAAAGTCAATCGTTTATCTGTTGGTTTTTTCAATCTGTATTTACTTAGAGCTCTCAAATAATTAAATATTACCTCTGTTACTCTCATGTCAATAACATTTCTGCTAAAGTAATGGGATGCATGTTTTTCAAATTAAAACTCATAAGGGATTACTCACCTCAGTATGCATGATATATTTTATTTATTTATTTATTTATTTGACAGGCAGAGTTACAGACACTGAGAGAGAGAGAGAAAGGTATTCCTTCTGTTGGTTCACTCCCCAAATGGCCGCCATGCCCGGTGCTGCGCCAATTGAAGCCAGGAGCCAGGTGCTTCTTCCTGGTCTCCTATGCGGGTGCAGGAGCCCAAGCACTTGGGCCATCCTCCACTGCCTTTCTGGGCCACAGCAAAGAGCTGGACTGGAAGAGGAGCAACCAGGACTAGAACCTGGCGCCCATGTGGGGTTCTGGCGCCGCAGGCGGAAGCTTAACCAAGTGAGCCACAGCACCAGACCCCAAGTATACATGATATTTTCAAAATTTTAAAATCGGTGTCTGTGATTTCCATCTTCTTTTAACAGTTTCTATATGACCCAAGATTTGAGATGGTCTGATAAGCAGAACAGCCTTCTCTGCCTATTAAGTTGATCCTTGTATTCTAGTTTTCATTAATAATAATTATTACATGAATTAATCTTCACTTTTGAAAAACTCCCTTTTTAAGTTTTTTTCTTTGTTTCCAATCTCTCTCATAAGGAGAGAGAGAGAGAGAAAGAGAGAGAGAGAGAGAGAGAGAGAGAGACTCCATCTGTTGTTTTATTCTCTCACTGCCTGCAACAGCCTGGGTGGGCCAGGCCAAAATCAGATACAAGGGTTGCAGGGATCCGAGTACTAAAACCGTCATTTGCTGCCTCCCAGAGTATACAATAGCAAGAAGCAAGACTGGAAGTGATGCTGGGACTAAATCCAGGCATTCCAATATGAAATATAAGCACCCCATCTACAACCCAATCACTGTGCCAAGCACCTTCCCTTCAAACTTCTCTTCTCATGACCACTGTCCCCTCATTTTAGTATTCTTAAATGCTTCTTGATGACTTCATTACTTCATGGACTGTAACAAGGTCTCCAGAATCACTTGTGAGGAAAAATGAAGAGCCCCAATTGTATAAAATGAAGAAATGAACTGAAAACTCCTTAACTTTAACTTTTGTTTGGGCCTTCCCAAATCCCATTAGATTTTTCATGGAGTGTGGTCACCCAAACTTTAATTCCATTCCCATCACTCATGAATCATAATTCTGGGCAAAAAGTTGAAAACCGTTTCTTTATGTCTCCAATATGCCAATATTTTTAAACAATATCAAAAATCTAATAAAATTCTTTTTGATAGTCTTTTCTGAACTTCGGTGAATTTCTACAGAGTAATTTAATTACAACAGTCATCCTTTGGTTGTAATCAATAATTTAGAAGCCATCATTCCCAAGTACTCTTTGTGGTACTTTCTGCTGAGTGTGCCTTGTATTCTGTAATCTATAATTCACCTCTATAGAGCTGTTGGTACACAAAATCTTATAATATTCTGTAGGTTTGCTTGTCACTTTATAGGGTGGAATGGCTTAATTATCATCCAAAAGATTTGATATTTAACTGAAAATTTCTCCATCTAGATCTTCAAAAACATTTTATGTGTATTTTCTATTTAGTAGTGTTTGATACTAAACCTTAAAAATGCCATTTATGGGGCTGGCAGTGTGGTATACTGGGTAAATCCATCACCCACAATGCCAGCATCCCATAGGGGCACTGGTTTGTATCCTGGCTACTCCACTTCCTATCCAGCTAATGGCCTTGAAAAGGCAGCAGAAAATGGCTTAACTGTTTGGGCCCCTGCCACTCATAAGGGGCATGAAGCTTCAAGCTCCTGGCTTCAGCCTGGCTCAGCACTGGCTCTTGTGGCCATCTGAGGAGTGAACATGCAGATGGAAGATCTCTCCTTGTCTCTCCTATCTCTCTCTATACCTGGGCTTTCAAATAAATGAATAAATAGATATATTTTTTAAATAAATAAAATCGCCATTTATACTATTCTGCTTTCCAGTTGATAGTATCTTATTCAAAAGAATATTTTAACCCTATTATTTATAATATAACCTTTGATGCAGAAAGAACTTAACTCCAAAAATAAAAGCCAGTAACAAAAAATATACTTCTTTTTTTCTAATTTTTTTATTTTTTTAAAATTTTTTTAATTAATTTTTTTTTTGACAGGCAGAGTGGACAGTGAGAGAGAGAGACAGAGAGAAAGGTCTTCCTTTGCCATTGGTTCACCCTCCAATGGCCACCACGGCCGGTGCGCTGCAGCCAGCGCACCACGCTGATCCGATGGCAGGAGCCAGGTGCTTCTCCTGGTCTCCCATGGAGTGCAGGGCCCAAGCACTTGGGCCATCCTCCACTGCACTCCCTGGCCACAGCAGAGAGCTGGCCTGGAAGAGGGGCAACTGGGACAGAATCGAGTGCCCTGACCGGGACTAGAACCTGGCGTGCCGGCGCCGCAAGGCGGAGGATTAGCCTAGTGAGCCGCGGCGCCAGCCAAAAATATACTTCTTTCTCCAAATTAGTTTGTTGTCCAACATTCATTAATCTTACCAGTAATTTTATATGTTGCTTATATGTTATTTTTCTTATGTATTATGGAAATAAGATTCATTAGTCTATTACAAATTTAAGGATTCCACTTTAAAAACTTTCAAAAAACTAAGAGTTATATTGGAAATCTACCAAATATCCAAGACTATAACTGTTTAAAATGATAGATAATACGTCCTACTCAAAAATGGCATGATTTCATTATTAAGTTTCTTCAAATTGCTATAATAAATTCTGTGCAGTCCTGATAATTTGTTCTTCTGAGTGAACATCAAGCGACGGAGGAATCAGGAAACAGGCTGTCAACTGGTAAGAAGTAGAAAGGGAGGGGTAGGGCTAGATGGAGGCACATGCTGATTTTCAATGCAGTCACACCTAAGGATGTGCACCTTCCAGTCTTAGCATCTGCCACCATCCACAACTCATATTCTTTTAATTCCAGCTCAGGACCCGGTATATAGTCTGTACTCAATAAATATTTGTTACATAGATAAATAGCTTGATTCCTAATTTAGAGCTTGATAACAATACTTTCTTATGTTTCCCTGCCTTGCCTGAGTTTCTGGAGCAGTCATGGCTGTGTAAGTTTTGAGTTTCCTGATCATGGAACAGGAAAATTGCTTTGCTAGACCTCAATCTGAAATGTAGTATCTTGGGAGAGGGAGAGGGTTCTCTCTCTCTCTCTCTCTCTCTGTGTGTGTGTGTGTACACAGTGAATATTATTAATTAAGGCTCCATAGTCATGAAATTCTTTGCTTTTTGTTACTTCTATTGAAGATTTAAATGTAAGAAATATCCTGTAATTGATGCCACTTAAATAATGAGAGTAGAGGCTAGGATGGTTAAGGAATACAATTTGATAATAAATAATGTGGCTGCTTATTAAAATGTACTACTTTGAATGTACTGATTTGGTCAACATTGAGCTTTTAGCTCTGAAAATTGTTATTCTTGTACCACTAAATGAGTATCAAGCAAGACTTGGGTATAAGTTGCTATGACAGGTATTGCAAGGACCTTTAGTCTTTGAAGAGTCCTGGCATTCAGTAACTTTAATTGTTGGTTTCAGATGTCTGTCTCAGTCAGTAATACAGCTGCATATGAGAGATGTCACTTGGAAATACACATTTTGGATCACTTTGAAGTCTGGATTACTTTGGACTGAACATGAAAATTTTATAGTTAGTGGCAAATTTCTTTTTTAAGATATAGTCAAGTAAAGAATAACTTAACCAATTACATTAAAAATTATCCATAATAAGAAACTTCAAAGGAAAATTTGTCTTGGTGGCAAAGTGTTAATCAAACAAACCAAGAAAACATTTTTCCCAACCCCATAATTTCACTCTCATTTGAATGCAGCTCATTTTAACTCTCCCTATTGCATTTCTGGGAATTTTCAGTTTTGAGATAGTAATTTTTTAAAAGACTTTAAATTTTGAAAGGGAGAGTTACAGATAGATAGAGAGAGATTCTCTCTCTGCCAGTTCACTCCCCATATGGCCACAATGGCTGGGGTTGGATCAGGCTGAAGCCTGGAGTCCATATTCTTTTCTAGGTCTCCCCCATAGGTAGCAGGGGCCTAAGTTCTTGGGCCATTTTCCACTGGTTTCCTAGGTATGTTTGTAAGGAGCTGGATAAGAAGTGGAGCAGCAGAGCTGAGACATGAACTGGTGCCCATATGAGATGCCAGCACTGGAAGTGGCAGCTTAACTCACTGCACCACAATGCTGGCCCCTGAGACAGTAATTTTTAAGTCATAAGAATAGTAGGATGCATAGGATGAAGGAAAATGGTATCTTGGTTAGGGATAGTTGGAACACATGCTCTGGTAATTCCAACTGTGTCTGACTGGGACTTCTGTGTTCATTCAAAGAAGTGGGCCTCCCTATGGATACAAGAGAGGTCCTCTGAGTCATCCGATTTACACAGATAGAGGGTTGGGACTGAGGCACTTACATTCTAAAAGGTACAAGAGGACAACAAACCGTGTTTCTCAACAGTTAGAATGATTAAGTCTTGCTTCCTATCAGAAGATTTCAATAAATCCATTTAGTTGAACGGTGGTTTATAGAAGAATTTTAACATTCTTGAATCAAAATGAAAAGCAACATAATGTTAAGATGCGTAGATTCCAAGTTGTTGGGCTGATCAGAGACAGCTGAATGCTAAATTAAGTTATTGCACACTGGCATCAAGCAAAATTTATTTTGCTACTTTAAGCAAAATAAAAGAAAACAAAAGAAGTTGCTTGCACTATATTGATTGACTTCAATGTTTTACCTAAAGCTATTTCTATTACAAGCCCCAAATTTCCAAGCCCTTGTTTTCTTTAAAGATTTATTTAGTTTTTTGTTTGAATTGTAGAGTTATGGAGACCAGGGGAAGGGGAGAGAGAGAGAGATCCTCTGTCTGCTGGTTCACTCCCCAGATGGCCACAACAGCCATGTCTACGGCAGGCGCCAGATTTCCATCCTGGTCTCCCACACGGGTTACAGGGGTTCAAACACTTGAATTATCTGCCACTGCCTTCACAGGTGCATTATCAAGAAGGTGAATCAGAAAAAGAGCAGCAAGGGTGCTCTAATATGGTACATTAGTATAAAAGCAGTAGTTTAACCCACTGTACCACGATGCTGGCTCTCCAAACCCTTGTCTAACCCTTGCATCAGTATGAATAATGTTGTATTAGTACCACATTAATCACTTCATTCTTAACTCTCCCAATATTCTCGCTCTTGGTGTTCTCTATAATTCCATAATATCATCTTGTATTCTTTACTTGAATCATAGAGAAACCTTTGCTCTGGATCTCTTGCTTGTTGTAGTATTACATGAAGAACAGAGTGATTTGAGGTGCGGGTGATGGCTTACAGGAATAACTGCCCGCATGGTACGTGTAGGTTGATCTCATTGTCCAGTTGTAAGCCAGAGGCAAAACAAATGAACTTGTAATTCTTTTTAGAATTAGTGATACAAAGGTGAAAATATATAAATGGACAATCCTCACAGGGTGGAGGCTATTATAAACATTGTTCAGACGCAGAATAGAAGAGAGAGCTGTAATTAAGGTGTCTGTCTTTCAGTGGGCAAAGCAGTTCTTTCTCATGATTGGTGAGGACACTTTATAGCTCCCCCATCAACTCTGTTTTATGCCCATAGTGTTTTTCCTGTGCTACATGGACCAGACCTTGTAATGAAGGAAGCACTACATGAGGAATCCAGAGCCCTGGACATAAGGTCCACTTCGGTCACCCTTTGTTGCCAGTTTTTCCTCTCTGTGCTCCATTTCCTAATATGAAGAAGAAGGGTATCTACCTCAGTGATTTATCTCCATGACCTGCAACAGCATAAGTATTCACTCTGCCCTTCCCCTTTATAGTTTCTCATTTGCTAGCCAATGAATAAGCATTTAATCGTTTCCTAATATGTACCTGGGTTGGATGAGTTTCTTAGTGACTAAGAACTCTGTTTCCCAACTGAGGCCAGATCTATAAATGGTAAGTGAATTACACCAATAGCAGAAGGACTGCTCAGATTTCTTCAGGTTTTCTCTGACGAGTAACTGAGGATCAGAGAGCAACTGTGTGCATGCATTTGGCTGCTAATTTAGCATCAGTGGACCTGTGCTAATCCAGGATAATTACTTTTCAGGTCCAGATTATCATGAGTGTGTGAATATGGCTGTTATTCAGATGGTATCTTGTGACAACTTTCAAGTGATGGGGGAAGGGTAAGGAGTGATTCAGATTAGTGGACAAAATTACATGTTGTGAAAAAGTATTGGGGTAGTCTAATGAAACTCACACAAATAAACATTGTGTCTAGGTGGAGATGTATTTGTTACAAGTGAATATGTATAATCAAGACTAGGAACACCATAGGGCTGCATAATTATTAATCAGTTGATAGGTTTCATCTATCAAGCAAACTTACTTTTCTCAAAATGTCTCTCCTACAGTTCTTTAAAGAATTCCCCAGTCAGTGCTGTGGCTTAGCAGGTAAAGCTGTCCCCTGCAGTACCGACATCCTGTATAGGCCTGGGTTGCAGTCCCTGCAGCTCCAATTCTGATCCAGCTCTCTGCTCTGGCCTGGGAAAGCAGTAGAAGATGGTCCAAGTCTTTGGGCCCCTGCATCCATGTGGGAGACAGGGAAGAAGCTACAAGCTCCTGGCTTTGGATTGGCCCAGTCCTGGCCTTTGAGGACATTTGGGTAGTGAACCAGCAAATGGAAAACCTCTCTCTTTGTGCCTCTGCCTCAGCCTCTGTAACTCTGCCTTTCAAATAAATAAATAAATCTTTAAAGAAAAGAATTCCCCAACACCTCACCATTAAACACTGATTCTTTTGAGTTAAATCAAAACTCATTTGTTCACATGGACATATTTTGGACAAGTAGTGCCATTGTCCTTTACAACTAACTTAGTGGGACTTTTTCCAACATGACATCTAAGTGGACCACACTTTGAGGAAGTATCACAAACATGCACAGAGTTTGAAGGGTCTGGTAGGGATAGGTCTGAGAGCAGCATTACAGTGAAGATAAATTGGAATCAGGAAGAAGCAACAAAGAGCCTAGGACCCCAGAAGAAAAAAGTGAACAAAAAGACATGAAGATACAAAATACGTTGAGTCATCCTCCCATCCTCCTGCCTCCATCTATTGTATTTCTTTTTTTAAACATTTATTTATTTATTTGAAAGTCATTCAGGGAGAGACAGTGAGATGGAGAGAGACAAAAAGAGAAAGAGAGAGATAGGGAGAGAGACAGATAGAGAATTTTCCATCTGCTGTTTCACTCCCCAGATGGCTGCAATGGCTAGGGAGGAGCCAGGTAGAAGCTAGGAGCCAGGAAGTTTAACCAGGTCTCCCACATGGGTGGCAGGGGCCCTAATACTAGGATCATCCTCCGTGGCTTTTACCAGGCCATTAGCAGGGAGCTGGATGGGAAGTGGAGCAGCTGGGACACGAACCAGTGCTCATATTGGAAGTAGCATCACAGGCAGCTGCTTTACCTGTTATGCCACAATGCTCGCCCCTGTCCATTTTATTTGGAGTCTTGATGGATTATATTCATATCTTGGGTATTTGTGATAGAATGTTGCATCTGATTATTCTATATGAGTACTTAACACATTTTATTTACATTAAATCACTTGAGGCACAGTTTTCCCAACAAGTTAACGTGCTGCTTGGGATGACTGCATCTTCTATTGGAGTGCCAGTTCAAGTCCCAGCTGCTCTGCTTCTGATCCAACTTCTGCTAGTGCATCCCAAGAGGTAGCAGATGATTGTCTGAGTGCTTGGAGCCCTGCCACTCATGTGAGAGAACTGGATAGAATCCCAGATTACTTGCTTTGTTCTGTTCCCATTCTGCCTATTGCAGGCATTTGGGCAATGACCAGAGGATGGAAGATTTCTCTGTCTTTCTGTCTGTCACTGTCTCTCTCTCTCTGTCTGTTGTGCTTACTTTCAAGTAAATGAAAATAAATAAACTTTAAAATTAGAATAACCAAAAATCAATATATTGATTTATATAAGTCTAATGAATAGATTAACGTCACTTTTTCTAATTCTGATTCTAGAAAGATCAATGGTTAAAGGACAAGTAGGTAAAGAAGGATCACTACAAAATAATAGCTAAGTTCCACAGATAAATATTGTGTTGAATAGTAAATTATGCAGTAACATAGTACAACTTAATTGTATGCTTTATTCCATGTTTTACCTAGATCATCTCCTTAATTCTAACAACAGCTCTAAAAGTTAATACTATTTTTGGTGCATTTTACAGATGAGGAAATGAAAGCTTAGAGAAGTCAGGTCTCCTGGTGAATTCACTCCGCTAAGTAAGAAGTACAGCAGAGACTCAAATCCAGGTCCCTGAGATTTTGGGGATGGATTGTTAAAAACCTCCTGGGAGATGACTCACTATGGTTGGGTGTTGGTTGGCTCACACCATTGGGAAAAGAAAACAAAGACAAAAACCAAAACCAAAGGTAATTATTTGCTATGGAATTTGTGAAACCATGTGAAAATACATAGACTTATGAACTTAGAGTCTGGGTTAAATTCAATCAGGCATGAACCAAAAATATCACTAATCAGAATTCCTGCAGCTGCTTTCCAAGTAGATGAACTGGCTAACCATTCTACAAATTGAATTAAGAAGTAGTTACCAGGCCAGCGTCGCGGCTCACTAGGCTAATCCTCCACCTTGCGGCGCCGGCACACCGGGTTCTAGTCCCGGTCAGGGCACCGGATTCTGTCCCGGTTGCCCCTCTTCCAGGCTAGCTCTCTGCTGTGGCCAGGGAGTGCAGTGGAGGATGGCCCAAAGTACTTGGGCCCTGCACCCCATGGGAGACCAGGAGAAGTACCTGGCTCCTGGCTCCTGCCATCGGATCAGCGCAATGCGCCGGCCGCAGCATGCCGGCCGTGGTGGCCATTGGAGGGTGAACCAATGGCAAAGGAAGACCTTTCTCTCTGTCTCTCTCTCTCTCTCACTGTCCACTCTGCCTGTCAAAAAAAAAAAAAAAAAAAAAAAAGAAGTAGTTACCAACCTAGGAACTTAGAATAGGCCTATGACTAAGTAAAAAGTTTCGGAAAAAACAGAAAACACAATGAACAGCATTAAGGACATGGCATTGTTGCTACTCTGTGTTGCTGCTTGCCTTCTTTTGGGAGGAACACCAATGGGACCCTTCCTCAAGCAGGTTCAAAGGCTACGAGCGCACTCGTTCCTCTGTGTTCCTTTTGATGAGGCTGTGCTTTCTGTTTCTGTGACCACTCATGAAGTATGCATTACCATTACCACAGTGGCATCTGTGGCAAGAGACATGACAGCCAAAGCTGGGATGTTTATTCAGTTCTACCCTCACTCGCTCTGGTTCTCTACAGTTTTTTTTTTTCTTGCTAGCGCTTTGATATTTGGTGTCAATGCAGCAAATCTTGATGTCATATCAGATTTTTCTCAGTCTTAAGATAAAAAATAACAACAGCTCTAAAAGTCAATACTATTTTTGGTCTAAAAGTTAATACTATTTTGATAAATTTAAGATAAAAATAATAAATGAATAACTTGTATAGTAAAAATTAGTTCAAAAGTAGGGTATTCATTCAAAGAGTGTACATCACTAAAGACAGAAGTTGTGTTTCTGGGGCTGGCACTGTGGCACAGCGGGTTAACGCCCTGGCCTGAAGCACCAGCATCCCATATGGGCGCTGGTTTGAGACTCCGCTGCTCCGCTTCTGATCCAGCGCTCTGGTATGGCCTGGGAAAGCAGTAGAAGAAGGCCCAAGGCCTTGGGCCCCTGCAGCCACGTGGGAGACCTGGAAGAATCTCCTGGCTCCTGGCTTTGGATCAGTGCAGCTCCAGCTGTTGCAGCCATTAGATGGAAGACTCTCTTTCTCTCTCTCTCTGTCTCTCCTCTCTCTGTGTAACTCTGACTTTCAAATAAATAAATAAGTCTTTAAAAAAATAAGTTGTGTTTCTGTGTTACCTATGAGAACACTCTAGGGCTGGAAAAAGAATCGAGGAAGAGAAACAACGCTATGTCCGCATAACTTTTCCAGGCTTCCTTTACCTTGCCTACCACCATGCTCCCACGATTAGAGTCCATGAATCAGAGAGGCAAAAGACATGGAAAAATGGACAGAAATCTTCGAAAGGCACTTTTAAAAAATGTGTTAAAAAAAAGAATAAAAAAAACAAACCAAACCAATAAACATATGAAAAGATATTCAATTCCATTGTCATCAATCTAAAAACATTCAAAAAATAAAAATAATGAAGAAGCACTAGATGTATAATTGAAAAGAGGAGACCAACAATGTCAAGTTTGGGGAGGATTCAGTTAAACCAGTTTTCTAATTAAATGGTTTGGAAAATTTTTGTGAGTCTGAAACTATTAAAGCCAAAATATGTGTACCATATAACTTTGCAATTGCTTTAGAAAATCAAAGTTATGCTCATTAAAAAAAAAAAAACAAAATAAGTAAACAAAACAAAACAATAAAAGAATATCCAAGGCACTGTTCATAATACCCTTAAACTGCAAACTTCCCAAATGCTAATTGACACTAGAATGAATCAGTAAATCGTGTCATATCTGCACAATGGAGTATTAGATAGGCAAAAATGAGAATACCTCACAGACACATGTGATGGTATAGAGGAATTTCACAAGCATAATTCTATGTGAAAGAAGCCAAATACAAGAGGACATAATGCATTATTCAATTACAGAAAGTATGGAAATAAACAATTACACTATTGAATGCTATATCTTGAGTGTACAGCGCCATGCCTGAAGGGCTTTAGAACTGTAGGTAATGTTCTTTTTTTTTTTTTTTTAACTTGGGTGCTGGTTACCTGTGTGTGTCCACCTTCACTGGGTTGTACATTTGTGAACAATGCATTTTTTCTGAATGTATGTCATTCTCCAGTAGAATCATTGTTAAAATAAGATAAGTAAAGCCTTCTTCCAAAAAATCTTAAACAGAGTTTTTACCTACTGGGGTTGACTTTGTCACATTGGTTAGCAAATCCCCTTGAAAAGCAGATAGTGGGGTCTTGAGAGGGTGGGCCTTGGGAAAAGAAAGTTTGGAATGCATGGGAAGATGTTGGGCAATCTGAAGAAATTTTGCAAACAGGGCAACCTCACATTTGGTCCAGATGGAGTGCTGTAAGTATTGAGGGTTCAAGTGCATTGAGGAGGCAGCTTGGGGATCCCAGGAAGGGGCAGATACAAGCAGGCAATGGAAGCAAGAAAGAGCTGCTGTGATATAAAATGGAAAAAAATGAGGGTAAGATCTAAAAAATAGCTTCTCTTTTTTCACAATTTATTCAAGACTAGAACTGTTTGAAAATAAATTTGGTATTATTCCCATTTTCACAGAGTTTAATGAAACTCTCCATAGTAATAGAATAGGACATCACTCTTCCTGATAGACTTGGGGTCTCATCCAGTGCTTCCTTCTTAATTCTTCATTAACAAATTAGGAGAATGACTGATAAAGGCAGGGAAACAAGTGAGGACTTAATCCATGTAGAACATTCCTTCTACAGAAACTCTGGACAGCAAAGTGCTACCAACTATGTAACTGTGTTCAACAGAAACACAATGAAACTCAATATAGTTGCAATTCTATCGCAAGGGCTTTATTTTTTTTAATTTTTTATTGTATTTATTTTTTGACAGGCAGAGTGGACAGTGAGAGAGAGAGACAGAGAGAAAAGTCTTCCTTTGCTGTTGGTTTACCCCGCAATGGCCGCTGTGGCCGGCGCACCGCACTGATCCGAAACCAGGAGCCAGGTGCTTCTCCTGGTCTCCCATGCGGGTGCAGGGCCCAAGCACTTGGGCCATCCTCCACTGCACTCCCGGGCCATAGCAGAGAGCTGGACTGGAAGAGGGGCAACCGGGACAGAATCAGGTGCCCTGACCGGGACTAGAACCCGGTGTGCCGGCGCCACAAGGTAGAGGATTAGCCTATTGAGCCACGGCGCCGGCCAAGGGCTTTAATTAATTAACATTATTCAAAAGATAGTTTTATTTAAAGAAAAAATTCTAGACCAGGAGAAGCACCTGGCTCCTGGCTTCGGATCAGCGCGGTGCGCTGGCCGCAGCACGCCGGCCGCAGCGGCCATTGGAGGGTGAACCAACGGTAAAGGAAGACCTTTCTCTCTGTCTCTCTCTCTCTCACTGTCCAGTCTGCCTGTCCAAAACACACACACCCAAAAAAAAAAAAAAAAAAGAAAAAAATTCTCTACACATATTCATTCATTTATTTCATAAATACTTGATGTATCCCTGTCATATGCCACTATTAAGTACTTCTCTTCAAATCTATGCAACCATGAACTATTAGAAATAGTATTAAGCATAAATGCCTCAAAACATTTGAAATTACAATTGATGTTGGGGCTGGTATGGTGGCATAGTGGTTAATGCTGCCGCCTGCTATGCCAGCATCCAATATGGGCTCTGGTTTGTGTTCTGGCTACTCCACTTCTGATCTAGCTCTCTGCTATGGCTTGGGAAAGCAGTAGAGGATGGCTCAAGTCCTTGGGCCCTTGCACCTAGAGACCTGGAAGAAGCTCCTGGCTCCTGGCTTTGGATCAGCACAGCTCTAGCCATTGTGGCCAACTGGGGAGTGAACCAGTGGATGGAAGGCATCTCTCTCCCTCTGTTTCTCTGTCTCTCTCTCTCTCTCTCTCTCTTTATGTTGTAACTCATACTTTCAAGTAAATAAATAAATCCTAAAAAAAAAAAAAAAAAGAAATTCCAACTGACTCATACATTATAAACTATTATATAAAAGAAATGTCATACACCCTAAATACAGTGTCTTCTTTGGGAATCCTTTTGATGAGTTAAAAATATATATAGCAGAGAACCAAGAAATAAGTTATATAGAATAATACTGGACTTTAAATTCCACTGAATATGTTTCTTTTTTTTTTAAAGATTTTGTTATTTATTTTATTTGAGAACTAGAGTTACAGTGAGAGGGAGAGACAGAGAGAAAGGTCTTCCTTCTGTTGGTTCACTCCCCAAAAGGCCACGACGGCCAAGCTGCGCCGATCTGAAGCCAGGAGCCAGGTGCTTCCTCCTGGTCTCCCATGTAGGTGCAGGGGCCCAAGGACTTGGGCCATCCTCCACTGCTTTCCCAGGCCGTAGCAGAGAGCTGGACTGGAAGAGGGGCAGCCAGGACAAGAACCAGCACCCATATGGGATGCCAGAGCCTCAGGCGGAGGATTAACCTACTGCACCACAGCACTGGCCCCTGAATGTGTTTCTAATATAGGTACAAGGTACTTAATTCTCCCTATACTTTTCACAGTGTTACTATGCAAATATTGATACCTTGTAATGGCACTCTTAATGGTGCCTATTTTGTCTGTTTTTACAGGCAGAATATGTGGTAGAGGATTCACTGTTTTCATCTCATTTTTCTGGAACCTGTTGCTCTCTTGGACTGTGACATAGACCACAGTTCCCACAGCAGTTTTCAGCATCAGTGGATTCCTTTCTTTCTTTCAGACCAGGATAGCAGAGATGGCCTCGAACCAAAATCTGCAAAGTCAAGTTAACTAGAGCTATTCAACTTCTTTTCTCCCTGAGTGATTGGTTCCTCTTGGCATCAAAGACTTTACTTTTGTCTTTCAACGAAAATGTTGCCTAATCTCCGTAGGATTTTAATACTGTGATTTCTTTGTTTCTCCTTCTTACAGTCAAATTTTCCACTTTTTGCAGACAACTGGCTTCTCATAGTTTGAGACAGAAATATATATGCTTCAGTCAACAGACTGTTTTGAATTTAAGAAAAGAAGCTCCATTAATTGATGTTTACTTGAGGACCTCCTAATTATTAGGAAAGGTTGGCCCACTTTTCCTGAGTGGACCTTGCCGTGAGTCCTAGAAGCAATCTTCCTAGATCTCTTGTTTCCTGAACTCCATAGGAAACTCGGTATGGGTGTGAGCAATTGCAATCAACAGAACTCTGGGAAAGAATTCAAAGTGAATTAGAAATTATGCTTTTAAATTATGTGCTTTTTTTAGTTCTATTTTTCATTGTTCAGCAAGCACTCTCCTTTTGAAGATACTCATAATACTCCTCCCCATGTAACCCCACCCTGTGCATTATAAATCACTGAGGGCTTATATCTAATCCATAAATACTGAGTTGATCAAGCGCTGTAATTCTAACTAATAACAATTTGTTTTATGTGTTGTGACATTAATGCTTAAGGGGAATAACACTATCTAAATCTAGGCTGATGAAGACAACTTAGTTTATGTCTGTAGCCAGCATCTTGAGAGTTACTTAACTTTCATGTTTTCGTCATCAATAGCTTTAAAATAATTTGTTCATCATTAGGGCAGTGTTTTAAATGTTTGGAACATTATAAAAAGTTATGAGAAGCAGATAGGTAACCTAGCAGTTAAGACATTTCTGCCCTGTCCAGGAGGACCCAGGTTTGATACCCAGCAAGAATTACTGATTCCAGTTTTCGGCCAGGATAGTCCCTGGGAGGCAGTAGATGCTGAATAAAGTACTTGAGTCCCTTCTACCTACATGGGAGACCTGGACTGTATTCCTGGCTCCTGCTTCAGCCCCAGCCTATCTCCACCCCAACCATTGTAGGCATTTGAGGAGTGACCCAGTGAGTGGATGATCTCTCTCTCTGTTTCTCTGTTAGATAAAAATATTTTAAAAGTTATTAAAATCAACAATAACTTAGATGACTCTCCCTCTTCTGAAAACTAATAAGAAAGTTGTTTGCTTTTTTAAAATAATTACAGAATTTTTAAGGACCTTAAAGTTCTACTTTATAGATGATAAAAATGCCTTTTGAGGAAATCCATCACTTTTTTTTCTTACTTTTTGACAGGCAGAGTTAGGCAGTGAGAGAGTCAGAGAGAAAGATCTTCCTTTTTTTTCTTTTTCTTTTTTTTAGCTTTTATATCATAAATATAAATTTCCAAAGTACAGTTTATGGATTACAATGGCTTTTCCCCCCATAACTTCCCTCCCACCTGCATCCCTCCCATCTCCCGCTCCCTCTCCCATTCCATCAAGATTCATTTTCAATTATCTTTATATACAGAAGATCAATTTAGCATATATTAAGTAAAGATTTCAACAGTTTGCACCCACACAGAAACACAAAGTGTAAACTGCTGTTTGAGTACTAGTTATAACGTTAATTCACATTGTACAACACATTAAGGACAAAGATCCTACATGAGGAGTAAGTGCACAGTGACTCCTGTTGTTGACTTAGCAAATTGATACTCTTGTTTATGGCGTCAGTAATCACCCTAGGCTCTTGTCATGAGTTGCCAAGGCTATGGAAGCCTTTTGAGTTCGCTGACTACAATCTTATTTAGACAAGGTCATAGTCAAAGTGGAAGTTCTCTCCTCCCTTCAGAGAAAGGTACCTCCTTCTTTGATGGCCCGTTCTTTCCACTGGGATCTCACTCGCAGAGATCTTTCATTTAGGTGTGTTTTTTTTTCTTTGCCAGAGTATCTTGGCTTTCCATGCCTAAAATACTCTCATGGGCTCTTCAGCCAGATCCGAATGCCTTAATACTTTATCCCTTTTAGTATTTTTTTTTGTCCTACTTAATACTCTGTAATTAACACACAATTATTCTTAGGTGTTTAAATTTAACTGAAAAGTGAGCTCTGTTAAATATAAGAGTGGGAATAAGAGCGAGGAGATGTACAGTTTGGGACATGCTCAGTCTGACTTGCCCCAAACGGTAGAGTTAGGAACCTGACAGGGGATCCCAATTCAATCCCATCAAGGTGGCATGTACCAATGCCATCTCACTAGTCCAAGTGATCAGTTTCAGTTCACAATTGATCATAATGATAGGTCTAGGAGTCAAAGGGATCACACAAACAAGACTAGTGTCTGCTAATATTGACTGATAGAATTAAGAAGGAAATGGCTGGCGCCGCGGCTCACTAGGCTAATCCTCCGCCTGCGGCGCCAGCACCCCAGGTGCTAGTCCTGGTTGGGGCACCGGTTCTATCCCAGTTGCTCCTCTTACAGTCTAGCTCTCTGCTGTGGCCTGGGAAGGCAGTGGAGGATGGCCCAAGTGCTTGGGCCCTGCACCCGCATGGGCATGGGAGACCAGGAGGAAGCGCGCGGCTCCTGGCTTCAGATCGGCGCAGTGTATCAACCGTGGCAGCCATTTGGGGGTGAACCAATGGAAGGAAGACCTTTCTCTCTGTTCCTCTCTCTCTCTAACTCTGTCTGTCAATAAATAAATAAATAAATAAATAAGAATTAAGAAGGAGAGAACGATCCAATATGGGAAGCGGGATACACAGCAGACTCATAGAATGGCAGAAAGGTCTTCCTTCTGTTGGTTCACTCTCCTAATGGCCACTATGGCCGGTGTCTGCGGCCGGCGTGCTGCGTAGATCCAAAGCCAGGAGCCCAGTGCTTCCTCCTGGTCTCCCTTGTGGGTGCAGGGACCCAAGCACTTGGGCCATCCTCCACTGCCCTCCCAGGCCAGAGCAGAGAGCTGGACTGGAAGAAGAGCAACCGAGGCTAGTACCTGGCGCCCCAACCAGGACTAGCACCTGGGGTGCCGGCGCCACAGGCGGAGAATTAGCCAAGTGAGCCACAGCGCCGGCCGAAATCCATCACTTTCAGAGTCACTGGGAGCTCAATCATGTACTTAATAATCATTGTTCCTTGAAAGAGCTATTCCTCACATATTCTAAATAGAAATTCCAGATTTCTAAAATGGTACAAACTGAGGGTAAAAATTCTAAACATGAACATGGTTAGAATGGATCAGAAATAGTTATAATAAATTATAAATCATTATTATTATTACTTAGGAGCAAAACAAAAATAACTAAGGAATATATTAAAGAACTTATCCATAAGTTCAAACAGAATAGGCTGCAACATTAAAGATATCTTCACTCAAGAAATATTCTTAATAAGCAAGGCTCTGAATGTAGTGCACCAAGGAGAAAAATCCCAGCCTCACACGGAGCTTTGGCTATTTCATCTAAAATATGGAGTCAATGATACCTGCCTTTCAAATTTTTTTTTTAATTTTTTATTTTTGACAGGCAGAGTGGACAGTGAGAGAGAGAGACAGAGAGGGAAAGGTCTTCCTTTGCCGTTGGTTCACCCTCCAATGGCCGCCGCTGCAGCCGGCGCACCGCGCTGATCCGATGGCAGGAGCCAGGATCCAGGTGCTTTTCCTGGTCTCCCATGGGGTGCAGGGCCCAAGCACCTGGGCCATCCTCCACTGCACTCCCTGGCCATAGCAGAGAGCTGGCCTGGAAGAGGGGCAACCGGGACAGAATCAGGTGCCCCGACCAGGACTAGAACCCGGTGTGCCGGCGCCGCAAGGTGGAGGATTAGCCTATTGAGCCACGGCGCCGGCTTGCCTTTCAAATTAAATAAAATAATAGGAATTAAGGAAGCTGATGCTTATAAGTGATTTACAGAGTGCCTGGCAGATAGTTGACACTAAGAAAATTTTAGCTAATTTCATATTGTTGCTATTATCATTTTACTTACAGAGAATTCTTGTTATTCACAATGGTTATTTTCTAAAAGTCTCTCTGGACTTGAAGTAGCAAATACTGGATCATTGCTCCTAGCAGAAATATGGAGAACAGGGTTAGGCTCCTGCAAATTTCTGGACACAATATTTTCATCAAATGAACAATACATAACCTTGTTTTATGTATGCTTCTGTTTAGTAATGCATTATTTAATATATAGTTGAATCAGCATTATAACTTACACCTAAATTAAGCTTATCTAACACAGATGTTTTCTGTGTAAGGCACACTACAACCTGCTTGCTCTTAGGAACATTAGTCAGCATTTAAATACCATGCTTGGGACCATGCTAAAATCACCAAAAAAAAAAAAAAGTACCACAGAAATGCAAGAAGATCACAAAAAGGATGCTTTTTCGCTATAGAAGAACTGAAGTCAAAGGGCAGAATATCACCTTCAACCTCAGATGGGAATGTGCACTTCTGCTAACATAATTTTTTAAAAAGGTTTATTTATTTATTCAAAAAACAGATTTACAAAGAGAGGGAGAGAGATGGATCTTCCATTCTCTGGTTCACTCCCCATATGGCCACAACAGCAAGAGCTGGGCTGATCCTCAACCAGGAGCCAGGAGCTCCCACCAGGTCTCCCATGTGATTGCAGGAGCCCAAGCACCTGGACCATCTTCCACTGCTTTCTCAGCTGCATTAGCAGGGAGCTGGATCAGAAGTGGAGCAGCCAGTACTTGAACTGGTGCCCATATGGGATGCTGCATCACAGGTGGCTGCTTCTTGCTATGCCACAGTGCTGACCCCAACTGACAAAATTTTCACTGCACTGAGAACTGCGTATGTTGGTAAATGACAAAAACACCATAAATATTGAATCTGGAGTTTCAAATATATTCCAATCAAGGAATTGGCAAATATAAAATATGCAAAAAATTATGCTCAATCATACTGTACTTTTGAAAATCTAAAACAAATTCATTTTATAGGTAATAGAGTTTAAGAGGAGAACAGCAGGGAGAGAAACCAGGAAAGAAAGGAACTCCTAAGAAGTCTCAAAAAAAAAAAACTATTAGAGCTAACCAACTTCAGCAAGGTTACAAGATCAATATGCAAAGCCAAGTATATTAATACCGTAGTATGGAACACACTGAAAATACAATTAAGGAAGCAATTCTATTTATAATACCATACAAATAAGAATGCACAAAGTTTATAAACTAAAAAGTATAACACTGTTGAAACAAATTAAAGATCTAAATAAACAGGAAGCCATGCATGGATTGAAAAGCTTAATAATATTAAGTTGCAATACTTGGGACCTGTGTTGTGGCATAGCAGTAAAGACGCCACCTGACACCAGCATCCCATAAGGAAAATGATTTGCATCCTGGCTGCTCCACTTGTGATCCAGCTCCCTGTTAATCGTCTGGGAAAAGCAGTTGAAGATGGTCCAAGTGCTTGGCCTCTGCCACCCATGTGGGAGACCCAGATGAAATTTCTAGTTCCTGGTTTCAGCCTGGCCCAGCCCCAGCCATTGTGGCCTCTGGGGAGTGAACCACCAGGTTGAAGATCTCTCTCTCTCTCTCTCTCTCTCTCTCTACTCTGTCTCTTTTTTTCCTTCTTTGTAACTATGACTTTCAAATAAATAAATATATAAATCTAAAAAAAAGACAGCAAGACTCCCAAAATTGATCTACAGATTCAGAATAATCCCTTGAAAATGTAACATTATTTTTGCAGATGTCATCGAGCTAACGCCACAGTACATATGGAAATGAAACTGATCCAAATTAGCCAAAACAGTCTTGGGAAAGAATAGGGTTGGACTTCCACTTCCTGATACAAAGACTTGCTTTGAAGCTACACTTATCAAGACAGTGACATACTGGATCCAGGATGCATCCAAAATCGAACAGGATAATAGGAGTCTAGAAATAAACCTTTACATTTATAGTTAGATGATTTTGTAAAAGATTTATTTATTTTATTTGAAAGGCAAAGCTATGAGGAGAGAGAGGGAGAGAGAGAGATGTATCTTCCATTTACTGGTTCACTCCCCAAATGGCCTCAAAGGCGAGGGCTGGGCCAGGCAGAAGCTTCTCCTGGGTCTCCCATGTGGATGTAGGAACCCAAGGACTTGGTTCTTTCTCTGTTGCTTTCCCAGGCACATTAGCAGGGAGCTGGATTGGAAGTTGAACAGCCAGGACTTAAACTGGCTGCAAGCGTGTCTTAATGCTCTGTGCCACAGCTCCGGCTCCAGTTAGTTGATTTCTAACAAAGGTACCAAGATGTTTCAGCAGGGAAAAGAATATTTTCAACAAAAGATATTGGGAAAGATATATGACTCATGCAGAGAATGAAATTGTACTCTTAATAACCTACACCATCCACAAAAATTAACACAAATGGATGGAAGGTATGAATACAAGAGCTAAAGCTATAAAATTCTTAGAAAGAACGGTAAATTTTTAAGATAATGCATGTACCATGGCTTCTTATATATGACATCAAAAGCATGAATAACAACAACAACAAAAGATAAACTAGACATAGTCCAAATCAAAAACTTGTGTTCTTCAAAAGACATCACCAAAAAAGTACACAATGAATATAATATATAAACATATCACAATTCAATAATGCAAAGGAAAATAAATCAAAAATGTGCAAGCATCTGAATAAACAATTCTAAAAAATAAAAAATATACAAGCAGAAACACAGAAAAAGATGCCATCAGGAAAATGCTATAACAGACTATTTGGGCTGGTGCTGTGGCTCATTAGGCTAATCCTCCGCCTTGCGGCGCCGGCACATCAGGTTCTAGTCCCGGTCGGGGCGCCGGATTCTGTCCCGGTTGCCCCTCTTCCAGGCCAGCTCTCTGCTGTGGCCAGGGAGTTTAGTGGAGGATGGCCAAGTGCTTGGGCCCTGTACCCCATGGGAGACCAGGAGAAGCACCTGGCTGCTGCCATTGGATCAGCGCGGTGTGCTGGCTACAGCGCGCCAGCCGCGGCAGCCATTGGAGGGTGAACCAACGGCAAAGGAAGATCTTTCTCTCTGTCTCTCTCTCACTGTCCACTCTCCCTGTCCCCCCACCACCACCAAAAAAACAAACAAACAAACAAAAAAAAACCAGACTATTTGTACCTAACTAACCCTTAGTATTACTATAACCAAAAAGACAGTGAATAACTAGTGTTAATGAGAATATGGAAAAATTGGAACCCTCATACTCCGCAGAGTGGAGATAAAATGGTGCAGCTTCTTTGGAAAACAGTCTGATTGTTATTCAAAAATTTAAACCCAGGATTACCATGTCATCTGGCAATGCATTACTAAGCATATATTCAATATAAATGAAAACTTAGGTCCACACAGAATTTGTACATGAGTTTTCATACCAGCATTATTCCTAATAATCAAAATGTGAGACTAACTTAAACTGATCGATAAAGAATGTGCTGTATCCACACAAAAGAATAACATTGAGCAATAGCAAATAATGAAATACCAATAGATTGTTTTACGTGGATGAATCTTAAAGACTTTCTGCTAAATGCAAAAAGCCAGTTACAAGGGACCATATATTGTGTAGTTCCATCTATAAAAATTTTCTAACATAGGCAAATCAATATAGAGAGAAAGTATATTAGTGGTTTCCAGAGGTTAAGGGGGCACAGTAACAGGAAGTGACTATTAATGTGTTTGGTTTTTTTGTTGTTGTTTTCTTTTGTTTCTTGAATGCAGAAATACCTTAGAATTAGGTAATGGTGATGGTTGCATGATTTTGTAACTATTCTAAAAACTACTGAATTATACATTTTAAAAGGGTAAATTTTGCAGTGTTTTACTTATGATTTTAAAATAAAAAAATAATTCTATAGGATTTCCAATTCTGATCATGATACAGTAATTGCTAAGAAAATTGGTTTTTGCCTGTTAACCACTGTAAGCATGGATAAAATTTGTGATGGAGACTTTCGTGGTTTGGGACAACAGGTTGTAAATAATGATCAATTCCTAAAAAGATTTATTTATTTATTTGAAAGGCAGAAATACAAAGAAAAAAAGAGAGAGAGAGAGAAAGAGTTAGCTTCCATCATCTGATTCAGTCCCCAAATGGCCTCAATGGCCAGGGATAGGCTAGGCCAAAGCCAGGAGCTTCTTCCGGTCACCCAGGTAGGTGCAGGGGCTCAAATACTTGGGCCATCTTCCACAGCTCTCCCAGACACACTAGCAGGAAAATATATGAGATGAGCTTAACTCTTGCTTCGGCACTTTTCTGAATTGATTTTATGAAGATGGAGCACAAATAGAATATTGAGATCTCATGCAGCTAAGGAATCATTTATCTGATTTTAGCAAGGTCAACCAGGTTCCCAATGTTGAGGCAGCTAATCAGATGAGAGGGATAAGTTTGCAAGTGGGTCTCATTCCCTCCTTGGCCATAAACTGGATTCTGCATGCACAGGGTAAGGTTCCAAGAATAGTTCCTGAGAGGCAGAAAAGTGAATGAAGATTTCAGAGTTTGCTCTGCATTGGAAGGACAGAAAGCAGGAGAAAAAAAGCTCAAGGACAGAAGATACAGTTGAGTATATTGCATAACAACATGAACACAGCATGGCAAGCTTTAATTTTTTTGGTGCTCAAATAGAACCAAAATTATCTTAAATAACTTTTGGCAGTTGCTGATAATATTAATTCATAAAAACTTAAGAAATGGAAGATGTTAAACACGTACTAAGTCCCACCCAGAAGACTTGTCAACTGTGGGAACACCATTGAAGAGTGAGAATAAAAAGAAAGGTTAAGACTAAGCACTTGATGGAAGCTATTTAGCATTGCAGATTTTTTTCTGTGTGAAGTGATGAGAGAGGGTGTAATGGGCAGAAGGAAGAACCACTCATAGATAATTCTATATGTAATAAATTAGTCTCTAGAACAGAATTTTTTTTAAAAAAAATATATTCTTAAGGATTAATCCAGTTAGTCACGTCACATAGATCGAATCCTTTATGTAGAGTCAAACCGGGTACAAAAAACACTACTCAATTGTAAAATAAGGAACTCATGTTCACGAAGGTGTGAGTCAAACTGTTCCAGTTAATACCTCACTCTCATGTCCTTTTCATTTCAGTAAAGAATACATCTGTCAGTCACAAACATTTACTCACCTATTGGCTGAACAAAAAGGGCAATTGAAAATGAGGTTAGGGAAAACATGAGCCTGGTCTTATCACATTAACAAGTGATTTTAGAAATAGTTTTAACCTTGTAGTACGTGGTTAGTCATCACCATGTGCACCACTAACTCAAGCTAGATACTTGTTCTTTTGCCAAATAATGTCACTTTAAATGTGTGTGAATATCAATATCACAGTGAAATTTAGGACCTAAATTCTGACAAGGTGTGACCACATGCATGGTAATGAAATTTCATCTGTTTCCTTTAAAATTTCTCCTCTAAAGATGCTTTATTTTAGAAGAAATGGAATCCATTTAAGTTTAAAATATCCATCCAGGACAGCTATGAAAAAATAAACTGTCTTGAAAAAATTCTACCTCTAAGTATATATGGATTTGTTATTCATTATAACTCATTGATAATGTTTTCTAAGGGACTAAATTTTTAAATACATTATGTAGGGGAAAAGCAAAATTTTACTGTATTGTATATTAGGTTAAACTCTTTAAAATAAACACTGGATTGAGAAATTCATCACAAGATGACTCCATTTAACATTTTCCTGCAGTTAATATTCATTTTTTAAAGGGTTGGCTGAGGGCCCAAAGAGGATCATGTATCACCAAAAGAAAAAATTCCCAGATCCCTGGAAAACATTATAGAGACATTCCAGTGTATTTAATTTTTTTAAAATAAGATTTGTCAAATAGTTAGCCATCTATTAAACTGTGCATTCTGTGAATGTGGCACCATTTTAAAGTGTTGATAATACATCTTATTGGCCTTCCTACTAGTCAAGAGTTCCTAGTAAAATATTTTCCTACCACGTAAGCCACTAGTCATCAACCATGTCAAACAGCATTTCCAATTTGTATAATGAAATTCTAAGTTGATTCTACTCAAAAAATAATCAAGAAATGCATAACAGTAGTCATATAATGCATTCAGTATATTTAAATCAAGTTATATAGCATTTGGGAATTTCATGCAAAGTATTTATGTTGTTCATACATACATAAATATATTAACAGCTATGTTTTACAAATGTATGATTTTTAACCCAGTCTTAATCAGAATGGAATTTAATTGTGTGCATGTATTTAAATACTGGAGAAAATCTGCTTCAGCTGAATAGTAAAAATTACCGAATAATGTACTCTCTGTTGTCTTTATATAACATATAATTGTATATATTAGATGCTTATTTCATAAATGTGAAGATATTTCAACAAGCTCATGGAAAATAAAATTAAAATGTTTATTTTGATATAAAAATTTTAATTATATGTAGTGCACATATTTGTATAATACATAGTACATGCATTTGTATCACTAGGCATAGATAAAACATACATGATATAAAATTACCTTTTGGATCATTTTAAGTATACTGTTCTGTGGCATTAAGTACATTCACATTGTTGCACAACCACCATCACCATCTCCAAAACTTCTTTTCTCATATAGAACTGATGTATACTTAACATAATGCATACAAGCTTCCTCAGTGTTATTTCACGTGTTAGAATTTCTTTCCTGTTTAAGGCTGCATGACATTCCATTGTGTGTACCTATCATATTTTGTTTATTTACCGATCAGTGGACACTTGGGTTGCTTCTACTTTTTGGTTATTGTGAATACTACTGCTATGGGTGTAATTGTGTGTGTTCATGCTTATAATTTCTTGGGGAGTATACCCAAAAGTGGATTGGCTGGATTCCTTGTGATAAATTTATTTTATTTTGTTTATTTGAAAGTCAGGATGAGAGAGAGAGCAGAGGAGAGATAGAAAGAGAGAGAGAAATAAAGAGAGAGAGAATGAATATCTCTCATCCTCTGGTTCTCTACCCCAAAGGTTCACAACAACCAGGACTGGGCCAGGAAGTTAATCTGGTTCTCTCCTGTGAGTAGCAGAAACCCAAGTACTTAAGTAGTCTTCAGCTGCCTCCAAGGGTATGTATGAACAAGCTGGATCTGAAGTGGAGGAACAAGAAGCCAAACCAGGCACTCTAATATGGGATCCATGTGTCCCAAGCTGCATCTTAACTGCTGCACTAAATGCTCACCTCTTAGTCTTATACTTTTAATAAATCCTCAGATCTATGCATGGGATTATTTCACATTCTGTTTTGGTTTGTTATTTCATATTTTAAAGGGGGTTGTTGCTATCTTGCAGGAAAGCAGTGTTACCATTTCCTCCCCTTAAAGTTTTTCCTTTTGATGTATTTTCTTTCCATGTTTCATTTTCCTCAAAGAGTTGTTGAACATTCTTGAAAAAACAAGAAATAAACTTCTTAAGAAAGTTTACAATTATTGACCTACTTGTAAATTCTAAATGTTAATTTTCCTAATGGAGATTTAAATGTTAGCATTTGAAGAATCAGAGTTGAAGGAAACTTGGACAAAAAAACAAAATATGTTATCCATTCCCCAGACTTCATGAAAAACTTCATCAAGACTGAAAATCATGCTTTTACTGCAGGTTTTTAGAAGGCAAAATTTCAAAGCTTCCTCATCAATATCTTCCTATGTTTGACAATCTCTCCCATGAGAAGTTTCTTCCATTTCTCTATTCTTCTTCCATCTTGAACTCCACATCACTCTTAAAACCTATCAGATTATTTTTTAAAATGCAATGCCAATGATATATCATCTTGGAAGTTCTTCTTGATCCACCAACATGACTTAGTGTGCTCTCATCTGAAAAACGAAGGAAAAATTTTCCTTCCTTCATTGGTTGGTTGTGAGTTCTCAGTATATGCATAGAACTCTGTAAGGCACTGGGTAAATTTTCAATAAAAATCGATGATTGCTACCAAGCAAAGCAAAACTCACTAGGGAGGAATAACATGTACTTTGTATCTTTGTATTAAAGTTTTCTGCATATAAAATCAGTAGTATATTTTTCCCACTTAATTAAACCTTACTTTTTGTTTATCACTTCTGATAAATGTTGTTTTCTTACTTTTTACTCATTCTAAGAGCTCTTTCTTGAGTCCTCACTAAATTATCCTTACACATTTCAGCTGTTTAGCTCTAAGTTATATGATATTTAATATTAGAATGAAAAATATCAAGTATAATTAAAGATAAGGACAGGAGAAATACCAATTTAACTGTCTTTCATATTTATGGTACTTGTTTTCTGATACCCTGTTGACCAAGTGTTATGTTCTTCTCAGCCTTTTTAAGTTACAGGTCCTCTGAAAATATGGTGGAAAGTATAATTTGTTTTTCAACTCCCCAAAAATGCATACTCACAATTTATATTAAAGTTCTTGGAGTACATGGACCCCATTGATTGTTCAAGGAGAATCCATAGATTCCTGATAATACTGATTGTATCATATAAACATAATAAATTTCAGTTGTTCTATTTTCTTCTTAAACACATCTTTTATTTGTCTTATTTTTAAATTCCACTTCTTGTCTATCTATACCTCTATATTTTTTCCCAAAGTCTAGACCAAGAGCTAAATGTTTTAGGCTCTGTCAAGAGCACACCTGGGAATAAGACAGTGGATTATCTCTGCACATGGGATAAATCATCCTTTTATCCTCACATTTATGTAACCAGTGTTAGAAAAGTCTTCTTTAGGCACAAATATAGCACATTTAATTTATTTTAATTACTTAAAGTATTTGAAAAACTAAACACAAAAAAGTTTTAATTTACATAGTAGCTTAGATTTACCTCAGTGCAGTTTCTTTAAAAAGTTTTTCTCTAGATTATAGGAAATGGAATGAATCTGGTACTTTTTGTAACTTTTTATGAGGCATTAGAATTAATTGGTTAAAAATCTAATTAAGAGAAATTAAATTTGATTTACCCAAGGCTCCCATACCAGTGAAGCAGATCTCTTTCTAGTCTGTGATGTTCTTATAGGTAATCTGCCCCATGGTAAGCAAAATTTGAACACAACTGAGAACAAGGGAAACACAGAAGATAAATTTTAGTACCTTGATGAACAAGGTAATTGAATTCTAAATCAGATATATTGATTGCTGAAGAGTCTCAACAGTTTCATTCTAAGGTACTTTAATTTTAACTTTGGTCTATCGTAAATACAACCTTAACTTTGATTTGATTATAAATGACATATTACTTTCTTTGAAAAAAATTGATGTACATGGTTCTTCAACATTCAGGAAGTATTTCAAAGAGGTATATACAAATGGTCAGCTATCCCTCTTTATCTCTTTGAGTAGATGGCTAAGGTATGAGTTTTGTTGTGCTGTTTATCATCAGTAACCAATGAGATGTGGCACCCATGCCCCCTGAGTCAAAGAGCATTAGGAATCCAAGGTATCACTGAGTAGAGACTTGACAATAAGAATAAGAAAGAGACTGATCCCAGTCAAGCTGTGTAATAATTGACGAGAAGAGAAGAAGGAAAAAAGAAGGTGATGAACTGCATATGCTGAGAGATCATCTAATTTTACCTCCTTTTTCTGTTAATGAAAACATGAAGTAACCAATTACTCTTAGGATAAGGCTGGAGACATAACTTACAGAAAAAACTCATCATCTGAGATTCAATAAATATGATTGCTGATGTGGATTTGCCATTAATATTGTGCAAGATAGATTTCTGAGTATATATGGCCACAAATGCTAAAGGAGAAGATTGAGTTAGAATTCCATGATACTAATCTTTAACTAGGCTATTTTAGTTCCCAGACATACTATTTTTTGAACATTTACATTATAAATTTGAACACATAAATCTTTATAGTCAAGTTAGCACCAGGAAGTCCTAGTTATAATAATTATTATAATCCTTACCAACTAATATAAACTATTGTGGGATAGACATTGTGCCCTTTAAAATATGGTAAGTTTAATTTGTGCTTTTTAAAAGTCATCAAGTAAACTTAACTTTTTACACTTCTCAAACAATTTAAAGAAGGGTCCATCAAAGAAGGATGTACTTTTCTCTGAAGGGAAGAGAAAACTTCCACCTTGGTTATGGCTATGTCCAAATACTGATGGAGTCTGTGGTCACAAAAGGCTTCCATAGCCTTGGCAGCCCATGGCAAGAGCCTCGGGTGATCACTGATGTCATAAATAATAGTGTTAATTGTTAAAGGAACAACAGAAGTCACTGTGTAATTACTCCCCATGTAGGACCTCTGTCCTAAATGAATTGTACTATGAGAATTAGCTGCAAAATTTGTTCTTAAACTGTACTCTATGTGTTATGCTGTGTGTGTGGGGGGGTGGAAACTGTTGAAATCTGTACTTAACACAGAATTGGTCTTGGTATATAAAATTAAACTAAAAATGAACCATAATAAAGAAGGGGATGGGAGAGGAAGTAGGAGGTGGGACGGGAGTCGGGGAGGGAGGGTGGGTATGAGGGAAAGAACCACTATATTCCTAAAGTTGTACCTATGAAAAATGCATTCATTAAACAAAAGCTTTAAAAATATATTAAGCACTCACTATCACCCATATTTCCAACTCCTAGAGATACATCAGAATTTAGAAAAGGATTCAGGATATTGAAGAGCAAAGAATTGGGAATATTCAATGAAAAATTAGAGGTAACTTCAGAGTGTTAATTCCTTTTATAGAAAGAAACCTCATTTTAATAGAGATTTTGAGAGACACAGCTAGCAGATAAGCAGGTGTTGCTATGGATTGGAAGCAGGGACCCCAGTGTGGCATGTTGAGTTGGTAGAACCTTTAAGAAGTAACAGGTAAAGCCACCACCTGCAACACTGGCATCCCATTATGGGTGCAGGTTTGAGTCCCAGCTCCTGCAGTCTAAATACAGCTCCCTACTAATGGTCTGGAAACAGGAATAGAAGATAGCTCTAGTGGTGGGCCCTTTGCTACCCACATGGGCAACTGGAAAGCAAGTCTGGTTCCTGGCTTGTACTTGGCCCAACTCTGGCCATTGTGGCCATCTGGGAGTTAACCAGCAGATGGAAGATCTCTGTGTCTCTCCCTTTCTCTCTGTAACTCTTTCAAATAAATAAACAAATCTTTAAAAAGAAGTAGGTTCTATGGGCAGCTGTTGTGGTACTCCTGGTTATGTTGCCTTTTGGGAAATCCTCTTCTCACATCAGAGCACCTGGGATAGAGTCCTGCTTCCACTTCCAATCTGGCTTCTTGCTAATGCACACTCTGGGAGGCAAAAGATGATAGCTCAAATTCTTGGATCCCTTCAAGATCCCAATGGAGTTCCTGGCTCCTGATTTCAGTCTGGCCCAGTTGTGGCTGATGTGAGCATTTGGGAAGCGAATTAGCAGACAGAAGATCTCTCTTTCTCTCTCTCTCTCTGTCCTCCCACCTCCATTTTCCTCTTCAGCTCTACCCTTCAAATAAGTACAAACAATAATTTTTAAAAGAAGAGGTAGGGTTTTGTGTAAGGTAATCAAGTCATGGTGACTACTCTTGGAAGGGATTGAGGCTGGTGAAGTGGAGTGAGTTAATGACTTGTTATAATGCAAAGCTACACTCATTCCTTTCTGTTTCTCTGCCATATTGTGACACAGCAAGAAGACTCTTGCAAACACACAGATTTCATGCTGTTTGGACCCACTAGCCACCAGAATCATGAGCCAAATAAACCTCTTTACTTATAAAGTACCCAGCCTCAGGTCTTTCATTATGTCATCACCAGACTAATCCAGATGGTCACTTGAAACAAGGAAAAATTTAAGATAAGGTAAATTACAACAGGAGAATAAATCAGTCACGTTAAGAGGCACAGAGACAGGAAGGTACAAAGGTCATATTGTGGGAATGAGCTTGCTCTTCAAGGAACAGAAAGAGGGCCAGTGTGGCATGATATAGGATAAGGTCAGAGGTATAGGCCAGCACCAGATTACAGGACAACTAAAAACTCCCTTTGAGATATTACTTATCTATACTAATTTGAAGCTTTTGAACATTTAATAGAAATGAATCCAAGGAAACTTTTTTCTTGAAGTCAAAAACTAACAAATATTTCAGCTTCCTAAAGAGGGTGAGTGTGGGGCAGGCAGCATGCATATGTGTGTGTGTGTGTTGACATATGAGTATTTCTTGAGAGTGAAGTAAAGGGGCTGGTGCTGTGGAATACAGGGTAAAGCCACCACCTGCAGTGCCGCCATCCCTTATGGGCACCAGTTCTAGTACCCCGGCTGCTCCACTTCAGATTGATCCGGCTCTCTGCTATGGCCTGGGAAGGCAGTAGAAGATGGCCCAAGTCCTTGGGCCCTACACCCAAATGGGAAGACATGGGGGAAGTTCTTGGCTCCTGGCTTTGGATTGGTGCAGCTCCAGCCATTGCGACCATCTGGGGAGTGAACCAATGGATGGAAGACCTCTCTCTCTCTCTCTCTCTCTCTCTCTCTGCCTCTTCTCTCTGTGTAACTCTGACTTTCAAATAAATAAAAATCTTTAAAAAAAAAGAGTGAAGTAAAACTTCTCAATACCTCTCATTCCCCTTGCAGAAATCATCACAGGACAGAATATGATAATATCAGAAATACTTAGAAGATCTGCACCTAGTAGATGCTTGTAGGTGCCTTGGAAACTCAGGTGAGTTTTGGTATGGTTAGAAAAAGTGGAAATATTATGCAAACTACTAGATGGAGTCTACTCCACGTGATATGGCTAAGTGCCAACATACTTTTAATTAGGGAAATTGTCAATATTAAAGGTTTTATTATTGCACTTAAATGACCTTATTACTAACAAACTTTCTGTAAAATTGGCTATGATGAAAAATACTTCTTTGAGCAGATCTAGTTTTTTTTTTGAGAGAATCAAGGGAAAGAGCCGAGTTCCATGTTTGAATTGATACAGGACAGAAAGGATGAAACTAACACAACATTGAGACTCAGAATCCTGTAAAATATGAAACTTGAAGTCAGAAGAGACATGGGAATATAAGCCCCCCAGGAATGTACTGTAATCTTAGGAAGAACATGGAATGGGTGACTTAAGCTGCCATGTAAGTTATGTGTTTATTTATTTGTACATTCATTTTCAGTGTCTCATCACTTTTCTTAAAGAAAAAGAAAATAATTCAAAGGGAGAAGGAGATTGAGAGAGAAACAGACTGACTGACTGATTTCTTTTTAGAAACTATATGCATCCATGGTGCCAAAACATCCAATCAAGAGGATGAGCAAAAACAAGTTCAGTTAGCTGTTTAATGCAGACTAGTCAAAATAATGGGTGGGTTGGCTAAGTTTTCAGTCTCCCAACCACTTGCTCTGGCATAATACAGACATAGCTCGAAAATAAATATTTAAGAGTAGAGCTGCATTCATTTTATTCCAAAATCTGAGAGAAATTCATAAACATGTTTTTACTTTTATCAGCAAGAATCCATGTGAATAACTTGTCCCATTTGCTGTGGGATTCTGGAGTCTAAGTGGGCCAGGTTTTTGAAGTGTTGAAAGATATTATAAAGCACTTACAAGTATTCAGCTAGTCAGACTGCTCAATTAGCTGAACATTTATAACCTTAAAATTTTGACAGAGCATGATTCATGTAGGAACGACCCCTTGGACAACAGATGGCTTTATTGTAGGCATGCTTGAAAGAAAGCATACAAAGCTTTGGGATTTGAAGGAAATAAAAATGGAACATGTAGAGAAAGCAAAATTGAACTGAGGAGCATGGATTGTACTCTTAAGAAAGGAAATTGACAAAAAATTGAGCTGATGTATTTTTAATGACAGGGTGTTCTTTTTTACTTTTACTTAAAAATATTGAAGACATTCACTTATGGGACATACCACAAAACCAAAATAGACCGTAACTAATATCATTAAGCAAGCAACCCATACTAAACTCATATTACAAATGTAAATTAAGGATTAAAAAAAGGAACAGGGATTGGGGAGAAAGACGCAAAATGTCAACTAAAAGCCTAAACCTGCAGCATTTTAGTTTCTTTTGTTTTTGCTGCTGTAGCTATGTGTTGCCAATATCCTAGAGGCTATACTGGAAGAAATACCTTCAAGAAGTACTAATCCAAAGATATACTTTGGAATCATAATTTTAATAGTAAAGTGTATCAAAGTATAGCTCAAAGGGGTTTTTTTTAAAATCAATTTCTAAAAGAGAAGCAAAAGGCATCCTTGACGTGTGAAGAGTGGGCACTGTTGCTGCTCAGCCTTGAAGCATGTGCAGGAAAGCGAATACCCTCGGCCAGAGCACTGCCAGTGTGTCACTTTGCTTTCCTCCTGAGTCCTACAGCCCTGAGAAAGTTCACTGGGCCGTCAGGCACCCATGATCCCCTCTTGAAATGTCCAGAGCCCAGTCCAAGGCTTGTTGGCTGACTGTCCCGGGCAGAGCCCTCTACGGTTGGCCCACCAAGAAGAGGGGGCCCCTGGTGCCTCTGCAGGTGCTCAGTGTACACAGGCGCTGACCATGGAGTGTGCCTACTTGTTCTCCCACACAGTCCGGAGCAGTATGTGCAGATAGTCAGCTTTTCCAATGTACTGCTCCCATCTCATCAACGAGACAACTAGTTACTGCTGAACTCTAATGTGGCTTCTATGACCACACTAAGCTAGCCAGAGGTGCAACAGAACACAGTCCTTTAAACACAATCCTGTTACTTCCTCACAACTGCTGCTTACTTATTAAAGGCCCAATAAAACCTATTCCTGCATATCAAATTTAAAAATAAGTATGAACATAATAATGAAAAGCTGAAAAGGAAGCAAAAATATAACTTATGCATTTCCTCCCTGCACGTACTTGGTCATACCCTTTCCCTTAATTCTATTAAGCAATAAGCAATTTTTACAGCACAGAATATTAATCATTAATTATGTGTTTATATAAACTGCAAACATACATTTTAATAATATTCTTGTACTTATTTGGTCTTCATTGCAACTCTATAGGGCTTATTATTATTTATAATCCCATTTTATACATTAAGAACCAGAAACTCAAAGAAAATATTTTATCAAAAGTCCAAATAACAATACACAGTCAGCATTTAAATACAGAAATTTTACTTTATATTAAATTTCATTGCTTTCATTGTATTCTTATTATTCTAGTTAATATAAATAAATGTCTTTTCTAAAAAATAATTTATGATAAAATGGCCACAAACCCAAAGGGACATAGTCCAAAAATACAAATCTTGAGTAATTTTTGGAAAGATCTTGTAAAAATGTATCAGTGCCTGAAAGACATTGATTGCATGTGCAAATATTTTTTCTCTTTTCGATGTTTATAATTCTAATAATGCAATCAATCAGAAAGAAAAGCTGAAACTGCAACATATTTGATGCTCGCTATTTATTCCTTAAACCTTTTCCCCTTCACATACTTTTTTATAATTTGAAGAATGAGAAAATCCTGTAGGATATCTAGATATTATAAGTAAAACCAAATTAAAGAGGAAAATAAATTAGAACAAGTGAGCAAGAGAAAAATCTAATACAAATATTAATTTTTTAACATGGTGATTTGGTTGAGAATAAAAATGAAATAATATCTTCTGTGGGTGTGTATATCATTTATATGTACGTGAATGGGTTAAAATTGGCTTTGTCTACCAATTTTGTCCGTGAATGAACTTTTAGATCAAAAACCAAAACAAATACAAGAGACATTACTACCGAGAGAATACACAATTAAAGCCCAAAACACAGTTAATTTAGTAAGTACGTTGTGCTCCACAAATTACTTACAAAGACAGGTTAAGTCCTATCAAGGCTTCCGTGATCCGCTTCGATCTGAGACATTCGTTGTCACTGCATGGAGTTTTTTGCCCTTCTGCTAAATATACCATGACTTTCTTGGCAAGACTAAATGTAACTTATCCTTATTATATATTGGAACTGTCATAATTTTGAATTTTAGGATCATTCAAATTAATTACAACTTTAAGAAGCAACACAGACTAAAATAGCAAGAGCTGCTGGTGTTCTGAAGCTACTCACAGCGTGTCCCAGGGAGTCCTTGGCCAAGAGCACAGGGAGCTTAAAAAAAGCACAGAACCCTTCAGATCCAGCAGGCAATTAAGGCCTCAGTAGAAATGTCAACCAAAAGAATGAAAAGACTTCTTAATTGTTTATATACAGTGTTCATCTAATTAGAGAGAACTGGTTGAAATTTTTTCCCTTCTTTTCTCAAACAGGATCTTATGAGATCAAGTTTAGAGGACAGCTGTTTCTTTAGAGAAAGGAAGAGAGAAAGAGCGAGAGCGAAAGGGAGAGGGAAAGAGTGACAGTGAAAGCAAGAAAGAAGGAGAAAGGCAGTCATTCTTGTCAATTAGATCTCATGATTCTTATGAAGATGGGGTGAATAAAATGCCTGTGAGCTTAATAATTTTGAAGATTCGCAAGAAATTTTGCTAAGGGCTGTGCTGATAATGCAAAATAAAAAGAGATTTTGAGAAGAGTACGACAAGAGAGGATTCAAATAATCAAAGTGTGGTGTCCTGAATTAAAACATGGAAGTCTTTCCTCCACCTTTGTTTGACTGTTGTGTTACTTGTCAAAGAACTGTACACAGGACTTTAAAAATGAGTTGATTTCAATATACTATAATCTAAATTATGTCTTTATATGACTTTTATAAATCAATTTGGAGAAGCCAATAGTGTTTCTAGGTCGTTTGCCTATGAAGAGATTTGGACTCATCTATATATTTAAAAGTAGAAATAAAAAACACATGACATTTCAGAACTTGATTTATTTGTATTTATTCATTTAAAAATGTTAACTTAGAAGTTGCACATGGGAATTTCCAAATGAGGTAGCAGCCATATGATATTTCTCTAGCAGTTTTTACATTGTGCTAACAAAAAGTAAGAAGGATTGACATAAAAGAAAACTGTGAGCGTTCACAGTTTTGTTTCCATTTATCCTGACATTGTTATTTAAGACAAACTGCCCAAACTTTCCTAAAATCCAAACGTATGGTTCAAGAGCCCAACAGTATGCTCAGACTTCAACATATGGCTTTAATTCAAATAAGAAGCAATTTCACAAGCCAAATACGAGTAACTATTGTAAGGAATACCCCTGACTTCCCTGAATTGTTATATAAAGATAAGCAAAAACAAAACAAACACAAACAAAAACAAAACACCCAACCCAAACCAAACCAACCCAAACCAAAACAAAAATACCAAAACCAAAAAACACCAGAACTCAAAACTTTCAAACAAATAAAAATCAAACCCAAAAAAGCCTAGGTAGATAAGGTCAGAATTTACATGGAAAACCTTTTGCTGACTAATAGAATTTCTTCCTGTTTTGGTAGGAGAGAACAAAGAATTTAATTACTTCTCTGTCATGGCAGAAGGTGCACTCTCAGAGGTCTCAGGATGTGTAGATTCTGTGCAGGAGGGCCAGGGCTTCCTTTTCCTACTTTCTCACCTCTTCAGATGGATCCGCTGTGGAGGATTGTGAAAGCACCAGAGAAAAGCACAGTCTGGAAGTGGGGCACAGACGGGGAACTTGCAGAATTTATATCCCAAGGGATTTCTAGTGTTCTCCAGTACAAGGGGCTCCAGCATCACCTCAAGTCTGTGTAACATCATAGAGGGCAGAGTTGCCAGATTTTGTGAAGATGAGGATGCTTGAGCATCCTTGAAGCTCCTAGGAGAGGTTCCTGGCTTTGTTACCTGCTTCTGTCTTTTTTTTTTTTTTTTTTTTTTTTTGGAAAGGCAGAGTGAACAGTGAGAGAGAGAGACAGAGAGAAAGGTCTTCCTTTGCCGTTGGTTCACCCTCCAATGGCCGCCGTGGCCGGCGCGCTGTGGCCGGCGTGCTGCGGCCGGCGCACTGCGCTGATCCGATGGCAGGAGCCAGGTACTTCTCCTGGTCTCCCATGGGGTGCAGGGCCCAAGGACTTGGGCCATCCTCCACTGCACTCCTGGGCCACCGCAGAGAGCTGGCCTGGAAGAGGGGCAACCAGACAGAATCCGGTGCCCCAACCGGGACTAGAACCCGGTGTGCCAGCGCCACAATGCAGAAGATTAGCCTAGTGAGCCACGGCACCAGCCACCTGCTTCTGTCTTTTGTCATCAGCCAATTTTTTGGGGAATTATTTTCCCCTTGTCCTGAAGCTATCAACTGTGGGGAGCAAACCGGACTAGACTGAGTTACTGGAATTAAGACTTATTCTATGCATCTGCTCTCCCACAATATGGCGATGGGAGAGAAGTAAACAGCTTCCGCACAGCTGCCTCCAGTTCAACTAATAAACTGTAGGACTTGCTCCTGATTGGAGAGCAGCGTACTCGGCGTGTGGGCAGCCGAGTTAGGATTGGCGGAGGAGGACTATAAAGGAGGAGAGAGACGGCATGCACCAGGAACATCTAAGGGGAACATCTAAGGGGAACACCTGTGCAGCCCCCGAGAGAGCCGGCCGGCGGTGTGCCGCTCCCCCGCGGAAGTGGGGAATGTGGCAGGGGGAACCGCCCTTCCACGGAGGTGGAAGGGTCGGTAGCCAACCCGGGAAGAACCAGCAGCAAACCCGGGGAGGGCCGAGCAGACGAAAGAACAGCGCAGGGTCCTGTGTCGTTCCCCCACGAAGACGGGGAGCGACATAATGGTGCCGTGACTCGGATATGAAGCCTAGGCAGGGTTTAGTGTCGTTCCCCCACGAAGACGGGGAGCGACATAATGGTGCCGTGACTCGGATATGAAGCCTAGTCAGGGCTTAGTGTCGTTCCTCCACGAAGAGGGGGAGCGACAATCAACTAAATAAGTCTTGAATCCCTTATCTCTAGCACATCAGTGGCATCTAGGAATTGGCATTGTTTAGTACTGGGTTCTTGATCAACTATGTCATTGTACAAAGGCCTATAACAAAGATTTCCTTTTAAATATTCTCCATAAGTTATTCCAGATTACTTCTATGTAAGTATTTGCTATCTGCCAGAAAGACTTCCCTAAAATGAAATGCTTTCAGATTTTTCGTTTCCTTTCCTATTTTATATAATCTGTAATTTCTTTTTTTAAAAAAACTTTTATTTAATGAATAGAAATTTCCAAAATACAGAATATGGATTACAATGGCCTCCCCGCAATAATGTCCCTCCCACCCGCAACCCTCCCCTTTCCCACTCCCTCTCCCCTTCCATTCACATCAAGATTCATTTTCGATTCTCTTTATATACAGAAGATCAGTTTAGCATACATTAAGCAAAGATTTCAACAGTTTGCTCCCACACAGAAACATAAAGTGAAAAATACTGTTTGAGTACTAGTTATAGATTAAATCTCAATGTACAGAACACTAAGGACAAAGATCCTACATGAGGAGTAAGTGCAGAGTGACTCCTGTTGTTGACTTAGCAAATTGACACTCTTGTTTATGGCATCAGTAATCACCCTAGGCTCTTGTCATGAGCTGCCAAGGCTATGGAAGCCCCCTGAGTTCACTGACTCTGATCATATTTAGACAAGGCCATGGTCAAAGTAGAAGTTCTCTCCTCCCTTCAGAGAAAGGTACCTCCTTCTTTGATGACCCGTTCTTTCCACTGGGATCTCACTCGCGGAGATCTTTTATTTAGTTGTTTTTTTTCCCCCCCAGAGTGTCTTGGCTTTCCATGCCTGAAATACTCTCATGGGCTTTTCAGCAGGATCCGCATGCCTTAAGGTAATTTCTAGTTACCTATATTGATAGATGTGTTTCCAAAACCAGCATACAGTTTAAAAACCTCATAAAATACCCTCTGTCATCATTAGGCTAGACTGACTTGCTAATTCTCAAGCACTCCTGAAGTAAGTGTACTAGAGTAGCTTCTTTTCTTTAAGTTACCATATCCCATTTTTGTAGGGAAAGATGGTACGAAAAGATTGCCTGGCCGGCGCCGCGGCTCACTAGGCTAATCCTCCACCTGCATGGGAGACCAGGAGGAAGCACCTGGCTCCTGGCTTTGGATCAGCGCAGCGCGCTCGCTGTAGTGGCCATTTTGGGGGTGAACCAACGGAAAAGGAGACCTTTCTCTCTGTCTCTCTCTCTCACTGTATAACTCTGCCTGCCAAAAAAAAAAAAAAAAAAAAAGAAAAGAAAAGATTGCCCACCAACAAGAAGGGCCTAATTCTGGGGAGAAGAGAAAAAAATGAAAGAAATGAAGAACATGGAAACAGGTAAGAAAAATCAAGACTTTTTGGCCAATTCTGTGAAAAAGGCCTTGTAATTATCCATACCAATGAGGATAAATGGGAGGCAGGGACCCTTGGTCCTTTTCCTTGTAGCCCTTCTTTACTCATCAGCAAGGTGAAGGTAGAGGGTATTGGTAAGATGTGTGTATATGAGAAAGTGAAATAAAATAAAAATAGTGTTTGTGTTGTCTGTGTTGGTTATATACAAGCCCTCCACTGTTTTGGTGAAAATGAAATGCACTGGCATGCAGAAGCTATAAAATTGAAATTGTAGAATTTTGGTGATTCTACACCCATGTAAAAGGCTCAGATATTTATATTTAAAACTGGTCCTGAGTCACATGAAGATTAATGGTTAAATCCATGTTAGTAATTTAACAGTTAACTTTTTACTTAGAATAAAACTAAATCACAAATAAACATGATGGCATTTACAGAAATACTGTCAAAGAAAGTAAAATTCTTTGTGGATTTATAGCAATTTTTCTGCTTTTTGAACAAGGAGTCTTGCATTTTCATTTTGCACGGGGCCCCACAAATTACAAAGCTGGCCCTCTCACTTCATTACCTCCAACTCCTATCTTGGAATATGTACCTGGATTGAGTTTACTACTCAAACTCTAACTAAAAGACTCCACAATAGATTATTCTCTACCTTGTGGCTTGGCAAATTAGTGTCAGGGCCATTTGAGGTATGAAATAAGTACTCCCTTTCTTTCACAATTGGAATATAATCAGAATCATAGCTAGGGATAGCAGAGAGAGTGGTTCATCTGGGGAAAAATTCTCCTAATTTGTCATCTTTTCAACAATTTTAAAGGCAACATATTTGTGTGACATTTGTTAGGACCATAGAGGAGAGTTCTCTGAGGACTCTCCCTATGAAACACTCAATTGAAAGCTCAATGTTCAGAATCTGAGATTTTTGGATACAGGGCACCCTTTTGAAAGCAAAGATGCCACCAGCCACACACAGTGAGTGTCCAACATGAAAAAAAAAAAAAACACACTGAAGAATGCCTGATATGTTTTTTTTTAAGTTGGGCGGGGGAAGAGAGGGGGAGAGAGAGAGAGAGGTCTCATGCACTGATTCATGTCCCAAATGCCTGTAATGGCGGGGACTGGACTGGGAACTGCATCCAGTTCTTCCACATGGATGGCAGGGGCCCAACTACTTGAGCCATCATCAATGTCTCATGAGGTCTGCATCAGAAAGAATCTGGAGTCAGCAGTTCAGCAGCCAGAGCTGTGACTGGAACCCAGGTACTCAGATATGAGACACAGGTCTCTTAGCTGGAGTCTTAACCACTGGGTCAAATGCCTGCCCAAGAAGAACACTTGAGAATGAAATCCTGATGCTTCCTTTGTTCCCAGGTAGTGACAGGTTCAACCATGAGAATATTGTCCTGCATCACTGACCAACAGGGATATACTGTGAGAAGTGCATCCTGAGGCAACCTCATTGTTGTGCGAACCTCCTGGAGTATATACACAAACCTAGATGGCTACAGCATCATGAGTGGAAATAAGCTTATAGGACTCCTTCTATATAAAAGGTCACTTATTGACTGAAATGTCCACATGTGGTGCATTTCTGGACTGTCTTCCCCACTTTGCTACCTTCTATTTTTACCACTGACTGCAGAAATAAAGGAAAAGTAGGTAAAATATCAATTATGCAACTTGAGCAATAGAAGGGGAAAAATATCCTCTTCCTTTCAGTTCAGTGCCTTTTGCTTTGATAAGAACCAAGCAAGTTGGGGGCTTGGGCAAAATTGCTGTACCTGATGAGAGGAGAGGAGAGGGAAGGAGAAGGTAGACAAGAGGATGGAGGCTGAAGTTCTGTCGCAGGAAAAACAAAAGGAGAAGGCTTCCCAAGGCTCCCCAGTGTCTAGGGATATATTTCAAATGATGGTTGCTGGTTTGATGATACAACTCTCCTTAGTCCATCTTAAAATAAAACCCACAGTTTCTTACTAATGTTTTGGTGGAAGTAGATTTGTGTGTTTGAGGAAGTCTGGGGTAGGGAGTGAAGATTGATACAGGAGTGCCAGAAGACAGGAATGAAGATCCAAGAAGAACATTAGGGAATAGCTGATGTCAGTTTAAGCTAAATAGATTTTTTTCCTCGCTGTTTTTAATTTAATTTAATTTAATTTTTTTATTTTTTTAAACTTTTATTTAATGAATATAAATTTCCAAAGTACAGAATATGGACTACAATGGCTTCCCCCCAATAACGTCCCTCCAACCCGCAACCCTCCCCTTTCCCACCCCCTCTCCCCTTCCATTCACATCAAGATTCATTTTCGATTTTCTTTATATACAGAAGATCAGTTTAGCATACATTAAGTAAAGATTTCAACAGTTTGCTCCCACACAGAAACATAAAGTGAAAAATACTGTTTGAGTACTAGTTGTAGCATTAAATCTCAATGTACAGCACACTAAGGACAAAGATCCTAATTTTAATTAATTTATTTGCAGGGTACAGAATCTGAGAGATACAGATGGAGATATCAGACAGACAGAAAGACAAAGATTTCCCATCGACTAGTTCACTCCCCCAAGTTCCCACAAGATGTGGGACTCGGCCAGGCTAAAGCCTTGAACTGGGAACTCAATCCACGTCTCTCATGTGATTGACAGGTACCCAACAATTGGATGCATCATCTGCTGCCTCCCAGGGTGTGCATTAGCAGGAAGCTGGAATGAGGAGCAGAACCAGGACTCAACCCCAGGTGATCCCAAAGGAGAAGCAGAGTGAACACCCACCTCTTTTATAAGACTGTCTTTAGTATTTCAAAGGACAGCAAAATGAGCTCATTTCCCAGTTAATCATCTCTGTCTTCTTGATAACTTCTAGCTTTTCAGGTTGACTTATTTCTGGGCACAGAATCAACATTCCACATTTCTTGGTCCCTCTCCAAAGGAAAGAACTAACTCCAGTGTCTCCAGTTTTACCACCTCACATTTTGTTCAGCAAGCGAACTCCTGTAAAAGATGATAAAAGAGAAATGTCAGTAGAGAGGTGTGGCAAAGGCAGAAAACATTTTCAGCATAAGAGGGAAACCTGTTTCCTTGGCCACCCTTAATGGCCCATTTCCTGAACTCTAAATATAGAATGCCAGGGCTTTCCTCACACCTGACCCCTGATGCTGCCAACTGCAGAAGATTGAGCCTCTCCTCCAATTTAAGTTCCACATTTAAATAGTATGTCTCAACCATTCTTCCTATCTATTGGCTTTTTTGTTCCTTTCAGAAAATTATGCTGTCATACTGTTTATGTAAAAATACTTGTTACTTCTTAAGTTACTCAGTTAAGCCAACATGTCCATCATTATAATAATAAGTGAAGAAAAAATTTTTCTTGGGCTGCCTTCGTGGTTTGAACCCTGACACAGAGTTTCTTCTGTTTGAGAACCTTATTTTCTGGTCTGAGCAGCCACTAGGAGTCAAATGCCTCACAGAGATGAATCACTTTGACTCCGAACGCAAATCATGGTCTATTGCTCACAATACCTGCCTTAAGTTGACTCATGGCGTAGTGTAGTGGCCTTTGAGCCTCAGAGGCCTCACCTGTCCCTTGTCGTGAAGAAACCATTTGTGGTTTGGGGTCAAGTGTGGTTCTCCTTGGCACCTTCAGCTGTCCCTTTCTGGTCAATCTATCACAAGAGACAGTCCACTTTTTACAGCACAAGCTATAGGATATTGTTCCCTGCTCAGACACCTTCCACGATTCCCCTGGATTTCAGAAGAAATGAAACTCCTTAGCACAGCATTCAAGGCCATTTATAATCAGAACCTTCCTTCCTCCCTCTGCATCTGTCTATTCCTATCTCTTTTTTTAAAAAAAGATATTTTTAACACTTTAGTGATTCTACCTATATATTACTGAAAGGGTCAGGGACATTGATTAACTTATTTATTTACCATGGGCTATTAAGCTTTCTTTCTTTATTTTAATGTTGATGGAAAGAAAATTCAACCAAATGTTATTTCTACAACTCTCATCAGAATCCTCTGGAGTAGTTGATTAAAATGCAGATTTTTCAACACCACCTCAGATCTAAATCAGAATCTTTCAGAGTGAGATATGAGAATCTGAAGGCTCAGGAAATTACTCATGTCTATGGGGTATATCCTGGAGTTTGAATACTGCATCAGATAGACGTTGAAAAAAATAGCGTTTGCCTATTAGTAATATTTCTTTTATTTCAACAATCTTTACCCACTCAAACATTAATATCCTGCAATGCCTACTAGATATTTAACCTGCACAGGGCACATATTGGCTAGAGTAGACAAAGTTCTCCAGGGCTTATTATTGATTCAATAAGAAACATAAGATGAAACTTATCCACTAACACTCCAAAAGATAAAGGAAATGTGCCAGAATGCTGAGGTTTGCTGGTACTCAGTGGCCAGAGCTGGGAATGTTGTATCTTGGAAGGCTTCATGAAGATGAACTGTTTTTAGAAGAAGAAAAATCAAATGCAAACAAAACAAAGCACATGCAATGTTCATGAATGCCAACCAGTTTAGGAGTATGTCCTGGAATATGATGTGGAAAAAAGAGAAGTTAGACATGGGGAAGAAAGTGAGCATCAGTGAATAGAAATATTGGAAACATTCAGTTAGAGGACTTTGGTGGGAAATTCAGTTAATTATCTTTTAGGTCTGATTTGAGAACAATAGGGTTTGATGAAATTGAAGTCTTCCAATGACTATCGTTGATATTCATGCCTCAGATATTTATTGAATGCCTTCTACTTGTCACAGTGCTAAGAGCACAAATTCAGCAATGAAGAAAGTAGTTGAAGCAAGTCTCTTCCTCCCACATGAAGACGAAGAGTACAGGTTGAGCCTGACTCTCAATGTCCCCTACCCCATCCACATTGAACAGTAGTCAGTGATACAGTGTGGGGAATCTTCCTCTGCTTAGGAAGTGTGCTAACTCAGCCATGGTAACCCTAATCTCTTTTTCTAATAGTTTGCAGTGGAAGGGGGCTTATTACCTAACTCTGGATAATTAGAAGAAAGGAAATATTTGCTGGAGGCCAATAAATGTGCAGGAAACCAGTTTCTCTTTCCTGTTGGATGAGAAGGAGGAAGAAGCATGTGGTCTCAATTTTCAATACCAGGGCTGTTACCTTGGGAAAAAAAAGTCAATGCTACTGTTGGAGGTATGGACATAATCTGCTAAATCCACCATCTCAGAAGCCTACACTTTCTCTCTTTTGGCTATATAAACTAATTCATTTCTTTATTGTTGAAGGTTGAGGAGTTTTACTTATGACCAAATATATCCTAACTGATTCATGTACATAAATAATTTTCACATGTCTATATGATCCTTAACAATGTTGTTCAGGGACAGTATTCCCTGCTAATAAAAATGGAAAATGAAAAACTTGGAAATGAAGAAAATGCCAGAAAGTTTTTGACAAAGATGCAGCATAAAACGTTGGGATTTTTACAAATGCATAGTATTTTTAAAATACTATGCAAGCTAACAGAAATAAAACACCTTATTTACACCAATTACTTTGCTAAGCACTTAATAGATGATTTAACTTAATGTTTATAACAACCCTATCAATTCAATGTCATTAGTCTTATTTACAAATGAATTAAGAAATTCACCCAGGGCCACAATGTGCTCCAACAGGGATTTAAACCTGGAGTTTTGGTCAGCAAATTCTAAGCTCTCTCTACTTCACTATTAACTATTTCTTGTTAGAAAGAATTTCCTGTAGTGAGATATAATTGTCAGGGATTGGTAATGTGAGAGTTTAAATAAGAGAACACTGGAATGTATGAACCTTTGTGTCCAGAATGATAATGTGGTAAGAGTAAAGTGATCAGATATCAAAGAATAAAGCTCTAATGAAGGGTAACTAAATGCTGTTAGTTGGAGTTTCAAATGCAGACTTGAGGTGAATATTTGGGAATTATTAGCATACTGCACAAGCCTCATGAATTCTGGGTGAAGTCCAGTAAAGGATATTATCATAGAAGGAACTAGCAAAACAGTGAATGAAAGATATGAAAAATATTGGCTCAACTATAAGCAAAATCATATGCTAGTACCTAAAAGAAGAGTTTAGAAGCAATTTTAAGAAAACCTGTCAAAATGAAAAATGGACTAATTCATCATTGTATTTTTGGACTCCCATATTTAAGACATGGAATGGTAACGTAGTTGAACCAGGTTAATCTGCGTATCCATTTTAGCAAAGAAGTGTCTGAGAAAATCGCCCCAAAGCGTAGAGTTTGGCAGAGATTAGAACCTCAATATTTTTGCATTCCCAGTACAATATTTCCTGTTGTTTGGATGGCAGTATAATCGGACTTATTTAGTGCTTGTGATTACGGAGATTCCATGAAAAATGTCACATGTAATTCTTGACCCACAATATTGTATAGATCTCAAAATATCACCTTAAAATCTGCACAATAACCATGTGGTATTGTTGGATTAATTTTTGTTTTATAGTTGATGAAGGAGGCTCATAGGGATTGAATAAGTGCCAGTGGTTATATCACCTGAGGAGATAAAATTAAGGTTGGAATATAGATTTTAATATGTTTAAGCTCTTTATTTACCCACTTCTTTCTTTTCTTGCACCCAAACTTTATTTTAAATACTGTGTACATGAGAAACAAATACAAAGCAAAAGATTTAGGGCCAGTAAGCAATACTAGATATTTACCCAAACGAGTAACTTAATTTAGCTCATTTAGCTCACTATACCCTTTATAACTTCTGATTGAAACTTGCAAATACTATTGTTCCTCAATTTACCTAATAAACTCATAGAAAATAGAAAATATTGTGAGCCAAAAATACACTTAACTTATCAAACACCAAAGCTTGGCAAAAGAGTTCACTTTAAATATCAGTTTTTTTCTCAACTGATCACAGTGGCATACTGCCACCACTCAGAATCAGAATAGAGTTTCAGTCTGCATGTCACTAGCCTAGAGAAAGATCAAAATTAAAAATTCTAAGTATACAGGTAGGCTTTCAGTGTAACTACTAAAACACTGTTTGGGACAACCAGAACTCATATAAGAATGTCTGGGTTTGAGTCTCAACTCAGCTCCTAAATCCAACTCTCTGTATACCCTGAGAGGCAGCAGGTGACGGCTCAAGTAGTTGGATCTCTGCCACCCATATAGGAGACCCAGATGGAATTCTTAGTTTCTGGCTTTGGCTTGGTCTGGCACCAGTGGGTTGTGGGCATTTAGGAAAGAATCAGCAATGGGAGATACCTCTCTCTGTGTATCCCTGTCTCCATGTCAGTTTCTCTCCATGTCTCTCTACCCTTAAAAAATAATAAATAAACAAAATTAGTTTCTATTACTAAATGTGCATAACTTTTGCACCAACATAAAGTGGGAAATTTTTAAGCTAAATCATCATAAGTCAGAGACTGTATAACATTGTATGTGTTTTCTTGGCCTTTATAAAGTAGCAGATTGAATTTATTCTTCTACCTTCAATAACTAGAAAACTAGACAGAATCTATAAAATAATAGTTTTGAAGTACGAGACAACATGCAACACAGATCAGTGATTCTTTTAGAGTAGAAAGAAATGACATGATCTTCAATTGTGCACCCAGAGGGGATATCTAGGCCACAGTGCAGGGAGGATGAACCCAGACAGATCTTAGTGAGCCTGTAGAGTTAAAGCGACAGAGTTGCCAGTTTGAGGAGGACAAGATACCAAGCATTTGCGTGACAGAATCAGAGCAAAGGAAGAACTCCAGAGCTCTTCAGAGAAGCTCCCTTAAAACTATGGCTGAATGCACTGCCTATATTCGAGGGAAATAACTAAATTGAGACAAAGAATTGCTTCAAAGAATTATCTTGAAAAAAATTATTCCAAGCCTCACACAGGGTGCGAATAAGCTGTGTTCTCAGCATAAATTCAGAGACCTCGTACATAGGGAATAAAATTCTGAGAAGGTGTTATGTTCGTAGTGAAGATAAATAATCCTTAGGTTAAAAGCTATTCTGGGGGCAGATGTTTGGGGCAATGGTTAAGTTGCCACTTGGGATGCCTGCATTCCATATCCAAGTATCTGATTCAAGTCATGGCTACTTCCCATCTACTTTCCTCCTAATATGCACCCTAGGATCCTGGTTTCAACCTGGTCTAGCTATGACTGTTGCAGGCATTTGGGAAGTGAAGCAGCTGATTGAAGGTGTCTGTCTTTCTCTCTGCCTTTCAAATAAAATGAAAATAAGTAAAGACAAATTTTAAAAAGCTATTCTGTGGGGCCGACACTGTGGCATAGTGGGTAAAGGCGCCACCTGCATTGCTGACATCCTGTATGGGTGCCAGTTCAAGTTGTGGTTGCTCCACTTCTAATGCAGCTCTCTGCTATGGCCTGGGAAAGCAGTAGAGGATGGACCAAGATCTTAGGTCCCTGCACCCATGTGGGAGACTTGGAGGAAGCTCCTGGCTCCTAGCTTCTGAGCAGATCAGTTCTGGCTATTGTGACCATTTGGGAAGTGAACCAGCGGATAGAAGACCTCTCTCTCTCTCTGTGCTTCTGACTCTGTGTAACTCTTTCAAGTAAATAAATACACCTATACAACTATAAAAGCTATTCTAGATGATCCTAGCAACACTTTCAAGCAAATTTTAAAACTGACTCCCCAAAATTTATCTGTGCCAGAAAAAGACTAAAATTATTTGAAGAGACACTTTCCCTCAACCTCAAATCCAGTAACTATAATCATAAAATTCACAATGTTTGACATCCAACTAAAACTTACCAAACAGGCAAAGAAATAGGACAATACAACCTGTAATGATGAGAAAGATCAATCAATAGGAACAGACACAGCAATAGCAAATAAAATGGAATTAGCATGTAAGAATTAAAGTAGCTATTATAAAATTGAACAGGGAACAAGCATTTGACTTATAGTTAAGCTGCTGATTAAGACATCTATATCCCACATCAGGGTTCTATTCCTGGCCCCAAGCTCACTTCAGCTTCCTCCTAATACAGACCCAGAGAGGCAGCAATGATGGTTCAGATAATTAGGTTCCTGCCATCCCTATGGGAGACCTGCATTGAGTTCATGACTGCTGACTTTGATGGAGCCCAGGCACAACTTTGGTCATTTGGAGATTGAATCAGAAATTGACAGTGTGTGTGCATGTGTGTGTCTGTCTCAAATAAATAATAACAAGCTTTTTTTAATGTAAAAGTTAAAGAAACAGACTATTTGTGAGTAGGATTACATATGTGTACTTAGTATGCAGCTACAATAATGAAGAATTAAATGCATTTAATGAATCACTAATTGTGCTCAGTATAGTTTCAATATCAAGTGCAATGAATATGCGAAGACTAATCACTTACCATGTGTGAAATGTCTTAATAATTCATGTAAGACCTACTGCCCCTGTTCTAAAGTATAATAGAAATATTTTGTGGAAGCAGGGTCACTTCAGCTGCATTTTTGAGAATGAGTAGAAGCAATGTGAACAACCATTATGGGGCAATACAGTATTCTAGCTATAAGAAATGATTAAAAAGAAAGAAGGATGCAGGAAAAGATTGCGTCTGAGTATGAGAGGGAGAGAGAGAGAGGTCTCCCATCTGCTGTTTCACCCCCTAAACCCTAAACCATTAGCCAAGAACTCAATTCATATCTCTCACATGGGTGGCAAGAATCAACTATTGAGCCATCACCTGCTGTCTCCCAGGGAAAGAATTAACAGGAACCTGGAATTGGGAGTGGAGCCTGGATGCAAACTCAGGCACTCAGATATGGGATGTGAGCATCCCAACTGGTGGCTTAACTGCTAGGCCAAATGGCTACCCCTGGTAGATAGTTTAGATTGTTAGGGCTGCTTTTACAAAGTACCATAAACTGGATGACTTAAACCACAGAAATGTATTGCCTCACAATTCTTGAGGTTAGAGGTCTAAGATCTAGATTTTGCTAGAGTTTGTTCCTTCTGAGGGTTGTGAGGAATAAGCGATGTTATGCCCCAGGCATCTGGTGGTTAGCTGGCAATCTCCACCTTCATCTGCACGTGACAGTCTCCCTGTGTGTGTGTGTGTGTGTGTGTGTATCTGCATCCAAATTTCCCTTTTTCATAAGGACACCAGTCATATTGGATTAGGGGCCCACCCAAACCAAGTATGATTTCATCCTAACTTGACTGGTTATACCTTCAGTGTTGCTATTTCCAAATAAGGCCACATTATGAGATCTTCAGATTTAGAATTCCAACATATGAATTTTTAAAGAAGACACAATTCAACCCACAAAAGTAGAGAGATGTTGAGACTTTTCAATAGGAAGTGTCATGATCGAAATTGTCCTTAAAACATTAAGTGGATGGACTATTGAGGATCTCTAATCACACTCTCCTCACTTTGTTCTGTATGTAAACACAATCATAGTCTATCACCAAACAAGTCCCTGGATCCAACACACCCTGTGTCCGTCTCTGCCCTTGCCCATGGTGTCTTCATTCATGGGACTTCTCTATCCCACTTATGGCTAAGTCCTACGCTTCCTCCAATGCTTATCTCAAGAATCTTAACCACCCTCCTAACACACAGGATTTTGTGTGGCACAGTGTAGAACCCTTTCCTAGACATGTACCTCTGCTTCTGAAAGGTTGGGCTCACAATTCCTCTGTGACCATCCTACCTTATAAAACCAAATTTAACAAATATGCATCATATGGCATGTGTTACACCTCCTTATACTTTGGATGCATACTTTTTTTCCTCCTTGAAACTGTTTACATAGGTCAGATTGAATACAGTGTTTAATTCATCTCTCATCTCTTGAAACTCTCCTGGTGTGTAGTTCCTACTAAATAGACAATAGAGGTAAATATACAGGTACTTAAGCCCACGCATTAAGGTTTCTTCTTTTAAAAATTAGTATGGGTTTGGAGCCAGGGCTGCAGTATAGCAGGTTAAAGCCCTGGCCTGCAGCTCTAGCATCCTATATGAGCAACGGTTCAAGTCCTGGCTACTTTACTTAAAATCCAGCTCCCTGCTAATATGCTTAGGAAAGCAGAGGAGGATAGCCCAAATCCTTGAGCCCCTGCACCTACGTGGGCAATCTGAAAGAAACTCCTGGCTCAGTGTTTCAGATTGGTCCAGTTGTTGAGGCCATCTGGGGAGTGAACCAGTAGATGGAAGATCTCTCTCTCTCTCTCTCTCTCTCTCTCTCTCTCTCTCTCTTTCTCCCTCTCTCTATAATCCTGTCTTTCAAATAATTTTTTTTTATTATTTGACAGAGTTATACAGTGAGTGAGAGACACAGAGAGAAAGGTCTTCCTTCCGTTGGTTCACTCCCCAAATGGTCGCTACGGCTGGTGCTGCGCCGATCCGAAGCCAGCAGCCAGGTGCTTCTTCCTGGTCTCCCATGCGGGTGCAGGCGCCCAAGCACTTGGGCCATCCTCCACTGCCTTCCCCCGCCACAGAAGAGAGCTGGACTGGAAGAGGAGCAACCGGGACTGGAATGGGATGCTGATGCTGCAGGCGGAGGGTTAACCTAGTGAGCCATGGCGCCGGCCCTAAATAAATAAATCTTTTAAAAAGATTAGTATGGGTTCTGAAAAGCAACATCCATATAGTGTTTGCTGAATGCCTGACATTATTCTGTAAGCTTAACGTGTATTACTCATTTAATCTTCATAAAACCTCTGTGAGTTGGGCACCACTATTATCCTATTTTGAGGATGTTAAATCAGAGGCACAGAGAAGCTCAGACACTTGTCCAAGATTACACAGTTGATAAGTGGCAGATCGTATCTTCCAGCCTTAACAATTCCACCAAGCTACTTCTCAAACCCTTTCAGACTCCTTTTATTTTGTAATTATTTCCAACTCTGTCACCAACTAGCTTATGTGATTTGAGCAGGTTACCTGATTTTCTGTACTTCAATTTCTTCAATTGTGGAATGGGGATAATAGTGTCGTCCTTATGAAATGAATGCATAGGAAACATTTGTAAGAGCGCCCACCACACGCACACACGGAGTAACTGAGAATTTATTGCAGGGTATGGAGCTAATTGAAGCCATACTGCCTCCTGCTGATGATTAATCGTGTCTGGCTGCTGAAGAAGGATGGTATTGGCAGATTTTCTGCCTTTTTATGAAGGATGGGACTGGGCTGTCACTTTCTATGAAAATAAGAAAGAGGAGGTCAGAGGTGTTTTTGATAGCAACACAAAGGACCTTTATATGGCTTTGGAAAGGATGGCAGTGTTCCGAGGCTGAGAGGCTGAGAATCTGGGCTTCCATTGGCTTATCTCAGTCGTCTCAACCTCTTTCTCCTCCTTCATCAAGAAGCGGCAATGGGAAGGCACCAGGGAAGAAGGCAGAAATGTTTAGAAAATATCTCAGAAAATAGAACCTTTAAAGGAAATTTTAAAAATCTGAATTCTGCACAATAAGAAAATCCTGTTCACTGAGCCTGTTGAACAGTTATCAACAATTCTTTAGAAAACTCCAGCAGTTTACATGTGGAGCCAGTTGCTTTCTAATTGCTACAGCAGGCTACCACTGGGAAGAACAAAGGAAATATTTAGCACGTCGTAAATTCTTCTGCAGCCCTGTGGAGTGGCTGGAGTTCAGATTACACGTTTATAACTAGCATTTGAGAGCAATTTCTACTTCACTTGGAGAAAGTTGTTGGAGAAGCTGTTCAACATTGTTCTCCTAAGATTCTGGAGAAATGTGGATCAAGTGCTTAACAATCCAGTTCTTTTGTGTGGTGATACAGCAACACTTGGAAAGATGTAACAACAAAATTCAGTTTCCTTTCTAGAATTTGCTTTTTAATGGGAAGTCAATTTGTCAGTGAATGGGAAAGATACATGTTCTGACAGCTCTCCAAACACTGTCCTCTCTGAGGACCCAGACCCAGACAGAAGAATAGACAAGACCTAAAAATAAATTCAGTTCACATCTCAAAGACAGCAAGTGAGAAAGAGATAGTAAACACATTTCATGTTGCCAAGGGTGGAACAAAGAAGCTGTACCACCAAGCTGGGCAAGCACCACCCCAATCTACTAATGGCAGTAAGAAGCCACTTGAAGACAAAAATTCAGAGGTCAGCTAAGATGGAGCTTGGAGGAATTTGATTTGCTATAGCTGAGGCTTTTGTAGGTGTGAGTGTTCTGATTTTAACTGAAAATGTTTCAATTCTCTACAATTTTGGTTCAGCACATTTTCTTAGCAAATAGAAATATGAATACATTGTCTAGTAATTAGCTGATGGCTTGTTATTTATGAGTCTTTCCTTGCTTTAGGTCCTTGTATTTGGGCCCAGCCTTAAGGACCACTTAGTAATTCTTTCATGAGTTACTGAAAAACCGTGGGAAGCCATTGCCATACCTGTTATGAATTGATGTCCCACTAGGCCATTGGTAGTAAAGGCTGAGATTCAGATCTTTCCAGTGAATGAAAAATATATGCTCTTCTGGACTTGAAGTGGCTACATTTCCTACCCCCATGCTCTCCAAAAAATGGGGAATTAATATTTTGTCACAAAATTATGCAAATTTTAATTACTTTTCTTTGCTGTATTTCTGAACTATTTTAAGATCTATTTTATTTATTAGAAAGGAAGAGTTTGAGAGAGAGAGAGAGAGAGATATTCCATTTACTGGTTCACTTCCCAAAATGGCTGTAACAGCGAGGGCTGGGCCAGGAAGAAGCCAGGAGCCTTGGAACTCCATCTAGGTTCCCATGTTGGTGGCAGGGGCCCAAGCACCCTGTCATCTTCCACTACTTTCTAAGGTGCATTAGCAGGGAGCTGAATTTGAAGTGGAGCTGCTGGGTCTCTGTTTGGAGCCTGTATGGAGATGTAGTCAGCAGCTAAACCCATTTCACTAGGATACTGGTCTCAATTCCATATAGCTTCTAAAAACTGGGAAGCAAATCTGGATAGACTTCCTACTTATTTGAGAGTTCTAAAAAAAAAATCTATATATTTGAACTACAGAATGTATTTTGACAATCCTTTCAGAATGAATGTAAACCCTAACCTCATTGTCTTCTCTTTATGCACACTGAGGACTGAGTTTCCTTTTGGTTTTAAAATAAAGTGATAGTGACAGTTGGATATGTAGTTAGTTCTGACTTCAAGTTTTGATTTTTCTATGTAAATAGATAACTTGACTAAATTGAATAAGACAGCTATTCAGTAATTAAACTTAATTAAATATTTAGTTTCTCTTCCAAAATCTTTTATAATTTTGCCCAATGATTGGTTGTTTGATATTGATTGTTCAATTAAATTTATACATCTGTATATATAAATATATATGCATATCAATATCTACATCTATATCTATATATAGGTATCTATATATAGATGTAGATATAGTAGACATAGACATAGACATAGATCTAGATGTAGATAGAGATGTAGATATAGATATAGATATAGATATAGATATAGATATAGATATAGATATAATCCTGCACCTCAGTAGGGTAGAATTTATCTCTTTGGTTACATATCATATACTGTCAACATAATCTGGTTAGATAAGTAAACTTTTTTTTTTATTAAAAATCTGACATGGTGCAAAATATAAAAAGCAAATCAACATGATTGTAGGGGCTGGTGCTATGGCACAGTGGGTTAATGCCCTGGCCTGATGTGCTGGCATTCCATATGGGTGCTGGTTCGAGATCCGGCTGCTCCACTTCCAATCCAGTTCTCTGCTTTGGCCTGGGAAAACAGTAGAAGATGGCCCAAATCCTTGGGCCCCTGCATCTGCATGGGAGACCCAGAAGAAACTCCTGGCTCCTGGCTTCGGATCAGCGCAGCTCTGGCTGTTGCGGCCAACTGGGGAGTGAACCATCAGATGGAACACCTCTCTCTCTCTCTCTCTCTCCCTTCTCTTTCTCTCTCTGCCTCTCCTCTCTCTGTGTAACTCTTTCAAATAAATAAAATAAAATAAATCTTTAAAAAAATGATTGTATACTTTTAAACAGCTTATTTGTCTCCAGCACTGATTAGATGTACCCAGTTATTTGATAACATATATTACATGTGCTCCATTGCCATCCCTATTAAAAGATACATATATTTAAATATATTTTAAATATCTGAAAAAATGAAAAAAAAACAATGACATGTGTAAAGTGGAGAATGAAATAAAAACATTGGCTAGATGCTTGCCACATATAATATTCTCAAATGTATACTGTCAATTGATTTTCACAAGAAATTAAAATTTGAACAATACCAAAAATATTTCTAGATTCTTGTCAATGACTGGCTTATTTCAGGCAACAGTTGATGCAGACAAAATACAATGCAACCCTGCCCTTGGATTTCATTTTAATAGGACTTATTCCCTGTTCATAGATATTTTAAATACCAGTCTAGAATAACCAGAGGTCTATGGACATTTTATTGAATAATTAATTACTGACTACTTTTAACCACATGTTCTTCCTGGTATTTTAGTAACTTAAAGAAATTCAAGCAGTTAGAAAACAAGTATGAGATAAGAACAACCCCTAATAAACATAATTCTAGGAGGGAATCTGTTATTGTTGAGAAGCTTATAAAATTGAAGGTCTCATGTTTTAAGAAGATAAAAAAGGAATTCTTTCTCTGCTGTGGAATAAATGGACTATCTCACCCATGAATAATGATTAACGTTCTTTTGCTCAGAGAAAAGGCTGGTAGGAGTTCACACCTGCAGCATTCATGAATTACAGGCCCCCTTCCCTTGAAAGAAACTTAATAATCACTATTCACGGGTGAAGTGTGCTTCAGTTGGATATAAAAAGTTGAGATAAAACCAGTCTGCTTTGTTTCCAGTGCTGTTATTTTCCCAGCATTCCATCCCTTCCAGTCACTGCAAAAATACTTGAGCAGCTTTAAAGTTATCCAAAGGTGGTGCTGTAAATACCTTTTCTTCTCAGCTTAGTTCTGTGTTTATCAGAGATTCAAAGGTGGTTTTAAAGGTCAGAAAAACAAGCTGCCTGAAAACTTGGATTCAGACCCAAGTAATAAGGTCGGCGTTTTTACAATTGTACTCTTCTCATTGCTACTCAGATCCAAAACTGCCTTAAGTTTTCTCATTCTGATCCCAAAGTCCAGCCATACACATAAAATTATATATTAAAGCAAAACTACAAACATAAACTATAGCTTTAAGTATAAATCAGTATAAATTTGAACATGAACAGATACACATTAAAAAAGACACACACCCCTTTTTTTTTCCAGTTTGGTAGTAAGGTTTTGGTTATTTTTGATACTGTTTTAATTCAAGGAAAATGTTTGATATCTTCCTACTCAGAGGCCACATCGACGACCCACATCCCATCTGTGGCTTGTTTGCCTGTTTCTTTGACTCACAAAGCACTCCAAATTGGTCTATAATTGAAAAAATAGACTATTTACACTAAAAAACTGAATTTCTCAATTATTTGAAAAGTTGTAAGCTCTAACAACAAACATTCTACCTGCATTCTCTCATAGTAAAAACTGACAGGAGTTGAGTGTGTACTGCCCACTGTACGTTCTGCTTCCATTTCTTTTCAAAGATATGTGATTAAATTACTGTTTGCTACCTGAACCCTGAGTGTGTGAACTGAGAATAACCAAATTGTTATTCCTTCTACCATCATCTCTTCTTATGATTTTTTTCACTCACCAAGCTGACTAGAACCATTTCCAAGATCGCCTTTAGGAATAGTTAGGGCTTTAGGTGGAAATGTAGCTTAGAAGTATATTCTTTCAGTCCTGAACTTTTAGATAGACATTACGAAGTGTCTAATCATATATGGGGTAGGTACTCAAAAACTTCATAGAAAATGCAGATTCTGAAAAACTATCTATGGATTAAAAAAACTTTGTACCGAAAAACCTTCTAATTTCGTTTTCCATGGATTTTTTGAAGTACCCTTGTATATGAGATCCTGAGAATGTAATGTTGGTAAGGCGATTCTACTTCCAAGAAGATTACAATTTATTAGAAACAAAGAAATATTTGTTGAACATATGAATAAAATTTGCAAGTGCAATGGTAAAGATATTTTCACGGGAAGTAGAAGATACAGAAGTGGGTCACCTGATCCAGGCAGGATGAGGAAGATGTGGCAGAGTGGAAGAGACAGAAATGTTCACACCTGGGCAGAGAAATTCTCTCCTGGGTCTTAGAGATTATGCCACAGTTAGAGCTGCTCAAGGTAGAGGTGGGGAGCAGAGGTGGTGTGAGCCAGTGGCTTAGATTTTTCTCTTGACTTTGCTATTTGTGATAACCTGCTCTGCAACTAACCTAAGGGTCACACTTTCATTAAAGAAAATGGAAGTGAACTCAATATACAGATACATTTATATTGAACCTACAAAGTACACATGTTGATTATCTCGTATCCAAAATGATTGAGGCCAGTGTATCAGATTTTGGATTGCTTCTGATTGTGGAATCTGTGTGTGTGTGTGTGTGTGTGTGTGTCTATAAAATGACATATCTTGGGGAAGGAATGGAAGTTTAAACATAAAATCTATTTATGTATATCTTATATACATGGCTTAAATAATTTTATATAATATTTTTAGTGTATCTTTGTTTTACTTTTTAAGTAATTTATTAACACATCACAGATCATTAAACTATAGTATAACATCATTCATAATCATTGGTTTGACAAAGATATAATACAAAGTTTGACAAAAAAATATTGATAGCAATACTGATACGCACATTGTCTTTTGGTTTTGTTTCCTGATTTTTTTTCTTTTTTAAAGTTTTTATTATTTATTTGAGAGGCAGGGTTATAGACAGAGAGAAGGAGAAACAGAGAGAAAGGTCTTCAATCTGCTGGTTGATTCCCCAAATGGTCACAATGGCCAGAGCTGAGCCAATCTAAAACCAGGATCCATGAGCTTCCTCCAGGTCTCCCACATGGGTGCAGGGACCCAAGCACTTGGGACATCCTTTACTGCCTTCCCAAGCCATAAACAGAGAGCTGGATTGGAAGAGGAACAGCCAGACTTGAACCAGCTGCCCATATGGGATGCCGGTGCAGCAGGTGGAGTCTTAGCCTATTACATCACAGCACCAGCCTCATTGTTTTAGCTCCATGTATAAAGGAGAACATGTGGCTTTTGCTTTTCTGTGTTTGGCTTATTTCATTCAACATGATGTCCCCCGCTTGTATCTATTTTGATATAAATGGTAGACTTTCATTCTTTTTCCTAGCTGAATAATATTCCATTTTCTTTACCCATTCTTCTGATGATGGACACATCGGTTGATTCCTATTTTGGCTAATGTGAACAATGTTGTCATTCACAAGGAGAAGCAGGTCTCCCTTGGACACAATGTGTTCATGTCTTTTGGTTAGTGGGATTTCTGAATCACATAGAAAGTCTATTTCTGGTTCTTTAAGAAACCTCCATACTGTTTTCCATCGCGGATTCACTAAATCGTATTTCCTCCAACAGTGTATAAGATTTCCCCTTTCTCCATATCCTCAGCAATATTTGTTACTTTCTGTCTTTGGATAATAGCCATTCTTACAGGGTTGAAATGACATCTCATTGAGGTTTTGGTTTGCATTTCCCTGATGGCGAGTGAGTAGAGAATTTTTTTCGTGTATTTATTGGCCATTTGTATTTCTTCTTTTGAGAACTGTCTTGTTTTTTGTTGTCATTGTTGTTGTTGAGTTAATTGAGTTGCGATGTATTCTGAATGTTAATCCTTTGACAGATAAGTAGCTTTCAAATATTTTATCCCATTCTCCTGGATATCTCTTTACTCTATTGATTACTTCCTTAGCTGAGTGCATCTGTGCTCTGATTATACCATCAAACGAGGCTAAATGTTGAATTTTCTGCTTGTGGCATCATTTAGAAGCTAAAAAATTTCCATACATTTGAGGAGTTTGGATTTAAGATTTCTAGATTTGAGAATCTCAAACTGTATCAGCTATTTCACCAAAAGTTGTCTTTCTCTAGCCCTAAATTCAGCATTATGTTTAACATGGTGATGTTTTAATGAACACTATTTAACAACAAATTTTACCATTTAAATCATGTGTTTTCCCAGTACATATCTATCTGTGCTTCAGGTATAATCTCCAGATTGTCCTCTAGATTCAGTCCTGGGGATATTTGATGAAACATATGGAAAAAGGATGAAAATAAAAACTAGAATTGTTCACTAAGCTGAGAGATCACCACACACACACACACACACACACACACAGGAGAGAGAGAGAGAGAGAGAGAAATCTCACACAGACATGTAATTTGTTAGAAGTTATTTATATATAATATATACCACATATATATTATATTATTAATATATTATATATTATAATTAATATAGTATGTGATATATAACAATATATTATATAATATAAATATTTATATATTTATATTTTTATATTTTTAGCCACTCCTGAAATCCAGGGACATTAGCTGGCTGAGAGACTGAAAAAGAGGGGCCATATTTTTTTTCAAGTGTTCAGTAGTGAAGTTTGAATATCTGGACATGCCAAAGATTTTGTTTTGATGAAACCAAATTGTTCCATAATATTTGAAGTCTTCAAATTACTAATTAATAACATTTATGATTACAACAAACATGAATGCCTACTAAATAACAGTAATAAAACATCCAACTACAGAGCTAGAATTTGTTTCATGAATAATTCATTTGTAAAATTCTGGTTGGGTTCTTAAATTAAAAGAAAGTTTTTTTTTTTTAAATAGGTGGAGATCTTTTGAGCTTGACATTGATATATATTTAAAGGTTAATAATAGTTTTTTTTTTTCAGATAAAAAGACATGTGTTAGGATATTAAGATTTGTTTTTAGGTAATATTCTTTTATTTGAAAAGAAGCATAATTAAGTTATGAAACACAGTGAAAGTGTTTAAGTCTTTGTGCACATATTCTGCTTTCCATTGAAATAATGTCAGTCATCATAAGGCATTTCAAGTGCAATCCATACCATAATAGCTAACTAGATAAGTTCAAGTTGGCAGTTCTCACAGTGTGTTCAGCTTCCAACTGTATCACTGGTTCTCCTTTCTTTGTCAGTTGTAGTAGAAAGCTGCCAGGTTTTTTCTTTCAAAAGCTTATAAAATTCATAGTTAAGAAGCAGGTCTATGAAAACTTAAAAACAAAGAAGATGAATTCAAAAGCAGCTGCTTATGCAGTTTGATTGCAATATTTCACTGCAAGTCATGATGTCTTCACAGCAGCTTCATACTTAAAAGATTCTGAAAGTTGATTGATTGCTCCCAAACTGCTACATAGTTTTATTTGATTAACCACGTATATTTTTGCCAATATGTCTGGCTACCTATTTAAAGTTAGTGCATTGCTGGCAGTATTACAAAAACAGATTTTAAGGATTGGAATCAGATTTGGCAGTAAAGGATTTGGTTCCAAACTCATAGGTGATCTTAAAATTTCATTTGACACAAAAAGAGAAACCTTTGCAGTCAAAAACAAAAGACTCCACTTTCATAAAAAAGAAAACTTCTTGGCTGCCAGATATGTTTATTTTTTCTATGATTTTGCTCTATCACAGATTCCTTTGAAGGAAGGGATTTTAAAATATAGACACATATAAATATCTTAGGAGTCTTCAAAAACTTCATAGAAATGCATATAATGAAAAACTATGCATGGATTTCAACATTTCCTTGCACAAAATAAACATATCTTAATACCAATTTCCATGAACTTTTTGGAGTACCCTCTTGTATACACACACATATTTAATCAAGGTCTTTATTTAAAAGTGAAGTAAAATCTTACTCTTATAAAGTATAAAAATAAAAGACATCTTTTCAAGAGTTCATTGCAATAAAAGAATCTTTTGTCCTTCCTCTTGGCATTTGAAAGTTTTAACGAGTTGTTTATATATCTCAATGGCTTGAAAAGACAGATGTATTTTATGTAATCTTCCATGTAAGCTTTTTTCATTTCCCTTATAAATTACTTTTCCATATTTTAAAATGTAGTTATATTTTCAGTGAAAAAATGGCCAAAAAATATGAGCCGTTATTTGTTGGCCACCACGAACCTTTAGATAAAGTAGGTATAAATCACAGTAAGCAATAAAATTCTATTCTATGTATAAACCACAACTTTATTGAAGAAATGTCTATTAAAATAATGTTGTCTCCTTTTCATTTTACCTGAACAGTAATGTATGAGTTTCATTTGAAAGCTAACAGTTAACAACCCATGTTTCATATTCTAATTAACATCAAGGAGATCTGTTTCAATTAATGAAAGCAAACTTCCTAAGCATTCAATGATGAACTGTTCTTATACTCTGTGTGCTAGGGTAGTAAATTACATATCACAAACTAAGAAAAAAAAAACACAATAAAGAACAAAGATGCCAAGACCCTGAAAAGTATAATTGAATAATAATAATTTAAGTACGCATGTCAGGTTGTGTGTGTAGCAAGTTCAACCCACAGAAGTGTAGAACTAATGAAATAGTTTCTTGTTTTTTAATCTCCATAAGCCTTTCTTGCTGCTTTAACTCTTATGGGTTGGAATACAAATGAAACATAGACCTTAAGTTCATGTGCTCCTGGAGTCCAGAAAACAAAACAACTTTTAAAATGGCTTAAACAGACTAACAAATGTAGGCTTTGAGGGGTGATTAAAATGTCCTAAAGTTAAACGGGTACAGCTGAGTACATGGTCTAACCTAATATTGCTCTAGTGGGAAATGAGATGCTTCTGGTTTATAAGTGCACGATTGTAATGAAATAATCCATCTCAATCGTTGCAATTAATGCAACGCACACGCTATTATTTGTGAGATACATAAAAAAAGCAATGTGAGAGCTCCCCCTATTGACTCACAATAATGTATAATGTACCCTGAGATATGCTTCCAAATATCCATAATCAATATAAAATGTTTAGAAATTTAGGGAATATTAAAAATAAAGAAATTTGAGTTAATCAGTTTATACATTAAGAAGCTGAGCCCTAATGACACTTACTGTCATGGAACAAACAGAGCTGGGAATGGAACCCAGGGCTTGTCTCTGGGACCTATTTTCTTTGCACCATACTGTGGCATCTATCAGGTTCTATAATTCAGAAGTCGGGGAGGGCTAATGTGGCCCACCTTCCTCTGGTGGAGGAGACCCAGAGAGGCTCAGACACCCCAGTAAGTCTGCAACTTCTCATGAAAGCTGAAGAATCACTGGGTTAGTGGAATCCCAGTTACAGTCTCCAGTTCACTACTTTTTCTGCTCTGTTTTTTCTGCTTCTGTTTCATTTTGGGCCCTGAAACTTCATGCTTTTTTGAAATTTAACGATATGGTTTTCAAAAATCTCAGAATTTGGAGGCCGGCGCCGCGGCTCACTAGGCTAATCCTCCGCCTAGCGGCGCCGGCACACCGGGTTCTAGTACCGGTTGGGGCGCCGGATTCTGTCCCGGTTGCCCCTCTTCCAGGCCAGCCCTCTGCTGTGGCCAGGGAGTGCAGTGGAGGATGGCCCAGGTGCTTGGGCCCTGCACCCCATGGGAGACCAGGAAAAGCACCTGGCTCCTGGCTCCTGCCATCGGATCAGCGTGGTGCGCCGGCCGCAGTGCGCTGGCCGTGGCGGCCATTGGAGGGTGAACCAACGGCAAAGGAAGACCTTTCTCTCTGTCTCTCTCTCTCACTGTCCACTCTGCCTGTCAAAAAAAAAAAAAAAAAAAAAAAAAAAAAAAAAAAAAAATCTCAGAATTTGAAATTCATGAAGATATTCATGATCAGTAAATAAACCATGTTTTACTTTTTGGTGAAACATGGCTTTCTATAAATTATCCCTAACATACATGCTAACAGTGTTCATGTGTTTTCTTATATGCTCCCAGAACTGAAAAGATTTGTAGGATGGTGTGTATAATTGTGCAAAATCGTAAGTGCTGTTATAGTAAAATCATAAAAAGCTTGACATACATTTATCTGATTTGCTTTTTTGGTGAAACTACTGGCAGGTAAGTGGACAACATTTCAATCATCACTATTTTTCATGAATCATTTGATACTGCTGATCCCATTAATGGCATGAACAGGGGGTTATTTTTCCTCAGAACTTGAAGGTATGTGAAGATTCACTTACATCTGCATCAGTTAACTCCTAGAAGGCGAAGGTTGCATTTCTTCAAAGAACACAGTTGCAATGGACACAGGACTTTGAATGAAAGCTTCGGATTTGCCATTGCTTGTTGTACAGCTGCTACTGAGATCTATTCAAGGCTGCCATTACTAAATCATACTCCAGCCAGGGGCTTTTCACAATCCCACAACTCTAATACCATATTCTATACATGCAATTCTTTTGAAATTTTGAGGTCCTGCACATGTTATCAGATTACCTTCCTCTGTCCTTTGTCCTTCTCTCTATTATAGTTAATTGTAGCAATACATGAGATTATAACTCAAGTGGAACAATATTGCTAAACAAAATATTGTTCCTGCTAATGAGAAGAAGAAGATCTGTTCTCAAATGATTTAAGACTAGAAGAGAATAATTGTTTCCTTGAAAAGCTGATCATAACTCAGATATTCACACTTGTATGACTAAAATATAAAGGCAAGAGAAATGGTACTGTTTATTTATCAAAATGAAGTAAGTACTTGGCATTGTCTATTGCCTTTTTAAGTCCTTACCTCCCAACCTCCATCCCAGGTCATAAGGTAAAAAAATAATCTTTTTAGAAATTCAGTTCAGGTGAAGAAAATTTATACAACCCATTTGTATAGTTTTAGAATCCTATCTTCCTTTCTAAGATGATGTCCACAAAATACAAATCAGATGATTCTGTATCAGTTCCCACATTTGATATTGACTGTCGAAGAAGGTTAGGCAATGGTGGTTATAAAGTATTTTCACGCTTTCTCCCATGGACATGCAAACATTTTTCAAAGGATGCATAAAATGGCTTTCAAACTTGATGAACATGTAATGGAGGTAAATAAAAATATACCTTTGCCTTTTATAAATCTAACATCTCGTTTTTGTCTACTTGGTATATAATTATTACCATTGTTTATGGCTTGTCTTTCACTTATTTGAAAACCGTTTTCAGAATTACCAAATTTTATAGACTTTGGGTAAATCAATTACTGGCTTTAACTTCTGATTTTCCAGAACTGTTCTTGGAACTTAGAATGAGAAAATGAAAATATGTCATACTAAGGCAATTTTGATGATGGGACTTTTAAGATTGGAGAAAAAGAACTGATGAGTGTTTGTACTTTCCACCATTAGGATGAGAATGAGCAATCCCTTATGTGATCTTGGGAAGCTGAGATTGAGAACAGTTAAAGACAAAGAGAAGCAAGAAAAAGAAGGCAGGTGATGATGACATGATGAATAAAGGAGCTGAGAAATAAAAAGTGATCAGTGACTTCATTCAACTTCCTACACAGAGAGATACCAAATCTCTGCAGGGAGCCAATAAAATTAACATGGGAAAATCAACCACTTCATCTGTAGCTGTGGAAATTCTTGTGTCTGTGAGTGAGGGGATGGGGAATTGGTGAGGAGTACTCAGCACAGCTAGCATGAGTGAGATTGGCCACTGGCAATTAAGAACAGTGGAGCTCATAGTCACACTATTTGCCCAAGAATCTTTAAAATAAATATAAACATTCACTGACCTCATCCTAGACTCAGCAGTCAGTGTCACGGGCTAAGCTCAGATGTTAGCAGCAGTTTCTGGTTACCAGCTGCTAGACATGAGGCCAGTTCTTGACTTTCATTGAACTTCAATTCCTAAGCCCAAAATATTAGGATAGTTGTATTTAACCAGCAGGGTGGTTGTGATGATTAGATGAGATAAAGCCCATAAAACACCAACTTTGCAGCAAATTGTTAACTATCATTTTCAGACATAATCAAGCTAAAAACAAGGACAAGAAATATTGAAGGGAATGACAATTAGGATTCAAAAGGAGGTTTATTCCAAGAATACAGTGAAAATTTACACTGAGATATCCATTTCTAAAATACTCCAAAGTAGTAAGTCAAAAGGAGAACACTACATGATAGTTTAGAGAAATTCTAAAAAAAATTATTTAATAGCATTTTATGTTCATTTTGGATTAAAATGAATTTTAACAAATTAAAATCTAAAATATTAATACAATTAAAACATATATAATTGCTAGTGAACAAACTATAACAAACTATTGCAATTAATAGAGAAATAAGGCAAGAAGAATTGGTATTTCAACTACTATTTAATATGGGTAATACAGAGCTATCAACCAAATGTATGAAATATTAAGAATTGGCAAAAAAATGTGATTGTATACAAAGGATATGGTTTAACTCTTGAAAATCCGTAATAATCAACTGAAAAATTAGGAACTATTTGTACAAACATATTACCTTTTAAAAAAATTGTTGATTCTTTTGAGAGATAGAAAACCCTCCCATTCACTGGTTCACTCTGCAAATGCACTGCCTCCCAGGGTCTGAATTAGCTTGCAGTTATACCATAGGAGTACACCATATGGGGTACAGAAAACCCAAATGGCATCTTAACTCTTGTGCCAAAGACCTGATTCCACATTACCTTTGTTTATTTAATAAAGAAAACATACTTCATGTATTTCATATGTACAATTTTAAGCCCATAATGATAGTTCCTAACCTACCTCCCTCCTCCTTACTTCCTTTTTTTTTTTTAACTTTGTGATAACGTATTTTCAATTTATTTTATAGTCACAGTCTTAATCCTCTGCTAAACAAAGAATTTAACAAGTAGAAAGTAGAAAGACTACTGATACTCAAGTGTTTAGACAAGGGCTATAAACACTAATCAAAGCTCAAGATGTCAATTTCACTCAAATACATTACATTTTTTGTACTCTCTATATTAGTCACCATAAATCAAAGAAAACATGATATTTATCTTTTTGGGTCTGGCTTATTTCACTAAGCATGATGACCTCCAGTTGCATCCATTTTGTTGCAAAAGAGAAGATTAATTATTTTTTATGTTTTGCTAGTATTCCATCATATATATCTATAAATAAAATATATAAATAAATAAATTTGATATATATATATATCACATTTATTTGGCCACTCATTAGTTGATAGACATCTGGGTTGATTCCATATCTTAGCTATTGTGAGTTGAGCTGCTATGAACATGGAGGTACAGATAACTCTCTCATATGTTGATTCCATTTCCTTTGTGTAAATTTCCAGGAGTGGGATGGCTGGGTCATATGAAAATATGGAACATTTCATGAATTTAAATGTCATCCTTGCACAGGGGCCATACTAATCTTCTCTGTATTGTTCGAATTTTAGTATATGTGCTGCCAAAGTAAGCACCCCACATTACCTTTTAAATGAAGAAAACCAAGGTGAGTGCTGGAAGCCAATTAAGATACTTGCATCCCATATGGCCACATGTGGCTTCAGTACTTAGCTCTAGCTCCTGACTCCTGCTTCCTGTTAATGCAGACTTTGTGAGGCAGCAGTGATGGCCCAAGTGGTTGAATTCCTGTCATCAACAAGGGACTCCTGGATTGAGTTGCAGGCTCCTGGCTTCAGCCTGACCCTCAGGGAACAATCAAATGGGAATCCCGCCCCCTCTCAAATAAAAACAAATTATGTAGAAGAAAATTATCTCACTTTTAAAACACTTGTTTAATCCAGCCATTATATTAGAGATTGAATACATTGGCTTTCAGAGAAGAAGTTTGCTTTTAGCTATTGGAAAAGAATCTGCCTGCAGGGGAAAAATGAAACATTAACTACAAATATCAACTCATCTGTAATCATTATTCTAAAAATAACCCCTATCGAAATTTAAACACAGACACAAATATACCCCTTCCTCCTCCCTCAATATTATTCAGAGAGAGCTAATTCTACTCATACTTTTAGGGAATAAGATTTCAAAGGTTATGTTTTATCTGTATTTTAACAGGTGATAAAAAAGCTCCAAGGACAGTACATAATTAAGCATGATGGTTGTATGAATGGGAGGGAGGTGGAGGGGGGAGAATCACCATGTTCCCAAATTTGTATATATTTAAATGCATAAAGTTGTATCAAAATTAAAAAAAAAAATTCCTTAAGGAAATACCTATATAACCAGAAGTATCTTTCTAGATTGTCCAGTCAAAACACATAAGAAAATGCATTTATATTTATGTTTTAAAGATGGAAATGTATTTTGAATCAACATATAATTGCTTTGGATGCAATAACAAGATCTAGTTAAAAAGGGCCCCAAGTTAGTAGGTAAAAGTAAGTACCGGGGCTGGCGCTGTGGCATCCCATATGGGTGCCAGTTCGAGTACGGGCTGCACCTCTTCCAAACCAGCTCTCTTCTCTGTACTGGGGAAGCAGTAGAAGATGGCCCAAGTCCTTATGCCCTTGCACCCAGATGGGAGACCTGGAAGAAGCTCTTGGCTCCTGGCTTTGGTTCAGCTCTGGCCGTCGTGGTCATTTGGGGAGTGAACTGGTGGAATGGAAGACCTCTCTCTCTCTCTCTGTCTCTCCTCTCTCTGTGTAACTCTGACTCTTAAATAAATAAAATAATTCTAAAAAAAAAAAAAAAGTAAGTACAAAAAGTACATGATTGCATCAGATCAGTTCAACTGGCAGAATTTTTCTTACTATGCATGGGAGAAACGAAATTCAAATGCAAAAGTTGTCTTTTACTCCCCTACCTTTTCAATGATTGCTCTACTCCTGGTCTTAAATTTTGGAAAGCATTTAATTTGCATTTCATTTTGTTAAAAATTTTTACCTACTTTTTGTTCTTTCTTCTATTTCTTTTTATTTGATAGGCAGGAAGGCACTTAAAAAGAGCTCCCATTTGCTGATTCACACCCCAAATGCCCGCAACTGCCAAGACTGGGCCAGGGCAAAGGGAGGAACTCAATCCAGATTTCCCATGTGGGTATTAGGAAACCAACTACTTAAGCTAGGGAAGCTACTAGTGTCAGGAGCTTGAGCTGGATATCAAATCCAGGTAACCTGATGTGGGATATGGGCATCCTAATTTTTAACCAGCATCTTAACCCCTAAGCTAAATGCCCATTCCATTCCTCTGTCTTAAGGAGCACAGTAAACTACATACAATTATTAATATGTATGCACCTTGAGATTGAAAGTTTATTTAAAAATTCATGTAAAAGAATTATCAGATAAATTTTGAATGGAAAGCATAATTTATATAAAAATAGTGAATGATTTTTCTTACTCAAAAGTTTGGGAATGTGGTACATCAAGTGACTTGGCAGCCCTAACTGAATAGATCTTGATTATTAATGGCTACAGTCTCCTCCAGCACTACCACTAAACTAAAAGATGAAAATTCTCATGAGTGGATCGAAAAATAAATTAATTTTCATCATAAGATAACATTTTCATATTACACAATTAAGTGAATTGAGGACACAGAGTTCATTCTGAATTTTGTATGCACTTCTAAAAAAGTAAATTCACAAAGTAGACAAAAATATTTACAGCAAAATTAGCTTTAGACATGGAAAGAATAGATCTTCTAATGTATTATTTGAGCAGCAAAGTGTGAGTGGGAAGCTGATTTAGTAACCCTTCTTTCATATCTCTTGAAATTATAACATGAAAGTACCTTTAGCTAATTTTTAAAATGTTACTTATTAAGTTATGTGCCTGGATGAAATCTGGATATTAATTTCTGATAATATACACATTAGATATCCTTAAAACAAACAAAATACCTCATACAAAAATATTAGAATTTCTGTATAAATTTTAAGAAACATCTTTTTAAATGCTTAACTATTTTGGCAAGAAATGAAGGAGGGGTATTCATAAAGGCCAAAAGGAGCAAGAAAACATAAATCCAGAGATCCATTATAGCATTAAATTGGACACGTGCCCAGTGGGACCCAGATTGACCCAGTTTTATTTCAATGAACCAAGTGAGTGGAATGTAGATCATACAGACTGTAGACTGCTCAAGGAAGGAAGGCTAATTATAGATGCCGTCGTGATGCCAGCACCTTCAGAAGGCAACTTTTTTAGTAAAGAATGAACTAGAAAAAGTACCACAAAAAAGAGAAAAACTAACAACTTTGGCTGTGCATAGAGGTGGGGGGAAGCTTTTCCTGAAACATTTTTTTTTTAACCACAAGCAAGGCATTACTCAGGTTCTGGGCCAGAATCATTCTCTTTGTGTGGTCCAAAAACCCCAAGATGAAAATTTAGTTTAAATTGCTCCTGGATTGCTAGTGCCTCTGGCCACCTGACAGAAGCAAAACTTTATCTTCTTAGGGGGAATGCATACTAAATGAGGGCCACAAAATTGCTTCTGTAAAGTGCTGCATGTATGAGGTCCCAGTTTCAAAAGAATAAAATGTACCAAGACTATAGTCTTAGGTATTATAAAATGCGTTGTGTAATGTGTATTTTAAAAGGTGTAACATGGTTGTCAAAAGAATAACTGACTATCTCAAATGTTCAGGAATATTTGGGGACAGAAACAACCAATAAAACTACTGTAAGTGAAACATAAAATAATTAATAGTAGTTCTCAATGATCAGGCTAAAGAAAAGAGTTGACATAGTTGAAGAGAGATGTAGTGAATCGGAATAAGAAATTATCTGATTTGTAGAACACAGAGAGAAAATATTAAAAGTAGCTGAAAAGGCATATAAGGTACGCTGAGAATATGAAGCACCTGTTTGGAATTCCAGGATGAGAAAGTGAGGAAAATGTGTAAAAGGCAATAAATGAAAAGCAATATTTGCAGCATATTAAGGACAGAGGTCCTACATGAGGAGTAAGTGCACAGTGACTCCTGTTGTTGACTTTACAAATTGACACTCCTGTTTATGGCATCAGTAATCTCCCTATGCTCCAGTCCTGAGTTTCCAAGGCTATGGAAGCCTTTTGAGTTCACCGACTCTGATCTTATTTAGACAAGGTCATAGTCAAAGTGGAAGTTCTCTCCTCCCTTCAGAGAAAGGTACCTCCTTCTTTGAAGACCTGTTCTTTCCACTGGGATCTCACTCATGAGATTTAATGCTATAACGAGTACTCAAACAGTGTTTTTCACTTTGTGTTTCTATGTGGGTGCAAACTGTTGAAATCTTTACTTAATGTATACTAAACTGATCTTCTGTATATAAAGAAAATTGAAAATGAATCTTGATATGAATGGAAGGGGAGAGAGAGCGGGAAAGGGGAGGGTTGCGGGTGGGAGGGAAGTCACTGGGGCGGGGGGAAGCCAATGTAATCCATAAGCTGTACTTTGGAAACCTATATTCATTAAATAAAAGTTAGAAAAAAAAAACAATGTATGAGAGGTTAAATTTCCTTCTATTACCAGCATTTGATGTTATTGATAGATTTATTTTAGCCATTCTGACTGATGTATAGCTATATTATAGTTTTAATTTGCATTTATTATTTATTAATATATTTGCATATATTATTTATTAATAATAAATGATGGAATATCAAAAAAAAGAAAAGCAATATTTAAGACATTCTATGATTAATGAAAAAGTTGCAGATTAAGGAAATTCAATGAATTCCAAGTAATACACATTCCAAGTAAGACGCACAAAAAGGAATCCAGTCTTGAGCAAATCATAAAAAAATAGAATTTCAAGAAAAAGAGATTGCTTATGAAGGAATGGAAGCTAGGCTGGTTTCTCAATAGAAAGAACAATACCTAGAAGATAACATAATATATTTGAAGTCTATAGAGAATTACCCAGAAATGTAGAAATTTATGAAGGGTCTATAAGAATGTCTTACACTGAAGTTAAGGACATTTATTACTGCTGGGCTTCTCTAGAGGAGCAGCTAAAGAACAAACCTAACCTTAGGAAGAACATGACTGTTCCCAGGGGACAAGTCTGACATGCAAATATGAATGACACAAGCGATCTATACAGAATTTGACTACAAAATTGCCCTTTTTTAATATATGAGACTAAAAATAAAGAACTAAAAGAATAGAAGAATAGACTATCAGATGGGCTGAGAAAACATCCTCACAATGTATTCTGAATATCTATAATTACTTGAAAAGAGAAAACAAATTGATTAAATGTGGACAATTTTTATTTAAAAAATGCCATAGACACTAAAAGAGTAGTAATAGAAGGTCTCCTACACAGGTGGCAGGGGACCAAGCACTTGGGCCATCTTCCACTGTTTTTCTCAGGACGTTTGCAGTGAGCTTGATCAGAGGTGAAGCACCCAGGACACAAATCAGCACTCATATGGAAAGCAGGTGTTGTAGGCAGCATCTTATACACTATTTCACAACGCCAGCCCAAGAAAACAATTTTAGAGAAATTATTATTTTTAATAATATTTAATGTACCTAAGAATAAATCTAATAAAACATATATAAGATCATTGTGGAGAAAATTGTTAGCTTTAATTTAAGACATTAAAAAAAGGTTTAAAAGATAGAGAAAACATTCTTATGAGTAGGAAAACTTAGTAGTGGGAGATATCAATTATGCCCTCATAATCTAGATATTGAACTTATTTCCAATTAAAACCCTATGTTGATTTCTTTTTTTTTTAAAGATTTATTTATTTATTTTGAAATTCAGAGTTACACACAGAGAGAGAAGGAGAGTCAGAGAGAGAGAGAGGTCTTCCATCCGCTGGTTCACTCCCCAGATGGACACAATGACTGGAGCTGCGCCGATCCAAAGCCAGGAGCCAGGAGCTTCTTCCAGGTCTCCCATGCAGGTGAGGGGCCAAAGGACTTGGACCATCTTCCACTGCTTTCCCAGGCCGTAGAAGAGAGCTAGATTGGAAGTGGAGCAGCCAGGTCTCGGACCGGCGCCCTCATGGGATGCTGGCATTTCAGGTTGGGGCATTAACCCCCTGCACCACAGCGCCGGGCCCCCCATGCTGATTTCAAACATAAATAATAGCAGAACCAAAAAGTCAAATATAGTCAAGGAAGAAATAACAGTATAATTTTGAATAAAGTCAGGCAATTTTCAAAGTAAAGCATGTTATGTGATATGGATGTGGCTTATCCCCCAAGTGTCCCTGTGTTGGAGCTTGGTCTCCTCTGTGTTGCTAGATGAGACCTTCAGGAGGTGAAGCCTAACCAATGTCCTTAGTTCCCCTGGGGGTGTGTCCTTTAAAGTTGTGGATGCTGGTTAGTCTCCCACCCTGAGCCTGGCCCCGCCCAGTCTCTCTGGTTTCTTGTTTGAGAGGTCACCATTGCTCCCCCATGTTCTCCTGCCATTGCAACCTGCACTGTGATGCAGCCAAGGAGGAGGGACCTGCCAGAGTCTTCATCATTTGGATTTTCAGCCTCCAAAACTGTGAGCTAACTAATCCTCTTTGTAAGTAGCTTGCCTCAGGTATTTTATTTTAGTAATGTAAAACTAAATACATTGGGCAAGGATAATACACTGGCAACCAGCGCAGACTTGTGCATACATGGGAACTTCATATATCACCCAGCTTGAACAACACTGGGGAAAAGACTCAATAAATGAAAAGAATCTAGATGATTATCCATATCCAGGCAAAGATTAACAAGATCCATAATTTGTGACATAAATATAAAACAAATTTCAGATGAATAATTAATTTAGGTGAAAAAGAAAGCTTTATGAATTTTTGAAGGCAATATTAGTCAATTTGTAAAGCAACCTTTGCAAAGGAAAAAAAATAAGATAGCTAAAGTGCAAACTGAAAAAGAAAACATCTACAGATTCATCAATATTAAAAACGAGAATTCCATTATCAAAAGATACTGTACAGGGGCAAGTATTTGGCATAGCAGTTAAGCCAGTGGTTGGGACTCCTGCATCCTATACTAGAATGCCTGGGTTTTGGTCTCAGCTCCACTCTCAATTCCAGCTTCCTTCTAATGTGCATTCTGAAAGCAGCAGGTGATGGCTCAAGCATTTGGGTTCCTACCACCCAAGTGGGAGACTTAGATTGCGTTCTGGGCTTCTCTCTTTGGCCTGGCCAGCCCTGGCTATTGTAGGTATTTAGGAAGTGAACCAGTGAATGAGAGTTGCTATGTCTGTCTATCAAATAAAATAAAATTTAGAGAGATTCTATAGAATGTGAAAAGGAAAACAACAAACTGGTAGAACATAGTTGCACTGTTTTTTGTTTGCCAAAGGATTAGCACCCAAAATACATAAAAAGTTGCCTTTTAATTCTTTTAAAGATTTATTTATTTGTTTGAAAGAGTTACGGGGAGGGAGGAGAGAGAGAGAGAGAGAGAGAAAGAGAGAGAGAGAGAGAGAGAGAGAGATCCTCCATCAGCCGGTTCATTTCCCGAATGGCTACAACAGCCAACGCTAGGCCAGGCCAAAGACAGGAGCCAAGAGCTTCCTCTGGGTCCTCTATGTTGGTTCAGGGTCCCAAGCACTTAGACCATCATCTGCTGCTTTTCCAGGCCATCAGCAGGGAAATGGATTGGAAATAGAGCAGCTGAGACTTGAACCCCTGTCCTTATGGGATGCTGGCACTGCAGGTGGTAGCTTTACCTATTACCTTTTACCTAGTGCTGGCCCTAGCAATGAACTCAAAAATTGTTGGTGGGAGCATAAATGCAACAATTTTGGAAAACAATTTGACATTTTCCAAGACTTTAAAGTGTCCATTCTCTAAGAGTGTTTTCATTCCTACAAAATTCTTATCTGTATTGTTTTGTATCTGAAAACTGTTTACATTGGTATTCTGCTGGTGTCTTGAAAAACAAAATGCCTTGTGATAAGTGATCAAAACCATTATTATATGGAACAAAAAGTAACATATGCTGATTGTCATAAAACAAAAAGTAGGAAGTAGGGACTGGATGTTTTGGGTAATAACAAAGAAAAAAGCACCCTTTCAACTCATAAGACAGTGGCTGATTTTATTTCAGACATTGTTGGGAGATACTGGAACACATTCATACCTAATGACTAACAAAGGCTCTATGCAGGCCATCAGATGCTATCACTGTCAGTTCAGAATCTGGTAGAAAGCTGTCCACGAGGTCAAAGTTGGTATGAAGTATCACGATACACTGTAAGCAACCTCTGTTCAGAAAAAAAAATATTTTCCAATGAATTTCTTAATTTTATTGTAGCTGAAACTAAAACATGTAAATTTTGTCTCTTGTAATTTAGGATTGCCAGATCTACCAAATAAAAAGAGACAGCCCAGTTAAATTTTAATTCCAGCTAAATAATAAATTTAGTTTTAGTGTAAATGTGCCCAAATCAATATTTAGGACACATTTATGTTCAAAATTTTTAAAATTTTTGTCGTAGCATCCTATATTTTATTTTATACTGATAACTCTTTATCCACATCCTCCCTAGTAGTTTTTTTTTTTTTTTAGAAGTTTTCCAAGGTGAACTTTTTAAAGAAATGTGGAGTGATGACCTCGCATTTAGCATGGACCTAAGACAGTAATTCTGAACATTCAGAAAGTTAGAACACATAGGATTATTTGTTTCCCATTTGGGCTATTCATACCAGAAGAAAATGAAGTCTCTAGGTTAGCCAACATGGATAATGAGTATTTGGATATTTGCCTGGTAGTGTCTCATTGATTCCTTTTGGCATGATTTGCATAAGAATAAAGGATTCAGCAAGAATGGTGAAATGCAATAGTGTTTGTACATACTTATAGATTCAGTTTTACATACTTACAGATTCTGTTTGCACATACTTATAGATTCTGTTTTACACAATGTGACTAAAAGCAGCTGGTCTTCCTGAAAAAGATTTTCTCAAAGAAAACCAACACCAAGAGGAAAATGCCAAATGTTTAAAGTATAGATTGAAAAATCATGTCTCCTTCTGTGGTGGAATGAGAAGGCCATACCAAGATGGCTGCTGGCAAGCCAGCATCAGTTACTCAGGAATGGCTCCGAAACCCACCTGGCAACAGAACCTGCCTGGCAACAGGATGTGATTGGATGGCTTCAGAAACTGCCTGGCAACAGGCTATGATTGGTTAGGGCATGAACTGCCCCTTGACTGGATTGGCTGCCTTGGCTATTTAAGCTGCTGTACCAACTGAAATAAATGAGTGTGGGGGCTGGTCGCCTCTGGCCTGCTTTCACCCAACTCCTGGGGCCTGTGTGGTGACTCCACACCTCTTGCCCCCACCACACTCCTCCTCTCAGAATGAATCCACCCCAACACCCTTGGAATTTTTGTGCCATCTCAAATCACCCCAAATAGTATACTTTAAATAAATACTATTTAAATCAGCCTTCCATCTCAAAAATACAATAAATAGATGATATTTACTACAATCATTTCTACTTATGAGTATTGACAGGTATTAAAAATCTCAAAGGAAAGGAGTGTAGTCGGAGGCAGTGTAATGTATTGGAAGGATTGTAAATTTTTCAGTTAGATCATTGCACTGCAGTGACTTTGAATTCCCTCAGGAGATGGCCTCGCAGTTTCATATAGAGGTATTTTCCTCCCAGTCTCTTAAGCATACAACTAGAAGCCTTTAAATATTACTCTCCACTTTATGATCCAGTGTGTGGGGCACCCTATGGTATTTCCTCCATGGTGTGAGCTCTCTGACCACTATGGGTACTCCCAGACCACTTACTGGCATTTACCCCAGGACATATCAACTCTCCAAATGCCTTTTTCAGTCGCTTCCCCACTTAAGAGGAAAATGGCCCAACAGAGCTCACGACAGCTATCCTAAGAAATAGAACTTTACAGGAAAGCATGAAGTACTTGTAGACACAGCTTTGCCACAGAAAACAGCAATGCCAACTGGAAATAAAGAAACCCAGCAAACATACACCTTTTATTTCACCTCACATCAAGACCAGTGCATGAAATTAGGGACTGTTTGGGAATTAGAACTATCAATAGAATAAGGAATCACATCAGAAAGAGGATAAAGGAATGGGAATCTGTTAATTTGTAAATTCTTCAATCTTAGTGAAACATTTTCTGGATTTAATTTTAGGTAATAACCATGATTCAGTGACAACAGCTTTGCCTAAAGCTGATCCTTCTCAAAATAGTACCCTCTGGAGTCTGATAATGCTTGCAATTGAAGAGTGCTTGCAATGATTCATTTTATGTGTCAACTTGACTGGGCCACAGGGTGCCCAGATTAAACGGTATTTCTGAGTAGGTATCTGTGAGGGTGTTTCTGGTAAGACAATCATTGGAATCAGCGGATTCAGTGAAGTCCATTGCCCTCCCCATTGTGGGAGTGTGTTATCCTGTGAGTTGATGAGCTGAATAGAACAAAAGGCAGAGGACAGAGGAATGAAGTGTTTGTCCTACTCCCTTTTCCAGTCTCACTCATTGTTGACCTGGGAAACTTCATTTCATCTCCTTTCCTTTTTAATTTTTTATTAAAAAGTATTTATTTATTTTGGTTTATTTGAAGGAGAATGAGTGACAGTGAGTGAGTGAGAGAGAGAGAGAGAGAGAGAGAGAGAGATCCTGTGTCTTCTGGTTCACTTCCCAAATCTCTGTAAAAGCCAGGGCTGAGCTAGGTCAAATCCAGGATCCTGAAGCTCTATTCAGATCTCATGCATGGTTGTCAGGGACTCAAGTCCCTGGGCCTTCACCTGCTGCCTCCCAGGTATATGAGCAGGAAGCGGATCAGAAAAAGATGGGAGATTTGATTCTAGGTGCTCCGATAGGGATTGTGAGAGTCCCAACAGGGGCTTAGACTTTTGTTCCATGATACTCATCCTGTTCCACATTTTTCTACTCCACTCAAGTTAGTTAAGCATGATGCTGTGAAGTGCAGCTGCCACTATCTCTTTACATCTCATAACAGCATTGGCATTGATTTATGCCGTTCTTTAAACTTGACTGCCTCCTTTATGCCATTATGTCTGCTGAAGGCTCTACTGGTGGTTCTAAATCTCGCTATTTGGTCAAAATCTCTGAGTCTGGAGTTCAGGAATCTGATGACAGGTACTTGGGCCCTGCATTCCATGGGAGACCAGGATAAGTACCTGGCTCCTGCCATCGGATCAGCGTGGTGCGCGGGCCACAGCACGCCAGCCGCGGCGGCCATTGGAGGGTGAACCAATGGCAAAGGAAGACCTTTCTCTCTGTCTCTCTCTCTCACTGTCCACTCAGCCTGTCAAAAAAAAAAAAAAAAAATCTCCCACACAGGAGAGTCTCATGCAGCTCTCACTTGGGCCAGCATCTGAGGAATTTATAAGGTGGGCATAGGCTAATCCTGAACTTCATTGTCAGATATCACATTGTCAGATATCCCAATGCCACCAGAATTTTTATTTTGACTTTGCAAAATTCCACTACCTAACTGGCACTGTTTGCTTTCACAAGTCCAGTTCATACCCTTGAACCTTCTTCAACAGTAACTTTAGGAATGCTAGATTTTTTTAAACTTTCATTTAATAAATATAAATTTCAAAAGTACAACTTTTGGATTATAGCGGTTTTCCCCAGCATACCACCCTCCCACGAGCAAACCATCCCATCTCCCACTCCCTCTCCCATCCCATTCTTCATTAATATTCATTTTCAATTATCTTTATATAGAGAAGATCAACTTAGTATATACTAAGTAAATATTTCAACAGTTTGCACCCACACAGACATGCAAAGTATGAAGTACTGTTTGAATACTAGTTTTACCATTAATTCGAAATGCTAGATGTTAATTTCTAATATCCTTTTACTTCATATATTGAGCATTGCTCATATTTTAAATATACACATGTGCCTTTGAATCCTTCACTTTTTTATTCCCAAGCTTCTACAAGTGTCCTTTCTTCTCTAAAATCACCTCTGTCTCCCTTTTCTCTGACTTATTAGAAATTGAAACTGAACATCCCTGAAACTACGTGTCAAGGACTTAATAAGGCAAGCTCCACCATGTTTACAGAGTAGTATTTCCTTTGCACTTGTCACCATGCACCCTTGTCCCTGAGAACTTGGATGGTATTCCAAATGTCTCTGAATCCTAAACCTTACACAGTCCCTTGCACGTGAAATGTATTCAATGGGCAATTGTTGAATGTATGATTTTACTCTGCTCTGAATTAAAATTCCTCCTGTTATCATGCTTGCTCATCCACTTGACCTATTTTTAAAGCACACCAAAATCTCATTCCTGATCACTCCCACAGCCACTGATTATTTCCATCTTTAAACTCTTTCAAGTTCTAATTATATTAAATGATTTAATATTTAGTAATTCACTGTACAATTTGAACCCTCATTTCATAAAATCAAGTCTACACCTAGATTTTGAGTTCCTTGAGGAAAGTAATTATATCAAATAGTCTGTGGAATTGGTCATGGCACACAGCCCAGGTGAAGCATTCAATAATAGCTTGAAGATTAAGTATTGAAAATAACTAAAAGTCTGGAAGATGAAGTTTTAGGAGAACTGGTCTAAGAACTACAGAATCTGAGTTTTAGATCTGCTTCTACCATAAACTAGACATGGAATCCTGGAGAAATCATTTACCTCATTTCAGCCTTGCTTCCCTATATGTGGAAAAAAAGAGGCTTAATAATGTGATTTTTAATGGCTCAGCCATCCCTAAAGTCCATCATCTGGGAATATGCCAACTGCCTTAGGAAGCAGCTAGAGCATTTTTTTCTACTTGTTCCTGCTGCCTGGACCACAGCTCTTCTAGATATGTACTTGACTCACTCCCTCATTTCCTTCCAATCCTTTCCTTTCCTTTTTAAGGCAATTTTTAAGTGCATTTAAAAGGTGAGAGACAGTTAGACAGAGAGCTTCTATCAACTGCCTCACTCTTCAAATGCCTACCATGGCCAAAGCTGGGCTGTGCTGAAGCTGGGAGCTGGGAATTCAAGCCAGGTCTCCCATGTGGGTGGGCAAGAACACAGTTACTATAGCCATCATCAGCTTCCTCCCACAGTCTGCCTTAGTGGGAAGCTGAAATCAGAGTGAGCTGGGCATTGAGTTTAGGTACTCTGATGTGGGACATGGGCATCTTAAGTGCTAGATTAAATGTCTACTTCCATGTCGTTCAGAATCTTTTCACTTGCATGAGGCTCAGCCTGTCCACCCTGTTGAAGACTCCATTCTGCCTTTTTCTCTCCCTTGCTATAGCCCACCCAATCCCCTCCTTTGTTGTTAAGTATTTTTACAGACTTCTTATCACCCTCTAACCTACTGTAATTTTTTATTTATTGTTTTATATTATCTGTATCTGCCCGCTAGAGTGTATGTCTGAGTAGCCATGGCCCATAGTCTGTTGTGTTCACCATGAATCAGGAGCTCATAGAACAGTGCCTGGCAGTTGATGTTCAGCAAATATTTGCAGAATGAATGGATCCATTTATAGTGGGAACAGCCTTTTTTAAATTAGGATTTTAGAATCCAAATTCTCTGTAACCTAAAACTATAAACATCATCATCTTGACTTTGCCTATTAAAATTGACTGAAAAATAAAAGCTCTCAGGCAAGGATAGAGGTGCAATTTTAATACAGTAATAATACATATTATGTGGCTGAATTATTTCTTTTTTTTTTTTAATTTTTGACAGGCAGAGTGGACAGTGAGAGAGAGAGACAGAGAGAAAGGTCTTCCTTTTGCCGTTGGTTCACCCTCCAATGGCCGCCGCAGCCAGCGAGCTGCAGCCGGCGCACCGCGCTGATCCAATGGCAGGAGCCAGGAGCCAGGTGGTTTTCCTGGTCTCCCATGGGGTGCAGGGCCCAAGCACCTGGGCCATCCTCCACTGCACTCCCTGGCCACAGCAGAGAGCTGGCCTGGAAGAGGGGCAACCGGGACAGAATCCAGCGCCCCGACCGGGACTAGAACCCGGTGTGCCTGCGCCGCTAGGCGGAGGATTAGCCTAGTGAGCCGCGGCGCCGGCCAAGCTGAATTATTTCTTAAAAATGGGTTAGAATGGATTCTTCTGAATGTGTCTCCCCTACAGGGTACACACACACAACCGCACACAAATGTGTTTGCACATACATACTCAAAAATCTTTGGGATTCTTGGCAAATGAGTCCTTCCAGTTATAAATTTTAACTAATGATCTTTAATAGTTGTAAAATATGGTACTAAAAATTCATCAACAGATTAATACTGAATATTAATTATTTTTCTTTGATGAATACATGTTTTATAATAGCTTTGATCAGAATAGCAAACAATTCTTTTGTGACTAGTATCTAGGTTTAGAATAAATTTATATATATATATATGTTTTTAACATATATTTTTTATTTGACAGGTAGAGATATAGATAGTGAAAGAGAGAGACAGAGAAAAAGGTCTTCCTTCCATTGGTTCACCCCCAAAATGGCCGCTACGGCCAGAGCTGCACCGATCCAAAGCCAGGAGCCAGGTGCTTCTTCCTGGTCTCCCATGCGGGTGCAGGGGCCCAAGCACTTGGACCATCCTTCACTGCCTTCCCAGGCCACAGCAGAGAGCTGGACTGGAAAAGGAGCAACTGGGACTGGAACCTGGTGCCCATATGAGATGCCAGTGCTGCAGGAGGAGGATTAACCAAGTGAGCCACAGCGCTGGCCCCAAGAATTTATAGTATTTTATATTATTTTATTTTATTATTTTTTGACAGGCAAAGTTAGTGAGAGAGAGAGAAAGAGAGAGACAAAGAGAAAGGTCTTCCTTTTTCCGTTGGTTCACCCTCCAAATGAATTTATATTTTTAAAGTATATACTTTGAAATCAGCATTTTGTAGCATTTTAAAACTCTTCTTATAATTTGCTTCTTTTTCCTAAAAGTAGTTTTTAACCAGTGACTTTGATTCATTTAAGGTTGTAGTTTGAATCAAGGTTTAGTCAAACTTTATTGTGGAATATATTTTATTTTTCTTCTTTTCTATCCCTATTCCATACATCTTTAAGTTTTGTCTTTCTTTTGACCTGTATACATTTTTGTTTGATTCTTAGCTTATTAGCATCTCAGTACCTCATCATCCTCCCAAGGTTAAAAAACAATAGCCAACAGACTGGGCTGGCACTGTGGCATAGAAGGTAAAGAGCCGCCTGCAGTGCCAGCATCCCATGTGGGCGAAGGTTTGAGTCCCGGCTGCTCCTCTTCTAATCCAGCTCTCTGCTATGTCCTGGGAAAGCAGTAGGAGATGGCCTAAGTGCTTGGACCCCTGCACCTGTGCGGGAGACCAAGAAGGACCTCCTGGCTTTGGATCAGTGCAGCTCCAGCAATTGTGGTCATCTGAGGAGTGAACCAGCACACAGAAGACCTCTCTTGCTCGCGCTCTCTGCCTCTGCCTCTTTGTAGTTCTGCTTTTCAAATAAATAAATAAATGGTTTTTTTTTTTTTTAAGGCATCAGGCTGGCATCTGGCCTAGCCGTTAAGATGCCTGTTAATAACTTCCATAATAGAGTGCCTGACCCTAGCACCTGACCCCAACTTTCTGTCAATGCACAGGCTGGGAGGCAGCACTACTTGCCCAAATGATTGTGTTCCTGCCACCCACATGGGGACCAGGACAGTGTTCTCAGGTCTCAACTCCAGCCATGGTCCAGACCAGTTTTCATTGAAATCTGGGGAGTGAACCAGTACATGAGAGCTCTCCTATGCTCTCTCTAATAAATAAATTAAAAAAAAATTATTGAGATTGGGCTCTAGCACTCCAGGGGAGAGGGAGAGTCTAGAAGTGAGCAAGGGGCAAGGCTAGGGTGCCTGAGGCCAGAATGATGGGCCTCAAGAGGGAGCAATGGTGTCCTTTAACATTGATAAATCACATGAAATAATCCATTCCACGAAGTTCGTGGATGAGCTGGAAACACAGCCCATACCATGATCCTCCAGAAGTATTGCCCAAGAAGGATCAATCCCACAATACAGAATTGAAAATTCTGTCCCAAAACATTCCAGTGACTGGAGTGGCTCCATAGTGACCCTAAGATGACCATGCTTGAGCATTCGTTCTTCCATGTTTCATTTCATTTTACTGAGACTGAGTTTGAGATTTCAATCCTTTTCCAGGAGCATTGAGTGTTGTTATTCAGGCACAGTTGTCAGCCAACAATCACTTGCCACATGAGTACAAAGATTGCCCTCAGCCACCCCACTCTGGTACAACCAGAATTCACTTAAAGAGTTTCTGACAGATTTATGGATGTGAATATTTTCTAGTATTCCTAGCTTTTGCTTGCAATCTGAGCACTTGAAGAGAACTTATTAGTCTGATAACAGCCCATTACTAGCATACCAGTGTAGGCCAGCTTAGGCCAGAATGGGCCTACATAAGCCAGTTAGACCAGTATCAGCCAGTGTAAATTAGTGAAAACCAGTATAGGCCATTGTTTGCCAGTGTAAGCCAGGGCACTGCCCACTAAGTTAGATACCATGGAGGAAGAGAATAATGAGATTCTTTGCATGGTCTCACATGCTATAAAGGAAACTGTAGTTGAGACTTTGTTGAGTTGACAAATGCTTTAAACACACTTGATTTTAAAATATTTTGTCTATGGATGGACTAAAAATTTTCAGAAAATTTTCCACAGGAAAAAACATACACACTCTGTCTTCAGGTTATTTTTTATGTGCTCATGAATATGAAGTGAAATCGTTTTCTGTCAGGAGGAGATTATCAATTCAATCTCATAACTGATGGGATTATGCTGCTTCCCCTTGAAATCATTACACCTGATTTCACAATGTTGTCTTCTGAGATCCCAGCGGGAAGAACGGGCCATCAAAGAAGTAGATGTCTTTCTCTGAAGGGAGGAGAGAACTTCCACTTTGACTATGGCCTTGTCTAAATAAGATTGGAGTTGGCAAACTCAAGAGGCTTCCATAGCCTCGGCAACTCATGACAAGAGCCTTGGGTGATTACTGATGCCTCAAATAAAAGTGTCAATTGTTAAATCAATAACAGGAGTCACTGTGCACTTACTCCCATGTAGGATCTTACTTTATGTGTCTGTGTGGGTGCCAACTGTTGAAATCTTTACTTAGTATATACTAAATTGACCTTCTGTATATAAAGATAATTGAAAATGAATCTTGATGAAGAATGGGATGGGAAAGGGAGTGGGAGATGGGATGGTTGCAGGTGGGAGGGTGGTTATGGGGGGAAAAAGCCGCTATAATCCAAAAGTTGTACTTTGGAAATTTATATTTATTAAATAAAAGTTAAAAAAAAAGAATGTCTCCTCATCTACCACCAACAGCTCCCAGTTCTGCGCTCCCACAGCCAGCCTCTTCATGTGAGGAAGGTTTTCACTCAAGATTTTGGTCTGATGTCCCACTTCTGACCTCTTGGCATTGATAGTGTCATTGTTCTCATGATACTATGCACATGTATTCGTGCATCAGTACTTACCTCCCTGTGCGTTTGTGTATTTATTTCTACTGAGCTGTAATTGAGCTTCATAAAGGCTTGTGACTTAATTTTATTTCCATCCACAATGTGCTCAGATTATGACTGAACTTCCATAAGTATTTCTTGAATATGTGAAAGTCTCAATGAGTTAATTTTAAAAACACAATTTGCCTTGCAATTCAATATCAAACTTGGTGGTATTTTGCAGTCATATCTGAAAAAGAAGAATATCCCACTATTTCAAATGTATCATGGTATTAGACTGCATATAAAATTCAGTGAGATAAAATCACCTGAACCTGAACCTAATTTTGACATACAGAATATAATACATAACAGTTAGAATTCTATAAAAATTATATTAATATGGTTAGTATTAAAAATCACTGGATCCATAACTGTTTGATATCCTTACTAAAAGTCTTGCCAAGGGGCCAGCATTTTGGCACAATGAGTTAAGTTGCTGCCTGCAATACTGGAATACCATAAGCACACTGGTTCAAGTCCCAGCTAGCTGTTCCACTTCCAATCCAGCTGTCTGCTAATGTGTCTGGGAAAGCAGCTAAAGATGGTTGAAATACCTGGGCTCTCTCTCTCCCACCCCTTCTCTCTCTCTCTCTCTCTCTCTCCCTTTCTTCCATCTCTGTAACCCTGACTTTCAAATAAATAAATAAATCTTTAAAGAGAAAAAGTCTTGCCAAAAGACATTATATGGATGCCAGACTTGCCAGAACAATTTCTTAGGTAATTTCAATATAATTGAAAACAATGGCTGTAGTAAGGGTAGATTAATTGGCAAAATAATACATTGTAACTCTGCTTAATCTTCAATTTATGAGGCTAGTAGTTCAATAAATTCTTCTACCTTAATGATAATCTTGTAGTTTACTTATTCGCATAAGCCACATTCTTATTTTCTTAAATTCTTTGTTTTTTTTTTTTTTTAAGATTTATTTATTTATTTGAAAGTCAGAGTTACACAGAGAGAGGAGAGGCAGAGATAGAGAGAGGTCTTCCATCTGATGGTTTATTCCCCAATTGGCTGCAAGGCAGGAGCTGAGCCGATCCAAAGCCAGGAGCCAGGAGCTTCATCCGGGTCTCCCAAGCGGGTGCAGGGGCCCAAGGACTTGGACCATCTTCTACTGCTTTCCCAGGCCGTAGCAGAGAGCAGGATCAGAAGTGGAGCAGCTGGGACCATACGGGATGCTGGCACTGCAGGCAGCGGCTTTACCTGTTACACCACAGCACTGGCCCCTTTTCTTAAATTCTAACATGCATTCTATCCTATTCACAGAGATATATAAATATGTAAAACTGTTTATAACTCATTGAATCTAGAATGCAAAAGTCTCTTATTTATTATTCTTCTGATAAGTCAAAGATTTTATGTCACTAATGTGCCAAGGGCTTATGTACAGCTAATAGACATCAGACATTTCCAAAATAACTCAGTGAATTTCTACATTTTTGTAGTTTCTTGAATGGATTATCTTGTCGTTGTCAAAAATTATTTTGGGGTTTCATAATTTTAACATTCTATCTGTTGTAAATATTAGAAAAAAGGAGACATAGATTATAAGTATGTCCTTTCTGTATTTACTTTGGCATCATATACATCATTCCCAAGCTAAAATTTAATTACTCTCGTTAACAGGCTAGAACCACTCCAAAAGTCTAAATCTTTTATATATTTACACATACATATATATATATAGTTTTTATTATTGTGAAGAATGTTTCAAATCAACCTATCCAAACTATGAAATGAAGTTCAAGCTGATTTGAATTGATGTAAGTAGACAGTGGTTTTGTGGTTTTTTTTGGTAATGGCAGCACACTGTCGATGATGGATGAGGTGAAAAGTCCATGACTGATGCCTTCAGATGCCCACACAGAGTGTGGTCTACTTACTGCCCCCATCATGCACAGTGATCTGCAAGAAGACTATTTTGTGTGTTTCTCCTTCAAAAGGCTGTCTAATGTCTCCTGAAAACTAATGCAATCTTTACACAGCTGGTTCATACTCTAGATTAGTGGGTCCCTAGATGTGGCCACAAAATCCAGAGGGCCAACATGTTACTGCAAGCATATTCCAAAAAATTTTTTTTCCAACAAAATCAAGCATTATCTCTAGAATGAGTGAACAATATATTTCATATATTTATGCAACACATATCTCATTTGTAATGAATTCTTGCTGTGATTAGTAAGATACTACTAATTAAAAGCAACACTGTTCCTCGACAGTCAGGACAAGGACTGATCAAGTCATTCCTTCTCATAGTGTCAGCTTCACAGCTTACTATTTTATTCTTTTTAGTATTTTCTTGTTCTACTTAATACCATTGGTTGAACTCTTTACTTAACACAGAATTATTCTTAGGTGTTTAAATCCAATTGAAAATTGATCCCTGTTAAAATAAGAGTGGGAATAAGAGAGGGAAGAGATGTGCAGTTCAGCACACATTCCCTCAGACTTACTCCTAAGGGTAAAACTAAAATCTTGCCATGGGACTCCAAATTCCATTAAGTTGGCAGGTACCAATGCCATCTTACTAGTTAAAGTGATAAGTTTAAGTTCATAACTGATCATAAAGATAGGATTAAGTGTCAAAGGTGTCACATAAATAAGACCAGTGTCTGCAAATAATAATTGATAGAATTAAAAAAGGAGAGAATGATCCAACATGGGAAGCGGGCAACACAGCAGACTCATATGCCATAAACAGCACTTTGGACTCAGAATCAGCCCCTAAGGCATTTGGATCTGGCTAAAAAGCCCATGAGAGCATTTCAGGCATGGAAAGCCAAGACACTGTGGCACAAAATGACCTACATTAAAGATCTCTGTGAGTGAGATTCCGGTGGAAAGAAGAGGAGAGAATCTCCACTTTGATTATGGCCCTGTCTAAATAATGTGGGAGTTTGGACTCAAGAGGCTTCCATAGCCGTGGCAGCTCATGACAAGAGCCTCAGGTGATCACTGATGTCATAAATAAGAGTTTCAATCGTTAAATTGATAGCAGGAGTCACTGTGTACTTGCTCCCCATGTAGGACTTTTGTCCTTAATGTGTTGTACTATAAGAATTAAAGGTAAAAGTAGTTTTCAAACAATACTTTATACTTTGTGTGTCTGTGTGGGTGCAAACTGTTGAAATTTTTACTTAGTATAGCATTGATCTTCTGTATATAAAGCTAATTAAAAATGAATCTTAATGAAGAATGGGATGGAAGAGGGAGTAGGAGGTGGATGGTTTGGGGGTGGGAGGGCAGGTATGGGGGGGGAAGAACCGCTATAATCCAAAAGTTGTACTTTTGAAATTTATATATATTAAATAAAAGCTTTCCATTAAGAAAGTGAAAAAAAAAGCAACACTGAAGTAATTCACGGCATTGTTAAAATTTCCCGATCAAGGGGTGTTGAAGTCTCACTTAGTACATTACATGGAAGTTCATGGAATTTCTGACATTGAAAATAGGATCTTCTTACAACAAAAGTTTGAAATTGTAGACATTAACCTTTTTTAAAAATACTCAGTACATTAGTAAGAACAAATGTGAAGCCCTGTGACATTAATGTGAAAACTGTAAGCTTCCTTCTCATTGAGAAGCTTTTTAAAATAATATTTTCTGCTATTTGCCCATATTCTCATGGGAAACAGAGATGATTAATGGTAGCTTTGCATGGTGGGTTTCACTTTACAAAATCACAGTTTCATAAAATCAGTCCCTAATTTGACTCAAGATGGGTTCAAGAAATCACAAAGTGCTCTCTGACAAAGCCCTCTGGACTGGTAAGAGCCATGCAGATGACAGGAAAACTTCAGGAAGGAAATTTCCTGCCTCTATTTAGTTAGCATCCTCACAGCCCTTGTCCCTTGCAGGTCAGCACTGACGATCAAGACACTGTTCAAGAGAAATCTGTTGATTCTCTGTAGTTATCTACCATCCCAAAGAGCACCGGTGACTTCCTTGCCATTCCCACAAGAACTAACTTCTCAGGTACTGAAGGTTTAATTCTGAAATCAACAGCAAACAATTTTTTTTTATTATTTTTTTGACAGGCAGAGTGGACAGTGAGAGAGAGAGACAGAGAGAAAGGTCTTCCTTTGCCGTTGGTTCACCCTCCAATGGCCGCCGCGGCCGGCGCGCTGCGGCCGGCGCACCGCGCTGATCCGATGGCAGGAGCCAGGAGCCAGGTGCTTTTCCTGGTCTCCCATGGGGTGCAGGGCCCAAGCACCTGGGCCATCCTCCACTGCTCTCCCGGGCCACAGCAGAGGGCTGGCCTGGAAGAGGGGCAACCGGGACAGAATCCGGCGCCCCGACCGGGACTAGAACCCGGTGTGCCTGCGCCGCTAGGCGGAGGATTAGCCTAGTGAGCCGCGGCGCCGGCCAGCAAACAATTTTATATAATCAAATAATCAGCAGCAAACGCTTATTCGGCACATTCTATCATGTTATTTTTTAAAAATTGTATTTATTTTCATCTTACTAGAAAAGTAGACAGATACAGACAAGATAAAGATATTCTTTATCAGATATCTGTTGGTTCACTCCTCAAATGCCCACCACAGCCAGAATTGAGTCAGGCCAAAGCCAGGAGCCTGGAACTCTACCCTGGTCTCCTACATGGGTGGCAAGGATCCAAGTACTAGAGGCATCACCTGCTGCCTCCCAGGATGTGCGTATCAGGAAGATGGAATCAGAAGCAGAGCAGGCACTGCAATCCTGGCCCTCTGATATGGTATGTAGACATTCCAAGCTGTGTCTTAACCACTGAACCAGATGCCCACCTTGACGTACTATTTCTGATGAATTGAAAATAGCCAAAGAACATCACATGGAGTTGCTCTGTAAAGATCTGCCCCTCTCCCTGATTCTCCCACATGCAATGATAATGAAGCAACTGCCAATTCCACCCCCCACCCCACTCCACCACCTCTCATCAGATTCAGAAAGAAAAGATTCAGATCCATTTGTTCTGAGAGAATGTGAATCAATCTGAGATTAGAGACTAATTTATTAATGCAACTTATATCTATTGAGCACTATAACATGTGAGGCTCTGTGACATACATAGATTGGACTAGAGACAATAATACTCAAGAGACAAAGGAGAATTCACTAGATTAAAATGTATTTCATTGTTTACTAATATGTAGAAATATAGAACAATTGCATTTCAGAGCTGGACCCTAGACACTCTCCCTACAGTAGGGGGGAAATATACAGGACAAATAGATCATGCCTCTTCTTTTTTGTCATTTAAAGATGAGATCTGATGTGTGAAGTTCTGGGAAAGCCTCTTGCTGTACTGCAGAGTGGTTTAGCACAGATTCATCTACTCTTGGAGCAGCCAGTGTCCTCCAGAGAGAATGAGGGGAAATCTGGCTCATTGCATGCTGTCAAGTAAAAGAGAAAAATCCACATATGAATCAGCTTGAAGGTTAATAGAGAAAAGAATCACATAAATGCATTCCTTTTCCCCCAAGGCTAGGCTACTGTCAGCAGAAGATGATTGAGTTAGCAAAGGCATTTCCCTTTTTTTTTTCTAAAATTTTCAGCATCATGAATTCCACCCACACATACTGCCTCCAGTCCCCACCCCCCTGCTCACACACTTTAAAGACAGCATCCGTTTCCCAACTCTGCAAGCCTCCCTTGTGACGACTCCAAATTTCTCATCAAAGACCACAGTGCAGTGGGAAAAGAGTTGAAATTTGTTTAAATGGCTTAAAATAGTCCATTGTACTGGTGAGGAAGGAAGATGGCAAGTGTAAACAAAGCAAGCAATTATGTTCTGTTTCCATCTATAAAAATGATGCTGATAACTTATGAAGACTTTAGTTTTTACTGTCCTTAGTATTCTCAAAACAATTGCTGTATTTCCCTTATAATTTAGTGATCAATGCAGGTGACCCCATAAGGAGGTACCCATCTGAATGAATAAAGGACCACATTATATATCAAGTGTTTGATTCTTGTTCATTTGCCAAGAATTATACATATATATCTACATGTAGATATTCTATATACCTATTGATATCATTTTTTGACTTTGTGATCATGCCATCATCATGCATCATATATTTACAAACATTTAGATTTACTTCTGCAACAAGTTTTGGACAAAAACAGGAATTACTACTTCTGTATGGACAGGATTAAGAAAAATTTGCATAGTCTGTAATTCATTTTTCTTACTGTTCCATTTAAAAATATCTTACTAATGTTTCACCTTCGATCACTGGGCCAAACAGAGTTAGAATTTCTATTACATCTTTAATGTTCTAACCCATTATTACTTTTTGCTCCATTACTAATACTTACAAATAGGGTTTTAACATATGCAAAAACCATCTGGTATACTCAAGATCATGAGATCTAGGAGAGCCATGCTACCTGCAAAGGAATTGATTCATTTAGCATTGTTCATTTAAAATATTTTCTTTGGTTGGTCTAGTGCTTGTTTTAATACTTTAGTGCTCCAGTTTAAGATTTATTACACCCATTAGTATTGCTTTGTTGAAACTGTAGTATGTATTCTAACAAGTATCTACAATTTATGATGGTAAGTTCAAAGTTGTATAATTATTGTAGTAATTTCCAACTCATTCACTTGTCACTTTTTATTTTCAGGTCTTTCCGCAAAAATTTCAAAAATTAAAAAGACTTTTGTCCAACTTGCTCTTTGTTCAAAAGTTAATAACTTCTGTGAAGTGAAAGTTTGCCTTAAAATCTAACATTTATTTTTCTTTTCTATTTTGCATATCAGTAAGCTCAGAAAAATTAGCAAAGACACTGAAATACTTAAATGGTTGATTTCCTGAAGATCATTTTTCCAGAATGTAATTTTTTGGAATGGTATTTTATTTCAATGAATAAAAGTATAGTAAAAGCTTCCTTCCAAGATTTTTTTTCAGATTTTTTAGTTTTTATTTATTTGACAGAATTACAGACAGTGAGAGACAGACAGAGAGAAAGGTCTTCCTTCCGTTGGTTCACTCCCCAAATGGCTGCAATGGATGGAGCTGTGCCGATCCGAAGCCAGGAGCCAGGTGCATCCTCCTGGTCTCCCATGTGGGTGCAGGGGCCCAACTACTTGGGCCATCCTCCACTGCTTTCCCAGGCCACAGCAGAAAGCTGGACTGGAAGAGGAGCAACCGGGACCAGAACCGGCACCCATATGCTACCATTGCAGGCATAGGATTAACCTAGTGCTCCATGGTGCCAGCCCCACAAGATGTTTTTAAGAAGACCTTGCCAGCTGGCGCCGCGGCTCACTAGGCTAATCCTCCGCCTAGCGGCGCCGGCACACCGGGTTCTAGTCCCGGTCGGGGCGCCGGATTCTGTCCCGGTTGCCCCTCTTCCAGGCCAGCCCTCTGCTGTGGCCAGGGAGTGCAGTGGAGGATGGCCCAGGTGCTTGGGCCCTGCACCCCATGGGAGACCAGGAAAAGCACCTGGCTCCTGGCTCCTGCCATCGGATCAGCGCGGTGCGCCGGCCGCAGCGCGCCGGCCGCGGCGGCCATTGGAGGGTGAACCAACGGCAAAGGAAGACCTTTCTCTCTGTCTCTCTCTCTCACTGTCCACTCTGCCTGTCAAAAAAATAAAAAATAAATAAATAAAAAAAAAAAATAAGAAGACCTTGCCAGATCATTCACAAAAAAAGAAGCTTGGTCTTTCTTTCCATTTGATTCATCTGCTTGTGTAGGTAAGCCCCTTAATATCAAAATGTGTTAATGGAGCAACTCTGCTTTCCATGACTCCGCATCAGCATCCTGGTCCTCTACAGTTGCTTATTTTTTCCTTTGACAATTTTTACAACAAGTACTCTGAGACATTTGAATTTCAAAGAGCTTCTTATGAAATAGACTTTGGAGACAATAAAGTGCTTTGTCATAGTTTTCCAAAAATATGTCTCTTCTGTTTAATGTAATTATCTCTCATTGACTAGAATAAAAAGTTTTTATTAATTGGCAATTAGAATATGGTTCATGCACATACATGAGTGTTTATATATATATGAATTATTTTATTTGATTCTCATAGAAAATTCATATATTTCAAAAAAATAGAATTTTTTTCTATAGCAGATATATTGTCCATTGTAAGCTTCCACTAGGGTGATTTACCTAAAGGTAGTTTTAGTATCTACTTTTCAAAATTTTCTTAGCAAGAGAGACTGTCATCCAAATAAAATATTACACATTCCAATGTGTAAAAAGGCAAAGCAGATTTCTCTGTTAAGGTGGGGGTGGGGGTTGAGAGTCCAATCAGCCTAGTTTTTTTTTTTTTTTTTTTTGCTATTCAAGATGGTTTCTGAGGCAACTCCAAGTGGTCTTAAGGTACTGAAAAGCAAAGCTTAGAACTCATTCTCCTTGCTCCTTGACTTTCAGTTTGCCTTTTAGCTACAGATACTATATTAGTTAATCGCCTTGAATTGATGCAATATTATGCTTGTCAAATAGAAGTAGAAATGGGTGTAGTGGTGCAACAGGTTAAGCCCCTTCTTGAGACACTCACATTCCATATCAGAATGCCTTTTTTAAGTTCTAGCTACTCTGCTTCTGATCAGTTTCCTGCTAATGCACCTTGGAGGCAGCAAATGATGGCTCAAGTATTTGGGTTCCTGCCACGAATGTGGGAAATCTAGGTGGGGTCCCTGGCTCCTGATTTTGGCCTGGTCTAGCCCTGGCTGTTGCGATCTTTAGGGGAGTGAACCAGTGGATAGAAGATCCCTCTCTCTCTTTCTCTCTCTCTCTGTCTCCCTCTCTCTCTTTCTCTCTCTCTGTCTCTCTCTCTTCCTCACTCTCTCTTCTTTCCATTCTTTCGCTACTTTTCCCTCTGTCTCTCTGCCTTTAAAATAAATACTTTTAAAACATACCGAAGGTAACATTTGTATTTTTTATTCTATATTTAACTCAATGGAAAGATCTAAACTCACATCTCAAGCAAGCTGTATAATCTTTTACAGCATCAGTTTCCTTCTCTGAAAATCAGTATTGTTCACTTACCTTTCACATGAAGATCTCATTCAAGATGTATCCCCTTCCCCTGTAGCTATCAGACCTTCCTTTACATTGAGCACTGAGTGTTTCAGTTTTATGGATCACTTACAAAGCTCTAGTTAGGGCTCCACCTTGCCTCCTACAACATCATGACTTCTCATCTGCATCAGAGAACTGTTGGCTGTTCTTGTGCAGCCTTTACAGTGGAAGATGGACCTCATCTCACCTGAAAGTCTAGGAGAACATCTAAGATTTAGTTTCGTGTCTTGTGGACTTATTTTCATCTTTTGTAGCCCTTAGTTTTGGACCTAGCCATTGTCTTTCAGGATTCCCGCCACCCACTCTCCTGGTTGGTATTCTTACTCTACAAAGCAGTCTGGTCTCTTTGCTATTTTCTCTAAATCAAACACTCAGATACCTTTCACATATAAGGACTCCAAATAATCAGAAATTCTCTGAATACAATAAATGCAAAAGTTCCACAGATTTTAGGAATTTGTTAGGGGACAGTTAGGGACTGCTACCACTGCAGTCTCCACCTCATTTAAAAATTTTTTTTTGCACATTTATTGAGCCATTGATTCAATAAGACCACTCTCACCAGCAGAAAACGGAATGATCTTTCAGAAAAGATGAAATAAGCAAAGAAACAACAAACAAGCAAACAAACAAGCCAGATGGGTGTTGTAGTGCAGTGGGTTAAGGCACCACTTGGCGACCCATATTGCGGTGCCAATTTAAGTCCTGGTTCCTCTGCTTCTGTCCCAACTTTCTGATAATATACAACCTAGGAGGTAGCAAATAGTGCGCCTAGTATTTGGGTTTCTGCCACTTACTTGGGAGAACCAAATGGAGTTCCTGGCTTCTGCTTGGCCCAGTTCTGGCCGTTGGGGGGGGGGGGCAGGCATTTGACGAGTGAATCAGTGAATTTATCTCTTTCACTCCCCCCCATCTCTCTCTTTCTCTCTCTATAACTCTGACTTTAAAACAAATCTTTTTTTAAAAAAAGACTAGTTCCATAGTGCTGAAAAACCAGTCACACTGCTCTTGTAGCACAGTTTTTACACTTTGTTTTGTTCAAGACATGGAGGAGACTTGTATAATAGGAGGCCAACAGAGAAATACTTCAGTGACAAAGGAATCTAACACTCAGCACTCTCCTGAAGCCTCTTACAGTGTGATCGTGAGTCAGAGATGTCCTGTTCTGGTCTTTGAGCAGGAAACAGACCTGAAATAGAGGCTGTCTGTGCTTTGTCATACCACAACCTAGAGTAAAACTCCATGGAACTGTAAGATACCAAAGTAGACTACTGATCTTCAGGTCTACTCTGCTAGCCCAACAAAAATTTAGATAAGTATTTCTGATATGCATATCTGTTTTAGTTCATTAACATGCAGAGGACTCTCCTACTGACTTTCTTCCCATTTGGGAGTAAGAAATGACCTTACTTCGGTTGAACACCAGATGAAAGTGCACAGCCTTTAGCAACAGGGCGAATGAAAAAAAAGTTGATTATTCTATCTGGGCAATTGTCATAAACCAACTTCTAAAACTCTTTTCAGGAGTCAGTGTGTAGCACAGTGGGTTAAACCACCACCTGCCATACTGGCCCATATGAGCATGGGTTTGAGTCCCACTTTGAGATACTTCATTTGTGATCTAGTTCCCTGCTAATGCACCTGGGAAAACAGCAGAAGATGGCCCAAACCCTTTGGCCCCTGAACCCATGTGGGAGACTCAGATGAATCTCTTGTTTGTGGCCTGGACCAGTCCTGGCTATAGATAGATAGATAGATAGATAGATAGATAATCTTCCTTCTCACTCTATAACTCTACCTGTCAAATAAATAAGTAAATCATAAAAAACACAGTATTTTTCACATTCTGATTCTAGGGTTGAGTCCTCTGGCTACTCAGCTGAGCTGCTTCAGTTATGTTGTTCTCTAGTTGTCTTGTGTCTATAACTAGCCTTTGCTTTTTCAGATGAGGTGAGAGCTTCCTTCTATCGCTCCTCAAAATTCCCCCGAGCTCTGGACCATTCAAACCTTTTTCTTTGTCCTTTTAGAATGACTACAGGGACCCAGCTTCTTTCACTCATTCTCTCTAGTCCTCTTTTCGTGAAGTCATAGATTTTGTCTTTTCATAGTGCAGCTTAGTTTATATTCTAAGTCAGGATCTAGATCTAGCTTGGACACTGTCATCCCAAAGTTTGCTTCCTTCTATTGCTCTGTTTCTCTCTCTGACCACACCTTTCCGCTATCTGCTTTGTTTAGACCTCTTCTGGATGTTCCAAAATGCTCTCATATCCAGCCTGAAAACCATACGGATGACACATTTATACCATATCACAGTTCATGCCCTAAAATGAAAAAATATTATGTTTCAAGTTTTTGGGTTCATCAACTAGCCCTGATTCTTCTGAGTAAGCAATTCAAGTGCCATCCAGGAGGGTGGTCTTCAGAAACCTATAATAATAGTTGTACTGTACCAAAATATCTCAAGCAGAAAATGAAGAATTACTATAATTTCCTACAAGGGACAAGGAAAGCTTTTTCACTAAAGTCTTATTATAGACTAGCGCTTCTGAAAATATTTGGTTCTGTATTAAAATCATTGTGTGTTGAGGCAGCATAGTAGAATAATGGGTAAAGCTGCTGCCTGCAGCTCATATGGGTGCAGGTTCGTGTCCTGGCTGCTTCACTTCCAATCCAGCTCTATGCTATTGGCCTGAGAAGAGCAGTAGAAGGTGGCTCAAGTGCTTGGGGCCCTACCTCTCATAAAGGAGATCTGGATGAATCTCTTGGATCCTGACTTCCAGCCAGGCCCAGTGTTGGTGCATAGGAGAGATATAGGTAAATTTTTTTTTTTTTAAAGAATATAATGGGTGCTGGTGCTGTGGTGTAGCTGGTAAAGCCACCGCCAGCAGTGCCAGCATCCCATATGGGCACTGGTTCGAGTCCCAGCTGCTCCACTTCCGTTCCAGCTCTCTGCTATGGCCTGGGAAAGCAGTAGAAGATGGCCCAAGTCCTTGGGCCCCTGCACCCTCGTGGCAGACCCGGAAGAAGTTCCTGGCTCCTGGCTTCGGATTGGCACAGCTCTGGCTGTTGGGGCCAATTGGGGAGTGAACCAGCAGATGGAAGACCTCTCTCTCTGCCTCTCCTTCTCTCTCTGTGTAACTCTGACTTTCAAATAAATAATAAATAAATCTTTAAAAAAAGAATATAATGAACTTTGTCATGATTATTCCTTTCAAGAACGTTAAGAAACAACATTTTTTAATTAAAAAGATTTATTTAATTTGAAAGAATTACAGAGAGGGAGAGACAGACAAACAGAGAGAGAGAGAGAGAGATCTTCCATCTGCTGATTCACTCCCTAGTTAGCCACATGACCAGAGCTAGGCCAGGCTGAAGCCAAGAGCTAGGATCTTCCTTTAAGTCTCCCACATGAGTAGCAGGGCCCAGGTATTTGAACTATCTCCCTCTGCTTTCTCAGGCATATTAGCAGGGAGTCAGATTGGAAGTGGAGCAGTGCCCACATGAAATGCTGTTCCTGTAGGCAGTGGCTGCACTGCAGCGCCAGCCCCTCATTATACTCTTGTAAAATTCAGTGGCACTGGATAGGCATGCCATACATTTACGAGTTTTATCTTTAAATATATTCCAATATAATACTGCTACTTAGAGAGACAGGTTTGTTTTTTTTTTTATTATGTGCTGCCAAAAAGCATCAAATAATGTTACTACTAAAGCAATTATGGTCAGTCACTATTTTCATGGAACATATCAACAAAAAGAAAATATTCTAAAGTCAAACTCAGCTTCCTACTGAAAGACTTTTCAGTGTTAATTAGGGAATGTATGTCTAAGCTTGATTAACTTGAAGACAAGGTAGGATTAACAATTGGTATCATGTTAATTTAGTGATATTAAGTGTCTGAGCTTGAGTAACTTGTAGAGTACACAGGTATGTATTAGATTTCATCAGAGACTAACTCTGAATACAAAGAATTTTCTTGAGTAGATTTTTCATTTGCATTTCTAGATCTGTTATCATGTGTAGTACCTGGCCAGAAAAATGAAACAAAATAATCAAACTAATTTAGCTCATCTACCAGAACAGAATTCTTTTTGTTTTGGAGGGGGATGTAAGGAATAGAGCATGAAAGAGGAAAATTAGTTAGGGAGAATTAAATTCAAATACAGGTAGACAAATCAATTGCTTAATTACTCATTGCACTTTTGAACTTTCCTACGTGTCCTTCATCATTCTAACTTGAATCTCCTGTGCACCATCACTGAAAGCTAGGCTCCACCACAATCATGAGTTCACTATTCATCTTCTGAATAAATATTCCTATGTGTCAGACTATGTCTCTCCTATTCACGATTGATTGTGGTTATTTGGCGGGAGTGGGGTGGGTTGGGGGAATATGTCTGAAATGAGGGAGGAGTTACATGTTGAAGATACACAAAGTTCTAAGGTTTAACATGTGTTATGAATCTATTACTTGGGCCGGCACCACGACTCACTAGCCTAATCTTCTGCCTGCGGCGCCGGCACCCCGGGTTCTAGTCCCAGTTGGGGCACCGGATTCTGTCCCAGTTGCTTCTCTTCCAGTCCAGCTCTCTGCTGTGGCCTGGGAAGGCAGCGGAGGATGGCCCAGGTCCTTGGACCCTGCACCCGCATGGGAGACCAGGCGTGCTGGCCATGGTGGCCACTTGGGGGGTGAACCAATGGAAAAAGGAAGACCTTTCTCTCTCTCTCTCTCTCTCTCTCTCTCTCTCTCTCTCTCTCATTGTCTAACTCTGTAAAATAAATAAATAAATAAATATATTACTTGGTTATGTTTTCTGGAGAATATGAAAATTTCAGCTCTGTATCTAAAGAAAATAGAGTCTGTATAAAAGAAAATAAAATGTGGAATCCGGAATAGAAGTATGCTACTCTTAGGAAAACCTCTGTGGTCAATGATGTGCGATATCAGCTATATGTCTCCTGGCAGAAAAGTTTAGGAAAGAACTGTAGGATTACTCAGAATACAGTTTTAATACCAAAAACATAAAAGAGGGATCTGTTCAAATGGATGCTGTCCATGTAATGTGTTCAGAGGCCATTTTTCAGGAGCTTCAACACATCCTTGAAATAGGAAACCCAGAGAATGCTTAGATGCCACTAATGACAGGCACTGCCCTCCGAATACCTCATCTGTGCATCCACTGCAGAGTCAAATATGTATCGTTGTAGGTTTTACAAGAGGATAAATCACTTGCAAATAATGGTATCAACAGTATCTCTAATCTCTCAGACTGAAACTCGGGGAATCTTTAGCAATCCCTGATACTTGGCAACAAGTAGTTGTGATTATGCACCTTGAAATAATGTCCAGAAATGGTATTTCAGTCAAATATTTCAAGCATACATTTGACTGCTACACTATTTACTTCAGAAATTAAAATTAGAATTCACCAAACAATGAACTGTTAGATCCTTACATCTTGTAAAGCACTGAGTTAGGAGTTTGGAATGCAAGACTAAAGATGCCAGGAGTCCATTTCCAAAAGAAAACATTTTTTTAATGATGTCAGGCTGGCGCCGTGGCTCACTAGGCTAATCCTCCACCTTGAGGCGCCGGCACACCAGATTCTAGTACCGGTCGGGGCACCGGATTCTGTCCCGGTTGCGCCTCTTCCAGGCCAGCTCTCTGCTGTGGCCCGGAAGTGCAGTGGAGGATGGCCCAAGTGCTTGGGCCCTGCCCCCGCATGGGAGACCAGGAGGAAGCACCTGGCTCCTGGCTTTGGATCTGTGCAGTGAGCCAGTGTATCCACCGTGACCTTGTTGTGAGTCTGTCCCTGCAAAATTTTGATTCTTAGCCTCTTATCTTGGAAAATGATGTTTTGGGTAGCTTGCGCTTTTGGGATGCTTGGCCAACCACCACTCCAACCCAATTCTACAACTGTCCTACACTCTTCATGAAGTAAAGACTGGGATTCCTATCCTTCCTGCTTAGATGAGAAGTTAATTTGGACAACTTGTTTTATCTCTCACCTTAGATGCCTTCAATGACTATTAAATGAACAAAAGCATGCATGTAATAATATCTATGTCCTATGAAATTCCTACTCCAAAATTACCTAAATTTATGCATTTCATTTTAAACAAACATATTTTGAGGGAGACACAAACATTCAGACCACAGCAAATGTTAGGAAGTTTTTGACAATTTGATGAATGAACACTAAATCTAAGTCACTTGATGACCCCAAAATCCAGTTGTCTACTGCTTAGAACATTTTCTTAAGACTTTGTAACTACAAAATACTGTTCCCCTGATCTCGTGGAGAAACCAGATCCTGGGTTTCCCTGTGCCATTCACTCTATGCATTCTGTGGGCACTTAATCTCAAGCTAACACTCTCATGTGATTTACCACATTGGAGCTCAGCTTGGTTCATATTTTGAATGAGATATAGAGAGAAGGGCCAAGCTATTAGTTTGTTTTGCTTACACTTAGGCATTGTATGCTGTATGAATGAGACTGTACACAGAAAAACTTAAAGGACTGGTTTTTGTTTACTTGTTGTGTAACTTCATCCCTCTTTTTCCATGTCTTGATGTGTTTTAAATTTATCCAGAGTTTATAGCACATGACAACAACTCACTGTGATTTTCCTGGCAGTCTCATTTAGAATAATCATTTGACTTCTTCAGTCTGTCAGCCATCACAGAAAGTTTTATCTTTATTCTCAAAAGAGCAAAATAGCAAATTTTTGCCTTATATACAACTGTGTTTTACTCAGTTTCTTCCATATCCCAAAATATGTGCAGGACTTTTCATTTTTATTTTAACTCAAGGTATTTTGGGTAACATCACACTTTCTTAAACTTATAAGTTTGAAAGTAAAATAATTTCAATGATTATCTTTTTAAAAATGTACTTGAATCCAACCTTGTAATTTCCCCCATAACTTCCAGTCTGTCTTTTAATGCAAAAATAAAGGTACATTTCAGAATTTGTTGCTGAGAGAATTTTATGGTGAATAACACGGGCCACGTACTGTTGAAATGAATATTTTTCCCATTGGTACATTATGTAATAAGCTACAACTTCAGGGTGAACATCTATACTATGGAAACACCACTTGTAGTTTGTTTCCTAATAAATGACATACAAATATCAACTTTATTCTGCACCTAACAGCTACATATCTATTATTATTTTGACCCTACAATAAAATTTCCTTATGATAATGCCATTATTTTAGGTGCATAATATATCCAGTATGCAGAGGGTCAAAGAGTAGGCTGCTGCTTTTGTTCTCTTTTTCAGCTTTGTGTGAACAATGATTTCCTTCCTTTTGCCAGCTTTGGCCTTGGTTAATTTTTTTTTCCTGTTACTTAAAGTATAAACTTATATTACTGATTTGAGATTTTTCTTCTTTTTTAATGTTGATATTCACAGTAGCACATTTTTACCTGACCACTTCTTTTTATTGCATGCCATAAGTTTTGGTATATTATGTTTTTGCTTTCATTGGTTTCAAAGGATTTTTAAAATTTCCTTGTGAGTTCTTTTTCACTTTATTGGTTAAATGTATGTTGTTTAATTTTCCTTGTTTCCTTCTGTTATTTTTGTCAAGATTTATTTCATTTATTTGAAAAGCAGAGTTACAGAAACAGAAGGAAAGACAGAAAGAGAGAGAGACAGAGAGAACCTTTCATCTTCTGGTTCCCTCTCCAAATGGCCACCACATCTGGAGCTGGGCCAAGCTGAAGCCAGGAACCAGAGGATTTGTCCAGGTCTCCCACATGCATGGCAGCAGCAGCCCAAGAACTTGGGGCCATTTTCTGATGCTTTCCCAGGCACATCAGCAGAGAGCTGGATGGGAAGTGGAACAACTGGGACTTGAAAAGGTGTCCTTATGGGATGCCAGGGACTACAGGCTGTGCCTAACCTGGTATGCCACAATGGCAGCCCCTTTCTTCTGTTATTGATTTTATTCCATTGTGGTCAGATAGGGTACTTTGTATGATTTCAGTCTTCAAACGTTTTTGAGACTTGTTTTGTGGTCTAACATGGTCAATCCTAAAGAATGTTCCATGTGCACTTGGGAACAATGTGTATTGTATTGTTGTGTGAAGTGTTCTATACATATTTGGATATTAGGATATTGATTTTGACAAAAGTAGAAAAATAAATCACTGGAGAAGGAAGAATGCTTTAAACAAATAGTGCTGGATCAATTGGGTATCAATATGCAAAATAATGAACTCCTTTCCTGGCCATACCAAAACTAATTCAAAATGGATCACATACATAAATACCAAACCTAAAATTATAAGCTTCTAAAAAATAAGTAGGAGAAAATCTTTGTGACTTTGAATTACATAAAAATTTACTATAAATGACATCCAAGTCATGATTAGTAGAAAAATCAAATCAATAAATAGGATTGTATAAAAATCAAAAATGTTTACTGTTCTCAAAACAAGTCAAATACTGAAAGAAATATTGTAATTATGTATCTGATCAAGAAATTGTGTCTAGGCTGGTGCCACGGCCCACTAGGTTAATCCTCCGCCTGCAGCACTGGCATACTGGGTTCTAGTCCCAGTCGGGGTGCTGGATTCTGTCCCATATGTTCCTCTTCCAGTCCAGCTCTCTGCTGTGGCTCGGGAAGGCAGTGGAGGATGGCCCAAGTGCCTGGGCCCTGCACCTGCATGGGAGACCAGGAGGAAGCACCTGGCTCCTGGCTTCGGATCGGCGCAGAGCGCCAGCCATAGAAGCCATTTGGGAGGTGAACGAATGGAAGGAAGACCGTTCTCTCTGTCTCTCTCTCTCACTAACTCTGCCTGTCAAAAAAAAAAAAAAGAAATTCTGTCCAAAATATTTAAATAACTAAAGATATAATAAAGAAATTTTTAAAAATTATAAAAAAAATTGGCAAAATATTTGATAGGTGCTAATAATCACATGAAAAGATGCTCGATATTAGTATCCATTTGGGAAATGAATATTTAAACCACAAAGAATAACTCTACACATTTATTAAAATAGCTGAAATTTAGAAACCAAACCATCACAAGTGTTGGTGAGGATGCGGAGGGATTAAAACTCCTATGCTATTGGAGAAATTTCAAAATGGTGCAATCATTTTGGAAAACTCCTTGCCCATGTACTAATGAGTTAAACATGATCTGCCATATGATCCATCTATTATAATTTTAGGTATTTACTCTGGAGGAGGAAAGAATATTCAATATGAAGATTTATGCATGAATATTTCTAGCAGGTTTATCTGTAATAACTTCAAACTAGAAACATCTCATATATTCATCAGTAGGCAAATGGACTAAAAAAATGTGGTGGATGCTTACAACAGAGTGCCTTTGGTACACACATTTATGAATCTCAAAAAAATTGTGCTGATTGAAAGAAGCTAAACACAATGAACACATCTATATGATTTCATTCTCATAAGACCCCAGAAAACATTAATTAATCAATAATGACAGAAAGCAGACCAGTGGTTCAATGGTTTCCTGGATTTGGGTGCAGGATGGAGGAGAGAGAGAGAAATTAAAAAGGTGCCTAAGAGAAATAATGAGGGTGATGGATATTATGATGCTTATCAAGACTGTGGTATGGATATATAAAATCCCATGGAAAACTGCTTTTTATGTGTTAATAGTACCTCAGTTAAACCATTTAAAATAATAAAACAAATGGAAACACATCAGTTCACTAGTTAAAATTTTTCTGAGACCCCATGCCTTAAGATAGAAGCCAGCTCTTAGAATGTCACACAATGTGTTTTGGTGGCATAGACTTGTGTTCCTATTAGAACAACTTGGAGTTTCCCCAAGAAGCCATAAATTTTTAAAATCTCCCTATTGGGCAATCACAGGTTTTATTTCTTTGACGTAAAGCCTCTACTTTCTTTTCATGCTAGATATACAGTGTGTACCTTTAAGAGTCAGTTCAAATTGCTTTCATCAAGTTTTCCTGATTCACCAAGGAGCTAGGTCCTGTCTCTTCTGTAACCCCTTAGCACTCTATTCCAGCTGCAATGGTTAGTTATGCTCTCAACAGACTGAAATTATTGTTTCACCTTCTGGTCTCTTCCAATAGATGATGAGTCAGAGGGATGAGATTTTACTTGATTTGACTTTCTCAGGTAGCAGAGTTAAGAACATTTTTGTTGAATATATGATCTGAAGACAAATAGGATAAACACATGAATTGCTTATATGAAATAATAGTACTTAAGAGTCAACAATTGTTACTATTCTAAATATGGCCTGAAAGAGGAAATCATCCCAGTGTCCATCCAAGAACCTCTCGCAGAAAAGGGAATATAGAAAGGTTTGTATCACACTTGCCTTATGGAGAAATTATTCCACAGGCTCCACCATCTAGTTTTATATTTCTCATTGAGCATAGTGAAATCTTCATGATCACACATCTCAAGTATCCAGTTTTTTACAATGCTGAAGTTTAAAATTTTGGTTTAGTTATTAATTGACAATGTTTTGAACTGGAAAATATAAAACTGCCAAGAAGGGAAGAAAACTGACTTAAAACCTAAGTAAATTTATATAAGTAAATTTTAAGTCATTTTGTCATATTTTCTTTAGGTAATCTGAAAAAAAAACACAATGCTTTCAAAAATGCCCTGCTTCCTGGTTTCTCCACTTTGTTTTTGTGTAATGGTTGCTGTTTCTTAATTAAAAGAACTACTGAAGGTTAAAAGGGTGGTAATACAATCAGGCCAAACTTTTTCAAATTTCTTTCTTTATTGCTTTCTACCTTAATGAAAACATTCTCACACTAAGCCACAGTGATAGCTAAGAACAACATGGAATTGCATTTAGCATTGCTGTAAATCTAAGAAACAATTTTGTTGTTCTCTAAGGAATCCAAAAGCATAGCAAGTCTACATTTCTTATGTTGGAATTTGGCACAGAAATATAATTCTTACAATTAAATTTGCTGTTAATTGCATCATAATTATTTTTACCTATTGAATCATGTGAAAAAGGCATCTTTCCCTTCAAGTAAGCTTGCAAGGCAAAACGACTGGTCACTTGGAAAATTCAGAAAAAACAAAGTTATAGACCTAGCTTCAGAATAGAGACTTCTAATCTAGTTGATTATGCCTCAGTGAGTCTTTGAGCTCCTTCTCCAGAGCTGAGCAATTCTTGTCTGCTCAACTTTAAATTACTGTAAAAGTCAGACTGATGGAACTATTCCAATATGTGGACAATGTAATTAATTCGGAAAACTTTGGCATGGTAAGAAAGTCAAATGTCTCTCAATAAATTTTCTCAAATAAAATTTCAATTTATTTCTTGGGTAAGATAGACTAGATTAGGAAGAACTCTGTTTCTATGGGAATAGCATTAGCTGGTACCACGCGGTAAGGGATGGGGTCAGAAAAGCACTGTCCATACTGGTGGTTTTTCAGTTTCATGGAGACCTTTATGAGGTCTTGAAGAACTGTAGACAAGTGTAGGATAAACCTTTGAAGTTCATTATAATGAGAAAGGTGACTCTTTCTAATAAGTACAAGTGTTGATTCAGTTTGCATTACATATTGAACATCTACTATGTGCAAGCTAGGGCTGCTAGGGATACAAAGTGAAGTGAGAAAAATACAAGACTTCTGACATGAGGGACTGTTTCTTCAGGTATAGTTTTAGGTCTGTTTATAGCAGAACTGTCTTGTGTATATTTCAATAATCTGGACATCACTCAATTTATTGAGTAAGAATTTGGGAGAATTTGGCCCAATAATATGTAGTTTAATCTTCTCCCCAGAATTTTTATGCATTCTAAAATGTGAGAGCCATGACTCTTGAGCTTCCATTCAATGAGTAAAGCACACAGTAAACAAGCTACTATAATACATGGCATAATTTGATTTATGCAAAGGGAGAGTTAGAAACTGCTATTTAAGTTTAAAGAAGGGGGAGATTATGCTTGGCAAGAAGGATCTGAAAATATCTAAGAAAGGAGGAGTGTTTGGGATGGACTTCCCAGGAGAATACACAGTTTCTACAATTGGGCTTTGGAAGAGCCATGACCAAAGGAAGAGAACGCATATGTAAGAGCAGACTTTGTTCATGAAATATTGAACTTTTGTTGGTGATATTTCTCAATGTCTCCATTATAGCACATGGAAAACTTTAAAAATGCTGATTTTTCTGGCTCCACCTGAAAAATTCTTATGTATCACTCATGAGATTTTTATGGCAGTTAAAATAATTATGGAATTATAGAAGATTATTATTTAAAATATTTAAAAGGAAAATTGGGCTGCATTGTGGTATAGTGGGTTAAGGGGCCGCCATATAGGTGACAGTTTGAGTCCCTGCTTTTCCACATTCTGATCCAGTTCCCTGCTGGTGGCCTGGGAAAGGAAGCAGAGAATGTGTCAAATATTTCTGCTCCTGACACCCCTATGGGAGAACTGGATGAAGCTCCTGCTTACTGGCGTTGATCCGGCCCAGCCCTAGTCATTGCTGCCATCTGGGGAGAGGATAAGCCAATGGAAGAATTCTCCCTCTCTCCATAACTCTGACTTTCAAATAAATAAATCTTTAAAAAAAAGAAAATTAATAAGATGAGCTGTTTGGCAAAGAAAAACAAATAGGTTTTGTGAGTAATGATATGATGAGTTTTAATCTGAGAGCTTATTTGAGTACTCTAGTTGTTAGTTCTAACTGGGCAGAGGAGATGTAAATTGAAATTTTAGAAAAAGGTTGGGGATGAAGATGTTGACTTGGAAGGACATTTTTCAAGTTTTGAACATGGATGAAACAAGAGATACAGTTAGCATCTAGACCAGTCACCAAAATGAAGAGAGGGGAATTTTAGGAGAGTTGAGATGATCATTATTATTACCAGCTATAGTAAAATCCTTCTCAACATTAGCTTCATATTACAGTTAGCTGGTGTGTTGTCATACCTGCCCACATTCTGCAATGAAGCAGAGAAGGATGGAGATAATGAAAAAGCACTGGAATCTGGTAATTAGGAGACCACTATTTGGGAAGAGTTTTAATTTAATACAAAGGGGCTTTAAAAAGTTTGCCGAAATTAAATTAAAACATTAATATTTGGTGCAAAAAATTTGAGATTCCTTATATATGAAGAATCTTCAAGAGGTTCATGATAGTGAATATAATTAAAAATATGCGATGATTTGAAATTCTATTTACACTAAAATTCAAGTGTATTTTTATTCTATTTTTCCACAAAATGTTTGAGATGACCTTTCATATTTGGGATTGAAAGACAAGTAGCAAGGGGTTAAAGTAGGACAGGTAATGAAGAGATTCAGGTTGGGCCATATTGCTTCGGTAAAACATTTTGAATTAAACCAGGCCAATTTTTTTAAATACTCCTCAAAACTACTTTTAGAAAAAATGGTTATATTCAGAAAATAGAATTGAAAAAAATCAAACCAGTGTAAGACTAGTTTCTTACTAGTGCCAGGGCATCATGCAACAAGAAACTGGAGAGAAATGTGAAATTTTAGAATTAATTTTGAATCAAAATTGCAGATGGAAATGATCCCAAAATGTTCTCATGACAATTCCCTGATTTTCTTTTTTTTTAATTTTTGTTTATAAAGTTTATTTAAGTTATGCAAGTTTCATGTACTTCATATATACTGATTTAGGAATATAGTGATACTACCTTCCTTCCCACTCATGCTCCAATCCTTCTTTCTTCCCTCTCTCCCATTCCCACTCTTAAATTTTACAGAGATCTACTTTTAGTTTGCTCAATAATTATAAGGTTAACCCAACATTAAGTAACAAATAGTCAAATAGCATGAAGAGAAAAATATATTCCTCAACAGAAGGGACAAGGTCTATAAACAATCATCAAATATCAAAATGATCACTTCACTCCAATACATTGCAATTTAAGTACTCTATTAGTTACCCTGGATCATGGAAAACATATGACATCTGTCTTTTTGGGACTGGCCTGTTTCACTATGTATATGGTTTCCAGTTGCATGCATTTTATTGCAAAAGACAGGATTTCTTTTTTTTTCTTTCTTTCTTTTCTTTCTTTCTTTTTTTTTTTTTTTTTTTTTTTTTTTTTTTTTTTTTTTTACCATTGAGTAGTACTCCATAGTGTATATATATACCACAATTTCTTCATCCAGTGTTCAGTTGATAGACATCTGGATTGATTCCATATCTTAACTATTGTGATTTGAGCTACAGTGAACATGGGAGTAAAGATAACTCTTTCTTATGCTGATTTCATTTCACTTGAGTATGTATTAAGGAGTGGGTGGCTGGATCATATAATAGGTCTAAATTCAGATTTCTGAGATGTCTCCATACTGTATTCCACAATGGCTGCACCAGTTTACATTCCCACCAACAGTGTACCAGGGTAACTTTTTTCCCCACATCCTGGCTAGTATCTGTCATTTGTTGATTTCTCTATGAAAACCATTTTAACTGGAGTGAGTTTAAACCTCATTGTGGTTTTGACTTGCATTTACCTGATGGCTAGTGATCTTGAGCATTTTTTCAAGTGTCTGTTGGCCATTTGAATTTCCTTTCTTGAAAAATGCCTGTTCAAGTCCTTCACCCATTTCTTAACTGGATTGTTTATTTGTTGTTGTTGTTGAATTTCTTGAGCTATTTATAGATTCTGGATATTAACCCTTTACCAGTTGCATAGTTTGCAAATATTTTCTCTCATTCTGTTGGTTGCCTCTTCACTTTGCTGAGTGTTTCTTTTGCAGTACAGAAGCTTTTAAGCTTGATATAATCCTATTTGTCAATTTTGGCTTTAATTGCCTGTGCTTTTGGAATATTTTCCAAGAAATCTTTGCCTATGCCAACATCTTGCAGAGTTTCCCCAATGTTTTCTAGTAATTTGATGGTATTGGGTTGTAGATTTAGGTCTTTGATCCATTTTGAGTGGATTTTGTGTAAGGTATAATTTAGGGGTCTAGTTGCATACTCTTGCACCTGGAGATCCCATTTTCCCAGCATCATTTGTTGAAGAGAATATCCTTGCTCCTGGAATTGATTTTAGCTCCTTTGTCAAATATAAATTGGTTATAGACATGTGAATTGATTTCTGGAGTTTCTGTTTCATTCCATTGATCTGCACATCTATATTTGTGCCAGTACCTGAGTGTTTTGATTATAACTGCCTGTAGTATGTCTTCAAATCTGGTATTGTGATGCCGCTAGCTTTGTTTTTGTTGTATAATGTTGCTTTAGTAATTTGGGGTCTCTCATGTTTCCATATGAATTTTTGCATCATTTTCTAGATATGTGAAAAATGTCATTGGCATTTTCATTGGGATATCACTGAATCTGTGAATTACTTTTGGTAGTATGAACAGTTTGATGATACTCGTGAACATTGAAGATTTTTCTGATTTTTAATGTCTGCTTCTATTTATTTCTTTAACCACTTGTAATTTTCATTGCAGAGATCTTCCACATCTTTGATTAAATTTATTCCAATGTATTTAATTCTTTCTGTAGCTATTGTGAATGAGACTGATTTTAGAAGTTCTTCCTCAGCCATGGCATTGTCTGTTTATACAAAGGCTGTTGATTTTTGTGTGTTGATTTTATATCTTGCCATTTTACCAAACTTCTATGATTTCCAATAGTCTCTTAGGGGAGTCTTTTGGATCTCCTATATATAGAATCTTATCATCTGCAAATAAGGATAGTTTGACTTCCTCCTTCCCAATTTGTATCCCTTTGATTTCTTTTTCTTGCCTAATGGCTTTGGCCAAAACTTCCAGGACAATAGTGAATAGGAATGATGAGAGTGGGCATCCTTGTCTGGTTCCAGATCTTAGGGGGAATGCTTCCAACTTTGCCTTGATTGTGTTGAGGAATGTTCCTTCTGTCCCCAGTTTATTAGTTTTTATCATGAAAGGGCATTGCATTTTTTTAAACTTTTATTTAATGAATATAAATTTCCAAAGTACAGAATATGGATTAAAATGGCTTCCCCCCCATAACGTCCCTCCCACCCGCAACCCTCTCCTTTCCCACTCCCTCTCCCCTTCCATTCACATCAAGATTCATTTTCGTTTCTCTTTATATACAGAAGATCAATTTAGCATACATTAAGTAAAGATTTCAACAGTTTGCTCCCACACAGAAACATAAAGTGAAAAATACTGTTTGAGTACTAGTTATAGCATTAAATCTCAATGTACAGCACACTAAGGACAAAGATCCTACAGCTATAGAATACTATACAGCAGTCAAAAACAATGAAACCCGATCATTTGCAACAAGATGGAGGAATTTGGAAAACATCATGCTGAGTGAATTAAGCCAGTCCCAAAGGGACAAATATCATATGTTCTCCCTGATCAATGACAACTAACTGAGCACCAAAGGGGAAACTTGTTGAAATGAAATGGACACTATGAGAAACAGTGACTTGATCAGGGCATTGCATTTTATCAAATGTTTTTTTCTGTGTCTATTGAGATAATGATATGTTTTTTGTTCTTCAGTTTCTTAATCTGATGTATCATGTGTATTGATTTGTGAATGCTGAGCCATCCATCCCTGCATACCAGGGATAAATACCACTTGGTCTGGGTGAATGTTATTTTTGATGTGTTATTGGATTCAATTAGCTAATATTTCAATGAGGATTTTTGCATTTATTTTCATCAGGGATATTGGTCTATAGTTATCTTTCTTTGTTGTATCTCTTTCTTATTTAGGAATTAAGGTGATGCAGGCTTCATAAAAGGAGTTTGGGAGGATTCCCTTCCTTTAAATTGGTTTGAATAGCTTGAGAAGAATTGAAATTAGTTCTGTAAATGTCTGGTAAAATTCAGCAGTAAAGCTGTCTGATCCTGGACTTTTCTTTGTTGGGAGGGCCTTTATTACTGATTCATTCTCAGTCTTAGTTATTGGTCTGTTTAGGTGTTCTATGTCTTCATGATTCAATTTTGGTAGGTTGTATGTGTCCAGAAATCTACCCATTTCTTCTAGATTTCCCAATTTGTTGGTGTGCCACTCTGTAGTAATTCCTTATGATTCTTTTTATTTCTGTGGTATCTGTAGTTACATTTCCATTTTCATCTCTGATTTAAATACTTTGGGTCTTTTCCCTCTTTTTTTTGGTTAGTTGAGCCAATGGTGTATCAATTGTGTTCATTTTTTAAAAAAAACACATCTTCATTTCAATGATCTTTTGTAGTTTTTTTATTTCAATTTTGTTTATTTCTTCTCTACTTTTAATTATTTCTTTTCTCCTACTAACTTCCAGTTTGGTTTGTTGTTTTAATAGATCCTTGAGATGCACTGAGAGCTCATTTATTTGGTACCTTTCCAATTTCTTCATGTAGGCACCAATTGCTATAAATTTCCTTCTTACTGCCTTTTTTGTATCTCATACATTTTGATATGATGTATAATCATCTTCATTTATTTCCAAAAATTTTTTATATCTCTTTTGATTTCTTATATGACCCACTGTTCATTCAGGAACATGTTGTTCAGTCTCAATGTATTTGCACATCATCTAGAGATTCTTGAGTTGCTGGTTTCCAGCTTCATTCCATTGTAGTCAGGGAAGGTGCATGGTATGATTTTGATTTTTTTGAATTTGCTGAGACTTGGTTTCCGGCATAGCATATGGTCTATCCCAGAGAAAGTTCCATGTACTGGTAAGAAGAATGTGTATTTTGCAACTGTGGCGCAAAAAGTTTTGTAAGTACCAGATCCATTTCGTTCATAGTGTCAGTTGGCTCTATTGTTTGTTGATTTTCTGAATAGTTGATCTGCCCAATGATGAAAGTGGGGTATTGAAGTCCCCAGTTACTACTGTATTGAAGTCTATGTCTCCTTTTCAATGAATTAATATTTCTTTTAAATAGTCAGGCATCCTGTAACTAGGTGCATATATGTTTATTATAGTTATATCTTTCTGTTGAATTGATAACTTAATCATTACATAGTGTCCTTCTTCATCTTTCAACAGGTTTTGTGTTAAAGTCTATTTTGTCTGATATTAGCATGGCTGCTCCTGACATTTTTGCTTTCCATTAGCATAGAATATCTTTTTCCATCCTTTAAGTTTCAGTCTTCTGGTATCTTTGTTGGTGAGGTGTGTTTACTTTAGGCAGAAAATAGATGGGTCTTATTTTTAAACCATTCAGCTAGTCTGTATCTTTTAACTGGAGAGTTGAGGCTATTTGCATTCAAGGTGACTATTGATAAGCAATGACTTGGCCCTGTCATTTTCTCGTAAATATTCCTATTTATTACTTTGGATTTCTTTTGTACTTTTACTGGGAGAATTTCTGTCTTTACCTTCTTTCATAGAGATGACCATGTTTCTGTGTTTCTGTGTGTCACACATCCTTAAGCATCTTTTTTAAGGCTGGATGAGTGGTGACAAATTCTTTCAATTTCTGTTTGTTATGGAAGGTTTATTTCATTCATAGATGAGAGTATTCTGGATTGATAGTTTGGTTTTTTCCTCTTATGTCTTCTATCTTTGAACAATGCTGCTGTGGTTAGTAGAATGTCTGCATTTTCAGTGAATACCAAGAGGTGTGTGCTGTGTATGGCCAGGGAGCTCTGGTCAGTGCTCCAGGATGGGGTAAGTATCCAGGGTAGCACTCAGGTTGTGCATGGTAGATCTCCTCTTGTTAACAGAAGGTGGGTAATGGTCACCTTTGTTGGTGTGATCACATCCTCACTTCCTATCCACCAAGGTGATCAATGCCTGGGTTTTACCCCCTAGTGTATGCAAGACTCATCCACACTACCATATGAACCCTAGAAGTGAACTTCACAGTCCTTATTCCAAGCTTGGATCCCACCGCAGTGACCTGCCCCAGGCAACCAGGTAGCTACAAGCATTTAGTTGCATATAGTGTTTAGCTGCGTGCAGTGGTTGCCCTGAGACCCAGCTACACCATGCCTCTCTTGTGCAGCCCCCAAATCCCCACAGTCTCAGAACACAGGCTGCCACAGTCACTGGGTGCAGACTTTCCACTCTGCCCCACCAGCCTATATGGTCCACAGAGAGGTAGATGTTCCCCAAGCCAGCTGTCTGTCGGTGCTCTGCCTAGGCTGCTTGCGTCCCTGAGCCTGTGGTATGTTGGGAGGCTAGGAAAATATCACATATCTAAATGGGTGCTCAACTACCTGTCAATCCTCCTATCCAGGCTCAAAGTCAGTGGGGACTGCAGATTTTTCCCTCCAATAGAATCTCCGGGTCACACATGTACACAAGAACCACTGGTCAAAAACTGCCCTCTCCCTGCCACTACCGCCAAGAAGATGACATCCTGTCTCAGCCAGTTGCTATGTGTGCACACAAGGGCTTTCCACAGCTGCCACCTAACTCCAAAATGATGCCTGCCCTCTCTCCAGCTGAGTGCCAGGCACTGTTGTGGGGTAGGTGGAGTGAAAGAGAAGTGCCCCTTCTACTTCTGCTAGGTCTGTGGGTACCCGCTAGCCCCTAGGTCTCCAGTCTAGATTCATGCCAAAGTCTCCCTCTGGCTATATCACCATGGGCTGCTGCAGTTTTATCCCACCTCTCTCTCCAAGATGCCACCCGCTCTGGCTCTTGGCTGCTTAGTGTATTGTGTCTGTGTTCGTGCTGTGCATCTGCATCTTCTACAAAGGTCTACGGCATTCCTCTTCCTTCTGTAAAATTATCACTGCAATTTTCTCTCTAATTCTCCTACCAGAGTGTACTTCCTATACACTTTATTATTATTATTATTTATCCCTAGCGTAGTGCAGTATATTGCTCCCTATTCTGCCATCTTGGAATCAACCCATTACTTTCTTTCTTATTTGTAAAGTCTCCTTTTCATTTTTGCTCTTTAGTCTTTTGTTACTCTATTAAGAAGGAAAGTGAAGTGTTATAGCAAGCTAGAGAATCTAAGACCATGAAGTTATTAAATATGAAATACTTTCCACCACCCACTCCCCTGATTGAATCATAGCTTTTTATTTTTTTAAGGAAATTTTCATTTTGAGAGGATATATGTAATTTAAATTTGTATTCATCTTCAGGAATTAAATGCACAAAATGCACTGAATATCTCAAAGTGCCTGTTAATGTTTCCATACGTTAGGGTCACATCTACATTTTTATGTTGCTTCCATTCTTTTTCTGCTTAGCAAAATAAGTCAGAAAATAGTGATTCTTGAATTTAAGCAAAAATGTCTTTGGTTATATCTGTGGAAAGTTCCTTGCTGTTGATGACCATATATTTTCACTTACTTCAAACTTCTTTTTCTCCTCTAGCTTGCTAAAGTGTCCTTTCTTTTCTGTTTTTCTTCCTCTTTAAAACATTTTATGCCTAATCTAACCCAAAATAGCACACTTATTCTCAATTGTTTCTTCTCAATTGGGATTCCATGATGGATATTTGAAGTAGAAAGATTAAGGAAACAAGTGAAAATATAACTATAAACAGAATGCTGTTATGAAAGTTAGAGGGAGCTTCAAAAAGTTCATGAAATTGGCATTAAAAAATTCTTGGTGAAAAATGTTTGAAATCCATACATAGTTTTTGCATAATACAAATGTACATGAACTTTTTGAAGACCCCTCATATCTACATCATCTTACCCTAATTTATATTTCCAACCTATTTTTATTCTACACTCATTAAAAACATTAGGGAAATAGCAAATTATCTTTTTTACAGAGCAAGCTTTTTAGTCTTTATACCCACCCTGTGATCCGATTTGTCATCCAAAGGTATCACATCCCTTTCTGTTCTCCAATATAAGTGACAACTTGGCCCTTCAAATTATTGGTAGCTACCTTATAATCACAACGGAGAGCCTGCTGGGCATGGTGTGGGAATACGGGAGCTAAAGCGCAGAGATAAAGTAACCACCCTCCCCTTAGAATGGCTTCAGTCACACCAGTAATAAACAACCTTCATCTTTTAGGCCAGTCTGAGTTGAAATTTATATTATTTGCAGCCACAACATCCACAATATTCTAGCAGACACAATATAAGAAAAATCAATGGATAATGACTGAAGAGATCAAGTGCTGTGTATATTACATAATAGACACTCAGGAAATAATAGTGGGATGATTAGATTATCAATATTTCCATTATCTCCCTATGTGAACTTTGGCAAATCATATCACTGGAATTACTTTAATGTAAAATGAAGAAAATGTTAGTGGACCTATCTAACATCATTTCACATTAAAATAAAGATATATTCTATGAAGGTTGTAAATATTATCTGTTATTATATTAGTTTTATATTTTAGATTATTTCTTTGCATGCTTCATTTTGTAATTCTCTTTTGCTTAGTATTTTGTTGAACATTAGTGTTTTGTACCAATTTTTTCTTATAGAAGTAATACGTATTATATTTTTTAAGAAATATATTCACTATAATATATATATACTCATAATTTTAAATACTTTTTTTTATGGTGAAAAAACATATATTTAGAATTAGCCAGCTGGACTCCGTTCAGATGATCCCAATTTTGTTGGCAACGTCCAGAGCATCATAGTCCGGAGCCAGCCACACATACGCCTTCTTCTCTCCGTCAGGTCTGATCAGGGTGTTGACTTTGGCCACATCAATGTCATAGAGTTTCTTCACAGCTTGTTTGATCTGGTGCTTCTTGGCCTTGACATCCACAATGAACACCAGTGTGTTGTTGTCTTCTATCTTCTTCATGGCCGACTCCGTGGTCAGGGGGAACTTGATGATGGCATAGTGGTCAAGCTTGTTTCTCCTAGGGGCACTCTTCCGAGGGTATTTGGGCTGCCGTCGGAGGCGTAGCGTCTTGGGCCGCCGGAAGGTGGGGGACGTGCGGATCTTCTTCTTCTTGTGGCTTGTGGACGCCTTTCAGCACTGCCTTCTTGGCCTTCAAGGCCTTCGCTTTGGCTTCGACTTTAGGAGGGGCAGGAGCTTCCTTCTTCGCCTTCGGCGCCATCTTGGTGAAAAGCCATAATTTTAAATACTTAAAATCACAAGGTATTTGTTATAAAATGTCCAAGCAGGAAGACATTTATATTAAATCATATTAAAGATCTTATTTCTTCACTGTATAGGAAAGACTGCACATCATTGTTTTCTGCAAGTGTTACAAATATGTTGGCAACATGTGACTATTATGTGAATTTTAAAAACATCTACTGGTTATCAGTAGTATTTAATTTCTAGGCCTGTTTAAGCAAGTTGAACATATTTTATATTTATACTTTATTTCTTTTTTTTATCTTTTTTATTTTTTGACAGACAGAGTGGACAGTGAGAGAGAGAGACAGAGAGAAAGGTCTTCCTTTGCCGTTGGTTCACCCTCCAATGGCCGCCGCAGCCGGCATGCTGTGACCGGCGCACCGCGCTGATCCGATGGCAGGAGCCAGGTGCTTCTCCTGGTCTCCCATGGGGTGCAGGGCCCAAGTACTTGGCCATCCTCCACTGCACTCCTGGGCTACAACAGAGAGCTGGTCTGGGAAGAGGGGCAACCGGGACAGAATCTGGAGCCCCGACCGGGACTAGAACCCGGTGTGCCAGCGCCGCTAGGCGGAGGATTAGCCTAGTGAGCCCTGGCGCCGGCTTATACTTTATTTCTGTTTGGCTTTGCTTATTAACAGAAAATTAATTATACTGGCATGCTGCAATTAGAGGTAATTATTATTACTTAACCACAGTTAAAAATAAAATTTTTATTTCAGAGATCTTTTTAGGGAAGGTTAGTAATTTCTTTTTTTTTCTCATTTATTTGGGAAACCAGTTAAGAGTCTGTGTGGAAAAACATAGAATGATGACTTGAATGAGATGAACTGAGGAATTGGTCATGAAACAGTAGCCATATTGGGATTTCTCACAAACGTTAGAAACAAATTTTGTTTGCTAACTTGAGAATGTGTGATGATTCGATGGGCTTGTGGTAGTTGCTATCATTTTAAATTTATTGGTTCAACTCCCTAATGTAGTTAAAGAGGTCCTTCTTCAATGAGTTGCTAAACCCTACCTACTCCCTAAACTCTTACTGCTTTAATAAGAGTGTGTTATTTATCCTAATATCTTCTCCAACTTTATTTTAACTCTATCATCATCTTTTACATCAGAATGATGATTCTCATCCAATTCTTGAATACTGCAATTTGTGGCTTTCAAACAAAGACTGTGAGTCACTCTGGGCCAACTCAGTTGTTTCCTTTGTGTTATAAGCTGGCTTCCAAAATACAATTATATGCAGAGTCAGAACACTGTCAGGATGGTAAAGACCCACAGTAAAGAGGAAACTACCATTCCTCCTGGGTCGAACTGAGTCAGATAGAAGTTGATTACACACATAGTATAAATGTCAAATGGATGTTTAACACTCATGTAATCTTCTGATGTTAAAATTTGAACACAAGGTGTCTTTTCATATCCTCCCACATGGTATAAGCACAGAGATTCAACAATTACAATGAATGAAAAATATAGCTGTTAAAAGACACAAATAACTCTTAACTTCTTGCCAAAAATAGATGATCAGAGAAAAGACGAGGTTTTAGATGAAGGCAGTGGCCATAGATGTATTATTTTAATTGCTTCTTCCATGAAGAAAGTTTTCAATTATTCTAAGTAGTAGTGTTTGGGTCACAACATAATGATAGGTTTTGTTCAGTCATCTTCTGGTTGTTTGGTGACCAAATTCCCTAAAGATCATTTAGGAGGACCTAGCTGCCTTGCCTGGCCTTGCCTTGCCTTACCTTGCCCTTCCCTTCCCTTCCCTTCCCTTCCCTTCCCTTCCCTTCCCTTCCCTTCCCTTCCCTCCCCTCCCCTCCCCTCTCCTCCTCTCCTCTCCCTCTCCTCTTCTTTTCTTTCTCCCTCCCTCCCTCCTCCCTCCTCCCTCCCTTCCTTCCTTCCTTCCTTCCTTCCTTCCTTCCTTCCTTCCTTCCTTCTTTTATAAAATTTATTGGAAAGGCAGATAGACAGAGGGAGAGAGACATATGAGACAGAGAGAAAGAGAGAGTTCTCATCCATGGGTTCACTCCCCGAATGTCTACAGCAGCTACATGAGAGGTCAATCTGGGTGTAGTATCTAGTGAAAGGGGAGCTTATGAGGGCTCTGGCTTTTGTAGACTCCCTGTCATGTGCAAGTACCATCTGAACAGGGTTTGAATGGGTAAAAGAAGGCAGTATTCACTTTTGATGGATAGTCAGAATAAAGAATTTGTTTTGTTTTGTTTGTTTGCTGAGGGCAATGACTCAGAAGGGATTGAGTGGGGCTAAGGGTCCAGGGAATGTTCCCTATCTTAATCTGAGTTAAAGTTACACAGGTGTGTTCACTTCATAAGCATTCATGTAATACTCCACTTGGGATCTGTGTACTTCTCTGTATGTGATATTTCAATTACAGACTTTACCAGAAAAGTGAAAGGGCACTGACATGGATTATTTAAAAAGTCATCACAAAACAAATAAACCAAAGAAAAACAAAAACCAGTCAGATGCAGTGTGTGAATCTTGACTAGATCTTGGATTAGGCAAAAAAAAAAAAAAAAAAAAAAAAAAATCACTATAAAACCTTTTAAGGACAATTGAAGAAATGAGAATATGGAATATGACAAAGATTATAACATTGTTGTTAATATTCTTAGGTACAATAAGGTATTATCATAAGACCCTCAGAAAGTATTTGCTGATGTGTTTAGGAATGAAGTGTAAAATGAATGTAACTTTCTGTCAGATTGTGTGTGGGTGTGTGTGACAATGAGTCTGAGACTATATGAGAATATGTGTGTGATTGTGAGAGAGCAGGTATAAGAGCATGTAAATGGATGAGAATAGGCATATGCAAGCATGTACGAGAAAGTGTGCATGTGAGTGTGCATGAGAGAACAAATTACAGCAAACAGACAAAATTTCTACAAGCGTTTAAGTTGGGTGTTGGACATGTTCAAACTTTCAACATTTTTATATTTTTAAAAAAGTTTCCAAGTAAAAAAGGAGACTTTTAAACAAGTAAGGAAGAAAAGGGGAAAAAAGTGAAGACCTGACCCATATCCCAAAGCTTGAGATGGGGGCTGACCTGTTGTGAGGACCAGGATGAAACACAGTGCAGGAAAAGAATGTGGGAATTCTGGGCCTGAGATGCCGGATGAGTTATATTCTTCACATTCAGGGCTCCTGAACACTCACCATCCTAAATCTTAGTTTTATATGGCACACATTTAGAAAATTTAGGAGTGTCCTGCAAAGTTGTAACAGCTGGCCTGTGAGTGTTGGGCCCCGGGGCTGGGGGTGGGGGGTGGGGGTGGGGGGTGGCGAATGTCTGCGGAATGCTGAGGCCTCCTAGGGAAGCCTGTTTTAGAGCAAGGCCCCAAACTGCCTGGGAGCCCACAGTGTGAGAAACAAGCCGCTGGACGGGCCCTGACAGATGTTATGAAAGGGGGTGTTAAGTGCCTTTTTCAGGATATTAAACCAGCATCCTAACTGGCAAAAAAATGAATTGTCACTGACGTTACGTCGGCCCATTGGAGACCCTCTCTGCTACTTCTCGTGATCTGGGAACCATTACACACAGGTGATCGATATGCTCCTGGGCTGGAGTCTAAATAATGATTTCTAATAAAATCTATTTTAGACGGTTCAGGCCAGAGGACAGAGACAAGCCACAAAACATAATGTACTTAAAGCCACCCTCCCTCCCTTGCTCTCTTTTTTAAAGACCTGAATAATGGAAGAGAGATCTGGCGATAAAGCATAAAAAAAGCCTTTTGGTCCTGCCCAATCTGCTTAGCTAATGGCTGTAAACTGACACCCCTAATGAAATAAAAATGTCTCAGTTCAAGTGCATAGCCGCACAGTGGTTAACAATGCTGAACTCTGGCTCCCATCCCGATGATGGGCACCAAGCAGCACACTGACAGTTTCCCATGCCTTCCTTCCTTCCCAGCCCCTGCCCACTGCAAAGCAGGAGTCCTGCCCCCAGTTAAAGGACAGCAGTATTAGAGGTTTTGGCCAGCAGAACGGTATGCTTTATGTTATGTTAAGAAAATCTTTTTTTTCCCCTCTACTTGGGAAAATGTACTATTTTTCACTTCAAATCCAGAGGCCCAGGGTGGATCATTGACAGGGAAGTTGTGGTCCCCCTGCGCTGTTGAAGGTGAGATAGAGACATAGAAGAGTGTATCCTTGAGGCTGTCATAGCCCCCTCCGTCTGCCCTTGGCCGCCTCTGAGCCGTTGGTACTGGTGGCAGGCAGGCGGAGAAGCCCTGTCCAAATGTGCTAAGACTGGGTGGCTGTGGTTACACTGGCTTCCCCCCCGCTCTCCCTCATGGCCTGCAGTTGTCTGATTTCAATCAGCAGCAGTTCCCTCCACATGTCCAGCCATCAATCTTCTGCCGGCCCTGGATGAGTGTGGCACAACACAGGGCATGTTCCAGTTAAAAAATAGCCTGGGCCACTGCCTCCCCTCCCCAGCCACTGATAAGTATGCCTTTGATATTTTTATTAAAAAAGAAAGAAAACACATTGGGAAATATGTTTCATTTCTTATGGCACAGACCAAAGCCCCTGCTGGTGAAGAGGCTGTTGAGAATGAAACCAGAGAGGAGGGCAGAGCTGTACCTTTGAAATCTCAGCACTTTGCCAGGTGTAAGATGCCCACTCCCCACCCAACCACATCTCTGCAATCTCTGAAGCAATGGCCCCAATCCAGTGCAGTAAAGAGCCTAGCATTTTTCATAAGCAGCAAACCAGTGTCAAGATGTTCCTTCTCCCAAGAGGAAAAATGTGTATCTGGGAAAACATGGTTTTAAGAGACACAGGATTTGAAAATAAATTGTGATCTCCTTGCCTTTAGCATTTTGTCCAATCCAATGATGGATTTGGTAGCACCTCTGACTGGCTCCCTGCATCTCCTGTGTCCCTGCACACTCAGCGGCAGGAAGACAGGCAGAAGGTGGCAGTGGGGACAGTGTGGGAGGCAGGGAAGTGTCCCTCCCAGCCAGGGTTCTGCTGGCGGGGATCCTGGAGATGCTTGCCCACTTAGTCACCTCTCTGAGATGACACAGTAAACACTCTGTAGCCAGGTCCTGCTGCTTATTTTAAAACAGCCTGTTTCAATCTATTTACATGCTACTCCCTTCCTGGCAGAGCAATTGGAGGTGCAGGGATGTAAACACCCTTTGGTTCATCTCTAAGACTGAAGAGAACTGACCTGGTTGAGGCTTGTTCTAATTAAATTTTAAATGAGGCCAATCTGGGGCCAGTATTGTTGTGTAGCAGGTAAAGCTACCACCTGTAATGCAGGATCCCATATGGGCCCCGGTTCATGTCCAGGTTGCTCCACTTCCCATCCAGCTCTTTACTAATAGCTTGGAAAAAGCAGAGGGAGATGGCTCAGGCACTTGAGCCCTTATCACCCTCATGGGAGACACAGATGAAGCTCCTGTCTCGGCTGGTCCAGCCCTAGCCGTTACAACCATCTGGGGGTGAACCAGTGGATGAAAGATCCCTCTCTCTGTTTGTTTTTCTCTCTCTCTCCCTATTCATCTCTCTTTGTCTCTGTAACTCTGACTTTCAAATAAACAAATCTTTAAAGAAATGAAGTCAATCAGCCACACTAAGTGGGACTTCCAAGTTACCATGTCTTGTATCTGGAAGTGAAGATTAGAACTTAAGGTCAAAGAGGCAAAGAGGCCTCTCTACTCTACTCACTCCCACTTGTCCAGTAAGCTTGGGGGTTGCAAAATCATCTGTAATCCTTGTGGTTTTGGGGCTGTCTAGTCATGGCTAAAGTGCCTAAAACCTGTGTAGGAATGTGGGGAATTTGAGGAGAGAGGTCTGATTGATCCATGCAGAGAAACCAGCCTGCATGAGTTAAAAAAAAAAAGGTAGAAACTGTGCCAGTTTGCTTTGAATGTTCATAGGATTGGGGGCTCCCCAGGATGCAAGACTTGCATTGCTAGGAAATCCTAGCAAGGTTGGGGGAGTTGGTCACCCTACATGTGGCTACAAATGCCAAAAGAGGGATTACAGTGGAGAGGATTGGAGAGAGAGAGGTGGAGGAACAAGGTCACTTGAGACCTAGGAGACTGTGGCTTGGAGTTTTTTATTCTGAGATCGATGTGAGGCTGTTGCAAGACACCTGTGGGTTTCAGGCTCTTATCCTAGAAAAGATTCCTATTGCACAATTGCATTAACACTGGCATGATTTAGGGTTTAGCATTCAGTGGCTATGAAGTTAGATTAGTAGTGTTCTGAAACATGATTTCTGGTCTGGGGAATTTTGGAAAAATGAGAAATATGACAGACATAGAGTTGGGAATGACCAAGGTTGCTCATTTGCTGAAGTTTTTACACAGATTCCAGAGAAAAAAGGGAGATGACCTTCATCTCTCACTGTACCAGTGGAGGGCAGATTCATTTTGGGAGTTGAATTTACTTCTGGAAGAGATGTATGCATAAGGAGGTTGGGAGTGGTTAAGCAGCATGGAGACTTTATCTGTGAGACTTGGGCAAAGAGAGGCATTGCATTTTAAGTTTTATGGGTGGCTGGAAATAGCAGGCTTTTTTTTTTTTTTTTTTTCATTGAATTGCTTGGGCTATTTTGTTATCTGGTGCTCATTGCATAACTCTTTCTGATATACTTGAGCAGAATTAGAGTATAAATCTAGGTGGAAAATAAAATGCAAGGTGACCACTGGAGACACTGGATTGTGTTGCCTTGGGGGAATATTCATATCCTGTATTGACCTCTATCACAAGCTCCTGAATGCAGCACTAAATAAGCATTCACAAAAGGTGTTGGGAAATTGGACTGACCATTTCATTAATCCCATGTGGCTACATAGTGGCCAAAGACAAGGAAAGCAGCCCCATGACGGCAGTGGCAGGACATCTGTGACACTTTGCTAAATTTGTCTCTCCAGGGACACAGCCCACCTCTACTCAGGATTGTTAATCTATGCCCCCATCACCTCTCTATTTTTAAAAATGTGCTTTGATTTTTACCTGATACACAGTAATCATACATCTTTGTGGGGTGCAGCATGATATTTCAATATATGTATATAACGTGTAATGAGCACATCCTCATCTCCTCATCAAATGCAAGAACCTTCTTATTGTTCTCCTGAATTCCAATCTTGAACTTCTAGAACTTATTCTTAGGAGAACCACCAGGGTGATCTTTCAAAAACAGGTACGTTCATATCACATCTTGCTCAAAAACCTGCCAAAAGGTTCCCATTCCAGTAAGAATAAAAGCCCCGTTACTTTAGCATGGCCTGCAAGGTGCTGCTCCTCCAGCCCGGTTCCCTTTTCAGGCTGCCTTCCCAGTACTCTCTTCTCCCCCAAACCACTCCACCCACACCGGCCTTCCAGAGACTCTTGTTTCCAAATCAAGGCCTTGACACTCAGCAGCCCCACCTCCTGGAACGCTTTCCCCCACATCTTTGCCTGGACTTTCTCCTCCACAGAGTTTAGATATCTACTTAAATGACACTTCCTGAGAGACCTTCCTGTCTCCACGATTTAAAATAGCCACCACTGCCCTGTCACTTTCCATCATTTTAGCCTGCTTTATTTTCTTCATAGCACTCAGCAGCCATCTGTTTCATTTTTTTTTTTTCTGCCCAAATGGTAAGGAATCCAGGACGGCTCTAACCGGCTCTGGTCACCTCCTTCTTTTTTTTTGTCCTGAGAGTGTTTATTCTCTCATGTGGCAGTGCGGTCTACGGCTGTTGTCCTCGTCTAGAAAATCATCTCCTGGTCACCCTTTCTCACCCTTTTCTCTTGATGTTCATTCACTGTGGCTTTAGATTTATCTCCTCTTATGTTGCAGTAGTAACGTTGAGTCTTGAGTTTGCCCTTTAGGGCTAAAGTAGACAATGCACACATTTGTCCTGCTCTGGTTTTATGTGACTTGCACCTAATTGTGAAAAAAAAAAGAAGAAGAAGAAAAGAAAAAGGGACTCCTATGTATTAGCCGACCATACTGGCTGAAGTTTTTCATTTGTGCTGGCTAATGATGAAAAGCATCAATTCTTGCCTTTGTCACTCGTTGTCTTGTGCCTGTATCTCTTCCAGGGGCCTCGAGAGAAGAGTTATTTATCTGGTGGATGATTCAGATATTTCTAGGTTCCCTGCCCAACACAATATTAATGTCATATCTTTGGAATATTTTATTCCATAATTTCCAAAGTCTAGACTTGCCAGAAGTGTTAGAATACTATTAATGGAATTAAAAGATTGTGTAGGCTTGTTTTGGCTTTTTAATCAGAGGAAAGGAAAAAAAAAACTACTAATCTTAAAAACACATTGAAGTCTTTCTATACCATCTCCTTCTTGCAACTAGCCCAGTTAGTGTGGTAGTTACCAATGGCATATAAGCAACTAAAGCACAAATACAAGGTTGATGTGGCACAGCAGGTTAATCTAACTCTTGGGATGCTTGCATCCTATATCTGAGTGCTAGTTCAAGTCCCAGATACTCTGCTTCCAAGGCTGCTTCCTCCTAATGCATCCTGGGAGGCAGCAGATGACGGTTCAAGTGTCCTCGCCACTGTCACCTGTGTAGGCACTGAACTGAATGAGTTCTAGGCTCCTGGCTTTGTCCCAGCTCAGTCCTGACTATTGTAGTCATTTTGTGTGTGTGTTTTTATGTTGGAAGTTTACTACATTAAACAAACTACAGTAAGTTTAGCATACACTTCATTTCCATGTTTCCCTAAATTGTGTTAGTTTGGTTAGGTATGTGGAAATTAAATTCAATAAGAAATATTTTACATATTGCTTTAAATCATTGCTCAGTTTTTTGTGTTTATTTACCATGGAAATTATTTATGCAATGGGTTAAAACTAAACTAAATAGTTGAGATTGAAGATAATAGATGTGAATTTGATCTACCTGGTAACTTATTGTATGACTTGCTTCCTGCAAATCTTTTTCTCAGTTTTATTTGGTAAATTTTGAATCATTTGTATTTGAAATATGCTCTCCATTAAAAGTATAAAAATTAATGGCTTTCCTTTCTGTGCTACCCAGCAAGGAGTCCATACAGTGTTGTTCTTGATTCCCGGCGTAACTTAAGGGGAAGCTGTCACAATGTCCAGAGCCCTTGATGTCCTGCAAATGAAGGAGGAAGATATCCTCAAGTTCCATGCAGCAGGAACCCACCCAGGTGGCACCAACCTCGACTTCCAGATGGAACAGTACATCTACAAAAGGAAAAGTGATGGCATCTACATCATCAATCTGAAGAGGACCTGGGAGAAGCTGCTGTTGGCGGCTCGTGCTACTGTGGCCATTGAAAACCCTGCTGATGTCAGTGTGATATCCTCCAGGAACACTGGCCAGAGAGCTGTGCTGAAGTTTGCTGCTGCCACTTGAGCTACTCCCATTGCTGGCTGCTTCATACCTGGAAGCTTCACTAACCAGATCTAGGCAGCCTTCTGGGAACCATGGCTTCTGGTGGTTACTGATCCTTGGGCTGACCACCAGCCTCTCACAGAGGCATCTTACGTGAACCTGCCTACCGTTGCTCTGTGTAACACAGACTCCCTTCTGCACTACGTGGACATTGTCATCCCATGCAACAACAAGGGAGCCCACTCAGTGGGTCTGATGTGGTGGATGCTGGCCCAGGAGATTCTGCGCATGCGTGGTATCCCTGGGAGGTCATGCCTGATCTCTACTTCTACAGAGATCCTGAAGAGATTGAAAAAGAAGAGCAGGCCGCTGCTGAAAAAGCTGTGACCAAGGAGGAGTGTCAGGGTGAATGGACGGCCCCAGCCCCTGAGTTCACTGCTACTCAGCCTGAGGTTGCTGACTGGTCCGAAGGCGTGCAGGTACCCTCTGTGCCTATTCAGTGATTCCCCACTGAAGACTGGAGTGCTCAGCCTTCCACTGAAGACTGGTCTGCAGGCCACCGAGTGGGTGGGAACATCCACTGAGTGGTCTTAAGCTGCTTGGCACGGTCTCTGAAGCAAATGTGGAAATGAGGAAAATAAGCACCAGTTTCTACAAAAAAAAAAAATTAATGGCTTTAATCTTTTTGCATCTTCTTTCCTCACTCTTCCTCCAGGCTGTTTTCTGTTAGTACCCTCAGAATCAACTATAGCTGTGCCCCTCCAGGTCCTACTCAGTATTCCTTCTTGCTCCTTGATTTCTTCTCTTGCTTTTAGGGATCAATCTCCCTTTTCTTTCCTCGGTTATTGCTTCTGCTGTCTTCTTTTTGAAATCTTTTAATATGTAAGGGAATTAAGCCCACATTATGGAGATGAGAAAGTAGGGATGGAAAGGCTGTACCCTGAAGTCCAACTGCCTGGGTTTGAGTTCTAGCGTACTACTTACTAGCTCTGAGAAATGTAGCAGCACGTTATAGTTCTCGGCTCCTGCCCTGTAACGTGGGAATAGTACTGATGCTCAACTTTATCAACACGGTTATTTAATGATAGCAATTTAATTACATGCACTTGTACAGGGTCAATGACAGTGTCTGACAGCCAGGATGCACCCAATAAGTGTTTGCTCTTATAATCTCCCCCTCCAGACCTTGAGTAGTACATATCATTATCCAAAAATGTTATATCTGGTGAACACTGGGCAGAATTAGGATTCCCACATGTGACCTGTATTGTCCTACTTAAATAGATTTGTCACTTAGGGTAAAATCAACACTGTGGACAGTTTGGAAGGGGACAGCTAGTCATAGTAGGAGTATTGGAATGTATCTGGAAGCTCACCTTAGTGGTCACTTGTAGGGGCCACTTTGTCCTCCCAGTTCCTCCTAAAATAGCTCAGATTCAGCATTCTAAGCCTTATAGGCTGTAGGGCTCAGGAAAGTCATTCTGATTTGGTGAAGCCTTAGGAGAACTTAACCTCCCAGAATTTAGTATCATTATTACGTCTTAGTCTTTCATTGTAGATTGAGTGTAAATATGTAATTATAAATCTTGTATTTGTAAAAAATATGTCTTGTTCATTAATATCAGATTGTTATCTGTTTCCATGATCATTTATTTAGACATGTAAATTCTTAAATTTTGTTACACATGTAAATTTCTAAACATGTACAAGGGGACTCCAAAAGGTTTGAAGACAGACTTAGAGGTTAAGATGCCTGCATCCTATATCAGAGTGCCTGAGTTTAAAGTCCAACTCCAGCTCCTAACTCCAGCTTCTTGCTAATGTGGACACTAGGAGGCAGTGGTGATGGCTTACATGGTTGGGTTCTTGCAGGTTGGATACCTGGATTGATTTCCTGGCTCCTGGCTTCAGCCTCTGGCCATTGCAAGCAGTTGTGAAATGAACCAGAAAATGGGAGTGCTCTTGTTCACTCTCTCTCTCTGTCTCCTAAAAAATAAAGAAGTATATGGATAAAAGTATTTTAAGTTTGTAGAAAACAGATTTAAAAGATCAATTTGTTTTGGTGCAAAGAATTTTAAAATCTATTTATACAAGGGATCTTCAAAAAGTTTATGAAAAATTCATGCTGTAAAAACATTATGCAAATATTTCAAAATATTTTTACACCAAAATAAACTTGTCTTTTCATTCTATTTTCCTGTGAATTGTTTGAAGTATTCTTGCATTTATACAGATGCACACAATACTACCAAGTATTTATGAATGAAAATTTCTTTCTTTTTTTTAAGATTTATTTATTTATTTGAAAGTCAGAGTTACACAGAGAGAGGAGAGGCAGAGAGAGAGAGAGAGAGAGAGAGAGAGAAAGAGAGAGGTCTTCCATCCGATGGTTCACTTCCTCAATGGCTGCAACTGACGGAACTGGAGCCAGGAGCTTCTTCCTGGTCTCCCATGTGGGTGCAGGGGCCCAAGGACTTGGGCCGTCTTCTACGGCTTTCCCAGGCCACAGCAGAGAGCTAGATAGGAAGTGGAGCAGCCAGGTCTCAAACCAGTGTCCATATGGGATACCAGCACTTCAGGCCAGGGCTTTAATCTGGTGTGCCACAGCGCAGGCCCCAAAAGTTCTTTATCTAAACAGAGTTTAAACATATAGTCTATGCCACACAATTTTTATAATAAGGATATTTAACAAATTCTATTTTACTTTTGACAATTTTTTATTAAATTAAAATATGTAGGAATCATGCAAAAGCCAGTGTGCTTACCACAGAACAATTTTTCATTTTCTTTTTTTAATAAAAACTCTTTTATACCATTTTTAAATAAAAGAGCAATTCTTTATTTGTGGGGTCAATTATGATGATAATAGAATTAAGATTTATCCAATGGGGTCTGTGCTGTGGCGTAGTGGGTAAGTCTGGTGCCTGTAGTGCCAGCATCCAATATGGGTGCTGGCTCAAGACCAGACTGCTCCACTGCTCCACTTCTGATCCAGCTCTCTGCTATGGCCTGGGAAAACAGTAGAAGATGGCTCAAGTTCTTGGGCCCCTGCACCCGCGTGGGAAGACCAGGAGGAAACTCCTGGCTCCTGGCCTTTGATCGGTGCAGCTCCTGCCTTTGCAGTTCATTGGGGGGTGAACTAGCAGATGGAAGACCTCTCTCTCTTTCTGCCTCTCTTTCTCTCTCTGTGTAACTCTTTCCAATATATAAATAAATCTTAAAAACAAAGATTCATCCAAGACCTGTCTGATTTTCAAGTGCAACATTGCTGGCATCGTCCATTCAAAAAGCTTTGCTTTGTATAGACAAAAAGTCAGATCTATAAATTGCAAATCTTGTTTTTTCAGTAAGGAATGCTTCTACATGAGTCTTTTCATGCTCAGCCTCTGAAACAGCCACACTTCCCAGCAAACAGTCATTTGAGGTATAATGACCTCCAGCATTCATAATTTCTCAGACAGTTGAAAATATTTCCTGTTGGCTCCAGCATCACAGGAAAATAACTACTGGTCTGACATTGCCCATCTATAAAAGCAAAATTACCTCCTAGGAATTCAAAGTTATGAAATGTTCTTTCTAAAAGTAAGAATGTCACCTAACCATATTTTAATTAGTAGGAAACTATTGGATGTATTTTCTAAAAATCAGAGCTACAGCTGAGGGAATACATTAAAGGAATACAAATTAGTAGGCAGATTATTTCACATTCCAGAGAAAATCCCATAAGTGTTTGAAATCTTATCCTTGTAAATTCCTTTTAAGTAACTGATTTAACTTATAGAAATCTAAAGATAGCCTTTAATAATGCTACAAGAAGAAATTTCAAGGTAAAGTTGCACACTTATGAAAGTAAAATTTAAATGAAATATAATAAAAATATCACATTCATGAGTCAAAATAATGGGAAACTGTTTTCCACTTTATTAAAAGAGTCTCTAAGCCAATAATAAACCTGGGAAATTGAAGATCCTGAAACCAGCCATGACTATTAAGCTGTAAGGGCAAACTTTGTATTCAAATGAGCTCAAGTTAGGGATAAGATTCACTACCTCACCTAACAGCAGATGCTCAGCTCTAGCTCAGGCAGAGTTGTATTCAGGCATTCAGGCCATGCTATCGTTAGTTGTCCTCTCTTCCTCCCTCTAAATTAGGAAAAAGAAGGATGCCCAGTATCACTACTATTATTTAAAATTTTACTGGAAGTTCCAACCGATTCATTTAAAACAGAAAAGAAAAGATGAAGGAAATAAAATGGGGTGAGAAGTAGTATTTGGAATATCTAAAAGAACCACTTAAACAGTATTAAAGTAGTAGAATCCAGTAAGACAACAGGGTGAACAATAAATATAAACTAAGACCAAGCTCAACCATTCCCTAAATAAGATGAAAGCGGCCCCTTTCTCTTGGTCTTGTGATCCCAGCCTCAAGCTACCAGTGTTCTATTCTCTGAAGACATCAGCTCCTCTGTCTCACTCAATGACTTTCAAAAGTTGAGTTTGATTCTCCACACCTCCGCGCTTGGAGGGGTGTTCCATGAGCTGCATGAGCAAGAACACATTGTCTATGACACAGTATCTGTTTCCCCTGAAACCGAGAATTGCAATTCAATTCCTTCAGGAGGACTCCTCTGATTATACTCAGCAAATACTCTGCATGCCATTTACTCTGCAGGACCTCAGCACTTATGGTGGTAGTTTGTCTTCTCCTAATTTGTGTTTCCTTTTGTTGCTTACTAAGTAAGTGTGATGTGGTGTCTGGTTCATTCTTCTAAATAAAGAATTTGAGGACCCTGTCTTTCCTAGTCTTTCCAGCCCTAGCACCTAGCTCTAGTAGTCTATGCTCAAATATTCCATAAATGCTTCTTTTAATTTTTAATCAGTTTTAAAAATAGGAAACATACTTTCATGTTTGAGATACTAGAAAGGATGTCTTGCCATACAATGAAGAGACTTTTTCATATCCTGCTCACTGTCTTCTCTGTTCCCTATTGTTACTTTCTTCTTTATCTTTTCAGAGAAATATTATGTTTGTGCAAGCCAATACCATTGTAACTTCTCTATTTTCTTACCCTTTTTATATAAATAATAGCATATCCATGTCTCTTAATCTTGTTTTATACATTGATAGTATATTTTAAATATCCATCAATATATGAATGGTATCTTTAATTTTTAAATTGCACATATTATTTCATTATATTTAACTAGCACACTATTGATAGACATTCATATTGATGCCAAATTTTGCTGTTACAAACAGTGCCTTTCAATTCACATATTACACAGACAGATGCAGATAGATTCGCATTAAATTAGAAATAAAGATAATAGATTCATTTGCAATGAAATCACATATTAAAGGCCTGAACACACTATAACCCTCTATGGTATGTTCTAATTTGCAATATGTTGATTCCACATTTTAATAGCAAAGATTCACGGAGAGCGTTTCATTAAAGGTCATCTCCCATATTTCCTACCCTGGCTTAAACTGTAATTATACCAGGAAGCCATTCATTTCTGATGAGGATGGCACTTCAGAAAAGGACAAACATTACTCTCGTATCTCAGAATTGTACAAATAGGTAAGTCAGTTGATTTTAACTCATCTTAAGAAATGGTTTTCACTATGAGTGTGTGTCAGGACACAAAGACAGACGATTCATGTGTGCCAAGGCTGTCAAAATAATCACTACAGTTGTGGTTAAGAACTTGGACTTTGAAACCATACTGTTTCCTCCTGTGACATTGGGCAAATCAATTTATTTGCATCTCAAGTGAGTACATTTGTGGAATGTGGAAAACAATACTTCCTACTCAGTCTCTTATAAGTAATACTCTATAAGTATTAATTGTTTTTGCTTCTTTTTACAAGCATGTAGTCACCATTCATAGTAACCTCTTATACTCAGCCTTAAGCCCCTTGGAAGACGCAGTTGAACTGGGCATTCTCAGTGATTACTCACTTTGATGCCTAGATATATCAAAGTCAGGTAGAAACTACAGAGCCATATAGCCAAGGTCAATTACCAGAAGCTAACATTTGCACTGTGGTTTTGCACACTTTCTGTGTATTCAGACAATAGACAAGGACTTGCATTTATAAACTGCCCTACTACTCTGCATATTCCTGGTTATGTTTAGACATAGTGACCTCTCACTGTACTTGGTTCACTGTAGTCTTCCTACACTAACCTAAGTATTACTAAATATAAAATTAGTACATATGGTATAAATACTACACTAAATATAACACATATCTAAGTATTATTTTAGCACAGTGAGCAATGAAGCAACATAAACACCAATAACTATCAAATTGAATCTATTGCTTAAAAATAGTAGCAACCAAAGGATTCAAGCAAAGCAAAAATAAATAAATAAATGGATAAGAAAATTCCTCATTGTTCAGAAAAGGATCCACTGCAGCCACCAGTACCACCACCACCACCACCATCATCACCATTGTAAAACACACACATGCAAACATACACAAAATCACTAATAACATCCCCTTTCCCTGGAGAGCTGAGTGAAAGCTAGAGACATGACTAAGGCTACTGTTACAATGGGTTAATGGTAATATTAGTTATTTCATTGTCTGGCTGTTGCCTGGCAATTCAATGGCATCTTTACTGAATCTGATGGCTTTCATATTTATTTATATGTTCTTAGAAACTCTTAAGGAACACACCAATCTCAACCCCCAATTAAACACAATAGCTCAAACACAAATATCCTATGCTAATTTCTCCAACATTAAACTTTTAAAACTGCTTCTGAGATATACAAGGGAGATTAACAAACTTGAATGACTAACATAGTTCTCATACATTGGATTCTACAACATAGAGTTATTTATTTCTTGTTTCCAAAATAAAGCTTGTCAAAAGAGAACAAAACCACCTTCCCTGTGCTGGATCATCAACTTATTTTGGAAGTATTTCCATTCCTTCTCTTGCACCTTGCTCTACTGCAGGAGCTGAAGCCCAGCCACCACATGTCCCACATGTCCTTGTCATCAGATTCCACTTCAATGTCTAGAAATCAGAGATACCTATGTGAGTTCTGTGGGGGAAGACAGGAAGGGTCATTATAGTCCCCTGGTATCAGGAAGTCATGTGGGCTTCAGCAAAAAGCTGAAGTGAATTTTTTTTTAAAGATGCATTTATTTATTTGAAAGGCAGAGAGTTCTGGGACGGGGTAGGGGGGAGATTTTTCATCTGCTGGATCACCCCCTAAATGACTGCAACTTCTGGAGCTGGGTCAACCTGAAGCAAGGGGTCTGGAACTCTATCCAGGTCTCCCAAGTGGATGACAGGAACCCAAGCACTTGGGCCACCTTCCACTGCTTTCCCAGGCACATTAACAGGGTTCTGGATTGGAGGTAGAGTAGCCGGGACTCAAATGAGTGCTCATATGGGATGCTCGCAATAGAGGCAGTAGCTTAACCTGCTGCACCACAATGCCGGCCCCTACCTATTTCAGGACTATAAGTAGTGAGGACATAAGAGGTGCTCCCTGATTTGGATATGACTTTTCCCTCAGGGACTCATGTTGAGGAGTCTTTCCCATTGTGAGCTATTAAGAGGGTGGAAACTTAATCTGACCGTGGTGTTTGGAGGTGGAGCCTTGGGAGGTGATGGGATTGGATGAGGTCATCATGGTAGAGGCCCCATGATTGAGTTCTGATGGTTTTTTAGGAAAAAAGAGCAACACCAGAGGACACACACCCACACTCCTTCTCTCTCTATGTGACACTATGTGCCACCTTGGGCTGCCAACATGAAGCCCATCTCAAGGCATGTTTCCTTGACATTGGACAGAATTGTGAGTTAAAGTAAACCTCTTTTCTTTATAACATACCCAGTCTACGACCTTGTGTTATTAATGACAGAAAGCAGACTAGTGACTTTTCCTTGTGAGTTTCAGAACAGGCTAGAAACTTCCTTGAATTTTGCACACCATGCTCTTATTGTGATTTTATACATCTTTGATCCCCTGTGTCAAATCTGTTGTCACTTGACCATCTTAGAGCAGGTTTTCTTTATCTAAGTATGGATGAATACAGTGGTGAGTTGCAAAGCAAATGCCAGCAGAATTTTTTTCTGACTTGACCATGTAGAGGTTTTGTGACTTTGCTTCTTTGTCTTCCCATCAGCTGTGGCCATGCTCTGAGAGCTGGCCATTTGATAGGGCATGTAAATGGGGGTGCTGCTCTAGTGAGGCCCATACAAATCTCCCATGGGATATTCTTTCTCCTTTCCCTGCCAATTCTTCCAATGGACCAGATCCTGGAGGAGCAAGGAGCTCACCATGGATAAAGTATGTATTCCTCTGATGGACCCTAGAGTAGAACCTCTCCATTCCGGCAACCTTTCCTCATGTAAGTTAACAGGGCTCAAAGGAGTGCTCATGTGGGATGCTGGCATTAGAGGCAGTAGCTTAACCTGCTGCACCACAATGCCAGCCCCAGATATGATGATGTTGTTAGCATCTCGTGGAAACTACCTGGAAACAAAACAGGTCAGCTACTCAATATCATGACAAGCTTTAGCTAAATATCACTTTTCCCTACACTCTGACCTACCCAGTATTGTCAAATGAACTCACAGAAGTCAGTGGAATGTAGGCAGAGACTTCCAGATACTACAAAAAGTCCTGGAATAGGACTTTTTCTTTTTTTTATTTTGAGGAGCCACTGAATTGTTGGGGCTCAAACTACAAAAAGTCCTGGAATAGGACTTTTTTTTATTTTGAGGAGCCACTGAATTGTTGGGATTGTTTGTTACAAGTAGCTCACTCCAACTGGTGCATGGTCCTGGAAAGTGAGGAGTATTTCTTTGTCTGCTTAGATTACTGTTTTAAAAAATACCTAAAACTGGGTAGCTTAAAAATGACAGAAATTTAGTCCTCATGGTTCTGAATTCTGATAAGTTCAAGATCAAGGCTAATAGATCTGGTATCTGGTAAAGGCCGCATGCTTTCTGGTTCACAGATGAATGGGGCAAGGCAGCTCTATGCAGGGCCTCTTTTCTAAAGGCACCAATCCCGTTGATGAGGAGTCCAGCCCTATGATTTAATAACTACTTGAAAGGCTCCCCTTCCTAATACTGTCTCACTGATGATTAGATTTGCCATAAAGCTGGGGGAAATAAAAATATTCAGATAATAGTAGACATTCTATACATTTTGCTTTTCCCACACTGCCAGTCATGCATCTATAGAAGATAATAGAATCAATAAATTCTTATTTTATGAATGAAGGAAATAGGAGATAATAATAAATATATTTAAATAAGGGTAATTTAATAATTGATCCTTGGAGGAGGTCAACTCTAATATATAGTAATAATCATTATATCATATGTGCTTGAATAAAAAAAGATGTACCAGTCTTCCAGGCTGTACTGGCTGTATGACCAAAGGCATAAATTAGTAAATAGAACAGAGAGGGCTCACTAGGCTAATCCTCCACCTTGCGGCGCTGGCACACCAGGTTCTAGTCCCGGTCTGGGCGCCGGATTCTGTCCCGGTTGCCCCTCTTCCAGGCCAGCTCTCTGCTGTGGCCAGGGAGTGCAGTGGAGGATGGCCCAAGTGCTTGGGCCCTGCACCCCATGGGAGACCAGGATAAGTACCTGGCTCCTGCCATTGGATCAGTGCGGTGCGCCGGCCACAGAGCGGCGGCCACTGGAGGGTGAACCAACGGCAAAGGAAGACCTTTCTCTCTGTCTCTATCACTGTCCACTCTGCCTGTCAAAAAAAAAAAAAAAAAAAAAAAAACAAAACAGAGAGGTTGAGTGTGGATCAGAGGTTAAAACTTGTTCAGCCACTACTAACTGGTTATCTGCAGAAAGATAGTTAAACTCTTAGGATTTCACTTTCTTCATCTATCCATTTCATCTGGAAGCAATAATCACAGGCCTCACTGTCTAACAAGGACTGTTGTGTGAGTTCCATGATTTCACATTTATAGGGTACTTGTGAAGAATGCCTGACACATCATATTGTTAGTACTGTATATAAAAATACTGAAAACTAGTCCAGCCTTTCCTGCTTTTAGCCATCTTTGATTCAGCTTTCTCCTGATTCTTCTTCCTCTGTTGATTTGGCTTTCACTGCCTTGGGTTCCTTCTGAATAGGAAAATCTAGGACTTTTCCTCATCTTTATGGTTTCCAGGTTTATTTGTATTTTCCAGGGTCCTTGGTTTGATTGCATATAGCTTATCTCAGAACTTATCATTCTTGCATTCTTACTAATGCTCCAATTAGCTGTAAATGTCCCTTTTGTTCCTCAACAGCTTTGAAACTTGGTCCCATTTGCTTTTTCTCATGTTTTTAAGGACCATATGGAAAGATTTAGAGAATTTTGAGTTTTATTGCCCTAGTGCACACCCAGGTCTGCTGTGCAGATCGTCCGTTCCATTTGTGCCTTGTTATGTGATGCACCACTTGTTTTCCCGCTTCTTAGAAACACTCTTCTTTCAGTTACATCTGTGACAGTTGATGGCTATAACATTTTTGCCCACCACACTATTCAACACACTCCCAGCTTTTCTGGCTTCCCTTTAGCTAAGTCTGGATGCTCATTCATTTTCCCTGTGTTCTTGCTTCTCTACATGCTCCCACCACACACAGCTGTGACTTGCTTTCCCTTGTCATAACGTTTTTCTCATTGAAATCATCCAGGTGTCTTTAGGAAAGGCCTCAGATGCTCTCCAAAATAACTTTTCTATGTGATGTTTGGTCTTTTGTCCCTGTAACAGACAGCACTCGTGAAATGCTATTTTAAATTTGTCCTACCAAGCTCAACTGCGTATGTTACTCTCTGAATTAGAGCTAATAAACAGGTCAGCTACTCAATATCATGACAAGCTTTAGCTAAATATCACTTTTCCCTCCACTCTGACCTACCCAGTATTGTCAAATGAACTCCACAGAAGTCAGTGGAATGTAGGCAGAGACTTCCAGAAGATTGCATGCTTTGATGCAGTTTGTGTCTGCTCTAATTATCTTTCCAATAGAGTGATAGATACCCAAGACTCTTGAACAAATGTTAAGGTCTTTTTACTTGATTAGGAAGAATTTTATTTTCTTCATTGTTATTCCTGAATACAGAAAAGGAAAAAGAATAGCCCATGATAAAGAGATGGGATCATCAGTGTTCTATAAGTAGGATAATGGCAAAATTACATAGTGAATCTTTATAAGTTACCAATGCTTTCAAAAAATTTGTTTATAAAAACAGCATTTGCTAAATGTGTCTGTGCCTTGTACTGGGTTGGTGCTGCCTTCGAGAGACCCAATATCTGGCATTAGCACACAGAGATGGACCACAGAGGAAAGTGGGAGGGGGTAGTAAGGGACAAACTCATAGCCATACAGCAGAAGGTTTTCATTGAAATAAACCAAGTACTTCAACAAGTGGCCTATGCTGGCGTCTCTAGCATTTCTTATTTTAGTTGTATGATTTTTAAATTTTTATTTATTCACTTATTTATGTATATTTGTTAGAAAGAGAGAACACAAGAGTGAGCTTTCCTCTGCTGGTTCACTCCCCAAATGCCCACAACAGCCAGGGCTGCACCAGGTTGAATTTAGGAACTGGGAACTCAGTCTGGGTCTCCTATATGAGTAGCTGCAATCCAACCACTTGAGCCACACCTGCTGTTCCCAAGGTGCACAATAGCAGGATGCTAGATTGAGGAGTGGAGCCAGAACTCAAACCTAAGTGTTCTCATACAGGGTGTAGGCATCCCCAGCTATAGTTCAACTATTACACCAAGTGTCCAGGTATCTAACATTTTAGTATCACTACAGTTTGTCTTTAATCTCTCCTGCTGTGACTTTGGTCTAGCCCTTATTATCTTCTCTGTTGTCACTCTCTGATGCTCTCCTTCTTTCTTCCACTGGCTTCCTGATCCCACATTAGTTGTCCTGTCTTGTCTGGTCTTCAATAGCACATGTGTTAAGTTATTCTTCCCTCATTTCTCCATATCATATATGTTACATTTTTCATATTATCTCAAATTCTTACTCAATTATTAGTTTCATGAGAGAGAGAAAGAACTAATTTCAATTTCTAATTTCTTCTGCACACATAAAATAAGGGTACCATCTATGGATATAGGTGTAAAGGCTTAATATTTGTGTGGTGGGAAGAATGAATATTGACCCTGATTCCCAAGATCTTTCTGGTTTACAGGCTGACAAAATGCATGCGGGTCATAATTCAACAATGCCTTCACACTCCTAGAACATATTTAAATATTCTTATGAAACTACACATGCTATTTTGAAAACCTCAGCATAACAGGATTAAGTGAAGTAGAGATCTTTCCTTTTTAACCTCTAGCACTTTGTTCAGAGAGATCCATAACTTGCATTTATCCATCTGAAAATGTTTTATGCATAAATAACCACACAGACATATTAACAACCTGGGTTGGTCTGAAGATATACACTCAGCTTTTCATAGATGTAGGTTCCTCATCTGTGGATTCAACAAATGATGGATTGAAACATTTTTTAAAAAAATTATTCCTGTGGGGTGGTGCTGTGGCACAGCGGGTTAAAGCCCTGGCCTGAAGAGCTGGCATCCCATATGGGCACTGGTTCTAGTCCCAGCAATTCCTCTTCTGATCCAGCTCTCTGCTATGGCCTGGAAAAACAGTAGAAGATGGCCCAAGTCTTTGGGCTCCTGCACTCATGTGGCAGACCCAGAAGAAGCTCCTGGCTCCTGGCTTTGGATCGGCACAACTCTGGCTATTGCGGCCATCTGGAGAGTAAACCATCAGGTGGAAGATAATGTTGTCGTTATTTCTTAATTCAAATAGCAACTAATTACACAACATTTCCATTGTATCCTGTTAGGTGTTGTAAGGCTTGTGTAGATGACTTAAAAAACATAGGAGGATGTGGGTACTCTATAGAATACTATACAGCAGTCAAAAACAATGAAATCTGGTCATTTGCAAAAAGATGGAGGAATCTGGAAAACATTATGCTGAGTGAATTAAGCCAGTCCCAAAGGGACAAATATCATATGTTCTCCCTGATTGGCGACAACTAACTGAGCACCAAAGGGGAAACCTGTTGAAGTGAAATGGACACTATGGGAAACAGTGACTTGATCAGCCCTTGTCCTGACTGTTGATGTACAATGTAATACTTTATCCCTTTTAGTATTTTTTTTTGTTCTAGTACTATTGGTTGAACTCTGTAATTAACACACAATTATTCTTAGGTGTTTAAATTTTAACTGAAAAGTGATCCCTGTTAAATATAAGAGTGGGAATAAGAGAGGGAGGAGATGTACAATTTGGGACATGCTCAATTGGACTTGCCCCAAATGGTGGAGTTAGAAATGTGCCAGGGGTAAGCTATATGTAAATACTATGCCATTTTCTCTATGGGATTTGGGAATCCACAGAGTTTGGTATCTGAGGGGGTTCCTAGAACTAACATCCTGTTGATATTGAAGGACAATTGTGTATCTTTTTATTTTACAGAGACTTCAAAAATCTTTATTTTTAGTAATTGTGAAAAAAGTGCATGGCAATCTTGTTTGTGTTCTTCAATAGGGATTATGAAACCGGAACTTGCCTTATGACTTAGGCTTATCTATTTGATCATCTATCATATACACTGATACTTTAGGACCTCCTGCTTCCTGAAACCCTGTGACGCTCCCTGAAACTGTTGAGTCAATAGAAGTTCTTCACCTGGTATGACGTAGTGTGCCATGTTGTTGCTATCCTGGTTTTAGCTTCTCTCCTATTCCTGCTTAGCTATCAATTGTTCTTTTTGCTAATATCAGTGATTTTTCTTTTTTTAAAAAAAATTATTTATTTATTTGAAGGTCAGAGTTACACAGAGAGAAGGGGAGGCAGAAAGAAAGAGAGAGAGGTCTTCCATCTGCTGTGCTGATCCAAAGACAGAAGCCAGGAGCCTCCTCCAGGTCTCCCACACAGGTGCAGGGGCCCAAAGACTTGGGTCATCTTCTACTGCTTTCCCAGGTCATAGCAGAGAGCTGGATAGGAAGAGGAACATCTGGCACTCGAACCTGCATCCATATGGGATGCTGACATGCAAGCGGCTGCTTTACCCACTGCACCACAGCACTGGCCCCCAGTGATTTGTTTTGCTCCAAATTTTATGCCCCTAACTTATGATGTATTTGCAAATTAGATTGCCAATTTGATTTGGGGTGCAAATAAAGCGAGGATGAATCGATCCCCAGGGAGGGTTTCAGAGGGTCCCCCTCTGAAAAGATGCATGCATCTTTGGGCACTGCCTTTGGGATTTGAATCACATGCACTGGAGTTCCACATCAAGCTGCTGGTAGGTGAGAACATTTGATGCAACCAAGACTGTCTTCAAAAGTGTCCCAGCACAGGGCTTGGCTTCAAGTGTGAGTGTCACTGGTTGGCAGACACTTTGAGAATTCAAGCCTGATCAGCAAAAGAAAACAAAAACAAAATCATTCACAAAAGCAACAACAAAAGTCAACTTTCTGCCCAACAGCCACAGGATTTCTTAAATGTTGAAGTCTTGTGAATTGAGAGTAACTAAGAACCATTGGCTTCAACATACAGACATATTTAAAGCAAAAGAAAATATGGGGTGGGGGCATGGGAGAAAGCCCTGTCAGTAGCTTTGAGCTGCCTCATTTTTTTTTAGTGGAAAAATTGTTACAAATGGTTTCTTCAGCATATGTTATTAATTTCATTATCCTGGCTTCTTGCCAGCTAAGCATCAAGCACTGATTTTTGTGATTTCAGTTGCAACTAGTAAAACTCATGTGGGCATTAACAGAAACAGACAAGAGAACGTTTTTTCAAATCAACTCCAAGTGACTATTTTAAAGGCTTTTATTTCATAAAGCTAGTTGGAACATTTGTTTTTATTGATGAGAAGAATTATGCTTTTGTAAAATGTGGTATTCCCAGTATATACAGCCTTATTTTAAGGACTTTAAATAAATTATTGATGCTGATAGATACAAAAAAATTACATGTTTTAAAATGTCCAAAACCTATAATTTCTCATAAAAGATTTACTTTTAATTTTTTACTTCAATGTATAATTTTTATAATAGTGAACACTATGGAAACAAAGTTGCTTTTCCTTTGAATGAAGAAATTATGAGACATATTTTGAGAACAAAAAGGCAAATGCAGTATTAAAATACAAAGGTTTCAGATCCAAGATGGCTGAATAGACTATAGTCCCACTAACATAAGCTGCTCTGGAATACAAAATGAACAAAGGAAGGACTCCCATTTCAAGGGGTGTGACTGACCAAAGTCTTCAGCAAAGAAGTGAAAGAAAACAATCAAGACCCCATGGGACAAGAGGAGAAAAGACAGAGACACTGCTGCAGCCAGCTGTGAGCTGCCATTATACCACCTCAAGGTAGGAAAAAAATCACCCAGCACCCTGCCACTCTAAGTTTTAGCTGAGAGGGAATTCCAAGATCACCCATTGACTTTTACTTCAACCTAGGAAGCTATCTGGGGTCTGAGCAATTGCAGGGCTTGGATCAGGGAAGCCATCTTGATTCCTTTCCCTTCCTTACTCCCACAGAGCACCACACTCAGCAGCAAAAAGTCCCACAGCACGCCTCTGTTCTCCTACCAGCATCATGGTCAGTCAGGGCAATGTGTGGGGCAAAGGACAGATCCTCTGCATCTTGCAACTGTGGGGATTTTGGGTCAATAGCCCTAGAGCTTTGCTCACACATTCTATGTGAGCCAGGAGGATTCACCTAAGTTGCTGGGGGCTAACACTATAAAAAAAAATCTGCTCCCACTCTGGGAGATCTGGGTAAAATCCCCACTAAACCCTGCAACACTAGTACTCTTGGTGCCCCTGGAATCTACCAGGTAGACATAGGGAAGAACCTACTTGCCTTGCATGCCCTCTAGACTCATACCCTCCACAGTAAAATCAACCATGTATCTTACAGTCACCCTATCGGTCTGAAATAGGGTTCGTGTCATATCTGTTAGTCTTAGGACTAGGGCTGTTGGTATTATCAGCCAGGGTACCTGTTGGACTCTCCTAGCAGAACCTGAGGAAGGGTCCATCTGTACTGCACAGTTCTAGAGCCACATCCCCAGCATCACTCAGGCATGCCAGTAGGACAAGGGGGGGGGTGCCACCTCTGTCTCCCTCAGCACTAAGAACAAGGCCTTGCCTATTACATTTGTCAGGGAGACTGACACTGAAATCTTTGTGGAACAGATACATACCAAAGGAAATTCTTATTCATAACAAAGCCACACTTCTTTCTCTATGAACTACAGTACACCAGTCCAATGTGTCATTTATACACACAGCTAACATTGATTTAGACAAAAGAAATCACTCAGAGACTACACTCCTGGGCTCACTTAGAAACAAAGCCAAAGCAACAAGCCAAATGATACTTTGAATACCAGATAAACCATAAAGTTTTTTTTTACGACATAACCTACTCCATAAAGAAGAAGGGACAGTATGTGTGTAGACATCAACATACAGACACAGGAGACATGAAGAAGTAAGGTAGCATGATGCTTCTCAAAGAACACAATACTCCTCCAGAATTAAATCCTGAACTGAAGGAAAGCTATGAAATGACAGATACAGAATTCAACATAATGATTGTAAGAAAAATTAATGAGATACAAGAGAACAGAGATAGATTAAAAAATGAGGAAATCAAGTAGTGACATGAATGAAAATATTAATAAGGAGATAAAACTCAATGAGAAGAACCAAATAAAAATTTTGGAGATGAGATCTATGATCAATGAAATGAAAAATACAATTGAGAGCTTTAACAGCAGAATAGACCATGTGAAGGAAAGAACTTCTCACATTAAAGACAGCAATTTTGAAATAATACAATCAGACAAAAAAGAAAAAGAAAAGAATTTAAAAGAATGAAGAAAGTCTATGCAAAATATGGAATACAATTAAATGACCGGATATTCATAGTATAGGTATTTCTGAAGGAGAAGGAAAGGAAAAAGGTATTGAGAACCTGCTAAATGAAATAATAGTTGAAAATTTCCTGGGCCGGCCGGTGCTGTGGTGCAGCAGGTTGAGGCTCTGGCCTGAGGTACCGGCATCCCATGTGGGCACCAGTTCGAGACCTGGCTGGTCCAATTCCAATCCAGCTCTCTGCTATGGCCTGGGAAAGCAGTAGAAGATGGCTCAAGTCCCTGGGCCCCTGTACCCGCATGGGAGACCCAGAGGAGGCTCCTGACTCCTGGCTTCAGATCAGCACAGCTCCAGCTGTTGCAGCTATCTGGGGAGTGAACTATTGGATGGAAGATCCCTCTCTCTCTCTCTCTCTCTCTCTCTCTCTCTCTCCCTGCCTCTCCTCTCTCTGTGTAACTCTGGCTTACAAATAAATAAATAAATCTTTAAAAAAGGAGGGGGGGGGGAGGGGAGCTGGCGCTGTGACACAGAAGGTTAATCCTCCACTTACACACTGTCATCCCATGTAGGCGCCGGTTTGGGTCCCGGCTGCTTCTCTTCTGATCCAGCTCTCTGCTATGGCTTGGGAGAGCAGTGGAGGATGGCTCAAGTACTTGGGCCCCTGCACCCATATCGGAGACCCTGAAGAGGCACCTGGCTCCTGGCTTCGGATCAGCCCAGCTCCAGCCGTTGTGGCCATTTGGGGAGTTAACCAATGGAAGTAAGGCCTTTCTCTCTGTCTCTCCCTCTCACTGTCTGTAACTCTACCTCTCAAGTAAATAAATAAAATCGGAAGGAAGGAAGGATGGGAGAAAGAAAGAAAATTTCCCAAGTTTTGAAAGAGACATGGATATCCAAACACAAGAAACTCAAAGAGCACCAAGCAGGCTCAACCAAAAAAGGTCTTCTTCAGGCATATTATTGTCAAATTGTCAAAAGTTAAAGACAAGGAGAGAATCCTAAAGACAGTAAGAGAAAAGCATCAAGTTACATATAAAAGAAAGCCAATTAGATTAAATCAGACTTCTCAGCAGAAACCTTAGAAAGCCAGAATAGAATAGGATGATATATTCAGGTCTTAAAAGAAAAAAACTTCCAGCCAAGAATATTATATCCAGTGAAGCTAACCTTTAAAAGTGATGGACAAAGAAAGTATTTCTCCAGATAAGCAAAAACTGAGAGAATGCACCACCTCCAGACCAGCCTTACAAGAAATTCTGAAGGGCATCTTGCATTAGAAGTAAACTTCAAGAAAACACATGGCAGCATCAATTTCACTAATAAAGCAGGCAGAATCATTGTCCAATCAGCAAAATGACAGGTCTTAATTCTTATCTATCAATACTAACCTTGAATGTAAATAGATTTAATTCTCCAACCAAAAGATTTAGATTGGCTGAATGGATAAAATACCAAGACCACACCATGTGCCAACTTCAAGAAACTCAATCACAAACAAGATACACACAGACAGAAAGTAAAGGCCTGGAAAACAACACACCAGGCAAATGGAAACCAGAAATGAGCAGTAGCTGTTCTGATATCTAAAACAGATTTTAAATCAAAAAGTGTAAAAAGAGATAAAGAAGGACATTATAATTTGATAAAAGGTTCAATTCAGCAAGAAGACGTAGCAATCATAAACACATATGCACCCAACACAAGACCACCCAGATCTATACAGAAAATATAATTAAACCTAAAGGGAGAGATAAACTCCAATACAATAATAGTGGGTGGCTTTATTTAATACTTCACTCTCATATGGACATATCATTCAGACAGCAAATCAATAAGGATACATTGGAGTTGAAACCTACTATTGAGCAAATGGACCTAACAGATATTAATAGGACATTTCACCCAACAGCTACAGAATATTTCTCATCAGCACATGGAACATTTTTTAAGATAGACCACACATGAGACCACAAAACAAGTCTTAGCAAATTTAAAAGATTGAAATCATACCATGTATCTTCTTAGACCATAAAGAAATAAAGCCAGAAATCAACAAGAAGAATAGAGTACTCTTAAGTACTTGGAAACTAAACAATATGCTATTTAATGATCAATGGGTCATTGAAGAAATTAAAAAAGAAATAAAAAACTATCTTGAAACAAATGAAATAAAAAACAGAAAATATCTAAACCTGTGGGATACAGCAAAAGCAATATGAAGAGGGAATCCTGTAGTATTGGAGTGCTTACATCAAAAACAGAGAAATATGTTAAATTAAAGATCTAATGATGCATCTTGAAGACTTAGGAAGAAAAGAACAAACCAAATCCCAAATCTGCAGGAGGTGAGAAATAATAAGGATCAGAGCAGAAATAAATGAAATTGAAACTAACAAAACAATACAAAAGATCAACAAAACAAAAAGTTGGTTTTTGAGACAATAAGCAAAATAGATGAGCCTCTAGCCAGACAAACAAAGGAAAAGAGAAAAAAACACAAATAATAAAAATAGGGATAAAGAAATGCAGTAGAGTTGATACCACTAAAATACATGGGATCATAAGAGTGCCAATTGTTAAATTAACAACGGGAGTCACTGTACACCTGCTCCCGATGTAGAACCTCTGCCCTTAATATGTTGTACTATTAGAATTAATGGAAAAACTACTACTCAAACAGTACTCTATACTTTGTGTGTCTTTGTGGGTGTAGTCTGTTGAAATCTTTACTTAGTATATACTAAGTTGATCTTCTGTATATAAAGATAATTGAAAATGAATCATGAGGAAGAATGGGATGGGAGAGGGAGTGGGAGGCGGGATAGTTGTGAGTGGGAGGGAGGTTATGGGGGGAAAACCAGCTATAATTCAAAAGTTGTACTTTGGAAATCTATATTTATTAAATAAAAGTTGAAAAGAAAAAAAAGAAACTACTATGAAGAACTGCATGCTAATAAACTGGAAAACCCTGAAGAAATAGATGAATTCCTAGATTCATATAACCTACCAAGACTAAATCAAGAAGATATAAATAACCTAACCAGACCCAAAAGAAGCAATGATATTGAAACAATAATCAGAAGTCTTCAACAAGAAAAAGTCCAGGACTTGATGGTGTCACTATTGAATACTGCAAAACATCAAAGAGGAAGTAACTCCAATACTCTTTAAACTATTCCAAAATATTTAACAGGATGGAATTTTGCCAAACTCTTTTTAGGAGGCCAGCATTACTTTGATACCAAAACCAAACAAAGATGTGATACGAAAAGAAAACTACAGACTTATAACATTAATGAACATAGGTGCAAAGATTCTGAACAGAATACTAGAAAACCAAATCTAAAACCACATCAAATAGATCATACATCAGGATCACCTGGGATTTATCCCAGAAATGCAAGTGTGGTTCAACATTTGCAAATCAATAAACCTCATAAATCACATCAATAGAATGAAGAACAAAATCTTAGGGGCACTTCAATAGGTGAAGAGAAAGCATTTAATAAGATTCAACACTGCTTCATGATAAAAATTTTCTACAAATTAGATATAGAGGGAATATTCTCCAGAATTATAAAGACTATATATCACAAACCAACAGCCAATATCATACTGAGTGGAAAAAACTGAAAGCATCTCCTCTCAGAACTGGAACAAGATAAGGATGTCTACTTTCACCATTGTTACTCAAGATAGTACTGGAGGTTTTAGCAAGAGCAATTATGGTGGAGAAGGAAATAAAGGGCATAGAAACTGGAGAAGAGGAAGTCAAATTATTCATGTTTGCAGATGACATGATGTTGTACATGGAAAAACCTAAGCGCTCCACCAAAAAGCTCTTAGAATTGATAAATCAACTCAGTAAAGTTGCATATTACAAAATAAACATACAAAAATAGTAACTTTTTGTATGCTAATGATGAACTAATAGAAAAAAGAAATCCCATTCACAATAGCCACAAAAATAAAAAAAATGTAGGGGAAACACTCCAAAACATTGGGATAGGGGATGACTTCTTGAATAAGACCCCCAGGGCACAGACATTGAATTATATCAAACTATATCGAACTCAAAAGCTTTCATACAGCAAAGGAAATGCCCAGTAGAGTGAAGAGATATCCAACAGAATGGGAAAAATATTTGCAAGCCACCTATCTGACAAAGTATTAAAATCCCGAATATATCAACAACTTAAAAAACTCAAGAAAGCAACCAATCCAGTTGAGAAATGGGTAAAGGACTTCCATAGACAGTCCTCAAAAGAAGAAATGCAAATGTCCAACAAATGTATGAAAAAATGTCCATCACTAGCCACCAGGGAAATGCAAATTAAAACCACAATGAGATATTACTTCACCCCTGTCAGAATGGCTAAAATCCAAAACACAGTAACAACTGCAGGAGAGGTTGTGGACAAAGAGGAACATTTACACACTGTTGGTGGGAACGTCAGTTAGTGCTGCCACTGTGGAAAACAGTGTGGAAATTTCGTAAAAAATTAGAAACAGACTTAGCATATGGCCCAGCAGTCCCCCTATTGGGGGACTTGAACACAATGTTTCAAAGATACCTGCACTACCATGTTTATAGCAGCACTGTTCACAGTAGCCAAAATTTGGAACCAACTAAGGTGTCCATCATCAGATGAAGGGCAAAGAAAATATGGTATATATACACCGTGGGATATTACTCTGCCATAAAAAAAGAATTAAAATGTACCATTTCTAGCAAAATGGCTACAACTGAAGGACATGATATTGAGTGAAATAAGCTGGACCAAAAAAGACAAATACTGCATGATTTCCCTTATATGTGGTAACTAAAATTTAAAGGAAGGAAGAAAGAGAATATCATTATGTTCTTAGAATTAAGTCTATAAATCATATTGAATCTGGTAAAAACTAATTACAAATTGTAATTAAAAATTTTAAAGAAGATAAAGATTTATTATCTATTTTTAAAATATTTATTTATTTATTTGCTTATTTATTTCAAAGGCAGAATGACAGAGAAAAAGAGATATTTCCAACTTCTGGTTCACTTCCCAAATGCTTGCAACACCCAGGGCAGAGCAAGGATGAAGCCAGGAGCCCAGAACTCCATCTTGGTCTCCCACATGGGCGGCAGGTACCAAAATACTTGACCTAGCATCTGCTGCCACCCACAGTATGCATTAGCAGGGGGAAGAGCCAGGACTTAAACCCAGGCACTCTTACACTTATGCAAGTGTCCCATGTGGCAGCACAACCACTATATCACATTGTCTTCCCCTCTTTATACCTTTTAATACAGTATAATTCTATAATGAAAAGTTACAATCTATGTCATCAAAAACACTCAGGAATTAGCATCTCTCTGATCTTTAAGCTGACATCTATTGAGTGCCAATTATCAGCACTCATTATGTGCCAGGAAATATATGAAGTATTTTACAGTGGTCTTTTATGAAAAAAACTATTGATGCATATTTCAATCTCCAACTATAAATGAGAAACTAAAATCAGAGGCAGTATGTGCTACCCAAGTTCACCCTGCTATTAAATGGGAATTGAGATAGGGATGTCTGGGACTGAGGGCTTGCATGGGATGAGAGAATTTTGGTCCTAAAACTGGAAAATTCTTAGGCCCCTGAGAAGAGAAGTTCACCTCGTTGGAATCTGCCATCTTTCCTGTTTTGCCCTGTTCCTGCGGTGGCTCTCACTCCAAAGTCCATTAATTTGCTGAATTATGCATTCCTTCTTTTTAATCGTGAGCAATAGTCATCACACTGCTTTGTATTTTTTATTTTGAAAATCCTTCTAAGAACGCAAGGCAAAGTGTTTGACATTAATCTAACCAATGACAGACACATTCATTCTTTTGTTCAATGATTGTCTACTGAATGCCCTGCATGCAGCAGAGGTCACATTACTGTCATCTCTGAACTGAAGTGCTTTGTCATACTTCTCAAAGGGCTTTCCTAGTGTTGTGTTCCTAGCCTCATTCAAGTGGTTAGAGTGGTACACTAGTCAAAGCCTGACTTTTGAGGAGCTTACCTGGACGTGAGGGTGGACAGATAAGAAACAAGTATATTCTCCATCTGTTGTTACATAAATGTTCTGAAACAGGGAAAGGAAAATAGCATGAGATTTGATGTGTTGTTTCCAGGGGAAGTGATTCTGGTGGGAGAACCTATGAGAAGTATTGAGCCCAAAGAGAGCTTGCATGGAGGCCACACGTGAAGCACTGAGAGCTTGAGGGGAGCGTGATGAGTTTGCATAGATCCCCTGAAGCTCCACCAAAGAGAATTTTGGAGAGAATGTTGTACATGCATGTGAGGTCCATGCCCCCCACCTCTTTCCTCTATTCAGAAATCATAAAGACAGAGGAACTGTGCTACCCTGAAATCTACTTTTCAGTTTGGCCTCTGTGGCAAAGACACAGTTAGGTGTTAGGGCTAGGTACATGAAAAAATCAAAGACTGATGGATGAGAATCATGCCCAAAGCTTCATGTTCTTATTTTTATCATGATGTTCAATATATGGCTTGGGACTGGTAAAACTCAATCATACAAATCAAAAGCTTCTTAAGCCACTAAATCAATCAAGCCATCTACTAGTGGTCAGCAAGTTCCCTCAGGTTTTGGGGGTCTATGGTCTTAGTCACATGGACATAATAACTGTATGACAGAAACCACATGAATGCTTTGTATTTGAATAATGATTTGTAATTATCTTTTCATAGATCATGTATTCATTACATAATTTATTTATTACATAATTTGATCATTTATTCATTACAAAATCCAGCGGAAGGCAGTGGAGGTTTATTTTTTTAAAAAAAGATTAATTTATTTATTTGAGTCAGAGTTATAGACAGGAAGGGAGAAAAGAGAGAGAGATCTTCTATCTGCTGGTTTACTCCCCATTTGGCCACAACAGCCAGAGCTCGGCTAGTCCAAAGCCAAGAACGAAGAGCTTCTTCCAGGTCTTCTCATAGGTGACAGGGGTCCAAACATTTGAGCCATCTTCTGCTGCTTTTCCAAATCCATTAGCAAGGATCTGGATTGGAAGTGGAGTAGCCTGAACATGAACCAGTGCCTAAATGGGATGCCAGCATGGCAGGTGGCAGCAGCTTTATCTGCTACAACACAGGGCTGGCCCCAGAAGTGAATTTATTAATAAGACTGCTTTATACATAATGAGATTGAAGTCCATGAAAGTAAAAGTTAAGTGATTTGTCCAAAGTCAAATTTGTGGAAGGTGATGGAGCCAAGACTAGAACTGAGACTTATTCTTACTGTAGTGTATGATCTGCCTGTGATCTCCAAGTGATACTACTGTTTGGAAATTGTACTCCAAAGACAGTGTCAAAACTATGAGCACTTGTCTCATTTGGCAACACCAAGCACCATACATCATTCTTCTGCAAAGCTGAGTGCCTTCAGCTGCTCTTGTGCCTCAGCTCAGGTTCTCTGTTCATCCTGGAAGTTCTCCTAGTGGTCAGAAAGTTGAAGGTAGGTCAGAATTCTTACCCTTCTGCCCAGCATCTCTTTTCTGATCATCTCCAAATCACAGTTGGCTTTTCTTCCAGAGTACCTATCTAATCTAGATGAAAATGGATTTCCTATCAGTCCTTTATTTTTCTCACACACTTTAAAGAAAGTTTTAAAAATTTAGAAAAAAATTATTATTGTATTTCCCCAATATTTCCCCTTTCATCTACATATTCAAATCTTATTTATCTTAGAAAACTATTTGATTCTGACTCTACCGCAACTTACTTCTCAATATATCTGATTTTCCCACCTAATTTTAAAAATAAAATTTGCTCTGTTTCTCTCCTTTTTACCCTGTTCTCCCTTTAATCAATCATTAAATACTGTCACCACTATCCATCAAATTTCCTTCGCCCCTCCACCTCAGAAACAGCTAAAATGTTCTACCTGCCTTATCTCTTGCATTGAACTCAGCTTCTCACTAGTTCTGCTGGTGCCAGTTTCTTCCCAATGTAATCCATCCTCACATTGCTGCAGAATGATCTGCCCAAGCCCAGCTGATCCTAACAGTCTCCAATGCTAAGAAACCTTTGTTGACATCCCACGACCTGCAATATGTAATCCAAATTCCTTAGCTTGGCACATAAGACTCATCATGAGCTGATCCAAGACTCCTTTTCAAGTTTATTTCCTGCCTCAATCATTCTTCCTTCTTTCATAGCTCCATGCAGGTGCAAAAGCTGTTTCTTCTGCCTGGTAAGTGCTCATTCATCCTCTAACACCCAGCTCAAGGGTCACTTTCTCCCAGTCCCCTGTGTGCTGGCAAAATATTTTGATTATACCCTTTCAACAGTTCTCACCAGATGGAAACACTATTTTTCCATTTATGTATCTTTCTTCCTGATTTTGCTGTATTTGACTTACTGGCTGGCACTTAGTAGGTTCTTTAAAAATCTTTTAAGTATATATTGATACGAAAAAAGAAATCAATGAATAGAGTGAGTGAATTAGGTAACTTCATTATATAAATACCAACATGTATATACCTTTTTTCATCACAAGGGGAAAAAGTTTGACTTTACAATAAATAATGTACATAAAAGTATGTGTGTGTGTGTTTATACACACATTTGCCCTAGTAACTATTCCCTAAGTGTATTTCAACTACTGTAGTTTTAACAGCTGCCATATATGTAAATATTGCAATAAATTTAAAGTTGCAGTTTTATGGCATTGAAGTGAAAATGAAAAATTCCAGTGAAACACTAGACTGCAGCAGAATCATAGAGGCTAAACATTATAGATCACTATCACAAGATGTAAAACCATATGCAGTACTGAACCTTTTTTGACCTCTGATAAAAATGCACCTTGAAGGGATTAATAACACATAGTCTTTATAATAACACATAAAAATGCAGCTATATCACAGTGGGAAATAGGATCAATAAAACTAACTATTCCATAATGTGTACACTGTTAGTTTCCTGTATTCTTTTGTATTTTCCAATTTGCCTAAATATACATGCATTATTTTAATAGTGGGAAAGAATTTAGTCTATTGTTGTAGTTAAATACCACAATGTGGGTAATTTATAAAAAATAGATGCTTATTTTAGCTCACAGTTCTGGAGCCTGAGAAGACCAATATCATGACACTGGCATCTAATGAGGGCCTTGTTGCTACATCCCCACACTGCAAAAGCCATCAGGTGGTGAGACAGAGCAAGAGTAATGGCTCAGGTCTCTCCTTTTCTCACAAAACTACTGATGTCATCATGGGGACCCCACTTTCAAGATCTCCTCTAATCACCTCCCAGAGGCTTTACCATCAAAAATCATTAACATGTGACTTTGAGGATTAGGTTTCCAGAACATGAATCCTAGAGGACACATATAAATGCTAGAAGAAAGCAAAATAAAAAAAAAATAATGTCCATAACTACAAGCTTGTTGGGTCAAAGAAACAATTAAATCAGTGGCTAAATATGACTTTTAGCTGTTAATATTAGATATATTTTATTTTAGCACTAATAAATCTAACTTTTTAAAGTTCCCTTTAAAATAATATTGTTTTCTCTTTAAGAATAATTTGTTTGTTGGAGTGAATTGTCTAATCTGAAGATGGTCTCTTGAATAATGGACTCATAAGCAATATGAAATGGTTAAGGGATTGACAACATTAGCAAAGCTTTACCAAAACAGCAATGCATGATGCAGATGAGAATGTTGACATAGTCACTTGAATATTGACACCAGTACTAGGAGCTTTAATTTATGCAAGTTTTCAATAAAACATTTAAAGTTTCAAAGAGTTTTAAGTCCAAAAATGTATATTCATTGATTCCTAATTACATTTCTTACCATAATTCATTGAACATAGTTAAAATTATCTACTTAGTGTTAAGCATTTTTCAGGAGGTGGCAATAGAATCATCAAGGCAAATCAGGTACTTACTCTGATGGGAGATACAATCTAACACACATGTGGTGGCTCAAAGAGAGATAGGAAATACCGCTTCAGTTTCCTTCTTAATGACCAACTGTGCATACACAGGTTATCTCAGATGTATATTGGGAAATTTTCACCTCTTTCCTACTAGCTAGCTTTATTTTGTTCTCTTTACCTTAATCCTTGGGTAGAGAGGAGTCTCTTGCAAAAAGTTACAATCCTACTTAAAGGGAGGTGAATCAAGGAAAATGGTTCCTCCAGACCCAGTCCCACAGTGGAACATCAACGTGGCAATAACTGTGCTTGTATAATGTTGTACTTGGGCTCTTTATTCTTCATGACCAAAATTCTGCTATCACTCTAAGTCTAGGAAATTGGAATGGGTTGGATAGTAAGTCCCTCTGCTGACATGGTGGGCTGGAGGGTGTAGTAGAGTACATGTGAAATCTCATTGTAGCTTCTTTCCTCCCCATGATTTCAAGAGGCAAAATGGTATCATTTAATTGATGCATCCTCAGTTAGTAGTAAGGCCAAATGTGTTAGTATATATATTAGTCATACACACACACACACACACACACACGCACACATGTATATATGTTTCCCTTGTCTGTGAATTCTATTTACAAGCACTTGGCCTTTTTCCAATTGGTAAACTTAGTGATTGCCATGAGATCTATTTAATAACATGGAACCCTTTATCATTTTTCTGAAAAGAGTTTGCATGTTCCCTGTTGACCCCTTAATTTTCTCACAATAGGCTTTGATAGATCACAGTTGGGTTTCTTATGCACTCAAACATACTAAGTTTTCCCCTCCCTTGGCGATTCCTTCTTTTTCTAAAATCTGATATCATATTTTTATTTATATAAATTATTTCCTTCTGATAGTTTATTTATTTGGAAGTAATTTTTATTCTCTCTGAAATTTATTTGGCTTTAATACTAGAAGCTAGTTTGTTTAACCTACAGTCACAGAGCATTCATTACATTTCTCTTCCTGTGATTTATCAGGTTTTCAATAAAATGGATTTTTTTAGATTTTTGTTTGTTTATTTGGTTGCTTATTTTTATTTCTGATGGTACTTCTGTCATGTAGTAAATGCTTACAATAATTAAGAATCACATAAGAATTTTCTTTTTTAATTCTTTGATCTGCCATTTGATTCTTAAACCTAATACTCTGCCCCTTTAGTAGCTCTGTACTACATTTTATATAATACAAATCTTTTTCAAATCTTTCCTTCATGTTTTTGGTCTTTTTATTCTTCTAGATGCTTATTGGAGAAAATTCCACTAAGAAATCCTCTATTATACTACTATATCTATAACCTAATTTGAGAAAAAAATTTTTCCTTAAATTGCTAAGGCTCTTATCTAGATTAGTATTCTTAATTCAAGTTAGAAAAGACAGTGAAGAGATTTAAGGATGAGGGTAATGAAGTCAAGACTATAAAGGAAATTTTAGATAAATGCTGCTTTCTCAATCTAAAGCCATGATACCAGTCTCCCAATCCTCCACCCCTACATAACTGAACATTCTAAAATGTACTGCATATGTACAAAGGTACTCTGAAGAGTTCATGGAAAATGGAATTAGAATATAATCTCACTTTGGTGCAAAACAGATTTTAAATCCATTGTTTTTTTATTAATAATATGCATTTCATGAACTTTTTGAAGATGCTTCATACTCCTAATGATGGAAAATATCTCGTCTTCCTTCAACTCTTAGTTACATGTGCTGTGCACACAGACCACGGACAGGCATCTCTGACCCTGCAACTGCTACACAGTGTGCATGGAAAACTCATTTTAGCTCTCATTTGAATATTGAAGGAAACATTGTGTATCTTACAGGACAAAAGAGAGAATATCAAAGAAAAGAGTAAAATTATCAAATTAGACAAATCTAACTCTCTGTTGGGGCAAACTAAAACTAAAAGCATTCCAATGCGTGAGTTAGTTCTCTGATCCTGCATAAAGGGTGCATGTTCTTCACTGATGGCTCCCTTCACTAAGGAAACCACAGTGAATCTATTATGCCAGAGCTCCTATTTCAGGATGCAAGAATTCCTTAGGGTGTTTCCTGTAACCTTGAGCAACCCCTTCAGGCATCATTCACCAGTCACACACAACTATATATAATCATAAATTCCAAAGCAAAAGAGTTTCCTTTACCTTCAATTAGATTAGAAAACAATATTTTTCAAAAATATATGAAGCTCTTCCTTCCCCTAAAGTTTACAATTATTGATTTTATTAATAATTGTATGGAACCATTATGATTGTTTTAAGAGATTTGTTCAATGAACTCAGGTACTAGCATAAGCATTGATTGTTGTTTGATTATTAATACAGGCTCAACTATTGGCTCTGAGTTTCCTCTGGCATTGTTTTTCTTTGTTGCTGGATGTTTTCAAGATATTATAATAAAATATAGAGCATAGAAATTAAGAAAAAGGTGGTAACTGATAAAAAACATTGGCACTTAAATCTTACTATACTCCCAACATTAATTTTCTTATAAACAATTTTCTTCTCACTTGAGAAAAATTACTTCCTGTCCCCTAACAAGAGTCAAAACTCATAGTAGGAAATGCTTCACAGAGGCATATGCATTTGGAATCTTCAGGAAAATAAAATTCTCCCTCAATTGGGATTAGAACTATTTTAATTCATTGGATGTTGACAATTCTTTTTTCCTCTACTATTACAATAGTACAGTAATTGCAACTCTTTTAATTTGAAAAATAATTGCATGGAAAGTTGATTGAGAGTGATTATATTTGTGATTACATAACAAAATTTTTGTGCCTGCCCATCAAGTATAGTGTATTGACTTGAGAATTATTAAATTTGAGAAAAGTAGCATATATAATGCTGATTCTATTGCAAATCTTACACTAAAATAAACTGCTAAGAGCACGGAATTTTATTTATATATGTGCAATTATTAAAAGTAAAATTTTAAGAAGTACATATATATAAATTTTAAAAGTAAGAGCATAATAAATCTCACATAGTATAGTCAACATGTGAATTGCTTAGGATTACATCTATTTTTAGTAATATTGGATCAAATCAAATCTGTCAGAAATGAGAGCGAAACTAGTATAATCAAACCGTTTCTTGGAGATACTGTGTTGTGGAAGTCTTTCATCAAGCTCTGTGCTTTGACCGGAAAGATCTAGTTTAAGATAGAATTGGTGAGTTCCTGCATAATAACTGAGTACGGTGTCCGAAAAGCTGACATTCAGAATACACTCATGCTCCGCTTCTTTTATTTCCAGGACTTTTAGGCCATCCTAAAAGTAGTAAATTTTAGAAGTAGTAAATTTTACCTAAAACATTTAGGCAATAGAAATCCAGGAAAAAAGATGCACATTATGAACTAAATGGTTCCAACTGTGTTTAAAACTTGTGATTCCACACAAAGAAAAAAAAATTTAAAGCACGAGATAACCAGCTGATTTTATAAATAATGCATATTACCAGTAACAAAGGTGAGTAAGTGCCCCAGACATTTTTTTTTAAGTTTTTATTTATGAATGCACTTTTCATAGGTACAACTTGAGGAATATAGTGGTTCTCTCCCCCACACCCACCCTCCCACCCTCACTCCCATCCCACCTTTCTCTCCATTTCCCTTTCCCTTCTTCATTATGGTTCATTTTTAGTTTGATTTTATATACAGAGGACCAACTCCACATAAACATAAATTTCAACACACACACACAAACACACACACAACATATAGAGTACAGTTTGAGAACAAGATTTGCAGTTGATTCTCATAGTACAGCTCATTAAGGATGGAGATCCTACATGGGGAGGAAGTGCACAGTGACTTCTGTTGTTCCTTTAACAATTGAAACTCTTACTTATGACATCAGTGATTATCCAAGGCTCTTGCCATGGGCTGCCAAGGCTATGGAATCCTTTTGTGACCTAGACACCATCAGTATTTGGATAAGGCCATAAGCAAAGTGGATGTTCTCTCCTTCCTTCAGAGAAAAGTACATCCTTCTTTGATGGCCCCTTCTTTCCATTGAGGTCGCACAGAGATCTTTCCTGTAGAATATTTTTGCTTAGGCATTTTTAAACTCTTTTTCATTTTCTTATTTGAAGTGAAGAGAGAGAGAAAGATAATTTTCATCCTCTGGTTCACTCCCCAAATACCTACAACAGCTTGGACTGGGCCAGGCCAAAGACAGGAGCCCAGATGTCAATCCACGTCTCCCATCTCAAGAATTAAAACCACCACTTGTTACCTCTCAGGGTGTGCATTAGCAGGAAGTTGGAGTCAGAAGCTGAACTGGGACTTGAACCCAGGCATTCCAGTATGGGGTGTGGGCATTCCAAACAGCATCGAAAACTCTGCATCTGTGATAAGTTTTAAATTAAATAAATACATTTTATAAAGCATGAACAATTTCTGATAACTAGCATCACATAGATATGGTGTGTTCAGCATCAGCATTTATTTGACACATTTTCATTAAAAATTTAATGTAGACCAGATTCTACTAAAAAATATCAAAAGTGCCCATTGCCTACTAAAGCTGTCATTCTCAACTCTAATTGATTAACTCGAAAAGGTTATGTAAACCACTCATGTCTGAGTCTCTCCTATGACTACTTAAATCAATGTTCCTGGGAGTGGAGTCCAGGTATCGTGGTTTTTATAAAAGCTCTCCAGGTGAATCTAATGTCCAGCAAGGGATAGGAATCAGTATCACATGTCTGACATTGAAGGCCTTATTTCACTTCATGAAGACTTAGCTCCCCTTATTTTCTGATACGGATTTATTTCTCTCAGAATGACTTAATAACTATATTTGCCTTTCATCTTCCAATCCCTGGATACATCTTTGCTACTACCCTTTCCCTTGAGGACTTCTCACCTCCACATCAAAGTTTAACAGCTTTTGAGATCCTTATATAAAACTGCAACTGTTGAATGCCTAGCCATTTCCAGTCTTCCCGTTCTATAGTAGTGTTTATACTCCAAGCAAATAATCTAATTCACAGCCATGTGGAGAATGTGAGTAATCTAAAAGACAAAAATAAAACAGGGCTGTGATCACAGGATAAAAAGAACTTTAAGAACCCATTGTGAGGCTGCCCAGTCTAGACGTAGGGATCCAGGAAATCTCCTAAGAGACTGGGACCTGAGGGAGTAGTGAAGGTCAGGAGAAGGGAAACAGCTCTAGAATAAGAAACAGCGTGTCATATCTAGGGTGAAGAAAGCATGTGTTCTTCCAGGGCTGGAACTGAGAGTGTAAGATGGGAAGTGCGAGGTGAGAATACAGAGAAAAATGGAGGCATACCAGTCCAGGTAAAGAGCTTGAACTTGCATTAAGAGCCAGGGACGGGTTTTAAGAAGAGTGTTAACACTCTAACATTTGCAGTTTAGAAAGATCATGTTTGCTGCAGCTAGGAGGCAAAATGGATTGGAATGAGGCAATATTGGAGACAGGGATACCAGTGAGAAGCTTTTATAATCGTGTAGGTGGAGTCTTGAGCTGGAACAGAGTCACTGAATTCGGTTTTGACACTGTCCCAGACACAGTTGCAATACAAGATTATTACTTGCAGAGAACCCTCTGGAAAGCAGAAGATAAACTTTTGAGTCATCAGCATAGAGATGATAGTGTAAGCCATGGAAGTAGAAGAGCTTTCTAATAAAAAATAAAAGAATAGGGCTAAGTACTAAGTTTTAGGGAGTGCTGATCTGCAAGGGAAGGGTCAATTAGAAGCATAGGATCAAGAGCAGGCAGAGTCCTGAAGGGAACCTTAGCCCTTTCTACCTATTGATGACAGCAAGCTTTTTAGAATTTCCCTGGACAAACTCACCCACTGGTAGCACAGGCATGTTTTCTTTAATATGTTGCAAATCTAAATTTTTCATAGGATGAGAATATTAATTTTTTATACTTTATCTTAAACAGATAGGCATTGAGTTCAGTGTAGCAAATCTTGTGTCATCCTACCTAGCATATTTAGAAGATGAAAATACTGGGAATGTAAAAAAAAATAATGACAAAAGAAGGAATACAAAGCATATTTCCCAGAACTTTATTAAGACAGTAGCTGGAGAGAAAGTGCTTTCCTGAACCTTCCAAACAGGACAAACAGCTTCTTCTCAGACCCTGCAGGAATCACATTTGTTTCACTCTTCAGAATTATAATAAAAATGCAATATGTAAATTACACACATCAATAGGTAACTATATAGTTAGTTGCAACCATATTTAATATGTTAATTAGCATATTGACTATAATAGATTCATAAAATGTTTTATATTAATTACTAAAATACTAGTTAATTAAAGTGTACCATATTTAATATAATATAGATAAACATCTAGAGGACAAGGGTGAGTCTGCATCACTAGTTGCTAGAATAATATTTGATTTGGTACACATCAAATAGTGTCTGCATGAATGTGTACAGAGATCCACATGTAAAGTTCCAAAAGTGAAAGTATGAATGATGGAAGGTAAGACAGAGAGATGGAAGAATGCTCAAGAAAGTAGGGCTCAAAATATGTTGCCACCTCAAAAAGTACTAATTAGGGACAGGCATTTGGCTTAGCAATTAAGACATAGTTTAAGACGTCTGTGTCTAGGATGTGAGGACCATCTTGTTGGGACATCTGTCACCCCATTGATGATTAGAGTTGATTTGGCTGATCCACCTGGCTGGGTGCATGTCCCCTTCCTCTTACACCACTCCATGTGCAACCCTCCCAGAGGGGATGCTTGGTTGAAGAGTATGTCCTTCTCTGGGAGTTGTCTGCATGTCACAGTAGAGTACCTAGGTTTGATTCCCAGCTCAAACTTCTGAGTCCAGCTTCCTGCTAATACACACCTGGAAGGCAGCAAATGAGAGCTTAAGTACTTGTGTCCCAGATATGCACATGGAAGGTGTTGACTGAGTTCCTGGCTCCTGGCTTCAGCCTAGTCCAGCCTTGGCTGTTGCAGTTATTTGGGGAGTAAACCAGCAGATGGAAGATCTGCTGTCCATCTATCTGTACCTCTTTTTCTATCTTTCCAATAAATAAATAGATAATTTTAAAAGTTTATTTTTGTGCCAAAAATTTCAAATCCATGCATAGCTTTTTATAATATTTATTTTTCATGAAGCTTTTTGAAGACCCTTGTCTTCCAAATGTACATTTGCATGTGTTTATATATATGCAGACATGTATATTAATACACAGATATTAAAAATACATCTTACATGCATTTCCTTCAGGATAAAAGTTTGTGGGGAGTAAAATATGATAAATAGAATTTAGCAAATATGCAAATTAATTATAAAATTTAAAATTTGTTATTGTTCATTCCTATGTTTTTATTTGATTAATGGCTATCATGATTGTTTTGTCTCAAGAATATCCAATTGATCTTAAAGCTTGATTTTATATTCTGAAATCATATTTTCCCCATGACACAGTGAAATCTTCGGAGCCCAATTCTGCTTTGAGTGGAAGGCACTGCTCTGCTCTTCCACGGCTTCAAACAGCTGTGTGTGAACTCCATTCTTGAACATCAACCACCTAAATTTGCAAAGCCTTTGGAATCCTTTGGATCAAAGCATCTTTTAAGTGTACATTATTGTCATTAATTTGAATGAGAATTTGAAGATTTGCCTGGTGGGTGGAATTGAATTGCATTGCTGATTTTATTAAGCTGATCAAGCTTCACTATCTTGTAGCCATTCTTTTCTATCAACTGCTCAGGATAAACAGATGCTCAAACTAATCCCAGAAAATGCCAAGTAATAACTTTTCATTTCAGTGTGGGCTATGACAGGCACAGGTGAGGAGAGCTAAGCAGAAGCAGGCAGAGCTATTGCTCAGAGTGGCCAGCAAGCCCTAAAATCTTGTTGTCATTCTGTAGCAGATGTCCTGGTTTGGGGAATAGCTGGAATTTTTCCTTGCCTGGAGATACTATAGAATATCCTATTCATTTTGTATCCACAATCTCTAGTAAATATTTGGTGCTCAATATAAAATACAAAATAATGGTAAGTGGACATGCTATTTAGTATGTTTTCCATTTTATGTAGTTTCATGCAAGTTTTTTACATGTTAGCAAAATTTACCTAACTGCCATGTAAAAGTCACTGTCCTAAAAGAAGCAGATGCCAGCATGCAGGAAGGACTGGCAGAGCTATCAGACCATAATGGCATTCCAACCTACCATGCAGAAGTGAGGGAAGAAAAGAAAAAATGTGCAGTGGAAATTTCCTGGGCCACCATTAAGTTTTAACGAGAGTTTGATAAGATTAGTGAAGAGTTCTGGAGCCAAAGATGACCATCAGAAATCTTCTGCACCTCCAAGTAAGTTTGGCCTTGGAATCCATGCCAAGGCAAGTGCTTCACTGGGACCAAGTGTATCCCTGGGTACAAACACAAACCTGGCAATGGGTTTCAGAGGAGTCAGAATCAACCAGACTCGCTGCATGAGAGATCTGAGAGGGCATCCCTGCTCTGCCAGCATGGTGAATCCAAAGGCAGATCCAGTTTGAATTTTCCAAACTGACTTAGTGATTCTTAATCTTAAAATAAATTTCAGAATGAGTTTTTCAAGTTCTTCAAAATATCCAGAAGGAATTTATTTTGGAATTTTATTAGACTTTTGGATTAACTCAGTAAGAATTTATGTCTTTAACATGCTTAGCTTTGCCATTCACAAATATTTCATATAATTTTATGTATTAAAGTGCCTTTTTATGTAGTTTAGGAGTTTTAAAAAGTTTCTCCCTTAAAAGACATGTGCAAGGGCTGTGCTGTGGCATATCGGGTTAAGCTGCCACTCGCAGTGCCGGCATCCCATATGGGTGCCAGTTTGAGTCCCAGCTGCTCTGCTTCCGATCCAGCTCTTAGCTATGGCCTGGGAAAGCAGTGGAGGTACCCATGTGGGAGACCCCGAGGAAGCTCCTGGTTCCTGGCTTCAGATCTGAGCGGCTCCGGCCATTGCAGCCAATTGGGGAGTGAGCCAGTGGATGGAGGGCCTCTCTCTCTCTGCCTCTGCCTCTCCTTCTCTTTCTGTGTAACTCTGAATTTAAAATAAGTAAATAAATCTTTTAAAAAAAGACATGTGCAGGGGCCAGCACTGTGGCACAACAGGTTAAGCAGTCATCTGCAATGCCTGCATCCCATGCCACTTCTGATGCAGCTCCCTGTTGATGGCCTCTGAAAGCAGTGGAAGATGGCCCAAGTGCTTGAGACCCTGTACCAGCATGGGAAACCCAGAAGCTCCTAGCTCCTGGCTTCGGATCAGCCAGCTCCGGCTGTTGCGGCCATTTGAGGAGTGAACCAGCAGATGGAAGACCTCTCTCTCTGTCTCTCCCTCTCTCTGTAACTCTGACTCTCAAATAAATAAATAAATCTTAAAAAAAAGACAAGTGCATTCATAGTGATTAAATATTAGATAATTCAGAAGATTGCTACTGGAAAAACTATGCATCGTTTATCTGGTTTATTTCTCCCCAACACTTCACTCTTATTCTCTCTGTGTCTTACATGTAGGAAAAATATTCCTTTTTGTTCTTGTTGAAGCTTTGTCCTTATGATTTTCATCTGTACCATTCAAGTGGCAAAGTTGCCCTTATTTTAAAATGGTACCATTAGTAATAATACCTCTGTACTTCTAAGTGTTTATGTTGTCAAAGAGCCAAGATATGTCAAGGGTTTTGTAAATGAGAGCGTGTGAAATAGCCTATGGTTTTCACAGCGCCTAACAGAAAGTGAATGTTCAATAACTGCTTAGGGACTATAGATAGAATGGAGTAGTATATTGTAATAACATATTTTCATTTTCTGTCACCCAAACGCTAGTGCTTGTGTTCAACTATACAGTAAACATATACATTCGAATTTCTCAAACTTAATAAATATTATAATCCTATAGTTAGCAGTACCTTTTCTAACTTTTTTCCATTTTTCTTAAATTTAATAAGAGTCTCCATGTACATGAATGACATCTGTCACTCAGGATGCATTGAATCTTTTCAGTGTTAAGGGTAGACATCTTTTTTGAAAGAGGGCATTTGGCTTCATGGTTAAGATACCACCAGGTATTGTTGGATATTACCTGGTATCAAATCTTTGCTCTGGTTCCTGATTTAACCTTCCCGCTACTGCAGATATGGGGAGGCAGCAGGTGATGGCTCAAGTAGTTGAATCCTTAGCACCTGTATTGAAATCCTGGATTGAATTCCAAGCTCCTGGCTTTGGCCTGCCCTAGCCCCAGCTGTGTGACTATGTGGACATTTTGGGAATGAACCAGCAGATGAAAGTTTTCTTTCTATTGCTGTCCCCATATCTCTCTCTCTGCCTCTCATATACTTTTTTTTTTTTACCTTTTATATGGATTCAAATAGATATCTTGGATAGCATCTTCAAATACAAATGTAAACCTCATTGGGTATACCATACACTGACACAGACTCAAGGATAAGGAATGAAGCAGAAAGCAGACCAAGGTCTCAGATATATCACAGATTAGTACAAATCATGATATTGAAGTAACAAAAAGTGTTTTTCTAATGACATAGGTAATGCGCTTATTTTTTTACATCATAGAATTTCATCACTGATTATAATTTTATTAATTTATTAAATTGGTTTCCAAATTAATTTGCACATATCAATAATTTTTTTGAAATTATATGATCACTAAAAGACAATAGCATTCTACTCTGAGTAAAAAAAAAAGTTTTGGATTCTTTCTAGTCCTAATTTGACATAATATGTATATCTGTTTTTATCATTGACTTTGGTCATTTTGTAGGTTCTGGAAATATTGAGTTTTCATTTCCCTCTTAAATATTTCCCCATGATTTTTTAGGCCATCTAATTGGCCCCTTTCCTGTAACTCAGAAAAGACTCAAGAACAGTGTCTGCCTAATCCCCTATCACCATATAAATAGGCAATAAAGAATTTACAGCAAGGTCAAATCTTACAGGGAAAATATTTAAAAGATCATTAAAATAATTATTCCCTGGGAGCCAAGGTAATTGTTTTAAAATCAGATTTCTAGAGTTGTATGGCTATCAAACGAATGCAAAGTTGAAAGACTTAAACACAAAGCATGTCTTTGGCATCACATTTAGCAGTCTTTCAAAAAGGTAGTTTAGTTTTCATTGTGAAATTACATGTATTACGTAGCATACATGGTGTCATTGGGATTACTACCAGGCTAAAGGTACAGGTGTGAAGTTCTTCTCTGGTTCTGCTTTACTTCTCTGGTTCAGTTGATCAAGTGAACTTTTTTGATGGCTCGGTTTTCTGGTTTATACTTGTCACTCTCTCAAGGAAGCTCTAGGTAAGGAAGAGCAAACTCTATCTGCTGCACCTAGGCTGCTCAGATACTGGATCCTTTCCACCAGAGTTTATTTATACAGACTTTTCAGATAGCATGTTTCAGTGAGTTTCCTGTTGGGCAGATCTGTTCTGATATCACAGATTACCCCAGAGAAGCTCTCATCATTGTAAATAAGCCTCTGCTACAAATGGGAGGGATTTGACACAAAAACAACACTTGGTAGTAATTTAAAAAATATTTATTTATTTGAAAGCCAGAGTGACAGAGACATAGAGAATCAGAGAGAGAAAGAGAGATTGTCTGTCTGCTGGGTAACTCCCCAGTTGGCCTCCAAAACCATTTCTGGACCAGCTAGTAGCCAGGATCCTGGAACTCTATCCAAGTCTCCCACATGGCTGGTAGATACCCAAGTACTTGGACCATCTTGTGCTGCCTTCCCAGGCACATTAGCAGGAAGCTACATTAGAAACAGAGTAGCCAGAACTCGAACCAGCAGTCTGATGGGAGAAGCCAGCATCACAAATGACAACTTAACCCACTGTGACACAACGCTGGGCCAAAAGCAGCAATATTTTTAAACATTTGATATTTCTTTACTAAAGATAATGAATATTGAACTTTCACTAAAGCACTTTGGAAATACAGAAGATATGTAAATGCAAAATTACAAGAAAGATTACTAATAAAATGCAAAAGTTAATACACAGAACCATAATATATGAAAACTTACGTATTTATTTCTAACACAAACCTGACTAAAGACCTACATTAACTGAATAAAATATAGTGGAAGGAGGCAGGCATTTAACCTACTGTTTAAAGCACCTATGGGGACTCCTACATCCCATATCAGAGTACCCAGGTTTGATTCCTGTCTGTAGCTCCTATTTACAGCTTCCTGCCAATGCAGAACCTGGTGCATTCTCTACAACAGCATGGGCTAGGGCAAACTTGGGCGACAGGAAGTCAGTCAATCCAGGTTTCCCATGTGGCTGGCAGAGACCTGATTATTTGAGACGTCGCCTGTTGCCTCCTAGGGTGTACATTAGCAAGAAGCTAGAATGGGAAGTAGAACCAGGACCCAAACCCAGGCACTTTGCTATGAGATGTGGGCATCCTAAGTGGTGCCTTAGCTGTTATCCTAAACCCGGCCTCTGTAGATGATGATTTTGAGTTACACTTGTATGTACACAAAGTCTATAGCTCTAAATAATGCCAGTTCCCTACTGTGTTTATTATTTAAACCTACATATTTATAATACCATTTCCCATTCTTGTTACAAATAGGGGAAAAATCCATTTTAAAAATGCATTGAGGCCGGCGCCGTGGCTCACTAGGCTAATCCTCTGCCTTGCGGCACCGGCACACTGGGTTCTAGTCCCGGTCGGGGTGCCGGATTCTGTCCCGGTTGCCCCTCTTCCAGGCCAGCTCTCTGCTGTGGCCAGGGAGTGCAGTGGAGGATGGCCCTGCACCCCATGGGAGACCAGGATAAGTACCTGGCTCCTGCCATTGGATCAGCGCGGTGTGCCGGCTGCAGCGCGCCGGCTGTGGCGGCCATTGGAGGGTGAACCAACGGCAAAGGAAGACCTTTCTCTCTGTCTCTCTCTCTCACTGTCCACTCTGCCTGTCAAAAAAAAATGCATTGAAAATTAGAATAGAAAGTGATGGGGTAAATGTTTGGCCTAGTGGTTACGACTCTGAAATGACTGTATCCCACATCAGAGTGCTTGAATTTGAGTCCTGGCTCTGCTTCTGACTCCAGCTTTCTATTAATGCGAACCCAGGTAGGCAGCAGGTGATGACACAGGTAGTTGAGTACCTGTCACCCACTTGGGAGACCTAGATTGAGTTCCTGCCTCCTGACTTCAGCCTAGCCCAGTCCTGACCATTAAAGGCATTTGGGAAGGAAACCAGCAGACAGAAGAGCTCTGTGTCAATCTCTCTCTTTCTCTCTCTGTTTTTCTCTCTACATATCTCTTCCTCTCAAAAAATAGTATGGGCTAAAACATTAATGGTAGTAAAGACCATGAATGCCATGCAAATGAGCCTGTTTTAGTTTTCTAGACAGAACACAGTAAAGATCCTCTGCAAAATAGCAAGGACTGAACTTGGAAATCCCCTTGATCATAATGGCAGGGTTTCCTAATGGCTATTAGAGTGGTACAGAAGGCAAAAAGGAAGATTTCACAGATGTCACAAAACTGGAACACAAACCATGAAAATAAATAAATCAAGAATTGATGTCTCCATAAATGTTTTTTTAATAATTTACATATTCTTTCACATTATTTTTTTTCATGTTATGTTCTAAATATTCAAAAAAGTTGTGCAATGAATGAAAATGAAAAAAAGATAAATGGCATTAGTTAATGATTTTAAGGACTTGTATGTCTTAAGTTCTGTGAGTTTGACAGATTCCTGCAAAACCTCCTGGGAAATCTTCCAGAATGCAGGCATCCAGGCAAGTTTCCATTCACTCTGTTTTCTCCCCTTGCATTTGGAAAGGCAAAAAAATTACCTTAGATTCTTCTGGAGGAATACTTACATGCCTTAGGCTGTTCTACTACGGAAGTCTGCATGGATATAAAATTATAATCAGAAAATCAAAGCTTTTAAAGTGTACAGGATAAATCTTATATTTCTCATTGACACAGATGAAAGTTTGAATTCTTCCACAGTAAACAGAGTTTGCAGTTTGGACTGTGAATCAGTTAGATCCTGTAAGTTTGTGTGACAGGGATCTGTACCATATACATTAGCTAAGGCTGAATTAGGCAAGAAAGCATTGTCTCCACCCAGGAACTCATCAGTCTAGACAGTTGTTTTTAATAAATAGAGAAAAGTGTAAGTCTTGGAAAGCAGCAGCTATTAAGAAAAGACTGTAATCTACACTTTCCTATATGCAACTGCTTAAAGTTTTTAAAATGATGAAGTAGGCATGTTTATTCTATTTCTGATGAATTATTCTGAAAACTCAGAAAGCCACAGAAAAACACTTACAAAATCACCCAAAAATGTGACCTGCACACACTTTATCCCTACACTTGCCTTCCTCATAATCTTCAGAGGATTTAAAAGAATGTTTACATTCTAGCTTCTAGGCATATATATTTTCAAGTCTTCAAACAGAAGGAAATATTCTGAAAAACTGTGAATATAACCTGATATGGGATGCATTTAACAGCTGGAAGGATTTCACACTTAGAGCCCAATTTACAAAACTTTAGACTTGGCATTGTTTCCACCCTAGTCCTGGAAGTCATAATTTCCCAAGATTTTTTTTTCAGGATTTGGAAATTATTTGTGTAAGGAAAACATATCACTTTAAAAATGGAATTATCTTAGCAAAACCTGGCCAAGCACTAAGTGAATAATTTCAGGAGAAATGCCTGAGAGCATGATCCCACTTCCACTCCAGTTCAGCACAGACAGCCAACTCTGTCTTAACTATCTGAATGACATCCTTGAGAGCAGGCAACCTGTGCTTTCCCTGCCCGTAAGCTTAATTAGCCCAAGAAATGTTAAAAGAAAAACATATAAAAAATATAAAATCCCAATCTGATAAATTGCAATAATGAAGAATAGAAACACACTTCATTTTGTAGTGGTTTGTGTGCATGTTTTGATGATGGTGGCATGGGAGAGAGAAAAAATGTGAAGTTAAGAAGAAGAGACTGAAAGACTGGAATGGGTTTGTTTTTCCACATAAGATTAAGGAAAAAAAAATAGTTGCCTGAGAAACTAACAGTAGGGAGGTACGCCAACACCATGCTGCCAATGGTACAGTTGGTACATTTGGTCTGCATCAGGTCTGTGCACCCAGAGCACTGAAACATTGATGGACAGAGTAGAAAGGAAGAACTGCATCCCTCCTTTCACAGCCTCTTCTCAGGGAGGCTCCCAGGTCAGAGCCACCTTTTGTACCCAGATAACTCTAGATTAAGAAAAAAAAATGGATTAAAGCATGAACTCTGTTTCCAAACTGTAATTTGATGCAACCCCAAGGAAAATTCTACAAAATCGCTGGTATTGTGGCCATCGTCATCAAGCATCAAGCTGTCTCAGCCTTGGCTGGACTCACTTTAGTTTTAGTTTTGTCCTCATGGACATCCCTTTAACATTTCCTGAGGTTTCACTTTGAACCTCACCTTCTTACATAAATTTGCTTTGCTGTCATTTGTTTAGGCAGAAGCTTCCTTTCAGGGAATTTTGAAGTTTTAATCTTGTCAGAATTACGTTAGTGTGTTGGGCATGGCACAGACGTAGGAGTCAGACAGAATGTTTTATATCCTGGTGCTATAATTTATTTGTTGTGTATATGAGATCTGAAGAAGAAAGCTATAATTCTCTGAGGTCCAATTTACTTATTTCCAATGTATCATAGTAGATTGTAGTAAAGTTTATCTATCTATCTATCTATCTACCTACCTACCTACCTATCTATCATCCATCTTTGTGATACATAGGAAAAAAACACCTAGATTAACATTTAAAACATGATGAGGGCTTTATAAATCATTATTTCCCATCCTATGTCATGGCAAAAGCTGCATCAAGTTTTCAAGTCCTATAATAAGTGCCTACAGATTGGTAACAATAATTTTAATTTTATTTATTTTTTATTTTTATTTTTATTTTTGACAGGCAGAGTGGACAGTGATAGAGAGAGACAGAGAGAAAGGTCTTCCTTTGCCGTTGGTTCACCCTCCAATGGCTGCTGCGGCCGGCGCACCACGCTGATCCAAAGGCAGGAGCCAGGTGCTTCTCTTGGTCTCCCATGCAGGTGCAGGACCCAAGCACTTGGGCCGTCCTCCACTGCACTCCTGGGCAACAGCAGAGAGCTGGCCTGAAAAAGGGGCAACTGGGACAGAATCTGGCGCCCCGACCAGGACTAGAACCCGGTGTGCCGGCGCCACAGGTGGAGGATTAACCTAGTGAGCTGCTGCGCTGGCCTAGATTTTATTTCCAATATCTAAAATACTAATCATGTATATTAGTGCATCTGTCTAAAAGAAACGAAGCAGGTGGGATAAAGCATATGCATCTGCATGACTCTATGCCGAGTTCTGGAAATATCAGCTTATGAAATGGCTAGTCAATAGACATATTTAAAAACAAGGTGTTAGCATTGTGGCACAGCAGGCTAAACTGCCAATGCCATGCTCCTGTATCACTTGCAATGCCAGCATTGTAAATCAGAGTGCTAGTTCATGTACCAGCTGCTCTGCTTCCAATCCAGCTCCCTGCTAACCCACCACAGAAAGCAGCAGAGGATGGCCCAAGGACTTGAGATCTTACTACTCATGTGATAGACACAGATGAAGTTTCTGGCTCCTGGCTTTGGCCTGGCCCAGCCTTGACTTTTGCTGTCACTGGGGAGTGAACCACTGGATGAACCACCCCCTCCTCTCTCTGTCACTGACTTTCAAATACATACATCTTTATAATAAGAAGATTGCAGATATATGATCACTGAAGAACTGTGTGATTGCAGATTTTTTTTTAATACTTGAAGTCTAGTTCCATTAGCAAACTATGTTTTATTTTAGATTTATTTACTTATTTGAAAGTCAAAGTTACCCAGAGAGAGGAGAGGCAGAGAGAGAGAGAGAGAGAGAGAGAGAGGTCCACCATCCATTGGTTCACTCTCCAATTGGCCCCAACGGCCAGAGCTGTGCCAATCCAAAGCCAGGAGCCACGAGCTACTTCCGGGTCTCCCACGTGGGTGCAGGACCCAAGGCCTTGGGCCATCTTCCACTGCTTTCCCAGGCCATAGCAGAGAGTTGGATCAGAAGCGGAGCAGCCGGTCCTTGAACTGGCACCCATATGGGATGCTGGTGCTTCAGGCCAGGGCGTTAACCCACTGCGCTACTGCACCGGCCCCAGCAAATTATGTTAATATCAGGAAGAATATAATTATTTTAAATCCTAAATCCACTCCAATGTTAGTGGTGAAAAGCTGAAGAAGTAGAATATTTTAAACTATTATTATTAAAATATTACTCTACTACTCCATTGCTTACTTAAACAGATTCTTTGGCCAAGGACCAAATAAATAAATAAATGGAAGCATGTTGTGCCCCTGGCGATGTCCTCTTTAATTCCTGTCTGGCCATTATGAGCTGTGCCCTGAAAACAAGTTGTACAGCTTCTGTTTGGCTCAGAGCACACAAGATTACAAAATCTGCTTATCCCTGTTTTGTTTTAACACCTGTGAAAAAAAATCCAAGACTGTCATGTGGCACACAAAAGGCTCAGGTATCTCCCTGTTTAGAAGCTGGCAGTCCTGAACAGCAAGAGGAAATAAGGTTGTAATATTAATAAACACCTGCCAGGATTATTATGCTCATTGGCTCCATCCCAGTAAAATGGTCAAGTAAGCCTAGCAAAACAATTGTCTAAACCCTAAAGCAGTAGATATTACCATATCACTTTGAGCCCAGCCTGTGATAAAATATGGGAAACCCATGTACTGTACTGTTCTGTAAAGTAGGGGGGCAGAATATATCCCTGAGCACAAAGTTAAAAATAACAGCAATAATGATAGCACTGCTTATGTCACACACTATTGTAGGTGGGTACTGCAGTGAATGAGAGAATAAAGACCTCTGCTTCCATGGAGGTTACATTCCACTGGGAGACAGGTGACAAACAATAAGCCCAGTGATCCCCCATCCTGTCATTCTTGTGTCACCCTGCTTGTTTTCCTCATAGGATTTCTTAGTGAAATGGAGAATCACAGGATGGGTTAGCAACAGAGGTTCAGAGCAAGGACAATAGGGTCCTGAGTGATGAAGAGATACGGAACAGACACATGAAATGGAAGAAGGAGCCAGCCATGGAAAAACCTGGAAAAAATAGACTTATTTGTGACAAATGCAGATGGTCAGAGAAGTGGACCAGGAAAGCAGAGGAAGTGGCAGACAAAACTGCTTATTGCCAACTGCAAGTCTATGCTGTTGCCATGACATGAGTCAGAATTGCTGCTTTGTAGTCAAGGAAATATAGATGATGCTTTGGATGGTCATTGTGATATGTTACTTTCACTTCCTTATTGATGTAGGCACTTTTTGTTAGGACTTGAATGTGTGTGACCATGTCAGAATCCACTCTTCAGGGAGGTTTTCAAAGCACTGTAGTGTTTAAAAACATTCTGTATCAAAGTATTGCTGTCCACTTCATATTTGCAAGATTATTGCAAGTTATATCTCATTTTCTGATTTATTCAAATGGTAGGTATTTAAAGGTAGTATGTAATATATTACTTATACTTCCCATGTGGATCAAATAGTTGGGAGGAAACAAAAAGATCCAATTGTAGAGGAGAAAAAAGGACAGGAATTAGAACTTTATAAAAATAGCTGCTATCCTCTTTCAGATGACAAAGAAGAAACAATGGCCAATGGCAACCTATTCGTTGCACTAATTGAACTCCATGAGGGCCCAAGAATGAGGTCATTAAGAAGTCTGTCATTTGGGGCCAGCACTGTGGTGTAGCAGGTAAAGCCACCGCCTGCAGTGCCAGCATCCCATATGGGCGCCTGTTTAAGTCCTGGCTGCTCCACTTTCAATCCAGTTCTCTGCTATGGCCTGGGAAAGCAGTAGAAGATGGCCCAAGTGCTTGGGCCCCTGCACCTAGTGAGAGATCCAGAAGAAGCTCCTGGCTCCTGGCTTTGGATTGGCACAGTTCTGGCCGTTGGGGCCAACTGGGGAGTGAACCAGAGGATGGAAGACCTCTCTCTCTCTGCCTCTCCTCTCTGTGTAATTCTGACTTTCAAATAAATAAATCTTAAAAAAGTTTGTCATTCAAAACAGAGTAGAGGCCAGAGTCATCAAGGACATCTCTGAAACAAGGGTCTTCTATGCCTATCTGCTTCCAAAGCTAACTGTGAAGCAGCAGTATGGTGTAAGTTGTACTATTCACAGCAATGCTGTCAGAAATCCATCTCGTGCAGCATTGAAGGATCAAACACCACCACCCCAGTTCAGACCTGTGGATGTTGCCCCATGACCTCTTCAAAGGCCATGCAAGGAGCTTAGCCTTTACAAGCTGAAGGAAAATAATCATCTGCAAAAATAAAGTGAAATTTAAACTTATAACTGCTACCATCAAATGTAGTTTACTAACTCTATTTTGAATTAGATAAATAAGGAAATAGAATGGGAAGGGGCTAGGCATGTTATTAGGCATGAGCTGTTGAAGATGGAAACTGTGGCTGCTTTAACTCTGTGTTGTACAAAGGAAGATTTCAACAAATATTTGTTTAAAAAGCATGAAAAATGAGTGGTAACCAAGCAATTGACCAGAAAATTCTTTGTAAGGGAAGAAAACAGAAATGCAATATTTCCCTTATGTGCACAACATTACATAAAGAAATGGATTAATATCAGCTAGAACAACATAACTATAAAAAAACGGCATTGCTCTCCTTTAGGAGAAAAGATAACAAAAACTACATTTAAAAGTCAGGTAATAATATCCTATGTATTAAATAGTTTCTCTATACATTCATTTTGCTTTACTATATGGAACATTTAAGTGTGAAAAAAGAGTCATCACTGTTTGGCCATATGAAGATAGAGGAGAGTAACGTAAGTTTTTAAAATATCACCACTTGCCTTAGTTATGGGCACCTGAAGAGTTAGAAGCAGTGAAAATAGAAAGAGGAGGCTGGAGACCCAAGCTACAAACCTGGTTTGTTTTATATTTCCCAGTTGGACTATTAGGACTGAATTAAAGAACTTTGCTGAATTATTCTGTTGGCCTAAGTGAGTCTGGCCAGAAGTTCAGAAACAGAAACATATTGCGGTGCACACGGGGGAGTCTCCAACAAAGGACTGTGGCTTCACTCACATTCACCCACAGTCTCTCAGCCTCTCAGTCTCTCTCTCTCTCTCTCTCTCTCTCTCACACACACACACACACACACATACACACTGCTTTCTTGCTGGTGAATCAGGAGAATGACCATTTTTAACTCTTAAAATGAGAAAAGACATGCCTGAGCAGCATGACTCAGAAATATTTAGGAATGTTATAGGAATAAATTTCATTTGTCTGCTTCAATATTTATTCTTTATAAAATTTGTATTTATTTTCATTTTGTTTGAAAGATATAGAGAAAGGAAAAGAGAAAGGAAGAGCAAGAGAAAAAGAAAGAGAGAAATAAGATATTGAATGAGATCACCCATCCATGATTTAATTTCAATAACTTATAACAGGCAGGGCCAAAAAAAGCTGCAAATTAATATGTGTCTCCTATATGACAGGCATGGACTCAACTATTTGAGCCATCACCTGCCACCTCCTGGTGCACATTAGCAGGAAGTTGGAATCAGATATGGACCTGGGACATGAACCTAGGCAGTCCAACACTGGCCATCCAAAGCAGCAACTTAGCTGCTGCATTGAACACCTGCTCCCTCAATAATTATTTAACCACACAATTATTAACCATCACATAAGTTAATTATAAATGAAGTCCCAAGTCTCTTATAGCTACCTCTCTTTACTGAACCTCATAGATTCAGATATGAACTGCTTCTAATAATGACTATTTTTCTTTGCTAGTGCTAGTAGTGTACAATATTATGTTAACATAGCAAAATATTATTAAAGAGAAGTTATTTACTGATTACTTAAAACACACAGATGTTAGTTGGAAAACTAAATCAGCATATAAGGGACCATCAAATTCATTGTTAATGAAAATGTACAATTAGGCATATGTTAGGAACTTGCTAAAAACCAAGGAAGAGAAAATTTAAAAATCATAATTAATGGTGATAATAAAATATGTGATCAAACCAGCATAGAAAGATGCTAATAGTAGAGTCTAAGTGACAGGTATAAAAGTGTTCAATATAAAATTCTTTTAATGACCTATATGCTTAAAATTTCTTGATGAAATGTGAAAAACAAGATTTAGGAGAACATACTAGCATGATAACTAAGAGAAATGTGTTAAGAACACAAGGATTTTGGGTGCTGAGTTGAATCTATGCAGTATTACTGCCCAATAAGAAGGCAGCATAGCATAAGAGTGAAGAGTGCGCCGGCGCTGCGGCTCACTAGGCTAATCCTCTGCCTAGCGGCGCCGGCACACCGGGTTCTAGTCCCGGTCAGGGTGCCGGATTCTGTCCCAGTTGCCCCTCTTGCAGGCCAGCCCTCTGCTGTGGCCAGGGAGTGCAGTGGAGGATGGCCCAAGTCCTTGGGCCCTGCACCCCATGGGAGACCAGGAGAAGTACCTGGCTCCTGCCATCGGATCAGCGCAGTGCGCCGGCTGCAGCGTGCCGGCCGTGCCGGCCGTGGCGGCCATTGGAGGGTGAACCAACGGCAAAGGAAGACCTTTCTCTCTGTCTCTCTCTCTCACTGTCCACTCTGCCTGTCAAAAAAAAAAATTAAAAAAAAAGTGAAGAGTGCAAACTTTGACATTAAATACAAAGCAATCTCAGCACAATCATTTACTAGCTGTGTAAATGTTGACTTTGTGTGACTTCTCCATAAGACCCTCTTTTGGCATCAGTAAAATAGAGATGGTTTGTCCACTTTATGAAAATAGAAACATAGCAGTGTCTCAACAGAATATCCAACTTATAGTGATCATTAGGGATAATTATGGAAACAAACAAAATTTCATCAGCAGGGGTAACTGCATAGAGTAGTCCTTTAAATGATACATACAAAAACAGGTGTCAGCCTAGCAGTAAAGATGTCTGTGTTCCACATCAGAGTAACTGAGCTCAGTTTCTGGCTGTTGTTCCTGACTCCAACTTCCTGCTAATGCAGTCCCTGAGAAGCAGCAGTGGTGTCTCAAAAATTGAGTTCCTACCTCCTACGTGGAGAACTGGGTGGAATTCCAGATTGCTTCCAAACCTAGCTCTGGCTGGCTGCTGTAGGTATTTGGGGAGTGAGCCAGTGAGTGGGAGCTTGCTCTATCTCTGTTTCTCTGCCTCTCAAATAAATAAAATAAAATGGGATGCAAGTAAAGAAGTAGCAAGAGAGTCTTGGAATGAGTGGAGAGGAAAGAGGGTTGTGAGCAAGATTTTGTGGGGATGCTCTGTTCTCTGTCTCCGCCTCTCAAAAAAAAATGATACACCATTCAAACTTCTAATGATATCATATATCTGGTAAGATGTTTTTGGGTGAGAATTACGAAATATATAAATAAAGGTAAATTTTTGTGTGGCTCACGTTAACTAGAAGTCCAGAAGTAGATGGTTTCATGGTTGGTTAATTCAGCAGCATAACAAAAATCAGAATGCTTAGGAAGACTGTGGTTTCCTTCATGGTCGTAAGTTGGCTGAAGCAGTTCAGTCTCTTTTCTTCTCAAGAAAGTCCTAGGACAGGCATAAAGAGAAGCTATTCTTTGAACATCTCTCTTCTTTGGAGGAAAGAAATATTTTCCCCCAGAAAGCCTATAACATACTTGCCCCTTGTGTCTCAATAGCCAGAAATGGATCATTTATTTCTCCCTTATACATTCACAAAAAAAAAAAGAAGAATGAACTGCAAGGATAGACTTAATAAAATCACGGTTTACTGCCTGGTTTTGGACAAAGAGCTCATCTTGTCTGATAATGGTGTTATCAAATATCTAACACCAATCAAAAAGCAACAAACCAGGGTTGCATTCATTAGAAAGATTAGAGAAATGGCTATTGAGTTGCCAGTCAACAGTTACATGCTATTTGTGAGACCTGATAATTCTATTGATTATAGTACCTGAGGGACATAAAATGACAAGAAGCTCAGTGACATAAAAAATGTTTTTAAAGCTTCTGAGACTATTTCTGCAGCAGAAGTCCTACCAAAAAGTGTTTCACACTGAGGTGGATTATTTGGTGAATCTATGTTATAGATTCCCCTTGAAAGGGGGAAAGATTTTCATCAAATAAGGAGGACCACTTTTTTTTTTTTTTTTTTTTTTTTGACAGGCAGAGTGGACGGTGAGAGAGGGAGACAGAGAGAAAGGTCTTCCTTTGCCGTTGGTTCACCCTCCAATGGCCGCCACGGCCGGCGTGCTGCAGCCGGTGCACCACGCTGATCCGAAGGCAGGAGCCAGGTACTTCTCCTGGTCTCCCATGGGGTGCAGGGCCCAAGCACTTGGGCCATCCTCCATTGCACTCCCTGGCCACAGCAGAGAGCTGGCCTGGAATGGAAGAGGGGCAACCGGGACAGAATCCGGCACCCTGACCAGGACTAGAACCCGGTGTGCCAGCGCCTCAAGGCGGAGGATTAGCCTAGTGAGCCACGGCGCTGGCCAAGGAGGACCACTTTTAAAATCAATGTTTGCTCTATCAAAATGTCTCTGATAAACTGAAATATGTTTTACATGTGTTATTCCAGAATAAACTTTAAGCTAAATTAATAGGTTTGTTCATGTTATAAAAGAAAACCTTACAAATGCCCGTTGTTAAGAAAATGTTTTGATTGTACTGTGTGCATTTGTTAGTTGTAAATAGTTACACCAAGGAACTGGACATAAATGGTATAGTTCTGTTCAAACTTTTACCATAAAGATGGTCTCTATATAAAATGTGATATTCCAGACTGTTTGGTTAACACAAAAAGTACAGTTTATTAATATTTAAGGGACCATTGAGGGCTTGTTAGAACTGAATCAACTAAGACTAAAATTTAGGTAGATCACTCTGTCATCAGATGTTGGAAGGGTGAATGGAGTGGAGTAGGGCAATGTATATTATGAAACTTTTGGATAAACAAAGTTTTACATGAAAAGGGACCAAGCAGCCCTCTGGAAAACATGCCCTAGGTCCCCAGCTAATGGTATTTTGTGAGCCTTGTATTCAGGCCAAAAATCTTTGAAAGTCCTGAGGGAGCTACAGTACCTAAGTTTCAGCTAATTTAGCATCATTTAAATGAGACCTTGCCTTATATCTTAGGGTCTGGATTTCTTTATTTCCAATTATTTTATGGACTCATTTGAAAACAGTTTTATAAAAATATAACATATAAAAACACCCATGTAATTTTCTTTCTTTCTTTTTTACTGAAAATACATGCTACAACTTTGAATTAAATTTATTTCAAAGCAATAAATATTTAATGAGTTCTCACCATTTGCAAAACCCCGTGTTAGGGATTTTGGAAGAACAATTGAACCCAAAACAATCTTGAACTCCTAGAAGTCTGAGTAATTCAGAACTGAGGTATAATGTCTTCAGAAAGTCTTTCACCAGGATACATGGAAATAATCTATTGTACAATATGAAAACTATAGTTACTAACAATGTATTATATACTTAAAAATTGCTGAGAGTAGATTTTGAGTGTTTTCACCACCAAAAAATAAGGATGTAAGGTAATACATACGTTAACTAGCTCAATTCAGCCATCCAATAATATATATATAATTCAAAACACCATATTGTAGCATATAAATATGCACATTTTGTTAGTCAATTTGAATACATAATTAGATACGTTAAAAAATAATTTCTAAGATGTTCTATAGTTGAACTCGTTTTGGGGTAAATGCTCCCAGATGAAAGAAAATAAGGGAAATGAAAGCAAATGAGGTAGAGGAGTGATATTGAAGAGAAAGTTCTGATGGCTTTATGTATATCTGCACTACTCAGAAACTTCATTAAAAAATAAGAATAATTCTTTGTAATAAATTAATAAGCATTTGTTTTTATCATAATATTTTTAAACACTAATGATAGTTAGTCTACATTCATAAACATAAAGACTATAATATATTTAGTGCAGGAATCTTTCACCATGGCTTTTCAGCAATCTACCTCCTTGCGTTCCAACCCTTGTGAATACAGCAGAAATTTGCTATGCTACTTCTGAGATTAAGTTGTAAAGGACTGTGGCACCGGCACCCTGGGTTCTAATCCCGGTCGGGGCACCAGATTCTGTCCCGGCTGCCCCTCTTCCAGTCCAGCTCTCTGCTGTGGCCCGGGAGTGCAGTGGAGGATGGCCTAGGTCCTTGGGCCCTGCACCTGCTTGGGAGACCAGGAGGAAGCACCTGGCTCCTGGCTTCGGATTGGCGCTGCGCGCTGACCGTGGCAGCCATTTGGGGGGTGAACCAATGGAAAAGGAAGACCTTTCTCTCTGTCTCTCTCTTTCTAAATCTTGCCTGCCAAAAAAAATAAAAAGATATAAAGGATTGTCTTCCCTCTTGAGATGTTCTCCCTCCCTCTCCCTCTCTCTTTCTATCTCTCTCTCCCTCTCTCTCCCCCTCTCCCTGCCTCCATTACTTGCTGTAAGGCTTAAATGTGTCTTCCAAAATTTATGTGTTGGAAACTTAACCTCCAGTACAGCAGTGCTAAGAGGTGGGAACAGTTGGGAGGTGTTTAGGTCATGAGGGCTCCACTCTTATGAATGGATTATTACCAATTATTTAAGGGCTTGAGGCTGCAAGTCCAATCTCTTGCTGTCCTGCTCTTGGGCTTCTATTTTGCCTTCATCCATCGGATGACTCAGCAAGAAAGCCTTTGACAGATATAAACAAAGTTCTAGCTCTATAAGAAATATACTTTTCTTTATAAATTACCCAGTCTGTGGTATTCTGCTAAAGCAACCCAAGATAGCCAAACAACTACATTAGGGGAAGCTAGTTGCTGTGTGACGGAGACACTGAGAAAACCCAATAGAGAAGCTGATGTTTACATGATGAGGAACTAAGGCTTGCCAGTCACTAAACTGATAGTTTAGCCCCAGCTAAATAGCATCGAGGTGAATGCGGATCTAGCCAACACCTTAATAGCAACCTCATGGAAGTCCTTGTCCCAGAAATACCAGCTAAGCTCATGACTCACAAAAGTTGTGAAATAATAGAAGTTTTTTATTTTAAGATAGTTAATTTGAGAGGTAATGTATTACATAGCAATAGTTAACTAAGAAGATATATAGTTTCGTCCCCTGACAGATAACCCCATAACAGGGCCTGCACTAGTTACTGGAGAACTTATTAAACATATATTTATTGATCATTTACTGCTTCCTAGATGAATATGCTCAGATTTTTCTACCTTAAATTTTTTTCCTAAGAAACCCATTATTCCTCAATGCCAAGTATCTTTAGTGTCTATTTTTCATCTTGGCTATTAACAATAGCTAAGAAATTATTAAAATAACAGTTTTATATACAACTTGTAATGTGATAACTTTAACTTTCTCTGATTGCTAGATATATAAGTTTGGAATACTTATTTTAACTTTTTATTTATTCATTTATTTGTAAGGCAGAGAGAGAAAGAGAGAACTCCCATCCAGTGGTTTACTCCCAGATGCTTCTAACAGCTGAGGCTGGCTGAGGCCAAAGCCAGAAGCCAGGCATTCAATCCAGGTATTGTCCCGTGGGTGCCTGGAAACTAATCACTTGAGTCATTGATGTTGTCTTCCAAAGTTTGCCTTAGCAGGAAGCTGGAGTCAGGAGCTAGAACCAGGTGTTAAACCCAGGTATTCCATTGTGAAACACAGGCATCTTAACCAATATCTTAATAGCTAGGCTAACCGCTTTCTTTTCTGAAAGTCATACAATGGGGGCCAGCGCTGTGGCATAGCAGTAAAGCAGTGCCAAGCATCCCATACAGGCAGTGGTTTGAGTCCCAGCTGCCCCACTTCTCATCCAGCTCTCTTCTACGGCCTGGGAAAGCAGTAGAAGATGGCCTTCATGTGGGAGACCCAGAAGAATCTCCTGGCTCCTGGCTTCAGATCGGCATAGCTCTGGCCATTGTGGCCAGTTGGGGAGTGAACCAGCAGATGGAAGACCTCTCTCTCTGCCTCTCCTCTCTCCTTCTCCCTCTGTGTAACTCTGAATATCAAATAAATAAATAAATGAATTCTAAAAAAGTCATAGAATGCTAACATAACTAATGCCAACATTTCATCGGATTAAACCCATCAAATTATTTCTTATTCATTTACATCCAAAGTGAATTTCCTGGTAAATGTGAAGTTTTCCATGTGGTACTTCAAGTACTCTGGATACTTCCATTTTTCACCCTAGTGTCTGGTCGTTTGCATGTGACAATAGACCAGAGAAGCAGGTGTATTTATGTTTTCATATCCCACAAATGGGAAAAGGGGAACGTCATTCAGTGCACATTCTACTGATTGGATCTTCCTACTCTTCCCAATCCCAAGAATCTTTTTTTTTTTTTTTTTTTTTTTTTTTTTGACAGGCAGAGTGGACAGTGAGAGAGAGAGACAGGTCTTCCTTTGCCATTGGTTCACCCTCCAATGGCCGCCACGGCTGGCGTGGCTGGTGCACCGTGCTGATCCGAAGGCAGGAGCCAGGTACTTATCCTGGTCTCCCATGGGGTGCAGGGTCCAAGAACTTGGGCCATCCTCCACTGCACTCCCTGGCCACAGCAGAGAGCTGGCCTGGAAGAGGGGCAACCGGGGCAGAATCCGGTGCCCCGACCGGTACTAGAACCTGGTGTGCCGGCGCCTCAAGGTGGAGGATTAGCCTAGTGAGCCACGGCGCCGGCCTTCAATCCCAAGAATCTTTATCATGCTTAAGGCTCGGCAAACTGGTCGCTAAGATCAAGCTGTTAAGCCTTTAAAAATATTATATTCTCATCTAATTGCCTGTTTAAAATCAAACACAAACATCATTTTTTGTTATTTTTTCCTATAGCAAATTGATTTTCTTCTTGTTTTGTAGTTGTAGCTGTTTTCCAAATAGCATAGCAGAACTGATGTGAATACTGTATTGTTGTCACAACTCTTGTTTTAAAAAAGTAAAATTAACACAATGATGGAAAATTCTTTGAAATGTAAGGTTTACCAAGTGTCTTCTCATTTATATTTTAAGTACAAATGAATTTGGAATCCTTAGGTTGGGTAGTATATGCCAAGTGAGTAATTACTCCCTCTTATCTGTCTATATTTGCCTATTTAAAAAAACTCCTAATATGTAATTCTAATTTATATGATTTTATTTTATGAACATTTCTGTGATTTATACCAATACAGCATGTTTAACAGTTGTATTAACATGTACATTCATTTACATATATACCTACCTCATGTATTTTTGTACTACACAGACTTCTACACTGATTCACAGACCATCTGTTTCATGTGATTCCAACACTACTATTAAATGAAGGGCCACCAGAGCAAAACACAGAGATATATAAAATTTTTGTAATTTCTTGGCATGAGCATTACTGCTACCCAGGAGGATAGTAAATTAGTCACTCTACTACAAAAAGCTTCTTAACTTTTTTCTCTTGAAATAAAATACATATTTTTATGTAAAAGAGGCAGGAAATAATCTCCCATTTCTGGGACAACTTTGTAGTTTCATAGTCTTATTTCAAATATACCACAGAGGAAGGGGAAATTGATAAATCATAAAAGAAGAAAATTACACAGAACTATGAATCTTGTGTGCCTTTTTCTTCTAAAGAATAATTCAAGTGATTTAGAGTGATTATGGTTTACATGCAAAAGGAAGCAATACAGCCCCAAAAATCTGGATAAGCATTCAGAAATAATATGAAGGGTGACCTAATTCAGAATTCTAAGATGACATCCAGTGGAATATTTATATTAGCACAATGAATAACCATATCACATTGGAAGTTTTACATTTAAATAGAAATGATAAATCATCCTAGAAAATAACTAAGTTAGTTTACTTCATCAAGACTTTATAATATGACCATGGAGAGTAGGTTTCATTTAAATTAAGTAAATTCTTATTTGAAGGTAATTTTTTTTGTCTTAGATAATCAGTGATTCATATAATCATCTCCATAATCCAGTGGGCAGAGGACCAGATAAAGACACATTCAAGAATGGCAGATTCAGTTCTTGCATTTAGCTTAAAGTCCTACCAGAAACAAATTTATACCTCTCTTCTTTTTTTTCATGTGTAACAAAGTTTGGTGACTATGGCCTATGAACTCTCCCACCTCCAACACCTAGAAATTAAAGGTAAAATGAAAGCTTGTATTTAAACCATAGCTAAAATGCACGAAATATGGTTTCTGTGGGTGCTGAACACTATTTATAAGATTTATAATTCAAAATTATAAAATATCCAGGGATATAATCCTCCATTAACAAGATTCAAAAGGCAGAGTAAACAACAGATTTAGACTCAATAACATGAAATAATTGAAACAGCCTAACAGAGCATAAAAATAAGCAGTATTTAAATTATTAAAAACACAAAAAAGGAAAGTTGAAGCTATATGAGAACCAAAAGGCATCACAAAGGAAAATTTTGCAGCCTTGAAAAAGAATCAAATAATGGACACAAATAAAACTTTGGTAAACTTAAAAACATATGTATTTATTTAAAAAAATAAGTAAGAAATTAACCCAAAGATAGAGATTAAGTATTAGAAAATGTGAATGAGATTAAGAAACATGGAACAGAATGAGATGCTGTGATCTACTTATAAATTAAGGAAAGAATAAAAAAGAATATTAAGAAGGCAATATTTAGAGAGTTAATTCATGACTTTTTTTCTAAATTGATAAAGGCTTGAGTCCTCAAATTCAACAAATATTATAAGTTATAAGAATGGTCAAGGGGCCAGCACTGTGGTACAGTAAGTTAATCCTCTTCCTGCGGCACCAGCATCCCATATGGGTACCGGTTCTAGTCCCAGCTGCTCCTCTTCAGATCCAGCTGTCTTGCTATGGCTTGGGAAAACAGTAGAAGATGGCCCAAGTGCTTGGGCTTCTGTAGCCATGTGGGAGACCTGGAAGAAGCTCCTGGCTCGTGGCTTCAGATCAGCTCCACTCTGGCCATTGTGGCCATTTGGGGAGTGAACCAGTGGATGAAGACCTTTCTCCTTGTTTCTCCCACTAACTTTCTGTAAATTTACCTCTCAAATAAATGAAGAAAATCTTTTAAAAAATCAATAAAAATAACTATATCCAAAAAGGGGTACCAAAATGCAAATTATTACAGATAAAGAATATATGTTTAAAGAAAAAAAATGAAGAAATACCCATCCTGTACAAAGGAACTATGACTGACAGCAGACTCCTTGAGTAAGAATGAAATCAAAACAAAATGAAATAACAAGCTCATTGTACTGAGTGAAAATAAATGCAAATAAAATACAATTATACAAATAAAATTTTCAAAGGAGAAGATTTAAGGCCAAAGATTCTGAGGGGTGTTATAATTTAAAGTCTATTCTGAATAAAATTCTGAAAATGAATTTAAAGTGAACCCAAAAGAAATACATAGAATGTCAGAAATAATAGTGTTAAGTTAAATTTGCCAAAAGATGGGATATTATAAATAAAATTTTCCTAGATATTTACATGATTAATTTGGGACTATAAAATTAGACAGAAGTAAAATATTGGATAATGGTTACTTAAAGAGATGAATTAGACTAAAGTTGCTCCAGTGTTCCTTTATTGACTTGGAGAAAAATTAGGATATCTGGGAACCTTGGACAGTGTTAAAAACACTGAGCATGTTAAATTTTGAAGTTGATCTCTGAGAGAGGATAATAAGTCTCCCAAATTATAGTAGGGAAAATTATAGTAAGAAGAGTTGTAAAAATTAATGAAGTTTATTTAAGACAGGGAAGAAAAGATAGAGAAAAGCAGGTTAAGTAAAATAATGGTTTCTATTTCTCCCTATTCCTAAGAATGAAATTCAGAATCCTTATGAAGGAATAGAAGGAATGTTTTTGCAACAGTTTAACATTGTTTTTTCAAGATTTTAGCAAAAGGAGAAGATGTTATAATCAAAATAACATCTAAAATGAAATTACATACTTGGAGTAGTATTCAATAAATAATGTTATGAACATCAGACAATTTAAACATTAAAATTAAGATGATGAAGTTCTCAGATTTTTAGGTAGCATTTTGTGAGGTGGTTTGCTGGAGCCTTCTATTGCACACAATCTGGCATGATTAAATAAGCACCAAAGGGTTTTGGAATGTCCAGTTGTACCCGAACAGATGTGGTGGCTGAATGAAATAGTTCCTTCTGATGTGGTTTTTCCTTCTATCATCTACTGAAAATTGCTGAAGTGAAGACTCCCTTTTTTATAATCTTAAAAACATAAGAAAAGAAAAAATAAAAGAAAGATATGTGATGTTATTTTCCACAGTCACTCTTGTTCATGTAGCTAGCCTTATAGGGTCGGTCTCAATCAATTTTTGACATTTATGTTTCGATCCCTTTCATCTTAACATCCCGGAACTAATGACCCATATGCTCACACAGCCTCTTCTTCAGCTGTCCATGGGGTGACTTAGCACTGCCCTCCCAAGCCAGAGGTATGAATGACAAACTTTTACCCTGGCCTTCTTAAATAATAGAACCTGTTCTGTGGTCTGTTCTGTGTGAGGCTCCCTCCAAGGTAACAGACCCTCCTCTACTTAGGTAACCTATGAATCTTCACTGTGGCCTTAGCATCGAAACCAAGACTTACATTCAAGGTCAAGGTTGATCTATAACTAGCTGTGACACCTACCACAAACAAACTTTTGGAGCCTTAGTTTCTTCATTTATAAAATGCAAAAATTGATTCTGAACTGCTTACCTCAAACAATTATTGCAGAACAGTAAGTAAAATACATATAAGTATTTGAAATGTGCCAACCTCTACAAGTTACTTTTTATTGCTTGCTTTCCTAACTTTATTTAAATGGTTGACTTTAGTAGGATTTATTTTATTTATTTGAAACGCAGAATTACAGAGAGAGAGAGAGAGATCTTCTACCTGCTGGTCCGCTCCGCAAATGCTCACAATGGCTGGAGCTGGGCCAGGCCAAAGTCAGGAGCCAGAAGCTTTTTCCAGGTCTCCCACATAGAGACAGGGGCCCAAGCACTTGGGCCATTTTTCATTGCTTTCCCAGGTGCATTAGCAGGGAGCTGGATTGGAAGTGGAGCAGCCTGGACTTGAACCTGTGCCCATACAGGATGCCGGCATTGCAGGCAGAGGCTTAATCTTCTACACCACAGCACTGTCCCCACTAGGGATGATTCTTATGGAGGCAGGTTTCATTTTTTGGGAAGATTTATTGATTTATTTATATGGAAGGCAGAGTTACAGAGAGGCAGAGAGAGAGAGAAAGGTCTTCCATCTGTTGGCTCATTCCCCAAATGACTGCAATGGCTGGAGCTGGTTTGATGCAAAGCCAGGAGCTTCTTCCAGGTCTCCCACATGGGTGCAGGAGCCCAAGCACTTGTATCATCTTCCACAGCTTTCCCAGGCCACAGTAAAAAGCTAGATCAAAAGTGGAGCAGCCGGGACTCGAACTGGCACTTATATGGGATGCTGACACTGCAGGCAGCAGCTTCACCAGCTACTCCACAGTACTGGCCCTGCTTTCATCTTTATTTAGGTGTTCCCACTGAGAAATCCACTTATCCTCTAAACAAAATATACTGATGTACTTTCCTGATTTACATTCTTGCATGTAGACGAGAGAGAGAGAGAAGGAAGGAAGGAAGGAAGGAAGGAAGGAAGGAAGGAAGGAAGGAAAAGAGGGAAAGAAATCATATGGAGAAAATAGGAAGGTTAGCCACACTTACTCTTCCAAAACATACACTATTCTGTTTGAGAAGCAATAACGTAATCTTTTTCAAGATACAGGACATCAAATCCGCCTTCAGAAATGGACTATGAAGTAACTAAATGACATGACAATTGAAAATGTAATAAGCTCTTTTAATCTAGTCTTCATGCTCAGTGAGAGAACCAAATATACAGATAAATATAAAATATTTAGATCTAATAAAAATAGTTTATGTTTTAAAAAGAAATTAATGTAGTACACCATAAAGTCATGGCCGATTCCTTTAGTCAAAGCGGTGTCACTGGTGCACAAAATGGTCTTAGTGCAACTCAGATGTCCCTAAACATATTCAATAGATTTAGTAACTTCTAGAAAAAAGTAAGTGGCAACCAGGTCTGTCTCAGAATATGCTACACATACAGATCCCCCCCACAAACATATACAACCTCATTTCCTACAATTATTTATTTGTCTTAAAGAATCATAATAAAAAGTAAGTGATTTTCATACATGATTAATAAGTATACATTATTAGCCAATGGAAAAAAAAGCAAGTGAACATTACCATCTAGAACTAGTCGACATGAACTAGAATGGGAAACACATTTTATTGGTATTTCGAAGGTGAGTTAAAAGCTTTATGTGTGTAACCCTTCCCAGTATGAGGTCATTCTTTATTCTGCTGACCAAATGACAATGCCTGTTCTACAAGTCCTGACTTGAGCACCAAGAAAATACAAAAGTGAGTAAGAAATGGCACTGTCCTCCAAGGATTGTAGATGGCAGCCATCTTTACTGAAATTTAAATGGAATCCCTGCTTTCTTACCACCTTGTGTGGTTTATGGACAGCGAAAAAAGTCTTGCCAATGTTCACTATAAAAAAATTTCTGCCACGGTATTTCTATAGCAAATTTTTATAATGCACTTAACTAGTCTTTTCAAGAAAATGATTGTGCCAATAAATATTTCAGTATGTCAGAGAAAAGGCAAAAAATGTCCTCTTAACAGAGGAAAACTTTGAAAAGTAGCTTCAGATTGGCGCTTCGGCTCAATAGGCTAATCCTCCGCCTGTGGCACTGGCACACCGGGTTCTAGTCCCAGTCGGGGCACCGGATTCTGTCCCGGTTGCCCCTCTTCCAGGCCAGCTCTCTGCTGTGGCCCAGGAGTGCAGAGGAGGATGGCCTTGGGTCCTGCACGCACCTGGAGAAGCACCTGGCTCCTGGCTTTGGATCAGCGCAGTGCGCCAGCCTCAGCGCACTAGCCGCAGCGGCCACTGGGGGGTGAACCAATGGAAAAGGAAGACCTTTCTCTCTCTCTCTCTCTCTCTCTCTCTCACTGTCCACTCTGCCTGTCAGAAAAAAAAAAAAAAAAAAAAAAAAAAAAAAAGAAAGAAAGAAAGAAAGAAAGAAAGAAAAAAAAGTAGCTTCATTTCATGAGAGACAACTCTTGCGAGGTATCTCTGTATAACAAAACACTACATCAGCATTGTAGGTAAGCACCTATAACCTGGAGACTTGTTCAAGAAACACGGGGGTGATACCAGTGGTCTTCTCAGGTACTTAGAAGTTTGAAAGCAGAAGGTGAATTGTTGTTAATCCCTCCATTGATATTTGTAAAAGTAATGCTGAGTGAGAGCTAAGTAGGTTTTGTTGGTTAAACCTGAGCCTGTGATATGTCCACCCAAGCCAGAGCTTTAGCATGTTCTACCTTCCTATTTGGAGACACAGCAAACGTTTCTACGTCAAATTTTTCTAGTTGTTTTCTAAAAAGGTTTATGATCACAGCTGCAGTAGTTATGAGTGGGTTTATAGTTCATTGCCCATAGATGGGCCCATGTGTCCAACAGAGTTTGTTTGATACCATACCTTCCACAGACACGGGCTGGACTTGAGAAGTGCCTATAAACCTGCCGTTCAATGGGCCAGCTGTACTCATAAACTCACATTAGCAGTCTCAATCCACCCGCCTTACAAAAGTCATAGGCAATAAATCTTTGTTCAGTCTATATATGCACTTTTAAGTATTTTTTATACTTCTGAAAAGAAAATATAAAATATATCCAAGTCTTCTGTGATCCTGACTGAAATAAGAGCTCATTTCTTTGGGGGTATATAAACAATCTCTTTAAAGACCTGATTTTATATTTCTTTGCAAGATGTCCATCCTTCTTAACAGCCATTTTTTCTCAACTTAAAAAAGGAATACATGCTCAATTTTGTTTTTCTACTTTTGTCCCTGAAATCCTTTGGTAAGAACTTTGTGACATTGGGCAAGACTCACTCTACAGGGCCACTCATTCCATCAGTGCAGTTCACTGTGGAACCAGGAGTCAGGAAAGTGTGAACACTGTGGCCCACACTGGTGCAGCTGTGCGAGAGTGCGCCCCCTTCTGTGAGGCTGTCCAGGGAACTCAGTGCAAGCACAGGACGGGCCTTTCTCACTCTCATTCACCACCAAAGGCTTGTCTGTTTCGTCACAGGAAGGGAGCTGTTAGAGGAAGCACCTTTTCCATTAGAAACAGACTTCGACTCACTCTATTTCTTCATCAAATATATTTTATGACACTTTATTTCCACAAATTTTTTATTGTTTGGTTCACTTCTTTTTTGATAACATATATCTAAAGTATACAACATAATGCTCTGCTATACATATCCTTCACAAAATAATTGCTACAGTCAAGCAAATTAACCTATCCATCATCTCATGTGGTTACCTTGTACATGCACATTGCAATAGAACCTAAAATTGATCCTTTTAGCAAATTTCTAAAATATGATACAACATTTTGAATTATAGGTCTCATGCCATATGTTAGATCCCTAGACATAGTCATCCTACATAGCTAAAGTTTTCTCTCCTTTGACCTCTGTCTGCCACACTCCTTCCTCTGGTAACCACCTTTCTGTTCTCTGTTTTTATGTATTTGAGTTTTTTCCCCCCATTGGGTGTTTGTTATGGCTTTATGTTAGAAAAAGCCTTGCATTTCAAGTCAGAAGTTCAACGTTTAAATTCCAATTCTGTAAGTTAGTAAATAAGTCTCTGGGGACAGATTGTTGCATCTCTCTGAGTTTTCTGTCCTGAGAGAGAGTCATTTTGCTGAATCTCAAATGTATGTCTCTGTTTCTGCTCAGAGTATTATATCACATTTTCTATAAATTTTCAGAAACTATCATTTTTTTTTCATATGCAATCTCCCACTCTAAATGACTAGAACGCCAAGTATTTCACATCTGGACTATTGCAATTACACCTGATCTAGCATCCCACTTTCTATCTTTTTCCCTCTCTAGACCATCTTGCCATGAGATACTCCTTTTTTTCTTGAATGACAGGAGACTTTCAAAAATTTCAATGAAGCAAAGGTAAACATTTTACTATCGGCCAGTGCTGTGGCTCACTAGGCTAATCCTCCGCCTTGCGGCGCCGGCACACCGGATTCTAGTCTCGGTCGGGGCGCTGGATTCTGTCCCGGTTGCCCCTCTTCCAGGCCAGCTCTCTGCTGTGGCCAGGGAGTGCAGTGGAGGATGGCCCAAGTGCTTGGGCCCTGCACCCCATGGGAGACCAGGAGAAGCACCTGGCTCCTGCCTTCGGATCAGCGTGGTGAGCCGGCCGCAGCGCGCCAGCTGCAGCAGCCATTGGAGGGTGAACCAACGGCAAAGGAAGACCTTTCTCTCTCTCTCTCTCTCTCTCTCTCACTGTCCATTCTGCCTGTCAAAAAAAAATTTTTTTTTACTATCAGACTTAGAAGGAGTTTTAACCTACTTTGAGGATGTATTGACTTTCCAACTGAAGCAAATTTGAAGTTTTATAAAAAGCTTTCTTTCCCTGTATGTTTTCAACTTGAAATGCCTGTGTTTGAGAAATAACAAGAGTGGGTTTTCAGTAAGCTTCACAAATATATTGAACAAAAATGTCTTATAAGATATGGATATTCCTTGGATAGTATATTGGACATTGTATTACTAAAGTAAGAACTCTCTCTATGGGACAATTCAGTGAGGAAAAATTGGGCAGAGTGAAGGAATAGGAATAATAGCCCTTGAGGTTCCTTGCAGAATAATAATTCATAAATGTGCTAGGTTTTACATTTATATCTTTATCTACCTATACAAAAACCCATTTCTTTATCTATGTATCTATCTACCTATTTTAACTTTTTAAGTAATAAGAAAAGAAAAATTTATATCTTTATTTCAATTCTTTGTGGTGAGAGGTTGGGCAATCAGTCTGAAATTCTTTACCACTCCCTCTCTGGCTTGACATAAAGTATTTCAGATGGCCTTGCAGAAGCCTTCAGCGGGGTCTAGCGCTGTGGCATAGTGGGTAAAGCCACCAACTGCAGTGCCAGCATCCCATATGGGTGCCAGTTCAAGTCCCGGCAGCTCCACTTCCAATCCAGCTCTCTGTTCTGGCCTAGGAAAGCAGTAGAAGATGGCCCAAGACCTTGGGCCCCTGCATCTGTGTGGAAGACCTGGAAGAAGTTCCTGGTTCCTGGCTTTGGATCAGCACAGCTCTGGCTGTTGTGGCCAACTGGGGAGTGAACCAATGGATGGAAGACATCTCTGTCTGCCTCTCCTTCTCTAACTCTGTCTTTCAAATAAATAAATAGATCTTTTTTTAAAAAAAGCATTCAGCATTATTGGGTCACTCTTTTCTGGTAATAATGTTGTCCTTTATTTCCAGGTATACTATTCTCCTATTGTGTTGTATGAGAAGCAGACTTTCTTTTGCTAGCCTGTTGAATGTTCTTGCTGCTCAGTGCTCAGTCACTTTCCTCTTGCTCTCCTTAGATGTCTCTCTCCAGGTAGTCTCATTTGTACTCTCAACTTTAATCACCACCTAAACTCAGATGACCCATACATTTACCTCTCTGTCAATTACACATGCACAGATTCTATACCTGATTTCACATATCTACCCATTAGTCTCACATGTACTGCAAAGTTAGTGTATTCCAATTCACTGAATTAATGATCTTCCCCGCCAAACCTTGACTGCTTCCTATCACAACAAAGGAAACTAAGATCTATTGAATTATATAACCCAGAAAATGGAATTCCTCCTTGAAACCTATCTTTTCTTCAACAAATTTCTTGCCACATTCAATCTTTCACTAAACTATGCTAATGTATCTCATAAGTAAACTCAGAAATCCATTCCTTTTTCTAGATCTTGACTACTATCTCTGCAGTCCAAGCTAGCATCTCTTGCCTGGTTTACAAAAAGCCAAAAGGTGTCTATATCATCTACCCAAATCCTCTCTGGCCCTCACTAATCCAGCCCTACATCAGATCATGCACTCTATCTCATTGTTCCCTCAACCTTACTACTTACTATTCCCCAGTCAAAACCCTTCACTGGCTTGCCAGCGTTCTCAGAATAAAAATGGACACTCAAAAGGATGTTGAAAGCCCTAACTGCCTTAAGCCTATCTGCTTTCCCAGCTCCATCTTTCATTGTGATCCCCTTTGCTATCTCAGCTCGAGATTTGCTGGCCATAATTCATTCTTTTTTTAAAAAAATGATTTATATATTTATATGAAAGGCAGTCACAGAAATGCAGAGGCAGAGAGAGAAACAGAGAGGTCTTCCATCTTCTGGTTCACTCCCCAGATGGCCACAATGGCCAGAGCTGCACCGATCATAAGCCAGGAGCCAAGAGCAAAGTTGGATTCTTCCACGTGGGTGCAAGGACCCAAGAACTTGGGATAATTCATTCTTTTAACTCACTACTTTCCATTTTGTTTCATAGCTGTAGGATCTGAGGCATTATTTTCCAAATTGCAAAGCTGAAACTTATTTTTCAGATTTTAGGATCCCAAACACTCTAACTAGTACAAGTCTTTCTATTGCAAGCTCTCTAACATCCTGTATGTCCTCTTTTCTGGTACTATTTGAATTTTATTTTTTTTCTTCTAATTTTGTAACTACCTTTTGAATAGAATTTAGGTTCCATAAGAGACATTGCCCAGTTCTACTCAACATCATAGCTCCAGGGCCCAGCAGTGTGTGGTAAATAGAGTGGTCAATGAGCATTTGCTGCAAGAATAACTTAGTGAATGAACATTCCTGCAGTGACAGATCCACCTTGTCAAAGAGGCCATTATCACTGAAGCATTCTCTCTACAAGAAGCAGTGCCATGTGGGAAGGGAAGCATAGCTCTTGGAATCCCTACTCTGCTTTTTAGAAATTGTATTACCACCTGCAGCCTTTGTGAAGATCAATTTTCTTTTATTAAAATTGACATTAATGATGTCTCCTTTTAGGACTCTTAAGAGGATAAGGGATACAAGGTAGGCATTTATTGGATAATTACCATAACAAATATATTCAAGCAGTTATCAAGCAGGCTCAATATCATTTTCACTCCTTAAAATGTCTACATGTGCATCTAACTAAGCCTTGACCTTGTCATTATTTTAGCACTAAGTATAGCCTTATAGTTAATCTTTTATATATGTACATGCATTATTTCCCCAATATCTGGGGGCAGGTACAATGACTAAATCTGTTTTTCCCTTAAATGACATTCAATTCTTATTATTGAAGATTTCAATAATAACTGGGCAATAAATATATGTTGGGTGATTTATTTAAAGACTTCTACATCCCAAATGCCCAGCTAATCACTGGAAAGGAATGTTCAAAAATCTAAACAAAACAAAGGCCCATAATCCTTACTCTTGGAAAATCTAAAATCAAATTGTATGGAGCAAATAAATACCAGATCACATGAGAAGTATGTAAAAGCCTAAGTATTACAGTGTATGTCAAGAACTTTGTCATCATAATAGAGTTTCAGTATATGAAATGTAAACTTAGAACAAATTAGTAGTTGCCCATAAACACCTTTATAATATTTATAGCTGTAGCTCTTTTGCCTGTCCAAACTAACTTTTAGGAGACACTTTGAAAATTAGAAACATTTCCTCAAATATCCTTTACATGTTTTGTGAGAGGCATAATGGTAGTAAATATGGAAAATATTCTATTTTAGTTTGAAAGAAACCCTCAAAGGAATTTATTAGATGCCAGGGTCAAATTGTGAGTTTGTACTTTCTTAGCTGTAATTTAACTGCAAAATTTAAGGTGACTTAACAAAACATGAGGCATTTAAAAATGAAGTAACAGCTTAATTTCAACTTTCATTCATTTAATGTATAATAGCTTTAGTCTTGCTTATTGGAAGCAGCTCAAATGCAGATCTTGATCCTTAGCTCAGGGAAAGTTCTCGCTAAGGATCCAACATCCCTGATCAGTGAATGCATGAAATAAAACTTATATTTTCCACATAAATATAATATTATAATATTTTTACTTTAAAAAATAACATTTTTAAATTATAAAAGTAAATACATTCCTTGATAATTATTTAGAGAAACTTTTAAAAAGAATTTTATTTATTTGAAAGGCAGAGTGACAGAAAGAGGAAGAGACAGACAAATCACTCTCCAAATGGTTCCAAGGGCCAGGATGAGCCAGGACAGAGCCAGGAGCCTAAAACTCCGTACAGATCTCCCACATGGGCTACAGGGGCCAAATACTTGGGCCATCATCTATTGCTTTCCCAGGCACATTAGCAGGGTGTTGGATGGGAAGCAGCTCAGTCAGGACTTGAAGCTGGACTCCAATACAGTATGGCATTGCAACCCACTATGCCACAATGCTGGTTCCAAGATTCTGACACTGTGATGCAGTAATTTAAGCTGCCCCTTTGCGACATTAGCATCACATATGAATACCAGTTCAAGTTCCAGCTGTTCCACTTCCCATTCAACTCCCTGCTAATGTGCCTAGGAAAGTCATGAAAGATGGCCCAAGTACCTGGGCCCCTGCCACCCACGTGGGAGACCTCTTAAGCCTGTTCCAACCCTGGACTTCTGGGGAGTGAACTAGTGGATGGAAGATCTCTCTCCCTCTCTATATATAACTTTGCCTCTCAAAAATAAAGAAATTTTTAAATACATATAAATAAAACTTAATAAATTAAAGAAGAAAAAATGAACTCCACTTTATGGGTACATAAACACACAAAAGGGGCTTGTCCGAATTCAGATCTTAAGGGTAGATCTGGAAGGTTTGAATGTGTTTGGAGTGCTTGGAATCAACTTATTTACAAGAAGCCTAAGAGAAAATCCCTGATAAAGTGAGCCTGATCTCTAAGGAAGACTTCAGCATTGGAAGAGACTTACTCTTCCTGATTTTGAATGCCACTTGGATCTGATGCTAGCAATGGTTGCTCTGGTCACTTCTTTGCTAAAATCATACCTCTGTCCAACAGCAGATACAGGAAAAACTCTTCCACTAAGACTTAGTCCCTAGGGAATAGAGAAGCTGGTGCCAGCATTCTTCTGAAAAGAAGTATCAAAATAGGGAATAAACCATGTTTCTTCTTTACCCAAGGAGATATAAGGAGGTTTTTGGTGTCTGGAGGTTCTCCTGGGTTTTATCCACTGAAGATAGTAAGTCTTTCTGCAAATTACGTTACAAATACTTTCTTTACAGTTTATAATTTGTTCTTTAATTTTATTTATGATATTTTCAAACCAAATCTATCCTCATTTTATGTTTTCATCCTTTGCGCTCAGTTCCACAATCAGTGAGACATTCATCTTTCCTTTCTATTTAACTTGATAAACCATATAAATAAAACTTTACAACATAATAGCTATCTAACTAGCTTTGGCCTTTTTAACCAATTATTTTATTATCATTATGTGGATAAACAATTACTTCCTCATTGATTTGAAATTCCCTATTTATTATATTCAATTTATACACATCCTGTGTTTACATATTTGTCATCCATTTAACTCTTTGTTTCCAAAGATCCATGTAAATTCTATACCAGCGTTGTACTGTTTTAAAGAAATGCAATTTATAAATTATTTTAATATTTGATAATGGAAGTAGGCTACATTCTTATTCTTTTTTTAAAAAATATTACCTTAACTCTCTACTTATATATCCAGATGGACTCTAGGACTAATGGTCAAATTTCAGAGTAAGATCCTGTGGACATTGGGTTAGAATAGCATTGAATGGGTACATTAATACGGAGGAGAAGTTAACAACTTTACAAAGGTAAACATTCCTATCATAGAACAAAACTTATATCCCCATTTAAAACTTCATAGTCTCATTTTCACTACTTTCTACACATTTGCAAATTTCTTAGTAAGTTTATTCCAAATTAATTTTTTGTATGTTTTGTATTTTTTTGAAAAGAAATCTTTCAATCCATTAGATATTGTTAAGTGATCTTTTCTTTCATTTAAAAACAAAAATAACATCTCTATTCCTATTTTAACATAAAATTCTTGAATAACGTATGATATACAGTCTCTAAATGTTTTAAAGATGATTCTTTCTTGGAACTGGCATTATGGCGTAGCAGGTAAAGCCTCTGCCTGCATTGCCAGCATCCCACATAGGTGCCAGTTTGAGTTCCAGCTACTCCACTTCTGATCCAGTCCTCTGCTGTGGCCTGGGAAAGCAGTAGAAGATGGCCCTGCACCCGCATGGACCCTGCACCTGCGTAGGAGACCTGGAAGAAGCTCCTGGCCTCTGGTTTCGGATTGGCACAGCTCTGGCCATTGTGGCCATCTGGAGAGTGAACAAGTGGATGGAAAACCTCTCTATCTCTCTCTCTCTGCCTCTCCTTCTCTCTGTGTAACTCTTTCAAATAAATAAATAAATCTTTAAAAAAAAATATGATGCTATCTTAAGTTTGAAAAGAAAACCCCAAGAGCCAGAATTGTGGGGTTGGGTAAAGCTGGCGGCATCCCACATGGGTGCCAATTCATGTCCTGGCTGCTCCACTTCAGATTCAGCTTCCTGCTAATGGCTTAAAGAAAGCAACAGAAAGTGGCCCTAGTGCTTGGGCCCCTGCTACCCATGTGTAAGACCTGGATGAACCTCCTGCCTCTGACCTGGCCCAGACCTGCCTAGCTGTTGCAACCATCTGGAAAGTGAATGAGCAGATGGATCTGTGTGTGTGTGTGTGTGTGTCCCTCTTTCTGTAACTCTTTCAAATAAAAATAAATCAATCTTTTAAAAAACCCAAATCATTAGCATCAAAGATACTTTGAATCTTGATTACTCTGTTTCCTTACTATGTAGATTTGGGCAATATGCTCCGAATCTCAGTAAGTGCATTTACAAAAAAGACTGTTTCTCTTTTTTTTTATTTTTATTTTTTTGACAGGCAGAGTTGACAGTGAGAGAGAGACAGAGAGAAAGGTCTTCCTTTGCCGTTGGTTCACCCTCCAATGGCCACCTGTTTCTCTTTAACAAATCAATGTGAGACAGAAATAGAATTTTCACAAATCACAGCCCTCATAGCAGAAATAGGAAGTCAAGGAAAACATTAGTTCCTTCCTCCATGTTCCTTGTAGGAAAATGATACATAAATTTCATCCATTGGTTATATAAACTAGAAAAAATAATTATGAATTACCACAATTATATGTTAACACATTCACCTACAGTCCTTAAATGCAGTCACAGGCTTCATTGATTAATTGTCCAAATATTCACTGAGTGGCACCAATTACCAGCACAGTGCTGGGCCCTGTGTCACCCTGAGAGGGTGACAATATCTGCCCACTGCCACATGAGGCATTCCCAGCCATGCCATAGGCAACCAGCTGGTTGACTGTTCAAGCAATGGTTCCCTCTTCTGGGTCTTCAGATCATGTGTCTGATCAACACATTTCTTTTTCCTGAGCAGCTGCTCTCATATGTCTGGCTTTCCTCATCTTACCAGCTTAATAAATGGTTCTCAGCCTGAGCAGACTGAAGCAGACTATGGGGCATTCCCATTTTTTTTTTTTAATTTCTGAAGTCACTGCTCAAACCTTTATTTCATTTTGTGTTGATGCCTCAGGAGCTGACCTAGGATAAATGGAAGCTACCAACTGCCAACTGTGCTGTCAGCTGCGTGGTGGGGTCAAAGGTGCCGGCTGAGCTTGCAGATTCTGACGGTCCGCCAGCAGTGAAGGTATTTGCCTTACAGGGAAATGGTGCGCCGTACATACCTCATCCCACAGAGCTGCTGAATGTGCCAATTTCGGGCAATGCCCAATTTGGAGAAAAGAGAAACTGCAAAGAAAGGTGTTTCCTTGACCCATCCCCCCACAGCAAATCTATGAAATCACCTGCAGGTCCACAACCCCTCTAATCGTGGCCTCCGGCAGCCCCTCCTGCATTAACAGTAGAGAAGAAGCAAGTTTCTGTTTCTTCTGTGCACTGAGAAGTGGCGCGACAGCTGGTTTCCATGAGCAGAGCGCATATTGCAGCGCTGCAAAGAAAAAGCTCCCCACAATGCTCTTTTATCTATTAAGCCAGAGGGCTCAATTATGCTCTTCATGCATTCAATATGATCACCTAGATTTCCTCACATTGAATTCTTATCAATGAAAGTCTGCTCTTGCATTTTTAAAAAATTACCTATAATCAAACATAAAAGCTAACTTTCTGTTTTCCAAAGGAGATGGAAGGTTAACATCTAGAAAAACATCTGTTGATGAAATGAAAGCATCTGACAGGCAAGGTCAAACCTGAATTTAGCTGTAGGAATCATTGTCATATCAATGTGAAAGCAGACATAGCACTAAAAGAGGGTTCTTTTTCTTCTGAAAGATGCACCCTCTGACCCACTTTGTAATACACAGTGAAGAGATCAGTAACTATAAATGTTACTGATGACTCTTACCCCTGGTTTAACCCTGGGTTTTTCTAAATGCTTATGTAGCGTACAAATTATCTGCTGAAGCATAGCCAAGGGTGCCAAGTGAACTGCACCGGAGACGTCAGAAGGCAGTGAAATCTGGAAAGGAAACAGCAGCCTTTAAATAGCCCAACTGTGTGCATCACGATGCCTTCAGCAGGTCTCTCATCACTACTGACAGGCTGTGAAGGGACAGCCTCCTGAAGACTGTAATCCAAAAGCAAACAACTTTTTACTCAATTACCAGTATACGAGAGTACTTAAAATTTTTCAAAAATGTGCATTATGAAAAATCTAGGCATGAATTTCAAAATAAACTTACCTCCTTTGTGATTTTTAAACTGCTAATAATTGTGCATGTTTATAGGCTACAATGAGACCATTTCTATCCTTGTGTACTGTTCAGGACAGACTAACTGACATATCCCTTTTGTTGACATTACTTTATGATGGTGCTTTGGACCTTTCTTGAGTTTGCTCATAAAATATATTCTAAGTCATTGCAAGTTGTAGTCATCACACAATGCTAGTTAACAGGAGGAACTTATTCCTCTCTAACTCTTGTTTGGTACCCATTACCCAATCTCTTTTTATCTGCCGCTATCCCATCCAGCTTCTCTTTCTCCATAAACTTTTTGAAGTACCCTTGTATTACTACTAATGTAATTACTATCCTATTTTCCACATTTTATTGTCTTCCTTCATTTTTAAATTACTTATTATTTATTTAAAAGGTAGAGAGACAGACAGCACCTGTCTGCTGCTTCACCCCAAAAACCTGCAAGGAACAGGGCCAGAGTCAGGGCTGGGAACAAAATCCAGGTCTCCTACATGGATAACAGGGACCCATTTAGCTGAGACATCACTGCTGCCTTCCTGCCTGAGCAAGAAGGTGAAGTCGGAACAGGAGCTGCCCAATGTGGGACCCAACTTTCTTAACCAATAGGCTAAATGCTGGTTTCCCATTTTCCTCTTTGGGGATCCACTTTCTGTCTTCTCTTCCACTATAAAATTGCCAATAAATGTACTAAGTGATTTGTCAATTGAATCAGTTTTGAACATTGCGATCATTAACTTAGGAATAACTTAGAAATCTTTCATGGCAAAAGGAGATGATAAGCATCTTTAAGGTTTATATCATAAACTAATTTCACTAGTAATTTCTCTAATAAAAATTTTGAGGCACTGAATGAATTAAGATCCATTTCTATGAAAGAATGTGTGTGTAACCACAGAAAAGATATTCACATTTATTAGCTTCTTAATATGGGCCAACATTATACTAAGCATTTTACATATGTTTCCTCATTTATTCTTTTTAACAGCCTGACAAAATACACAATATTGTCCCCAACTACAGGGCAGGAAACTGGAAATTCAGCAAGATTAAATAAAACATTCAAGCCTAGAGAGAAATTGCTTTTAAGTGGGAGAACCTGGTTAAAATACAGGTCTCCTAAATTAAAAACCAGTGCTGATCCCAAAGCTCTTTCCCTTTCCTTTATGATCCACAAGATCCCTGTTCAGTAAAAATGTTGAAAAGGTAAAAATCATGAATTAAATGTATTTCTTCTCAGGAACAACCAAAAAAAAAGCTCTAAAGAATAATGATGATTGATAATATTGGCATCAGTTTATAAAACTATTTATGACATGAAATAAAAGTAATAGCCAATTACTTAGGTTAGAAATTTGTTTCCATTGTTATTAAAATATAGTATAAATGACTTTATTATTTTGAATGAAATTAAATTTGTATTAGGATTATAATATAAATATAAAATGTATGCATATTTGCCACATTTAGTGTAGAACTTTTGGTATTTTTCCCAGCCTCATTGAGTATATTTGACAAAAACTTCATGTCTTTAAGATGTACAATGTGATGATTTATCATTGTAAAATGATGGTCAAAGTCAAGCTAATTAGTACGTCCATCACCTCACAGTTATAATTTATGTGAGTGTGTACAGTATAAACATTTCATCATCTGTACAGTGTATTTACAGAGAAATACAGTGTATTACTCTCAGCAAATTTTTAATTTTTTTATCTATTTATTTTCATTTTATTTGAAAGGTGGTGAGATAGAGAGATCTCCCATCCACTGATTCCTTCCCCAAATACCCACAAAAGTAGGGTCTTGGCCTGGCCAAAGTCAAGAGCCCCAAAATGCCATCTGGGTCTCTCGCAGGGCTGGTAAGGATTCAAGTGCTCGAGCCATCATCTGCTGCCTCCAAAATTGAGTATTAATGAGAAAGCTGTATCAGAAGTGGAAGAGCCAGGACTCAACCCAGGTACTCTGATATGGAATGTAGGCATCCTAAGTTGCGACCTAATGCTACACCAAATGCCTATCCTGTTAGTTAATTTTAAGTAGCCAGTGCAGTATAAGTTACTATAGTCATCATACTCATGCTGTACACAGAATCTCCAGAACCTATTCATCCTACATAACTGAAATTTTCTACTCTTTGATCAACATCTTTCTCTGCCCCCACCCCCTAGCTTCTGGCAATCATCATTCTTTTCTCTGCTTTTGTGAGTTTGATATTCTTGGATTCCACATTAAGATCATGCAGTTTTTGTCTTTTACTGTCACCTTATTTCACTTAGCATAATGTCTCCATGTTTATATACGCTGTTGCAAACATTCCGTTATGCAAACATTCCATTATACAAACATATATATTTGTATAATATATAAAATGGGGTCTTCACCCGGGTTCTAGTCCCAGTCGGGGTGCCGGATTCTGTCCTGGTTGCTCCTCTTCCAGGCCAGCTCTCTGCTGTGGCCCGGGAGTGAAGTGGAGGATGGCCCAAGTGCTTGGGCCCTGCACCCGCATGGGAGACCAGGAGGAAGCACCTGACTCCTGGCTTAGGATCAGCACAGTGCGCCAGCCTCAATGCACAGGCCGTAGCAGCCACTTGGGTGGTGAACCAACGGAAAAGGGAAGACCTTTCTCTCTCTCTCTCACTATCTAACTCTGCCTTTTAAAAAAAAGGGTCTTCAAAAATCCATGGAAAAAAATGAGCATTTCATTCATGCATAGTTTTTTTTATTAGTAATTCATATTTTCTTTCAATTAAATAGAATCAATGACAATGTAACATCTAAATATTTCCTGTGTGGTCAAAAGATAATTATTAAGTTCATTTAGACTTTAAGCCATTTCCTCTCAACAGTTTATATACAGGAATGATTTGTGCATATTACAATGCAAATATTTATACTTTACATTTTTGGTACACTATTAGTTACCTTGGATCAGGGAAAACATACGGTATTTGTCTTTGGGGGACTGACTTATTTCACTAAGTATAGTAGTTTCCAGTTGCATCCATTTTGTTGCAAAAGACAGAATTTCATTCTTTTTTATGGCTGAGTAGTATTCCATAGTGTATATGTACCATAATTTCTTTATCCAGTGATCATTTGATGGACATCTTAGTTGACTCCATATCTTAGCTATTGTGAATTGAGCTGCAATAAACATAGGGGTAGAGATAAGTCTTTCATATGCTGATTTCATTTCACTTAGGTAAGTATCAAGCAGTCAAGTGGCTAGGTCATATGGTCGATCTATTTTCAGGTTTCTGAGGATTCTACATACTGTCTTTCACAATGGCTGTACTCCTTTTCATAATTTTAACAACTAACTATGCTACTGTATTTCCTTATAAAAGAAGCATAGTAAATAACACAAAATGTAATCCGAAATTGAGGATGTTAAAAAATGAGTGGCTAGATTGAAGGAGGACAGAGCAAGACATTTTTTTTTTTGTTTCTCTTGTTCACTAAGCATCCAGAAATAAGTAAAGAGACTGTATAATGAATAGATTAAAAAAGGCAAAATATACAAGGGTACTTTGAACGATCTGGAGAAAAATGGAATGAAAAGATAGTTTATTTTAGTGCAAAAAATTAAAATCCATGCCTTTCACATAAATAATAAACAAATAAATCTTTGTTAAGAAAAGGTTTATTACAGTTAGTCTAATTCTCAACATCAAATATTAATAATAGATGAACAATTAGAATAGCGACACTGATTTTATCCCATATGAATGCCTGTTCTTGTCCCAGCTGCTGCATTTCTAATACAGCTTCCGGCTAATAGCCTAGGAAAAACAGCAGAGGATGGCCCAAGTGTTTGGGCCCCTGCTGCAAGCATGGGAGAACTGAATGAAGCTCTGGCTCTTGGCTTCAGTTGCCATCTAAAGTGAACCAGCAGACAGAAGATGCTCGCTCTCTCTCTCTCTCTCTCTCTCTCTTTTTCCCTCTGTCTGTATAACTTTGACTTTGAAACAGATAGATAAATTTAAAAAACACCTCTTTATCAAAGGTCAGTATATAAATGATCTTCAGAAAGTTCATAGAAATACATATTACGAAAAAAGTAGCCATGGAGTTTGAAAGTTTTTTCACAAATTAAACTTATCACTTAATTCCCGTTTTTGTATGAATTTTGTGAAGGGCTCTCACAGACCCAGAAGTACTGTCCTTATTCTTGTGATGTACTCCTCTCTCTTCAAGGGCTGTTGGAACTGGCAGAGCATTAAAGAATTCTCCTTATATATCACTTGCTGTGGAAGACAGTCATCCACAAATATTCACAAAATATAAATATTGGCGTGTCTATTTTACTACTGAAATTGGTTATCTCACTTAGACACGTAAACTATCTGAAAACCAGTCTTTTCAGTTACATTGATTCTTCTTTAAATATATTTATCAAAGTATACATTAAAGCTCTGTCAAAGATATAAATAATAAATAAAAGATTCTTTTAAGTTTTTTGGTTGGCAGAGGTAAGGGTAGACAAAATCATTTAGAAAAACCCAACTGTCCTTTAATATCCTTAACTCATTAGACGTACTGAATGCTCGTTGCATGAGCCTATCAAACAAGGAACAATCTTTACTTGCACTCAAAAAATTTTTTATTTTTCTTTAGAAGAAAATAAAAGCAAAGATGATAATTTTCCTGATTGTAGGCTTTTAAAACTATTAAATAAGAGCTCCATTTTGAGTGATTTACCATTTAATATATGTTCACATTTTTGCATTGCTTTTCTCAGACTACTACGAAATTTAAACTTAAATACAATATTTGATTTACATGATATTTCTATTGGAAAATACTATTCTAGAAAAGGTAGAAAAAAGATTCTGGTATCAGATCACACAGATTCAAAGTCCTGCTCCCCCATGTACCACTGGAAATTTACTCAACTTTTTTTTTTTCCAAAAAAATGTAGTCCATTATTTGAGAAATGGTTATCTCCATATTTCATCTGGCTGTCTTTATTTAGTAACTATGATCAATATTCTGTGAAATACATTTATGTTTCCCTAGCATATAACTATGCTATGATACACACACAAGAAGTATACACATACACATATACACACACACACACAAAAGAATACTTTAAAAGCTTCACAGAAAATGGAGTTAAAGGATAAATTTACTTTGATGCAAAAAAATGGTGAAAACCACGCATAGTCTCACGTTTTCCATGAACTTTCTGAATACCACACACACATGTACACAAACACACAGATACTCCAGAAAGTGAAAATAACCCCCCCACACACATACTTATATAAAGGTTGGGAAACCTCCAAAATAATGTGCTAAGGAAAATTAGAAATACATTGTGCTTGTCATGCAACTTTCAGAATATAGTTCTCCCCACGCCTCCCCCTCATCTGTGAAACACATCTGTGATTTCTTTACTAACCATTTTCCAGCCTCTTTCATAAAATAACGGTTGTGTTCTGGTGTTTTTCATTTTGAATACTTAGAGCATGTCTCCCAACTCATCCACCGCCACATTGTTAAATCTAAAGTAGAAAGAGAGAGTGATCACTCTGTTGACTCCAGTTGGCAGCAGAAATGGGTTGTTTTCAATTACTGTGAATAAACGCCCAGCCACAGGCACAGGGAAAGTGACTTAGAGAAAGAGCTCAAACATAGACTGAAAATGACACCTCCTAAATGAAGCCTTTCGAAGGGATGCTCAAAAACGACACGTGTTAAGACTGAGGACGCTCCCCTTGGTTTTGCCGAGTCACATAAAGACTGCTCGTCTTCAGGCTGAAAGGTACTGGCAGACACGGCCGATATCGCCATGGATAGCATGTTGGAAAAAGGCAGTTCATTTGCTCAGCCTTTTTCTCCAAGAGGATGTCTGCTCCTTGCAACAGTAAAAGTTAACACAATACAGAAGTCTTGCTAATATAAAGGATTTGCGATTAACACTCTACATCAATTCTGATTTTCCATATTTTTTTAGTAGGACCAGGTTTGCTAATAAATTGCCAGCTGTTAAAGTCACTAAGCCTATTTTCATCACAACCACCACATAACAGAGCCCCTGCAAATACCTGAGGCCTGCTTTTCTCTGCTTGTATGTTTTTATATTGTTTCAGATGAAACGTACCCTCTGCCAGCATTGCTGGGGCTTCATCATTAGTGACTTCAAAAATACAGTTATGAGGTTTGGGTGCTAAGTTGGCTGACGGCTACATTTAAACCTATCTCTGGCACTGTAAGAACATCAGCAGAGAATAATAGCAAAGAATCACAGCATCATGGAGCCACCCAAAACTGTGACCAATTACTGCATTGCCAGAAAATGCAGCTTTTCAAAATAACACTTCATCAGACCTTGAAAAGGAGGGAGACAAGGAGGAATTCATTAGACACCAACAATGAGAAAAAAAATCCAGCAGTCTCTCAATCGAACTATGTACAACTCTGCCATAACTAGTGGTGATGTGAAGTTTTGGTAAGATCTTGAATTATGATCAAAAACATCTATAAGGATCACAGATTTTCTGTCTTCTGCCATTCTCACCAGTTCCTCCAAGAGAAAGCCAACCCTTTATAAGAGAAGAAGGTTTGTAAAGAGAACATCCTATTCTATACAGATTGTGGGTATTTGGAAGAGGGTTGTGAAAATCACGTGCTAACAGCTCTAACTTCTCAAGAGCACTGAGCTTTGCCTCTGAGGAGGCAGCATTTTCATCACACCACTGTGCTCTCCCTAATGCTGGTTTTGACAAGCTGTGTTCTCAGTAAAATGTTATTGTTGGCCAACGTCAACGGCGGGCAGACAGCTCAAGGAGGCTCCCTCCTGAGTGGAGATGTGCAAATTGACTACAGCACCTGTGGGAGAGTCAGGTCCCTCTGACCCAGATTCGCTCTGTTTTCTAGCACCCTGCGCCTTTGTTCTGTAATGAGAGCCAAATGCTTTCTGTCTCCAGTCCCTCCAGCCCTGAAATGTGATGCCCAGAGTTAGCCTCCCACAGCCCCTCGCCCTTCCCCACTCTGGGCCCAGTTGCTACCAATGTCTTGACATTGGAAAGGGGTCGAAAAGCCCCCAGCCCTCCCCAGTGATGTGGTCACCCTCCTGGCTCCCTGTGTGCTAATACAGCTCTGCCCTCCTGACTTCCCTTCACCATGACCCAGGCGGCTAGCAGGTCAATTATGGAAGCCACACTCTCTTTTTTCGGTTGGAGAGTTACTGCATTCAGTCTTTCAAAAATTCATAGAAAAAGCTATGTATGGGCTTCAAAGTTTTCCGCACCAAAATAAAGATGTCTTTTAATTCCATTTTCCACAAACTGTTTGAAATGCCCTGATTTTTCTGTAGGAGATTCCTCCCCCAAAATGCAAAGTCCAATGAATTTCAATCAACTACATAGGACTTAGAGCAGGAAATGCCTGCACCTAAACTATGCTGTGTTTCTCTGGCTGTTTTTCTTCCTCTCAGAACACACTTGGGGAAGAAAGCTTCACATTGCATCTTGAAAACGTCAGTGCATGGCCTGGTTTGATTTAGAAAGAGCATCCTTTACCTGAGCTTGTCTGGCCAAAAGCCGGTGCCACATAGAGATCAATCAACCACACTCCGCTCAGTAGACACACAGGAATCTGCACTGAATCAAGGCAAGTTTTGGGAAGATTCTAGAAAAAAGTGTAGGGAGCCACAAATGCTGGGTATGGAAGAACTCTGTTAAGGGTTCCAAACACTGTACTCCCACTACAGCTTATCTTCCAACCACTTGAGTAAATTGGCCTGCAAAGTTCTAAAAGACCTATGAAATTTGGTCTTAAGTATGTCAGAATCAGGTCCAGCTTTTCCATCATCTGCACCTTCCATTATCTGTGCCTCTCCCAACCCCATATAAATTTCATTACTGTTGGAATTTCACATGCTTTTGGAAGATGATCTTTCTGCTATGGCAGAGACATGGGATAGGGTCAAAGAAACCAATGTGGTTTTAGTATTGCACACAAGAAATGTTAAGGCCCTATGGGTGAAGAGGAAGCATCAGATTCAAGAACTATTTGGAAGGTAGATTTTTCATATAGCTATTTCTATATAAACAGTAGGCATCATGCTGAGCTCTTTATGTGCATTATTGAATTCAGTCCATACCACCAAGCTATGCTTCAGAGATGAGGAAACTGTAGTGTAGAGGAAGATGAAGTAACTTCTTCATATGCTGCAGACAACTGAGCTGGGATTTGTATCCAAGACCAGCTAACTCCAAAACCCCCTTCTGAACTGGTGACTGGAAGCTGGAAGACCGACAGGCCTGGAGATCAGTGGTGATACAATTTTGAGCCTAGAAATGTGAATCAAGAGGTACACTAGTACAGATTTAGAACTTCAAGGGATGTTAGCCATCTGGACCAACTAATTTATGCACATCCATATATGTATGGATGTGACAGAGCTCAAGCTGGAGGGCATCTCCTCTCAGTCCCACGCTGCTTTTCCACTTTATCAACAACTAAGTTGGCTAGCACTTTTGAGCGTCACTTTGTAACAGTGCACAGACTTAATTTCAAATGTTTTGACTAAAAACAGAAAATTATATCCTGAACAAGTCTGTTACAGCACAGGAGTTTCTGCACCTCTACACAGGTTCTACTGTTCATCACATATTTCGGCCTGGGTCATTTACAAGTGCCAGCTATAGGGCCACAAGGAGAGAATATTAAAACAGTAGGCATCAAGTTCCCTGGAACAAATGAGCCAGTTGGCCAGCTCGCTTAGAACATTTTGTTCAGAATCACAAGAAAATTAGGCAAAGCAAAAAAAGAGTTTAAAACTGTGCTGGTCTGTTTTCCAGTGTAAATTGGGGGTATTTTCCTTTATATACATGTTGAACATTCTCTCTGCCTTTCAGATTCCTTGGAGAGGAATCAGCATATTTTCTCTTGGCCTGCATTTTCCTGACGCATGTAGGGCAAATCAGCCAACTATTCCCATCCCCCAACTAAGCCAGTCAAGTTTCTAATTAAAGGAGAATAAGCAACATTGGTCTGCATTTGTTTCAGAGAGATATCAATTTCCCTAGCCTGTGTTTGGGTGCCATGCTCTGGGCCAAGTACTTTAAATGTAAAAAAAATTTCATTCTCACCACTCTTGCTATGTTCATCTTTCATATTAAAAAAAAAAAAAACTGAACAGGAGCAAATATGTTTAGTTCAAATTCACACAGATAACATGTAGAATAGTTGCGTGTCTGATCACCCCATTTCCCTCCAAAGCTTTCTGATCTTCCCACAACACACCTCCTTCCATTTGCAATTGGTCAGAGGCCCTCAAAGCTTACAAGGCAGAGTCCAAACCACAGAGGAATGTATGTGACCTTCTCATTGCCTGGCCTCTATCTGTCCCTCCTGCCTCCTGAATCTCTCTATTATGCAGAAACAAACACTCTGCATGCACCCATAGTGGCTCTTTGCAATTTCTCATCTTCTGAGCAGTTTCAGGCCACCTAGTCATTGATCACACCTTCTTCTTTTTGTAAAGCTCTCTCCTTAGCAAACTTACAAACATAATATCTTTTATTTCTAAACGATATTTATTTTCCTCCATTGCCTTATTTTTCTTGGTCTGAGTCACCTGGATAACTATGTGATCATGAATGGCAGAGCTAGGATTTAACATCGTGTGCACCTTCTCCAACAGCAACAGCATAATGCAGAGAAGTTGCCCAGCATGGCACACAGGGAAACCATTGCTGGGAGGCCAGCTCCACCCACAGCATGGTGAGAGCTGACTGTGCACTCTGTCTGGTCCTGACAAAGCTGTAAGAAGAAGCCTAAGGTGAGAAACCTGACCTAGGAGGGAAACTTAAGTTCACTTGAAGCAGGAAAAAATGTAGTGGCATCCGTCATGCCTTGGCACCCCCAGGAGTATACAAGAATTCTTTTCTGGTGAAAGAAGAATATATCTTGTCCCCAGAAGTGGCACATAAGTGAAGAAATAAAAAAAAAAATCTCAAAACTGAGAGTTCAAGTTAATGGAAAATCTGAAACACAACAACAGAACCGTGCCCAGGGAGTCCCGTGCCTGGGGCAGAGATGCTGCTGGCTCATCTGTCCCTTCCCTCTAGCCTGGAGAGGCTTCCCTCAGTCCTTTCTGTCATGTTTGTCTCAGTCCCACTAAGAAAACAAAGGCTTCCACTCACATCCTCAAGGAGGCGCAGCAGCTGGGAGCAGACAACTATGAATAATGTTCCTTGTATGAGCACAACTGTGGCCCGTGATCCACAGGTATCCACCTACTTAAAAAAAGACATCCTGTGAAAAATTCAGAACACCACACAGCTTTTCAGGATTGCAAATACCTCTGTGGGACTAAATCTTATTATGTTGCAATACTGAGAAGTCTCATGTGAAGATATTTTTGGAAAATTCAATTACATATCAATTGACCTCCATGAACTAGCTATAAAAGGAGCCCTGCTGGGAATAATTTTGCAGAAGGAGGTGCTTTTTTGTTACATGGACTGTGACCCCTGCTTTATTTGTTTTATAAGTTCTGTTTTCATTCCTGCTATTCTTTGTTCACAGCAGAGACTTTCTGTCCCAAAGAGACTGGAGAGTGGAGTTGCTCTTCCAACTTCCAGAGGTTTAAATTCCCTTCCCCTCTTGATTTGCCTCCCCTGTGTCTTCTGGACAGCATAGAAGATACAGTGGGATTTGAAATAAATGTTCTTTTAAGCTATCAAGGATAGAAACATGCAAAGGGAATGTTTTAGTCTAAAGGGTGAGTGAAGACAGCATAGATGGAATGCAAAGATGGGAAATTTGATGAAATTAAATTTCGTAGGGACATTAGAGAAAAAATAGTACATATAGACAAATGCTCATGTCAAAGCACAAACAAAAAATAAAGATTAAATAGCTCTACTCAGACCTTGAACTATCTAACAACATGGGGAATTTCCTTTAAGGTGGTTGGAATTTTTCACCAAAAGCCAATCAATAGACATAAACAAGAGCTGGTCAGAGAGAGCATGGGCTTAGTGTTTCACATGTATTGGTCAGTTCAACAACCATTGCCTATACTAAGCCAAGTCAAATGGGAGACTACTGTTAGAAAGCACTTTTGCAAATGTTCACATTCCAGAAGGGAAAGCAAACATTTCAACAAACAATAGGTGAAGCACAAGAGGTATAAAAGGAGGGAGTGGTTAATTGTCTGTAGGGCAGTCTGAGAAATCTTCCCAAAAGATCTGATATATGGCTGCTTTTGAAGGATGAGTAGGAGGAACAGCATTTCAGAACGAGAACAATACCACATATTATAGTGAAACCTGCTCGTGGGGAACAATTTCATACTCAAAACTGGAAGGAGTCAATTAATTCCATTGAACTAGGGTTTATCCAGAATCCACTGCCCTTAACACTGTGTTGAATTTCTTTGGATATGAAGAAAAAGAAATAAAAGACAAGAGTGTGTCTGAAATAGTTTCTGATTATAACTGGGGAAGCAAGACTTAAATACATGAACTAATAAGAACATACAAAATAGTATGAATGAGTGCCAAAATTTGTGGGTAGGCGTTAAGAACTGTAAGAGATCAACCTCTGTAATCTTCTTATTTACAATATGACTAGGCAATACAATGGAGGGTCTATTTTTAAGAAATTTAGTGAGTGGGAAACTGGTAATTATAGCTCATCTAATTAGCATTCATTCTAGATAGGACGTCTGAATCAATTGTTGGAAGTGAAATGCTTGATTGTTTAGAGAAAATTTGGCAATGAAGCAAAATTTGCCAAACAAAACTGTGTTCTTTCTTTTAAACTGTAATGGAATAGATTGTGGAGTGGCTTTTGCTTTTTCCCAGGATCTAGCTGAACTTCAAGAAAGGTTTTAGCTCATATGGTCAGCTTCTTGTTGAACTAGAATCAGTGTACTAAAGCAATGATTGAGGTTGAGAACTAGGTATCAGATGATAAATGATGAATAGGATTTCATTGAGCCACAACATTCAGGTATGGGGCGATTTCCCTGACCCTTTGAACAGGGGCCAGGCCTTGTCAAGCCATGGGACTCTCTGAGAACAAATGACAACAAAGAAGCTAGTTGGCAAGGATAAGTAACGAGCCAGATTACAAACCAACTGGAGTTCACTGTCCATCAGGAGGGTAATGGAGGGAACTAAGAAGAGAAAAAGAGATTCTCTATAGCAAAGCCAACTCCATAATTGTATAAATAAAAAGCACTCACCTAGAGTTCTATTAATATAAGAAACACCTTAGGGACAGTGCTGTGGCATAGTAGACTGGGCCCCTGCCTATGGCACTGACATCCCACATGAACACTGGTTTGAGTCGCGGCTGCTCCACTTCCAATACAGCTCCTTGCTAATGGCCTGAAAAAGCAGTGGAAGAAGGCCCAACTGCACCCATATGGGAGACCCAAAGGAGGCTCCTGGTTCCTGGCTTTGGATCAGCCTTGCTCCAGCCGTCGCTACCATTTGGGAAATGAACCAGTGGATGGAAGACCTCTCTATCTCTCCCTCTGTGACTCTGCCTCTCAAATAAGTAAATAAATAAATGTTTTTAAAAAACATTTAATATCATGCAGACTCTCCTTTAATGAGCTAGCTCTAACAAACAAATGTCTTTAATCTTCTACAGTGGATGGGCAAATTATTATTTTAAAAATAAGGTTGTTTATTATGTAAACATGTTAAAACAGCTTTCTAGTAAAAGGTGTGGAGGATAAACAGTGTTTGGTTGTTTATTGGTGCATATCCACAGCTTAGTGCAATCCACAACATAGTGAAGCTATGATGTCACACATAGCTGACTATGAATGTTTCTTTATCCTTGCAAAATAAAAATTAGATAGGACCAAAGTACTAGCTTTGTCACCAAGGAGATCTAAACACGTAAGTCCAGTATGTACATTCAGAATTTTCTCCATATATTTTTATTCTCCATTGCTGCTACTCTCAAGTTATGGTCCTCTTTTTCTTGTCTCTATCTGTCTCTGTCCTTCAGGCTGAAACTTGATTTTCTTAGTTTTTCCTTACAAAATGTGATGCCATGCCAAGAATAATTTACTGAACTTGTCTTCCTGGAGCTCATACCTCTTGTTATATTTAACTCCATCATCCTGCTTAGAAAGTGACCTTGAGGGGCCGATGCTGTGGTGTAGCAGATAAAGCCACTGCCTGCAGTGTGGGCATCACATATGGGTGCCGCTTTGAGACCCAGCTGCTCTAATTCCAATCCAGCTCTTTGCTATGGCCTGGGAAAGCAGTAGAAGATGGCCCAAGTCCTTGTGACCCTGCACCCACATGGGAAGACCCAGAGAAGCTCCTGGCTCCTGGCTTCAGATAGGCATAGCTCCAGCTATTGTGGCCAATTGGGGAGTGAACCAGTACATGGAAGACCTCTCTCTCTCTCTCTCTCTCTACCTCTACCTCTACCTCTACCTCTACCTCTCCTTCTCTGTGTAACTCTGAATTTCAAATGAATAAATCTTTAAAAACAAGTGAACTTGGTAGATGCATCTTGTGCAGATCAACCTTACTCAATTTGGTGAAGGTGAATATAGCATTTAATCTCCCAACTGTGACTTTTCTGCCATCTCAGGCGCTGTAACCTGTATCTTCCACCTCCACATTATTCATTTCTTAGCTCAAGATTGAATCCTAAGGTAAAAATTAACTGAGGAGTTTTCCACCCATTTCTACCTCCACTAGGGATGAGGACAGTATTTGTAGTTCCAAAGAAATAAGATCATTTAGCCATAGAAATGAAGTGGTAGTGGCAAAATGTCAAACACTAGTTAGCAAATGAGAAGTAAAGTTGGGCATACTTCTCTAATATTGCTACAGGTACCCAAGGCAGCAGCTGTCTGCCCTTGCCCTCACCTCCACAAAGACAGTTTTTGTACCAAGTGACCAGGAAAAAAGGGAGAGAATGTGCCTTAATGAGAAGAAAAATGGTCTCTGGGGTTATATGATTTATATATCTACCTTAATGCAAATAATGTATATTTCTGGTTGTCTATATGATAATTATTGGATAAACACTAATATAATATCCTTACCTATTATTCTTAAATAGAACATAGATTCAGAAGTGAGCTTAGTCATTAGCTATCTCAAATATACCAAGGCCCACACTGATTGTGAACTCAGGCACCAGCCTCTTCTTTTCCAAACACACATGAATAAAATCTGAGGTCCTGCTGATGTAAGCCCTCCTGATATCCCTAAGGTCCTTGCAGTACAGCATGCAGTTTAGACCACAAAGGAAATTAGAATAAAGCATGGCAGACCAGCCAAACTTGGGCAACCATTAAGTCAATCTTGCTGACTCTCGTGGACTTCAAAAGCAGGGAGATTTTCTCTCACTCTTGTTTTTTCCCTTTTCAAACCAGCGTTTACCAAAATAAAAGAGGAAATGAAATGATATAAACCACTTTCATGAAATATTGCTGGTCTGGCTTACATTCCCAGTAATCTGTATATATATTCATTTTTATGGCTTAAAATATTTTGATTATACCTCACATTTTAAAGTTAAAATGGATTTAAAAAATAGGAGAAACCAAAGTAAAAGAAGAAAATATTGGTATTATGGATGAACCTTTAGTTCTAGGGGTTTTCTATGTATCTGTTTTCAGGGGCTTAAAATGAGATAGCCAATCTCACACAAGGGTTGTGGGATGTCATTGGGTTTTGGAAAGGATAAAAATCCTCCCAGTTTCAGGCTTTTCCAAGTTTTGTGGGTTTGATCAAGACCCTATGGCTATTTGGACTTGGGTTTTGTGGTTAATATTTGATAAAGCGGTTATTACACAGTGATCCTTGGGCATTTAGGTCAGTTGTGGCAATCAATCAAGGGACAATTCTTTTTTGGCAGCACACAGTTTCATAAAATATTCCCTGGCAGATTCAAGTTATTTAGTAATGACAGAATAACCTCTATGTCGAGTAATATATTTGATAAATTTTGCATGTGGTATTGACTGATAGAAGTTCTGGCATTCTTAAGTAGAATACACAACCTTCAAAGAACATAGGGAGTTCTTTTTCTTTCCAAACTAAAATTTGTTAAACACTCAATATTTACAAAAGTTGAACACAACACTTTAAGAGTAAGTTCACATTCTGATGCCTATTCTTTCTTAGTTGCTTTGTTTTACTCTATTACAAATAATATTAACCAACATCCCTTGTATTAAGATAATTCCCATTTCCAAATGATTTAGTTCCATTTCACAAAATTTCCTGAACTGTTAATGTATACTTGCTATGGTGCTAGGGTAGTAGGAGGATAAAAGATAAACAAAATACTGTACATGACCCCATATGCTCTTACATCTCATCCATATTCCACTAGATGGCTATTTTCATCTTTCAGAATCAACAAATTCAAAGGCATGGTAGGAGGAAGCATATTCTTTTTCTTTGGTTCTTCGGCTGCTCGTATTTCTTACTCTAAAGATACTGACTGCAATTAAGCTTCTGCACCTTGTGAACATCAGAAAATCACTTATACAGCCACTACACTGAAGCTGCATCATCCTTAGGTCTTTCTCAGCCATTTAAGTAAAGAAATGATGATTATAATTTTAATAATGGCCAATTCTGTTCTTTTGCCAGTTCTGTTCCTGGTTTAGAGGGAGAAAGTCCTATTTAATTTGCTTATAAATTCTCAGGGATTAATTAAGGAAAAGTGAAAAAGAGGTTAGACTATCTAAATAACCTGTGAGTGTAGCTTTTGAATCAACAATACTTCTGTTAGTTACAAGACTTCTTAGGAGGAGAAAACTCGACTCTCAGGAGTGGGTATAATGTCCACTGACTTCTGTGTGGCACCTTTGGATACTTCAGGAGGAGCTTAGATGATTAATTTCTTTTCTTTACTTTTCTTTTCTTTTTTTTTTTTTTTTTTTTTTTTTTTTTTTTTTTTTTTTGACAGGCAGAGTGGACAGTGAGAGACAGAGACAGAGAGAAAGGTCTTCCTTTTTTCGCTGGTTCACCCTCCAATGGCTGCTGTGGCCGGCGCACCGCGCTGATCCAAAGCCAGGAGCCAGGTGCTTCTCCTGGTCTCCCATGTGGGTGCAGGGCCCAAGGACTTGGCCATCCTCCACTGCACTCCCTGGCCACAGCAGAGAGCTGGACTGGAAGAGGGGCAACCGGGACAGAATCTGGCACCCCAACCGGGACTAGAACCCAGGGTGCCAGTGCCGCAGACGGAGGATTAACCTATTGAGCCGCGGTGCTGGCCAGATGATTAATTTCTAATCCGGTTTGTCTAAGCATACACTAAAGGGAGAAATGACAAAGATTTCACATGTGGAAATGACTACCAACAGCAACACTATCGGATTGAACTTCAATGAAAGCCACTTTTGTTAATTTTAGTTTTCTAGTAATCTAATTACCAAAAATAAAAAAGAAGCAAGAAATTCATTCCAGGGGTCTATTTTGTGGCACAGCACGTAAAGTCGCTAGCCGCAATGCTATTATCCCATATGGATGTCAGTTCTTATCCTGGCTGTTCTACTTTCAATCCAGTTCCCTGCTGATTGCTTGAGAAAAGCAGTGGAAGATGGTCTAAGTGCTTGGGCCCCTACCACACCCATGAAAGCCTGGAAGAAGCTCCTGATTCCTGACTTCTGTCTGGACCAGTCCTGGACATTGCGACCATCTGGGGAGTGAACCAGAGGATCTGAGATCTCTTTATGTCTCTTCCTCTCATTCTGTAACTTTGACTTTCAAAAGAATAAATAAATCTTTTTTAAAAGCAGTTCATTTTATCCTATATTTTATCTAACACAGAATTTTGAATATATTATAATTGAAAGATGTAATCAGCATAAACATTACAAGATGTTTTGTTTTTTAAAATGATTTATTTATTTACTTGAAAGGCAGAAAGTTACAGAGAGAGAAGGAGAGATGGAAAGACATCTTCCATCTATTGGTTCTCTCCCCAGATGTCCTCAATGGCTAGGGCTGGGCCAGGCTGAAGCTGGGAGCCAGGAGCTTCACCTGAGTCTCCCACACGGGTGCAGGAGCCCAAGGACGTGGGCCATTTTCTGCTGCCTTCCAGACACATTAGCAGGGAGCTGGATCTGAAGTGGAGGAGCAGGGAGTCAAATTGGTGCCCATATGGGATGTCATCATGGCAAGCAATGGTTTAACCCAATATGACACTACATGGGCCCCCTCTATTTCTTAAATCTATTTTAAAAAATTTTTAAATCTATTACATATTTCTCACATGCAGAACATCTCAATTCAGACTGGCCCCATGTCAAATATTCCCTAGTCACATGTAGCTAGTAGCTATCTTACTGGTGTCACAGATCTTGAGAATTCTTTATTTTAAAAGAATTTTTATTTATTTATTTGAGAGACAGAAACACACAGATAGAGAGCTCCCACCTGCTGGTTCATTTGCCAGATGGCCAGAATGGCCCCAGGAGCTGAAGTTAGGAGCTAGAAACTCAATTCAGGCAGGAACCTAACTACCTGAGCCATCCCCATGGCCTACTGAGATGTTCATTGGTGTGAAGTTGGAAGAAGGAACTAGAGCTGGGCATGAAACCTACGTACACCCTTGCGATGTCGGCATCCTAACCAGTGTCTGAACTGCTAGATCAAATGCCTACCCCAGTCTACAGAACTCATTCATCAAGGCTTGGTATTAAATTAAACAAGGCTGTTAAGTGCTGACCTTCTAAGTTGAAGAACCCATTCATAATGAAAATTTTGTATCATTTAAATAAGCTTCAAACAGTGAAAGTTAAAAATCTACTTTTTGAGACAACAAAAAGATAACCGATTTTCAAGTCTTATACTAGCATTGTACTATTATCTGAGCAAAAACTCGTTAAGCTTGGCAAGGAATTCAATAACAACAATGACACAAGTAATAATAACAGTAGTATGCATTAATATTTCCCTCTCGATTACCTAATTATCTTATCCTACAAGTAGTTTCAACTCCAGATACTGTCTCTGCACAATACCAAAAAATGTCTGCACTAGCCAGTTCCCTGGTGAAAGATGGTCACTCCTATCAATCCAAATGAACATGTTCATAAAGAAAATAAGGAACTTTAAACTAACATTTATGTTACAGTGGTGTAGTCAAACTGCTCATCAGCAGTAACAGCTCCTGGTGTAGTTTGGCAGGAGGAGGACACACGATGCAGTTCACCATGGACTTCTAAAGATCAAAACCAACCAGATCTATAATCGTGTGTTCAAACATTCTCATTTCGAAAAGATACAGTTTATTTGTTTCTGAAACAGCTAATTTGGTATTCACATAAATATGTCTTTAACTTCCCTTCTAACACAAGTATGAATTCCTCAAAGACCACAAGAGCCAAGTTTATACTTAACTATAGTGGAAAGGTTTGTCAAAATGGTATTTTTCTATTATTGAACTTTTATTTTTGTTTGTTTAAAAACTTTTATATTTTTAAGACAAATGCAAAATGATTGTACAGGCAACCCAGTAGTAATTGTGCATCCACCCTTTATGTAAACTGTTGATGGAGACATTTTATGAAAAATAAGAACTCTTCCAAAACAACTTTGAATTTTCCACCATGATCTTCATGTTTTAGGATGTGTTACATGATTTTCATACAAATGCTAAGCAGTTATTGAAAGGGAGGCAGTGATAGATGGCAATGCAGAGGCTGAAAACTGGGCTGAGGGGCTTTCCCCAACCTGCCACTGCCCAACTAGAGGACCAAAAATTCATTTCAAATTTCTGGGTCTCAACTTCCTCATCTATGAAATTTGGGAATCAAATTAAACCACCTTCAAGGTTGTGTCTATGCTGTGACTCACTAGTGAAAATATTGCAACATTTTAAAATAATACTTACTTGCCAAAAATGATAAAAGAATCAGTTTGTGCTGTGAATATGCATTGAAATATTGTACTATACCCCATAGAAATGTGTAAGTATTATATTAATCAAAAATTTTAAATAAAGGTCAGGTGTTTGGTGCCATAGTTAAAACACTGCTTGGGAAAATCATATCCTATATCAGAGTGCCTGGGTTTGAGTGTTGGCTCTGCTCCTTATTCCAGCTTCCTGCTAATGCACACTCTAGGAGGCACCAAGTGACAGCTAAAGCACGTGGGTCCCTGACACCCATGTGGTAGACTTGGATTGAATTAGCAGCTCCTGGCTTTGGTACAAACTGGCCCAAGCTGTTGTGGGCATTTGAGGAGTGAACCAGCAGATGGGAGAACTTCTCTCTCTGTCCCAACTCAGTTAAATAAAGTAAATGAATAAGAGCTAAAAAATTAATAATGATTTTAATTACTAAAAAATCATTAAATTTTCTGAGTCTAATTTTAAAACAATAACAATGTGAAGGTTTCATTGTAGAAATAAATCAGTTTTAACTACACAAAGGCTAAAAATGCCTGATTCTGCCACTTCCATTAAGCTCCTAGTGCATTAAGTTTTGATACAATATCTCCTCTTCCTACCACTTGCAGAAAGGAAGAACACCAGGATTGGTTATACAAATATATAAATTGTTGGTTTTAAAATTAGTCAAATATGCCCATTCCTTCATCTTTTATAGATGTAAAAAAAAGTCATGGATGCCATTAGTGAACATATAGTTTGTCTCTCAGGAGACAAAGGAAAACCATAATGTGGCATGGAAGAATGAATGTTATGTTCAGAAGTTGAGTACTATAATCCCTTTTTTTCTTTTTTTTTGACAGGCAGAGTTACAGTGAGAGAGAGAGAGACAGAGAGAAAGGTCTTCCTTTGCCGTTGGTTCACCCCCCAAATGGCTGCTACGGTCAGCGCGCTGCACCGATCCGAAGCCAGGAGCCAGGTGCTTCCTCCTGGTCTCCCATGCAGGTGCAGAGCCCAAGGACTTGGGCCATCCTCCATTGCACTCCTGGGCCACAGCAGAGAGCTGGACTGGAAGAGGAGCAACTGGGACAGAATCCGGCGCCCCAACCAGGACTAGAACCCAGGGTGCCGGTGCCGCAGGCGGAGGATTAGCCTAGTGAGCCGTGGCACGGGCCCTATATTCCTTCTTGAAACACAAAATGAAGTGTGCGTATTGTGAAGATCAAATAGCCAATATTATTCTTTTGATTTTGCTTACTTGTGTGTTAAGTTTGAGAAAAGAATAAAGATTAAATTTGGTAACTTCTTGCTTATGTTTATATTTGTGAAAGAATCTCCATTCTCCTTATGTGGCATAAGATGTTCAGTGTAGACAGTCACTGTGCTAGTAATGCTCAAAAAACAAGTAGTCATCTCCCAAGACTACAAAAAATAGATAAATACATAGATACGGACAGGTGGATAGATAAATAGAATATACACATAATGCATATATGAAGTCTTTACCAAATAAGATTTTATAATTGTAATTTCATTGATATTAGGCTTTCTGAGAAACTAGGCCAATGACCAGCTTCAAATGGTCCAGATAATGAAGGCACATCCCTTTCTCACCTTTGAATGGAAAGTATTGCTTTAATCATCCTTTATTACAAACAATGGTCTATGTTTGTTCATAAATTGTTGAGCTTCTGGCCGGCGCCACGGCTCACTAGGCTAATCCTCCGCTTAGCGGCACCGGCACACCGGGTTCTAGTCCCGGTCGGGGCGCCGGATTCTGTCCCAGTTGCCCCTCTTCCAGGCCAGCTCTCTGCTGTGGCCAGGGAGTGCAGTGGAGGATGGCCCAGGTGCTTGGGCCCTGCACCCCATGGGAGACCAGGAAAAGCACCTGGCTCCTGGCTCCTGCCATCGGATCAGCGCGGTGCGCCGGCCGCATCGCGCTGGCCGCGGCGGCCATTGGAGGGTGAACCAACGGCAAAGGAAGACCTTTCCCTCTGTCTCTCTCTCTCACTGTCCACTCTGCCTGTCAAAAAAAAAAAAAAATTGTTGAGCTTCTTTAGCTGCCATAGGGGTCCATTGGTTTCTCTTTCCTTTTCCTTCTTACCTGAAGATTTTTATACAGTAATTAATACTTCAATTTGCATGATTATGGCCCTGGTTCTGAAAATATGTTCTAATTTTATATCTTGACATGTGTGGATATATAACCACGCATATGTAAGTATGTCATTCATCAGTTTTTCTAATTTTGCTTTTGAATAAAAATTTTAAATTCAAGCTACTGTTTTATTCTACCAGACATTTAAACCATTTTGCATTATTACTATATATTTTGCATACATGTACTGTATATTTGTATTTTAAACCATTCTTTCCCATCTTTATAATAAGAACATGGTAGGAATATGATTTTAGGCAGAATGAACCATTAAGAAAAGCAAAAATAACGAAAAGTCAAAATATGCACACTGTGCAAAAACATAGTCACACAGATTTTGCCTTGTATAAACTTCACCCTGCCTATGTGGGTTTTAACATATTTCCATGGCTTTAAATAGGAAAACATCTTAAGGCTCAGCCCATGGGAAACCCAAGCTTGATTAGTTTTCCCTTTTACTATAGCCTGCAGAGTGTAAAACACAGCACATCAGAATTGAATTTGTCATCTCCAGACCTCACAGGAATTTTAGGAACTAAATAGTTAGGAAGCCATCCTGGTACTTCTCTTTGCTTTAATCAAAGTCGAAGTTTCAATTTAAACATTCAGGAAATCTCCCTTATTTAAAGCAATCAACTCGTTGCTGACAGGGTCTGGCCTTACTGTGTTTAATTTTTTGGCATCAAGCAAAACTTGATTGGTCACAGCCAATGCATGAAGGGTCCTCTCCTTCCCTCAAAGAGGAGAAGGATTCCAGATCCTTCTGCACTGAACACAAGTCTAGAGACATTGATGCATTTTCAAGTCAGCAGTACATTGGCATAAGCCTCAAATGGAAAGCGGAGCTAACATTTAAAACCGAGGAAGGCTTTCAGGCTCAAACAACTATCCCAATCGAAGGCAATTCAACTATAAAAGAGTATTCTGAGACAAAAGTGGCCACATTTCTTTATTTCTCCAACGACTTCTTATTATTTTGTCATATGTTTTGGGATATGTGGCAAGCCATCGAGCTGCATTTTATTTTCAAGATTTCAATTTACTGTAGATAAGATAGAAACAGATTTAGGGAGGCGTAGGTGGGGAGGGATTATGCCATGCTTAAATGCTAGGCACCAGAAATTCTCCAGAAAATGTATTTGAGGAACAATGGAGCAGGTATAGCTGTAGAGAAAAATTCAGATGTGGAGGCAGAAGTTGAAATAGAGATACAGACAGACATACTCTACCACATGTAACAAACCTGGAAGAGAAAAATAACCACAAGACAAAAGTAACACAATTATGAAGAGCATTATCAAAGCTCTGAAGAAAACAAATCATGCGGTCAAGGGTTTGGAATGATTGTGTCTATTCTCAGAGCTCCTAAGGTCTTGTTTTCCTTTGCTGAGCTCTCAGATATAGGAAACATGAAGTGCAAGCTCTTCAGTTTTGTTACTCCATGGAGATAAGCCAAAGCATTACTAAACATCTTCCACACTAGATTCAAGCCTGATCCCTTTGCAACCCTTTATTACAGTTCTCCAACAGTCTGTCTTTCCTAATTAAAAGCTAAGAGATGTGATGGATTGTATACTGAATTTACTAGTTCTTTTGAGAAGATTATCTAGTGTTATATTACAAGATTTTGAACTTTTGAGAGGGTCAATTTTTCCAAGAATAATTAAGTTTTGAAAATATTTTGTGTTGTCAAAATATTTTAAAGTGCACAAGATTTTAGGGTGCCACTAAAATTAAATTCTGTATAGGATTCGTGATTTCCCAGAATACTTCTTTGGCCTCTGTGTTAATATCAGGGCCGGGTGGCTTCAAAGCCTCGTACTTATTTTCCTCTTAGTTTTGGAAACTCCAAGTTCCAGATCAAGGTTAGGCAAGGACAGTTTCTGGGATGGGTTCTCCTTCTGGCTTGTGGGCCACCATCTGGATATGTTGTCACATGACCTTTGCTCTGTGCTCACTCAGAGTGGAGCAGGGGGTCTCTCCATATGAGAGCAATAATCCTGTCATCTCAGGGTCCTATTGTCGTTACCTCATTTAACTTCAATTACCACCTAACGTCTCTATCTTCAAACATAGCCACAGTGGAGGTTAAGGTTTCATATATGAATTTCAGAAGGGGAGAATGCAGTTCAGTCTGTAACAGCCTATTAGTAACATCTTGGATATTTATGTCATTTACCTACCAGCAAAAGAAAAATTCTGTCTCACTGTGAACTCACAAATTCACGTATGATTCCCTCTTCCAACTGCACACATGGATATGGTCAAAGGTAAACCACATTCTTGGAAATTAACCTCTGCATATGTGTGTTGCAATGCAGAAATCTGATACATTTTCAACATAAAATGTTCCTTGCTGCTACTGATTGAAGAAAAAAGACCGATGTACATATAATTCCACTCATACTCTAGTCAAAATCAGGTATTGCAGATTAAAGTGTTGGAAGATTCAAGTTCTCTAAAGAAAAGCAAATGATTATTTACTAAACAGCCCATAATTGTACTAGTCAATTTCGCAGTTTGTACAGAGATACCTTTTCTCTTGATCACTGGGAGAGAAAATACATACAGAAAACTAATCACATAGAGCATGAGGAAAGAAAGGTGCTACTCACTCAGGGTGGGGGAGGGGTGCCATGATGGGCCTATTACACTTACATTTTTGCACCATGGCACACCCACAGCTCAAAACCCAAGGGCAAAGAATTCACTTAGCTGAGATACTTCCCATACATCACAAAAATGCAGCTGCCTTTCTGAAACGTGATGTAATATTTAAGGCAAGAATATTGTGTTACTGAGTTTTCTGTATTTATTTTCCTGGTTATTGTCACCATTCAGGTATGATAAGTGAAGACAACTATTTAATATACTGTTTTTTTATTTCCTCGTCATGTATTACTAGAGCCAGAACTTCTCCCAAGTGTGGTCTGAAGAGCCCTGGGAGCCCTCCAGTTAGTCTCTAATGATCCATCAGAAGAAAGAATTTGACCAGAGCAAGAGCATTGAGAAGAACGTGATGACTGCAGAAAGCAACTGTAGTTGTTGTAGTTCCCACCCACAAAAAAGAGCCAAGGAGCAGAAGCTGGATAAGTCTAACTTAAACATTTATCATCCAGGCATCATGGACACTGGGCAAACACAACACTGTTAAGCTCTAGTCCATTTTTCTATCCCAAGGCTGTATCTTCTCCCACTCAGCAAGACATGGGACCTCTCAACCTGCTCTCTCCCCTAGCTCCACCCACACTCTCCTTTGGTGTCTGTGCCACCTTCTTCTCTCCCATGCTTACTGCATAGTAGTCAAGGTCCTCTGAGAAGTTCTCTTCCACACTGCCACCAAGGATAAGATCTTTTCTGTTCCACTTAGATTTCTGCTTATGATTGAGGACCTAGGGATCTGAAGAAGTAAGGGAGCAAACAGTGAATAAAATCAGCTGCAAACATAGAAAGTTACCCAAACTCTCTGCTCACCTCTTTCTCTCTGTAGGAACAGCAGATTCCTCCCTCCAGGGCAGAACATTTAGCTGGGTGTGTATTAGAGCACAACTTTGCTGTCCCCATCCCACTGTGGGTAACTTGCATTTTTGACATGTTGGTGATGAGTGAAACTATGTTTTGTATTACACTAGGAAACAGTTTCTCACAAACTATTTCTTCATCTAGAATTTTAACATATTTTCTGTTACTCTTTTTTTAAAAAAATGTGCGAAGTAAAAAAGTCCAACATTGAAATAGAGCAGATAGTGAAGAGTTTACCCACTGCCTTTACCTCTGTCCCACTTCTGTCTTGTCTCTATCCCTAGATGTCCATAGGGGTACAAAAGGTTGCCACTATAGATGGGGTATTTTATAGACATTTTTAAATCTATACATATTTAAGGATTTACACAAGGGGTCTTCAAAAAGTTCAGAGAGAATACACATTGCCTTTAATTCCGTTTTTCGTGAACTTTTGAAATAATCTTTTTTAAATGTATGTCTGCATGTGTGTGTTTCTTAATATAATTCAGTATACTATGCATTGTTTCAAAAGTCTTGGTGAAATTTTAAGCTTTAGTGATCTTTGAAGTATAAATGCTAAAAACTTGCACAAAAAGTTTAAGATTTTATTTATTTAAATTTCATTTATATTTATTTAGCCTTTTAAACTTTGAATAGTGTATTCTTCACTTTTAATAATTTGTTTTAGTCAGTCAATATTTGCCAACATTGGAGTCTGAAATTTGTATACTATTTTGTCCCTTTTGTGATTATTCCATCACAACTTGTGTATGGATCGCTATCATTCAATTTTAGAGTTGTAAATGGATTATGTAAATGGATCATAAATTATTTAACCAGTCTTTTATTAATGTATACCTAAGCTGACCATAACAACACTCTAAAGACTATTCTGACATTTATAGTGGCATACCAGTTAAATATGCTTTTGGTTACTAGTTAAAAACTGCTATCAGTGACAACTCTGTTTTAAACAGGGCTTTGCTTTTTGCACATAATAAGTCCTGAGATAAGATATTATAGGCTCATGCTCAGCTGCTCAATGATGCTGTGAGGTCCCAGTTGCTTTCTATCTTTCCACACCTTCCCCAGTTCTTAGTGTGCTGGGCTTTTGTCTCTTTCTTGCTATTTCACGGGCACAGAATGACTACTACAGCTCCAAGAATCCTATTTATAATCCAGACAAGAGGAGGGGAGAGAAAGATTGGTTACTGCACCTGTCCCTTCTTTAGAATGGAGAAAACTATCCTAGAACCTGGGTTAGACTTCAAATTTTACCATGAAGGTTCATCCCTGAATCTTTGAGACAATAAGGAAATGTAGGCACTGGAAATAGGTATTATATTAGCTGACTGACAGTGTCAGCCCCAGCTAATACATCAATTGGACACATTTATAACTCTGAATTTCGAGTGACTATTGTTGAAAACACACTTACACTTCACTAAATGCTCTACCTAATCCAGACTTCATGATAGTTCTTTTATGAACTTCTCTTCTTTTTCATCTTTTCATGTAGTTACTACTTGATTGGTTCTCTATTTTTTCTTCAAGTATTTTAGTCTTCAAATCTCTACTAACTTGTAAAACACTTCAAGGTAGAAAGTCTGAAGTTGTTTGTTTCTTACATTGCAGAGTCACAATCCTATAATATGTACACTGGTTAAAGAAAAATATAGAAACATACTAGTCAATGCTATTGAATTCTAAAATTCTATAAATTTTGGCAAAATTTCACCCAACTTACTGGGTCAGAAATTATTTTGCCTTATGTAATCAAGTGAAAATGCCAAGTTCAATGTAATACTTATGATTCTATTTCATTAAGACCAAGTACACTGTGTAAATGTACACATTCTGTGGAGAGGTGCATGAGCAAGAAGACAGATGTACACAAATTGTTGGCTGTTAGACAGCTGAGCCAGGGAGCAAGAGGAGAAGGAGGGATAGAGAAGAGATAATACAAGCACAGAGTACTTCTATGATTCTTTTTTATTTATTTATTTATTTATTTATTTATTTATTTATTTATTTTTTTGACAGGCAGAGTGGACAGTGAGAGAGAGAGACAGAGAGAAAGGTCTTCCTTTGCCATTGGTTCACCCTCCAATGGCGCCCCGACCGGGACTAGAACCCGGTGTGCCGGCGCCGCTAGGTGGAGGATTAGCCTAGTGAGCCGCAGCGCCAGCTATTTATTTATTTTTTGACAGGCAGAGTGGACAGTGAAAGAGAGAGACAGAGAGAAAGGTCTTCCTTTGCCATTGGTTCACCCTCCAATGGCCGCCGCGGCCGGCGCGCTGTGGCCGGCGCACCGTGCTGATCCGATGGCAGGAGCCAGGAGCCAGGTGCTTTTCCTGGTCTCCCATGGGGTGCAGGGCCCAAGCACCTGGGCCATCCTCCACTGCACTCCCTGGCCACAGCAGAGAGCTGGCCTGGAAGAGGGGCAACCGGGACAGAATCCGGCGCCCCAACCGGGACTAGAACCTGGTGTGCCGGCGCCGCAAGGCGGAGGATTAGCCTAGTGAGCCGCAGCGCCGGCCACTTCTATGATTCTTAACTAAATAAGAAATTAAACAGCATTCTGGCCTCAGAATCAGCCCTTAAGGCATTCGCGTCTGGCTGAAGAGCCCATGAGGGTATTTTAGGCATGGAAAGCCAAGACACTCTGGCAAAAACAAACAAACAAACAAACAAAAACAAAACAAAACACAAAACTTAAATGAAAGATCTCTGCGAGTGAGATCCCAGTAGAAAGAACGGGCCATCAAAGAAGGAGGTACCTTTCTCTGAAGGGAGGAGAGAACATCCACTTTGACTATGACTTTGTCTAAATAAGATCGAAGTCGGTGAACTCAAAAGGCATCCATAGCCTTGGCAACTCATGATTAGAGACTAAGGAGATTACTGACGCCATAAACAAGAGTGTCAAATTGTTAAGTCAACAACAGGAGTCACGGTGTACTTATTCCTCATGTGGGATCTGTCCTTAATGTGCTGTCCAATGTGAATTAATGCTATATCTAGTACTGAAACAGTATTTTACACTTTATGTTCTGTGTGGGTGCAAATGGATGAAATCTTTACTTAATATATATGAAATTGATCTTCTGTATATAAAGATAATTGAAAATGAATCTTTATGTGAATGGAATGGGAGAGGGGGTGGGAAATCAGAGGGGTGCGGGTGGGAGGGAAGTTATGAGGGGAAAAGGCCATTGTAATCCAAAAACTGTACTTTGGAAATTTATATTTACTAAATAAAAGTTTAAAAAAATAGAAATTAAAAGACAAAAGAAAAGTCTCGTGTTTAAAAATAGAATGACTTATTTTATGATTAAAATGGCAAATATCCATATGTAGAGTATCAGACAAATAATTATAAATAATTATGGAAGTCAAAATTAAGTAGATAAAATTAGCTCCTTTCATTTTTATTAGCTCTTCAAAAATAATTCCCTTACTGACGTCATAAATAAGAGTGTCAATTGTTAAATCAACAACAGGAGTCACTGTGCGCCTATTCCCCATGTAGGACCTCTGCCTTTAATGTGTTTTACTATGAGAATTAATGGTAAAACTACTACTCAAACAGTACTCTATACTTTATGTGTCTTTGTGGGTGCAGTCTGTTGAAATATTTACTTAGTATATACTAAGTTGATCTTCTGTATACAAAGATAATTGAAAATGAATCACGAGGAAGAATGGGATGGGAGACGGAGTGGGAGATGGGATGGTTGCAGGTGGGAGGGAGGTTATGGGGGAAAAGCTGCTATAATTCAAAAGTTGTACTTTGGAAATTTATATTTATTAAATAAAAGATGGAAAAAAAATTTAATTCCCTTTTCAAAGAAAAAATACAGTATAACAAACCTATACCTAAAAGTCAAGATTTAAGACACATGCCTCCTATATTCCCTACTCTGCTAAATAAGTCAAAAATAATGTGAAAACTATTGCTGATGTTTTGAAGACCAAGTCAAAAGCAGGGGGAAAATAATGGAATACATGTAATTTTAGTAGACTGTGTATAAGCATACCTTGGTAGGTAACCAGGATACTGGACTCTACACCAAAGGCAAATCAGGGAGCAGATCAGAAAAATATAGAGGATTCTCCTTTCCTTTCTATCACTGGATTCATTAAATAGTCATTGGAACTTCTGTTTCTGCAGAAAGTGAACATACTTGCCCAGTATATTCACTAAGGGTGTTCTCTGATGATTGAAGCTTCTTGAAGCTGTTCTTTCACGTACTAATAGAGAATGCACTTTGCAAGTAATAATTATACCCTAAAAGGAAAATCCTACTTGGAGGCCAAATCCTACCCTCCTTTCTCTTCTCTGCTTCTTCTCCTGGTCCTTTTCCTTTTTGATAGAAATGCAAATAGCCAAGATAATAAACAAAACATTAATTTTTTTTAAATGTGAAGGAAGACTGGGGCCAGAGCAGGTGCGGGAAGGTACTGATCATTGGATTAGGGCAGTGATGATAGTTAAAAATGTGTTGAACACTCTTGTTATATGCCAGGTTCTGTGTTCACTTCTTTCCTTGTGTTAATAAATGTAATCCTGACAATTTTGCCAATATGGGCAGAGCTATATTTATCAGAACCATCAATACCACAGTAGACAACAAAAATAATCATATCCTGGCAAAGGCAAGCAATTTCACAAAGACAAGTATTTATAGCTTCAAGTAACACAAGTCAAACTATTGCAGTAAAACAGGAGTGTTACAGCAACTTCATCTCCCTACTCTACCTCCACTTCTTCTAAAGCTCATCCTTTGGTTGACAAAGAGGTCTCACCCTCAACATGGAAGCCAGTCAGTCCCTTTACCCAAGGGAAAGCACTGGCTGGCATTGCTCACTTTGTCTCTGATCTTGGCACTGTTATAGAAATTTCCAATTTGAATTATTCATTGAATGACTTATTTTCATAATTAAGAAAAGTCTTGAATTCATTTTTCAAAGTTTGAATTTCAGAGCAGCATTATTGTGCAGTAGGTTGAGCTGCAACTTGAGATATCACCTCCCATATCCAAGTGATTGTTGGAGTCCAAATTGCTATGCTTCTGATCCAATTTCCAGCTAATGTGCAGGAAAGGTGGCCAAGGGCTTGGGTCCCTGCCATGCATGTGGGAGAACAAGGCGGAGTTCCTAACTCTTGGTTTTGAACTGGCCTAGCCCTGGCTTTTGCAGCCTTTTAGGGGACTGAACCAGTGGATGGAAGATTCTCTCTCTCTCTCTCTCTCTCTCTCTCTCTCTCTCCTCTATCTCTCTCTCTGCCTCTCTCTCCCCCTAGTCCTTCTTTCTTCTTTCCCTTTCTTTCTTTTCACTCTTTCAAATAAATGTTTTTTTAAAAGTGTGAATATGTGCCCTTAATTACATGACATTAATGTCAAATGAAATCAACTTTAGCCTGACTTTTTCTGGTGGGTCAAAAAAGCATGACTGAGAACAAATCCACAAGCTAATTATGATTAGTCTCATTTCATGCAAAATCAGAAAGCTTGAAAAGTCACAGTCAACTTTCAGTTGACAAATTGGGAAAAGTATAGGAAGTCAAACCTTTTTGTCCTTTTTTTTAAAAAATGTATTTATTTATTTATTTGAAATTCAGAGTTAAACACACACAGAGGGAGAGAGAGAGAGAGAGAGAGAGGAGTCTTCCATCCACTGGTTCACTCCCCAATTGGCCACAATGGCTGGAGCTGTGCTGATCCAAAGCCAGGAGCCAGGAGCTTCTTCTGGGTCTCCCACGTGGGTGTGGGGGCCCAAGGACTGGGTCATCTTCTACTGCTTTCCCAGGCCATAGCAGAGGGCTGGATCGGAAGTGGAGCAGTCAGGACTTGAACCAGCTGCTATATGGGATGTTGGCACTGCAGGTGGCAGCTTTACCCACTATACCACAGTGCCAGCCCCCACCTTGTTGTCCTTAAAAAGAGCTGTAGGATTCAAATACCAACAGCATTGTTGAGTCAAGATAGAATGTGTTTCTGCAAGTCTTTCTTAAGATTAACACCTGTGCAGCAGTAAATTCTACCAGATACTAGTAGTGCTCAAGTTCTTGTGTACTCGGTATCAGTCTCTCCAGTAGGGTAACTTTCAAAGTGAAAACAGTAACTAATAATGATCCATGCCCTAAGTTTTAGAGGAAGAATTTGCAGGGGCAAATTGTTGAAGAGTGATCCACCAAGTCCTTGTTCTAAGAATGTGGGCTGCTTGCTTGCTACCAGACTGTTCCTATATCTGATTGGTGATCTCTCCAGTCTGGAATGAAGGTGCAGAAGTGCAAAGATCTGCTGTCTTGTAGAAGCCTTCCATGTAGTCCACCTCATGAAATCTGATAGACTTAGCCTTTCCCAGTGCCTCCATCTCCTGTTCTATCACAGGGAAAGTAGCACTGAACAGTCCCATTACCCTGGGTCATACATACTTAACATAACCCTGGGATGTTGAGTGTTGGGCATTTCCCACTTAAGAAGGGAAAATACAATCATATTTTTACTTTGGTGTTATGAATCTTCCAGAAATTAAGGGGCTTGGAATAGCTGTATGGTAAAAAATACTAGTCAAAACCAAGATGAAGCTTTTAAAAAAAATAAGAGGTTATGCAAAGCTCTGGCTTCTTTGCTCTCCGAGCTGCAGTCTCACAGACCCCTTCACTATTCTAAGGGCCAGAAGACTTCTATATACAGATGCATTTGTGTTCAACAAATTGAAGACTGTAGACTTGGACTTACTCACTTTGCTTTCTTAAAAATAACGTTAATACACATTCATTGCATAAAATGTGGAAAATACAGAAAAGTATAGAGAAAAATAAAAATTATGCCTAAGCCCACCACTGCATTCATTTACTGTTGATCAAAGAACAAACAGCAGGGCAGGCTTTTGGCCCTGTGGTTAGCCACTGCTTGGCACTTTTGTCGCACATCAGAATGCCTGGGTTCAAGTCTGTACTCTTCATTCTGGCTTTCTGTGAATGTGAATACTGGAAGGCAACAAATAATTTCTTTTTTTAAGGTTTTTATTTTATTGAATACAAATTTCATACATACAGCTTTTAGGAATATAGTGTTTCTTTCCCTATTCCGACTCCCCTACCCACACTCCTATCCCACCTCCTACTCCCTCTTCCATTCCTTTTTTTTTCCTGACAGGCAGAGTGGACAGAGAGAGAGAGAGAGAGACAGAAAGAAAGGCCTTCCTTTATTCCATTGGTTCACCCTCCAATGTCCGCTGCGGCCGGCACACCGCGCTGACCGAAGCCAGGAGCCAGGTGCTTCTCCTGGTCTCCTATGCAGGTGCAGGGCCCAAGGACTTGGGCCATCCTCCACGTACTCCCAGGCCACAGCAGAGCACTGGCCTGGACGAGGGGCTATCAGGACAGAATCTGGCGCCCCGACAGGGACTAGAACCCAGTGTGCTGGCGCCACAGACGGAGGATTAGCCTATTGAGCAGCAGTGCCGGCCAACCATTTCTTTTTTCATTATTTGTTTTTAATTCACTTTATATACAGAGGAACAACTCTATACTAAGCAGAGATTACCATTGTTTGCACACACAGGCACACAAAGTATAAAGTACTCTTTGAAGACAAGTTTTACCATTAATTTTCATAGTACACCTCATTAAGGACAGAGGTCCAGCATGGGGAATAAGTGAACAGTGATTCTTGTTGTTGATTTAACAATTAACACTCTTATTTTTGACATCAGTAACCACCGAAAGCTCTTGACATGAGCTGCCAAGGCTATGGAATCCTTTAGAGTCCACAAACTCTGACATTATTTAGACAAGCCAATATAGTGGAAGTTCTATCCTCCCTTCAGAGAAAGGTACTCCCTTCTTTGATGGCCCCTTCTTTAAACTGGCGTCTCACTCACAGATATCCTTCATGTAGGTTATTTTTGCCACAGTGTTTTGGCTCTCTATGGCAGCAAATAATTTCTCAAAGTAGTTGGGTCCCTGTCACCAATGTTGGAGATTGAAATTGAGTTCTGTGCTCCTGGCTTCTGCCTGGCCCAGCCATGGGCCAAATGTTGTGAACATTTGGACAGTGAATCAGTGAATGGAAAACCTTTCTCTCTGCCTCTCTCTTTCTGTGTCTCTGGCTTTCAATCAAATAAATAAATATGGTTGGCGCTGCGGCTCACTTGACTAATCCTCAGCCTGTGGCGCTGGCACACCGGGTTCTAGTCCCGGTCAGAGCACCGGATTCTGTCCCAGTTGCTCCTCTTCCAGTCCAGCTCTCTGCTGTGACCCGGGAAGGCAGTGGAGGATGGCCCAGGTATTTGGGACCTGCACCTGCATGAGAGACCAGGAGAAGCACCTGGCTCCTGACTTCGGATCGGTGCAGCACGCCAGCCATAGAGGCCACTTGAGGGATGAACCAACAGCAGGAAGACCTTTCTTTCTGTCTCTCTCTCTCTCTCTCACTGTCTAACTCTGTCTGTCAAAAATAAATAAATAAATAAGGAAACATAGTGGTCAAAAGAGCATATAAATTCTCCCCAAATTTTCTAGTTCCATTTTGTGTATTTCATACCCAAATATTGATTTAGCCAAGAACTGGCAGCAAACTGACTAAACAAAGGAACTATCTAGAATCATAGCTTCTTTGAGGCAAAATATTTAATAATGATCATCTTTTGAATCTGAAGAGCCATCCAAGAATCTCCTCCATGTTCCTGCTGAGAGTGTACACGCCACACTCAGCTTGTTGGTTCCAGGAATGCTTTCTGGACAGTGGGCTTGGCTGTGTGAAATTCTGTCTACCCAAAAGCTCTACCTATTGATACATCTGCTACCAGTTGGTCCTAATCAGAACTCTGGTGCCACATAGAAATTTAGCTCACTCACGTTACACTCAGAATCAACTGCTGAGCCCTCTTAATCTTCTCATTTCAGAACAAATTATTCTAGACAGTCTACTCTGAATGAACTGTATTTTGTTCTAATTATGACATCCAGAACTGAACAAAGAACTCTAATATTCTGAATAAAATGAAGTTTTCATATCCTCAACTGTGATAGTAACACTGAACAACTATCAATGTAGGCCTACTAGTAAAAATAGAGTTTAAAATTGTTTTCTAATTATAACAATAATAATTGATTCATCCTCACTAGCTACATCCTCCACTGCACGTGTCAGTAGTGATATCAGCTACAAACACTACCCTACCCCATCAGCCTCAAAGTGATATCATAAACAATTTTAGTGCTTCCTATATGCTGTGGTGGTTAATTCTATATGTCAACTTGACTAAACTATAGGAGCCAGTTGTTTGATCAAAATTACTCCAGATGTTGTTATGAAGCTATTTTTTGGTATAGTTAACACTGATATCAGCAGACTTTGAGTAAAACTCATTGTTCTTCAAGAACTTGGAAACCTTAAAAGAAATGACTGAGGTCCCCCATAGACAAAGGAATTTTGCCTCTAGATTGTCTTGTTTCTCAAAATTGCAGCACCATCTATTGCAAGAATTTCCACTCTGCTGGATTGCTTTACTGTCTTGCAAATTTTGGACTTAGAATCCTACAATTCCTAAAGTCAACCAATCAGAATCAGTCTCTCCCTTTCTGTCTGTCTGTCTCTCTCTCTCTCTGTGTGTGTGTGTGTGTGTGTGTGTGTGTGTGTGTGTGTCTGTACCTGGAGAACCAAGAAATAGTACAAATGCATACATTATTTCCCTCTTTCATTCTTCATGTTCCTTATTTACTTTATTTTCCTGTGCTTGACACAATCACTCACTCAAACACTCAAACATAGGTCCTTGGCTGTCTGACCTCAATTCATTTTTTGTTCTCTAGACAAATAATACCCTCATTTCTATATATGAATCATGGATGGAGGGTTTGGTCCCATCTCCAAGCAAATATTTCTCCTCCTTTCCACCTAATGAAATGCCTTAGTACTTCCTTGCCAATGACCCACAGTCCTTCTTCCCTTAAAACACTGATTAAAATTACCTTTGCAGAAATTCTTATGATATAAACTCATGTGGCTCTGACTACTGACACCTCCAGCTACTCCCATATAACACAAACCTCTGTGATATGCCTACTTCTACCCTAGATCCTTCATTTATGCATTTTCTTGTTGTTTTGCTGATGCTCTTTTCTTTTGATTTCACCTGGATTTGTATTTTTTATTCATATTTAAAGCTCCTTAAGAACATGAAGCATGTCTTATTTTAAAAGACTTTCTAGAATTTTGTCAGCATAGGGGGCTTCTTCAAAAATATTCTATATTGTAACTTACTTAAATGGCATGAGGTTTGCTGATATGCATGAAGGAAAGAGCTAGAGACAGAATTAGTCAGAATTTCCACATATAAGCCCCATTTAGAATTGTTAACACTATTGAACGATTCAAGCTATTGTTATTTGTCAAGCTTCCATTAAGGCTGATTTCTTGAAGGTCTGTGGTTGAATTTTTCAAATCTTCCTGGATGTATATGCAATGGCACAGTATTTCTCAAATTTTAATGTGCACAAGATTCACCTAGAAATCTTACTAGAATGCAAATTTTGATCAGAAGGTCTGAGTTGAGCCTGAAATGATGCATCTCTAACAACCTGCCAGGTGGTGCTAAGGGTACTGATCCAGGGATTATAGTTTGATTGATATGGATCTAATAGAGAGGACAAAGGCATTAAAATAAAAGCTAAGCCCAAATCATGACTCCCTCACTTTCTACTTCTAAGCATTCCTTGAATAACAAAATATTGGCAAAATTCAATAAGCAAATATATATGAAAGAGTAGTATCTGAAACTTAATCAGTGTTCAGTGGTCTTCATTTCTTTCCTACTTTGTGAACAAATTTACCTGTCTACATGTGTTATGCCTCTCATAGTATCTGACTCTTTAAATCTTGTGAGTCTCTAATATTGCACCCCCACCCCATACAGTTGTAATTGTTTTGTTTTAATTCCAATTAATTTAATGGAGGGAGTTAGTGATATTTTCCAAATAAGAAACTGTATCTGTACTCCACTCATTTTCACATCCCTGGTCACAACATATAGCATTGTTTGGGTTTTGAAGTCAAACAGATCTAATTGAATCTTTGCTCTGCATACACTGGCTGAGACCTTGTAAAAGTTTTCTCATCACGGTAAACTTCATTTTTTTCTTCATGTTAAATATGAGGATAATAGTTAGATAATCTCCAGTGATTTGGGAGGATTAAGTGAGATAATCTGATAAGGTTGGTGAAGGTCTACTTCACTGTAATCATTGATGTCTGATATTTCCTATGCTTAACTTCATATCTTGATGTCAATGGTGGCAAAATCACAAGGAAGACTTGATTCACAGACTAGACAGTTTTCCTCTACCAGGGTTGGGTTTATAATAGGAAAAGAATAACACTCAAATCTGGGTAGAGAGTATGACTATAACATCTGAGAATCTTATGGTCTTAGATTCCACCATACCCACCAATGTTTGGAACAAATAATTTTCCCCTTGCTAGAAAGCAGTCTTTCATTTTCTGCAAAGACCTCACCTGAGGCAGGTGCCTTGCAAAACAATGCTGATCTTTCTAATGATCTACCCTTTATTATTTATTGCCTACTGAACAAATAATAGGATAAAGGCACAACCTAACCCTAATAGGAAAACACAGTTCCTGCTTTGAGGGAGAATAACTTACACACCCCAAAATTGCTAAATGTGATCACAATATAAGGGCAAAAACCAGGAGAATATATGTAAGAGGTATTCGTGAAGGTGTGGGACTAGAAAAGGCAGAATATAAAGGGAAATATAATTTTGGCCAAAAGTATTTATTAACAATGATACACTCTTCCATGACTAAGAGTATCATGTTGCATCAGTCTGTTATTACTATGAACACCTACATAACCTCAGTGACATGCCCCCAATAAACATTTATTTCTCACTTTGCTAAGGTTTGCCTGATATATCTTGGGCTTGGTGGGGCTTGCTTTAAGCTATGGGTTGAATTCATATTTACAACTCATGTCTTTCACCTTCCTTGGACCAGTGGTTGTTCAAGGCGTGTTCTTCTCATGGCCAACAATTGTAGTTCAGAGAGCCAGCCCAAATGTGCATCATATTCAAGAACTCTGCACCTATCATGTTTAGTTACATTCCTGTGGCCAAAAGAAGTCATGTGGTCAAGCCCAATATTCTAAGCATCTGAAAGAAGAACGTGTTTTCATTATTTGCATGTGATATGAAAAATGAAAATGAAGAATGTATTGATAAAATATTAGAATAATAAACAACAACAGAAAGGTCTCTAGATATAAATATACACAGGAAATTGTACCATCATTTACTAGAAAATAATATTTAAAATAATCCATGAAAAAATACTATTTAGGGTTGAAACAAAAAGCAAAAAATATAAGCATACAAATCTGACAAAAGAAATGTTTGGATAGAAGAGTGAAATGTCCTGAAATACACCCAGGAGAACTTAAGTATTTTAAAATATGTTTCATGTTCAAGGCTAGAAAAATCATAGGAATGTTAACATTTTTCTACAAAATTTTAAAAAATCAGTTTTAACACAAAGTAAAATACACTGTTTGAGTACTCGTTATAGCATTAAGTCTCAATGTACAGCACATTAAGGACAGAGATCCTACATGAGGAGTAAGTGCACAGTGACTCCTGTTGTTGACTTTACAAATTGACACTCCTGTTTATGGCATCAGTAATCTCCCTATGCACCAGTCATGAGTTTCCAAGGCTATGGAAGCCCCTTGAGTTCTCCGACTCTTATCTTGTTTAGACAAGGTCATAGTCAAAGTGGAGGTTCTCTCCTCCCTTCAGAGAAAGGTACCTCCTTCTTTGAAGACCTGTTCTTTCCACTGGGATCTCACTCACAGAGATCTTTCATTTAGGTGTTTTTTTTTTTTTTTCCAGAGTGTCTTGGCTTTCCATGCCTGAAATACTCTCATGGGCTTTTCAGCCAGATCCGAATGCCTTTAGGGCTGATTCTGAGGCCAGAGTGCTGTTTAGGACATCCGCCATTCTATGAGTCTGCTGAGTATCTCGCTTCCCATGCTGGATCACTCTCCCCTTTATTTATTCTATCAGTTAGTATTAGCAGACACTAGTCTTGTTTATGTGCTCCCTTTGACTTTTAGTCCTTTCATTATGATCAATTGTAAACTGAAATTGATCACTTGGACTAGTGAGATGGCATTGGTACATGCCACCTTGATGGGATTGAATTGGAGTCCCCTGGTATGTTTCTAACTCTACCATTTGGGGCAAGTCAGCTTGAGCATGTCCCAGATTGTACATCTCTTCCCTCTCTTATTCCCACTCTTATGTTTAACAGGGATCACATTTCAGTTAAATTTCAACACTTAAGAATAACTGTGTATTAATTACAGAATTAAACCAGTCATATTAAGTAGAACAAACAAAAAAAAACTACTAAGAGGGATAATGTATTAAGTTGTTCATTAACAGTCAGGGGGTGCAAACTGTTGAAATCTTTACTTAATGTATTCTAAACTGATCTTCTGAAAAAAAAAAAAGAAGAAGAAATTATCAATTCCCAACTTGACTCTCACTGGGATTAAACATGACAATAGGTCTGATCTGATTTCATCATCATTTAAAAAATCATCTATTATTTTTCACTTTATGTTTCTGTGTGGGAGCAAACTGTTGAAATCTTTACTTAATGTATGCTAAACCGATCTTCTGTATATAAAGAGAATCGAAAATGAATCTTGATGTGAATGAAGGGGAGAGGGAGTGGGAAAGGGGAGGGTTGCGGGTGGGAGGGACGTTATGGGGGGGGAAGCCATTGTAATCCATAAGCTCTACTTTGGAAATTTATATTCATTAAATAAAAGTTTAAAAAATCAGTTTTAAAAAGCAAAGAATATTTTTAAGTGATTTGAAAATTCTAAACTTTATTCACAAGGACATGGACTCAAGGAGAGCCAACACATTGGAAACACTAAACAAAAAAGAATAAAGGATGAGATTTCAATATAGGCTAAATTAGTTAAGACATTCTAGCATTAGGATCCATTTATTTATTTATCAGAATGAAGAACTCCTTGAGACCCATGATGGGGACATTGGACAATTGATCATCCATATTTTTTAATGAAATTGAAGCTGTACCATATGCTATAACCTTACCTTCATCAAAAAATATTTCTAATGGGTTTAAGACTCTATGAGAAAGAAGACACTCTAAAATTGGATAAGATGATACAAGAGGACATCATTACACATTTTTATGAAAAAATATACAAAAAATCAACTATACAGCAATTGATAAACTTGATTACATTCAAATTATTCCCATTAGTCAAGGAGGGTAGGTACTATAGTAATGAATTCCCCCATGTAGTACATACATGAATACCAAGTGGGTTCCTGTGTTGTGGTGTCAGAGAAGTCCTAAGGCAGGAAGCAAGACATAGCAACCATGGAGTCTGAGGCAACATACTGATGAGGTGCACCTGCACAAAGTTAATTCCAGCTCATGTGAAACCGTCACTGCATCAATGACTGGACAAAAGATGAGGCTGAGAGAATATAAAGGCACCACATAAGAGTTAATTTTGCCAAAGTTAGTCATAATTCATTTTTGTTCATATATTCTTACCCAGTTATTTTATATTGATCATTTGATCATTCCATCATCACAAGTTACTTGTGATTTCTACAAAAACCCAGTTATAGTGGTTAATTACCTCATGTGTTTAGTGATCTTTGATTTTGAACTCTTTGGCTTTTCTTTATCCATGAAAAATTGAGGATCTAAATCAAAGATGCTTGCTTTTGTAAACAAATAAAATTTGTCTCAATTAGAAAAAGCAAAAAGTTGCCACTGACCTTGGACAACTTAATCTGTCTTGGAAGGTTCTTGAATGGTCTCAGTATGGTCTATCTAAGTGATAGAAGCCAAGGTCTTGGGAGCATGATTTTGTATAGGACTTGGCATCCAGTAGTTGACTGATCTCAAGTTCCATCAGTGATGGCTTTCCATTATACAAAACATGCCATGCTTGCTGTCAGTCATCCCATCACTTTAGTCACTTTAATCCCTTTAGTGTACAATTTTCAAAGAATATTACAAATGCCACAGATTACCAGTCCATAGTTTTCTCTTTTCCTGGAAGTATAGCTCATTCTCTGCTTTTTTTTTTTTATTTTTTATTTTTTATTTTTTATTTTTTTTTATTCTAAAGGCAAAATACAAATGAATCTAGTCTTCAAACTTACCCCTTGGTCTAATTAAATTTCATCACAAGATAAGAGAGCTGACTACTGGGGCTAGCATTATGATGTAGAGAATTAAACTATCTCCTGCAATACTGGCATTCCATATTGAAACCGGTTCATGTCCTTGCTGTTAACTCTTGTGATCCAGATCCCTGCTAATGGCTGGGGAAAAGCAGTGGAAGATGGCCTAAATACTTGGGTCCCTACCACCTATGTGGGAGACCCGGAAGAAACTTCTGGCTCCTGTGTTCAGCCTGGACAAGCCCCAGGCTGTGGCAGCCATCTGCGGAGTGAACTGCCAGGTGGAAGATATCTCTCTCTCTGTAATTCTGACTTTCAAATAAATAAGTGTTTTAAAGGTAGAGAGACAGAGACAGAGAGACAGAGAGAGGGAGTGCTGATTACAGTGTTAATATAAACAATCAAAATTTGGGTAGCAAATTCCAAAATAGTTTACAATTCTGTTTTCACTTTGCAGTCCTATCCTATAACCGGAGAGAAAAATCAAAGCAATCTTGCTGCCCAGGTGTAAGCATAGTTCATTTCAACTTTCAACTCATATTGAAGGGCTCCAGTAGACCCTTAGGATTTTCTTGCTATGCTTCAGCTCTTAAATATAAAATGTTGTCTCTACTCTCTGTCTCTATACCAGTCAAGCCACAACTTATAATGTCTTAGAATTTGTAACCAGAAAAACACAATATACCATTTGTAGTCAGAAAAAAATGTACTATGATGACTTTTCTGTTACCCTTCACATGTAAAACAAATTGAGCATTTAAAATTCTAGCTCAATTTAGCTTCCTAAAGGCACTTAAGCAAAACTCCAACATTTCTTTTCCCTCCATTGCCAGTTACAATCATATTAGTAATGGCTCCCTTATAGAGTTTCTTGTTATATTTTGGTAGTAGCTTTAATTAAACAAAGAAAAGAATGAAATGAATAATACAATCTCATGAGAATGAAAAACTTTGTAGTTCATTGCCTCTCCTAAAAAAGTATTTACATAGCTCTTCTCAGCTTTGAATAAAGTTAGGAAGTTCTCATAATTTTGCTTCCCAACATATTTATTATGCTTCAGAAGAAGTAGTGAATTTATGCTTAGAAAAAAATGAACTCATTTTCTAAGCTTCTGCTCCAGAAAGATATAATTTTCATCAAACCTTGCATTGTTAATAAAAGGAGGAAAGTTGAATTAAATATTTTAAAAATATTCTTAAGGTAAAGGAAATCTGCCAAATTGCTGAAGAATTATTGAGCAGAGAATGGAGAGGAGAGCAGCTGGAAACGGTGGGTCTGGGAGTTAAGAGTACTTCTCCCCAGGAACATTTCTTCATTCTAGGGAAGGAAGCTCAGAGGCTAAGCTTTGCTCATGACTAACGAGCAAGCCCAGGAACCATGAACTGTAGTTAAAGTCCTGCCAAAGGCTGAAATCCTAGTAATTTTCCTTGCTTCTGCTTGGCTGTATCATTGGAATTAAGGATGAACTAGAAGTAAAGAGAGATTCACAGAGGCTGAAACTTAGCTTCAATTCATGAAAAGCTTTCAACAGGACTGAATTAATCTGTTTTCTAGTTCTGTCCAGACATCTGGCAGAAGCAGAAGAAAATTCTCCCTGGAGGAAGATAATATCATCTTGAGACTGAAATTGTTTCTATAAGCAATTTCGTGAAATCAATTTCTGCCGTACAATAAACAACAATCAGTTACACTAGGAGAATACAACACATTCAAGGAAATCAGAAACAAAAGCAAGAAGCAGATACTGCTACTATATGGAGAGAAAGACATCCGCTGTAAAATAAACATGCTTTCACATTCAGAGAAGTCACAGACAAGTTTGACTATTAGAATGGGGGTGATATAAAGAAAGAACCGAATGCAAATATTGGAATCTAAATAGCATTTACTAAGATTAAGAAATCAATGTACAGGTATAACAACAGATTTGACTCAGATAAAGATAGAATAACTGAAAAAGAAAAAAAAGAAAAGTATTTAGAATTACAGAAAAAGATACACACAAAAGAGAGAGCATACAGATAAAAAATTTATTAGAAACAGTGCGAGCTCTAGCATGTAAGTGTTTGAAACATTGGCAGAGAGAAAAGAGGGAAAAGGAGGCCCACAGATATATCTGAAGGGATAATTATAAAGAACTTTTCAAAACTGATGAAAGATATTAAGCTACAGATTCAAGAATTTCTACAAATTGGGCACCACATATGAGCACTGGTTCATGCCCTGGCCTCTCCTCCTCCTATCCAGTTCTTTGCTAGCGGCCTGGGAAAGCAGTAGAGGATGGCTCAAGTACTTAGGCCCCTGCACCCACGTGGGAGACCCAGAGGCAGCTCCTGGCTCCTGGCTCCTGGCTCCTGGCTGGATTGGCTCAGCTCCAGCTCTGAGGCCATATGGGGTGTGAAGACTTTCCTCTCTAACTCTCCCTCTCTGTCTGTAACTCTGACTCTCAAATAAATAAATAAATCTAAAAAAAAAAAAAATAGAATGATTCAATAGCATTGTACCTAATCACCCTAAACCCAAAAGCCCATCGGCGGTAGAGTGGGCAACTATCCTGTGGTAAGGATGCTTGTTTCCTGTATCAGAGTTGTTGGCTTTGATTCCTGGATCTGGTTGCTGACTGCTGTTTTCTGCTGATACAGACCCTAGAAGGTAGTGGTGATGGTTCAAGTGGTTGAGCTCCTGCAATCCATGCAGGAGATCTTGACTGAATTCTCAGAACCTGGCTTCCACCCTGGCCACACCTATCCATTTAGGGCAGTTAAGAGAGTGAATCAGTGGATGAGACATTTCTCTTTGTCTCTCTGCTTTTCAAAAAAAAAAAAAAACCCACTATGTAAACTAGGTCAGAAAATATTGGTACAAGAATACAAGTTTTATGAATTTCATTAATATACAAGCAAAAACAACACTGTGGATGAATCTGAAAAGCATAGTGTGGATGACAGACCTTAGAATAAAGGAATATATAATTCCATTCATTTCAGTTTTTAAAATCTGGTGCTAAGCTATTGGGTTAGACAAACTGTGATTATATAAAAGCTTTAGTAATGGACTGGAATGTTTTGATTGGCTAACAATAGAAATTCCACCATATAGTTACTTTGATAGTACTCTCATAGTGTAATATCTTGTCCCATTTGTATCCAAGTGTATGTATTTAATATTTCCATTTCTTTTTTTAACTTTTATTTAATGAATATAAATTTCCAAAGTACAGCTTATGGATTACAATGGCTTCCCCCCCATAACGTCCCTCCCACCCGCAACCCTCCCCTTTCCCACTCCCTCTCCCCTTCCATTCATATCAAGATTCATTTTCGATTCTCTTTATATACAGAAGATCAGTTTAGCATACATTAAGTAAAGATTTCAACAGTTTGCTCCCACACAGAAACATAAAGTGAAAAATACTGTTTGAGTACTAGTTATAGCATTAAATCTCAATGTACAGCACACTAAGGACAAAGATCCTACATGAGGAGTAAGTGCACAGTGACTCCTGTTGTTGACTTAACAATTTGACACTCTTGTTTATGGCATCAGTAATCACCCTAGGCTCTTGTCATGAGCTGCTAAGGCTATGGAAGCCCCCTGAGTTCACCAACTCTGATCATATTTAGACAAGGCCATGGTCAAAGTGGAAGTTCTCTCCTCCCTTCAGAGAAAGGTACCTCCTTCTTTGATGACCCGTTCTTTCCACTGGGATCTCACTCGCAGAGATCTTTCATTTAGGTTTTTTTTTTTCCCCCCAGAGTGTCTTGGCTTTCTATGCCTAAAATACTCTCATGGGCTTTTCAGCCAGATCCGCATGTCTTAAGGGCTGATTCTGAGGCCAGAGTGCTGTTTAGGACATCTGCCATTCTATGGGTCTGCTGTGTATCTCACTTCCCATGTTGGATCGTTCTCTCCCTTTTTTATTCTATTAGCTAGTATTTGCAGACACTAGTCTTGTTTATGTGATCCGTTTGACTCTTAGTCCTATCATTATGATCAATTGTGAACTGAAGTTGATCACTGGGACTAGTGAGATGGCATTGGTACATGCCACCTTGATGGGATTGAATTGGAATCCCCTGGTATGTTTCTAACTCTACCGTTTGAGGTAAGTCAGCTTGAGCATGTCCCGAATTGCACATCTCCTCCCTCTCTTATTCCCACTCTTATATTTAACAGCGAACTTAAGAAATCACCCTCTTTTTTATAAAGATGATTGATCTTTTTAAATTTTTTTAACTTTAATTTAATAAATATAAATTTCCAAAGTACAGCTTTTGGATTACAGTAGCTTCCCCCCCACCATAGCTTCCCTCCCACCTGCAACCCTCCCATCTCCCACTCCCTCTCCCATCCCATTCACATCAAGATTCATTTTCAATTATCTTTATATACAGAAGATCAATTTAGCATACATTAAGTAAAGATTTCAACAGTTTGCACCCACACAGAAATACAAAGTGTAAAATACTGTTTGAGTACTAGTTATAGCATTAATTCACATAGTACAACACATTAAGAACAGAGATCCTACATGAAGAGTAAGTGCACAGTGACTTCTGTTGTTGATTTAACAATTGACACTCTTATTTATGGCATCAGTAATCACCCAAGGCTCTTGTCTTGAGTTGCCAAGGCTATGGAAGCTTTTTGAGTTCGCCAACTCCGATTTTATTTACACAAGGCCATGGTCAAAGTGGAAGTTCTCTCCTCCCTTCAGAGAAAGGTACCTCCTTCTTTGATGGCCCATTCTTTCCACTGGGATCCCATGCACAGAAATCTTTCATTTAGTTTTTTTTTTTTTTTTTTTTGCCAGAGTGACTTGAAGAAAGCACCCTCCTTAATATCTCCTGTGTCCTGTTCTTCTTCTGTAGACAATTGTAAATATAGAGAAATTTAAAACCCAGTTACGACACTTGTGGCTATAAAATATGTAAATATAACCTTATCTTGAAGTTACACTTGTGTTTCTTTGAAAATTCTGTTTTACTGTTGTCTTTCTGTGCCATTTACTTTTGCTGTGGGACAGGGCATTCTGCATGTTCAGCACTACTTCTCTTCCTCTTCTCTGCTGACATCCATAAGTTGGGTATTTCCACTCCTTCACATTTTTTTCTTTTTCTTTGAGCGTTGTTATTTCAGTAGTTTCTGCCTTAGAGCCCCCAAGTGTAGTCCTCAAGTATTGTACTTTGGAGTTGCTCATGTTGCTCGCGTCCTTATTTAACTCTTTGGCATGAACGTTGTCTTCAGGCTGCCTTTCTTCTCTTTCTTCTGTAACAACGCTGTCATTCACTTCAGTTTACTTCAATTACATCTGTTTAAATATTAGGTGAATACTCAACAGCTACTCTTAGTGCCAGAAAGGGCTTGTTTTTAAGTGTTTTAGGAAAATTCCACGTCTTCTTGGATCTTCTTCTGGTGGGATGTTAAGAAATTGAAGTGGTTGCAAATAAATTTAACTATAGTTGTTAAATATTTTATTTTCATTGGATGATCATGACCTACCTCAATGGTTTTTGCTGCTTATTCTTTGGTTTCTAATTCCACAAAGGCAAATCCTTTTGGATTACCCAAACACTTATAATGTGGTATACTTATACAAACAATATTGCTTATTTCTGAAATACCCTTCTTTAAAATCAGATGTGATTAACATTTTTGGGAAATAACACCTATAATAACTTAGAAGCAGTATTAATTATAAAAAGATATAATAACTATACCCTAAACTTCTTATAATTGCTGTTTCTTATTTTACTCAGAATGTCAATACATTTTAACTTTAAGTATATATATTCATACATGCATATATAATACACATTATATATTATAATATATATGCTTGTATAAATACATACATATTTATACACTCATGTTTACACATATACATTTATACATATATACATATTATATATGTATAAATACTTAATATGTACATAAATATGAATATATAAATATAATTTTAGAATATATTTATAATTATTTAAAACAAAAAGACAAAAAACAGTTTCTTCAAGTTACAAGTACTCCTCAAACAACTTTAATTCAAATGCCTTTAATTATAAGTGGAAATGCATGTTTCCCCATTTTCTGCTACCTTAAACTTTCCCAAAAATGATGACCTCACTGCTATTCTGATGTTCAAAACCATGTCAACTACTAATCAAGTGTTACTCTATACCACTGTAACTCCTGTATTATGAACACAAGAGAACTGATGAAAATATGATCATTAAAATCTCATGAAGATCAGAATCTTACACTTCCGTGCATATATTCTGCCTACTTCAATTTTGCTCAAGCACAGGCTATTTCTTAACTATCCTGTCCATGGAGTCAGCTCATTACATTGGTGTGGCAGTTCTACGCATGCTCTTTCCCAGGATATGGATATCTTAAATAATTTTATGAATAAAACTTCTGTTCAAGTCAAAAGGTGTTCTATTGAAGTAGGTCCTGTGGGATCTGACACCTATTAAATTAACACCCCAACAACCTCTCACAACACCCAATTAATCACTAAGTCCTATTAATTATTCCCCTTGAAAGAACTCAAATCATCATCATTTCTTGCTCAGGTTTTTGCAGAGGCTTTCTTACTGGTCTCTCTGGGTTTCTGAGCCTGTTTTGTGGCAAAGGTAATGGGATTACTGTTGATCAGATGTGAGCCTTTTCTGAACTTGCTGGGCTGGCCAGAGAAAAGCGGACACAGAAATAAAAATCAGGGCATTTCAGGAAAGGGGAATGAGGCAACGGACACAGAGATGACAGCCAGCAATGTCTAGTCTCATGCAGAATACCACACCTGATTTTCAATTAGATTTTTGATTGTTTTTCATAATTGTTTTTAATTATGCTGTATTTAAAGGTGTATTAGAAAGTATGTTTTATACTACATAGATTTTTTTAAAGATTTATTTATTTGAAAGTCAGAGTTACACAGAGACAGGAGAGGCAGAGAGAGAGAAGTCTTCCACCCGATGGTTCACTCCCCAAATGGCTGCAACGGCCAGAGCTAAGCTGATCCGAAGTCAGGAGCCAGGAGCTTCTTCCAGGTGTCCCACATGGGTGCAGGGGCCCCAAGGACTTCAGCCATCTACTACTGCGTTCCCAGGCCGTAACAGAGAGCTGGATTGGAAGAGGAACAGCCAGGACTAGAACCGGTGCCCATATGGGATGCCTGCGCTTCAGGCCAGGGCATTAACCCACTGCACCACAGTGCCAGCCCCATACTACATAGATTTTTAAGAGAATTCAAATTGACCTAAAGTCTGACTTTTGTACACAAAGATCACATTTCTAAAAAACTTTTATTTACTCATTTTATTTATTTGAAAGACAAAGACAGACACACACACAGAGAGAGAGACAGAGACAGGCATCTGTCATCTGTTGGTTCACTCCACAAATACCTGAAACAGCTGGGTCTGGGCCAGGCCAAATATAAGAGCCTGGAAGTCAATCCAGGTCTTCCACATGAGTGACATGGACTCAATTACTGGAGACAGCACCCACTGCTTCTGAAGGAGTGTAAGAGCAAGAAGCTGGATCTGAAGCAGAGCCTGTACTTGAACCAGGGCACTCCAGTATGGGATACTGACATCCTAAATGGTGGCTTAAACACCGTGCCAAACATTCACCACAGAGGATCACACTTCAGCACATAATCTATATTAATCTGAGATTTACAATTTCATCTTTAGAGTGAATAAACAAATTAATAAACAATAAACAAATTAGAAGCAAAAGTCAAAAAGCAAAACACTGTTCAAATCCAAAGGTTTATGGTCATGTACAAAATACTTGAGTTAAATAGTTTGCTCGTGGAATTATTAATGAAATATGTATACTTGGACAACAACAAATTTTGGTGAGGGTGTAGGGAAAACAGTACCCTAATCACTTTTGGTGGGAATGTAAACTGGTGTGGTGCAGTCACCATGAAAGACAGTATGGAGAAAACTCAGAAATCTGAAGTATACCTACAATATGATCCATCCATCCCACTCCTGGGAATTTACCCAAACCAGAAGAAATCAGCATACAAAAGAGTTATCTGTACCCCCATGTTTATAGCAGCTCAATTCACAATAGCTGAGATAAGGAATCAACCTAGATGTCCATCAACTGATGACTCGATAAAGATATTATGGTATAAATACACTATGGAATACTATTCAGCTGTTAAAAAAATGAAATCAGACCGGCGCCGCGGCTCACTAGGCTAATCCTCTGCCTAGCGGCGCCGGCACACCAGGTTCTAGTCCCGGTCGGGGCGCCGGATTCTGTCCCGGTTGCCCCTCTTCCAGGCCAGCTCTCTGCTGTGGCCAGGGAGTGCAGTGGAGGATGGCCCAGGTGCTTGGGCCTTGCACCCCACGGGAGACCAGGAAAAGCACCTGGCTCCTGGCTCCTGCCATCGGATCAGCGCGGTGCGCCAGCCGCAGCGCGCCGGCCGCGGCGGCCATTGGAGGGTGAACCAACGGCAAAGGAAGACCTTTCTCTCTGTCTCTCTCTCTCTCACTGTCCACTCTGCCTGTCAAAAAATTAAAAAAAAAAAAAATGAAATCCTGTCTTTTGCAACAAGATGGAAGCAACTGGAAGCCATTATACTTAGTAAATAAGCCAGTCCCAAAGAGACACATACCATATGTTTTCATTGATCCAGGGTAACTAATAGAGTACTTAAAATGTAATGCATTAGAGTGAAATGGATATTTTGAGATTCAATGACTGTTTACAACCCTCTCTACTATTGAGGACCAGTGTTTTTTTCTTCACACTATTTGTTGAACTCTTTACTTAGCGTAGGGTTAACCTTATGAGTATAAAGTATACTAAAAATAGATCCTTGTAAAAATTAAGAGTGGGAATAGGAGAGGGAGGAGAAAGAAGGGTGGGAGCATAGACAGGAGGGAGGTTACAGTGGGAAGTATCACTATGTTCCTAAATCTGTATACATGCAGTACATGAAACTTGTACACCTTAAATAAAAATTTAAAAAAAGAAATATGTATACTTGGAAAAAATGGTCGCTACGGCTGGAACTGTGCTGATCTGAAGCCAGGAGCCAGGAGCCAGGAGCTTCTTCTGGGTCTCTGATGTGGGTGCAGGGGCCCAAGGATTTGGGCCATCTTCAGACTGAGTTCCCAGGCCATATCCTGGGATCGAAAGTGGAGCAGCTGGGTCTTGAACCTGCACCCATATGGGATGCTGGCACTTTAGGCCAGGGCATTAACTCACTGCGCCACAGCACCGGCCCAAAACTTATTATCTTTCTATTTTTCCAGGTATAGAATTCACTAAATTCATCCCAATTAAAAGAAAGAGACATGGCCCACAAATCATTTTTAAAACTAGAAACCCAGCTTCCTGTAGTGACTCTACACTGCACTTATTGCTAAGGTCACTGTGGTTACCAGAGCTGTGCTTTTTTAGGATTGAAAATATTTTGTTACTCAAGAAACAAGTCATATTATTTACATAAATATAAATAAATTATGTTTATCATATAATTTAGATAACGAGAGCTTAGGTCAAAATGAAAATAAAAAACAGGTTATTTGCACTCAAAACAGCAGCTATTTGAAATGTCCAAACGTATTTATAGGGCATCTCTTCCTGAGGCTGTGCTTCCATCACCCCTTTCTTGAGAGTCTTCAGTTTTGTTTTTCCTATTTCTAATTTAGCAGACTGGGTGATTGATAAGATGAGATATATATTTCTTCACAGTCCTGGAAGCTATGAAATCCAGAATCATAGCACTGGCATCTGGCAGGGACGTTCTTGCTACACCTTCACATGACCGAAGGCAGAAGGGCAAGAAAGGATGGACATTGTTTTCTCCCCTGAGAGAGGAGCTGAAAAAGACACATCTATACCCATAGGTGCTTTATAGAGAGGCATTAATCTGTCTTTAAGAACAAAGCCCTCGGGCTGGCACCCTGGCTCACTCGGTTAATCCTCCGCCTGTGGGGCCGGCATCCCATATGGACGCCGGTTCTAGTCCCAGTTGCCCCTCTTCCAGTCCAGCTATCTATTGTGGCCTGAGATAACAGTGGAAGATGACCCAAATTCTTGGGCCCCTGCACCTGCGTGGGAGACCAGGAGGAAGCACCTGGCTTCTGGCTTTGAATCGGTGTAGTTCCGGCTGTAGGGCCATTTTGGGGGTGAACCAATGGAAAAAGACCTTTCTCTTTGTTTCTCCTTCTCACTGTCTGACTCTATCTGTCAAATAAAAAAAAAAGGAAAAGAACAAAGCCCTCATGACTTAAAACCTTCCAAAAGGCCTCACCTTTGAACATGTTGCATTGAATATTCAGTTTCAGCAAATAAATTTTGGAAGGTACATATTTAAACCATAGCACCAACTTTCTAATTTATACCTCCTGCATAACAGAGAATTGTGGACAATTCTTTAAAATTTCCAAGGAAGAAGCATAAATGCAAAACAAACAATATATTAGGAAAAGTAATCAGCTGTTTTAAAACACCTCACATTTTAAAATTATTTCACTGTTGCTTAGCTGTTCTATGTCATACAGATGGAAATCTTTCCATTTCACTTTAGGAAAACAGAATAAATTTATTTGCCAAACTGTAAATTATGTTCTAGCAAAATTAAAATGAAATATGTAAGTAATTAAATTATACATTTTAAATGGCAGCTACCCCCATGAATATCAATTGAAAAACAAACAAACAGAAAGCAATCTTCAGTTCAAACTATGCTCCGCTTGGGTCTGAGTATTACTCCCAACAGCTCTGCTGAATTTCTATCCCTCATGCTGAGACCTCATGTGATCTCTCAGGCCATGGATGACCTTGGCTATTTCATCAGAAAGAAGCTATTTTTCCAGGATTCATCATCAAGTCATTAGTACAGTCCTACTCTTTTATTCTGGTTCTGAGATTTGGATTTTGGCTCTGTTTCCCATCCCTGGATCTTTTTCTTAATCATTTGCCCAGTTCTGATAACATCCATCCTGTGGAAAGTAGTTCAGATCTAGAGCCTCTGTTCATAGCTAAAGTCCCATAAGTGCTGACAGCAATCCTGAGGCTGATGGCCTTGGACTCACCTTCCAGATGGGACATCTATATGTGGACTTGTCTGAATTCACTGATGCCTGATCATGGCTTTCTCTACTATGCTTTTTCTACACTCTCAGAGTGCCACATGGAACCTGTTCCTTCATCATGTGACCAATCCTTATGGTAGTTTTCTGAGGATTAGCCCCTCTAACTCACTCCTTATGACTACCGTTATCAGTCACTGACTGACAATAACAAACCTGGCTTATATATTACCTCCTGATCCTCCTTAACCACTAATTTTGTACATGTGCCTCTAACAGCATAATAATAAAAAGTAAGTGACAATATTAGTGATAAGTTGGCTTTTCCAGACATATACACACACACACACCAAACAGGCAAACACATTTAAACACACACCCACAACTAGATTACAATTGTCTATAATTTCCTAACCACCTAATATTATATAGTTTCTGTAATATCAAAGGAAGTTTTTTTCACCCAATAGTATTTCATGAATACTTGTTCAGTGATTGGAAAACTAGATGCCCATTTTTTTTATTATGTCTCTGCTTTCTACATCTCACATATACTTTTTTTCTCACATATATTTTCTAATAACTTGTCCAATCAAGAGTTTTTCACCATAAAGTCTTTCTATTCAGACTATATTTTTTCTTCTCAAATCTCAAAGCTCTTTGGATGAAGTTCTTTCTAAAATATTGATACTCATTTTTGCCTCACTGCTAAAATTTAAATTCCTTATTGACATTGTTGTAATTCAAGGAAAAATGTTATAACAACCATATTTTATCCAATACACATATTTTAAGGTACATTTGAATGCATATTAACCAAATCAGTAGCACTGTTTTTCAGGTTAGTGGGCATATTATGTTTATTCAGCAGCAAAAAATCACTTGCAATATTATTCAGGAGAATCATCAGAAATATTTTGGGCAATAGAGAATTGTCAGAGGATCAGTTCTAGCACACACATGAACTTTCTTTTCTCCCAGTTTCAACCTCATTATATTAATTATATGATAATTAACTCATACTTTCTCTTGGTCAAATGTCACCCACATATAACCAACCACCCACACAGCTGTTTTCTTTTTTTATTAGTTTTTCATAGATATTTTTAATATTTATGTTATACTAAATATTTTGTAACATTATTATGTTTTACTTTTTTTCTTTTTTTTTTATTTAATAAATATGAATTTCCAAAGTACAGTTTATGGATTACATTGGCTCCCCCCCCCAATAATTTCCCTCCCACTCACACCCCTCCAATCTCCCACTCCCTCTCCCATTCCATTCACATCAAGATTCATTTTCAATTATCTTTGTATACAGAAGATCAATTCAGTATATATTAAGTAAAGATTTCAACAGTTTGCACCCACACAGAACATAAAGTATAAAAATACTGTTTCAGTACTAGCTATAGCATTACTTCACATTGGACAACACATTAAGGACAGATCCCACATGAGAAGTAAGTACACCGTGACTCCTGTTGTTGACTTAACAATTTGACACTCTTGTTTATGGCGTCAGTAATCTCCCTAGGCTCTAGTCATGAGTTGCCAAGGCTATGGAAGCCTTTTGAGTTCACTGACTTCGCTCTATTCTGACAGGGTCATAGTCAAAGTGGAAGTTCTCTCCTCCCTTCAGAGAAAGGTACCTCCTTCTTTGATGGCCCCGTTCTTTCCACTGGGATCTCACTCACAGAGATCTTTCATTTAGGTGGTGGTTTGTTTTTTGTTTGTTTGTTTGTTTGTTTGTTTTGTTTTGTTTTTTTGCCCGAGTGTCTTGCCTTTCCATGCCTAAAATACTCTCATTGGCTCTTCAGCCAGATCCGAATATCTTAAGGGCTGATTCTGAGGCCAGAGTGCTGTTTAGGACATCTGCCTTTCTATCAGTCTGCTGTGTATCCTGCTTCCGATGTTGGATCGTTCTCTCCCTTTTTGATTCTATCAGTTATTATTAGCAGACACTAGTCTTGTTTGTGTGATCCCTTTGACTCTTAGACCTATCAGTGTGATCAATTGTGAACTGAAGTTGATCACTTGGACTTGTGAGATGGCATTGGTACATGCCACCTTGATGGGATTGAATTGGAATCCCCTGGCACATTTCTAACCACCATTTGGGACAAATCCGATTGAGCATGTCCCAAATTGTACATCTCTTCCCTCTCTTATTCCCACTCTTATATTTAACAGGGATCACTTTTAAGTTAAAATTTAAACACCTAAGAATAATTGCCACACAGCTATTTTCACACATATATACTTGCATATTGACCCCAATCTGTCATTTTGTACCAGGACAGTCCTTCTGTGCAGCCCCTCAGTCCCCACTTCCCACAATCCTATTGCTCTTTTGTCCATTTATCATTGTTTCTTTTTTAGTTTGTCTTCAATTCTCTCTGTGGTTCCAGTGTTTTCCCGTTCCAACAGTAAGCCCCACTTCTCAAATCAAGAGAGGAAGGATAAAGCAGTTGGACTTTAAAAGACATAAATGGGACTCTTGGTTTAAAGTCTTAACTAAACGAAGATCTGTTGCTTTTACTCAAAGCAAAACCATCCCAGATTTATAAAAATGAAAGAGTTACATGCAGATCAAGAGATATTTAACTTTGTCTCTATCTCAACTTGATTACTAGGTAATTTTGAATAGAGAAAAAATAATATCAAACTGAAAAGATCATTATGAGGATTAAACAAGATTTTATTTGTCAATGTGATTATACTCTAATCAAGGTGATGTATTATTTTGATTTAACTGAGCTTTTCCATAACAATCAACCTCTTGTCTCAGGATAAAATGGCATAAGTTTAAAATCATTTACAGAATTCTTCTCCAACATTTGTAAGTACTTACATGTAATCAGAATGCAGTTTCCATATAAAAGAGTCACCCATTGGTTTAGTGACTGGCTTCATGCCATGTTCAGAAAAAAATTAATCATAATTATAAACATAGAAATTACTGTTTTAATGTAATATATCTCACTAGGATAGCAACTAATGGATCAAATTCATAATCTCCAAAGAGAAAGGCAAATTAACTAAATATTCGGAGTAGTGCTCTTCTTATGCACAAACTTCTTGCAATAAAATGAACTCTCTGGGAGAGTTAGTTATCTTTATTTGAATTTGATACTATTTTCCAAATAGAAAGTTCAAAAGTAACAACTTCAAAACAAGTAAACTATCTATGACAGCTCTGTTAATAAAATTATGAAAATTACATCAATGGTTTTTGTAAATATTTCATAGCAATGGTTCCATTTGGAAAAACTATTTACAAAAAGATTCCATTGAAAATGTCAGCCTTGACATTTAAAAGCAATGCAACAAAAACTTCCAAGGTAAATTGACAACAAAAATTAAGAGAATGTAGAAAGTGAAACAATGTGAAAAGGAGGAGGAGAACTAGAAAGAAGTAGAAGGAAGATGCAAAGAGCTAATGTTTTAAGGGCTTAAACTTCAATTTTATCTTGCACAGTGATTAGGAAAAAATTTACAAAAAGAGAAAATCATTTTACTAGCTGTCAGAGTACCCTGTAAGGCTATGTTAACTAAAATTCTGTTAATGATACAGGGACAGAGAAATAATAGGATAAAACAAAAGCAGCAGTCAATTCTCTCCTTATACAAGAGTTTAGTATATTTAAACAATGATATTTCAAATCCCAGGAGGAAATGGATCAGGTACTAAATTATATTATTAAAGTAACTTTCCATTTAGGGAAAAAAGAAAATGCTCCCACACTTATTATAAGCAAGGAATACTTTCCAGATAGATTAAACATCCTAGCATGAATATGAAAATACATAACAGAAGATAACATAGTAAAATTACATGGCAACTTCAACAAGTTCATAGGAAAGCAAAATCAAAAACAAGTTTATTCAGGTTAAAAATGTTTGATAATCCAAGCATAATTTTTCATAATGTGTACTTTCCATGTACATTTTGAAGACTCTTGCTATTTCTACCATCTCCCTAATCAAACAAAATCCTAAATCATAGTATAAAGGAATGAGAGGGTTTTATTTTAATTTTTTAAACTTTGTTTTTAGCAAGAGACTGATGTGTCAGACACAAGTGTGGGTATATCCTTAAGATATATGTTGCATTATTAATTCTAGCAGGTGAAAAGTACAGAAAATGTAAAATTCATGCATCCATAGTATAAAATATCCTCTGGCATTAAAAGAGTAAAGTACAGGTTCACATATCTCATAAACTAATATAATATATCTCATAAACCAATATAATATGCTGTTAAATAAGAATAGAAAATTACTCAATTATGTCTCAAAATGATTCCATGTTTGACACAGCAGTTAAGATGCCACTTGGACCTCGTCTAAGTAAGATCGGAGTTGGCAAACTCAAGAGGCTTCCATAGCCTTGACAACTCATGACAAGAGCCTCGGGGGATTACTGACGCCATAAATAAGAGTGTCAATTGTGAAATCAACAACAGGAGTCACTGTACACCTACTCCCCATGTAGGATCTCTGTCCTTAATGTGTTGTACTATGTGAATGAATGGTATAACTAGTACTCAAACAGTATTCTATACTTTGTGTTTCTGTGTGGGTGCAAACTGTTGAAATCTTTACTTAGTATATACTAAATAGATCTTCTGTATATGAAGATAATCGAAAAGGAATCTTGATGTGAATGGGATGGGAGAGGGAGTGGGAGATGGATGGTTGATGGTGGGAGGGAGGTTATGGGGGAAAAAAGCCTCACTAATCCAAAAGTTGTACTTTGGAAATTTATATTTATTAAATAAAAGTTTAAAAAAATGCCACTTGGGATTCCCACATCCTATTTTAGAATGTCTGGAAAAAGCTCTAGCTTCTTCACTTCCTATCCAGCTTCCTGTTAAAGTATACCCTGCAAAGCAGTAGTGCTAACTCAAGAAGTAATTTTCCTCACACCCACATGGGTGACCCAGATTGGGTTCCTGTCACTTGGCACCTGTGTCTGAGCAGTTTCAGGCATTTGTCTGTATCTCCACCTTCCAAATAAAAATGAAAACAAGTAAAAAAAATTGTTCTATTCTGAAAACATCCTATTTCTGCAAGAAAGGAAACACACACAGAGAGATACTCTTGTAAGTGCCCAGACACTTTTTTGAAAAGTATATAGGACAAAGTAACTAAATTTTTATCATTGCTATTACTAGCAATGAAACCTGGAAGAGAGGGAGGGTAGGGTGGAAAGAATCACTATGTTCCTAAATGTGTATATATGAAATGCATGAAGTTTGCATACCTTAAGTAAAATTGAAAAAAGAAAGTAAAAAAAGAGAGAGAGAGAGAAGCTGAGGAGCCTTTGTTTTACACTTTCTGGCTTCTCATATACATGAGCTTCTTTTTCATAGAAGCATAAGCTCTACATGTAGTTTTCTTTCAACAGACTGTTTTTTGGAATGGTTTTAGATACACAAAAAAATGTAAAATAGTAACATTCTTATAACTCCATAGCCAGTATCCCTTTACATAGATTAGTGTTGTACATTTGCTGTTATTGATAAATCATTATTAATAGATTGTTATTAGGTAAAGTATATAGTTTATCAACATTTCATTTTCTTTATGTTATGGTTTGAATGCTTATTCTCTCCAAAACTCATGAGATTTTTTTGCCATTGTAAAAATATTAAAGAAGTAGGGTTTTTGAGAGGTAATTAGGACATAAGAGCCTTTTTCTCATGAGTGGGATTATTATCTTGATGAAGGGGCCATTAGAAGTGGCCTCTCTCTCTCTCTCTCTCTGCCCTTCCACTTTCTCATAGCAGCAGGATGGCTCTTGTGAGATTCTGTCACCCTGATGTTGGACTGACAAACCTCTGGAACTGTAAGACAGGATTTGAAGTTCTTCGTACAGATTTGCCTCTTCTTCCACATTTATTAATGTATTAAACCATTTATTTATGTAAGTGTGGATTCATGAACGTTTCTTTCATACTTTGGATCATAACACAATACTCCTTTATTGCTCAAATTTCTGCAGCTTTGGCCCTTAGAAGCTCTTTCCACTGGCTCCTGCACTTCTTTGACATACCTTCATTAGGTTATTTAGTTTTGTTTTTGAATAATTCTCTATTTTCTGGCATTGAAAGATGTTCCAGGCTCACTTTGTGAATTTCCTTCCCCACTCCTAGAATCAACCATTTCTCCTAGAAGTCCTAATACCTTTTACTGGAGGGTAGTATTAGAAACCAAGATATGGGAATTTGGTATGTTCTTGATTCTTGGGATATTTTTGTTTCTAAGTGCTCTGGGTTGGCAGAGCAAATAAATGTGTGCATATTTACTAATCTATGTATTCTATAACATATAGAATAACCACTTGTATATATATTAAGCTAATCATGAGTTTATGCCGACTATTTCCAATTCTAAGATATGACCACATCATTCCACATCCTTTTTCTATGTATCTGCAATTTCCCACTCCCAGAGTGAGAAATCTGGCTCCTACCATCTACTACTTGTGTACTCAAGTTTTCAGTTCCATTTTGCATGTATATCAGTATCAGTTATTTACTTCTACCTCCATGGGAACCAACTTATCAACTAGAGTATGGTGCTTATATGCAATTCACTTCACCTTAATCTTACAGACTCTACCCATCCAAACTTGCTTCGGTCATAACCTTTTCTGCTTGTCTGTGCAGTGATAGTCTGAATAGTTCTACTATTCTTAAAATTTCCTTTACTGCACCAATCCATTCCTTTCCTCCAAAACTCCTGAAACCACTGTTGAACATGCTATCTGCATAGTTTTACCTTTCCCAAAATTACATACAACTGGACTCACACAATAGGTAGCCTTTTCAGATTAGTTTTTCTGACTTAGAAAAAAAATCTAAAACAAATAATTATAATATAATTGATTTAATTGATTTAAAATTTAGAAAATGGGGTATAAGTACTTAGTGTGGGTTGAAATTTGTAAGCACTAAATTTAAAATACCTAGTCTTATTAGAACTCAGAGGGCACTAGGATGTAATGCTAAATATTCAACAAACATCCTTCAAGAAAAAGCCCTTCATTCAAAATCTTCAAATCAAAGCAGGGACTGTCAGCAAGAATGCACTGAGTATTCATTACTGAGGATGGCTAATCTCATGAGTAGAAGTAACCTTAAATGGAACCAGAATTTATCCTCACTAGCATTCAAACCATTTTTGGTATATGGTTAAGAGAGTAGTTTCATTCTAAATTTGTTTTCCCAACACCAGACCTTTTGAGACATCATATTATGTTTAAAAACCAAATACCCATAGGTATGATACAGTCAAAAATATGCTCCACATGTCTTAATAGTGTACTATTTAAAGTGCAAAAATTATACCACACAGAGGCATGAAAAAGAAATGTAATGATAAAGCGGTTAAAAAGTATGTCTTCTACTTAAGGATAAACAATTGTTTAGACAAAGTGCAAGTAAAAGCATACTTACGACTTTGTGAATTTGTATTGTTAAATTAAAATCATTAAGTAGGAAAATGTTATTTAAATATCACACTGGCCTATATACAGATAAAAATAAGTCATCATGAATTATTCAAATAGAAGATGCTAACCGTATTTTGATTTTAGGCTTTAAGGTACTTTTCATAGTCCAATTCTGAGTCAACTACTTGTAGTATTGTGGTGTCCTTGTTTCATGCCAAAGCCAGGAAGTTCTTAACCAGAAATCTTCCAAGAAAGCCTATTCTTATGTGTTATTTAATCTGATCTTTTTTGGCAAGTAAAACTAAGAATAATTTTGGATTGGGCTTCTGAACTTTTTGGCTGCTTATCTAAACTAAATTGAACAAAACTACTCAAGACTTTTGTGCTTTTTAAAAACCGTTTTCTGCAGGAAAATATGATCATTAAATCAGTACTTTAAAAAACTAACTCAAAGAATTTTATAGGTTTGATTTATGCCTTTTAGATTTTTGCCAGAAAACTCAACTTTTCTCCATAACCCAAGTATAATGAGAAATAAATATCAATTGGCTCCTATCAGAACAAGCACAGCTTTTCCAAATTCTTCAAGATGCTGACTTTAATAACAACACACCCAAGAATTAAGCTTTAGAGAACTTAAAATGGAAGAACACAGGAAAGATTGTCAAATTATGCAAGATTTTGTTTATTTGAGAATTTTGGAAATGATTTAGCCAATGGAATAGGGATGTTTCTTCAGAAATTCACTTTTTCCACCTTCAGATTACAAATAATTTTAAAAACTATAATTCAATAAATGTAAGAATATAAACTATTGACATCAACACATTATTGGTAGGAAGAGAAATACTTCTCATAATCTTTAATAGAGAAATAAAAACCATAGGTCTGGATTCAAGATGGTTGAATACAGGTGGCTTGTATCTGTACCACAGAGAAAAAACAGGGCAACAAAGGAAAAAATGTAGTTAAAGAAATGTGACTTAACAAGAACTCTGGAACTCAACAAGAGGATGACAGGAACACTGGAAATCACCAAGATTCAGAACGGCAGGAGAGAGTGAAGTACAATACACTGCAGCTATGACTCTAGGTTGCTACCCAAGGGAACCACATTGCTGGGAAGAGGTAAGCAGGAAAGCCCTAGTGACCCCCATTGTTGTTGTGGACTGGCAATTTTAACTACACAAGAATTCCAGAGTCCTCAAAGGCTTTCAATCCAGTTTGGGGAGCTGCCAAGTTTCCATGTAACTACTTAGCTATAGAGAATAAACTCACATTGAGCCTCCTTCCATATCCCCAAACCCAAGCTGCTGAAGCACAGTACCACTGACAGAATGGAGTCATTGCTAGCCTCATTCCTGTCATGTGGGTAGTGGTTGATGCTAACATCTTGCTGTGGGGCTAGCATATGTTTCATTGGATGGAGGACACAAGTCTTTCTGCCATCAGTGATCAACTCTGCAGGAATTGAGGATAAATACCTTTGGAAGCCTTTGTCCAGTGCAAAGTTGTATCAAGGCATCCATGATCTGCTGTCATTGAGACTATTTTGGTAAACAGCAGCGATAATCATTAGAGCTGAGGAAATCTCATGGAGGCTTTATTTCTCTGGCTAAAGCACCTACCCAACCAACATGCTACATCTCATTTAAATTTTTTAAGATTTATTTATTTATTTTACTTGAAAGTCAGAGTTACACAGAGAGAGAAGTAGAGGCAGAGAGAGAGAAAGAGAGAGAGAGGTCTTCCATTTGCTGGTTCACTCCCCAGATGGCCACAAAGGCCAGAGCTGTGCTGATCTTCTGAAACCAGGAGCCAGGAGCTTCTCCTGGGTCTCCCAGGCAGGTGCTAGGACCCAAAGACTTGTGCCATCTTCTACTGCTTTCCCAGGCCATAGCAGAGAGCTGGATCGGAAGTGGAGCAGCCAGGTCTTGAACCAGCACCCATATGGCATGCCGGCCCTGCAGGCAGCAGAGCTTTACCCACTAGGCTGCAGTGCTGGCCTCCAGGCTACATCTCATTTAAATGAAATGGTATTTTCCAATAAAAGCTACTTTAAAAAAATGGAAGTGATAACTGTTGCACCAGATATGCAGACAGCAATGTAGGGATGCAAGAAATATCAAGAAACAAGGAAGAGTGACACCTCCAAAGGATCGGAATAATTCCACAGAAAGAGATTCCGTTGTGAAGAGAATTTTAAATACTTGAAAAAGAATTCAAAATAATGATAGGGAAACTCAAATGCAAGAGAATATAAATAAAAAAAATTCAACAAAATGAAAAAAGTTGTGAGAAATTTAACAAGATAGGAATCATTTTTAAGAAACCAGGAATCTTGGAGTTGAAAACCACAGGCAATGAAATAAAACATACAGTTGAGAACTAGACCAAGCAGAGGAATATCCGAACTTGAAGGCATTTTTTAATAAAGTAGTCAGAAAACAACAACAAAGGGAACTAAAAAATGAAGAATGCTTATGAAATATATAAGACACCATTAAGTGAAAATAAAATTTGCTCTATGGGAATACTAGAAGAAAAAGAGAAGACATCCCTCACTGAAAATCTATTTAGTGAAATGATAGCTGAAAATTCCAAAATTCTTCAAAGTGATATGTACAACCAGATTCAGGGAACTAAATGGACCCCAAGTGGCATAACCGAAAAAGATCTTCTCTAAAACATATTGTAGACAAACTCAAAAGTCAGAGATGAAGAAATAATTCTAGAAACAGTGAAAGAAAATTATCAGATCACATATAAGGGAATCTCCATCAGAATAATAGCCGGTTTTCCAGCAGAAACCATACAGGCCAGAAAAGAATGGAATGATTTCTGAAAGAAAAGCTAACTACCAACCCAAATACTACATCCAGCAAAGCAATCCTCCAGAAATGAAGGAGAAATAAAGTCTTTAGAGACAAGCCAAAACTAAGGAAATTCATCACTTTAGACTAGCCTTAAAGAAATCCTTAAGGAATTTCTAAAACTGGGAGCAAATGGACAATAAAAATGATCATAAAAGTAAATGAAAGAATAAAATTCATTGGTAATGCAGAGACACAAATGAAAAAGAAAACAGAATCAAACTTATGATGACAGAAATCTGTCAAAACACAAAGACAAACAATAAAAGAGGTTAAAAGCAAAGAATAAATGAAAACAATCAGGAGACAAAATTGCAGGATTAAGTTCTTACATACTAATGTTAACTTTCAGTGTAAATTAAATAGTATTTATATGAATAAAAAATAAGATTCAGCTACATGCTATCTACAAGAAACTCACTTCACACATAGACTGAAAGTTTTCATAAAGATCTCCCATGCAAGCACAAATCAAAAGTGAGCAGGGGTAGCTATGTTTATATAAATAATGAAACAGATTTTAAGTCAAAAACTGAAAAGAAAAATAAGGTGATTCGGTTTTCATAGAAGTTTTAATTCAGCATGAAATTATAAGAATTGTTAATATATATGCACTCAACACTGAACGACCTACATATGTAAAGGAAACATTGTTAGATTTAGAGGGATTGATAGACTTCAATACTGTAATAGTTGAGGACTTCAACCATTTTCTCAATAGACAGATCATCCAAACAAAATGTCAGCAACAACATGTCATAGTTGAACTGAACTATAGAGTAAATGGACCTAGCAGACATTTATAGAAAATGTTTTCAAAGGTTACAAAATACACATTCTCCTCATAGCATATAGAATATTTTCCAGGCTATTCCATATGTAAGGCCAAAAATCAAGTCTCAATAAAGTTTTGAAAATTGAAATTATATCACAAATCTTCTCTGACAACATGGAAAAAATACAAATACCTGGAAATGGAGCAACACCCTCTTGAGCAATCAATCAGTCAATTGAAATAATTTTAAAAAAAATAAAAAAATTTTAAAACAAATGAAAATGAAAACACAATGTATCAAAAATCTGTAGGATACACTAAATGCACTACTAACCAGGATGTTTGTAGCAGTAAATGCATATATTTTAAGCACAAACTTTTCAAGTAAAAAATCTAACAATGCATCTGAAGAACTTAGTAAAGCAAGTATAAACCAAATCCAGATGAAAAGAAGAAAAAAAATAGATAGATGAAAAGAAGAAAGAAAGTAGATAATAGAGGAAATAAAGAAAGCTCAAGAAAACAGTTTTTTGAAAAGATAAACAAAATGGAGATTAGTCAAACTGCAAAAGAAAAAGTGAGAAAACCTAAATAAAATTAAAGGCAAAAAGGAGACATTATAATGTACGTAACAGAACCTAAGGGGCTGCAGCTGTGGCATAGAGGGTAAAGCCGCAGCCTGCAGTGCTGGCATCCCATTTGGGTGCAGGCTCCAGACCTGGCTGCTCCACTTCCGATCCAGCTGTCTACTATGGCCTGGGAAATCCATGGAAGATGGCCCAAGTGCTTGGGCCCCAGCACTCATGTGGGAGACCCAGAGGAAGCTGCTGGCTCCTGGCTTCAGATCAGCACTGCTCCAGCTGTTGCGGTCATCTAGGGAGTGAACCAGTAGAAGGAAGGCCACTCTCTCTCTCTGCCTCTGCCTCTGCCTCTCTGTAACTCTTCCTTTCAAATAAATAAATCTTAAAAAAAAAAAAACCAGAATATAAAGTATAATAAAAATCCCTATAAACAATTATATACCAATAAATTGGAAAACCAAGAAGAAATGGATAGATTCCTGAACACATACAATGCACCAAGATAGAGTCAAAAAGAAATACAAAAATCTTAATGGACCAATAACAAATAATGAAATTTAAGTAGTAATTAAAATCTTCCATCAAAGAAAAGTCTAGGATCTGATTACTTTACAGCTGAATTCTACGAAACATTTAGGAAACTAATGCCAGTTATCCTCAAGCCATCCTAAAAAAGTTGAAAAGTAGCCCTGCCAAAATCTTGCAACAAGGCTAGCATTACTCTGAAACCAAAACCAGACAAAGACACAACAAAAAGAAAACTACAGACCAATATCACTTAAGAAGACAGATGCAAAACTTTCTAAACAAATACCAGCAAACTGTATCCAACAGCACATCAAAAAGATCACACACCATGACTGAGTGAAATTTAGCCAAGTGATGCAATGATAATTCAACCACATTTGTAGATCGATAAATGTAACATATCATATCAACAGAATGAAGACTAAAAGCCTTATGATCATCTCTGTAGATACAGAGAAAGCATTTGGTAAGATTTAACATTCTTGCTCCATAAAAGTATGGATCATCACAAGTTAATCAAAATTTTCAAAAGATAAAAAAATAAAAGAATCTCTAAAAATATGTACCAGCCCTTCATGATGAAAACTACTAATAGACTAAGTATGAATGAAGGAATACACTTCAACACAATAAAGTCTGCATATAACAAACCCTCAGCCAATATCATACTGAACAGGAGAAAATTGAATGTGTTTCTTCTAAAATCTAGAGCAAGATAAGAAAATCCATTTCTACCACTCACATTTGAAATAGTATCAGAAGTCTTAACAAGAGTAAATATGTAAAAGAAAAAATAAAATGCATCCAAATTGGAAACGAGGAAGTCAAATTCTTTCTGCTCTCTGTTGACCTGATTTTTTACTTAGAAACCCAAAAGACCCCATCAAAAACTGTTAGAATTGATAAATGAGTTAAATAGTTGCAGGATACAAAATCAATATACAAAATATTGTAGCATTTTATGCACCAATAGCAAACTTTCTGATAAGTGAATTTAAAAAAACATTAATAATAGTGATAAATAGGTGATAGATAATGAATGATAGATGTGAGAGAGAGAGAAATGATAGCTAAAGGAATAAACTTGACCAAGGAAATGAAGATTCTCTATAATTAAAAAAATTCAAAAATTGATCAAGGAAATTCAAGGGGATATAAGAAATGGAAAGATAATGTTCATTGATTGGAAGAATTAATGCTGTTAAAATGACCACATTACCCAAAGAAATCTACAGATCCAACTGGAGGGGAGAAGATTTGTATAGACTTAAGTGACCTTCTTGATTAATTTCAAAGTCATTTCTTTGAACAGATGTTTTCTGTAGACTCTGTTTTAAAGCAGTGGCCTTCTTCGGGTTTCACTGACGACTAGAGCAAAGGGCCTTAATTTTTATTCATATCATTATGTTTCAGCTAGGCAAATAGAATGAATTGCTTTTTATTCTGTGCTTTACTATTTACAATCTGACTATCACTTTATTTAAATAAGAAAATTAATATTGAAAAGTTTTTTTCTTCTTTTTAAAGATAATGTAACTGCAAGAAGTAAAGACCTTCTTTAAGTCAGTAAACGAAACTCCATTCCAGGGTGCATACATTCATGTGACCATTAGTCATGCCTGCAATTGCTTATAGGACTGTATTCAATAATTCACTGTTGTGCTTTTTGGCCCAGCTAGTTCTCTTCATCTTTGAGCTTCAATTCTCCTCAAGAAATAGGGAGTTTGTTCTGTTTTTTACCTCTGGAAAAAGATTATACAGTGGAATAAAACAAAAGATAAATCTTCCCCTCTTATACTTTATTTCAAGTCTCATTCCAGCTCACTGAATCAGATCAGTTTGGTTCTTTTTATAAGTGTTAAATTGTTGTAGTTTACAGCAGGAACAAGTACAAAAAAAAAGCAAATTGCAATTCAAACCATTTTGAAAATCAAAAAGGAAGGCCTTGAATGACCCTGGTAATAAAGTGAACACATGAATAATTTAGAGTATTCTTAGAATAAAACTGGGAGGATGAGAGTTGAAGAGGAAGTTAAAAAGTTGTCTTTAACCTGTGACCTTAAATAGGAATTGTGTGTTGCCCTCAACCCAGAGCGAGGGAGGGCAGGAGAAGGAGGGGTGATGGGCTGTTGAGTTAGAATCAAACACCTCATACAGATAGTGTGTGTTTTAGAGGATAAGAAGATGATCACATACTTTAGCATACATGGGGGTCACCTAGAGGGCTTACTGAGCTTCAGATTTTTGGATTCACAGCAGTGATTCTGACTAGATAGGTCTAGGATATTGCACGACAACTTGCATTTCTAATGAGTCCCAGTGATTTGATGCTTCTGGTTAGCGAACACATTTTGAAATCACTGGTAGAGATGACTTGTCTCTTATTTCTTGGGTGTAACCTGGTATGGTGAATACTGTCCATGTAGTACACCTATGCCCCGACATTGCAGATTATTTCTGTAAAGACAGAAACTGATGCTGTGATGTCACAAGCCCTGCACCCCCTCCTCCACACCACCACAGCCAACCTCCTGTATTGTTCGCTTGCCTTGTGTCTGAGACCTAGAGCTGGTAATAGCTTACACTGCTTTTAGTCCTAGATTCTTGCATATCCCTTATTGCTTTCCCCAAATTTTCCCACATCGTTATAAATATCCTCTGCATTTGCACCACGAAATGAATATTTTTAGTATCTCAAATATTTCCTGCCAGTATCCTAAGTAATAGAGCATGAAAAGCAGTCAGCCTTAAGTTGTTTTCCCCCATATCCAACTTGTAGAAGGTGAGAAAGCCTGTAATAGCCATACTAAGTTTTTACAACCCTGAACTTGAAGGCTTTACGTTATGTATCTTTCATAAGAATGTGGGGAGAACGCTATTAGAAGCTGAAGGAAAGGGGTCCTTATTATATGGAAACAGAAAGTTCAGCAACTCTGCTACCTATAATAATGTGAAATATACAATTAATTAAGTACATCACTTAGAATCTCAGATATAAGCTTTTTATCTCAGATACAACTTTTATTTAATGAGATGAACTTCAACAAATCAACACATTTGGGAGTAATTTATTATCAGCAATAGATTGTAGTGTGGTATAATCTACATATTGTGGCTATAATATTAGTGATGGTGATATGAGCTATTCAGACTCTCACAGAGCTAACACTATGTGTCTCTAAGTAGAATGCTTCAACTAGACCTGGGCCTTTGCCCAATATGAGATCACAGGTCAGCTCTCATAAACATTAAAACAAAGCTCATTCTTACAAGAAAGAGCTTAAACTTTCATTGTTAAAGAAATACCTTCCTACCTAAATGGAAGATCTCTGCGAGTGAGATCCCAGTGGAAAGAACGGGGCCATCAAAAAAGGAGGTACCTTTCTCTGAAGGGAGGAGAGAACTTCCACTTTGACTATGACCCTGTCGGAATAAGATCGAAGTCAGCGAACTCAAAAGGCTTCCATAGCCTTGGCAACTCGTGACTAGAGCCTAGGGAGATTACTGACGCCATAAACAAGAGTGTCAAATTGCTAAGTCAACAACAGGAGTCACTGTGTACTTACTTCTCATGTGGGATCTGTCCTTAGTGTGTTGTCCAATGTGAAGTAATGCTATAACTAGTACTGAAACAGTATTTTACACTTTGTGTTTCTGTGTGGGTGCAAACTGATGAAATCTTTACTTAATATATACTGAATTGATCTTCTGTATATAAAGAGAATTGAAAATGAATCTATTTTTATTTTATTTATTTATTTTTTTACAGGCAGAGTGGACAGTGAGAGAGACAGAGAGAAAGGTCTTCCTTTTGCCATTGGTTCACCCTCCAATGGCCGCCACGGCCGGCGCACCACGCTGATCTGATGGCAGGAGCCAGGTACTTACCCTGGTCTCCCATGGGGTGCAGGGCCCAAGGACTTGGGCCATCCTCCACTGCCCTCCCTGGCCACAGCAGAGAGCTGGCCTGGAAGAGGGGCAACCGGGACAGAATCCGGCGCCCCGACCAGGACTAGAACCCGATATGCCGGCGCTGCAAGGCGGAGGATTAGCCTAGTGAGCCATGGCGCCGGCCGAAAATGAATCTTGATGTGAATGTAATGGGAGAGGGAGCGGGAGATGGGAGGGGTCTGAGTGGGAGGGAAATTATGGGGGGGGGAGCCATTGTAATCCATTAACTGTACTTTGAAAATTTATATTTACTAAATAAAAAATAAAAAAATGAAAAAAAAGAAATACCTTCCTACTGACTGCTGTTATAAAAAAGCATATACCCCCCAAATGCCAAGGAACCCCCTAGTCAGGCAATCTTTAGACCCGTGACTGCATCCATCCCATGCCACTGTTTGGTTTCTACTGTCTCATGAGAGTCTTACCAGAACAAAATGGTTGAACATCAGACCTTGTCTAAGTCTTGTCTTTGATGAGAATTGGATGGATGCGGAAAAATTGCCCCTGGGAAGCTGATTAGCAAGGACCACCCAAGAGCCCCACACACAACACTACTATGTTCTGTGGTAGAAACCGGGTTATTTTTTTTGTTTTGTTTTGCATATCTAAACTTGAGGTCTGATAATTCACATCTGCAACATTTTAGCAACATGTTAACAGTCCCCCAAAAAGACACAAATCCAACTGAATTCAAACTATAGTCTCATTGTCTCACTGAATGGAGTCACCATCCATTGTTCTTGGTCACCACTTAGTCCCTTCTCCAGCCTTCCTCTCAGTGCCGTCTCTCTCTCTTTCTCTCTCTCTCTCTCTCTCTCTCTCTCACACACACACACACACACACAATTAGCTACATGGTATCATAGATTGTGCACTCTTAATATCACTCTACCTTCATTTATTATCTCAGTGAAATGCTTCTTCCCTAGATTATTTCAAATCTATTACTGACAGGACAATCTTCATGTTAGTATAAAAGTGATCACCCTAAAATGAAAATCAAGATTAAACTCTATCCTTTTGTGAATAACTTCATTGGTTTTTAGGAGAAAACTTAGCACACCGGTCTTGCCTTGCCATACTTTGATTCCAGACTTTGTAACCATCTCAAGTTTATCCTTTCCTCTGATCACATCAGATGACAAGACACACAATATTTTTTACTATATTTTTGTACATATGGCATATAAAATGTATAATTGTTTTTTTCTTTCTAACTGGGTAATTCCTTCCCATATTTTGAAGCAATAAAAACTGTAGTAATCTCCCTAACTATGAGTGTGCGATGTTTGTCCAATTACTTTAAATCTCTGAGCCTCTGTTTTCTTGTATGTAATTGAAATCATAGAAATGTGTATGTCCTAGGCTTGAAGTGAGGAGTCAATGAGTTAGGACATGAAAGAATTGATCATTATATTCATGGCATCGTTTTTATGTTTTCACAGAACACTGCAACCTTGCTTGAAGAGAAATGATGTCAACATGCTAATGTTCAAAGACGTCACTCAAAGCCTCAATACAAGTGCAGGATGCAGAGTCATTCTCAGGACTGGTCACTGTGAGCCTCTGGCCAACGACAGATTCTCAAGTATTATGAGTTCCATCTTCTTTTCCTCTATTAATCTCCATCCTAATTTTTTCAATATGTCCTTTGAAAATATTCTCCCATTAAAACAAATTCCACATTTCTATACTCCAGAAAACACTCATGCTACAATCATGTCATGCACTGAAATCTTGCTCTTGCCCTGAAGCCTTTTGAAATGAAGGCTGTGCATTTTCCCATGGCCTGTTTATCAAAACATCACAAAGACAATGTTTGCCCTCAAACCTCCCCCCCTTTTCTGTGGCTACATGTAGATCAAGGCTTGACTACACTGATGAAAAGCAAACAAGAAAACAACAACAACAACAACAAAAAAATCTCTTTCAAGTTTCTGACATTGTATCACAACACAGTCTTTTTAAACAGAGTCTGATCTTTCTGCAATTTTTATATCATATCTTTTTTTCTTTCAAAAACCTATATAGTCTTAGTGTAAGATTTAACTGGCATAATCCTGACATTTGTTGTAACCTGCTTATTTGTATTCATACTGGGTTGTTTCCTTGTACATGTTTGTGAACTGGATTGCAAGCTCATTCTCAGAGAATACTCAGAATATGCCTTTCTCTGAAATGAACTTTGTATACATGTGTACCTGGGTACTTGAAGAAGTTCATGAAAAATTAAAAGCAAAGTATATTTTGTGCAGCAATTTTTTATTTTTTAAATATTGTTTCACTGATGTTGGCTTCCCATTTTTCAGAGACAATGTATTCAAATCTCAAAATCACAAAATGGAAAGATCCTAGATACATACAAATAATCAGGGATAACAGCCCTTGCCTTGACTGTTGAGGAACAGTTTGTTTTTTTCATACAATTTGTTGAACTCTTTACTTAGTATAAAGTTAATCTTCTGTGTATAAAGTTAATTGAAAATAGATCTTAGTAAAATATAAAACTGGAAATAAGAGAGAGAGGAGGAAGAGAGGTTGTAGTGTGGGCGGGAAGGTGGGTACAGTGGGAGGAATCACTGTATTCCCAAACTTGTATTTATGAAATGCATGGAGTTTGTATTCCTTAAATAAAAGGTTTCTTTGGAAAACAAGCAAACAAACAAATGAAAACAAGTAATCAGGGAGATTCCTTTCCCATCAAGACCCTGGGCAAGATAGGCAACCCCTATCATCTCCTTGCCTGCCAAGCCATTGGTTTCTGGTCCATTATTTCATTGAAGTTGCAGCTTTGGCCTTAAGCAGAAAATTCAAAACTTATATCTCATGTTCTCTCAGAGCTTAGTATCCTATTTCTAAAGCCAGATTCTTGACTACTACGATTGAAAAATAACCCAGGCAATGCCTACCTACACTTGCTGTTATTGCTCTTTTATTTTCCTCCCGGGTTCTAGCTTCCAAAGATTTCTTTTACGTACATGAAGTTTATGAAGTACCTCAGTACTTGAAGAAGTTCATGAAAATTTTAACAAAAGAGAAGTTTATTTTGTGCAGAAATTTTTTAAAATCCATGCACAACTTTTACATAATACATGTCATACATGTTTTCTGTGAACTTTCCGAGGACCCGTCATGTACACAACATGCTAGCGTTTACACATGTGTGTGTATGTATAAATACTTGAAACCTCAGGCATCTCAAGAGATATTTGTAGAATTGTAGACAGCATTTCCAGGCAATACAGACAAGTTTTTAGATTGCTAATCTAGCATGTTGCTAGGATGAGAAGTCTTCATTACCTTTTTTTACTTTATAGATTCTCTGTAGTTCTAATTTCAGCTTGTTCAAAGCTTTGAGTTTTCATTGTCCTGCTAACAACAACATCCTTTTTACAACCTGAATATCATGCTCCATAGACTGTATTATGTCTCCAAGAGAAACGAGGGTTCTTAGCAGGCTCCATCAGTGAGGCTATTTGTACAGTGACATTGTGCAACTATGAAAATACAGCAGACCCTCTGTCTCTATGAGAGCTGTATCCATGAATGCAACCAAGGATAAATCAAAAATGTCCAGGAAAAAATTCTGTCTGCATTAAACATGTACAGACATGTTTTCCTTGTCATTGTTTTCTAAATAACACATCTATTTAATATAACAATTATTTATATAGTATTTATATTATATTAGGTACTGTAAGTGGGTCTAAAGATGATTTTGCATCTAATTTAATATAACTTGGTTTGTGATAATTTGCATGCTAAGTGCAATTTTTAAAATGGTTATTATAAGCAATATATCAGCTAAATATCTTTGGTTAGAAGCTATAATTTGTGGAGATTGGGTGGGGAATGAAGAACAAAGTTTCAGAATACATAGAAAGAAAGCTCACAAAGGTGGGAAGCAGGAACCCTCACGGCAGTCACATGGGTAGAAAAAACAGTGAACAGGGAAGAAATCTGACCATTAATGGTCTGTTTGTTCTTTTACTCAAGATTAAAATTCAAAACCAGAGCATCTGATTGGTCTAGATTTGTCCTTGGTTAGAAAAACAGCAGGCTTTTGATTATAGCAATAAGGATTCTGTTTAAAAAAGGAAAATGAATGCTGGGCAGTGAAATAAAATAAAACACTACTGCATATATAACAGTTTTCAGTAAGCAATGCTTGTCTGCCCTACGTTTTCTTTCTCACTGGGAAAACAGATGGAGAATTATAAACCACTGGAATCAAGGATTTGTATAAAACCCTAAGCATCAAATTTCTTAGAAAATGTCAATGCTTTAAAAATGATTATGTGCGGAATGCGGACAAACCCCGATCCAAATTCAGAAGCACAATTAATAAGAATAATGTATATGCCTCGTAAACATTCTTAGATCAACAAATGCACACCTACCAGTTGTCATAAAACTGAACAGAAAATAAGTTCTTTACTTCCACGGCAATAGCTTCCTTTGTTGAGCCCTGATTCCAGGGGAGGATTTTAGGCCCTCCTCTCAATTTGTTCATTCTCTGTACTCGGTGTGGGTGACAGTCATTCTAAGACTCTGAAGAAGCAGTGTTGCCAGAGTGTGGCTGGCAAAAAGCAATCATTCTTGAAGTGCCACTGGGCATGATCTGCAGCTCATTCCAGACTCTTACTTGCCTTCACAACTCTGTGTAACAGGTGCAGCAAATGAACTTCTGCCACTGTCTTCCTTAAATGCACACAAATAAAGCGTTACCATGTCCTGGATATGAAGTGATGCCTACTTCCATGAATCATATTTTGTGTTCATGACGCGGCAACTGGGAGTTAGTCATTTAGACTGAATCAGTTTCTTCAAAATAGGAAATTCTTGTGCCAATGATTTAGTATCCAGATATAATTTGTGTAGTCAGACAACATCTAGAAAACTACCAATTTAGATTCTTTGCCACAACAAATATGTATGTCTTTGTACTCAGCCATCAAAACCCCAAATGAACCCCGGGAATCATGTGTTGAAACCGGATGCTCTCTTATATTTGTGGAGGACACACGGAGCCAAGGGCAGACTTTCAGCAATGCTGAACCCGAACACGGGCTTGACGAGTCCCCATTCAAAGAAAAGAAAAATGGAAATGAATCATTTTTAAATACACTTTTAAAAATTATGTGTGAATTTGAAAATTTTATCCAGTTTAGAAAAAACGACAAAATTACATGAAGTCTTGCATTTATTTAGGTGTCCAGATCACAGCTACTGAGGAAATAAGCAAGCTACCAGAAATACAAATAGCTCTTTAAATCTGGTGTTTGGTCTTCCTAGTTTGTGGAGACAAACTAGAAGAAAATTTCATGTATACATTGCTGTGTATTTGCAATACACACAAGAGAAAAATAATCTAGGGATGAACAAAGCACATTTGAACTTTGAAGGAAGCTGGTGATACTCTTGCATTTCTATTTTGGTTTGTTTGTAACATCTTCACAAGTGACTGGAAAATATTTTTTAGAAACAAGTATTTGGTGTTAATCAAATAAAAATGTGTCTAATATTCACTAGTTTGGTTGTAATATCTAAGCAAAATAAGCCTTGTTATAACTTTTTAAGTAGGGAGTGTTGGCTTACCTGTTTTGTGTACTAGCGTCTTGAATAACTACTGACACTACTGATGAATACTTGATTCAAACATCAACAAATGATGATAAAATTGGAAAATTCTTTAATTGGCTGCCTTCCGGGAGTGCTAATCCACCTATGTAAAAAAAAAAATATGTTGTGTCTGTGAAAGTCACCCTTGGAAATTTGAATTGAGGATATAGGCTGAGTGAGGCAGTATATGGTAGAGCCAAAATAGAAAATTCAAGATAGAAGTGGACAGAGAAATCATAGTGCATGAAGTACAAGGAAGCCAGAGCAGGAAAAAATGTTAAAGAAATGAGATAAAGTAACCAGTCCCTAGCTATTCTTGGTCCCTGCTCTAATTTTGTACATATCCTTTCTTAAAGTCCTCTTCATTCTATTAGATTGTTTGGCAGATGGCTTCAGTCTTTTTTCCCCCTAATAATAACAATGAAGATTCCAACTAAGACATAGTGTATGACTGTTGCTCTTGAGCATAGTTGCTTAATGCAGCATCTGTCTCCCCAAGAATACTGGGCCTGCAGTTTCTCTGATAATTAGGTGTTCTCGGCATGGTCGGTCATGTCCTGCTCTAATGATTGAAGGGAAAAATTAAAGTCCTATTGGCACTAAAAGTCTCTTTCTTTTTCAGTGCCCTAGTAAAAAACAGACAGCCCAATTGAGAAAATATGGACTCTACAGTACTTCTGGTGTGACACTTGACACTACTCTTCCTAGCCAAAGGAGCTAGAGAGCAGCTAAGATGAATTCTGTTAATTTCTCTAGGCACTATACTGTGTACCTAAAATATAAAGACTAATTAAACATAGTACTTGCTTTTGAGCAATGAACAATGTAATGGGAAAATTCAAGTGCAAATAATTGCAAAAGAAAATAGTAAATCTGGGTGCTGTGTTGTGCTGCAGCAGGTAAAGCCACCATTCTAAGATGCCGGTATCCAGTATGGGCGTCGGTTTGAATACTGGCTGTTCCAATTCCAATTCAGCTCCCTGTTAATGGCCTTGGAAAGCAGCAGAAAATGATCACAGTATTGGGGCCCTGCACCCACATAGAAGACTCAGATGAAGTTCCTGGCTCCTGGCTTTGTCCTGGCCAAGCCCCAGCCAATGCAGCCATTTGGAGAGTGAACCAGTGAGTGGAAGCTTGCTATCTCTCTCTCTCTCTCTCTCTCTCTCTCTCTCTCTTTCTGTCTCTCTCCCTCCCTCCTTCCCTCTCTGTAACTCTGCCTTTCAAATAAATAGTTTAAAAAATAAATAGTAAATCTTTAGTAGTCACATAAATATGTGCTAACAGAGGAAGTTTTCTGCTTAGGGATATCAGAAAAGAATTCACCAATTCAACCAAACATCAAAATGCATATTGGATTTCATCACACAGAAAATGGTAAGGGAATAGTAAAATGGGACAGTTCATAAACTTGAATGATGATATGGAGTTGAAAATGTGCAAAGCTTATAAAGTTGGGACACAAGACGCAGGCATTCAGTGAAACACAATGAACTTGAAAAATAAAAATAATTAAAGCAAAAATAATCACGAACATTCGCTGTGTGCAAAAAAAAAGGGGGGGGAAACCGGTGGGGATTCTTGTAAACAATTTTGTGTGAGAATACTCTGATCTTCAGTGTACAGCCCACACATTTAATATACAACCAACATTGCAATCAAGAGAAAATATTTGAAGTACCCTATAATGTTCTCTAAAGCCCTTTCTAAGTGAGGCTCTCTCCACCTCAAAAGATAACCAACAATTAGTTTTGCTTATTCTTAACCTTTGCATGAATGGCATCACACAGTATGTATTCTTTCAGCTCTAGCTTCTTTCCATCAAGTGTATCTTTTTTATCCACCACTGTTGTATGAATCAAGGATTTATTCATTTTATTGCCATATGGTGTGTGGTTTGTAGAATATATCACTGTGTATTTGTCATTTGTCTTAGTCACTGCAGGTTGCCATAGCAAAATACCATGAACAATCGCTTAAACAACGGAAATTTATTTTCTCACAGTTACAGAGTCTGTAAAGTCCAAAATCCAGGTGCCAACAATGTTGTGTCTGGTGTCTGGTGGGAATTCTTTCCTGGGTTGCTTGTGACCAAGTTCTCACTGTGTCTCGTATGATCTCTCCATACCTATCTCTTTTCTTTTTTTTTAAGAAGGACCTTATTTTTTTTAAGATTTATTTATTTATTTGAAAGTCAAAGTTACACAGAAAGAGAAGGAGAGTCAGAGAGAGAGGTCGTCTAACCGTTGGTTTACTTTCCAATCGGCTGCACTGGCTGGAGCTGTGCTGATCCAAAGCCAGGAGCCAGGAGACTCTTCCAGATCTCCCATGTGGGTGCAGGAGATCAAGGACTTGGGCCATCTCCCACTGATTTCCCAGGCCACAGCACAGAGCTGGGTCAGAAGTGGAGCAGTCTGGACTCGAACCAGCACCCACATGGGTTGCCGGCACTGCAGGTGGTGGCTTTACCTGCTATGCCACAGTGCTGGCCCCATCTCTGACTTTTCTTATAAGAACACTCTGATCCCATCATGAGGGCTGCGCCCTCATGAGCTTATTTAAAAGTAATTATCTCCAAATAGCACATTGGGGTTAAAGATTTCAACATAATTTTTGGGAGGACACGGTTCAGTCCATAGTACCAATTTCCTATTTTTAAACACTTCATTTCCAGTTTTCAGCTAGGGTGGATAACTGTTATAAATCTCCTATATGAATCATTGTATGGAACAGGCCCTTATGTCTTATATGTGTACATCCTAAAGTGGAAGTCTTTGGTCACTGTGTCTAGTTTGAAGACATACTATGAACACCGTTTTCTTTTTTTTTTAATTTTATTTAAGTTATTCATGTTTCATGTATTTCATATGTATAGATTCTTTATATACAGAATATAGTAATACTTCCCACCTTACCATCACTCCTGCCTACATTCCAACCTTTCTTTCCCCCTCCCCTCTCCCATTCCCACTCTTAATATTTACAAAGATCTACTTTTAGATTATTTAATTATTGTAAGATTAACCCAGCACTAAGTAACAAATAGTAAATAGCATGAAGAAAAAAAATGTTCCTCAACAGAAGGGACAAGGTTTACAAACAATCGTAAAATCTCAAAATGATCATTTCACTCCAATATATTACATTTTAGGTACTCTATTAGTTACTCCTTATCATGGAAAACATGATATCTGTCTTTTTGGGGGCTGGCTTATTTCGCTAAATATACGGTTTCCAGTTGCATCCATTTTATTGCAATGGACAGGATTTCATTTATTTTTTACCATTGAGTAGTACTCCACAGTGTATCTATACCACAATTTCATTATCCAGTGTTCAGTTGATGGACATCTGGATTGATTCCATATCTTAGCTATTGTGAATTGAACTACAGTGAACATAGGAGTACAGATAACTCTTTGATATGCTGATTTCATTTCATTTGGGTAAGTATCAAGGAGTGGGGTGGCTGGATCATATTACAGGTCTAAATTCAGATTTCTGAGGTATCTCCATACTGTATTCCACAGTGGCTGCACCAGTTTACATTCCCACAAGCAGTGCACCAGAGTACCCTGTTACTCGAACACTGAGTAAAAAAATTTGGCAAATAGTATGAAGAAAAGACACATTTCCTCAACAGAAGAGATGAGGGCTTTAAGCAATCATTGAATCTCAAAATGTCCATTTAACACCAATACATTAACTTTCAGGTATTCTATTAGTTACCTCAGATCAAGGAAAACATGTAATATCTGTCTTACCTCATATGGGACTGGCTTATCTCATTAAGTATAATGGTTTCCAGTTGAATTCATTTTGTTGCAAAATACAGGATTTCATTTTTTTCTTTATCTACTCTTCAGCTGATGGACATTTGGGTTGATTCCATATCTTAGCTAATGTGAATTGTTCCACAATGAATATGGGGGTACAGATAACTCTTTCACATGCTGATTTTTTTTTTTTGCTTTGGGTAAGTTCCCAGAGTGGAATATCTGGATCATATGGTAGATTTATATTCAAATTTCTAAGGTATCTCTATACTATCTTCCACAGTGGTTGCACCAGTTTACACTCCTACCAGAATGTACCAAGGTACATTATTCCCCACATCCTTGCCAGCATTTATTGTTTGTTGATTTCTGTATGAGAACCATTGTAACTGGAGTGAGGTGAAATCTCATTATGGTTTGGATTTGTATTTCCCTGATGGCTAGTGATCCAGAACATTTTTTCAAGAGTCTTTTGGCCATTTGAATTTTCTCTCTTGAAAAATGTCTTTTCAAGTACTTCGCCCATTTCTTAACAGGATTGTTTATTTTATTCTTGTTGAATTTCTTGAGCTCTTTATAGATTCTGGATGTTAACCCTTTTTCAGGTATGTACTTTGCAAATATTTTCTCCCATTCTATCAGTTGCCTACTTACTTTGCTGAGTGTTTCTTTTGCAGTGCAGAAGCTTCTCAGCTTGATATAATCCCGTTTGGGAATTTGGGATTTGATTGCCTGTGCTTCAGGGGTCTTTTCCAAGAAATCTTTGCCTCTGCCAATGTCTTGCAGAATTTCCTTAATGTTCTCTAGTAATTTCATGGTTTCAGGTCATAGATTTAGGTCTTTACCCATTTTGAGTTGATTTTTATGTGAGGTCTATAAAGTTTTCTAAAGTGATTGTAATAATCTAAATTGTCACAAAAATGTGTAAGATTGTCAGTTGATCTGCATTTGTTCTACCATTTGGTATTGACAGCCTTTTAAGGTTTAGTCAAAATTTATTATTGTGGTAATTTAGATTATCATAATTTTAACCAAACTGGTGGGTGTAAAATATTTCTTGTGGTTCTAATTTATGTCTTCTTGATAGGCAATAACATCAAATACCTTTGCAAATGCTGATTGGCCACTTGGATATCCTTTTGTGACAATCTGCTCAAGTCTATGCGTATTTTTCAATATGTTTTCTGCCTTTTACTTACTAATTAATGAGTTAGTTTATTTGTTCTAGTATGAGTCTTTTGATGACTATAAGCATCGCAAACACCTTCTCACAGTCTGTGACTTTTTTCTTTTCTTTTTTTTTTTTTTTTTTTTTTTACAGGTAGAGTGGACAGTGAGAGAGAGAGACAAAGAGAAAGGTCTTCCTTTGCCGTTGGTTCACCCTCCAATGGCCGCCGCGGCCGGCGCACCACGCTGATCCGATGGCAGGAACCAGGTACTTCTCCTGGTCTCCCATGGGGTGCAGGACCCAAGGACTTGGGCCATCCTCCACTGCACTCCCAGGCCACAGCAGAGAGCTGGCCTGGAAGAGGGGCAACTGGGACAGAATCTGGCGCCCCGACCAGGACTAGAACCCGGTGTGCCGGCGCCACAAGGTGGAGGATTAGCCTAGTGAGCCACGGCACCGGCCTGTGACTTATCTTTCCATTATCCTAATAGTGTATGTTAGTTAAGGTAAGTTATTATGAAGCAGATATATCCACTTTTGTTTGCCTGCTAATGCTTTGCATGTTCTGTGTAAGCAATTATTCCTCTATCCAAAGAACATAAACAATTTATTTTCCTATAAAATTTATTTTATAAACTTAGTTGTTCTGTCTTTCATATATTTAGATCTATAATCCATATTTAGGTCTATAATTCATCTCAAGTTAGTTTTTGTGTATTGCATGGGATTGGGATCAAGAGTCACTTATTCTTTTTTTTAAGATCTTATTTATTTATTTGAGAGGTAGAGTTACAGGCAGTGAGAGGGAGAGACAGAGAGAAAGGTCTTCTATCCACTGGTTCACTCCCCAGATGGCCACAATAGCCGGAGCTGGGCAGATTTGAAGACAGGAGCCAGGAGCTTCCTCTGAGTCTCCCACGTGGGTGCAGGGGCCCAAGGACTTGGGCCATCTTCCACTGCTTTCATAGGCCTTAGGGGAGAGCTGAATCGGAAGAGGAGTAGTCAGGACTAGAACCAGTGTCCAAAAGGGAAGCTAGTGCTACAGGCAGAGGATTAACCTACTGTGCCATAACACCAGCTCAAGAATCATTTATTCTGATATATATTAGGCTGTTCTAGCATCATCTACTGGAAAGAACATCCTTTTTTTATGGTGATGATGGGTATCTTTCTCTAAACTGATCATATATATATGGACCCACTTCTAGCTCTTTCACTCTCTTTCATTAGATCTTCAGTTAATTAGTTTATTACTATGTCAATACACACTATTTTAATGAGTGATAATGAATATTGAAATACTGTGTTTTTAAAGAATTATTTATTTGAAAAGCAGAGTTACAGAGGTGGGAGAGATTTCATAAAAAGAAAGATCTTCCATCCACTGGTTCACGTCCCAGATGGCCAAGTCTGGGGCTGGGCCAAGCCAAAGCCAGGAGCCAGGAACTTCTTCCAAGTGTCCCACGTTGGTTCAGGGGCCTATGCACTGGGACTGTCTTCAGCTGCTTTCCCAGACACATTAGCTGGATCTGAAGTGAAACAACTGGGACATGAACCAGTGCTCATATGGGATGCTGGTGTCATAGGCAGCAGATTAACATGTTGTGGCACAGGCCAGCCCCAAATATGGTGGTATTTTAAGCCAACTATGTCTTTTTAAACATTGTCTTATATTTTCTTTTTCTTTTTGTTTTAAGGATTTATTTATTTTATTTGAAAGGTTAAGTTACAGAGAGAGAGAGATTGATTCTCCATCCACTGGTTTACCTCCAAATGGCCACAGTGGCTAAGTCTGGGCCAGGCTGAAGCCAGGATCCAGGATCCAGGAACCAGGAACCAAGAGCTTCATCTGAGTTTCCCACATGGGTGCAGGGGCCTGTCTGGCCTTTTTTTTTAGGATTTTTGAACTTCTGTAAAAATCTAGAGTCCAACTCTTGAATTTCCACATACACACAACACATACTCACATAATTCAGATTTCCTTGGATATTGCATTAAATATCTAAAGCAGTTTGGAGAGAATTTAATTATTCATGGTAATAATTCATAATACTTGAAAATGGTATATCTAATAATTTTATTTAGGACTCCTTTCATCTTTCAGCAATGTTTTATAGTTTTCAATGTAGAAGTCACATACAGTGGCCGGTGCTGTGGCATAGTGTGTAAAGCTGCTGCCTGCAGTACCGGCATCCCATATAAGCACCAATTCAAGTCCTGGCTGCTCCACTTCCTATCCAACTCTCTTTTATGGCCTGGGGAAGTGGTAGGAGATGGACCAAGCCCTTGGGTCCCTGTACCAGTGTAGTAGACCTAGAAGACATTCTCAGCTCCTGACTCTGGCCTGGCCCAGCTCCAGCCATTGCAACCATTTGGAGAGTGAATCAGTGGATGGAAGACCTCTCTCTCTCTTTGCCTCTGCATCTCTGTAACTTTGCCTTTAAAATACATAAATCTTTTAAAAAATTGATGGATCAGTCTCCAGAGAATTGTCTTTAAAATAAAAAAGTCACATACAACTTTCACTAAATCTGTTCTTTTTTAAATTTGATTTTGTGATGCTAGTATTAATGGAATTTATTAATTTATAATTTTTTCATTTTTATTAATATATTACAATAATTGATTTCACATGTTTATATTATATCTAACAACTTTATTAAACTTATTAGGTCATTTGCAACTGCTTTTGGATTCTACTTCATAATCATGTGAACTATGTTTTCTTTTCCCAAGTATTTGAATAATTTATTTATTTTTCTTGTCTTACTGCATATTAGCTAGGATTAGAGAGGATTTTTAAGATAAAAATAAGCTAATTTCACTGGTATTTTAAAAAGATTCTGGTTGAGGCATGTAATATTTATTGCTGTGAGAATTCGACCTAGGGAAATAACAGTAAGGATATATACATGGGAGTGAAGAATAAGACATATTTAAGGAGACTTTTCAGAAATAGAATAGACAAGTAATGGCAGCCATTGACAGAGACTGAGGTCTTTGGTCAGTGTGGCTGGCCTTACATGAGATAGGAGATGTTTAGAAAGAAATAGAATCAATTAGAAATAGTTTGAGAGACAGTAATGCAAAGGAACACATCTTTGGAAACCTTTGATAGTCTACTGAGATCAAATCCCTAGATCTTAAAAAAGCTACACCAACCAATAATTTTAAGATCTAGATAAAATATCTCCCTCACTGAAGAGAGAGAAGGTGACAGAGAGTATTGGGTAACAACGGCTTGAATCCTCAACCCTAGCTGAGGACACTAAGGGTAGAATCCAGAGAAAGCTGATTTAGAGGCTGATTGGGGCCTGGTGTATTTAAAAAAAGGTGGCAGGGGGGGCAAACAGGAATAATTTTGGACAGTCTGTTTTAGTCATTAAAACTGTGAAGTGTGAAGAGATTTTTGGTTGTAGGAGGAAGCTGGAACATCATACAGAAGGGTAGACGCCATGAAGAGGCCAGTGTTGGATTAATGAGTGTCAAGGTAACAGAAAACTGAACAGTGGGGGGGGGGGGGGGGACCAGCGCTGTGACGCGGCAGGTTAACACCTGACCTGAAGCACTGGCAACCCATATGGGCGCCCATTCGAGACCAAGCTGCTCTATTCTGAACCAGCTCTCTGCTATAGCCTGGGAAGGCAGTGGAAGATGGCCCAAGTCCTTGGGTCCCTGCACCCGCATGGGAGACCTGGAAGAAGCTCCTGGCTCCTGGCTTCGGATTGGCACAGCTCTGACTGTGTGGCCATCTGGGGAGTGAACCAGCAGATGAAAGACCTCTCTCTCTCTCTCTCTCTGCCTCTCCTCTCTCTGTGTAATTCTAACTTTCAAATAAATAAATACACTTTGAATATGACCTTGTCTAAACAAGATAAGAGTCGGTGAACTCAAAAGGCTTCCATAGCCTTGGAAACTCATGACTGGTGCATAGGGAGATTACTGATGCCATAAACAGGAGTGTCAATTTGTAAAGTCAACAACAGGAGTCACTGTGCACTTACTCCTCATGTAGGATCTCTGTCCTTAATGTGCTGTACATTGAGATTTAATGCTATAACTAGTACTCAAACAGTATTTTTCACTTTATGTTTCTGTGTGGGAGCAAACTGTTGAAATCTTTACTTAATGTATGCTAAACTGATCTTCTGTATATAAAGAGAATCGAAAATGAATCCTCATGTGAATGGAAGGGGAGAGGGAGTGGGAAAGGGGAGGGATGCGGGTGGGAGAGACGATATGGGGGTGAAGCCATTGTAATCCATAAGCCGTACTTTGGAAATTTATATTCATTAAATAAAATTTAAAAAAATTAAAGTAGAAGAAATTATCTAGAGATAAAGAAAGATGGGTAGCCGGGAATATTTAAGTGAAGGTTCAGCAATCTGGGAACTATTGTTCCACATCTTTTTTCTAGATTTTGGCAAGATTCTGCCTTCATGGAGGAATGATAATCTGATGTGAAAGAACACAGCACAATAAACTTATCACTCTATTATGAGCAGGTGATAAATTCTCTGGAGAAAAATAAAGCAGAAAAGAAAACTGCTGGATGCTGAAGGGAGAGTACAATTTTAAAATAGGGTGGTCAAAATGACAAAATAAAATGACAGCACGTCTGAATACCGGAAGGAGGCAACAGAACCAACAATACATGTATAGGAGAGAGGAACATGCTAGATGATAGAAAGAGGCCCAGGGAAGCCATGGAGGGTATACCCTGAGAAAGGGTATGTTCCCCAGTTCAGGCAAAGTTTACTGGTGATCCTGGTGATAGCCAGTGCCAAAGCTCTAAGTTAGGAACACATTTGGCATGTCCAGGGAACACTAAAGACTATCAGGCTACAAAGGATTAAGCTAAGGAGTGTGTAGGAGGAAGAGAAGTCAGCCGGAAGGGAGGCCATGAAAATGCATCCCTCGGTTCTCTATCTTTGGGGAGGTAAATGACTGATGCCTCCAGTTGCTACACCCTAAAATCCATCACTGTGTTCATTCCAAGGTCACCTTTTCCACAGGCAGCTCCCAGCCAACAACTGAGGGCAGCAGAAATACAGGAGGCTCATTCCGGAGCAACGTGAGGCTCCTCTGACGGGTGACTCTGGCTGCAGGACCCCAGATGGCCCTGCACTACAGCTGAGATGATCTCACCCAACCCTCTTCCTGTTCCTCTCTCCTTCACCTGAGGACAGACATATACCTCAGTCTTGATAGCTCTCCCATCTTCATTGGGCTCCTTCCTGTTTTCCCTTGAAGGCACATTCAGGGTACACCACAAGTGGATTAATAACCCCCAGATATATGGTGTCATTTTGTATAATTAAGTCCATCACACATTCCCTTGACCTAAGACATTAGTGTCTGCCAGAGTGAGGTCCAAGTTCAATCCCCTTTTCCATATAATGTATCTGAAAGTGCCTGTGACTCACTTTCAGAAATTAGTCTCTCTAGCCAAGTCAGTTTCCCAGATCCCTTCCTGTACCTGCCCCTGAAGTCTCAATTCTTCTTCCATTCATCCCCGCCAGAATCTACAGTGGGGATTCTGGCATGAAACAATAATATAGCAGACTTTCTTGTTCTAGTGGTCCTAAGTTTCATAGAAATCCCTATTGCAGAAGGAAGATTTTCTTTTTCAGGGGCAGACCTTGTGACCCAGTGGATGAAAATGCCACTTGCAATACCATCATTCTGTATGGACACTGGTTCAAGTCACATCTGCTCCACTTCCAATCCAGCTCCCTGTTACAAGTGATCTACAAAGATGGCCCAAACACTTGGGCCCCTATAGGAGACTATGCCTGGAGTTCTAGGCTCCTGGATTCAGCCTGGCTCACCCACTACCACTGAGGCCATTTGGAGAGTAAATCAATAGATAGAAGTTCTTCATTTTCTTCTCTCTCTGTAACTCTATATTCAAATAAATAATTTTTTTAAATAATTTCTTTTTCAAATCATGTTTCAGAGGAGAAACTAACTTCCACTGGAAAAGCTGACAAGAGACTGATATTTCCCGGGGTCCCTTTTGTCCTGTGAACTCATTTCTGGAAGTCCATCAGCTCACCTTCCATCAGGACCACCATGGGTTTGGCAGCATGATAATGACATTGGGGATCTAAGTGAATTAGACATAAAGAAACTACTTAATCCCAGTTCTAATAACTTCTGTCTTCATTCCCTTGTGCTCTGCTCCTATAGTGTCAACTATGCCTCTCCAATCAGGCTGCTCCTCTCAAGTGAACGGTGAAATAGACAGAGAATAGCATGTATTGGGAATCTTATGATGTGGTCTTGTTCCTTGGTATTATTTCACTTTAGTTCCTTTGCACACATAGAAGGAAATGAAGAACTGGTATGCTCGTGAGATCTCAGAAGTCCCATGCCAAGGAGGAGACTTGGAATAAAATATGCTGATATAAACACTTTTAAACAATTTGAACCAACTCTGTTCTTCTGCCTAATAGAATTGATGTGACAGCAGAGACATAGCTTGAAAACAAATACCCCAATGTAAACCAAGTTTATAAGACAATGAGAGAGTGGAATACTCAAGTTAGCTTGCCTTCAGTAAGCAGCAAACTGTAATTTGGGGAGGGGTACAATATCTCAGAAAAATCATTTTAAAAATTGAAATGAGCCTTTCTTCTCTAGATGTACTAGCAAATTCATGATTACCTAAGTGCAAGCAAGTTCAAAACTTATGGATAAGTTTCTACCAGCTTACAATAAATCTTTTAAGTTCAGAGCTGAATTACCAGTTCACACAGAATTGAACAAAACAAAAATATATAATAGTATCTGGAGAGAGAAACTGTCAGTTTTACCAATCTGCACAATTACAGCCCAAAACTGTTGTTTGAGCTGTTACTGATATTATATAGCTGAGTGGGCAGGAGGGTAGAGAGCCAAGACTACTGTTGATTCTAAGCATCATTTCACACACAATGGGTGAAAATTGTGCGAGGAAAAACAATTAGACTTGTCAAATTAGGATAAAACACTAGAGGCGACCATGAAATGAATTTCACACAGGTAACAGAAATTGTGAGATGTACGAAGTTTCCAAAAATAGAGCAAGCACTCTAGTACAGCAGTGAATTTTTCATCTCCCGACTTGTCAATGGTCAAACAGGCATTTCACTTCACACATGATTGTAAAGTATTTCTCAATATTCATCCACTTAAAACTTGCGAAATGACTTACTCATATCAGTGTGGCACATCTTTATTTTTTTACCTTAAATTAATATCTTTTTTGCTTAGATAGATTAACAAAATTGGCAATAATAATACCATTCATATAGCTGTGAATTCATATTTAAGGTTTGATGTCTTTGCTTTCAAATTCTTTAAGATAAACATGTAACTGAACACTCATGTACCATCTAAAGTCACCTAATATATTGCCAGGGGCATACATTCAGCTTCAAGAAACCTGTTTCTTATAAACGATACTGACCCTAAAATTATGCCTTTAATATCCCTATTCCTCAGGGCCCTGTGATCCCAAATAGTCGCTGGTTGTTCAGGTTCCACTTCTTTCTTTTTTACTGATCAGCACAGAGGAGTCCATACAGTAATACTGAAGCTTCTCTCTGAAGACTTTCCACATTCAAAGTGTCTTCCCTTTGATTATCTTATTTTACTCATGGAACTATGCATAGAAATGATAGGGATAAGAAAAGGAAAGCCCAGGAGGTTGCCTTAAACCCACACCACAAGGCTAGTTCATGATGAAATACGTCTAGGCGTCAGCTCTGGCCTGTTATGCTTTCCGTTAAATTAAATTCAGTTTTAGTGAAGAGAACTCCTTATAATTTTGCTGCTTTTACTCCCTTCAGTAAAAATATTTTTTCAAACTAGTGTTCCTTTAGTTCCCAAAATGTGAAAACCATGGTGCAAGTAGGAAGCAAAATTTTGAGTCAATGTCTCATTGAACACCTTTTCTTTATGTACTCATCTAAAAACAGTATGAACAGAAAATACTGCTTCATTCAGGTCTTCAAAGAAGGAGGTACCTTTCTCTGAAGGGAGGAGAGAACCTCCACTTTGACTATGACCTTGTCTAAACAAAGATAAGAGTCGGAGAACTCAAGGGGCTTCCATAGCCTTGGAAACTCATGACTGGAGCATGGGGAGATTACTGAGGCCATAAACAAGAGTGTCAATTTGTAAAGTCAACAACAGGAGTCACTGTGCACTTACTCCTCATGTAGGATCTCTGTCCTTAATGTGCTGTACATTGAGACTTAATGCTATAACAAGTACTCAAACAGTATATTTCACTTTGTATTTCTATGGGGGTGCAAACTGTTGAAAGCTTTACTTAATGTATACTAAACTGATCTTCTGTAAAAAAAAAAAAAAAAAAAAAAAAGAAGAAGAAGAAATTATCAATTCCCAACTTGACTCTCACTGGGATTAAACATGACAATAGGTCTGATCTGATTTCATCATCATTTAAAAAATCATCTATTATTTTTCACTTTATGTTTCTGTGTGGGAGCAAACTGTTGAAATCTTTATTTAATGTATGCTAAACTGATCTTCTTTAGATAAAGAGAATCGAAAATGAAAAACAAAAACAAAAACAAAAAAAATACTGCTTCATTGAAAATAAGAATCAGGGTAATGAAATTTAAAAGTTAGAAGGAGGGATTTGGGTTATATCATGTTTTATTATGGAATTTTTATCAATGTCATTTTGAATGACATCCTGATATTCCAATAAATCAATTAAGCTACTCAGGGGCCGACACTGTGGCACAGCAGGTTAAAGCCCTGGCCTGAAGCACTGGCATCCCATATAGCCACCAGTTCTAGTCCTAACTGCTCCTCTTCTAATCCAGCTCTCTTCTATGGCCTCGGAAAGCAGTAGAAGATTGCCCAAGTCCTTGGGCCCCTGGCCATGCTGGATGAAGCTCCTGGTTCCTGGTTTTGGATCAGCCCAGCTCTGGCCATTGCAGCCATCTGGGGAGTGAACCAGAGGATGGAAGGCCTCTTTTTCTCTCTGTCTCTACCTCTCTAACTCTGTCTTTCAAATAAATAAAAATAGATCTAAAAAGATTAAGCTACTGTATTTCCTGAAGACCACCTATATGCTAAGCACTGGAATAGATGCTGTGAAAATTGAGGTATGTCTATAAATCAAGATGTCAACAGTAAGCTTACAGTATAACAAAACAAGTATAATAAAAATGGAATTAACAGCAAATAGATCACTTAATATAATAACCATATTCTAATGATTTTTCTATACCTTTGAGTAAGATACTTATTTCTGAATTATTTCATTTATAAGAGGGTTGATTGTTTGTACTCTTCAATTTATGATATTCTAATATCTATGTCCAAACTAGATAGAACTAAATTTTAAAAAGCCACTTAGGAAATGTGGGCATCTTTTCATCTAAAAGAATGCAAAAAAATCAACATTATAGTTATTAAAAGAAATCTTGTAATGCTGTACTGAATTGATTGCCATTTTTTTTTAAACTTTTATTTAATGCATATAATTTTCCAAAGTACGACTTATGGATTACAATGGCTTCCCCCCCATACCGTCCCTCCCACCCACAACCCTCCCCTTTCCCACTCCCTCTCCCCTTCCATTCACATCAAGATTCATTTTCTATTATCTTAATATACAGAAGATCAGCTTAGTATACATTAAGTATGGATTTCAACAGTTTGCTCCCACACAGAAACATAAAGTGAAAAATAATAGATGATTTTTTTTAAATGATGATGAAATCAGAGCAGACCTATTGTCATGTTTAATCCCAGTGAGAGTCAAGTTGGGAATTGATAATTTCTTTTTTTTTTTTTTTTTTAACAGAGGATCAGTTTAGTATGCATTAAGTAAGGATTTCAACAGTTTGCACCCCCATAGAAATACAAAGTGAAATATATTGTTTGAGTACTCGTTATAGCATTAAATCTCAATGTACAGCACATTAAGGATAGAGATCCTACATGAGGAGTAAGTGCACAGTGACTCCTGTTGTTGACTTTACCAATTGACACTCCTGTCTATGGCATCAGTAATCTCCCTATGCTCCAGTCATGAGTTTCCAAGGCTATGGAAGCCCTCTGAGTTCTCCAACTCTTATCTTGTTTAGACAAGGTCATAGTCAAAGTGGAGGTTCTCTCCTCCCTTCAGAGAAAGGTACCTCCTTCTTTGATGCCCTGTTCTTTCCACTGGGATCTCACTCGCAGAGATCTTTTGCCAGAGTGTCTTGGCTTTCCATGCCTGAAATACTCTCATGAGCTTTTCAGCCAGCTCCGAATGCCTTTAGGGCTGATTCTGAGGCCAGAGTGCTATTTAGGACATCTGCCATTCTATGAGTCTGCTGAGTATCTCACTTCCCATGTTGGATCACTCTCCCTTTTATTTACTCCATCAGTTAGCGTTAGCAGGTACTAGACTTGTCTATGTGCTCCCTTTGACTCCCAGTCCCTTCACCATGACCAACTGTGAAGTGAAATTGATCACCTGGAACAGTGAGATGGCATTGGTACATGCCACCTTGATGGGATTGAATTGGAATCCCCTGGTATGCTTCCAACTCCACCACTTGGGGCAAGTCAGCCTGAGCATGTCCCAAATTATACATCTCTTCCCTCTCCCATTCCCACCACCATGTTCAACAGGGATCACATTTCAGTTAATTTTCAACACTTAAGAATAACTGTGCATCAATTACAGATCTAAACCAGTCATATTAAGTAGAACAGATAAAAAAACTACTAAGAGGGATAATGTATTAAGTTGTTCATTAACAGGGCTATGCTGATCAAGCCACCATTTCCCATAGTGTCCACCTCACTCCAACAGGTTTCCCTCTTGGTGTTCAGTCAGTCGTCACCGATCAGGGAGAACATATGGTATTTGTCCCTTTGGGACTGGCTTATTTCACTCAGCATGATGTGTTCCAGATTCCTCCATTTTGTTGCAAATGACTGGATTTCGTTGTTTCTTACTGCGGTATAGTATTCTAAAGAGTACATATCCCATAATTTCTTTATCCAGTCTATCGTTGATGGGCATTTAGGTTGGTTCCAGGTCTTAGCTATTGTGAATTGAGCTGCAATAAACATTAGGGTGCAGACCTCTTTTTTATTTGCCAATTTAAATTCCTTTGGGTAAATTCCAAGGAGTGGGATGGCTGGGTCGAACGGTAGGGTTATCTTCAGGTTTCTGAGGAATCTCCAGACTGACTTCCATAGTGGCTTGACCAGTTTGCATTCCCACCAACAGTGGGTTAGTGTCCCTTTTTCCCCACATCCTCGCCAGCATCTGTTGTTGGTAGATTTCTGCATGTGAGCCATTCTAACCGGGGTGAGGTGAAACCTCATTGTGGTTTTGATTTGCATTTCCCTGATTGCTAATGACCTTGAACATTTTTTCATGTGCCTGTTGGCCATTTGGATTTCCTCTTTTGAAAAATGTCTATTGAGGTCCTTGGCCCATCTCTTAAGTGGGTTGTTGGTTTTGTTTTTGTGGAGTTTCTTGATCTCTTTGTAGATTCTGGTTATTAACCCTTTATCTGTTGCATAGTTTGCAAATATTTTTTCCCATTCTGTCGGTTGTCTTTTCACTCTCCTGACTGTTTCTTTTGCAGTACAGAAACTTCTCAATTTGATGCAATCCCAATACAAAACCTTAAAGAAAGAAATAGAAGAGGATACCAAGAAATGGAAAAATCTTCCATGCTCATGGATTGGAAGAATCAATATCATCAAAATGTCCATTCTCCCAAAAGCAATTTACAGATTCAATGCAATACCAATCAAGATACCGAAGACCTTCTTCTCAGATCTGGAAAAAATGGTGCTGAAATTTATATGGAGGCGCAAGAGACCTCGAATAGCTAAAGCAATCTTGTACAACAAAAACAAAGCCGGAGGCATCACAATACCAGATTTCAGGACATACTACAGGGCAGTTGTAATTAAAACAGCATGGTACTGGTACAGAAACAGATGGATAGACCAATGGAACAGAATTGAAACACCAGAAATCAACCCAAACATCTACAGCCAACTTATATTTGATCAAGGATCTAAAACTAATTCCTGGAGCAAGGACAGTCTATTCACTAAATGGTGCTGGGAAAATTGGATTTCCACGTGCAGAATCATGAAGCAAGACCCCTACCTTACACCTTACACAAAAATCCACTCAACATGGATTAAAGACCTAAATCTACGACCTGACACCATCAAGTTACTAGAGAACATTGGAGAAACCCTTCAAGATATTGGCACAGGCAAAGAATTTCTGGGAAAGACCCGGGAGGCACAGGCAGTCAAAGCCAAAATCAACTATTGGGATTGCATCAAATTGAGAAGTTTCTGATTGCCATTTTTAAAATTTAATTTGGACACAAGGATGTGTGAAAGTCGTGGTAAATTAGATACCAAATAGTTTTTGAGCAACTGCTCTTGCCAGGCATTCTACTATGTAATAGCTGCTGTGACAGATTAAAGAATTCCACAATGAAGCTTAAATTGTAGGATTGGACTGGAATGAACCAAAGACCACATCTAGTTCAGGTATAAATAATACAAAAAAAAAAACTTCACAGTAATGCAATTAGCTCTCACAAAGGAGCAGATATGAAGGGTTCTACTATATATTGTTACTGTAGGGCCCTTCTAATTATGTGACTTCTGAATGGAAACCTCAGAGAGGACCGAAAAAGATCTTGAGCACATGAGTTCACAAGTCAAGAGTAAGTAATAAGGGTCTGATCAGGGAACAACCTAAGCATTTTTTAAGAAAATAAGGCAAAATTGATGGAAACAGCCAAGAATACTGGAGGAAACTGAATTGAAAATGTTGATCGAGCCTGCGGACCATGGTCATAATTTTGGAGTCTATTGAAGCAAGAATAGATACACCTGGCTCATCCCTGGGAATTTTCAAGAAGTTTTAGACTATGTGATTATCTCTACAGATGCAGAGAAAACATTCGATAAAATGGAACATCTTTGCATGATAGAAACCTTAAGAAAATTGAGTACAGAAAGAACATCCTTAATATATTCAAGACAATGTACGACAAACCCACAATCAGCATCATATTGAATGGGGAAAATTTGGAGGCAATTCCACTAAGATCTGGAACCAAGCAAAGATGCCCACTTTCACCATTGCTATTCAGTGTAATTCTGGAAGTTTTGGTCAGAGTCATTAGGCAAGAAAAAGAAATCAAAGTGATACAAATTAGAAGGAAAGAAATCAAATTATCTTTGTGTGCAGATGACATGATTCTATATATAGGGAATCAAAGACTCTACTAAGAGACTGTTTGAACTCATAAGAGAGTTGGTAAAGTTGCAGGATATAAAATTAACATATAAAAATCAATAGCCTTTGTATACTCAGACAATGCCATGACTGAGAAAGAACTTGCAAGATCAGTCTCATTCACAATAGATACCAAAAAAAATTTAAATACCTTGGAATAAATTTAACCAATGAAATGAGAAATCTCTATGATTAAAGTTATAAAACATTAAGGAAAGAAATAGAAGACAGGAAAAATGGGAAAATGCTCATGAATTGGAGTAATTAATATTGTCAAAATGTCCATACTGCTGAAAGGAATTTACAGATCCAATGAGATACCCAATCCAAAGACCAATGGCATTCTTCTCAGATCTAGAAAAAAACAGGGCTAAAATTGATGTGGAAACACAAGAGACCCCAAATAGATAAAACTATCTTAAACAATGAAAACAAAGCCAGAGGCATCACAATATCAGATTTCAAGACATAGTACAAGGCAGTTATAATCAAACTGGACTGACACTGGCACAAAAAGAGACATGAAAATCAAGGGACCGCAATAAAATCCCAAGAAATCAATTGCTGCGTCTACAACCAACTAATCTTTAAATCAGTCCCTGGAGCAAGGACGGTCTCTTCAACAAATGGTGCTGGGAAAATTGGATTTCCACATGCAGAACTATAAAACAAGGCCACTACTTTATACCTTACACAAAAATCAACTTGAGGGGCATTGTGGCATAGAAGGTTAAGCCACCATCTGCAGTACCGGTATCCCATATGAGCATAGGTTCAACTTCTTGCTGTTCCACTTCCAATCCAGCTCCCTGCTAATGCACCTGAGGAGGAAGTGGAAGATGACCCAAGTACTTGGGTCCCTGCATTCAGGGACTCCTGGCTCCTGGCTTTGTATCAGCCCAGCTCCAGCTGTTGTGGCCACTTGGGGAATGAACCAGAGAATGGAAGATTTCTCCCTCTGTCTACTTCTCTCTCTTTCTCTGTAGCTCTGCCTTTCAAATAAATAAGTACATCTTTAAAAAAAGAATCAACCCAAAATGGATCAAGGATTTAAATCTATGACCTGATACTATCAAATTACTAGAGGAGAATATTGGAGAAAAGTCTGCAAAACATTGGCACAGGCAAAGACTTCCTGGAGAAAACTCCAGAAGCATAGGCAACCAAAGCCAAATTGATAAATGGGATTACATCAGGCTAAGAAATTTCTGCACTCAAAAGAAACAACAAAGTGAAGAGGCAAATGACAGAATGGGAGAAATTCTTTGCAAACTGTGAAACTGATAAGGGGTTAACTTCCAGAATCTATAAAGAGCTCAATAAATTCAAAAATAATAAAACAGCTCCAGTTAAGAAATGGGCAAAGCGGCAAACTCAAAAGGCCTCCATAGCCTTGGCAACTCATGACAAGAGCCTAGGGTGATTACTGAAGCCATAAACAAGAGTGTCAAATTGTTAAGTCACCAACAGGAGTCACTGTGCACTTACTCCTCATGTAGGATCTCTGTCCTTAATGTGCTGTACACGGTGATTTAATGCTATAACTAGTACTCAAACAGTATTTTTCACTTTGTGTTTCTGTGTGGGTGCAAACTGTTGAAATCTTTACTTAATATATGCTAAACTGATCTTCTGTATATAAAGAGAATTGAAAATGAATCTTGATGTGAATGGAAGGGGAGAAGGAGCGGGAGAGGGGAAGGTTGCTGGTGGGAGGGAAGTTATGCGGGGTAAAAAGCCATTGTAATCCATAAGCTGTATTTTGGAAACCATATTCATTAAATAAAAGTTAAATTATATGCTGAACCGATCTTCTGTATATAAAGAGAATTGAAAATGAATCTTGATGTGAATGGAAGGGGGGAGGGAGAGGGAAAGGGGAGGGTTGCGGGTGGGAGGGAAGTTATGGCGGGGGAAAGCCATTGTAATCCATAAGCTGTACTTTGGAAATTTATAATCATTAAATAAAAGTTAAAAAAAAAAGAAATGGGCAAAGAACTTGAACAAGCGTTTTCCAAAAAATAAAATTCAAATAGCCAACAGACACATGAAAAAATTCTCAGGATCACTAGCCATCATAAAAATGCAAATAAAAACCACAATGAAGTTTCACCTCACTCCAGTTAGAATAACTTTCATACAGAAATCAAAAAATAATAAATGCTTGTGAGGATGTGGGGGAAAAAGTTTCCTAATCCACTGTTGATGGGAATGCAATCTAGTATAGCTATTGTGGAAGATGGTATGGAGATTCCTCAGAAAGCTGAAAATAGATCTACCATATGATCCAGCCATCCCACTTCTGGGAATTTATCCAAACAAAATGTAATCAACAGATGAAAGCATTATCTGTACCCCCTTGTTTATTGCAGCTCAACTCACAATAGCTAAGATATGGAATTAACCCAGATGTTCAACTGATGACTGAATAAAGAAAATGTGGCATATATACAGTATGGAATATTATTCAAAGGTAAAAAAGAATGAAATCCTGCAATTGAAAACCATTATACTTAGTGAAATAAGCTAATCACAAAAAGACAAATGCCATATGTTTTCCCTGATCTGTGGTAATTAATCAAGTACAAAAAATGCAGTATATAATTATTTGCATTGCAATCTGCATAAAATTATTCCTTTGTATAAACTATTCAGAGGAAATGGCTTAATGTTTAAATGAACTTAATTACTATCTTGTAACCACACAGGAAATGCTTAGATGTTACAATGGCATTGGTTCTACTTCATTGAAAGAAACTATGAATGAATAATTGAAAAAAAAAAACTGTGGGTGAAATCATCACTTCCCCATTCAATTATTGTTTGTAGCCACTGTCTATATTCCCACTAAACTAGGTTGTCTTTGCTTTTAACTTGCCAAACTTCTTATTCAGTGAAGTATAAAGCCTTTTTACTATGATGTAATTTCAAATCGTGTTATCTCAAAAATAAAAAAAAAAGAAAACAAGGTAGAAGGAAGCAGGATGTGAGGGAAGGAGGAAGGGAGAGAGAAAGAGAATATTATTATGTTCTTGGACTTGTATCTACAAATCATATTGAATCTGTTAAAAATTAACTAAAATGAAAATAAAAATTAAATCTCAAAAACTAAAAAAAGAAGTTTTAGAACTATTCACCAAAAACCACAGCACTATCAATGCTTTCTGATTTCTCCTTGAAGTTCCTTTATCAAGGGCAAATCTATCTGTACATTGATTTTTTCTGCCCATAGGCTTCTAATGTCTCCTTTTTGATACCCCACTTATTAGAAACTAAAATTACTCTAGAACTTCCACTTTGACTACAACCTTGTCTAAATATGATCAGAGTCGGTGAACTCAGAAGGCTTCCATAGCCTTGGCAACTCATGACAAGAGCCTAGGGTGATTACTGAGGCCATAAACAAGAGTGTCAATTGGTTAAGTCCACAACAGGAGTCACTGTACACTTACTCCTCATGTAGGATCTCTGTCCTTAATGTGCTGTACACGGTGATTTAGTGCTATAACTAGTACTCAAACAGTATTTTTCACTTTGTGTTTCTGTGTGGGTGCAAACTGTTGAAATCTTTACTTAATATATACTAAACTAATCTTCTGTATATAAAGAGAATTGAAAATGAATCTTGATGTTAATGGAAGGGGAGAGGGAACGGGAAAGGGGAGGGTTGTGGGTGGGAGGGAAGTTTTTGTTTGTGGGGGGGGGAGCCATTGTAATCCATAAGATGTACTTAGGAAATTTATATTCAGTAAATAAAAGTTAAAAAAAATAAAAAAAAAATTACTCTGTGTCATTCTTTCACACCAAATAAGCTACAAGATGATCATCTACATCCTTTGGTCTGCCAAGCTTCAGGAAAGAAAATCTCAATAACTCTACCTCACCTTAGCTCCACAATCAATGAATCAATCCCATCCATCCCTGGCCTGTTAGACTTTTCCAAAGCAGGATCCAGACATTGAGCAAAGGCAATATCCAGAGTGGTCTCACTGAAGCCTTTTTACCTTGGTTTAAGGAAAAGGAGGACTCATAGCATTCCAACACCTCTCTCCAAATCTCTTCTCCCTGTTTTTTTTTCCATTTTTATTCTAAAATTTTTGTTTATTTGAAAGACAGAGAGACAGAGACAGAGAAAGAAATTGGTCTTCTGTGTGCTGGGTCATTTCCTAAATGACTGCAATAGCTGGGGCTGGGCTAGGTTGAAGGAGAGAAGCCTGGGACTCCATCCAGGGTCTCCCACATAGGTGGTATGGACCCAAGTACTTGCACCATCATGTGCTGCCTTCTAGGGTGCACATAAGCAGGAAGCTAGAACCAGATACAGAGCCGGGACTGAAACCCAGGCACTCCAATATGGGATGTGGGTGTCTCAAGCAGTATCTTTTTTTTTAATTTAGTATTTCCAAAATTTATTCAATCCTGAAACCCTACAAGTAAATCTTTTTGTTTCATTTTATTTTTCATTTTATTTAAGTTATACAAGTTTAATACTCTTCATATATATAAATTTAGGTCAAGGAGCATCTTAACCACTTTCCCAAATACCTGCTCCCCCTCTTTCTACCCTCTATATGGATGAAGAGGTAAAATGATCTCATTCTTTACCATATTCTTTCAAATGTGGCTTTATTAAAGCTTCTAAATCATATTGTATATTGGAAATAATATCAATATATTGGAAAACATGGAGGAACATATTGAACAAGCATGTGACCAATGAAATACAGAATAGAAGAAACTGCAGTACAAATCCAGTTTCTTCAGCACATAAATTGCAAGGGAGAACAATAAGGATCGGTGAAAAGTCTACAAAAGAGACTAAAGAGACATACCAACCAAACTTCATTTGCATCCTAATTTAAGCATGCTATCTATATTTTAAAAATTATGAGACAGGAAAGTGCAAACTCTGGCTGGATATTTGATGATATTAAAGAAATTATGGAGGCAATTGAAATATTTAGAGGGATAATAATATTGTGGCCTATTAAACATTGATAGTTCCTGGTTTGTTAATGATACATTCTTAGATATCTGTTGATGAAGTGATAGGATGTCTGAAAGTCATTTTATAAGACTGCACTACTGCATGGGTAGCAGGAAGAGTAGGGTGGGAAATATCACTATGCCCCTAAGTCGGTATATATGAAATACATGAAATTTGTTCACCTTATGTAAATTGAAAAAAAGAATGTAGTAGTGGAAGGAAAAGAGATAGAAATGAAGCAAGACCGGCTTTGTATTGGCAAAGTGAGGAGTACATGGGGATTCATGATACAATATAATTATAAATCTTCTGTACATTCTGCTGCTAACCTAAACTTCTATAAGCACTTGGAAGTAGCCCCAAAATAAATTGTGTCCAAAAATAAAGAATGAAATGCTGCTTTCTTGACTCATAGCTTCCTTTGAATTGGGGCATCAATTCTCTTGATGCTTCAATTGGAACATTTATTTAATATTTTTAAAACAATGTGTCCCAGGTGCCTACATGGCCAATTTATGGGCTATTTAATACCCTGTTCACTTCTTTTCCTTGGACAGTCAACTTCTGCAACTGGTCCAATCTTTCCCCACCCCTTCAGAATGGTGATAGACAGTCATACTACATGGGAGCTGCATGATATGGAAAGCAACTCCCTGTTTTTTACTCTAGAAGTCACTTTCTGCTGCCATGACAATTCTGAAGTTAAACAAGTTCTATCACAAAGTTTTGTGCAGGAGACAGCTATGCTTATCAGTCTCAAGGGAGCGACTTGGTTTTGAGGCCAAGAACTTTAATCACACGCATTGATGCCTTCATTTTTATAACCCCTTAACATACTATTTTAATGTATATGATTTATGAAATATCAGTTGCATTTCTGGAGTGTGCTGGAATTAAATGCCATTTAGAGTCTTTTCCTAGGATGACATTATGCCATTCTAGATTCTTTCCCTGTAAAAGTGCTTCTCGTTTTTTAGTATCTGCTGTAAATTTTTTGACTGATTGCAGATATTTGTCTGCAAGCCCAAAGCCCTTACACTTCTTTCTTGTGTTGCATTCTTTATTAGGTCACCCAAAAGTAACAGTGCCAAAAGACATTATGAAGACAGACATTTAGAAGAATTTTAGGGGTAAAGCTCATGGAAAGCAAATAAAATGAAGGAGCCACATAATATTCCCTGCAGAGTGTTTCACTTTTTCTAAACTCAAATATTCTTCTTTTTAGAATATGGGTAAAAGAGAGGGCAAATTAAACTTTCTCACCACTATTAAACATTACAAGTAACAGATATATTTGAAATAGGAATTGTTAGTATGTCATAAATTGCCTAAGTCTTACTTCTTACGAACAGCAAGGAAACACACACATGCATACACACACACACACACACACACACAGACCTAGAATGACACTGAATTCATATCCCTAAATAGAGTTTTCCCAATATCCTCATTTCTTTTCTTTGTACTCTAAAATAATGTGTTTGTAGATCTACAAGAATAGACAAGGAGATATAATCTTGTTGGTCAGAATATTTGGATAATTACAGCTTAATCTCTTACTAGCACTTGGGGAAAACACTAAAGGTTGACACTAATATATTTTCCAGTATCAAGAGGACAGACACAGAACAGAGCATGGCCATCAAAATTATAGACAAAAGGTTGGAAACATATTAAAACTCACCACCCAAAATCCATTTATGAGGAGTAAGTTCATTGGTTTATATAACATTTTATTGTGATGTGTGAGAACAATAAACCAAGTTAGCCTGGTAGTATTTTTCATAGAATCGCATATTTTACAAATCAGAAGCAGAAAACAGATATGATCAGAAGACTCTGAAAAAGCAAGTATCTGAGTATGTCCTATAAATACATGGAAATCACGGAAATTTTATAGTTTTTCAAATTATGAAGAAGCAAGCAACCATGGATAAGGGTGCCAGAGCAAGGAATAACTGCTAATGCAGGAATAACAGCCAGAAGAGAACAAAAGCACATGTACAAATGCAATTGACCAAAACTTAAGAAATTGTCTTCAATGAATTTTATATTTTTATGGATTGGTTGGACTTTTGAATGACATCATTATAACATTAAATGATGTCTAGCTCTTGATAATTACTATATTTATAGTGCTCCTTATATGTTAGAAATTGTTCTGAGCACTATACTATTCTTGTAATCTTACAACAAATCATGAGAAGGCACTGTTACCATGCATGGTATTATTTGTAATAAACTGAGGCATGGAGAGTTTATACACTTTTCCCTCTTTATTACCACATGCCTTTGCAAATACTTAGATTAAATAACTAGAGAAAAATTATTAGTGGACTATAAAAGCTGTATGTGGACACCAGGAAAATGCCAAGAATGGATATGACCACATTAGAGAAGGTGCTTGGTCAGTGAGTGAGAAAGCTTCACAATATTTAATTGGGTACATTGAAAAAATAAAACACTTTTGCACCTATCATGTGATTCCAGAAAGAAATAAAAACAGTCTGCACAAAGATGATACAGAGAGAGATATGAAAGATCATACCCTCACCCTGAGTCAGCAAAATGAAATAAAATAAATCCAAAATTCATAAATGGAATCCCAAGACGTAAGAACCCTGAAGCCACCCTATTAACATGCCTGGTCAGATTAGTTTTTGCTTCCCTGTGCTCTCTGGATGCAGTTTCTGAAGCTCAAAATGTAGGTCGAAAGAATCCAAATAGTCACTGACTTTCTATTTTCTATACCCCTAGTGCTGTTTTGTTAGTAGCATTATTTTTATTTTTACTTTAAAAGATCAATTCCCTCCCTAGTGTAATCCAAAATAAATATTAAAATAGATAAAAGCAAGCCACACAAGAATGGATCATGTAGTCAAGACAGTGTTGGCAAAGGTTCCAATTCTCCAAGTGCGGAAGTCTGCAGACAATGATACTCTGAGCGAATCGGAGAGCATCAGGGCTGGCACCTGCTCCCTAGAGGAGCACTCTTCAATGTGGTACCCATGGGGAAAGGATATAGCAATATTTTGTGCTGATAGCAAAGACATAATTATTTGAATTTAAGTGAAAGGCAGATTGAGATGTTGCTTTAAAAAGAGTAGAATTTGGTTTAGATTTAAGAGAAATGTCTAGCTTTAAAGCTTTCTATCTCTATAATAGCATTGTGACTTCAAGTATAGACTCATCTCTTAGCATTCTTACTGCTGAAGGAGAAAACAAAATTACTTGCCTGCCTGGAAATAGGGGCATGGATTAAATGACTTCAAGGATTCTTTGTGCTAGCTGGTTTGGGGGTAACTTCAGGAAAGGACAAACATCCTCTACTACTGGGTCTTTCTCTTATTCCCAAGCAACTGAGAAGATTATAAAAGATCTGAATACAAATATTTGACTCCACAAACTCATGGTGATCTCTTAAATACCCCGACATCGAAATCCTGGAGGATGTGAAAATACGTTTCTGCTGCCCTTCTTGTATCTGGTGTCTGACAGGCAAATTTAGCCCTGGTGTATCCCTGGTACTGAGGCAGGGGTTTCAAATTACTGATGAGGTCTTCTGCCTCTTTAAAGGCGGTATTAAGAGTACCTCAGAGTTCTGAGCAATATCGTCCCTTTTTAGATCTGTCCATTCATCATGATCCCGTGCCAGAATTTGTTAGGTAAACATGATTGACAGATAGCCATCTTTATCCTTTCTTGGGCTGGAGGTCATCCTTGGTGGAAAGTAATGCTTTTTTAATTAGCTGTTAGAGGATCAAATTTCCTTTGTGTGGATTGCATGCTGCTCTCACTCTGCACCAGTATCCAAAGTGGATATCTCTTATGCCTTGCATGCTCGGTATAACTCAGATGACTGAAGAACAGTCATAAAAGATTCATATTGAAGCTGTTTTACAAAAATTTGCACAGCTGGCAGAAAAACAGAGAGAGCAAACATACCTGAAATAACAGAGTTCTCAGAAAGGAAAATGAGAGACATTTTTAAAGGTTGTCTTGGCAAATAGTGGCTGCAACGAGAAAATTGTTTTGTCACAATTCTTCTGTTGCAAAAATAAAATAAAGTAAACATAATTTTTAACTGTAATGCACAAAATGTAATTTCCCTCCTAGGAATTGGTCCTTCCATTTAGAGGTAAAATAAACCCCTGAAAGAGTTTTGGTTTGGCAAAGCTTGCAAAAATAACAAAGTAAGCATTCGTGACTAATTCAATGGCACTGTACTTCTTCATCTTTGCAAGGCAGGATGTTCACTTCAGAAAATTCTGATGGTTTTCATGCCTAAAACAATTAATTCAGCAATATGTGAAACCACTGTGAAATGAAGACGGGTATGCACAAAATATTAATACAAATTTAAAGCACATGCATTTCATTTAAATGTTACATTTTTGGGCTACAAAAGTAGCACTGTCAAGCTTATCCTATGAACTTCTAAATAGTTTATAAAACAGTGACTAGATATAATGATCTAGTATATGGCCAAATATCTTACTAAGATTGGAAGCACAAATTGTCTACCATATGAATCTAAAATAAAATTAATTGTCTGTATGCAATGCATAAATAGACCCAAACACTCTCATATGTCTAAACTGGGCTATGGATTTTCTCTATTGTTTGTCTTCAATTTCATTTATTTCTGCTACTTTCTTCTTTAAGGAATTATTATACCCAAAATGTAGTTTCTTATGCTGAAGGTAAGATAGTTAATCTGAGACCTTTTCTTCTTCTGAATCTCTTTCCATTATGAGTTATGAGGTTTTCTCCCTCCCTTCCTCCCTCCCTTCCCCTCCACATCTCTCTCTCTCTCCCTCTCTCTCTCTCTCTCTCTCAGAGATAGTATGGTATTTAGGAGCACATAACCTGGAGCCAAAGTGCCTGAATTTGTTTTGCACCTCAGCAACCTATACCTATGTGATCTTGTGACAGTTATTTAACCTGTTTGGGCCTCAGTTTCTTAATCTATTGAGTGGAGCTCAATCCTTTTCGCTATTAAATTGCCTGAAAGAATAAATGAATAAATACATGTAAACAACTTAGAAGTTCTTTGCAAAATGTGTGTACTGCAAGCAGCACATGTTCATAAAATTAGAATGCTCATTAATTATAAGCTATTATCAGATACGCTAAATTCATTTAAATAACACACCAGCATTCAGAAATAATTCTTTGGTTTTTTCTTCCTTTGTGCCTCATTTATTGGTGTAAAACCAAGTATTGGATTTTATTTTCAAAAGAGTAAGGAAATTAATTTAAGATGTTGATCATATCTATCCCTCAATGAAGGTCTCCAAGCCAATCATATGAAATTTCAACCCAGAGGAACTTGAAGACATGTCTTATTTGTGACAAGAATTGATTAAAGAATCTTTATAAGTTAATGAAACTCCAGAAATCAGTTCACTCTTATGAGTGACCTAGAACATATATTGTTTAAACCAACAACAATTTACAAAACAAAATAGTTCATTAAGAGCAGTGACTGTAAGACCAGATAAATGCATAATTTTTATTTATTTTTATTTTATTTTATTTAATGATCATAAATTTCCAAAGTACAGATTATGGATTACAATAGCTTCCCCCCCATAACTTCCCTCCCACCCACAACACTCGCCTCTCCCACTCCCTCTCCCCTTCCATTCACATCAAGATTCATTTTCAATTCTCTTTATATACAGAAGATCAATTTAACATATATTAAGTAAAGATTTCAACAGTTTAAACCCACACAGAAACACAAAGTATAAAATACTATTTGAGTACTAGTTATAGCATTAATTAAACACCTAAGAGTAATTGTGTATTAATTACAGAGTTCAACCAACAGTTTTAAGTAGAACATAAAAAATACTAAAAGGGTAAAGTATTAAGTTCTTTTTTTCTTTTTTTTTGTTTTATAGTTTTTTTTTATTTAATAAATGTGAATTTTCAAAGTGCAACTTTTGTATTGTTGTGCCTTCCCCCCCGCCAACCTCCCTCCCTCCAGTGGCCCTCCCCTCTCCCACTCCCTCTCCCATCCCGCCCTTCATCGAGTTTCATTTTCAATTACCTTCATATACTGAAGATCAACTTAGTATATACTAAGCAAGGCTTTCAACAGGCTGCACTCACACAACCACACAAGGTATAGGGTATTGTTCGACTAGTAGTGTTGTTTTTAAGTTTCATAGTAAAACACATTAAGGACAGAGATCCTACATGGGCAGCATGTACCCAGTGACTCCCGTTGTTGTTTTAACAATTGGCACTCTTATTTATGACGTCAGCAATCACCCAAGACTCTTGCTATGAGCTGTCTAGGCTATGGAAGCCCCTTGAGTTCACCGACTCTGAACTTCTTTAGTCAAGGCCATATCACAGAGAAAGGCGCCTCTCTCCTTGATGGCCTGTTCCTTCTGCTGGGGTCTTGTTCACCAGGATCTTTCATTTAGATTGTTTTTTGCCACCGTGGCATGGCTTTCCATGCCTGTGAGACTCTCATGGACCTTTAAGCCAGATCCGAATGCCCCAAGGGTTGATTCTGAGGCAGGAGTGCTGCTATTCTGTGAGTCTGCTGTGTGTCCTGTTTCCCCCGCAGGATCATTCTCTCCCTTTTAATTCTATCGTTCATTATTTGCTTACACTGGTCTTATTTGTGAAATCTCATCGACACATACCCTATCTTTTTGATTGGTTGTGTATTTATACTTATCACTTTACCAAGTGCGCTGGCATTGGTACCTGCCTCCTTGGTAAGTTTGAGTTGAAATCCCCAGGCACATTTCTAGTTCCACCATTGCAGGTAATCTGAGTGAGAATGTGCCAACCTATATATCTCCTCCCTCTCTTATTAAACCAACAACAATTTACAAAACCAAATAGTTCATTAAGAGCAGTGACTGTAAGACCAGATAAATGTATAATTTTTAAAAAATCAAGAATGAAATGGTTTTAGGTGTCTCAAGATGTGGCTTTGCTAGTTTCATGCTTGACATTAAACAGGCAAATATTTTCTCCCTACATTTTATAACTTCAGACAGAAAAATTGGACTGTACAATCTGAAACACTGACCACATCTGATGTCACTTGAATTTTTAACTTGCTAATATTGGATTTTTCCCACAAAAGACTCATAATGGCTGTCAAAAGAATCCACATATAAATCTCATTTACTGCAGCTTTAACAAGCCATTTAATCTGCGACTGGTCTGGCTTCATTTGAGGATGCTGAGTGAAGCTCCAGCAGAATTTCAAGTTCACAGCAGAGATTCGTGTATTTTCTGAATTTTTGCCAGCACATGGCATCTTTGCTCTCTGTGTCTGTGTGTAGGAGTTGTGACGAGGAATTGTGAGAGAAGACACAATGAGAGCACTTTTTTAAGAGAATGCTTACTATGTGCCAGCTACTGTGCTAAGTTCACTACAGATGATCTCATTCCACCAACTGGATGAAAGCAAAATTAGAAAAGCTTTCAAAACAAAAGATTGCTGATAGTAAAGGTAAGCTGTTTTGGTCTGTTTCGACAGGTATAACCAAATAAGAATTCAGAACGCACGCATGGGGAGGGTTTTGCATGTCTCCCCTTTTTTCCTATATCATGAGGTTATTTCAACGAGTTTGCAAAAATGGAATTAAAAGATCAGTTTATTTTGGTGCAAAAATGATGAAATCTCTGTATACAAGGGGGCTTCACAATGCTCGTGGAGAATGTTTGAAAAAAAAATACATGGATTGCAAAATATTTTTGCACCAAAGGAAATTCATCCTTTGGAAGTTTTTCTTTTTCTTTTTGAAAAGATTTTAACGGACATAAAAATTCGCAGGGTATTTACAGGGTAGGTTCTACATGATGTTGCATTACATGTATACATTGTTTTATGTTCAGTCAGGGCAAACATATGTATCTCTTCAAATATTTAAGACTTCTTTATTGTGAAAACAGCCAAAATACTATATCCTAATTTGTTAGGTTTTTTTAAAGACCAGTTTACAGTACATTAATTTATCTTTGCATTGCATCTTCCACAAACTTCTTGAAGTTTGCTCCTATGTGATAGTATCCTGCTGCCTGAAGCAGCAAGGATTTGCATTGCTTATAGCTAGATTCAGATCCAAATATTGAATATATGAAGTCTAAAGTGTATTTCTTCAATTCAAAGAAAACTGTCACAGGGACAGACTGTGCATTTGTATTAATCTTAATTCCCTTTGCTGCAATTGAGTTTTAAAGGAAAAGGGCTGCTGCCTTGGTTTTTCATCTCACTAGAGCACTCCTTGGAAAGGGCTTGTGGGAAATGTATAAACAAATGCAGCTTTATGGGTCTAATTAGCTGGAAGAATACCTGTATAAATGGAATCTGTCGGTCACAATAAGCCACCCTGCCCCCACTTACTTATATAATAATCCTGGCTTTCAGAGGAGTAATCACTGCACACCATCTACACAGCATCTAATTTCCTCATCAAATTTCTCTGCTGGGTTTAGCCATGCTTGTCAACTTCCCAGCTCCCTCTTCAATAACTGGGTTTATTCTTAGTGTCTCACCAAGAAACATTCCTACGAGCAAACCCATGAAAGAATGAAGTCCAAATTTCTTTATTGCTCCCTGGTTCAAGGCGGGCTCACACTCCTGGGAAAGGTCACAGGTAATTTTGGCTGGTCACTTTTGGGTGGCAGGACCGCTGCAAGCACATTGGGCTCTTTTGTTGAATTGTCCCAGCGACCACCAAAGACGACCCCAAGCTGCGGTGAGATCCTTTGGAAAAGTGAATGGGCAGTACTGTAAGCAAGTCTGCCCACTTCAGTCCTCCTGTGAAGCACAAACTCTGTTCTAAAATATTCTGTTTCAGAACAAATGCAGCTTTTCTGCAAGCAAGCCTATCTTCTTTCTTGCTTGCCTCTTATGCTTTGCTGAACGTTTATAGAGAGTTTGAAGGCCACATTTTGTGATAGAGAATTGTGCCATGAAATGACTTAAAACTCATTCTTTTTTGTATCATAATTTTGTATCATTTCAATCTTTCCCACTGAATCTCCTTGAAATGTTTGCCTTTCTAGGTGCTCTAAGGGAAAGGACATCCCCAGTAAGTTGAGAAACTGAGTAATCCTTATCCTTTCAAACTAGTCTTGGCCTCTGGTGCTGCACGGGTTGAACTGTATCCCCTCAAAGAGATATGCTGGATTCCTAACCCCTACCTCAGAATGTGACCTTTTTGGAGACAAAGTTTTTACAGAGGTAATCGAGTTAAAGTGAGGTCATCAGGGTGGGCTCTAATCCAACATGACGGGTGTCATGATTAAAAAGGAGAAATTGGACACAGAGACACATGCATAGAGAGAATGCCAGGTGATGATGAAGGCAAAACTGGGATGATGCAGCAGAGATTGCCAACAAATTACCAGATACTAGGAGACAGCATTGACACATTTTCTCACAGACATCAGGAGGAACGAACCTTGTCCATGCCTTGACCCTGCACATGTAGCCCCAAGAAATGTGAGATAAAAAAAAAAACCTGTTTTTTAGTATTTGTTATGGCAGCCCTAAGAAATCAGCATAAATGTTAGTTATAAGTTCCAAGCTACTAGCACAGTGGGTTAAACTAGCACTTGCAAAGCCACCATCTGATATCAGATTGCTTGTTGGAGTCTTTAACTGCTCTTCTTCTGATTCACCTTTATGCTAATGCACCTGGGAAAGCAGCAGAAGATGGCCTAAGTGTTTGGGCCCCGGATGGAGTTCTGGGAGTCTGGCTTTGACCTGGTCCAGCCCCAGCCATTGCAACCATTCGTGGAGTGAACCAGCAAATGGTTCACTCTCTCTCTCTCTTCTCTCTCTGCCTTTCTGTGTGTGTCACTCTGCTTTTCAAGTAAATAAGTAAATAAATCTTTGAAAATGTACAAATAGGCCTGAAAATTCATTCTTTGATGACAAATAAGTAATGGGCTAAATTCTATCATTTCATAAGCAGCTTCTTAAGCTAATCAGATGTGCTCACTCCTACTCACACAACCATCTACCCCAGGTAAGTACCCCTATGGCCCCCTGAAAATCACTAAAGCCTGTAAGATAGAGTCTCGACTTCCACACTGCTCACACTTTCTGTCCAGTGTGTTGCAGGATGCTTAGCAGTATTGGCCTCTAAGTCTCTTGATACCAGTGTTACTCTCTTCTTGACCATGATAGTGTCTGTAGATACTTTCAACTGTCCCCTGAAAAGCAAGATTGCACCCACACAAGAATTACTGCTGAAATATTTTCAAGGAACAATTATAATCTTTTAAAAAAGAAATGAATTATATTTGATATTTCTTAATCTTAACCTTTCATGGCTGTCAGAGAGACTTTTGACAAGTCTTAATAACATAAGTTGCCATACAGTTCAATTCAATTCTACTATGTCAATTCTCACTCACATCTTTAGGTTGGGATACAGACTCCTTGACACACAAATCTTACAAAAGCCTTCTCAGACAGGCATCTCCCTTTATAACTAACAGTTCTGGCCTAAAAAAAGTTCATCATCTTGATGAGCATCACCTTCCTCTTGTTCTGAGGGTGAATAGAAAACCTCATTGTATTAGAAGAGAGTTTTTATGGCGCCAAGATGCCTGGACACAGAAAATAGTCAGTAAACCTATGTTGATCAATAAATGCCTCTTGTTCCTCAAAGACGGGAAATAAAAATAAGAACTTTCAGTCACAGCATAATGAAAACTTCCCATATTGCTTAGAGCAGGTCTCGTGCATGGAATATACCCTTCTTTCTATTGGATACCATTTTTGTACTACACGTTTTTGATATTAAAATACACAGCTGTTTTCTTCTATTTTGGTTACCTTGTGCAGAAAGTACCAGTGTTTATCATCCTGATACACTGCTCTAATGTGGTATTTACAATGCAGGCTATGGGTTCAGACGTGAATTCATGGGTTTGAATCCCAAATATAACAGGGAGCAGTCTTTTTCCAGTTATTGTCCTAACTCATCTTCAACTGTCTTTTAAAATATTTTTATTTGAAATGGAGAGAGAGAGAGAGAGAGAGAGAGAGAGAGAGAGAGAGAGAGAACTCTGTTCTTTGGTTCACTCTTCAAATGCTTGCAACAACTAGGACAGGGCTGGGCTGATGTAAGGAGCCAAGAACTCCATCCAGGTCTCCTCCATGGTGGCAGGGACTAGGCACTTGAGGTATCTCCATCGCCTTGCAGACACATTAGCAGAAAGATGGATTAAGAGCAGAATATCCAGAACTCAAACCAGACACTCTGATAAGAGAAACAGGTGTTCCAGAAAGTTGCTCAATCTGTTGTGCCACAGTGCCTGCCCAGCTTCAGCTTGTTTTTTTTATCTATAAAAGGGGAATATATGATAGTTATTATGGAGATTGAATTAGGCAATATTTGTAAAGCTCTCACCTTAGTAAGGATATAGTAATCGTTATTTTTTATTTATTTATTTTTACAGGCAGAGTGGACAGTGAGAGAGACAGAGACAGAGAGAAAGGTCTTCCTTTGCCGTTGGTTCACCCTCCAATGGCTGCTGCAGCCGGTGCACCGCGTCTGATCTGAAGGCAGGAGCCAGGTGCTTATCCTGGTCTCCCATGGGGTGCAGGGCCCAAGGATTTGGGTCATCCTCCACTGCACTCCCTGGCCATAGCAGAGAGCTGGCCTAGAAGAGGGGCAACCGGGACAGAATCCGGCGCCCCGACCAGGACTAGAACCCTATATGCCGGCGCCACTAGGCAGAGGATTAGCCTATTGAGCCACGGCGCCGGCCCAGTAATCGTTATTTTTTTTGGTACTAGTCATTTCCTAAATAGATTCATATAAATGTTCTTTAAAGATTCATTTATTTGAAAGTCAAAGTTAGAGAGCGAGAGAGCGAGAGAGCGAGAGAGAGAGAGAGAGAGAGAGAGAGATAGGGAGAGAGGTCTTCCATCTGCTGGTTCACTCCCTAATTGGCTGCAATGGCGGGAGCTGCACCAATCAGAAGCCAGGAGCCAGGAATTTCTTCCAGGTCTCCCACATGGGTTTGGGGCCTGAGGACTTGGGCCATCTTCTACTGCACTCCCAGACCATAGCAGAGAGCTGGATTGGAAGCGGGGCAGCTGGTTCTCGAACCGGCACCCAAATGCGATGCCGGCACTGCAAGTGCCTTACCTACTGTGCCACAGCGCCAACCCAATTTTTTCTTTAAAAAAAATTTACTTACTTATTTGAAAGAAGTATAGAGAGAGGGAGAGACAGAGAGATTTTTCACCTGCTGGATGAAGCCAGGAGCTTCATCCAGGTCTCCCACATGGGCCATCTTCTGCTGCTTTTCCCAGGCCATTAGCAGGAAGCTAGATCAGAATTCTAGTAGTTGGGACAAAAACCAGTGCCCATATTGGATGCTGGCATCAGAAGCAGTAGGTTTAATGGTTAAACCATAACACTGACCCTTAAATATTTTCTTATCCTAAATATTCTTAAATGACCAAGCCGTTCTTTTGCAGAAATTTGTTTTCATGACTGTAATAACAAATAGAGGTGATATTTTTAAAACATAAATCAGCAAAATTTTCCTATAAATAACAGCTAGTAAATATCTTATGCTTTATAGACTAATCTCTGTTGCAGTCACTCTCTTCTGCCATTGTATAAGAAGTTATAAACACTAGCTTATCAAGTGAACCTGACTGTTCCAATAAAACTTTATTCATAAAACAGAAGCGCCACTGGGTTTTGTCCAACAGACTCTAATGTGTTAACTAACATTCTAAAAGGAACGAGCAGCTCTCCCTTTCTGCAGGTCACTGTCCGACTTTGTGTGTTGGGACTTGATTATAAAGTCTCTTTCAGACACAGACCAGGCTTACCTTTTTTCATTAAATCTTTACATTCCTGTATACAACTGAAAATAGTAACAATAAGATTTGTAAATCTTGGACAAAATCAAGGCTGAGGGTGAGAATTCACTGAAGTCAAGAGAAAACTGTTAGGTCTTTAGGTTTCTCTGTGCTCAGTGGAATAAGCTGGGCACGCCTGGGCCACAGGCTTGCTGTACCATCTGACCCACAGAGGGCTGCAGGACCCCCTCTGCTGCAGCCCAGGATGTGTGATTGGCTCTGCTTCTGCTGACCTCACTCACAACACATGAAGACTGATTTCCCAGCCCTCCTTCCCCGCAGTGTCCGAGGCTCTCAGCACCAGGCCTGCATCATGTTTATCACTGCATCTCTAGGGCAGGAATGTCACAACCACTCAAGAAATTGTGCTCAATCCATGTTAACAAACCTTTAATCTTCATGGTCAGACTTTGAGTTTTATCATAAATGTGACTCCAAAACAATCTCAAAGAATGGGGCCCAGGACACAAAAATAATTTCAAAATAACCAGTTATTTATTTCAATGGTTAACTCCATGAGGAAGATTTGCATGTCCCAGAATGCCACTTTAGATGTCCTCTTTGCTGCCATCCATATCTTCACTCAATTTAGTTTGTTTAAAAAATATTTATGAACACCAATTCCATGCTAAGCAACATTCCTTTCTCTCTTTTTATAAAGGTTTATTTATTTGAAAGACAGAGTTGCAGAGAGCGAGAGGGGGAGACAGAGAGAAAAAGAGAGAGTGCTTCCATCTGCTGGTTCACTCCCAAAATGGCCACAATGGCCAGAAGTGGGTCAGACCAGGAGCTTCTTCTGCATCTCACACATGGGTTTAGGGGCCCAAGGACTTGGGCCATCCTCTGCTGCTTTCCCAGTGCATTAGCAGGGACTGGATTGGAAATGGAGCAGCCGGGACTTGAACCAGCACCCCTATGGTATGCTGGTGCTGCAGGTGGCAGCTTTATCCTCTACACCACAGTACCAGCTCTGCAACATTCCTAACACCTGGGATATGAAACTCTGCCAGAAAGTCTTTGTGGTGTAGTAGATTAAGCCTGTGCCAATGGCACCGGCATCCCATATGTGGGATGGTTCCTGTCCTGGCTGTTCCATTTCTAATCCAGCACCCTAATAATGCACCTGGAAAAAGCAGTGAAAGATGTTCCAAGTGCTTGGAACCCTGCACCCATGTGAGAGACCTGAAAGAAGATCCTGGCTCTTGGCTCCTAGTTTCATCCTAGCTGGGAATATGAATCCGCAGATGGAAGATCTCTCTCTCTCTCTCTCTCTCTCTCTCTCTCTCTCTCGCCATCCCTCTAAATTTTTCAAAATAAGTAATAAATAAATAAATCTTTTAAAAAAAAATTAGGAACAGACATCGTGGCATAGCAGGTAAAGACATTGCTTGCAATGCCAGCATTTCATGTGGACACCAGTTTGAGACTTGGCTGCTCCACTTCCAATCCAGCTTCCTGTTAATGCTCCTGGGAGGGCAGTGGAGGATGGCCCAAATCTTTGGGCCCCTGTACCCACACAGGAGACCCAGATGAGGTTCCTGGCTCCTGGCTTTAGCCTGGCCCAGTCCTGGTCTTGAGGCCATTTGGAGAATGAACCTTGAACCAGCAATGGAGGAGATATACTCTCTCTCTCTCTCTCTCTCTCTCTCTCTCTCCATTTCAGATAAATAAAATAAATCTTTAAAACAATAAAAAAAAACACTTAAAAATGAAAATGATAAAAAAGGAAGGTCTTTGCTTCTCCCACAACTGACTCAAAATCTCCAACCCTCACATTTGCACCTCTGTTCTTTCCCTTCCTTTTCCTTCTAAATCTTCATTATAAATCAAAAAGATTAGTCTGGTGATCGGCCAGCCTCCTCTTCAGGGGACAGTGCAGACAAATGATGGGAGCCCTTACGAATAATTACTTAATACCAACAAACACATGCAGCATCTTGATGTGTGAGATTGTGTTTTGAAGCCTTAAATCAGAATCCAAACAAACTTCTATTCCTTCTGAGAAATGAAAGAGTAGCTACTAACCCTAAGGCAGAGAAGAAAATGAGATGTTTGACAAGAACAAGAATGTAACAACCACTGCCACCATTTATAATTTTATGTTCTTTATAACAGGTAATTTGTGGCATGCACAATGTGGGCACACTTTTCCCTTCCTTGAGAATGCCAGTCCTGGTGATGTTTAAAACCTAGATACCACCTAGATAGCATTTTTACTGAGTGTAGGTGTATGAGTTTTCTGTTGCTGCATAAAAAATTATCACACACACAGCAGCTTCAAGCAACACCCAGTTATTGTCTCACAACTCAGCTAAGTTTCTGCTTATGGTCTTAACAGCCTGAAATCAAGGTGCATGGCTATCATTCAATACAGAGCTTCCCAATCCTCTTCCAAGCTCATGAGATCGTTCCTTGCTGCAAAAAGACTGAGGTCCTCACTTTCTTTCTGGGATAGAAGGGTCTCTCTCAGGTCCCTGGGACAGCTACAACTTTTGCCATCTGGTTCTCTCATGGGCTTTCTCATATACAGCAACTGATTTCTTCAATGCCAGCAGGGAAATCCCTTTGGCCTCAGGGAAAGCCCTGCTTTTCTTTTTTAGGGCTCCCTTAATTAGAATAATCTCGATGAACTCAAAACCAACTGATTAAGGACCTTGATTCTATCTTCAGTGTAATTTCTTCACCTTTGCCATATAACAACATATTCCTGGGGATGTTCTCCCATTATATATTCACAAGTTGCACCACACTTAAGAAGAGTAGAGTGCACAGGATGTGTGCACCACAAGGAGAAGTTCTAGGATCTTTCTTATAATTCTGCCTACTAGAGTGGAAGAGTCTACTGATGACATGGCAACAATTTCTCCTAAACTACTACTACTACACACAATCACGCACACACACACACACACACACACTTAGGAATGCACTTCAGAAGATGCATTTCCCCAAAATTTTAAAGCCATGGACTTAAGATCCACAGCTGTCACATAGAATATTTACAATTTATTTATCTAGAATACTACACCGCATGGCACATACATAAAATGCTTTCACTTTGTGAAATAAAGTGAAATCCTGAGATAATGCCGATGATGTGGACAGGAACCCCGATGTGCCTTTCAGGCAATGACTTTCTCTTGCCTGGAAAACTACAAAGTGAATTTGAAACCACGGGCAACACAGTGGCAGTCACATGGATAAGGTTTAAAAAAAAAAAAAGAGGAAGAGCAGAAACATCAGGAGCCTTTAAACTGTTTTCTAAATTCAGAATCGACAGAATATTTATGTTGGCAGCCTCACTTCACTCACAGCAGGAGATCTGACAGAGCGTACTCTATACATAACCCGTGCAAGCCCCAGATCAGGAGGAGAGTATTTGCATAAACAGAATCCTAGAGACCATGTCATCACTATCTTTCTCTTCCTCCTTCTTCCCTCTCTACCCTACAAGCCAGTCATATCGAGTTTCTTGGGCTACCTTCCATGAACAAGGAATGCAACAGAGATGGATGTTACATCGACACCAACAGTGCCGCCACAAGAGAAAACTGTTTGTACACTCTTTTCATTTCTCAGTACAAGCAAGCATCTAAAGACTTTGCACCTGTTCTAGTTAGCCCTGGCAAATGCAGTCTGTATTTATATTAATAGAATGATGTTTTCATAACAAAATGGGTGTGCAGCAAGCACGGCCCTCACTTTGGATGCTCTCGTAAGTGCTCAGATCAGGGGGAGGAGGAGCTCTTACATAAAGACTCGTGGCAAGGGTGAAAGATCCACAAATCCCAAGCTGAATCATCAGGAAGGTTTGAGAACTTCTCATGAAATGACCAGACTCAAGTTTTGGAAATTAAATTAGATACTTTATGCAGAGGAAAATACGCTGGAAATAAGCGGACTTTACATGGATACTTTGAAGCTGTAAACCCCTTTGTATTCCATCTCCTGTTCCTGTAATTTATGTCTTATCTCCCTGGAGTAGAACTGAGGCCTGGTGAGATCATACTTGGCCCAATTCCTGAAAGTTTGTTTTGAGTCACCAGTGTAAATATTGCCCACCCAATCTGCACGTTTGTACAAATTAACTGAAACCAGCTACCCAACTCCTTGTTCATATTTGGATCTGTTGATTAACCCTGACAGCTGTAACCTCATTAGTCCAAGCTTTGGCCATAGCAGAACAGCTGTCAAATCAGGAGGAAGTAGAGTCACTGAAGTTGCCTCTATGGGCCAGGCATGCTAGAATCAATAGGCATTCTAAAACATTTCAGTTATGAGTCTAATTCTAATTTATGTTGTGCTATGGGCTTTTCACCTAGATCCATGATACGAGCCTGTGATCAGCTATCCATGGAGAAAGCACGGGCTCTATCACCAAACGGGAAGATGGGTTTTACCTGAAAGACATTGGATCAGCATCAGTTGGAAAAGGGTTCTTAGCATGCATTAGAACATAGACATATTAATATATTTTAAAATATTAGCTCTTAATGTATTTTTTGGCATGAGAGATTTTGTTAGTTTTGAAAAGGGGCCAAAAGTGTCCTGACTATATAGAAAGGAGAAAGATCCTGCAGCTGGTGCACACTGAAAAGGAAAAGCAGAGATAAAAAGTGAGGGAAGAGTTAGAAAATACTCCAATAGGAATGCAGTTCCCTAAATAGAACAAAAACTCCTTTGAGTGAATCTTGTTCTTTTCTATAAGAATCTGGAAGGAGGAAGTGTGGAGGGAAAGTTCTCTATATCTACTCAATAAAAGCTGGAGTTTCACAGGAGAAGATGGTTTTCTGTCCACCACTGTGATGAAAAGGACAAGCGGACTGAACCAAATGCAACGTGTGAACTTCCCCTCTGCATTTTCACTGCGAGGGAAGACTGTGGGGCAGAAGCTGTTCTGACCTTAAAATCTAGGGAGCTCAGTGCTGACCCCTGTTCTATCACAGCCCACCAGTGGGGGCGTAGGACAAGTTCTTCACCCCTCTGAATTTTAGCACTGTCATTTATGAATAAGGAAGTTTATTAGGTGATTACAATGGTCCTGTCCATTTATGGTGATGGAAGAAGCTACACAATTCCATTACTATAAGAAGTGCTTGACCATGGCATCAGGGGGATCTACCTACTGATTTTCTAGCTTTGGGGTAGTTATCTTCTACCCTTTCAGTGTGCCCTGTAGCCTATTATGCATACAGGTGCTGTCCTTTGGCACCCCCTGGTGGTGTCTACAGCTGTTACAACTGCCTTTACCATGATGCTGACTATGGGAATTGGTGGGGGGTGGGGCCCAGCCTGCAGTATACAAGTGAGGGAAACAATCCAAAATTTCACTGTTGTTGCGTTATCGTTTTTAATTCATTGCTTCTTAGAGTCTTAAGTGAGCATGGTGATTTTAAAAAGAGACTATTCATCAGATGCTTTATTCACACTAATGCGATAAAAACCTAGACTGTTTGACTTTGAAGGATTTTCTAAACAAGGGCTTTGAGTTTCACTGTATTAAGACAATTTGTCTCTGCAAAAATTAAAAAAAGAGGAAGGGAGGAAGGAGGGGTATTGAGGGAAGGGGAGAAAGAGGAAGGGAAGTATGTTTATCTTCTTAGAATTGTATCTATTTTTTTTACAGGCAGAGTTAGACAGTGAGAGAGAGACAGAGAGAAAAGTCTTCTTTCCGTTGGTTCACCCCCCAAATGGCCGCTGTGGCCTGCATGCTGCACTGATCCAAAGCCCAGAGTCAGGTGCTTCCTCCTGGTCTCCCATGTGAGTGCAGGGACCCAAGCACTTGGGCCATCCTCCACTGCCTTCCTGGGCCACAGCAGAGAGCTGGACTATGAAATACATGAAATCTGTTCTCTTTACATTAATAAAATTTCTTTTAAAAGAAAGTAGAAAGTCTTTAGGTTTTTACCATAAGCCAAATGCTTCCTTTACATGTAACTAATTAAAAACTCTCAGAAATACAGAATAACATGTACCCTGACATTTCCTGAGAATACATTGAGGTGATAAGAAAGAATTAGAAGTTTACTGAGCATTTTCTGACACCTTCTGTTCAATTTAAAGTCTGGAGTTAAATAAGGAAGTATATTTGTTATGAAATTACAGATAAATATATTTTAGGTATTGAGTAATTATAAATGAAATTTACTTTCATTACATTTTCATTGAAGTTATTAATTAGATTATATTTGTTTTAATCACATCAGTCATTCTTTTGTTTATAATAATATTCTGTCCCTTTCACTTTGAATCATGCTAACACTTAGTAAAAATGAATTGTCTTTGATTTAGTGTAGAAGGAGATACAGCATTTTTAATTCAAATGATTTCAAGTGTCAAGTGCTATGACTATGCAAAGAAACTAAGCAAACACAGAACAAAGGAAAGGGGAAAGGCCCACAAAACTGTGATTATTCCAAGTTACACTGACTTACAGAGACTGTGCCATGTGCTGATGCTAAGTACTTTCAAGACCAATTCATTTCCATGCATTTACTTTGATATGATTATAACAACTATAACTGTTTCCAGGTAGCATATAAAAAAAAATTCACAGGAAAGAGAAACGTCAATATTCCCTAAAGGAGAAAAAGATTTCTTTGACTCCTTCTGGCAAAAGGCTGTTAACAGTTGTACCACACAGTTTAACCGCAGATTGTCTCCAGAAAAAAAAAAAAAAAAAAGTGTGTGTGTGTGTGTGTATATGTGCGTGTGAGTGTGTGTGTGTGTGTGTGTGTGTAATTGCATCTCAGCTATTTGGTTTGGAAAATCTGCTTTTGTGTTCCAGTGCCTTGTCTCTTTCAACCACGTTTCTAAGCATTTTCCAAGCTGTTTATGAGAACTAGGCCTGCCTCTCCACACCCCTAAAGATCCCCCTCTGCTCCTTATGGCCAGCCGTGCTTTCAGATTTGGCCAAGGAATAAAACATTGGTTCCCCTCAAAGGCGGCCATTAAATTTACCTCATTTATTGGCCAGCAGGAGGTGCACCCACCCCATGGAGGTCAGCCCGAACTACAACGCTGTGGAGCCCCTTAGCGCCCCAGACTGCTACCCTGTTTAATGGCTGGTGGGCCCCCTGGGCCAGGTAAATCCTACTGTTGACATACTGGTGGCAATGGCCTTGGAACGCCTTTGATCCATTAGTATGCTCTCTCCATTCATGGATGCATTTTACTGTGTGTTGAATAAAAGTAACCAGGTTTGGAGAAGTGTTGGAAACCTAGTGAACTCCTACTGGAAGAATAAGCCATTTATACCTCTCTGCAGTGGATACCCGGCCTGTTAGCACATCACGTTTAAAGCAGTAGGCCTTGAGAATTCCACCTCTGGATAGAAGCACCATTGTCCCTCTGCTTCTCTTGCTGTGAACTGCCAGTGACCCTGCCAAGTCTCTTCGGAATGACCCTTTGTCATGGGCTTCTGTATAAATGAGAGTTCTCTCAGCATAGTAATTGTTTTAAATACTTTGAGTACTTGGAGAGACCATTACATAGCAATGGTACCTGTGGTATCTGCTTATATATTTTAATAGGCTGGTAAAAGATCATAGTCAACATAAAGGAGAGGTTTTCCTTTTCTTTAGAAATTGAGCACACAAAAATGTGCCCAGTGGGAAGCCCTAGGCATGTGAATAGTCATCTTATTCAAACATGCCTCTCTCAGCCCTGACCTGGAGTGACCAGGTTCCATGTTCGTAACACACAAATCTAAATGCTGATTCAGGCCTTCTCTGTTTGCTGCCAATAATAGTTCATCCAGGTGCCAAATTTAGTGGTGGTTTCTTATGCTGTGGATACCTGTCCAGCAGGGATTGGACTGTAACCACAGGCCGTCTTCCCTAAGCCGCAGAATAACTGTTGATGGGAAGTGCTCATGGTTGCTACTCGCCAGGCTCGGCCACCTCCCAGTTAAAGACTTTCCCATCCCATATTAATTCCCCCAAGGAAGCAAGTTTCACCAGTATATCAAAATTCCCTGGGTGGGGGGAGGGTTCCATATTTAGTTTCAAGGCTTTGAAAAACTAAAGCAAACCCAACAGCAACAACAAACTGTGATCTTTCTTTTCCAAATGGCTTCGTTCTTTCCTTATATTGAAGATTCTGTTTTATTGTACTTTATATATTTTATTGTATGCCACCTTGCACTCTTTTGGTCATCAGTGGGGAATAAATGTTTTAATTACGAGTTCTACTTACATATTTCTTTCCTCAGAACTAAGAGTCCTTTGGATGTGCTTTTCTAAGAGCCTCTTGTGAGGCCAGCAGCCCCATTTTCTTCTCTTTTTATAGAAGAGAATACTGAATGCCTGTTCTGGAGTACCACAATGCTAAGCAGACGGTCACACCAGTTGTAAAGGATAGAAACAAGCAAGCAAACAAAACAAAACAGAGAATTCACAGCTACTTGGCCTCTCACAGCTCGGGGAGGCCGCTGTTTTTGAGTTGAGTTCAGTAGTCTTGGACAGTGTGTTTCAGGATAAGTGTTAACATGAACAGACAGAAGTTTACTCTAGGTAATGCTCATTTTCTGGACCAAATTTCCTAGAAACCCCAGATTGTACCAATTTCTGTTTCAGTTCCTATAAATGAGTAACATTGTCATGTATGCTAGTACCTGAAAAACATTATTTGTTAAAACAAACTGGCTTAAGCTCTTAGTAGTGGAAATGTTTTAAATAATGAACTAATATGACAAAAAATTAAATGAAAAAAAGGAAGGAAAGAAAAGGGGGGATAGAGGAAAATTATAATCTTATAATCATATCAATGAAATACTTGAAATCTGTTCTTACAATAAATTAAAAATGCAGAAAAGAATCAAATATAATAAAAGGATATCTAAAATTTTGGGAAAATGGAATTTAAAAATAACTATTTTGGTGAAAAAATTGAAATCCATATACAGTTTTTTATAATATGCATTTTCCTTTAATTTTTTGAAGTGCTCTTATATGCAATATAATTACATGTATGTGTGAAGAAAAACAGTCAAGTACACACACAGATTTGTAGAAAGTGCACAATATTACAAAATCATGCATAGGTTTCAAACTATTTTACACCAAGATAAATTGATCTTTTAATTTCATTTTTTTACTGAATTTTTTGAGGTACCCTTGAGTGTGTGTGTGTGTGTATACATGTGTGTGTGTATACAATCATTATACAGTATTTGCAGGGGAGTATTTTCAGGACCCCCTCAGACACCAAAATCTGCAGATGCTCAAATGCCTTGTATAAAAAAATGGTGTATGATTTGCATAAAACTTACACACAATTTTCCACATACTTTAAATCATTTCTAGATTATTTATAATATTTAGTGCAGTGTAAATGCTATATAAATAGCTAATATACTGTAATTGTTGAGGGAACAATATCAAGAAAAAAGCTTGTATATGTACAGTACCGATGATTTTTTCCAAATGCAAAGGCCACTTCAAAAGTTCATGGAAAATGGAATTAAAATATACTTATTTCAAACATAATAAAGTAGCAAAATCTTCCACATTCTTGGATTGAAAGAGCAATTTACAGATTCAATGCAATCCCAATCAAAATACCAAATATGATCTTCTCAGATCAGGAAAAAAATGACACTAAAACTCATATAGGATCACAAGAGCCCCTGAATAGCTACAGCAATCCTAAACAATAAAAATAAGACTGGAGGCATCACAATACCAGATTTTAAGATGTTTTATAGGGCAGCTATAATCAAAACAGCCTGATACTGGCACAAGAATAGATAAATGAAACAATTCAACAGATTAGAGACCCAAAAATAAACCCATGCCTCTACAACCAACTGATCCTTGGCAAATCACCCTGCAGAAAGGACAGTCTCTTCCACAAATGGTGTTGGGAATATTAGATCTTTGCATGCAGAAGTATGAAACAAGACCCCTACCTTACACCCTATATAAGCATCAGTGCACAATAGATCAGGGAACTAAATCAAAGACTTGAAACCATCAAGTTAGTATGGGAAAACACTGCAAGACATTGACATAAGCAAAGACTTCTTGGATAAAACCCCAGAATCACAAACAATAAAGGCAAAAATAGACAAATGGGATTATATCAAGCTAAGAAGTTTCTACATAGCAAAGGAAATACTCAACAAAATAAAGAGGCAACTGACAGAATGGAAAAAAAATATTTGTGAACTGTACATCTGATAAGAGATTAATATCTAGGATATATAAGGAGCTCAAGAAACTCAACAACAAAATAAGAAGTCCTGTTAAAAAATAAATTAGGAGGGCTGATGCTGTGGTGTAGTAGGTAAAGCCATGGGTGCCCTGTCTGTTTCATTTCCAATCCAGCTCCCTGCTAAGGAGCCTAGGAAAGCAGTGAAAGATGGCCCAAGTACTTCTGCCCCTGCACCCACATGAGAGACCCAGAGGAAGCTCCTGGCTCCAGGCTTCGGATCGGCCCAGCTCCAGCCACTGCAGCCATTTGGGGAGTAAACCCGTGGATGAAAGATCTCTCAATCTCTCTCTCTCTCTCTCTCTCTCTTCCTTCCCCCCCTCCCTCCCTTTCAAATAAATAAATAAATCTTAAGAAGAAGAAGAGGAGGAGGAGGAAGAAATGAAGTGAGTTAGGTGCCAGTGTTGTGACATAGCAAGCAAAGCCTCCACCCGCAGCTTTGGCATCCCATATGGTCACCAATTTGAGTGATGGCTGCTTCACTTCCTATCCAGCTCCCTGCTAATGCATTGGGAAAGTAGCAGAAGACGGCCTAAGTGCTTGGGTCCCTGCACCCACATGGGAGGCCTGGAAGAAGATCCTGGCTCCTGGTTTTGGATTGGCCCAGCTCTGGCCATTGTCGTCATCTTGGGAGTGAACCAGCAAATGGAAGATCTCTCTCTGTCTCTGCCTTTCTCTATATATATAGCTCTTCCAAATAAAATAAGTAAATATTTAAAAGCAAAAAAAAAAAAAGAGAGAGAGAGAAGCCACCAGTTTAAAAAAATGGTGAACTCTAGGTATGAAGAGAATACAAAGTTTCAAGCTGTTTGTCAGTTAGAAGAAAAAAAAAGAAATTAGTTAAGGATATGAACAGACATTTTTCAAAGGATAAAATACAAATAGCCAACAGACATGTGAAAAGATGCTCAGGATCACTAGCCATCAGGGAAATGCAAATAAAAACCACAATAATGTTTCTCCTCACCTCAGTGATAATGATTATCATACAAAAATCAAAAAATAAAAATACTCGCAAGGATGTGAAGAAAAAGGTACCCTAGTACACTGTTGGTGGGAAGGTAAACTAGTACAACCATTATGGAAAACACTATGGAGATTCCTCAGATGTCTGAAAATAGATCTATCATATGACCCAGCTATTCCACTCCTGGTAATTTATCCAAATGAAATGAAATCAGCATATGAAAGAGTTATCTATACCCCCATGCTTATAGCAGCTCAACTCACTACAGCTAAACTATGGAATCAACCCAGAGGTCCATCAACTGATGACTGAATAAAGAGATTGTGGTATATACATGGTCGCTAAGATCTAAACCACACTCAATAGAGAAAGTAAAGTATAAATGATTTGGAAATATTGTACCTCTTTTTATGTATTTATTTATTTTCACTTTGATTGAAAGACAGGCTGGAGGAATAGAGGGAGAGAGTTCTTCCATCTTGTGGTTCACTGTCCAAATACCCTTAACAGCCAGGGCTGGCCCAGGCTAAAGAAAGGCTACCTGAACTTCATCTGGGTCTCCCAGATGGGTGGCAGGAATGCAATTACTTTGCTATTATCCACTGATTCCCAGGTTGCAGGAAACTGCATCAGAAGAGGAGTAGCTGGGGCTTGAAGCAGCATCCCATTATGGGATGTGGGCATATCAAGTTGGAGTTTAAGCTGTTGTGCCACAATGTCCACCACCTTTAAATACAATTGACAATCTATCCTGAAATAAAAAAAAACATGAAATTTTGTATAAGAATAGATTTGAATATCTGTGATATTTTAGCTCAGAAGCAAACATGTAATTGTAAATTCTGTGTAGAAAGCAACCTGTCTTCCTGAGTTTTAGAACTTCAGAGTAGAGGAGTCCTGGGATTCAGAAGGCCTAATTCTTCTTACAAAAGAGAACAGGGAGGCCCCAAGAGACCAAGAGCCCTCTCCTAAGTGATGACACTAGAGCCAAGACCCTATAGGTAATGGTGAATTTCATCCTTTTGACTCTTGCCTCAGCAGCTCACTGTTTCAACAGCATCATGAACACTGAGTGAATTGGATTTGTTTGCCCCTGTGTAATTCCTATGTGGCCTCTTCTCTTACATCTTCCTTGTGGAAAACCCAATTCAAGACAATTATGACCTAGTCCACTCTTTGTATGGACTCCCAAGCTAATTCTCCAAACTGCAGGCTACAATTAATTCTACTCAATGCTAAAATTATCTTTTTCAAGGTTCTAAACTTTATAATGTACATTTTACCTGTAAACATTAGAAGAATAAAGCAGATAAATAGCTCAAGTTGCCATAAACCAAATAAGAAAATATACCACAAGTTTCCTGTATGTTTGGGGATTCAGAGTATACTCCAATTATTCTCTCTTCTCCTTCTTCTAGCTAAAATAATTTTCTTGAAAGTAAGTGTGATTTTGAATGAAACACAACCAGTTTCTGTCGATCACTTCAAGTTCTTTGTATCCTGGGACACATTTTCAAAGTACTTGAATGAAGTTCCACAGCAAATTATCTTCCATGAAAAGAAAGAGGCCTTCGCTGGCAAGTTGACTGTTGAGTTTTTGTGGCAATGGCATAGAGACATAATGTATTTTTAACATCCTTGTTTTGCTCATGTCTTAACTGACACTAGTAATTTGAGAAATTTTGAGGGTGTTACTGAATATAAATTTGAAGAAAAATAGCTCTTCAAACTATATTGTTAGAAGTAGGATGAACATTTAATCCAAGATGGATCCAAAAGTTTAGATCCTGTATGCCCCAGGTTCCTTCCTGAAAACAGATCCTTTTCAGGGTTTGTTCATGACCCAGCATCCACAGGAATCAAAGTACAGTGTGCGGCCAGCTGTGCTCTGGATGATAGGAATCTGCCCCTACACTCATTTGAAAGCCCCCTTTATAGAATTATTGAATGTCAAAGCTAGAGATGATTATGCAAATATCTCATTTTGTAGGAGAGGAAACCTAGGTTCTGAGAACAAAGAAATTTTCCTGAAGTTACAGCATTAATTCATGCTTTACTTAAAGATCTAGACTCCAAACCATGTTGAGAATGCACATCTCCAACCATCCAAAATGGTGAACACCAGCCATCTCTCAAACTCAAATGATCTTCAGTGTTCATATTCAATTGTTCATTTTTTAAGTTGCTGTTGCTTCTCTCTCTCTTTCTTCCTCCCTCCCTCCATTCTGCCCATGCTCCCCCCTTCCTTTCTTCCATCACTTTAATTTCATCCTTGAATAAATTGTCATTTGCCATATGTGAATCACTGTGATTAGCTCTGGAATACAAAGAATATGATATGGTTCATGTCTGAAGTAATTATTCATTTTTATGGAAAGCTGCCACAGGAACCAACTGATCCCAACTCTAATAGGGCTTGCAAATCCCCAGCCCACCTCTCTATCTACTCTCGCTCTTACTCTCTCTGCTCCAACCTTATGAGGTTTTCTGTATCCACCAAAGGGCTTCTTCCCAGCTGAGCCATCATTTTTCTCACTTTCTGAAACACTGCCTCTCCTCTGCCCTCCTTATTTAACTGGCACCATGTATTCATTCAGTTTTCAATCTCAATGTCTATCTCAGGGAGTTCCTTGAACCACAAGACCAGGTTAATTCTCTGCTAATTTGCACACCTTTGATAACACCTCTTTTCTTTTTTTTTCAACTTTTATTTAATAAATATAAATTTCCAAAGTACAACTTTTGGATTATAGCAGCTCTCCCCCCATAACCTCCCTCCCACCCAGAACCATCCCATCTTCCACTCCCTCTCCCATCCCATTCTTCATCAAGATTCATTTTCAATTATCTTTATATACTGAAGATCAACTTAGTATATACTAAGTAAAGATTTCAACAGTTTGTACCCACACAGATACACAAAGTATAAAGTACTGTTTGAGTAGTAGTTTTACCATTAATTTGCATAGTACAACGCATTAAGGACAGAGATCCTACATGGGGAGTAGGTGCACAGTGACTCCCATTGTTGATTTAACAATTGACACTCTTATTTATGAGGTCAGTAATCACCTGAGGCTCTTGTCATGAGCTTCCAAGGCTATGGAAGCCTCTTGAATTCAGAAACTCCAATCTTATTTACACAAGGCCATAGTCAAAGTGGAAGTTCTCTCCTCCCTTCAGAGAAAGGTACCTCCTTCTTTGATGGCCCGTTCTTTCTGTTGGGCTCTCACTCACAGAGATCTTTCATTTAGGTCATTTTGTTTTTTGCCACAGTGTCTTGGCTTTCCATGCCTGAGAAACTCTCATGGGCTTTTTAGCTGGATGTGAATTTCTTAAGGGCTGATTCTGAGGCCAGAGTGCTGTTAAGGACATCTGCCATTCTATGAGTCTGCTGTGTATCCCGCTTTCCATGTTAGATCATTCTCTCCTTTTTAATTCTATCAGTTATTATTAGCAGACAATAGTTTTGTTTATGTGATCCCTTTGACAATCCTATCATTATGATCAATTATGAACTGATCACTTTGACTAGTAAGATGGCATTGGTACATGCCACCTTGATGGGATTGAATTGGAATCCCCTGGCATGTTTCTAGCTCTACCATTGGGGGTAAGTCCATGATAACACCTTTTTTCATTTCTTTACTGGTGAGTTCAACAAGGATGGTGATCAGTAACTAATTTCTTCCCTCCTCTGTTCCCATTTACCTGGTTCAGGATGTGGCATTTAGTAGGAATTCAATAAACATTTAATGAATGAAAGAATTTGTCCAGGATATAATGGGAGCACAAATGAAAGAGAAATCAATTTTACTTGAGAAGTATGACCTAAGTGTCATAATTAATTTGAAAGTTTAGGTTGAATTTCATAAAATCAAGTGGCTACATACTATGACCAGTTACCTATTTTGCTGTTCTGATAAAAATACTAGTGTGGACCTCCACTATCTATGTTCCACTTATGTTAACTCACAAGCCTTTATCCACAATTCTAAAATCCAAAAGTAAACCTGAAAAGAGACAGTTTACCATAACTATAGGTAAGAAACCATATCTTAAGTGCCATGATGTTATAATCTTCATACTACTTTATATGAATATTCATGTTTGCTACATAAATATATTGTCTTTATTGATCTCATTCTGTATGAATGTTGGCTCACTGCAGAAACATTTGTTTGTGAAGCTCCCATGGGATGTCATACAATTCTAAACTTAAAACATGCCTGGCCTCCAAAATTTCTGAAAAGGTAATGTGAACATATATTAATTTGTTATCTGTGTTGCATTCAAATTTAGTTCATCAATAGTCTCTTTTTTCCAATTTTCTCCTTGATCATATTTTTTCTCTGCTAAATTTAATGGAAGCAAAGCTTTCAGAGTCTTGGAAACTTAAGGTCCCAATAACAAGACAGCTATTATGGAGTATTGCTAGTGACAAAATGGCCCAGGTTCCTAAAGGAAAGGTTCTAGAATCAAAGCATCTTCTGCAAGCTGATTGAGCTTGTCCAGCTGCCTCATTTTAGATGGAAGAAAATGGAATCCCAGGAAGACCAAGTGTTTATCCTAGGTTATACTGCTGGATTATGGTTGAACTATGTCCAGAACACAAGTGCTTGACTCCTTGTTTGGGATTTTTTCCCCCTCAAGCACACCATTCAAGACAAGTTGGAAATATAAAGAGTGGAACATAAGTTGCTGAAAAGAAAATAAAGTACTTCACAGTTTGTATATTTCAGGAGCACAATTTAAATTGTGAGCCTGATCCCCCAGCTCTCAGATGACAACAACAGCCAGGAGCAGCAAGCCATAGTACCCAACAGGAATGACTGACAGGTAAAGTGGCAATAATAGACCTAAACCTGGAGTAGCTGCATCTAGAGGCAATTCAGAAGGAAAGCCTTGCTTTGAAGACTTGTGAAGATTCATATAAAAAATCTCCATACTTCAAGAAAAATTTCATTATTGTCAGAAAAAAAGATCAAAGAAATCCATTTATCTGTTTAAGATTGTGGTTGAATATTAATGAAAGACTGAAGAGTGGAACTCTTGCCATTCTGAGAATAAGAATGATCTTAGAGTTGAAAGAGGGAATGGAAAAATCCAAAAAAGAACTGAAATCCACCATGCCAAAAACACCATCAAATGGCCCAGCATGAGCTTGAGATCCTGGTGATGTATGATAAGAAGACAAGGAAAGGATTTTGCATACCAGTCAAAGGGAATAGTTGAGCAGTAATGAGCACATGAGTTCTTTGCAGGAGTAATGCCCAGAAAGCAGAATGTGTTTACTGGGACCAAATCACAGCTGCTAGGTCCATTTTTTACTTAAGGAGGTAACTTATGGACAAAGGAAATTAGTTATAAACAAGATGGATGAAACTGACCAGAATTCTTTACACTTAGGTGGATGGGTAATCAGATGAAAAGTCACTGGTAACCAATAGCATCATGGAGGAAGGCCCAGGAAAACCTCACAGATCTCTGTGTTCAGGTTGTCATTTATCACATTTTGATCAAAGGATGAGAGAATGAAAATAACAAAGTTTCAATTGCCACAAAGCAGTCAAGCAGTATAGAATAAAGTATTCTTGGCAGAGAATAAAAATGGTTTACAGAAAAACATAAAACTCTCTAAGGCTTTAATTGAGTTAAGCAGTTGATGAGCTCAGTGCTCTCCAAAAGGAGTGCCTGACCATTCACAGAATTAGAGCTGCTGAATGAGGGAGATGCAATTTTTCGTTGCTCTGCTCTGAATCCAACCACACTTTCCTCCAGTGGACACATTTCTGGGAGCCATGCTGTCAGAGATTGACATGAGAAGGAGGAGGAGTGCAATTAAGAATAGGAAAAGTGTTCAAATTAAGTTTTCTGGAAAACTTTAAAACAATTGAAGATTTTTTGAGCTCAAGAGTGGACTTCAGTAGGATGTGACTACTGCCTTCACTTAAGGGTCAGTCATGTGATGGCCCCTTGTTCCATACAGAATTTAGTTCAATATAAGCAAGGTCCCCAAAGAACAGAGTCATGTCTTACTAGCCAGTAGACCACTGGCTGAGCATAAAGGATTCTCACACTGAGAGTAAGTCATGCTTTTAGTAAAGATTTTAAAAGGATGGTAGAGAATTATATCTCAATCAAGCTGCTAGCAAAAAGGAAATGACCAAAGCTGTCTTACTCTTCTTTCCCTTCAGTACTCATTGAGTTAGCATAAAGTAATGAAACACAAACACTTAAAAAATCTAGTGTAGAGAAAGAGAATTAACCATGTTGGGATCTCAACTCTCTGCCCTCCAGCGTGGAAACTGAAGACTTGAGCACTAGCTTATATTTCTCCACTGGAGAAGCACAGAATGAATCCTGACCACGTTGTTTGCCAACCTGTTCCCATAACACACAACACCAAAGACTTTAGGTCTACAAGGTTTGAATCTGATAAACCACTCATCAAACTTTCTCTACACAGAATTCTGAGTCACATATACTAAATTATATTCAGATTTTGGCAGCCAAACACCTTGGAAATGAAACTGTTTTTGAAATCACTGATTTTTCCATTAATCTCAAAGCATAAATGGAATTTTTAAAAATGTTAGTTGAATGTCTACAGTGGGAATTTAAGAGCAACCCACACAGTTCCTGTCAATGTATATGTAAAAAGGGCTTGATGAATAAATGCATAATCCAAGAAATTCACAGGCAGTAAATCTACATACAAAAAGAAATTAAAATAAAAGTTTTGAGAAACAAAGCCCAAATATTCTGCTCTATTCCCCACAATTTCTAAGGGAGATTTAATTTAAAAATATCAGTTATTTAATATACAACATTGAGTAAATCCACTCAAATGCTTAGAATTTTTGCTAGGGAGATGATTTCTGCTTCCCTGTCCATTTCTAAAAGAAAAACAAAGAGTCAACAATCTTGATCTCATCCTGACACGATTTTAGATGATGAAAGATGACTGAGGGAAAAATAACAGCCACCTCACCACTGTTTGGTAAAGATCAAGAATGTTTTGTGATTTTTTTTGTGGAAACATTATGGAATATCCATTAGATACAGAATAGATGACCATGTTTCTTCCATCTCATGATGGGAGGCTTATAAATCAGATATTTCCTAGGGGAGAGGGAAACAGCCAGGCAGAGCCTCCTCTAGGGCAGTGTTTTCAGATGGCCAATAAAGTCCCTGGAGCTTTCTGCACAGTTATGTAGCTATGGATCATTACATATTGGCACAAACTTACAGCACAGGATGACCACCATCCCAGATATGACATGTTTGCTCAAGGATATGCTCTGTGGTGTCTAGAAATTAATGGAGATTATGCTCTCTGGAATGACAAAACTCAGAATTTCCCACACACATTAGGGAAGTTATGAATATCTACCATTCTCTCCACTCCCCACAAGATTGTGTAGGCTTTTATGTTTCTTTCTCTGACTGATATGTCCTTTCTTTTTTTCTTTTGTTTAACAGATTGTATAAATAATGACCAAAATGCATTGATGATCTCTCCACATATTGTACTATCAATCCCAGCAACAATGATGCTCCAGAAATACATCAATGAGATAGTTGCTTCTAGATACTAGTTCAAACTAGTGCAAGACCATAGTGAAATATGTACTGGTACATTACAAAATAAGAAAAAAGGATATAATAGAGTGGATATAGTGGTTTGTTTAAAAGGCTAACCATAATCTACTTGAGTCTATTGTTTATTCTGATATCATGTCATTCTTATTGCCTTGGTATCAAAAAAAAAAAGTATTCCTAAAAATATAACAATGGCATGGAATGAGTACAATATGTTGTTTTGTTGCCTGAGTTTACCTGCAACCAGGAAATAGCAAATCTAGAATCCAGATCAAATCAAAGACACTCCCGTGCATACACTCTTGGTCAATATGTCCTGCTATCTTTTTGGGCCTCAATGTCTTCACCTGAAAAATAGTAAATAATGGTTCTCTAGGTTGTAAACATTAAATGAGTTCTATTTGTTAGTTTCTTTTTTTTTCTTTTCTTTTTTTTTAGAATTTATTTATTTGAAAAGTAGAGTTACAAAGAGAGAGAAGGAGAGGCAGAGAGAGAGGTCTTCCATCCACTGGTTCACTCCCCAATTGGCCTCAATGGCTGGAGCTGTGCTGATCCGAAGCCAGGAGCCAGGAACTTCTTCCAGGTCTCCCACATGGTGCAGGGGCCCAAGGACTTGTGCCATCTTCTACTGCTTTCCCAGGCCATAACAGAGAGCTGGATAGGAAGTGGAGCAGCCAGGACTTAAACCAGCACACACATGGGATGCCAGCACTGCAAGTGGCAGCTTTGCCCACTAGGCCACAGCACTGGCCCAGGTAAGGTTCTTTAACCAGGCATGTTCTGTTCCATATAAGCCATCATACAAAAACAACAAGCAAATTAGTACAAAGTTACACAAGTAGGAAAATCCGCACTGGGACCCAAGCCCAAGAAGCTTAACTAAAGACTACATCGTTCATCTACATGCACTCCTGATTTGGAATTATGCTGATTCACACCATTAAACACAAAATGAGTATGAGAGGCAATCACTAAATTAATTTAGCAGCAAAACTACTTTCAAAACTATCTGAGATGGTGGTAGTCGGCCATGAAAACAGTTAGTTGTCTTGTTAGCAACCAAGAAACTAAAAATTTCATCTGGGTAGGAGGTAAAATGCGGAACCAGGTGGGTTGTATCCCCGAGGGGTCCCTACACTTGTGCAGCTGTTCTGTAAGGCTAAGGGGCTTAAAATAAAACTGAGCACAATTGCCCACATGACCCAACCCTGTTTCAGCCTCTCAACAAAAGAAAATGTTTATAAAAGAAACACTTATTGGTTTCTTTTTTAAATGCCAGATTTAGCATTAGTCATTGGATTCCTTCTAAATATTTGACCTTAAGAGAAAGAAAGTTTTCTAGAAAGTAGGCACATGAAGAGAAAAAGTGTTTTCAATCGTCATGGAAGCTTTATAGTAATAGAGTAGGAAGCATATTTCTGTGGTGTTAAAGGCAGGAATTATTTTGAGTTTTTTCTCATCTCCTATTTGGGACACAAAGTGAAAGAAAAAGTTGTGGAATTTTTACAGGTTTCTGGTCCCACATCCTTCGATGTTTTGTCTATTACTTGCATTTCATCAGCTTGGTGTAAACATTACTGCTCTTGCCACTGCTAGCTTAGGAAAAACTATTTAGTCTTCCAGGAAATCACCAGCACTTTGAACTTGTATCTTGATGAGTGAAAATTTGATGGAAGAATGACCCAAAAGGGCTGAGCGAATATTTTGGAACCCATTATATTTTGTTATTCATACAATTGATCATACTGGAGAATGAGCTTGCCAGTTAGCACAGCCTTGCAAAACATCCCACACCAGGGAAACTGGCTAGTTAGCATCCTTTCCTGCAGCCTCAAACCCAAAATACAGCTCCAGTCTTTCATTACTGACTGTGCTTTGGTAAATGACTTCATCCATGCAAAAGGAGTCATTTGCTTTCACTAGTAACCATGTTTACTATTTATATACAACATAAATTATCGCACTTTGTTTTTTACTTCTTTTTTAATTAGTTTTTCTGACCAGGGACTCACTGTTGTTGAAACAGATGTTGTGGGGCCCAATAATAGCTCTCAGCTGCCAAAGGCAAAATATGAAACTGTGCACAGACCACACTGAGCAAATGACTGTAACAAGGGGATGATAAAGCCTAGACAATAGAGCAAGTTGATGTTTCATGATGTTCTCTTTCTTCTTTTTAAATTTTTTTAATTTTTTAAATCTGAAAGGCAGAGAAGTGGAGAGAAAGAGAAACAGTGAAAGATCTGTTCATTTCCCGGAAACTCACAATGGCTGAGGTTGGACTTGGCCATCTCAGGAATTCAATTCAAGCATCCCACAAGGATGGCAGCAACTCAACTACTTGAGCCATTACCTCTGCCCTGCCAGGATCTGCATAAGCAGGAAGCTGGAATCAGAAGCCAGAGCCAGGGGCTGAACCCAGATACTCTGATGTGGGATGCACATACCTTAACTACTAAACCAAACATCTGTCCCTCTTCTCTCTTACTTGAGAGATGCCTGAGAGGGTACAGAGTAAGTGTCAAGACCATCCCTTCCGCAAACAAGAGCACTAAGAAAGAGGGCCTTAGGAGACCTTAAGAAAATGTGTATACGAAGAAACTGTTCATGGATTTCAGAATTATCTGCATCGCTGGCGCTGCGACTCATTTGGCTAATCCTCCGCCTGCGGCGCTGGCACCCCGAGTTCTAGTCCCGGTTGGGGTGCCGGATTCTGTCCCGGTTGCTCCTCTTCCAGTCCAGCTCTCTGCTGTGGCCCAGGAGTGCAGTGGAGGATGGCCCAGGTCCTTGAGCCCTGCACCCACATGGGAGACCAGGAGGAAGCACCTGGCTCCTGGCTTCGGATTGGCACAGTGCGCAGGTAGGGTGAACCAACAGAAAACGGAAGACCTTTCTCTCTGTATCTCTCTCACTGTCTAACTCTGCTTGTCAAAAAAATAAAAAAAGAAATATCTGCATCAAGTTATACCTGTCATTGCATTCTGTTTTCCATGAACTCTCTCTAAATTCCATTTTACATGAAATTTTTGAAACTCCCTGTATACTCAGGAACCATAGCCCAGGTAACTCACAAAGAAAAACTAAAAGACATTCCCTTGTCCAGTCTGTAAAATTAGGAAAAAATATCTCCATGTAAACTAATTCTGTTTTATACTTACTGTTTAAATACAAACCACGTCTGTATTTAATCAGTAAGTATAAAATACAAATGCAACATAGGTTGGCCAGAGAAACATTCTGGTAAATGCTTTAATAGTGTTTCTGGGAGGAAAGTTGTGATTTGTAGTATTTTCCAATTTTCATGGTGTGAATATTCCCACCGTGATCCATTTCAGGATTCTAAGATGACATCACTGGATGTAGATTTGAGGAGAGTTGTGCAACAACACACCATTACAAAGTATTATCATGACAGACATGAACGTATCAAGAGCATCACTAATAGAAATGTAGTAAAACCATTAGCAAGTGGTGAGTTTTGAGTGTTTATTGCCTTTGTTTTTTTTTATACAATTTATTTCATTGTGGTATGTATAATTTCATTGTGTAGAATGACTGCTTAACAGCCAGCTCTGGAGATTCCTGAAAGTTTAACAATTGGCTTTCACAAGTCAGTAAAAACTGATTCCAGCACATACCAAACTCACCACCACCATGTGAGTGGTCACTTGATACTCTTCTATACTGACTGTGGTCCTCTGCTGGGCAGGGGCAGTATCTCATGGGAGCTTGTGTGCGCCCACCCCACACCTAATGAATCAAAATCTGCATTGAGCAGAATCCTCAGGTATTCTTAGGCACATCCAAGTTCGAGAAGGACTGAACTCATTAACAACATGCAAGGATGCCAAATTACGGAAGTTTAAAAATATATAGTCACTTTCTGAAATGCTAGAACCAAGTGGATTTTTAAAGGAAATCTCCAATAATCATGAAATTTAAAGGCAGCTGCAAAGAATTACTGAAAAAATCCATAACGCCCTCAGAAAATTGGGAGAATTCTGGATAAAAAGCACATTGATATCCCTATGGCTTTTCAATGCAGTGACTCTGTTATCAAAACACTTTGAGTTCAGATTCTAGCTGTCTGTCAAACTTACAAGCAGAGGAACAATGGGAAAAGTATTGAACCTCTCTATACCTCAGATTTCTCATTTGTAAGAGGGATGATGCTAATACTACCCATCTTGTTGAGCCGTTGCACTGAGCTGAGGAATTGAAATGTCTGGCACATAGTAAGTGATCAACTGTAATCATTACTACTGTATTTCTGACAGGGGAAAATATTCTTATCAACTCTAAAATAAGCTTTAAAAAAAGATTTATTTATCTGAAAGGCAGAGTTACAGAGAGAGAGAGATGGACAGACAGAGGAGAAGGAGAGAGACAAATGGCCACAATGGCCACTGCTGGGCCAAACCAAAGCCAGGTCCTCCATCTGTGGCTCCCACATAGATGGTAGGGGCCCAAAAACTTGGGCTGTCCTCTGCTACCTTTTGCAGGCCTTTAGCAGGGAGCTGGATCAAAAGTGGAGCAGCCAGGACTCAAAATAGTCCCCATATGGGATGCTGTCACAGCGTGCAGTGGCTTTAACCACAGTGCCAGCTCCTAAAATAGGAAGATATGGTTTTTTTTGTATATCTCATAAGAATTCTGATTTTAATCAGTAACTTGTATTATGTTCTTATTCCTTAAGATTATAACAAAATACAGCAATTAAAATTACTTATAAAATAAATAGGAATTTCAGAGTGATTCATTCCGACTTCAAAGGTTGTGGCCATCTGAGGAGTGAACCAGCAGATGGAAGGCTTTTCTCTCTCTCTGCCTCTGTCTCTCTGTAACTCTACCTTTCAAATAAATAAGTCTTTAAAAAAGTCACATGGGGTACTTATGTGAAAGGGTTTTGCATCTATAAAAACGGACCCAAAGAGGAGATGATCTGCTTGTTTTGTTCTTTTATGTGAATGTGCTGCCTTGAACTTTGTACCAACAGGAGTGTTCAGGATGGCAGAGTCAAAAATGGAAAGATCCTGGACTTTAGCAATGACACTAAGCGCCTGCATTACCCAACCTGAACAGCTTGCAGCAGCACTACCTGGGTATTTTTGTTATTTGAGATAATAAATAGTTCTTAGCTTTTAATCTGGATGAGTTTACTGTTCTGCTTTCATGGGCCTGTATTGGAACTCATGAAAATCTCATTACAGAGGTTCAAAGTGGCTGAATAACTTGCTCAAAGTAGGCATTCATGAGAGATCCAGGCTTCACAATACTCATGTGTTTCAAAGTGGACTTTTTCTTTTCTCTTTCTTCTCTTCTCTCCCTCTTTTTCTTTACTAAACCCACAGTAAATATCACTATTTCAAATCTTCAGACAGCCAACACTATCCATTTTGATACGCAGTATTCTCAGTGCCATAATTGAAGCCAGAATGGCCCTAGGGAATTGTAGACTGTCAGTAGGCAAGCAATTCCAAATTTTGTGCTTTGAGTAGCCTTTTTCTCAGTAACTATAGGAAAGGCAGCAACTGTAGTATAAAATTACACCAATACAAATCCAAAAAATTACTCAATCAGAAAAGAAAAATGAATCTATTGAACTGCTATTTAGTATCATACAAATGAAAATCTATTGATTTATTTGTTAGTTTTTGTAATATTCAGCCAATATTGTTGGTGTAGCATAGACTTTTTCCACCTTCTGAAATATGTAGCCTTGGAAAAAATTATTCAACCATGACTTACAAAAAGAAATTAGATCACTGAAGTTTTAACCAGGAAGAAAGAAGAGAACTCAAGTGATTTTATTGCAGGGAATAGTTACACAGGTGACAAAGAATAGAAGAAACCAAACTGGCCATAGTGAGGAAACCCAGAAATAGCAACAAAAAGGAAGTCATCAGCTGGGTGGACAAGGGGGAAGAAACTATTGTTGAAGTCAGGGCACAGGTTTTCTCAGAAGCTGAAACAATAGCAAGCAATGCTCATAGGAGCTGGAGACATGGGGCAGATGCAGTTATGGTTGAAGACACCACCAGAGGGAGAGCAATGACTGAGAACATCCCAGCTTCCTTCTGCTCCCATTCTCCAATCTCCCAACACCACAGCCCACTGCTCATGGCCAGCTGGAAGTCAGTTGACCTAGTGCCTGGGAACTGCGGCCTTCAAGTGTCAAGGTCAAGAGCAGAGCACTGACGAGTGATCAATGTACCTGAAGACAGACTGAGGAGCCTCTCAAGTGTTTTAGTGTTCATTTTTAAACTTCCTGTAAGAAAACTTCATCAATTCATCATTTTTTTGTAATCCAATTAAAACATGTCTCAGAAGGGTCAGCACTGTGGTGCAGCGGGTTAACGCCCTGGCCTGCAGTGCCGGCATCCCATGTGGGCGCTGGTTCCAGACCCAGCTGTTCCACTTCCAATCCAGCTCTCTGCTATGGCTTGGGAAAGCAGTGTAGATGGCCCAAGTCCTTGGACCCCTGTACGCGCATGGGAGACCTGGAAAAACTCTTGGCTCCTCGCTTCGGATCAGCACAGCTCTAGTGGTTGTGGCCAATTGGGGAGTGAACCAACAGATGAAAGACTTCTCTCTCTCTTTCTCTCTCTCTCTCTCTCTCTCTCTCTGCCTCTCCTCTCTCTGTGTAACTCTGAATTTCAAATAAATAAATAAATATTTTTTTTAAAAAGTCTCAGAAGCAGCTTTCCAATCAGAATTAACTGACCCTGAAGGTGATAAAGTGTATTCTGAGTGTATTCATCAAATGAGGGCTTGATGTAAAAGGAAGACAAGATGATGAGATTATTTAATCAGATACCAATTCCCAGGTGGGTTGTTGTGTATTGTCCCAGGCTGAGACACCAAACAGGCAGAAATGGAGCACAACTGAAATAGTGCATCCAGCTCTCCTGCCATCAAGCTGAAAAGAATTCTGAGAGAAAAGTATGTGTGTGTGTGTGTAGAGAGAGAGAAAGAAATTTGTGTTCAAATGAGAAGCATTTTACTACAGAAAACATGATGGATGTGAATAATGAGCTTTAAGGCTGATTCTTAAATAATTCACATTTTTTTCAGCATCATGCTCTGAAAGAAATCTCTCTGTTTTCCAGTCTAACTATATTTCTATTAGCTGGTTGATGTAAGTAGCTATAAATTATGGTTTGTTGCAATTAAAAGACATTATGTATCTCTGGTATTTATATTTGTCTTAAAGTATATAGTAAACCATTTTCTGAAGATTGAGGATGTTTTATTCTATCTCAGGTTGAGTTTGCTGGCTCAGAGTCCTGGCCAAAGAAAGACACATTCCAGTCTCATTCTCAATTTCAGACTGTGAGGAGAAAAGTCCAATTTTAATTGAAATTGAAATCCCACAATTAGGTTAGAAGAGCACTTTCTCAATGGATTCTTGGGCAGGCTATCTTTTTCTGAATTGTATAACTAGGAAATGAAACGGATCATCAAGAAAATTCCTTTGGCTTTTTCATTGTCCATCAAGGAAATGTTTAGCTCATATATCACTTCACTTTTCTCCTGTTTTTCCTTTTTGTATTAAGTAATTTTTATCCACAAAACAAGACAACCCAGAGCACTACAAAATGACTTGTAAATTGATATTAGAAAGTAGGAAAGATAAAGAATTTTTAAACAAGATAAGTGTAGGAAACTGAATGCCAATTACTTGAACAAAGTACATACTTTTCACTCTACATAGAAAATCAACAATGTGTGTGTTAAAAAAAAAGATTCCCATGTATTTAGTGAGTGTTTGGAAAAGAAATGAGAATATTAAACTTTATAAAGTGTTTGGTTGGTTGCATTAGATGGGTACCACTACTTCATGAGATGGATTGATGAAACACCTTTATTGCTGTCAGAACTCAGTACAACAGTTCTCATCAAGCAAGAAACACTACAGAAGTATTGTTTGGCAAGAATTTAAATCCTTGTTTCATATCAGTAGAAATTATGCCTAAGGGTTCATGTGCGTATGTGTGGATGCATTAACTCAAAAAAAAAAAAAAATGTGTTACAGCTCTACCCTGAGAAGACACTCAAAACCAGGATATTGAAACATTTCAATTTTTATGACAATATTGATGTATGGATGTCTCCCAACAAGAATGAGAAAAGGAATAATGAACAGGCCTCCTGTAACACTCCAAGCACTTTTCTGGAATAGCACATGCTGTAATGACCTATTTACTTTTCTGTTTCCTCTAGTAAACTTGAAACTTTATAGACTTCCTTCAAACTAGGTGTTGTATCTTTTGATTCCTATTCCTCCTGTTTGCATACCCTAAGGCGTACTGCAAAATTTAAACATGATTTTGAAATAAAGGACTGACAAAATTAAGTTCACTTGCATTAAAACTTTTCAAAAGTATAATTGGCAAAGAGTAATATCATTCCAGACTTAGAAGGTAACACTGGCTTTATTAGGTATTATATATACTTATTCTATTTGTTTACAGAATTTTCACAACATTATTGATATTGCCATGAAAATTAGCCCTCTGGATGAATACACAAGATTAGATTATGCTTTGTTCAAGCAAATAATTAAATATTGAATAGGAGCAAAGTTTTTATTTAAATTACTTATCCAGGTTTATGGATCAGTAAGATGTGTGACTGGTAATAAGATATTTGGAGCCAATGGTATTTCATGATCATTTATTAGCGTTTATTTATTAGAATTTATAAGTAAGCCTAAGTTTTATACTGGTACATGAACAATTTAACAATGCCATAAATTTTTATCTATGAGAAATTTGTTAAAATATTAAAATTGCAATTTTAAATGCTATTTCCTATTTTCTTTAATTTTTAATTTTATAAAGATTTTCATGCCATGTTTCTTGAAGCAAAACATCATCATGTTTTACATGTGTGATGAATTTCTGAATGGCTTTTTCAAGTGCGCAGCAGAATGCTCAATGATTTGAGTAGTATGCACCTAGAGGCCAAACTTGCTATTGCTATTTAATTATTTCAATACCAAACTTTTCCTAAACTGAGAAAAATAGGCCTTCCTACTGAATATGGTTTTGTTGTCTATTTTTCTAGAGTTCCAGTGTTACACGATTACATATAAGAAATTCTGATATGTCTTTCCCTACCAGCTTTTAACTTTGTTCAACTAAAAGTCATAGGAAGTAAATGGGATAGTCACTATAATATTGTAATATAGTTTTAATTGCCTGAGTGTGTAGAGAGTGGGTAATCCAAGCCTGCCTACCAGGATGCGCCTATAAGAAAAATAGTCTTGCTTCTACCCTCTCCTTGAAGGTCTGGCCTGGGAAACCTGGATATTATGCAGCCTAATCAGCCCCCAGGTAATTGTATGGCATGAGCACTTGAGCCAAGAATAACCACATCTGATAATTGCTAATGACATTTGACATGGCCTAGATGGAAGAAAAAAATTTTAAAAGATGGGTTGTGTCATTCAGATTAGTGATTTTTAAATAAGAAAAAATATCCAGATAGCTGGAAAGCCCTAACTCAGTTAACATAAAATTGAAATGGCACCATTTGGATAGTATGCATCATAACTGACCAAAGTCATATATAAACAAAGTAATTAATAGTGGAGCGCAGCAAGCTGGCATTTAACAAAAAAAAAAAAAAAAAAAAAAAAAAGAGAGAGAGAGAGAGAGAGAGAGAGAGACCAGAGTGGTTTTCCAGGAAGAGCAAAGATACTCAGAGACTTAAGCCTGCAAGAAGCCTGAAGATTCCTGGTGGAAGAATCACTTCCTTTCCTTTCCACTTCATTCAGTTCCAGTTCATGCATATCCACCCAACAGCTGGAAAGGGGAAAAGCTTTGTTGTTTTTCTTCTAGTAAACATGGGACAGTGTAAAACAAATAAACACAAAAGTTTTGACAAATATTTTTTAAGACAAAAAAAAAAACATTATAATAATGAGTTTTGATAGATTAGCTACCCAGACTTCTCCTTAGACACACATTATTATCCACACATGATTTTTCACAGCTGGTCTGTAGCTTGCATTTTTTGACTCAAGTGACATGAACACATTAGCATACTCATAAATACACTGTGTTGCATTATTCCTAATGGTTCATAGTATTCTGCTGTATCCATACACTACGATGCCTAACAAATTTGATCGTGATAGATGTATGTATACATTGTTTTGAAGATTCCTCTATAATAAATAATGTTACAATAAATCTACTTGAGCATGAGCATCTACGTATTTTATATATTTATTTATGTTTAATTCTTTATTTGCTTAACGAAATTCTTAAAAGTGAAATTGTTAGAACAGATGCTATACTCCGGCCTCAGAATCAACCCTTGGGGCATTCGGATCTGGCTAAAAGGCCCATGAAGTCTCACAGGCATGGAAAGCCATGACACGGTGGCAAAAACAACCTAAATGAAAGATCCTGGTGAACAAGACCCCAGCAGAAGGAACAGGCCATCAAGGAGGGAGGCACATTTCTCTGAAGGGAGGAAGGAACCTCCACTGTGATATGGCCTTGACTAAACAAGTTCAGAGTTGGTGAACTCAAGGGGCTTCCATAGCCTAGACAGCTCATGGCAAGAGCCTTGGGTGATTGCTGACGTCATAAATAAGAGTGCCAATTGTTAAATCAACAACGAGAGTCACTGGGTACATGCTGCCCACGTAGGATCTCTGTCCTTAATGTGTTTTACTATGAAACTTAAAAACAACACTACTAGTCGAACAATACCCTATACCTTGTGTGGTTGTGTGAGTGCAGCCTGTTGAAATCCTTGCTTAGTGTATACTACGTTGATCTTCTGTATATGAAGGTAATTGAAAATGAAACTCGATGAAGGGTGGGATGGGAGAGGGAGTGGGAGAGGGGAGGGCCGCAGGAGGGAGGGAGGTTGTGGGGGGAGCCACATCAATACAAAAGTTGCACTTTGTAAATTCGCATTTATTAAATAATAAAAAAATGCATAAAAAAGAACAGATGCTATTTCTTTGGTTTTAATGTGGTTGGTCCCCCAAAGGGTCACGTGTTGAAAGCCTGGTCCCCACAGCGATGTAGTTAAGAGGTGTGGAACCTTTAAGATCTGGGGCCTATGAGAGGACTTTAGGTCACTGATGTGGGGGGTGGGAGGTAAAAGGGGGCTTTCCCTTAGGAGGAATTGATGAGACTTTGGTTGGCTCTCACAAGAGAGTTGTTATGAAAAAGCAAGTCTGACCTCTCTAGTGTTCTTTGGCATCCAGTCTCACCATGTGATCTCTCCATCTCACACCTGCTCCAGACAGCATGCCATCTCCCTTGTGATGACCACACCAATGGGGCCCTCACCAAGGGCAAATCAATGGGACTACCTGATCTTGGACTATCAGCCCCCAAAACTGTGAGATAAATCAATCTCTTCTTTTTTTTACTTATATAGCCTCAGGTATTTCATTACAGTAACCTGTACTAGTCAGCTTTTCATTACCTTAATTAAAATACCTGAGAAAGTCTAATTTATAAAGGAAAAAAGTTATTTCTGCTTACAGTTTGGAGGTTTGTAGTGCAATATTGAGCAGCTCCACTGTTGATGCTGGAGGATAGTAGAGGACCAATGACACGTTAAGACAGGAAACAAAGAGAGCAGCTGGACCAAACTTGGCTCTCATGAAAACTACCTTCTGAGGGCAAGGCCCCAGTGAGCCAAAGACCTCCCTCTGGGTCTACCTCCTAGGTGCCATAATTAGATCAATCTCTTCACTTAATCCATTAACCACTAACATTAACTCATTAATCATCAACATAAAACTTCAGGGACAAAGCCCCCAATATATGGGCCTTTGGGGGACATCCAAACAGTTATCCAAACCATAAGAACAAGTATACATTTTTAAACAATTTTTTGATTCAATGATAGTATTAACAATTTGCATTATGAGCTATTTATTTGCTAAAGCCAAGTGTTAACCTTTTACAATCAAGTGAAAAGTATTGTTTCATTCCTGTTTTAATTTGCTTTTCTTTGATTATTAATGATATTTTTGACCACTCATATTTTTCCTCTCGTGAAACATTTGTTCATAAATTACTTGTTTTGCTATCTAAGTGTTGATTGCTTTCTTGGTGATTTAAATAGTCCCTTATATATTAAGATCACGAGTACTTTGTTTAAGACATCTTTTGCAGTCAAAAGTTTAAAACATTTGATATTCAAAATTATTAACCTTTTACTTTAATGATTCCTGGTCCCCTTGTCGTACGTTCCAAGATTATAAAAATATCCATCCTAATTTTCTTTTAGGATATTTATGGATTCATTTTTTATATGTATAAATTTGATCCATCTGGAATTTATCTCAGTGCAATTGGACTAAGTGATCAGACTAAATATTCAATTTATTTTTTCCTGCAATTTATAGAGTTAGCCCAGGACCACTTATTGAATAATGTATTGTTTTTCCACTGGTTCATTTAAAATGTTTCTTTTATCATGTACTAAATTCCAAGATATATTGGTGACTGTGTAGCATAGTGGTGAAACAGTTATAAAGACTCATGTTCACACTGATTAACTGTGTAACTTCGGGCAAATTACTAAATCTATCTGCATCAGACTCAGTTTCTTCTTCTGAAATGTGGAGATAATAATGCCTCATAGGACTGTGTGATGGTTATAAAAAGTATGCAGAACACTTAGTCTAGCATCTAGCACTGTGGAAATGTCAGTAAAATCATTTGCTATCTGTGCCTGGGGTAAATGCTGGATTTGCTTTTCAATCCTATCAATTTGCTTATTCCTGTGCCAATAATTGACTCTTAATGATATGTCTTTAGAATGTGGTTTCATACGTATTAAGGGAAATATCATACATTACTCTTTTCTTAGAATTATCCTGCTTTTATCATATTCTTTAGGAAACTCTTTTCTAGAAGTAACTTGAGTAACCTAATTAAAACAACAGTAATGACTCTTTCTTGCTGAGCATTATTTTAAACATAGACAAATTAAGTATAAAAGCAGTTTCTTTGAGCTATTTGAGAGTTGGATGATAATGTAAATAAATCACCTAATAGGGCTACTGAAGAGTAGATTTCGATAAGTGCTATATTGTGATTATTGTAATCTTGGTTTATTAGCCATTGTGGATCCAGTCAAATTATACCTGAATAACTTCATGTTTTAGAAAATGGCAAGATGGTGCCGGTGCTGTGGCATAGACGGGAGCTGGTCCGAGATTCAGCTGCTCCACTTCCGATCCAGCTCTCTGCTATGGCCTGGGAAAGCAATAGAAGACGGCCTAAGACCTTGGGCCCCTGCACCATGTGGGAGACCCGGAGGAAGCTCCTGGCTCCTGGCTTCAGATCAGCACGCATCCAGTTGTTGCTGCTGTTTGGGGAGTGAACCAGCAGGTGGAAAACCTCTCTCCTGCCTTGCCTCTCTGTAATGCCACCTTTCAAATAAATAAATAAATCTTAAAAAAGGGGGGGCGAGATGATTTCTGGATTGATAATTATTACTGTGCAAACATGAATTCCAATAGTAAACTTGACTAGACAAAGAGATTTCTAAAGTGCATACCACCAGAAATCCAGGTTTAGTATCACAATTATTAAAATTCATTGTTAGAAGAGGAAGAAAAGAAGCAAGAGGACGGTGAGTTTTTCAACCTCGATTGCTCCACTGGGCTCAAAACAAAACAAAAATTTTGTGTCGAAATCACAAATATCTAAGTTGTATTATTTAGCTCTTTACCCAAATAAATATTTTAGGGACATGGATGGAAGATGGCATGAAGAACATTTGTTACTCTTTATGATACTGTGTCTAAAATATATAAATAATAGATTTATTTATTTGAAAGGCAAAGTTACAGAAAGAGAGGGAAAAACAGAAAGACCTTCCATCCTCTGGTTCACTCCCCAAATGGCAACAATGGCTTGGGCTGGGCCTGGTGCAGGCCAAAACCAGGAGCCTGGAACTCCATTTGGGTCTCTCATGTGGGTGCAGGGACCCAAGGACTTGGGCCACCTTCTGCTGCTCTCCCAGGTACATTACCAGTGAGCTGGATCAGAAGTGGAGCAGCTCAGACTTGAGCCAGCACCCATATGGGATGCCAGAATTTTTTTTTTTTTTGTGGGGCAAAGGTACTCTTTTTTTTAACTTTTATTTAATGAATATAAATTTCCAAAGTACGGGTTATGGATTACAATGGCTTCCCCCCCATAACGTCCCTCCCACCTGCAACCCTCCCCTTTCCCATTCCCTCTCCCCTTCCATTCACATGAGGATTCATTTTCGATTCTCTTTATATACAGAAGATCAGTTTAGCATACATTAAGTAAAGATTTCAACAGTTTGCTACCACACAGAAACATAAAGTGAAAAATAATAGATGATTTTTTAAATGATGATGAAATCAGATTAGACCTATTGTCATGTTTAATCCCAGTGAGAGTCAGGTTGGGAATTGATAATTTCTTCTTCTTTTTTTTTTTTTTTTTTTTTACAGAAGCTCAGTTTAGTATGCATTAAGTAAAGATTTCAACAGTTTGCACCCCCATAGAAACACAAAGCAAAATATACTGTTTGAGTACTCATTATAGCATTAAGTCTCAATGTACAGCACATTAAGGACAGAGATCCTACATGAGGAGTAAGTGCACAGTGACTCCTGTTGTTGACTTTACCAATTGACACTCCTGTTTATGGCATCAGTAATCTCCCTATGCACCAGTCATGAGTTTCCAAGGCTATGGAAGCCCCTTGAGTTCTCCAACTCTTATCTTGTTCAGACAAGGTCATAGTCAAAGTGGAGGTTCTCTCCTCCCTTCAGAGAAAGGTACCTCCTTCTTTGAAGGCCTGTTCTTTCCACTGGGATCTCACTCACAGAGATCTTTCATTTAGGTTTTGTTTTTTTTTTTTTTTTGTTTGTGTTTTGTTTTTTTTTTTTTTTTTGCCAGAGTGTCTTGGCTTTCCATGCCTGAAATACTCTCATGGACTTTTCAGCCAGATTGGAATGCCTTTAGGGCTGATTCTGAGGCTAGAGTGCTATTTAGGACATCCGCCATTCTATGAGTCTGCTGAGTCTCTCGCTTCCCATGTTGTATCACTCTCCCCTTTATTTATTCTACCTGTTAGTATTAGCAGGTACTAGACTTGTTTATGTGCTCCCTTTGACTCTTAGCACTTTCATTATGATCAATTGTGAACTGAAATTGATCACTTGGACTAGTGAGATGGCATTGGTACATGCCACCTTGATAGTATTAAATTGGAGTCCCCTGGTATGTTTCTAACGGGATGCCAGAATTTTAAGCAGCTGCCTAACCTGTACCACATCATTGACCCCAATCTATATACTTTTCAAGGGTGTGCCAGGACTCTAAATTGAAATGGCTCTGAGAAAATGAAATCATTGAGCTATTTCTTGAAAATTATTGAGTTTTCATTCCTTCCTTCATTCATTCATTCACTCACTAATCCATTCAATAACCAACATATTCCCTTAGTACCCAGTTAGCATCTTCCATTAAGAAAAAAAAAATTACTCTCCTCCTTTACCTCTGAGAGATGGGAAAAGAACAGATTTTGGAACTCTGGTCAAGATAAACATCAAATATATTATTATTTTTAACGAGTCTTCCAGGAGAGGAGAGTTCCTCATCCAAATCACCCACACAAAATGCCTAAAGTACAATGTCTTCTTACTGTGAGCATAAATCTACCAGTGAAGAAGTAAAAACGCAGAAATAAGAAACAAACACCAAATTCCTTTTTGGTTGTTATTGCTAGTCTTCCACTTCAGCAAATATACTACAACCAATTAGTGTAAGATCACAAGAGTTCAGAATCTTACGATGCACTGCCTAGTGTGCCATGTGCATTGTAAGGGAACGTTGCAGGCAGTCACCTTAGTTTTCCATCCTGAGGTTACGTTTAGGAAGAGAACTGCAGTTGATATCACATTGCCCGAGCTCCCTGAGCTTGAGGGGAGAATAATGACACAAATCAATAATGCTGTCTGGGAAATGGCTTAGAATAAAATATTACAGAAGGGCACGAACATCACCCAGGAGGCGACTTCAGTGCTGATTAAATATGGCTGCCTCAGCTCTCTTCAACGCAGTGACAGATGGGAAAGCAGTGCTTACTTTGGCTTTGCTGCATTTTTCAGAACCAGGGTTACTCAGGTAGCTGAAAACCCTGCTGCGGCACACACCAGCTCATTCAGCGTCTCTGTACTTGGACGCCCCCTGAAGGTCAAAACTGAATACACAGGCAAGGAATTCCCGTATCACAGAACACCTTACAGTCAAGTCTCCAGCTCTCTGATTCTCTTGAAAGCACTTTTGCACAAAGAAATTAATAAACAAGGTAAAGCACGCACACAATACAGTTTGCCTTTCCACCAACACCCATGCCCCCAAAGGAAACAAAAGGTAGTTTATTTGTTCAAGTTAAAATTTATTTAATACGCAAAGAATTAACAAACTGCTTCAAATAGAAATTAGATCTTGAAGATGATCTAGACAAATGTCAATTTCACACTAGAATGCATGAACAGAAAGAAAAAATGAACACAAATTTGCACTGCCAGTGTCAATAAATCACTCTTCTTTTTTTCCTCCATGTGTGAATTATTAGGTTTTGGAAACATATCATGCCACATCGCAAATAAGAAATGTAATGTTCTCCATCTACCCAACTCCATTATGAGCTTCTCATAGTGCTAAGCTAAAACATTCAATACCATTTATCCTGCCATTGAATTTTCTCTATCAACTCTTTTATTTTTGTCCTTTCATAGAAGCAAAATAAGCAAACAAAACGTATTTTATCCCTGGGAGTGAAAAATGTGGGTGGCAGAGACATTAGCCATCAGGACTATGGATACTGAACTTCCTCTGTGTGTGAGTGCCTGTGTCCCTGGGTCCCCTATGATTGGAGACACACGTCCAGAAATGCTTGCTGCCTACTCAGCTCTGTTATAAATTTGATTGAAACCATTAGCTAAAATATAATGAATTCCATGTGTCAGCCTTATTTAGCATTTTTTAAAGATAGGATTTTTAGAACATAGAGTTGTGATAAATCCACTCCAGAAAAGTTGTGTTTTTCTTACTTTTAACTAGCATTCCTTCCACAGACATATTTTAAACAATAAAGTAGGCATTTACATATTAACAGTTGGTTATGACTCTGTTCCATAGATTTACACTTTCAGCCACTTTCTATAGTATCTTTCTTCTTAGAATTATTGAAGTACCTCAGGAAACAATTCAACTTTTTCAAGCCACTTATTGCTAAAGATTTTTGTTGCTAGCTAAACACACTTGAAATTTTTCCTTAAATATATTCCCTGATATATTTATAATAGTTGAAAAGAAAGCATTTTGTTTTATCAGTCAAAATCTTCAAAACTCAACTTTCATAAGTATGTCCTCAATATTTGTAAGTCCCAAAAGCAGGCTGTGTTAAAGAAATTACTTTTATTCAAATTTCTTGTGATCAGTACCATATATGAGAAAACTGAAGAAACATCTACTGTAATTGGAAAACACTGAAGCCTCCTAAATCTAAGTTAAATTGGCCACTCATTAATACTTCTAATTTAGATAACTAAGTAAAAAAAAAAATCTCATCTTTAAAGTGAAGATGTTCTCCAAGGATATGGTCATGAACCATTCAAAAGGTACAAGTCCATATACCAACAAAAAGGAAGTACAGAACTTTCCTGGGTAATTTCTGTAAACCATTTTTGAGAAGCATCAGACATTCTACAAGAAAACAGTAACTGAAAGCCAATTTCCATTATTTTATATGGAAAAATTAAAATGTGCTACCTATTAACCCCAAACCACCAAGAAAATTATTAAAACACAGTAAGACTCTATATATAAGTGGCAAACTATTAAGTTAGAATATAAAATGTTTAAAATGTCAGTTCCTGATTATTGCACAGTTACTGTTAGAGTTCACATGCAGCTGCTTTGTGTGGAATAAGGTGACGTTCCTGAACACCAGCAACCTTCATGCACAAGTCTGATACCAATTGTATCTGGAATATAACTTGAACCTTTTCTCATACATGAATAAGTTTGAAGGAACATTTTTTTTTCCTTTACAAACATCAGTTAAAGGTGTGCTGAGCAGATATGCATGTTTGGTTACTGAGAGCTAGAAGATTTTCCAGGAAAAATGGTAACCAGAATGACCTACCGCAGTGTGCACTATGGCTGGTGTGACCCAGCATTCAAGGCACTGCTTCAGGAGGAAATGATTTCTCTCTTCCCGGGCAGCAACAAGTCCCAGGTGGACAGCTCTATGATTGCTATGGCTCATAGCCTTTGCCATTGATAATAGTTTTTTGGAGTCATAACAACATCCCCTGCTTCTTGTGTTAGTAATGAAGTACCACGAACCCAGTAGTTTGCAACAGAACTTGATTCTCCGCAGCTCAGGAGGCCAGGAGTCAGGGTATCAGTAGAATAGTTCCTTCTCAGGCTGCCAGGGAGATTCATGCCTCTCTCTCCCAGCACTGTGGCTGCCAGCTACCCTCGCCTTGCCTAGTATGTGGACCCACTCCTCCAGGTTCTGTGTCTATCTTCACTTTTCCTTCTTTCCTCTTTTCTCTTAGGCAAGGGCACTTGTCAATACAGTTAAGAGTCCACCCTGATCTACAATGAGCTCATCTCAAATTCCTGAGCTTAATCATATCAGCAAACCTCCTTCTCCCAAATGAGCTCACATTTGCAGATCCTGGATGGGAATGTGTTTGAAGAAGAGAGGGACACATACCACCTCCTCATGTGATGACATCACCTCCACTGGAAACACAACTACAGGGCAAGGCAGCCATTTGCCACAGTCGCCTCCCTCCACTTCAGCTCCTACCTCTGTCATAATTATCATTTGCTGAAAACAATAACAAAGAAGGGAGTTGAAGGTCATTTACGTCTTCACTGAGATAAATCTGAGACAGCTGACTCTGTAGCATTTCCTTAAGCTGCCACAGTATATTCTTGCAGAAGTCACCTGAGAGTGTCGGGGACCTGAGGGCCTTCCCTCAAGTAACCCTGAAGTGGCACTATGCAGCGCCCCTGTGAAAAGCAGTTAGGAATTCCTGTGGTTCTCTGGCTTCCTTGTCTAGAAGCCGCTCCCAATGCATCTCCATTAAAGTGGTCAAACAGAAACCATCTTAATTGAGAAATAATGTGTGAAAAAAAATAGAGTGGGCCAAAGAAAGGACATAATAGACAGCTCTCTAGCTTCTAACACGTACAGCTAAGACAGAATTTAGACTGCTTACGTTATCGGGTACCAGAAAATAAGCTTCCAAGCTTGACCCAGTTTTTATGCATGTATAAAATAAAGTTAATCCCTGATATTTACAGATGTGGCTCACTGCAGAGTTTATACATTTTCAAAAGCACATCTCTTTATTTGTACATTGTGAATAATCACACACACACATATTCATTGATGTCACGGTCAAAGCATTTTGTTCTTATCGACTGTGCCATTCTGAGGTTCCCCACCCTCGCTTTTCTTTTTTTTTCCCCTCTTTTTTATTTTTTTAAATAAAGTTTTCTTTCAAGTCCTCTACTGTTACAGTGTTTCGGCCATCAAAGCCCCCTCCTGGCCATTTTCATTTACCTTGTGACTCTGACCCTTTGTGAAGCTGAGCACTTTCAGAGTAAGCTGATCCCGCGGGTCCCCAAGGATGTTATTCTCATTTATTCACTCAGCCCTTTGAATGGAGCAGCCCTCGCTTGGCAGCCGTTCAGCAGACCAAGATTCAAAGAGCACACAATCCTTTTCTTCCAGGGGCCTTTCAAAACACGGCCCGAGGTTTGTCGAGGAGCTTTAATGGATGTCAGTCATTTAGCATGTTCCGTTTCATTCATGGCTGCCAGCGAACGTGATGAGTAGAGAAGGAATAAAAGGGAACAGGCAGACAATAGGGGATAATTTGCCCAGCCTTTGGTGATGTGATGTTACGGAGGGCATTTTCGAGTTGCCCCTACTCAGGATGGAGGAGTTAAAATAGAAGAGCTAACGTGCTTGTATCCAAAGTCCCTCCAGAGCCTGCTAAGCAACCTCCCAGCCAAGATTTCAGGGAACTGGAGATCAATTTGAAATGTGGGCGCTCTGGATTTGAGACAGCTGCCGTGCTGACCAGGGGGACTACGTTTCCCCTCAGGTGGGTGATGGACGGATGCAGCCATCTGCGTGGTCACCTGACAGCTGGCTCTCCTCCTCTCAACTTCAAAACATTAGGAGCAGCCTCCAGAGACCAGCAGTGAGATGGGGAAGCTCAATGACGGTCCCAAGGGGCAGGAAAGGGGAACGGAGGCAAAGACTCCAGGCTGCACACCTCTGTACCTGCCAACTGGTGTGTCACAGAGGGGCTAAAATTACCTGCTGGTCAATTATCTGATTAAAGAGTGCCTTTCATTTGAGGCCTTTTTTTTTTTTTTAATCCAGACTGAAATCTAAACCTTCTAGTAGGCTACCAAGAAATTTTTTTTTTAACTTGAGTATGATCAACATTTGGGGGAAAAATGATAAAAAGGTACAGAAGAGAAACACTTTGTTACTGGCTACAAGCCATAAATTCTTCTAAGATTTTTTTCATTTCTCTCTCTCTCTCTCTCTCTCTCCCCTCCCCCCCCTTTTTCTGGTACAAGAGCAATGCTATGTACCTGAAACTGCTGACATCAGGTCAAATCTTATCTGCACACACACACAGCTACTAGACTGATTGTATTTTTAAATTAGTAGAATCAATTGATTAAATAAGGTACCAGTGTGTTCCCCCAAAGCAATTCATTTTTTATTAGTTTTACAATTGCATTGAAATCCCTTTAAATTATAGAGTTCATGAATTATGCCTCTGTCAGGCAGCATCAGAACTACATTTTTATGGCTCTTGGATTCCACAGAGGCTGTTGTGGTTTGAAAATAACAGAACCATGTGCTGCTGCTTCACCAGCCGGCTAATGACCTGCCCCAGAGTTAAAGGCTCCAAACCACACAGGGCACACTGGGCTGAGCCCCCCGGGCCTAGGCTGCTGGGCTGGAACCATGCAACAGAGGGAAAACATTCCCAATTTCATTATTCAATACATGCTGAGTTTGACTTCTTGAAATTTTACTAATAATTTCTCCATAGTATATGCTTTACTGCACCCCCTCCCCCAGCCACCAGCTCCCAGCAAAAAGAGAGATTGAGATTGCAAAACTGTGGAGTCAGCAAAGAGCAATGCATAGGGAAAACCTGAAATGCCACAAATAAGCTCCCAAATGTTCTGAGCCTCTGGACTAAAGACTGAGAATTTTCAATGTTAGAAAAAAAGATGCGCCCTTTTGTTAGAAGAAGAAAATGTGGGGAAGGTGTTGGAGAAAGAGAAACAGAAAGAGGGGAGGAACCGATAGAGGAAGAAGAGGAGGAAGTATAGATGGAGGAGGAAGAAGAGGAAGGGAAGCAAGGAGATGGGAAAGGAAAGAGCAAATGAGGAAGAAATGATGAGAAAGTCCCACCCACAATTCTCAATTCATAAATGCATGACCTATCTTAAGATTTCAGCATGAATGAAGAATTTATACCAGAGAATACAGATGTCACTGATACACACATACACACAAGAAGCTTTAAAAAACTTTATAAAGATGAAAATGGGAAATGGCCATTTAGCATATAAATTAAAACTCCAGATGGAGTGCCTGCATGTCTGGGTTCAAATTCTGCCTCACTTCTTGTTAATATACAACCTGGGAGGCAGCAGGAGATGGCTTAAGTACTTGAGTCCCTGCCACTCATGTGGGAGGTCTGTATTGAGTTCCCAGCTCCTGGCTTCAACATAGCCTGTAACTAGCTATTGTGGAATCAGTAGATAGAAGGTAGAGCTCTATCTTTCTCTCTCCCCTCCACCCCCCAAAACCACTTTGCCTTACAAATAAATGAAAATAAATAATTTTTTAAATGGATAGTGATTATAATTTTAAACTGTTACTTTTATACCATGCTTCTGCTCTAAAATCCCTGGGAAAACAACAGATTTCTGCAATGTGATTTTTGTCATCAATCTGAGTCCAGTGCACTTTTTTTTCCCATGCAATGTACCAGGCAACAACCTGGCTGATGGGTACCAAGGTAGAGCGTGAACTATTGTGGTCAGAATTAGAAATGAACTCTGGGAAAATATTTGTGATATACTTGCTGAACATGGCTTTGATTCAGATGTATCCTTTTTTTTTTTTTTTTTTTGATTCAGAGAGGGCAAAAGGAGAAAAGATGTAGCACTCAGATGTGAAGTGACCCTGTGTATGTGTGTGTGTGCCTGTGTATGCCTGTGTGCCTATGGGGAGCCATTCTCTCCGAAGACAATCAAAGTGTCCTGAGTGAGATATCATGGAGATGAAGATAGGCTTCAATTCAAATTTAAAAAGAAAAATTCTGCCATAGACTCCAACTATGCTTCTAATAGTGAGTGAACAAAAGTGTTTTCATGGATTCTCCCCCCGACTCACTAAGGCCTGGCATCCCGGCTCCTCGTCCTCTAGGCTGCAAGGTAAACATACAGACCCTGCCCAACATTCCCAGTGGCCAGCAACTCACTATTAAGAACTTCAATGCTATGAAAAGCATTTTCTTCTGGGAGCCTACTTTCACCACCCTGTGACTTCCCCTACTTCTTTTGGTTTTGTAACCGTGCAGAAAAATCAGCCCCTCTCCTACTGAACAGCCTTTGAAATTGTTAACACAACTTGTCATTTTCTCAGGCTAAATGAACACATTCCCTTGTTATTCCTTCTATGATATGGTTTCCAGACCCTTCACTGTCCCTTCTTTGAACGTGTTCCAGTTTGCTGTCAACTTCTCTCTTAAAATGTGGTGCCTAGGACTCAACAGAGCACTTCCTGTATGACCAGCAGTGAATGAGGTTAGACCAATAGCTCCCTTGATGTGTATGCTATATTTCAATTAATAGACTGTATGACTGAGTTAGGTGTTCAACAGAAGATCCACATGCTGGGCACATTAACTTGCATTTAAGCCCTAAATATTCTATTATCAGATATTCACCACAAAAAAATTGATTATTTGAAACTTTGTTTTAACCACTCTTTCCAACTTCTGAAATATTTTTAATAAATCCTTTTTCCCCAAACACATTAGCTAATCATCCTAATTGTGTAGCATTTGCAATTTTGATAAAACATTTTTTTCTAAAGACATTGAACATAAGAGAAAAGAACCAACACCCTTACAGAGAGTTCAATGAAGTAACTTATATCTAGTATTCAATAAGAGTTAACAATTATTACCATTAAAGTCTCAGAGCCCTACCTCTGGTGGGTATCAATTCATTCATTCATGACAACGACTTACAAATACTCTTTAAAATTCTAATAAATATTATAAAGAAAGACAGTGGCCAAAATGTGAAAAGAAAGATGCGTAGATTCATTTGCTCTTGTGAAGGTCTGATTGCTGTGCCCACAGTCCAGCAGCTGGGTGACAGTCAGGAGTCTTGTCCACCTTATGTCCTCTGAATTCCTTCTGAGCTGTGTTGCCACGCTCCTGATTTTCCATCTCCACTATCTTAATAACCAAACACAAGAGCTAGTAAATGGAGATTAAGTCCAAGATTTTTGCATTTCATTTCAAGGAACCAAGTTCTCATGGTGTCCAATTGGTAGTCAGAAATGACTACCATAAGACTTATTTATAGTTTAGGAAAATAACTGAACATTCTTACTGTGACACGATAACACACCACAATTTGTTTTCTTCTGACTCTATTTGTACCTGTAAACCTTTACTTGAAGCTAATTCCCTTGAAATATAAACAAGTTTAATATTTCACACTTTGAAATATACTAAAAGACATTAACAAAACAACTGGAAAAGACAGTCCTGGTAACTGCTGTAACTTTTTTATTATTCTATTCCATCAACATATATGCATTTATCTTTATTTCTAACCTATGTAAATACTGTTTATAATATAAACTTCCAGAATGTGTTAAATGTAAATAACCATTTTATAGGGGCCAGTGCTGTGGCACAGTGTGTTAAAGCCCTGGCCTGTGGCCAGCGCCGCGGCTCACTAGGCTAATCCTCCACCTTGCGGCACCGGCACACCGGGTTCTAGTCCCAGTCGGGGCGCTGGATTCTGTCCCGGTTGCCCCTCTTCCAGGCCAGCTCTCTGCTGTGGCCAGGGAGTGCAGTGGAGGATGGCCCAAGTCCTTGAGCCCTGCACCCCATGGGAGACCAGGATAAGTACCTGGCTCCTGCCATCGGATCAGCGCGGTGCGCCAGCTGCAGCGCGCCGGCCGCGGCGGCCATTGGAGGGTGAACCAACAGCAAAGGAAGACCTTTCTCTCTGTCTCTCTCTCTCACTGTCCACTCTGCCTGTCAAAAAAGAAAAAAAGAAAAAAAAAAAGAAGCTCTTGGCTCCTGGCTTCCATTGCAGCCATTTGGAGAATGAACCAGTAGATGGAAGACCTCTCTCTCTCTCTCTCTGTAACTCTTCAAATAAATAAATCTTTTAAAAAAGGCATTTTACAAAAAAAAACCATTACTTTTTGTCTATGTTCCCTAATTACCCATTTGAGTTGTGATGAAAGGCAAAAATAACAATCATTTTTGGGGAAAACAAAATAAACAACATGGATGATATGTAAATTTTATATTTGTAAACTTTAGACCTGTTTCTTAAAAGTCACACATCATCTAGCAAAATTGATTTAATCAAGATCATGGAAACAGATTGGTGCTGAGAGGAAAACAATATATTTACATGTTCAAAAATAAGTGTAAAATTTAAATTTTTACCAACTTTACTTCTTTACATCTTTGTTTTAGTGGTAAAACTGCTAGCCAAGTTTAATGAATAGAGTACACCTGACAGACCAGACAGGTCTCTCAGGAAAATACTGAGGGTCCAGTATGTTTTCAGACTGTAGTTTTTACGGCTATTGGTGTGGGCCTCTATTTCTCCTCCCCTTCCTACTTCTGGAATCTTGTTGGTTGCAGGGTTTTCTGGATGTAGACTTCCTGAAATTCCTCCCATAGCTTCATAATGGACCCAATATCATCTTTGATATAGCGTGGGAAAGATTGCCATAAGCTGCCCCCAGTAGAGGGTTAAGATCTACCAAACAAGGTTATTACACAGGAGCAATAACTCTTCTCAAAATCAGCCCCTAAGGCCTGACTGAAAGCACCATGAGAGCATTTCAGGCATGGAAAGCCAAGACGTAGTGGCAAAAATGGTTCTGCATGAAGGATCTCTGTGAGTGAGATCCCAGTGGAAAGAAGGGGCCATCAAAGAAGGATGTACTTTTCTCTGAAGGGAGGAGAGTACTTCCACTTTGCATATGGCCCTATCTAAAAACCGACAGAGTTTGTGAACTCAAAAGGCTTCCATAGCCTTGGCAGCTCATGACAAGAGCCTCAGGTGATCACTGACATCTACAACAGGAGTCACTGTGCTCTTGCTCCCCGCGCTGGACCTCTGTCCTTAATGAGTTGTACTATGAGAATTAATGGTAAAATTTGTCTTCAGACTACTTTATACTTTGTGTGTCTGTGTGGGTACAAACTGTTGAAATCTTTACTTAGTATAGAGTTGGTCTTCTACATATAACGTCAATTAAAAACAAACCTTAGTAAAGAATGGGATGGGAGAGGGAGTAAGAGGTGGGATGGGAATGGAGGTGGGAGGGCAGAAATGGGGGAAGAAACACTATATCCCTAAAAGCTGTACATATGAAAATTTGTATTCATTAATTAAAAACCTTCAAAAAAAGGAGCAGTACTTTAGATATGTAATTACTAGTCAGGTTTGCTCCTACATTTCTTTTCTCATTCAACTGTACAAAAATTCTCCTTTTCTTCAGCCACTTACACACAAATGGGCTAGTTATCTATCTATCTATCTATCTATCTATCTATCTATCTATCTATCTTAACATTCTTCCCTAAAGAGAAGTAACCCATAAGCTTATGGGGGTAGTATGGATGAAGGTCTGTCTTCTATATTTCCTTCAAGCTGATATATGGGCCTAGAGCTGGTTATAGGTATTCTTCTCTCACAGTCTGTCCTATGGTTTTGATGATGGCTTTGCAAAAGATGGTCTTCTTCAGTCTGGAGAGCTAGTCACATCATCCCATAGGATAGGCTGCAAGCCCTGCCTCACAACCATCTGAGCTAAATGGCTTTTATCCTGTTAAAGACAAAATGAAGGCATTGAAGACGCATGGTATAAAGAGAAGCAGTAAAAGTATGGCAGCCACAGGACCAGGGATAAGCAATAGCCAAGATTGATGTGATCCAATATTGCCAGAAACGTCAACCCTGTTAGTATTGTTCCTGGAGTCCTCTGGCCTCATCCAAGAAAAGTTGAATATGGTTTTATACCAATCCAGTTTGATTGAGTCAAATACATTTTTCATAGAGTAAGGCACAAAAACTCCCTTGGCATCAGTTAGTGTATCTAACTGCCTGCTTGCATTGAAGAAGCGGGTTTAGTAACCCCAGCACAGGGGCCCTACACAGTCTTGCAATGGGTTAAGGTTTCATTTTGTTTTATTTTCTTTCCCAAAAGGAGGGGGAGTCTGTTCTGGATTGCTCTTGAAAACCTAATATAGAAACTTTACTATTTCCCCATTAACTAGGGATCCATACCTGTTAGAAAAAGTACCAGAGCTAGGGCCAGTGCTGTGGCATAGCGGGTAAAGCCACCGCCTGCAGTGCTGGCATCCCAAATGGGCGCCGGTTCAAGACCCGGCTGCTCCACTTCCAATCCGGCTCTCTGCTATTGCCTGAGAAAGCAGTAGAAGATGGCCCAAGTCTTTGGGCCCCTGAACCCATGTGGGAGACCCAGAGGAAGCTCCTGGCTCCTGGATTTGGATTGGCATGGCTCCGACCATTGCAGTCATCTGAGGAGTGAACCAGCGGATGAAAGACCTCTCTCTCTCTCTCTCTGCCTCTGCCTCTCCTTTCCTCTGTGTAACTCTTTAAAGTAAATAAATAAATAAATAAATCTTTAAAAAAAAAAAAAAGAAAGAAAAAGTGCCAGAGCTATTTTTAGATTGTAAGAGTAAGAGTCTGCTATAGGGCCTAAATCCTCTCAGAGACCAGTCTCTGTTTCCCAGAGGTGAGGATGAACCCTAGATAGTTTGCTTCCTGACAGACCAATTGCACTTTTTCTTTGCATACCCATTAGTAGCCACATTCTGTTAGGAAGTTAAGCTTGTGCTAGTCAAATGTCCAAAATTGGAGTTTCAGGTTGGGGAACAGACAAGAAAATCATTGATATTTCAGATCATCACTCTACCCCCATCAAGAGATTCATCCTTTAGGCCCATCACAAGGGCATGTCCAAATAGGTGTAAACTTTTTTAAAAATCCTTGTGGCAACACTATCCAGATTAGTTGTTACTTTGTGCCCTTGTTTATTTATTTTCATTGTATTTTAAATGTAGAGGGACAGAAAAAGAGACAGAGAGAAATCTTCCATCCATTGGTTCATTCCCCCAAATGCCCTGAATAGCCATGGCTGGGCCAGGCCAAAGTCAGGAGCCCAGAACTCAATCCCAGTCTCCCTCTTGGGAAGGGACCCAAGCACTTGAGCCATCATCTGTTGCCTCCCAGAAAGCATTAGCAGGAAGCTGTGTTGGAAGCAGAGGAATAAAGATTCATACAGAGCATTCCAAAATGGTATGCAGATGTTGCAGGCAGCAACTTCTTAATGACTGACAAATGACTGCCCCACACAAATTTTGTATATTTTTCTACTCAAATAATCCATTTATAAGAGACGATTTCATGCCTATATCTGTATTTTACATTTGAAAAGTACTTTATATGAAATAAAAACAAAATTCAAATGTTGCAACACTTTGAATTCACTGAAACTGCAAAGGATATTTATCATATTGCGGCCACATATTACATATGTCATGGAGGAATCTCCCATGGTCTAAGCCATATTTTGTGGTGCTGCTCTTTCCTTTACACCTCTATTGTCCACAAATGATAAAACTTCCCACTGAGACATGAAGCTATTAATCATGAACCACAGTCTTGTTCTCTGACCTGAGGGGCTGGCAGTTACAAAGGCATGAATGGAGAACAGGAATCCTTGCTGGTACATGTCCTTCCCCCTCATGAGGATCACTTTCCAGGCCACTTTAGGGATGAAGCACCGCAGAGATGTGGTCCCTTCAATTCCCTGGCTCCTGCCTTCACATACCAATGGTCTTTTGTGACTCTGCTCATGGATTCCTTTAATGTTAGTAAACGTTAATTGTTTTTATTATCTGCCCACACAATGATGGCTAAGAAAACCAGTAAGAGAAATTCTTCCAAGTGAGTACACCTGCCAAAAATGATAGTTTGAAGTAGATATCAGTACACTAGGGAGTCATTTGGTTCAGTAAGCCTCCATAGGGCAACAATGTCCTCTAGTTAGCATCACTTCCACAACAAATCTGCTTCAACCCCTTTGATAAGTTATTTCTTTGTGAATCCTCTGTAAATAGTTTTATGTATCTAAAAAAGTCTTTCTGAAGAATTAATAATTTACATTTTCCTTCATCAAGAGGAAAAGGATCAGATTTGTTACTGACTTGTTTCTTACTTAACTAAGTTCTATATTCAGTATCTGTATTCTAGAATTCCAAAGTCTCTCCTGGGGCAGGTGTTTAACCTGGTGACTGGGCTGCCAGTTGGGATGCCTTCTTCCTACATCAGAATGCCTGAGTTCAATTCCCGGCTCTGGTTCCTGACTCCAGCTTTCTGCTAATGCAAACCATGGGAGGCCGTGGTGATGGCTCAACTAATTGAGTTTCTGCCAATCACTTGAGAGCTGCGGATTGAGTACCTGGTTCACAGTGGATGGTAACTCTCTGTTGGTCCTTTTGTTTCTCTTTCTCTGTCTCTCAAATAAGTAAATAAAATTTGGGGGAAAATCTTCAAGTCTCTCCTATAATCCTTAGAAATGTTTCATATTTATTTTTCCTACTTTTATTCATTTGAATATTCCTTTATTTCTATTTTAAAAAATATAATCCACCCAATTCTCCCAAACAAAATAAACAGATTACTTTTTGAGAGTTTATAGAGGACAGAATACTTTTATATCTGTCTTTTATTAGTGAGGAAAAGTCTACGACATAGATATTATATTTATATTCACATTACAAGATAGGATACTGTGCTTTAGAATGTTTAGCTAACTTTCCCAACATCGCATAACTAAAATATGTGTAGCTGGAAAACAAGGTATGATTCTAGAGTAATACCAATTCCCTCTATGCTTCCTGTCTTCAAACCAGCTTGTCAAGTTCCAGCATGGACCTATATTTAACATCTGGCTCTCTGAGTGCATAATGAAGCTCAATTCATCTATCAAGCCTATAGTCACAACACCCTAATGAAAAATATCTGTACCTGACACTGGTGTGTTCTGGGATGTGCATGTGCTAGTAGGGTAGAGTTCTTGTTTTTACATTACTCAAGAGTATTGGTAGGGTGGGCATTTGGCAAAGCAATTAAGATGCTGCTTGGGATCCTACATCTCATATTAAAGTGCACAAGATCAAGCCCAAGCCCCATTTCCAAATCCAACTTCCTGGTAACGTGTACCCTGAGAGGCAGAAGGTGATGGCTCAAGTAGTTGCATCACTGCCACCCACATGGAAAACCTGGATTGAGTTTTGGGCTCCCAACTTCAGCCTAGCACAATCCCAGCTGTTGTAAGTATTTGGGGAATGAACCAGTGGATGGCAGATCTCTCTCTGTCCCTCTATGTATTTGTATAAAGGAAACAAAAAAGCAGGTGGAAAAAGTCTTTTTCTTTATCATCATCAGAAAAAAAAAATAACCCATGCTGCCTCAAAATCTATAGAGAAATCATAATATCAAATTCACCTTATATTTTTCCTAACATGCATGCCATTGGACCATTGTAAAATTTATTATAACTACAGCACTTTATTTTTCATGTATTACTGTGCATTTGAAATTAAGTTTACTGCTTTGGCAATTGAAGTGAGATTTAAGCAAAAAACAAAATTATATCTTACAAAGGATTCAAATGGCTGTAGTGCCTGCTCATACACTTATTTAATCTAAACCTCAGGAAGAGTCAAACACCTTAAAATATCAACTTCTATTTGCATATTCAGATTCTAATCAAAATAATACAAATACGAAGGACCAAATATGCACTGGATAAGACAGAACCTAAGAAAATGTGGATATAATGTCAATAAAATATGTTATTATAATGGCAGGGTAAAGCTGCTATTTAAATAAAGCAGATTCTTCGCAACTGTTGAGTCCTATGCAAATTGTCATTGGTAGAGTATAGGAAATGAAAAAAAAATATTATCTTGCCATATAATAAGGTGTCATTATGAATTTTACTAGTTGCTAAACTGGGTTGTCTGGGACACATTTAATAGCATCTCTTTGATCTTTACATAAGAAAGTAGGATCCTGAGTAGACCGTCAAAAAGAAAACACAGATAACAAATAGTTGAGCCAGACCCCAAACCAGGGCCTCAGATTCCAAGTGCAGTGTTTTTCCCACTGCACCAAGCTCATGGAAAACTCCAAGACCCACATTTTAAACAGGATGTGCAATTTGGGAAATTTACTTTGAATTATAACCTTGTGCCCTGATTATTTTCCACCAGAACTTATCTTTGTATCATTCTCTATCCTGAGGGTTTTCTCCTTTGGATCATAGTTATCTGATTTTTCTAAACATTCCTATTCGTCTTTCACTTTCTCTCCATAATTGCTTTTGTAGGCTTTATCTCTATTTTTATTTTTATTCAGAGTGTTTTTAAAAAATATTTTCTGAAAAATCCCAAGAGGAAAACTGTTATGGTTATGAAGGTACCAAATAACATGACTTTGTTATCAAAATTTGGATGCTACTTATATAAGGATTCTGTGTATTTATCTTTGAAATTGATTTTCCTTTTCTAATGTTTATAAAATTATGTAAGTGCTTTCATCCCTTTAAATATGCTTTGAAATTTGTTTTGTAGACTATGAGAATTCTGTAGATGAAAAAAATGAGAAGAGTGTGCTTAGGACAATGAACAAGACTCAGGCGTGTAATCAGTGTGATTCAGTGGATAAGCAGAATTTCCGATTGCTATATCAGTTTTAAACCAAACTATGCTTTGCCCAATTCAAGAAGCTTGATTTTTCCAATATGTTTGAACTATTCTCTGGCACAGCAGTAGATGCTTTGAGAACAGAACAAAAACCAGCAAAGTTTATAGTGTGGTACAGTCACATATCCTTCAAGTTTCTGAAACAAAAATGTGGGTGCTTTGAAGACAAAGGAAATGCTCCACTGGATATTTTAATATTGATAAGTGTATTATCACAATGTTCAGGTTGCCCCCTGCTAATGTTCCTGGGAATGCAGCAGAGAATGGCCTAAATACATGGGCCCTGCCACCCACATGGGAGACTCGGTTGGAGTTCTAGGCTCCTGGCTTGGTCAGGGCAGCTATTCTGGCCTTTTGAGAAGTGAACCAGTGAATTAGAAGATTTCTTTCTCTCTTTGCCTCTCCCTCTCTTCTTCTGTCAGTCTGCCTGTCAAATAAATACATAAATCTTTTTAAAGATTTAAATAAATTAGAGACTTTCTGGGAGTTTTTAATGGCACTTCCACAAAGAGTTTAACTTCCTTGTGTTCATCATGGTGTCTTCTCCTTCCCAGTCCTGGATGAGGTGCAGGCCAAATAGGATTCCAGGCCACAGAGATGAGGCTAGGCACCCATGTGGCCTGCAGGACATGAGAAATGAGCAAAGGAATTCAGGGGTGCCCAGGCCTCATGGCCCTAGGCAGTCCCTGGCCCTAAGAAGGTGAAATGGAGGCCTAGGTAAGACTAGAATGCATATTGTGGGTCCTTTAAAATAAACATTAAATTAAAATGGACAGAAAAAAATCTTATAAATAGACAGCAATAATTTGGGAGGGGGAGAAATTAATATACAGAACAAATAAAATAAAAGTATTCCAAGATGGCAGAAAAGCCACAGGACAGTCTCATCCAGGCTAAGTGAAATTAATAGAAAAAAGTGAAGGAAGTAGACTCACAGGACAAAGCTGCAGGGGAAATTGAGTGGGAGTTCCCGTGAAAGCAGTAGAAATGGCAGGGACCTGTGTGGAAGGTGCAGACATGCAATAAACAAGCAAAGAAGCAATGAAGGACCCAGCAACTTGGATCTGAAAAAAGCACTTGGATCTGAAAACCAGGTGAGGTCAGACTGCACAGGCCCAAACCAAGGTTGATACAGCTGGAAGGACCGCCTAGTGGACTGCACTGTTTTTGAATCCAGCACAGATCTCTCAGGGCAGTGGGGTGACTGCTCACCCAGAAAGGGGGAAAAATAGTACAAGTCTTTTTCCCCAACTTCCCCCTACAACAACCACCTGCAGCCGGCAGTGAGAGGGCTGGCGCCATTTTTGGACATAAGCAGGTAGTAGTTGTTCCAGCTTCTGTGAACACCCAGCGACTATTGTGACACCCTCCACCCCATTACCAGGAGCTGCCACAGCAGTTCAAGAGCAACTAGTGGGGATGGTCTCCACCTATTTAGTGACATAATTACAGAAAACTTTACTAATTTGGAAAAGTAGGAATAACCAAGTACCAGAAGAACATAGAACTCCTAAAATACATGACCAGAAAAGATCTTCACCATGATACACTGTAGTCAAACTCTCCACAGTAAAGCATAAAGAAATGATTCTAAAATGTGCACGATTACTTTCAGAAGAACATGTATTAGACTCACAAATGACTTCTCATCAGAAACCCTATAGGCTAGAAGACAATGACAAGATATAGTCCAAGTCTTAAGAGAAAAAAAAAATGTGAACCCAGAATACTGTACCCTGCAAGGCTCTCATTTATGAATGAAGGTGAAATAAAGACCTTCATAATAAACAGAAATTTGAAAGAATTTATCACCACTTATCCAGCCTTAGAACAGAGGCTTACAGATGTGCTACACAGAAACACAGAAACATGGTAATCATTATCAAAGAAGGTGAAGGCAGAAAATCCTCCAGTAAAAGTACAAATGAAGTTCAAAGTATATAATAAGAATATGGCAGGGCCAAGTAGTAACTTATCAATAGTTACCTTGAACATAAATGACCTCAACTCTCGAGTTAAAAGACACAGACTGGCTGAATGAATTAAGAAACAAGACCCATCTATTTGCTGCCTACAAGAAACAACCTATCCAACAAAGATACATGTAGACTGAAATTGAAATGATGGAAAAAGATATTCTATGCTAATGGAAAGCAAAAAGGAGCTGATGTAATCATCCTAATATCAAATAAAACAGTCTTTAACATAAAAACTGCTAAAAGAGACAAAGAAGGGCACTATGTAATGATTAAGGGATCAATACAATAGGAAGATGTGACTATAATAAATGTATATGCACCCAATTACAGGGCATCTGGCTATTTAAAGGAACTATTAATGTGTCTAAAGGGAGACATAGATTCTAATACAATAAGAATATGGGACTTCAACACCCCATTATCATCAATGGATAGATCAACCAGACAGAAAATCATCAAAAATGGATACTATGGACCAAATGGACCTAACCAGTATCTACAGAACTTTTCACCACACAGTTACAGAATGCACAGTCTTCTCAGAAGTGCATGAAAATTTCTCTAGGATAGACCATATACTAGGCCCTAAAGCAAGTCTCAGCAAATTAAAAAAAAAAATCAAAATCATACCATGCACCTTCTCTGATCACAATGGATTGAAGCTAAAACCAAAAACTCAAGAATCTCTAGAACATATGCAAACACATGGAGACTGAATAATGTGCTCCTAAATGAACAGTGTTATAGAAGAAATCAAAACAGAGATTAAAATATTCCTGGAAATGAATGAAGATGACAATACATCATATCAAAACTTATGGAATACAACAAAGGCAGTGTTAAGAAGGAAGTTTTGGTACCTACATCAAGAAACTGGAAAATCACCAAATAAATTAACTGTCAATAAATCTCAAGGACATAGAAAAAAACAACAAACAAAACTCAAAGTTACTGGAGGAAAGAAATAGCTAAAACTAAATAAGAAATAAAATTGAAAACAAAAAAATAAAAAGATCAATGAAATGAAGACCTGATTTTTTTTGAAAAAATAAATACAATTGACACACCATTGGCCCAAAAAACTAAAAAAAAAGAGGGAGAAGACCCAAATCAATTAAATTAGGGATGGAAAAGGAAATATAATAATAGATCCACAGAAATAAAAAGAATCATCAGGAAATACTACAAGGAGATATATGCCAACAAATCTGGAACCCTAGAAGAAATGAATAGATTCCTGAACAGATATGATCTACCAAAATTAAGTCATAAAGACACAGAACACCTAAACAGACCAATAACCAAGATGAAAATTGAATCAGTAATAAAGACCCTCCCAATAAAGAAAAGTCTAGGTCCCTATTGCTTCACTGCTGAATTCTACCGGACATTTAAAGAAGAACTAATTCCAATTCTTCACAAGCTATTCAAAACTATTGAAAGGGAGGGAATCCCCCAAAACTCTTCCTATGAAGCCTGTATCACCTTAATTCCTAAGCCAGAAAAAAGATGCAACAGAGAAACAGAACTGTAGACCAAGTTCCCTGATGAACATAGACACAAAAATCCTCAACAAAATACTAACTGATTGAAAACAACAACACATCAGAAAGACCATACCAAATGGGATTTATCCCTGGTATACAAGAATGGTTTAATATCCAAATATCATTAATGTGATACATCAAGTTAACAAACTGAAGAACAAAAACCATACGATTATTTCAATAGATGCAGAGAAAATATTTGATAAAATACAACATCCTTTTATGATGAAAACCTTAAGCAAATTGGGTATAGAAGGAACATTCCTCAATATAATCAATGAAATTCATGACAAATCCATAGCCAGCATCATAATGAATTGGGAAAAATAGGAGGCATTTTCCCATTAAGATCAAGAACCAGACAAGGATGCTCACCAGACAAGCACTCTCACCATTGCTATTTAATATAATCCTGGATGTTTTTGCCACAGCCACTATGCAAGAAAAAGAAATTAAAGAGATTCAAATTGGCAAGGAAGAAATCAAACTATCCATATTTGCTGATTACATGTTTCTATACATAGGGGACCCAAAAGACTCTACCAAGAGACTATTGGAACTCATGGAAGAATTTGGTAAAGTAGCAGGATATAAAATCAACAAACAAAAATCAATAGCCTTTTTATACACAGACAATGCCATAGCTAAGAAAAAACTTCGAAGATCAATACCATTCACAATAACACATAAATTTAAATACCTTGGAATAAATTTATCCAAGATTTCAAAGATCTCTATGATGAAAATTATAAAAAATTAAAGAAAGAAATTGAAGAAGACATAAAAACTGGAAAATTCTTCCAAGTTCATGGATTGAGAGAATCAGTATCATCAAAATGTCCATATTACCAAAAGCAATTGATAGATGCAATGCAAAACCAATCAAAATACCAACAACATTCTTCTCATATCTAGAAAAAAATGATGCTAAATTCATATGAGGGGGCCAACGCTGTGGCATAGCAAGTGAATCTGCTGCCTGCAGTGCCAGTATTCCATATGGACATGGTTCAAGTCCTGACAGCTCCACTTTAAATCCAACTCTCTTTTGTGGCCTAGGAAATCAGTGAAGGATGGCCCAAGTCATTGGGCCCCTGCACTCACCTGGGAGACCTGGAGGAAGCTCCTGGCTCCTGGCTTCGAATTGATGGAGCTTCGGCCATTGCAGCCATTTGGGGGAGTGAACCAGCAGATGAATGACCTCTCTCTCTCTCTCAACCTCTCTCTCTCTCTCTGACTCTGACTCTCTGTGTCTCTGCCTTTTGCAGAAATAAATCTTTAAAAATTAAAAATATTAATATGGAAACACAAGAAATCCCAAATAATTAAAGCAATCTTAAACAACAAAAACAAAGCTGAAGGCATCACAATACCAGACCTCAAGAGACTCTACAGGGCAGTTATAATCAAAACAGCCTCTTACTGGCACAAAAATAGACATGCAGACCAATGGAATATAATAGAAACTCCAGAAAATAATCCATGCATCTACAACCAACTTATCTTTGTTTTATTATTATTATTTATTTGTCAGAAAGACAGAGAAAGGTCTTCCTTCCGTTGGTTCACTCCCCAAATGGCAGCTACTGCCGGCACTTCGCCAATCCGAAGCCAGGAGCCAGGTGCTTCTTCCTGGTCTCCCATGCAAGTGCAGGGCCCAGTCACTTGGGCCATTCTCCACTGCCTTCCCGGGCCACAGCAGAGAGCTGGACTAAAAGAGGAGCAACCAGACTAGAACCCAGCGCCCATATGGGATGCTGGCGCCACAGGCAGAGGATTAACCAAGTGAGCCATGATGCCGGTCCCCAACTTACCTTTGAAAAAGGAGCACCAGTCAGTCACTGGAGCCAAGACAGTCTCTTCAACAAATGGTGCTGGGAAAACTGGATCTCCACATGCAGGAGTATGAAATAAGACTCCTACCTTACATCTTACACAAAAATCTGCTCAAAATAGATCCAAGACCTAAATCTACAATGTGATACAATCAAGTTACTAGAACACATTGGGGAAACCCTACAAGATATTGGCATAGGAAAAGACTTCTTGGAAAAGACCCCAGAAGCATAGGCCATCAACAAAATTAACAAATGGAATTACATCAAATGGAGAAGCTTTGCAGTGCAAAAGAAACACTCAGCAAAGTGAAGAGGCACCAACAGAATGGGAGGAAATAGTTGCAAACTATGCAACTGATAAAGGATTAATTTCCAGAATCTATAAATAGCTCAAGAAATTCAACAACTGCAAAATAAACAACCTGGCTGAGAAATGGGCAATGGGCTGGCACTGTGGCGTAGCAGGTGAAGTCACCTTCTGCAGTGCCAGTATCCCATATGGGTGCTGGTTCTGGTCCTGGCTGCTCCACTTCTATTCCATCTCTCTGCTATGGCCTGGGAAAGCAGTAGAAGATGGCCCAAATCCTTGGGCCCCTGCACCTGCATGGGAGACCCAGAAGAAGCTCCTGGCTCCGGGCTTTGGATCAACACAGCTCAGGTTGTTGCAGCCAATTGGGGATTGAACCAGCGGATGGAAGACCTCTCTCTCTCTGCTCTCCTTCTCTCTGTGTGTAACTCAGACTTTCAAATCAATAAATCTTTTAAAAAAAGGAAATGTGCAAAGGACCTGAACAGACATTTTTCAAGAGAAGAAATTCAAAAGGCTCATAGACACATGAAAAATTGCTCAGAATTGCTAGCCATCAGGGAAATGCAAATCAAAACCACAATTGAGGTTTCACCTCACCCCCATTGGAATGGCTCTCATACAGAAATCAAAAAACAACAAATGCTGGTGAGGATGTGGGGAGAAGGGTACCCTAATATACTGTTGTTGGGCAGTAAACTGGTATAGCCACTGTGGAACACAGTATGGAGATAGCACAGAAAGACAAATATAAACCTACCATATGATCCATCAAGTTCTACTCTTGGAAATTTATCCAAAGAACATAAAATCAGGTTATGAAAGAGTGAGCTGTACCTCTGTGTTCATTTCAGCTCAATTTAGAATAGCTAAGATATGGAAGCAACCCAAATGTCCATCAACTAAATATTAGATAAAGAAATTATAGTATGTATATACATTATGGAATACTACACAACAGTTAAAAAAATAAAATCCTGTCATTTGCAACAAAATGAATGCAATTGGAAACCATCATATTTAGTGAAATAAGCCATTCACAAAAACAACAAATACCATATGGTTTCTCTGATCTGTGGTGACTAATAGAGAACAAAAGGTAATCTATAGGAGTGAAACTGACACCTTGAGATGCAATGATTTTTGAACAGCGCTAGTCTTGACAGTCAAGAAGCAATTTTTTTCTTTGTTTTTTTTTTCTTTTTTTTCATACTATATGGAGAACTCTCTACTTAGTGAGGGTTAATCTTACGAGTAGAAAATTGATCTTTGTAAAAAATAAGAATGGGAAAAGAAGAAGGGAGGGAGGGAGGTGGGGCAGAATCACCGTGTTCCCAAATTTGTATATTAAATGCATGAAGTCCATATCCTTTAAATAAAATAATAATAAAAATGAAAAGTGCATGTAGCCCTGTCACTCATTATAACCACTTTATTTTTTAAAAAATTTTGTTTTTATTTAAAGGCAGAGAGATGGAGATCTTTCATCCACTGGTTCACTCCAAAATGCCAGGCTGAAGCTAGGAGCAGGGAAGTCCACCCAGGGGTCCCACCCCTGGGTTGCAGGGACCAACTATGCCTTCCTTTTCCTTCTCACATTCTAATTAACGACAGCTAAGTGCCAGGCTTCTGACTGATCAGAATGTGCAAGGGATGCTTGCCCAAGAATTCCAGGGGCTACCTGCAGGGAAATGGCTAAAAGGACAGACCTCAGATGGGGAAGGAATTTTCAATCCCCAGCCAAAAATAGCCACACTCATCAAAGAGACCTTTACCTGGAGGATAGCAGGATAAGGGCCAGCCCTGACCCTGGCTACCTGTCCAACCATCAATCAGCTGGACCCATCATTTTCCCCTGGCAAATGAGGACAAGCACTCTTGCAACAGAAGATGCCTGCTCTCCCCCACCCCCGCCCCACCGCCCTGGGAGTTCTGGCTTCACTCACGAGCCTGTTCCCTTGCATCAACTCTCATCTGGTGAATCAGTCTAATAGCCAGAAGCAGCCTGGGGCTAATTCTAATGGTAGCAGAGCTGGGACTTGAACCCAGACACTCCAATATGGGATGTGGTTGTCCAAAGTCTCATCTTAACCACTGCTTCAAATGTCCGTGCCCTTAAAATAAAATTTAAAAAGTTCTATAATAACCTTAAAATATTTAAATAAATTTTAAAGATTTAAAATACTCTACATTTAAATACTTTAGATTTTGGTAACTTTACATATTTCAGAGTTAGGGAAAGTGAAAAATCTTGAAAAAGACAAATCTGAGTTCAAAGTCTTGTGCCATCAGTGATTAGTCTCAAAATCTTTGGAGCTTTGCTTAACTTCCTGAGCCTCACCTGTGAACACTGCAGAATTTTTAGGACAATCAAAATAATATATGCAAGGTGCCTGTCCTATAATGAGTTCCTAGTGAATGATATTATGGTGGTGGTGATGATGAGGATGATGATGATGATGATGATGATGACGACTCTGTTGCTGCTGCTGCTACTGAAATCTCTAATTGAGACTAAAGTTAAGAGAGGGAAGAAGAAAAGCAATTCAAGCATCTAGGTAAAACTTACTAGCAGATATAATTCATTGAACTTATAACTGTGAAAATGCTAAAGAATAGAAACAATTTTGAAATTGGGTTGGTAAATAAGTAAGCATTCTAGGAAAAAGTAGCTACACTTACAAGAAGACCCAGCAAAACTAACCTGACAAATTCATAAATACTTATACCTATATTGACCCTATGTAATAAATCATTTTTAATAATTTATAAAATTTACAGAGAGCCTTTAATATGTGAAATTTTTTCCACTCTTTATTTTAGCGGTATGTGATTAAGATCTCCTCTTCAAAAGGTCATTATTTGAAGTTATGTGTTAAGTGTAAGTGAAGCAGGCAGTCCTGAGAGTTTCTAAAAAATTATTTGAGAGGTTTCATTCTACTATGTCATATTTGTTTTGTGGTCATGAACAGCAGATGTTACAGGGAGAATCTGACTTCCTGTTACATACATGCATAATGGTGTTCCAAAAAGTGCATAAGTTTGTTTTGGTGCAAAAACATCTGAAATCTATGCATTTTTTTCATTATATGCACGTTTCATGAGCTTTTTAATTAAAAGGTGGACATCAAGTCTAGCATTTAAGATGCTCACATCCCACATCAGAGTGCCTGATTCTGAGTCTCAGCTCCAGCTCCCGATTCCAGTTGCCTGCTAATGCAGACCCTGAGCAATGGCTCAAGAAGCTGGGATCCTTTCATCTATGCAGAGAGCTGGATTGTGTTCCTGGCTTCTGGCCTTTATAGGTATTTCAGAAGGGAAACAGTGGATGGGAGTTCTCTCTGTCTGGCCCCTCTCCCTCTCTTACGTTCTCTATGCCTCTCAAATTAACAAATGATTTTTTAAAAATAAACAGGGGCCAGCGCTGTGGCATAGTGGGTAAAACCGCCGCCTGCAGTGCCAGTATCCCATATGGGTGCCAGTCCTGGCTGTTCCACGACTGATAAAGCTCTCTGCTATCGCCTGGGAAAGCAGTAGAAGATTGCCCAAGTCCTTGAGCCCCTGCACCCATGTGGGAGACCCAGAAAGAGCTCCTGGCTCCTGGCTTAAGCTCTGGCTGTTGCAGCCAGTTGGGGAGTGAACCAGTGGATGGAAAACATCTCTTTCTCTGCCTCTTCTTCTCTCTCTGTTTATTTATTTATTTGAAAGTCAGAGTTACACAGAGAGAGGAGAAGTAGAGAGAGAGAGGTCTTCCATCCGATGGTTTACTCCCCAATTGGCCACAATGGCCGGAGCTGTGCCGATCCGAAGCCAGGAGCCAGGAGCTTCTTGAGGGTCTCCCACGTGGGTGCAGGGGCCCAAGGACCTGGGCCATCTTCTACTGCTTTCCCAGGCCATAGCAGAGAGCTGGATCCGGAGTGGAGCAACCAGGGCTAGAACTGGCGTCCACCCCAATAAATAAATCTTTTAAAAAATTAAAAAATAAACTCTGCATGGATTTAAAACGACTTTTGTACCAAAATAATCTTATATTTTAATTCCATTTCCCCATGAAATGTTTGAAGTACCCTCAAACTCTGTTATAGTATATACATAGAAATATTAATACTCAGAACAATTGCAGAATAAACAAAAATCAGACTAAATGAAAAGAAGAGTAAACCCTTGTGGAAGAACAACTTTATGAGTCTGCATAACAAAATCTTTGCAGCCTTTCAGTTCTCAAAGCAAGGTTCACAAATGTTGCAACAGGTTCCTCTTTAATGTGGCTTAGTTTAAGCTGGACATGATCTGCCTCTAGCCAAGGGTCTCTCTGTCTATAATCTGATGTTTCCTTTGCTTTACATGGAAGATAGGTTCTCCAGAAAGGGAACCACAGGGGGTACGGGGCACCATCTGTGTCTCTGAATCTCATTGATCCAACCCAGAGTAGCTGATGTTCAACAGTTTATGACCGTTTTCTGTCTGCTACACTTAAGGCTGTTACTCCCATTTTTCTAATGTTGTTATTTATAAATTACGAAATAATTATTCAAGTCAAGCAACAGATTCCTGGAAACAGAGTGGGCATTTTAATACAGTGAGCCATGGAAGAAATGTTGCCCTGGAGCTCTCTTACATTTGCATGGGTCTTAAGTGTTAAATAACAGCCTCGGAATAACTATTTCTTTTCTCCCTTTTGGTATGCTCCCCACATAGGCCTCCAGGACCAAGTGTCTGATAACACGCCTTGTCTGGCCTTGTAGAATAATATTTTCTTGCAAGCTCTGTAATTTTGCCTTTCTACAATCAAAATCTCCATGTCCAGCCCCATCTTACCTCTTGGGAAACCCACAGAGTCCAGGAGACCAATATTTCAGCTATTTCTACTTCTTCCAAACCAAGAAGATGATTGGAAATCTCTGTTTAGCACCCATGGATCTTACTTTCTCACACATTCCAAAAATTCTGAAAAAAAAAAAAAAAACATGAAGATGGAGTCTTCCATTAATCAGAAGCTAAATCACTCCTTGAGGCTTATCTCATTTGGTTGACTGTAGTATACATGTTTGGAAAGACAATATTATGACAATGTTCACCTCTGCTATCAAATTCAGCAACTGTTACTACATTGCTTCTATTGGAAGTGGCAGAATTCTGAATGTATTTGCATATTCTCTCCTGGGTGCCTTGGTTTTGGATATACTACATTCTCATATTTATATTGGATCAGATTCTCTAAGCCCTATTTACACATAAAAAAGAAAGATAAAAAATAAATTATTCTTTTGAGAAAACAATTTTTCTTTCATGCTGAGAATAATGTTTAAATGTTATTTGATTCTGTCTTACCTGAACATTGATTTTTTTTCTTTTTAATCTTTTCTTAAATTGCCAGTGACTTCTCCTAAATGCTATGTAGGTAAATGTCCTGTTGTTGGGTTTTGAATTTTCAGGGGAAAGGTGGGGAGGAAAAGACCAGATCTTGCTTTCTCCTTCCCAGGCTGGGTGTACTGCAAAAAGGGGAAATTGAAAATTATCTTGATATGCAAATATGTAAAGTTATATTGAACATATTTTGGGTCAATTTTACTTCTCATCTACTGTTCCAGGCAACTCAAGACCTTCCTCGCTTTGCCCAGCTGCTGTCTTTGTGCCTCCTTAATCCTTTGTCCAAAGTAGACTTCACTGATGACTTCATGTACTTCCAAACAGGCCTCTGGAGATCACATTTGTATGTATCAAACCACATTCAATATGTATCAGTAAATACAATTAGGAAGGAAAATTGCTCAGTGTCATGATAAATCATCCTTTTTCTTTTGTTTTTTTTGTTTTGTTTTGTTTTTGTTTTTTTGACAGGCAGAGTGGACAGTGAGAGAGACAGACAGAGAGAAAGGTCTTCCTTTGCCGTTGGTTCACCCTCCAATGGCCGCCACGGCTGGCGCGCTGCGGCCGGCGCACTGTGCTGATCTGAAGGCAGGAGCCAGGTGCTTCTCCTGGTCTCCCATGGGGTGCAGGGCCCGAGCACTTGGGCCATCCTCCATTGCACTCCCTGGCCACAGCAGAGAGCTGGCCTGGAAGAGGGGCAACCGGGACAGAATCCGGCGCCCCGACTGGGACTAGAACCCGGTGTGCCGGTGCCGCAAGGTGGAGGATTAGCCTAGTGAGCCACAGCGCCGGCCCGATAAATCATCCTTAAGTGACCAACCGGCTAAATCAAAAAATCAGTGCATTGAAATTGTCTTCAGGTATGTTTTCTTCCTGACAAGTTCACAGGATGCTAGTGCTAGATGGAGTTACAACAGGAGACAGGAGCCACATAGAAGTCTCCCTGAGAAACAGAACAATGGAAGAGACTTCAGCATGAATTTGAAGCAGCTGGAATACCCATATTCAAGAAAAGTGAAGGCGGCCAGTGTTAGGACTTCTCAGCAGCTCTGCAACTATATGCAGTCTCCAAAACAATCAATTTTGTTTCAGCAGAAGTGTCTGAGTTTCCTGAGTCACTAATAAATGAAATGATGAAGATAGCTATTAGATAAACCACAGTTAGAAATCATTTTTAAAGGTTATGGAGAATTTTGGGTGCTCATAATTTGTTTCTGCCTCAATTCAACTCAAGAAACATAAACACAACAGTTCCTAGATGATATATGTTAAGTCTCAATCATTATGCCCTCAAATGCTTAAATGACAGACCTGCAGTTTACCAACAAGTAGTGAAGTTGACAATAAATGGTTGGTTATTATTTCCCTCCTCTGGGCAAAAGCCTGTGTGGAGTGATGAGATTCCTTAAATCCCACCCTTCTTCAGCTCATGGGAATGAGATCACAGCAGACATGACTTTAGTAAGTGTTGGATCTCATATATGGGGAGGAAGAGGACTGATGAAGGAGACAGGAAAATTAGTAAACGACTCTGCTCTCCAATGCTCTGTGCCCTAACTTTTGGAGAGAGGCCTCTGCAGTCAGTCTCCCAGGGCATTGCTTCATTCTTCCTCCCAGTTTAAATGGTTCATGGGTCAGCAGTTGACCTTCTCTACACAAGACGGGATTGAGCAATCACCTCCTGAGAAGCAGGCTGGGCAAGGTTCCACATTTCATGCTCTGTACAGGAGCACTGGGACACAGGAAGACAGGCAGAAAGCACAGTGAAGGCTCCCAGCCCACTGAGCCACGACCACCTTGACCCCCACATATCCCGAACATCTGAAAGCCTGCATACTTTTCTATTTACAGGACAAACTATTGAGAGTGTCATAATAAATACAGATTTCCTAATCTCATGGCAAAGTGAGAAGTTTCTGTTTTGGGGACCAAAAAAATGTAACACTGCATATGGTGTGCTACTTATTAATTCTCCTTAAACTTTTAATTCAGAAGTTCAATTGGGTTTAAGTGGTTTTAAGGCTAAAATAGTTCAGCAGTTACATTTCTCTGACATATTGTTTGTAACCAGAAAAATCAGCAAAGCCAGAAGCTTTCTACTGTGAGCACTTTTGTTTCTCCTCTTTTGTTTTATTAACCTCTCCACAGCTGGTGCAGTTGAAAACACTCTTTCATCACATGCTTAGCAGAAGTTCAAGTGTAGCTGAGAATGCAGCCAAGAATCTGTCTGCTGGATTCACTGTCAGAATGTCATGTTTCACTTCTAACATAACTCCTATCTGATACAACTGACGGAAACAAAGAAAATCTGCTATAGGAAAGGCTTTCCCTGGACCCTCTCAAACTAATTATTCCTGAGGAATCAAGGGCAAGTCAAGTCTTGCAGAGTGGTAATATTTTCACATTCATATAAGAATTCAAGATTCACAGGATTTTCTGCTTGTCTACCTATTTTTTGATGTAGTAAACAAATAATCTACAAATCAGGGAGCTGCAGAATTATGAGGCAATAATACACCTTTGTCTGATACTACTTAGAATTTATAAAATGGAATAAAAATTAAAATAGTTTCAAAAACTTGCTTGCGGCCGGCGCCACGGCTCAATAGGCTAATCCTCCACCTAATGGAGCCAACACACCGGGTTCTAGTCCCGGTCGGGGCGCCGGATTCTGTCCCGGTTGCCCCTCTTCCAGGCCAGCTCTCTGCTGTGGCCAGGGAGTGCAATGGAGGATGGCCCAAGTGCTTGAGCCCTGCACCCCATGGGAGACCAGGAGAAGCACCTGGCTCCTGCCTTCAGATCAGCACGGTGCGCCGGCCGCAGCGCGCCAGCCGTGGCGGCCATTGGAGGGTGAACCAACGGCAAAAGGAAGACCTTTCTCTCTGTCTCTCTCTCTCACTATCCACTCTGCCTGTCAGAAAAAAAAAAAAAAAAAACTTGCTTGCTTCCCTCTCTATTTTAATAAAGCATTGCATACTAATACTCTTTTAGTATATTGATATCTGTTTTTGCAATCTAGGGAGTATTTATGGCTATTGGGCAATATTTGGGTAAACACTACTTATTTGTTATTGCTGCAAGGTGGTGATTGGCTGTTGGAATGTCTTTTATAAAATTAGATGTGTGTTAAGTTACTTTTTTGGAGAAAGGATGCATTTTCAGCATATTTTCCAAACTAGATAATGTGTGTAAAAACTGGCCCTTATTATAAGAGAAATATTTCACCCTCTTTCTTAATACAGTCATAATTTTGAAATTATGAGTGAATTATTTAGTGAATTATTGATGATACTATCTCTTAAATTAATGTATATAAACTTCATATGCACACACACGCACACACACACACAGAGTCACTTATTCTATTCATTGTACCAACTCTCCATCTATCAGCTTGGGGTATTAGTATCTACCACACTTATTTCAGAGACCTGTGGCAATGATTCACATGATACTAGATAGGAATCTTTTGCTACTACTAGAGAAATGTGCATCACCATCACTAACATATCACTGACCACATGACCCAAATTTCTAGGAACCATCATTTTTGGACCTTCCAAGTTCTCTGCAGAATGGGTAGAGAGGTGGGATCTCCCAAAGATGAACATAGAAGAGACAGAACAGCAATTAAAATTAGAGCTAGAACAACAATTAAAAACCTCCTGCAATTTAACAGACCACATCGAGATACTACAGATTTTTACCACTTCAGAGATAACTTCTTGATCAATAGCGTTTCTTAACATTAACAAAAAATGAGACCAATTTTTATATTGCTTTACATTAGATAAATAGTATCCGTTACAATTAAGCTGTCTTATCTGCTATAATTATAAAGTATCAAGATGAGAAGGAGATAAAAAGGACAAATTTTCATGCTACATTCAGTCTTTTTACATTTTCCATTCATGCTTTTAGAAAAGTTAAGCTTTTGACGTGTAAGGCAAGGATCATAAATACACTGCTCACCTTCCAGAGATGTGGAAATAATCAAATGAAATAGTGCATGTGAGCATGCTACTCAAATATGGCCTGTTCTTATAACCACAGGACATACGGTATACAGCATAATAACTATTTGCAAGCTACAGAGAGTTAGTTGTTTGTTTTTTATCTCTTCTAAGCTCTCCCCATGGCAACCACAGCATCTTGTATTTATTCCAAAGCACTTACCATCCTTCACTGGATTAAATGAATTATTATTGAAGACAGCAGATGATGAAAATATCATGTGTCTAATTTACTGTACCTAGAGGCTTAAGTTCAAAGCTTTGGCACAGTTCCTACAGTACTTTGCACCCTCCACATCACACCAAATAACCCTTAAAAATTTCAGTGGTTCAAATTATCTTCCAGTATCTCTCAACTTCCTCTTTTTCTCTCACTTCAGGAATGGATAGTCTAATTTCTGAAGCATAATAAAAACTAGACAGTATTGAATAGTTGTTAAAAACCTAAAATTTAGAATCAGGCTACCTGGATTTCATATTAGTTATATGACTGCTTTGGGGCTAGTTATCTAGCCACTTTGTGTTTATGCAGGATAAGGAATTTAATAGCATGAGGATCCATCTCCAGGACTGTCAGTAGGTGTAAATAAGTTGTTACTTGTATGAAGTGTGTAGAACAGTGTTTGGCACCTAGTATGAGTTCAATAAATATTAGATATAACAATTATGTCCTCATAATATGATATGGTATCTATAAAAAGAAAAACAGGCATGTGTATGCATGTACATATGTATGTATATATTTATATATTTATATATGCATGTGTATGTATACATGCATGTGTATGTATGTGTGTATGTGTATACACACACATATTCATGTTACATCTTTTTTTATATTACCAATCATTTATTTTTTTAAACTTTTATTTAATGAATATAAATTTCCAAAGTACAGCTTATGGATTACAATGGCTCCCCCCCCATAACTTCCCTCCCACCTGCAACCCTCCCCTTTCCCACTCCCTCTCCCCTTCCATTCACATCAAGATTCATTTTCAATTCTCTTTATATATAGAAGATCAGTTTAGCATATATTAAGTAAAGATTTCAACAGTTTGCACCCCCATAGAAACACAAAGTGAAAAATACTGTTTCAGTACTAGTTATAGCATTAAGTCACAATGTACAGCACATTAAGGACAAAGATCCTACATGAGGAGTAAGTGCACAGTGACTCCTGTTGTTGACTTAACAAATCGACACTCTTGTTTATGGCTTCAGTAATCACCCTAGGCTCTTGTCATGAGCTGCCAAGGCAATGGAAGCCCCCTGAGTTCACCGACTCTGATCATATTTAGACAAGGTCATAGTCAAGTGGACATTCTCTCCTCCCTTCAGAGAAAAGTACCTCCTTCTTTGATGACATGTTCTTTCCACTGGGATCTCACTCACAGAGATCTTTCATTTAGGTTTGTGTTTTTTTTTTTTTTTTTTGCCAGCGTGTCTTGGCTTTCCATGCCTGAAATACTCTCATGGGCTTTTCAGCCGGATCCGCATGCCTTAAGGGCTGATTCTGAGGCCAGAGTGCTGTTTAGGACATCTGCCATTCTATGGGTCTGCTGTGTATCTCACTTCCCATGTTGGATCATTCTCTCCCTTTTTTATTCTATTAGCTAGTATTTGCAGACACTAGTCTTGTTTATGTGATCCCTTTGACTCTTAGTCCTATCATTATGATCAATTGTGAACAGAAATTGATCACTGGGACTAGTGAGATGGCATTGGTACATGCCACCTTGATGGGATTGAATTGGAATCCCCTGGTATGTGTCTAACTCTACTGTTTGTGGGCCGGCGCTGTGGCATAGTGGGTGGGGCCGTTGCCTGCAGTGCAGGCATCCCATACAGGCACCAGTTCCAATCCCAGGTGCTCCATTTCCAATCCAGCTCTCTGCTATGGCCTGGGAAAGCAGTGGAAGATGGCCCAAGTCTTTGGGCCCCTGCACCCGTGTGGGAGACTTGGAGGAAGCTCTTAGCTCCTACCTTTGGATCGGCTCAGTTCCAGCCATTGCAGCCATCTAGGGAGAGAACCAGCAGGTTGAAGATCTTTCTTTTTCTCTGTCTCTCTCTGCCTCGCCTCTGTAACTCTGCCTTTCAAATAAAAATAAATAAATCTCAAAATAAAATATTTGTTTTCGGACTGACATTGTGGCATAGTGGGTAAAGCCACCACTGTGACACTAACATCCACTATGGGTGCTGGTCTGTGGCCCAGCTGCTCCATTTCTGATCCAGTTCACTGCTAATGACATGAAAAAGCAGTAGAAAATGGCGCAAGTGTTTGGGTCCCTGCCACCCTCGTGGGAGACCCAGATGAAGCTTCTGACTCCTGTGATCCAGTACTAGTTGTTGCAGCCACCCAGGGAGTGAACCAGCGGATAGAAGACGCCTCTCTCTCTCTCTCTCTGTCTTCTCTCTCTTTGTCTCTCTCTTTCTCTCTCTCTCTCTTTCTGTTTTTTTTCTGTCTCTTCTCCCCTGTCTGTAACTCTGACTTTCAAAAAATTAATACATCTTTAAAAGTTCCTGCCTTCAGCCTGGCCTGGCCCTTGCTATTGCAAGCACTTGGGGAGTGAGCCTACAAAGGGAAGATATTCTCTTTCTCTCTCTCTCTTTATCTATGTATCTATCTATCTTTTACTTACTTTCTTCTCTCTCTCTCTCTCTCTCCTCCCCCCTTTCAAATAAATAAATCTTAAATAATTAAATTTATAAAAGGAAAGAGTTGATAATGAGAACTGGTGAAGAGTGAACCCATACAGCGTGGGAGAGCTGGTTATATTGGGCTTGAAAGTGATCTTGGTACTAAAGGTAAAGGGGTTAATTTGAAAGGTTTCAGCAAGGATATTTTATATATATATATATATACATATATATATATACATACATATACAGCTGGTATATGGGGTAAAGTTCATATGACTTCTCATTTTCTAACTATTGCTTTATTTGGTAGCCCTGTGTTTTATGTAACAAATTATTTTGGGGGTAGTAGCCAAGATTTAATAGGTAAGAAGATTAAAATTTTAAGCAGGGCCCTCCTGGTTACCTATTAAATTCCATTAAGGAAAGCCACTTAAAAGATCTATTCTGGTATTTTCACTAAGTTAAGAGTTTCAACATCTAACGTTATCCAAAATAGATTCCAAAAACCAAGTATGTAAAAGCAGACAAAGAAATAGCACAGTAGAATCATTTTACTTGACAGCATTCTCTTTCAAAAAAAATCTAAAGCTTATTGTTCATAATTTTTTCTTACTTTGAGGCCTTTGGGAATAAAAGTAATACAATCATTTCTGAATTAGTATACCTCCAAGTAAGCATGTTTTAGTGTCCTCCAACTAGCCTTATATTAAATCCCTTAAAATGGGTACATGTTGACATATTTAAATAATTACTGAGCTAATTATATTTAGTGCGGTTTCAACATGGGAGCTTCAGGAGGCCCATGTAAGACCCACCAGAAAATATAAAGAAATATAGGTTCTAAAATAAAATAAATAAATAAATAAGACCCACCAGGTTTTCCAGAATTACTCATGCTGTCATTAGCTCATAGCATTTTCTTGTTGTTCAGGATATAATTCAGTTGGATTTCACTGTGCAGCTTGCATTATGTGTCCAAGCTGCTTTGGGTCCTTTATTAACTTCCTCCCTTTGATCAGTAGTATTGTCCTTCAACTCTTTTTGAATAAGAGATTTCCAGGCTTGACTCTGTCAACCCACATTTTGCAGTCCCCAAAGCATAGGATGTGATTTTCCTTTGCCTTCCCCAGAGCATTTTATGCCACTTGCCTCACTGTTTGATGACTTCCAAGACCCTGGCTTTTGTTGTATTTCTTGAAAGAAGCCAACCAAGCCTTCCCTGGATACCCATTGACTGACCCTGTGTTTACTAGGTTTGAACAAGGGAAGTTTCGTTTTACCAAGTCTCAATTTGGTAAACCAATGAGCACACTCTCCATGGTCAATTCAAAGCAGCTCTCTACTTATTATTGCTGTCACTTGCTGAATATTTTGCGATGTTTTTAGGCTTCTATTCCTTGGGAAATATGTTGACTGGAATGTGATCTTCAGAATTTAAAACTCAATCAATTGCTAGTGTGTCTCAGTAGCAATTATTATTCCCTCCAGAAGAAAACCTCCTGAAGTAACAATCTTTAATAAATAAATTTAAGAAAAGTTGTCATTTTACATATAAGATCGATACAACTAATTTAAGCATTATGATTGAAATACTTTACAATCGGGCTCATTTGGGTAATCCTCCGCCTGCGGTGCCGGCATCCCATATGGGCACTAGGTACTAGTCCCAGTTGCTTCTCTTCCAGTCCAGCTCTCTGCTGTGGCCCAGAAAGGCAGTGGAGAATGACCCAAGCGCTTGGGCCCCTGCACCTGCTTGGGAGACCAGGAAGAAGCACCTGGCTCTTGGCTTCGGATAGGTGTAGCTCTGGCCATAGTGGCCATTTGGGGGGTGAACCAGCGGAAAGAAGACCTTTCTCTCTGTCTCTCCCTCTCACTGTCTGTAACTCTACCTGTTAAATAAATAAATAAAAGAAATGCTTTACAATGTCATATTATTTTTCAATGTTCAATAAGCAAACGAGGTGCTCAAATTCAGTCCTGAAATAAAAATAATAGAAAGAAATACGTAAAAGAAATTAAAATAATGAAAGAAGCAAAAAGAAAAAGGGAAAGATTGGAAGCAAAAATAGAACTCCCAAGAATAAATGAAGCATGCCATATATTTTTCAAAGATATTAAATGACTGTATATATGTAGGCTTTTGAAATGTCTGAAACTGTGAAGGGTCTGGGATGTTTCTTCTACTTGTGAGTTAACAAGGTAGCTGGCACAATTTCTTAAATATTGTGAGAAAAACTCAAGATTCCTGGGCCAGAGACAGAAGACTCTATTCCTTGCAGCATAGCAGGCAGCATGAGCCTCAGGTTCCCATGAGTTTTCCTTGTTCTCTAAATTCCATGGGAGTGATGCAGGTGGACCTAGCTGTGTGTCACACATACAGTAAGTCTGTTTCACATCCGAGGAATTCCAAACATAGGAAAACCTCAGTAAACATAGAGATTCCACGCATAGGAAAACTTTATCACATAAGACTAAGTCTTTCCATCCTTTTCCAGAGAAAGCTATTTTCTTCATCTTCCTGGTCTGGCAGGAAATCCGCTAGCTATCCCAGAGGGCTCTCTATCTTTCCAGACTGTTTGCAAACATATATGGCAAGCTGGTATAGAACAAAAGACAGCATGGGACAAATGCTGTCACAAGATAGATAGCTAGAAATGCCATGGAGAGTTGACCTGAATGATATCCATACCTTGATGTAATCTTAAGGAACACAAAATTGTTGCTGTAATGTCATAGAAACTATCATTCAACTTTACAACTGTGATGCAACTTCATTGTGAAATTCAGTGAAGCATAAGCATAACCAACATTAATTCAACAAATATAATGAAATTCAAAACAACAAATTGTCATACTCAGTATTAAAATGGTTGGCAAATAAAACAGTTTTTTGCTTGTAAATATATTCAGTAAGACAGGATGCCCAAGTAGGCTATACAATCTGACATCAAAAATTCCCAAGGACTGATGCAAATGAACAATGAACAGCAATGACAACGAGGAAGACTTTTATATAGTTACATAATTTTTAAGGGTTAGCTTTTATCTTTGTATAGGAAATTGAAGGAAAATCCAATGATATTAAAAATGTAGTAGAGGGGCCAGCATGTGGCGCAGGCAGTTGAGCTACTGCCTGCTGTGTTGGCATCCCATATGAGTTTCAGTTCAAGTCCAGGCTCTCCACTTCAGATCCAGCTCCCTGCTGGTGCACCTGGGAAAGAAGCTGAGGATGGCCTAAGCACTTGGGTCCCTGCACCCAAATGGGAGACATGGAAGAAGTTCCTGGCTCCTGGCTCCTGGCTCCTGGCTCCTGGCTCCTGGCTCCTGGCTTTGGTCTGGCCCAACTCCAGCTGTTGCGGCCATCTGGGGGAGAGAACCAGCAGATGGAAGATTCTCACTCTCTCTTTGCCTCTCCTTCCCCCTCCTCTTCTTCCTCTCCCTCTCCCTTTCCGTTAATCTGCCTTTCAAAATAACAGATCCTTTTTGAAAAAATGTAGTAGACTATACAATGATTATTTTATAAATTTTTCTGTCTCCTCATAACACAAGCACTATCTCCATGCTCCTTAATCTCAGTTAATACTTCTTATTTGACTCAGAAAGTAAAGATGATTAAAAGGGAATCACCTCATTTCTCACCACCAAATACACCAACTTACCTATTTATGGTCATCTCTTTTCTTCTCTCCTGTAAAACTTACTTGATTAGTTCTCCTCAGTTCCAAGTCTATTTTATACCCAATCTCATTCCCTTGAGCTTCTTCAGAGATTTTTCTAGCGATTATATCTTCTACTTTGCATCCTCAATTACCTCTTTGTTACTGATTCATTATTATCAGAATTTGGACATGCTTCAAAACATTTCTAAGTGGCACCGCGGCTCACTAGGCTAATCCTCCGCCTTGCAGTGCTGGCACACCAGGTTCTAGTCCCGGTCGGGGCGCCGGATTCTGTCCCGGTTGCCCCTCTTCCAGGCCAGCTCTCTGCTGTGGCCCGGGAGTGCAGTGGAAGATGGCCCAAGTGCTCGGGCCCTGCACCCCATGGGAGACCAGGAGAAGGACCTGGCTCCTGCCATCGGATCAGCGAGGTACACTGGCTGCAGCGTGCCGGCCGCAGCAGCCATTGAAGGGAGAACCAACAGCAAAGGAAGACCTTTCTCTCTGTCTCTCTCAGTGTCCATTCTGCCTGTCAAAAAAAAAAAAAAATTTCTAAGTAAAACCTACCTATTCTATTCATTTCTTTACTTCCTCATCTGACTCAACTAATCATCCTCCCATACCCATACTCTACTGCGACTGCTACTGCAGGAGTTGTACAGATGTCTCAACATCTGTAGGTGCTCTATTATTGAAATTCCAACCCATGAATCTAGATTAATATTCAGTAGACAATTCTATACAAAATATGATTGACTATCTAGTTTATGGAACCAAGACAATAGCTGTCTTCTCTACTGTATAGAGTTGTGAATCAAATATGCCAATTCATAAATATGAGTATGTTTCAAAAGGCTTATAGGAAAAGAAAACAGAGAAGTTTACTTGGGTGCAAAAAAATTTTAAAATTCATGCTTTTTTCATAATAAGCATTTTTCATGAATTTTTTCAAAAATCTTTAATATGCATGGATTTCAAAATTCTTTTGCACCAAAAAAAATCTTTTAACTGTCCTTGTCCACAAAATTTTTGAAGTACCCTCATTCTGTGAGCCACAACGCACCACAAACTTAAGCATTATGATTCTTCAGGTTACAAATCAAAGGCCCACATTTTTCTAGTTTCTTATCAAGCCCTAGGGTAATCCAAGGAACTGACAAATAGAGATTGTTCACAGACATTTGCTAAACAAGTGAAACAATGACTAAATCAATGAATGGAAATGCTTCGTTGGTGGAGAATTTGGTCTGGAAGTGAGTGGATGCTGCTGGACAGCATAGAAGTATCTAGAAAGCATAAGCAGAGAAATCATTCTTTCACAGCAGCATGGAGATCACCCTAAAAATTATCTAACACCTTGAATAACTAGTACACACTCGTTTTGTTCAAGAAACAGACTGACTTTTCCAATGAAGGTTTGTTTAACCATGGATATTCTTCATACACCCACGTAGACATTGAAAATAATAAGTACACACATAGGAGACATGCCTTTTCTGCTTGATCTAAACATCAAGATTAATCAACACCAACGAGCAACATATCTAATGTAAAACATAAAAAACTCTGCAGTATGATTTCTACCATATAGTGAATCATTGCATAAGGATTGAATTAAAGTAAGCTAATGAACATCTTGAGGCCCTGAGCTACATAAACCACAATAGCTTACTATGCAAAGTCACACTTAAATTATGATAGTCCTTTTCCATAAAATATTTAAATTTTGGTGACTCGTGTTATGTTCTCCCAGACTTTGAAAACTTTCCACTTAGACTAATGAGGAATTTGGAGGCATGGCTGGTCAGCATTAGATTGGAAATAAATGTGCTGTTTTCAGATATTTCCTCAGGGTTGGCCGACATCAGTCTACCATGTAACAGTTTATGGGGGAGAACAAGAAAGTTTGACTTAAGAACAGTCCTGCCGCCAGAGTAAACAGTGCTGCAAACCAAGGAAATTTAAAGCACATGGCTTATTGTCAAGTTTAACTTGTTTTACAAATCCAAACATCTATGCAGCTTCTAAATATCAATTTCTGTTTCTATAATTAAAATTTAATCATGAAGACAAAATAAATATATTTGTGCACATAAATACATGGCAATCATAATTTTATTACCAGGAACTCAACTTTTCAATATATTATATGGGAAATTATTAAAGGAAGCATTAATACTGACAGGGAACCATCACAGAGAAATGTTAACAAAGCAATCAGCAAAAAGCTAAGACATATTCCATTTCTTTCTAGATTAAAGATACACATATTTGAGGGTAGTTCAAGGGAAATGGAAGTAAAAGTTCATTTTGGTATCAAAAGATTTGTTATATCATGCATTGTGTTTTCATATGTATTTGTCGTGAACTTTTTGAAGACTCTTTATCTCACATACAAGGATTTCAATTTTTTGCACTAAAATAAACGTGTCTTTAAAGAACCATTTATGTGTTGAAAGGCAGAGAGAGAAAGACAAAGACAGACAGGCAGAGATCTTTCATCTCTTGGTTCACTTCCAAAACTGCTAAAGCAGTCACAGCAGAGCCAAGCAACTGCCAGGGGCTCGGAACTCAATCTGGGTCTCCTACATGGGCAGTAAGAACTCCAGTACTTGATCTGACACCTGCTGCCTCCCAGAGTGCATATTAGCCGGAAGCTAGCACAGGAAGCAGAGCCAGAACCCAAACCCAGGCATTCAGATATGGGATGTGGGCATCCCAAGTAGTAACTTCACTGCTGTGACAAGTTCTCATCCAAAGTTACCTTTTCATTCTATTTTCTTTTTGAATACTGATATATGTATTTAAAATATGAGGTGATATTTATGAATATGCATGTATTCTCTCTTCCTAAATATCTATATGCTGCTCTGCTAAATTATACTGTAAAAACCTTTACAAGAGATAAATAATTATACTTTAAAATCTTCAAGAAAAAAATCACAAAGATTATATTGTAAAATTATTCCATTTTAAAAATATGTTTGTATAAAAATAATGCTATAACAAATAACACATTTATATCTTAGTCATCATAAGCACAGATGCTCTTTGTGATAAACCCATGGTAAACTGAAAATTTCCTAAGTCAAAAATGCATTTAATACATGTAGCTTGTTGAATATCATAGCTTAACAACACAGTGCATTGTAATTACTGACAGTTCCCCTGCAGGATCACATGGCTGACCCAGAGGCCATGGCTCACTGCTTCCACCCAGCATAACAAGAGAGTATTGCAACGCATCCCACAAGCCTGGGGAAAGATCAAAACTAGAAATTTCAAGCACCACTGCATAAAGGAAATATTATAATTTAATCAAATATAATAATATGTATAGATGTCAGTGACCATCTATACATATATGAAGGTGCTTTTTTAGTTCATAGGAAATGAAATTAAATAGAATTAAAAGATGAATTTAGGGGAAGGTGTTTTGCTCAGTGTTTAAGCTTTCCTTTGGAATGTCCGCATCCCTTATCAGAGTGTCTGGGTTTGAGTCTCAGCTCCACTTTGTGTTCCGGGTTCCTGCTGCTATGCACCAAGGGAGGCAGCAGATGATGGATGAAGTACTTGGATCGCTTTTCATCCACATGGGAGACTTGGATTGAGCTCCAGACTTCTGGTTTTAGCCTGGCCCAGACCAAAGGATGGAAGATTGATCTCTCTTTCTCTCTCTCTCTCTCTCTCTCTCTCTCTCCCCCATCACTCTCTCTCACCCTCCCTCCCTCAATAAAATAAATGAAAATAAAATGGAAAAAATATATTTCTAAAAACAAAGTTTATTTTGCTGCAAAACATTTTTGACATCTATGTAAATAAGGAATCTCCAAAACATTCTTGGAAAATACATATTTTGAAAAAACTATATGTAGATTTTAAAAATGTCCTATCAATATAAACATCTTTTAATTCCATTTCCATTAAAGTTTTGAAACATTCTTATATATATGCAAAAAGATTAGGATAAAATACAAATATACAAAGTATAGTGGGTTAAAGCCACCAACTGCACTGCTGGCAAACCATATGGGCACCAGTTCAAGTCCCGGCTGCTCCACTTCCTATCCAGCTCTATGCTATGGTCTGGGAAAGCAATAGAAGATGGTCCAAGTCCTTGGTCCCCTACACCAGCGTGTGAGACCAGGAAGAAGTCCGTGGCTCCTGGCTTTGGATCAGCGCAGCTCTGGCCATTGCGGCCAATTGGGGAGTGAACCAGTGAATGGAAGATTTCTCTCACTCTCTCTGTCTCTCCTTCTCTCTCTGTGTAACTCTAACTTTCAAATAAATAAATTAACGTTTGAAAGAAAAAGAATAAAATATAATGTATTTTTATAAGATGTTATGCTGCAATAACAAATAATCACGCGGCTCACTAGGCTAATCCTCCACCTTGCGGCGCTGGTACAACGGGTTCTAGTCCCGGTTGGGGCACCGGATTCTGTCCCGGTTGCTCCTCTTCCAGTCCAGCTCTCTGCTGTGGCCCAGGAGTGCAGTGGAGGATGGCCCAAGTGCTTGGGTCCCTGCACCCGCATGGGAGACCAGGAGGAAGCACCTGGCTCCTGGCTTCAGATCGGCGTAGCGCACAGGCCATAGCAACCATCTGGGGGTGAACCAAGGGAAGGAAAACCTTTCTCTCTGTCTCTCTCTCTCACTGTCTAACTCTGCCTGTCAAAAAAAAATAACAAATAATCTCCAAGTTTAGTGATTTATAATAATAATAGTTTAATTATTATTTCATCTCAGCTGTAGTTCTCCTTCAAGTGTCTTCTTTGGTCTACTCTGTAGTATGACGAAGTGGCCTTTCTTAGGTCCTTCTTTTGGCTGAGAGAAAAAAGACAAATAGAACAATGTAATGACTTTTAACAGTTGGACTCAGAAGTAGCACATCATTTGCATCTCAACTCATCGGCCAGTGCAAATTCAGTTGACAAGACCCATTTCACTGGGGCAAGAGGAGCAATCCTCTTAGAGAGAGGATCCCACATCACATGAAGAACAGGTGAAAATAAAGAAAATTTGAGGCTGGTGCTGTGACACAGTGGGTTAACGTCCTAGTCTGAAGCGCTGGCATCCCATATGGGCACCAGTTCGAGACCCAGCTGCTCCACTTCCGATCCAGCTCTCTGCTATGGCCTGGGAAAGCAATGGAGGATGGCCCAGGCCGTTGGGCCCCTGCACCTGCGTGGGAGACCTGGAGGAAGCTCTTGGCTCCTGGCTTTGGATCGGCGCAGCTCCGGTCATTGTGGCCAGCTGGGGAGTGAACCAGCGGATGGAAGACCTCTCTCTCTCTCTACCTCTTCTCTCTCTGTGTAATTCTGACTTTCAAATAAATAAATAAATAAATATTAACAAAAAGAAAAGGAAGAAAATTTATATGACAATAGCCGTTATCTTTTGGGAGTGATAGGATGGCTGATTTTTCTTTGTATTTGGGTACATGTTACTTTTTGAATAAAGAGCATATGTTACTTTTAAAAGCAGAAAAATAAATATGCATAAAAGAAATCTATCCTATCAAACCATATGCTTCACTGCCTACTCCCCATTCTCCAGGTTCAGTCACACATTGTCATCTGTGGTGCTTGTGCTTTGGTGAATCCTTGGCTTTGGGTGTTGAACTAATTGGTCTGCCCATTCTTTCTCAATGCATCACATGTATGTTTCCTTTTAATACCACACAAGCCTATAAAATGATCCTATAAGTGACACAACTGGATAGTAGATATTGGGCTATCACCCAGTAGTTCTCAGTTCAGGACAAAAATTACTCCCCAGAGGATATTTGACAATGTCTGGAAATAATTATGACTAACACAACTTTAGGGAATCGGTGCTTCTAGGATCAAGTGAGTAGGGGCTAATAATATGCCTCAAAATCTTAACAAGGATCAAGATGGAGATGGTAACCAGGTGGTTCCCTGATAGTGTAAGCCACACTGAAAAAGACAGCTGAGAATCTTGCAAGTTCTTTGACACCTTAGTCCTATAGCTCAGCCTCTGGTTTACTACTCAAGTTCTTCTGACTATAACAAAATATATGATGTAACTAACTTATTAAGAGGAGAGTTCTATTTTGCTCACAGTTTTGGAGGTTCACAGATGAACATTCATCAGTTTCCATTGGTTAAGCCTCTTTCTGGTCGAGTCGGGGGCAGCACAGAGCAACATATGGCAAGAAGCAGGGAGTAATGTGTCTACGTCTAAGTGGTCTCTTCTAAAGCTACCAGAATTAAATCATGAGGGATCCACCCTAACAACCCAATCCAATTCAATCAACTCTCAAAAGCCCCCCAAAACACCATAATTGGGTTAAGTTTCCACCTTTTTAGTAGCATTAGCATAAGATTTGAGACCAGACCCCAAAGTTTGCAGGGACAGATATTCAAACAGCCAATGGTGATTTCCTTCAGGCTAATGATAGTATAAACGTAATCTATGACGAAATATGGTGCAGTGTAAGTTGGATTTATTGACCAATGAAATCATGCAATAATCATGTATCTTCAGGACTCTTGCCATAAGGACTGAGGGGCTAAATGAAGATTTTCAATAATTTAGTAATAATGTCTAGGTGATGACTGCGTGATTGAGTTTTTAGCAAAACTGCTCTGGTTTTTGCAGAGGAAATTGTTGCCGACGTAGGGAGGAGTATTTGGACATTAGCAAGGAATGTTGTGATGGTTTGTCAGTCATAAGTAACTTCAAATTGTACAAGCATGACTATCATTGTGTACATGCCTGTCACTTCTCCTTCATCTGTTATGTATTTAGGTGATGAAGAACATGAGTGACATCACCACAGTGTTCAGAGAGCTCTTGTAATATTGGTATTACACATTCTGCTGTCTACAGTGATTAATTGACCACAACCTTGATTTTAAATTTAAAACAAATGTTATACAAGCATATCAATTTAATTTTATTTATAAAAGTTTCCAATCATAAAAATATTTTGAAATAATTAAAATACAACCGTTGGTCTCTTTATTTCACTTTGCACTATCCTTCCTATTTCTTATCCCAGAAGACATAAACTCAGTGTGTTCTTTCTGCTATCTGCACTAGGCTGGAACTTCACATTCTCACAAAATGTTCATTCCTTACCAAGTATGTGAATCAGAATTGCCATGTCTATAATGTTTCCTAACACATCACAGTGTTTATCTTTCCACTAAAGTATGGGCTTCTGCAAGAGAGTACTTGTAATCTGTCTTTGTAACTTAAAGGTTTATATAATGACCAGTAAATGGCAGGTGTTAGCAAATGATTATGTGTTAATGTATTTCGTTAGTGGCCAGGTTTAATTGTAAAGATGAAGAAATGAATTAATGCTAATTTTATATTAAGAGGTGAATGACCAGTGTATTTTAAGAGCACATATATTGACTCAAGGAAATGAATATCTAATAATGAGATTTCAACCAGAGAGAGTAGAATAGTAAAGTTATTTTGAAGCAAGAGAGGTTTCCTAGTTTCTTTATTTCATTACTAAAAATATTTATTACTCATATCTACAGTAATATGACAAGTCCTGCTCTGCTTTAAATAATAAAGTACATATAACACATTGTCATTGCATAGATCTTCTTGAAACTGAAAAAATGTTTAAGATTATGGCTGATGAAATTCTAATGTATACTGCAGCAAGATGGTTGCAAATAATTTAATTGCATGATCACTGGTTTGATTTAGAACATTCATATTATTTATATTTTAACATACATCTACAACTGTAGGACCTACCTACCTAATACCCTTGTGATAATTCATCTCAATTTAACAGTTTTAATTAAAAAAAAAAACAGTAAACTGACTCATTTTATTTCAGGTTTAACTCTCATTTGTCATCTCTAACAACACATATTTTAATGATAATCACTATCTTCTCCCCTGGTTGACTTTAGCTCTCAATGGCTATATTTGATATTTTGACTTCTAAGTGATACTTGGTTTAGCATTTTATCATGTACTTTCTTCTATTTGTCACAAATACTTTCTGACATATGCCATCCCTTTCCAGTTTCCTGCAGGGAGAGATGAAGTTGGAGACAGGCATTTCCAGCTGACAAATAGGATGTTTCCAAAACCATGTGTGTTCAGCATATATTTATTGATCACTTATCTCATGCCAATCTTTGTTGCAAAGGATTGGAAATAAACACTGGAACTTAATTATAAGTTGTTTCCTAAAATTCAAAAATTCATTTTTCCATAGAAATAGTATTTTAAAAGGAAGTTAAATTTTCTGACAAGCTCCACAAATCAACATTATGCATCACATATTTCTATTGTATTCACCATTTGCTCCCACTTCCATGTCTTACACTACTGTATTTCCTGGTGCTAACTTCCTTCTTTCCAAACAAGAACAAAATTTAAGCTTTGGCACATGAAACTCTTTACACAAATGGCAACAAACAAAATGTTTCACTATTGCAAAGAACAGAACAGGAGCAGAATCCATCTCCTATTCCTAGGATGGATTTTGACTACCCTGAGCCAATCAGCAAGTGGCATTCCCCCTGAACATCTTAACAGATTCAAAGACATACAAGACTGAAGAAAAATGCCCCCTACCACATTTAGGGGAGAGGATTATTTTTTTCTCTCTCTCTCATCCAAAGCAACACAGAAAGGGATATTCCTGACCACCCCTCAATTCTTTTTATCATACCCAGGAGAAGACATAGCCTAGATGGTCTCAGACAGAGTGAGAAACAAAGAATGCTGACCATTGAGGCTGTCTCCATGTTATTAAACTAACCACCCATGAAGACTGATTTACTTCTGGAATTTCCAGGACATAATGTGATCATTTTTCATTATGTTAAGCCAGTTTATGACAGGTCTTTACTACTTGAAGCTAAAACCACCCTCAAACAACTCAGTGTCAAATCTTTTAGACTAGACACCATTGGTTTCTTCTATTCTTATGCCAATCCTAGCAATAAGAGTCCATCTCTAAGTTCCTAAACCCAGGCTTTCTGAAATAGCGTTGCACCAGTATCTCCTTGCTTGTAGAAGAATCATTCTTAATCATTGTTATGGCCCTTGGTGCCTTACTTTTTTCCCTAAACCAGAATGGAAAAAAAAAAAAATCTTTAGATACCAAAGAAAGAAAATGGCACAAAGCCCAAAGACAAGCTATTTTTCTTTTTTCATTTTAAATGATGTTCAAATCCCAGCCAGTTGCTTTTCAACAGTTTGCCACCACATCTAAAAATGTATGCTTGCACTACATTGGTAGCTGCCCGGAATTTCAAATTGCCCTGAACACCCGTTCCTAATCACAGAGATCTTGATTGGAACTAAATTTGTTCTCTGTGTAGAAATCACTCATGTTCCAAGAGTAGTTCCTCTTCTGGTTAAATTAGCTGTGTAAATATTACAAATAAAAATATATGTAGGGGCAAGTGGATTACAAAAAGGCATTTCCTTATAAATGATCCATGTGACCCCAAATTAGAATGTGTTTTGCAAATCGAGAGAGCCTGGGAAAGATTAGTAGAGCAAAACAACTGGTGCCCATCAACTGTCCCAGACTTTAGACCAAAAAAAGTGTACAGCCTTTTTTTTTTAAGTGAGAAGAAAGATACAAAAGACAGAGGGAGGAGAGTTTTAGGTATAATAAAATATTTTAAAATCATAAGGTACATGCTGGATTTTGAAAAACAAGGGGAAGAGGAGAGATTGGGAAGAATGCATAGATTAAGAGTTTCCTTGCTTTTTTGCAAATTTCTGTCTTTAATGTATTTCTCCATTTTTTTGTAAATTGATTTCACCCATCATAACTATTTTAATTTTGTACTTAAATTTGTGTAGTAAAATAAACAAAATATACCAAAAATGTTTGTTATTATATTAAACCTAGAGAGATTCTTTAGTGTGAGTACTATCTTCTCTTATGAAGACAGTTAACTACAAGCTCTACAGTGTAAAAAATGCAAATTTATTACATCATAACACTCTGTGGCTTTCCTTGGGAAAATCCTACTTATCCTATGCGTGAGTCAGGACCACAAGCCAAAACTCCTCAATGCAGGGGGAAAGGTTAGCAGTGGAAAATAGCTGCTCATTTTCCTTTGTCTCCTTCTATTATAACATGCAGTTAGAATGTGTTCATTGGATATCGACCTGAAGAGAAGAAGGAAAAAAAATCTTGCTAAATGTTCAGTCCGTTTCAAAACCAACCTACTACTCTGCTTATCTGTTGCTGGACTATCAAGCAACAATGACTAACCTTTAATAGTTGAATGTTTGGTGAGTCCTATACGTTACAGCAAGAATCATGTATATTTTTTCAAAGAAACTTTCCTTTTGGTTAAGTATCAACATATTCTTAATGCCATTTTTATCTATTTAAAATAAAACTGTTGTTATGAGTGATGTTCTTTATAGTGGTTCAGAATGAAACTTCTTACTAGAAATAAAATTATAAGGATGGGGATTTGACCTAATGGTTAAGATGCCAATTGGAACTCCCACCTCCCGTATCAGAATGTCTGGGTTTGAGTACAAGCTCTGCTCCAGATTCTAGCTTCCTGCTAATGCACAAGGTAGAGGCAACAGGTGATGGCTCAAGTAGTTTGGTTCCTGCCAACTAAGGGGGAGATATTGAGTTGGGGTTTGATCTGCCCAGCTGTTGTGGACATTTGAGGAGTGAACTAGTGGATGGGAGCTTGCTTTCTATCACCTGTCACTCTCTTTCTGTTTCTCTCCTTATCTCTGCCTCTCAAATAATTTTTAAATAAGTAACAATACAAGTATAAGCAATACTTTAAAACTTACCAAAAATAGTTCTTACAGCCATGATCAGTTCCTCTGGATTTGTTTCACAAATCAACAGTTTATAGGCTACTACATAATAAGTCATGCAAGTTCAAATTATGTATTAATGGGGCTGGTACTGTGGCTTAGTGGGTAAAGCCACCTCCTACAGTGCCAGCATTCCATATGGGCGCCAGTTCAAGTCCCAGCTGCTCTACTTCCGATCCATTTCTCTGCCATGGCCTGGGAAGGCAGTAGAAGATGGCCCAAGTGCTTGGGCCCCTGAACCCATGTGGAAGACCCGAAAGAAAAAGAAACTCCTGGCTCCTGGCTTCAGATTGGTGCAGCTCCAGCCATTGCGGCCAATCGGGGAGTGAACCAGAGGATGGAAGACCTCTCTCTCTCTCTGCCTCTCCTTCTCTCTCTGTGTACTCTGACTTTCAAATAAAAATAAATAAATCTTTAAAAAAAAACAAATTATGTAATTATTGAAATATTCATTCTACAAAACTCTTGGGCACCAATTATAAGTGACTCTCTGCTTGAAAAAGAAGTGTTTGCTTCCTCAAGAAGATGAGCCATCTGTTAAATGTGAAGAGGAAAGGCATTTCTTCATGACTGTATACCATAATGTCTTGATTTTTTATTTTTAATCCAAGTGTTTTACCATATTATGTCTAACTTCCTCTGCCTTCATTTCAAATGCACTCCACTCCCACTAATCCAATGGATTTCTCACTAATCCCAAACATTCTCCCCCACCCCACGCCACGCTTTTAAATTATCCCTCCAGATGTCAGGCTCCATTAATACTACCCTTTATTCCTGCCTCAGAGAAGCCAAAAAGTTCAGCCTCACCTCCCACCACTTCTATCATACTTGTCCTCATCTTTCGCCTTTTACCTCCCTCTGTTTCCCTCACTACTTGGTACCAACTGAGCCTGATTGGTAGCTTTTACATTTCATTACAAAATCATGCAGAAACTATTCAATGCAAATCAGCTCTTAACTGTGCTCATCCACTAGTCTTAATATTCTCTTTCTAACCACACTGTAGACCTATTGAGAGCAAGCACTTTGGTCCTCTCACAGCATGGCAACATAAGCTAAGCATGCTTGTACATTGACTGGTTCAACATAATTATATTTTCTATAAATCCTAGCAAGAGGAATGTGCCCCACAATACAGTATAGTTTAGTGGATAAAAGCACATAAAAGCACAGTATACTAGAGAAGACTGTACTAGCACATACTGCTATGCTGTATAATACTAGAGCATACTATACTATACTACTGTAATCTACTAGAGTAATCTACTATGCACTACTAGAATATACTACACTATACTACTATACCATCATCTAGAATATACTTTATGTAATTTGACTTGTGTTCAATAAACATGATGCATTTACATATGCTTCTAAGAGTTGGAAAAGTTCTATAAAGTACTCCCCAAACTATTCATAGGAATTGCCTCTAAAGAATGAATTAAGTCACAGCCCTATAGCTCCAGCATCCCATATGGGCATCAGTTTGAATCCCACCTGCTCCACTCCCAATCCAACTCCCTGCTAATGCACCTGGGAAATCAGTGAAAGACGGCCCAAAATGTTTGAGCCCCTGCACTCACTTGGGCCACTCAGATGAAGCTCCTGGCTCCTGACTTCGGCCTGGACCAGCCCTGGCTGTTGCAGTCAGCTGGGAAGTGAACGGGCAGAAAATCTCTTCTTTTTCTTTCTCTGTCTTTCCTCCTCTTCTCTGTAACTCTGTCTTTCAGACAAATAGGTGTTTTTTGTTTGTTTGTTTTTGTTTTTGTTTTGTTTTGTTTTTTTTTTTACAGGCAGAGTGGACAGTGAGAGAGAGACAGAGAGAAAGGTCTTCCTTTGCCATTGGTTCACCCTCCAATGGCCGCCGCGGCCAGCGCACCGCACTGATCCGAAGGCAGGAGCCAGGTGCTTATCCTGGTCTCCCATGGGGTGCAGGGCCCAAGTACTTGGGCCATCCTCCACTGCACTCCCGGGCCATAGCAGAGAGCTGGCATGGAAGAAGGGCAACTGGGACAGAATCTGGCGCCCCGACCGGGACTAGAACCCGGTGTGCCAGCGCCGCAAGGCGGAGGATTAGCCTAGTGAGCTGTGGCGCCGGCCATAAATAGGTCTTAATAACAACAACAACAATGAAAAGAATGACTAAGCAAGGGTGGGCAAAATGGGAAAAAGAGGTGTGGATACAACAGATTTTAACTTCTTGAAAATATATTGTATATGCACTATTAATTGTATAATTTCACAAACTTAAAAACAGAGCAGAATTAATAGGTACTAATATGACATCATGTGATTCACATTTTCAACTTTTCATGAATACTCCATGTTTTTAGATTTACTTCCCAATAATTTTAGAACACAGGGTCAGAGGCCGGCGCCGCGGCTCACTAGGCTAATCCTCCGCCTAGCGGCGCCGGCACACCGGGTTCTAGTCCCGGTTGGGGCGCCGGATTCTGTCCCGGTTGCCCCTCTTCCAGGCCAGCCCTCTGCTGTGGCCAGGGGGAGTGCAGCGGAGGATGGCAACCAAGTGCTTGGGCCCTGCACCCCATGGGAGACCAGGAAAACCACCTGGCTCCTGGCTCCTGCCATAGGATCAGCGCGGTGCGCCGGCCGCAGCGCGCCAGCCGCGGCGGCCATTGGAGGGTGAACCAACGGCAAAGGAAGACCTTTCTCTCTGTCTCTCTCTCTCACTGTCCACTCTGCCTGTCAAAAAAATTAAAAAAAAAAAAAAAAAAAGAACACAGGGTCAGATCTTGATACCTGAAGATCTCTGGACTTGGGAGTTCACCCAATCCAGCTACTATTAATACATCTGAATCAAAGAGCTTACTGCCTCCTGACAAACTGTTACCTCATGGGAGAAATATTGTATGAAGATAAATAAAGTATTGATGTTCAAAACATTTGAACAATTCCTCCGTTTCTTTGTTTAATCAATACCTTATAATGCAAAGGAAAGTACAAAAGTGATCAATGTTACTTCCTTTGTGATTTAGTTCGTACTTAACCTAGAGTAACTGCTTCTGGGGCTCTAAGCCTAAGCCCAAACAATCTGGGTGAGAGAAGGTTTGGCTCAGTTCCATTGCTGTAGAGAAATTTGCAGTTTATTCTATGGTGGTGGTTCTCAGACTTCAGTGGGCTTCACAACCATCCACAGATCTTGTTCAGACAGGTTGTTGGCCCCACGTCCAGGGTTTCTGATGCAGGAGGTGTGGAAGGGGCCAAGGACTTGCATTCTAACATGTTTCCAGATTATGGTTATATTAAGTTGCTGTTCCAGGGATTGTGATTTCAGGACTATCTTTCTATGGGTACTGAATTTAGTTTTTGTCCTTTATTTCTAAAGTATCAAGGAGGGACCAGCACTGTAGCATAGCAGGTAAAGCAGCGACCTGCAATGCCAGCATCCCATGTGGGTGCCAGTTCGAGTCCCAGTTGCTCCACTTCTGATCCAACTCTCTGCTATGGCTTAGAAAAGCAGTGGAGGATGGTCCATGTCCTTGGGCTCCTGCACCTTCTCAGGAGACCCAGAAGAAGCACCTAGCTCCTGGCTCCTGGCTCCTGACTTCGGATCAGCACAGCTCCAGCCATTGTATCCATCTAGGGAGTGAAACAATGGATGGAAGAATTCTCTCTCACTCTGCCTCTGCCTCTCTGTAATTCTGCCTTTCAAATAAATAAATAACTCTTTTTTAAAAAATAAGTATCAAGGAGACTGTTTCCCCCAAGTTAAAGCCCTAAGCCTTTTTGAGTCAAATGAAATTTATTTAAAGCTATGGGCAAATTAATAATTCAACACTTAGAGTAAAACCTCTGGAACTGCGTAGCCCAAGATTTATTTTCATCCTTTAATATATTTCTCTGCCTTACTACAATCAGAATTTTTACATCACCTCCATATCATCTTCAATGCTTGCCACTTAAATAAAGCCAAAAATCCTTAAAAATGTATGAAAAAAAGAAAAGAGAAAACCAGTTCCTGAAATTAAATCATCCTCATCACTTTTTGTTTAAAGATGTACTTTATTTATTTGAAAGGCAGAGTTACAGAGAGAGGGAGAGAGTGGGAGAAAGAGAGAGAGAGAGAGAGAGAGAGAGAGAGAGAGAGAGAGAGTCTTCTATATGCTGAATCATTCCCCAAATGGCCACAATGACTAGGGCTGGACCAGACCAAAGGCAGGAGCCAGGAGCTTCTTCCAGGTCTCCCAAATGGGTTCAGGGGCCCAAAGACTTGGGCTGCTCTCTGTTGCTTTCCCGGGCGCGTTAACAGGGAGCTGGATAGGAAGTGAAGCAGTATAGATTCTCTTGTGTGAGTACTAATACTCAAAGAATTTTCTCCCTAGCAAAGAAAGATTCTGGCTTTATGTTTTCTGGTTTTAATATTTCATGCTTTTAATAAAGTTTTATGATTAATGAAAGAAAAATTTTATTTCAAATCAATTTCAGCCCATTTGTTTAGTGAAATCAATGGCTGTAACATAAAAATTGATTTTATTTACTTAAATGTTTGTTGAGTTAATGGCCACAAGATGCTGCATGTTTGTGAGTTAGAAATAGACCAGTTGCTCAAGAAGACAACTTTTCTGGTCTAGGCCTAATAGAAATGTCTCTTTTGGGACTCATGAAGAAGGCATTAATAAACAACACACTTAAGAATATCACCAGTAAAAACTATAATCCTTTCCTATAACTGCTTCTCCTTCCTTGCCTTGATGCCTACTGAAGCATAATGCCATGTACAATTCAGTTCTACAAACAGCCAAAGCAATTCGCCAAAGTGTATACCCAACTAGTGGACTGGCACATACCAGAAAAATTGCAAAGGCAGATGGAATACACACCACTCTGACTCTGCTCTCCACATATAATTTCTTATTTTAAGATTTTTTAATTTATTTATTTGAAAGACAGAGTTACAGAGAGGCAGAGGCAGAGAGAGAGAAAAGTCTTCCATCTGCTGATTCTCTCCCCAAATGGCCATAATGGTCAGAGCCGGACTGATGCGAAGCCAGGAGCTTCTTCTGGGCCTCCCATGTGGATTCAGGGGCCCAAGGACTTGAGCCATCTTCTACCGCTTTCTCAGGCCACATCACAGAGCTGGATTGGAAGAGGAGCAGCTGGGACACAAACCAGTGCCCATATAGGATGCCGGCATTGCAGGTGGCAGCCTTACCCACTAAGCCATAGCGCCGGCTCCCACATATAATTTTGTGAGACAAAATCCATGATAAGGGTGAAGCAGCTGTAAGGGATGAGGAGTAATGTTAAATACTTAGTGAGAGTGTAGCTATATGGGGGTATATGTTGCTACTGGTATTTGCTGTTTTGGTCATGGATATTATTGTTGTTGGAGGTATTGTGGAAGGTGGTGGTGAGAGGAAGAGAAGAAACGATTTCTTTCTCAACTCTTCCTCATTCTGCGAATGTATAGATACTCCTTGCCTTGCCATTAGCTGTGCATGCTGTCATTGTTTACATTTCAGGCCCGCTTGGTGGGGTGCCAGCTAATTCACTGGCTGGTTATCTGTCGACCTACATGAGAAAACCAAGTCCTATCCCTCAGGAAGAGCTCTTGCTTTGTAAACTCCGTGAACTGCAGGTAACTAACAAGGCATCTCGTGATGCCTGTCCAGGGCATTTTTGAGTCCTTTCCAAGGACCTGTGCAGGGAGGCCTCAAGTCCACCCTGCATACTTGTGAATATGATCATATGTGCTCTGAAAAACACATAGAAACAAAGAAATGCAGGACCTGCCACTGTTTACAGATGTTTCAAAATGCATTTTCATTTTGTATGTCTTGTGGAAAGGTGGAAGATGTCCAAGAAGGGCGGCATGTCTTTGTAAATAAAATATAAATGGACTCAGAAATGTCTGTGAAGAGAGAAAAAGGACAAGATTCCACCAAAGAGTGCATCATAAACACAGAGCCAGCTTTCTCGCCTCTTTCAATCCTTTCATCCCAGGCAGATGGCTGCACACAGAAGAAGGAAGCTTTTGGAAAATAGGCACCTGTAGTCATGAAGAGTCCCAGCCTTTGATTGGCATCCAGAGGGCTCAGTTGCCCCAACAGACTGCTGATGTCTTCAATGCTGTTTTTTTCTGGGAAGATAATGAAAATTTTCTTTGGAACTCAGGTTTCTTCCCCATTTCTTCTTTCTGAGATAACCAAGAAAAAAAAAGAATTTCATAATTTATTAAATTGGGGAAGTTAGAATTGATGTGAGTTTAATGAGCTTGGATTAGATGCACAGTAAAGTGTATTTCAAATTATTTTACAAATGCAACTTACTTCTCTGAAAAGAACAAACTAAGGACAGACTTTTGTCTCTCTAAATTATAGTACTACAAGTACTATTTTAGTTTGAGATAAAAGATACACATTTAGCGAACACATCTATTAGATCTGGAAAGTAGATGCCAAATTGTTGAAGTGTTATTAGAAAACTACAGTCAAGCAAAGTCAAACAAAAATTAAGTTCTGAAATGATCCAATACATCAGTCCCAAATATTATGAAGTAAAAAAAGTCAAAGCAATAATATAGAATATTTACTATTAAGTTATAGCTTTTTTTAAAGATTTATTTATTTATTTGAAAGTCAAGAGTTACACAGAGACAGAAGGAGAGGCAGAGAGAAACAGAGGTCTTCCATCCGCTGGTTCACTCTCTTATTGGCCTCTACGGCTGGAGCTGCGCCGATCTGAAGCCAGAGCCAGGAGCTTTTTTGGGGGGATCTCCCACGTGGGTAAAGGGGCATAAGGATTTGGGCCATCTTCTATTATTTTTCCCAGGCCAGAGCAGAGAGCAGAATTGGAAGTGGAGCAGCTGGGACTTGAATCGGTGCCCATATGGGATGTTGGCACTGCAGGAGGTGATTTTACCTGCTATGCCACGGCGCCGGCCCAGGTTATAGTTTTTATGGAACATATTTCTCTACAACATTTCAAATAGGATTTTAAGTCAAAATTCTGCCTTAGCAGTGCGAGTTTCTGAAAGTTAGGAAATTTGCTCCAGACTTATTTGCATCTAACAGAAACAATAAAAAACACAATCATTGCAGAGGCCGGTGCCATGGCTCACTAGGTTAATCCTCTGCCTGCGGCGCCGGCATCCCATATGGGCACCAGGTTCTAGTCCCAGTTGCTCCTCTTCCAGTCCAGCTCTCTGCTGTGGCCCGGTTGGCTGTGACCTGGGAAAGCAGTGGAGGATGGCCCAAGTGCTTGGGCCCCTGCACCCGCGTGGGAGACCAGGAAGAAGCACCTGGTTCCTGGCTTCGGATAGGCGCGGTGCCGGCGGTAGTGGTCATTTGGGGAGTGGGCCAACTGAAGGAGGACCTTTCTCTCTGTCTCTCTCTCTGTCTATAACTCTACCTGTCAAATAAAAAAAAAGGTTTAAAAAAACCCCACAATCATTGAAGTATATGATCTATTCCTGGCTATACCATTATTTTGCTGTTGGGGCAAATGGGTTAAATTTCTTGTGTTTCAGTTTTCTCCTCAATAAATGAGGATGGTAATAATGACTACTTCCTAGATCAGTCAGGGAGAAAATTAAGTTTTTTAATTCATGTAAAGAAATTGGAACAACAGTTAGCACATGTTCAAAAATCACCATCACTACTTGATAAAATGTATGTTCCTTAGACAATGCATCTCCTTATAATTCATTTTGTACAAATACCTTATTTAACTCCACTATCCTCTTATTTGACCACAAATTTTATTATGTCTAAGATTGTAATACTTAAATCAGATGAAGAAATAAATCATGAAAAAAAAGAGTCTCAAGTTAATAGTAAAAAACTTGAATTCCATAGAGACCCTGGCCTTAGACCTGGACCCCATGGTGTCCGAAGTATACCTTTGATCCTTAACACAGGAGGAGCCACAGGCACTTGCATAAATAGAGATGGTGGACAAATGGGCACGCTTTTTCAATAATCTTGTTCAAAATCACAAAATTCCCTTAAATTGGCCTCTACTTCCCAAAACAGCATCTGGTTGAACACAAAAGACATATAAAACTAAAAAGCACGCTCACTGGAAAGTGATCAGTAAAGAGAGATATTCCCCTGATTGCTTTCCCTGCCTGCTTGTTAGACATTCATCCCAATATTATTACTGTACCCTTGTCCTCCCCACCACCAGAACGGAAAGAAAAAGTTACCACAGGTGGAAAATTGTCTCTGGTATTAATCCTCCTAACTCCGATGCAGAAAATGGATATCAGTAATCTTTCTGGAATAGCTGCCATTATTCATTTTAGTACCATGATGAAAATGCATGGGAAGAAAAGACTTTCTGGCCACTTCCATAGATACTCACTGAAGAAATAAAAATGAATGAGCATGAATGCATACTAGAATCCCAATCTCATCCGACTTGATTAGAAAGCAGAAGCAAGGCCTTTCTCTTAGAGCATTTTATCCCCGTAGGGGCTTTGCCAGAAGGCAAACCCCCTAAGTTATCAAACTCAGAATTTTCCCCAGTTCCTCCTTTTTCCAGTTTGCTTCTTGCGGTCAACTCCATTACTAACTTATAGTGATAAACACCTGGAGTCTATCAAAAACAAAGAGAGGCTTATTCAGTGGGTTCAGCCCTGCCTGGTGAACACCCTGAGCAGAAACAAACTACATAATGTAGGACTTGAGCAGGAGTATGTTTTTTATGATGTGCCAGCATAAGAGGGATCAAAGGCTAAAGCCAAATAAATAGCAACCGGGCACCAGCAGAGGAAACATATTTAGACTTTAAAATAATCAAAAACAAACCCAAAGAACACTAACACCCTCCACATTCAGCAGTCATATTTTCCCTCTTTTTATACTTGGTTTAAACCTGTCAAGGGTTTTTGAAACTAATCACAGAGCCTAAAGAAGAATCCTGCCTTTCACTGAGGTTGTGACAATAGCCCAGAAAACTGGCCAGGAGCAGTTCGATCCTTCTCCCACCCCCGCCTCCAGCCCCTTCGTGCCAACCTCCCCCCTTCCTTCTTCTATTGGCCTATTATTGAATTTACCTTGGCCACGTTATGGAATTTGCCGGCTGACATTAACCCATTTATTGAGCCTGACTCCTCCTTATCTAAAACATCTCTAGGCAAACTGAAACAATCTGTCTGCCATCCACTGATTGGCAGGGCAAATTTTTCCAGGTGGTACAACTACTTCCCTTCCAATGTCTTGGCAGCCCTGTTTGAGCCTTGCAGAAGAATGGAATGAACACCAGAGCAACCAGCCTTCACAGCCATGTTGGGTACCTGCAATATATTAGCATAAACAATTTTGAAAGATTAGTAATAATGAAAAAAAGTTGAGGATGGGGGGCCCAGTTCCAGGAGGAGGAGGTAGATATGAGAGCCGAGAACTGACAGGCTCAACCCCGAGGGCACAAAGCGACATCTGTATTTGATTTGTCAGGGATTTACATTAGTGAAACTTTAACTCTGCAGATGATACTTAAGATTACACTCACAGAACAAGCTTATGCAAATACAGCTTAAACTCCACGGTATGTGGCCCAGACAGTGAATTTGGCAGATTTCATTGAGTCTGGTGGCTGGATCTAATAAATTCATTTACATGAAGGATTAGGACATCTGGAAAAGTAGCATGGTGGTTTATTGAAACATAAATAACATTAATTGAAAGGTTACAGGTATGCAAAACACTTCATGCAGGCAACGTAAAATGTTATAAAGCTGCTTCTCTATTGGAATAAAGCAAGAGAAAAATATCGTGCTAACATAAACAGAAAAGGTAATTTCCAGGATCTAATTTAAATGTCACTTTAGATAGTGAGAGAGGCAACCATTTCTTCACCCTGCCTTGGTAGTGAACCCTCTTCTCCCAGTCTGCACTGAGTTGCCCTCCTGATACACATCTCAGACACTAATTAGCAGCAGCAGGTAGTAACATAATTAAATTTATTTTTAGTTAGAAACTGTCATGCCATTTTGCAGACAGAAAAGCAGGGTTAAGATTTGAAGGTATTTCTTCCATGAGTTTATTTTGATTTTGGTGCTGTAATGTATACCCACTGGTAATGTGGATGGCCGGTTAATGTCTCGTGGAGTTGGTTACCATCAGCATAATAACAAATTACCCAGAGGAAAATGAGCAAAGATTGATATCATATGATTTAAAAGCTGAGAGGAAAGCTCAGGTGGTTTACAATCATTTGAGTACCTCAAGATTAATTTATAACTTGGTAACCCATTCAAACTACCCTTCATCATTTATCCTCAAATGGAGAGACGACTTAACTGCTCAGTCACCCAAAATGCCGCCTGCCACAGCAACAGCAAGCCGTACCTTTTGAAAGGACCATTTTCATTTGAAATCATTTTCAAAATGCTGACTTTAAGAAGTCATACAGATGAGGGGGCAGGAAGTCTGGCCATCTCTCAGGTATGGATACTCTGTGAAGCCCATTACAGATTTGACATAAAGTAATCAAGTAAAGAGCTGTTTGATTAAAAATTTAAAGAGGACTCCTGGAAAGATTCTTTTAGATGAAACATAAGACTTATTATAGTGAATGATATACTTTGGAGAATAACTTAACAAGATTTCAAAAAGAGAAAAATATCCTCAATGATTTTGTTTCCCAAAAAGAGAAGAAATTAAACATGATTTTTGTTTTCTAAGAATTTAATAGAATCAGTAAGTAGCAAGAATCTTCACTGACCACTCATATTTGAACCCTTGTCATCATGAAAACAATTAAAAAAATTTACAGATTGTACAGAATTATAACATATTTCCTTTTTTTAAAAGATTTTATTTATTTGCTTGAGAGTTAGAGTTACAGTCAGGGAGAGAGACAGAAAAGTCTTCCATCTGCTGGTTCACTCCCCAAACGACCGCTACAACCAGAGCTGAGCTAATCCGAAGCCAGAGCTTCTTCAGTATCTCTCACATGAGTGCAGAGGCCCAAGCACTTGGGACATCTTCCAGTGCTTTTTCAGGCCACAGCAGAGAGCTGGATTGGAATTGGAGCAGCCGGGACTTGAACCGGCGCCCATGTGGGTTGCTCGGCATTGCAGGCAGAGGCTTAGCCCACTACACCACAGCACCAACCCCTATAATATAGTTCTTAATAGAGTTTCTATCAAAATTAAGCAAACTTGGTAACTGAAATTAGTTGAGTACAATACATAAACACACTTGAATAATATGTTTGGTGAAAAATAGAACTAAAAGGTAAGTTTATTTTGATGCAAAACGATTTTGAAATCCATGCATAGTGGGGTCATAAAAAAGTTCATGGAGGGGCCGGCGCTGTTGCTCACTTGGTTAATCCTCCACCTGAGGCACCAGCATCCCATACGGACTCTGGGTTCTAGTCCCGGTTGCTCCTCTTCCAGTCCAGCTCTCTGCTGTGGCCTGGGCAGGTAGTGGAAAATGGCCCAGGTGCTTGGGCACCTGCACCCGCATGGGAGACCAGGAGGAGGCACCTGGCTCCTGGCTTCGGATCAGTGCAGTGCCGGCCATGGTGGCCATTTGGGGGGTGAACCAACGGAAGGAATACCTTTCTCTCTGTCTCTCTCTGTCTGTCTATAACTCTACCTGTCAAATAAATTTTAAAAAAGTTCATGGAAACTACATGTTATGAAAAATCTATGCCTAAGTTTTAAAATGTTCTCAACAAAAATAAATCTATGTTACAATCTCGTTTTTTCTACAAGTGAGAGTGCCTCCATATTGCCACAGTTTTTTTTTCTACACAGGTTTATTAAAAAGACATTTAAGGGGGCAATGCTGTGGCATAGTAGGTAAAGCTGCCACCTGCAGTGCTGGCATCCCATATGGGCGCAAGTTAGACACCTGGCTGCTCCACTTCCAATCTAGCTCTCTGCTGTAGCCTGTGAAAATAGTAGAAGATGGCCTAAGTCCTTGGGCTCATGCACCCAGGTGGGAGACCCAAGAAGCTCCTGGCTCATGGCTTTGGATGGTCTCAGCTCTGGGTGTTGCAGGTATTTGGGAAGTGAACCAGCAGAGTAAAGACCTCTCTCTCCCTCTCTCTCTCTCCCTCTCTCCCTCTCTGCCTCTCTCTCCTTCTGCCTCTCTGTAGCTCTGCCTTTCAAATAAATAAATAAATCTTTTTTAAAAAGACATTTAAAAATCAATGATTTTTCATAAGTACCAACAGCCACATTGCAAAAAAGCAAGTTATGTTTATTAATTACATTGGCTCTCCAAAGAACTAAGAATTTAGTATTTTCAAATTTTTACATTGAAATGTTATTTGACTACACAATGATAGCACAGGAAGCATTTGTCTGGGAAGGTATTTCTAGCAGATCCTTATTGAGGAGCTGACCCAATAGGATGTTTGACTGCTGCTCTTTACAAGAAGCAGCTGATCACCAGTCCTGCTGAGATACCAGGAAGCATTTCTTTACTGATACTGGCTAGCTTTTAAACTAAATGAGGAGAAGAAAGAGGAAGAGGAGGAGAGGGAGGAAGAGAAGAGGAAGGGGAGGGAGAAGGAAGAGAAGAAGAAATTTTTATCTGGAAATGGATCCAGTGCTTTGTAAGAAGGGTGATCCACTCCAGACAAAAAAAAAAAAAAAAAAAAAAGTAATCTTCCTATTTTGACACCAGGCCTCAGTGGTCAGAGTAACTTTTATTGCAATTATGAATAAGAATGACCAAGCAAATAGTCACCCATCCAGTTAACTAGGTTATTTTAACTAGACCTTAGCTATTGAGAAGGCTACTTTTCTTAGACATGTTTAGAAAAGTTAAATTAAATATCACTTGATGCTCATCAGTGTTTTTGAATGCTTTTGACCACCAGGAAGGCAGTGTTCAACAGGAATTGTTCATTGACTTTCATTAAATCATTGGATCAGTATCCAATAACAGTGCCCCAGTCCCGTGGGATTTGAGGAGGAAAAGCCACAGGTGATAAGAAGCAATGTGTGGAGTTCATGGAGTTTAATCTGAGGTCTATGTGCTATGACAGCTCATCTATATAGGATTTCTGAGTTTGCCTTTGCTAAATAAGTACACCTACTACATGACTGGGAGGTTGTGTAGATAATGGAAACAATGACAAGAACCCACAGTGCTTAACAACAATGGTGCCCATCAGTGCCGTGCTACCATTGAACAAGAAAACCTTAGAGATGCAATGGTGGTGGGGTGACACAGAAGGCTTGTTGGTGCACAGATATGAATCTGGCTGATGGCTTGACCATTTCCTACTTGGGATACCCTGGATAAGATATTCAGTGTATCTGATTTGGGTGAGTTACAAGTTAGAAACAGTAATAGTATCTACCTGATGACTCTACGGTAAGGATTGATTGCATGTACAAGAATATTTTCAGAAGTTAATGGATAAATAGAATTCAAAGATAAGTTTATTTTGAAGCAAAAACTTTGAAATCCATGCATAGCTTTTTCATAATACAAATTTTTCATGAGCTTTTTGAAGAACTTTTGTATGCAATTTGCTCCTTGGCATATATATGTCTTTGCTACTGCTAATACTACAGTAATGTTACTGCTGCTACATATAACCTAAACACACAGTAAACCATGGCACATAACAGCTGCCACTTATGGATATCTTCTGTTATTTCTAGAAGGTACTGAAAAACTAGCAATAGATTATAGTGGATAATTAATCAAAGTAAATTCACCTACTTCCAAATCAAAGTAATAATGCCTATGGGCATTTCACCAGTATGGAAAAAGGAAAGAAGCATTTCTTAAATAGAAATCTAGAGCTGCTCAAGAATAAATGATTCAGGAGACACACACCAGAGAGAAAACAGCCTTTGACTAACGACTTCAGTCTCAAGAACAGAGAGAGAGAGAGAGAGAGAGAGAGAGAGAGAGAGAGAGATTCTTGAAAGAAAAGGAAAGAAAAGGAAAAAAATCTGCCTGTTAAAGATGTAAGAATGAGTAGAAAACAACTAACCCAGGGATTTAAAAAAGAGTATATAATCATTAAGAATGTGTGATTCCAGCCTTAGCTAAAGTTGTTAGGAACACAAGTTTCTAAAAAATACTAACATACTGTCAAATTAATCAAACTGTAGAGAATCTATTTTAAGTTCAGTTCTAAGTTCAGAAAGATATGAACAAGTATCATCCTAAATAAAATGGAAAAGGGACTAAATTCAAAATATTTGTGAATGAAATTAAATTAAAAAATGTCTAATATACATCTTCAACAACTACTTCCCTACATGTTCACGCATTTCATCTTGCCCCTTCTGAGGCTCAGATCCACCATAGTCCCAGAAAGTACTTCATAATCCTCAGGTATCACTAGTCCAAAGATGAAGGCCTCACCTCTATTGACCCCTACTCCAAAAAGCTCCTGCTTGTTTGTCAGCAAAAGACATCCCCACAGCACCAACCGCCAAACTCAACGCCTCTCTTCCTCTCTCTAATTCACCTTCTTAGCCAACAGGACAGTAAATCCCATTGGCTCTGCCCTTCCATTTCTCTCAAATTTATCCAACCCAGCCCTCTTTTAGCTACTATCTCTGACTCAAGATCATTTCATTCTCCTGAATCAAGTCTGCCTTTGGCTATCCTTTTCCTATAAGTTAAAGTTCAAATTGGTTTAGCATAAGTGGTTCTTTACCATACCCATGACAGGATGGGGAATGCTTGCTGAAGCAAGTGTTTTCCAGTCTATTATGTAGAGTGCCTTAGGTTCTCCAGATTTTCTTCTCAGCCTAGGTCAGAAAAAAAAATGACAAGAGAAAGAGCACCTCACCAATCATATTGTTCCCTACTGAGTCATTAAACTCTCTACCACACAACATATCATGAATTTTTCACAACTCTGGACATTTGAACATGTTATTTCCTCTCTCTCGTACTGGCAGGCTCCCACCCATCCATCAAGATTCAGCTCAAATGTCACTTGCTCTAGGCAGCTTTTCCCAACTTCCCAAGGCAAAGTTGATTCCCTTCCACTGTGATCCCACAGCACTTTTGTGCCTCTCTATGAAATATATTTTTCATTTAAAATCTCAATAGCCAGGATCTCCAGGGCCAGGCAAAATTCATGGGAGGTACTTAATAAACATCAACTGAACAACTGAATCAAGAGGTGTCTAAAAATGACAGTTCCAGCAGAAGCAGGTAACAAAGCAAATGTATCAATTAAAATAATTCCTTAAAGTCAGATGGATAGAAGTCAAATAAGCAGAAAATAATTCCCAGAATGTATGGATGACAATGAAGCACACTTTCAAAATAAGCTGTAGAAATCTCAGAGGAAAAATAATTTATATTTAAAATCATTATTTACTTGTGGTTCTAACCTTGAGAGCATTTTAGTCAGATGAATGTATTCATACATGTTGGGGGAAATTAAGTTTTTCATTGTCTGATGCAAGCCACTCAGTACATTAACTACCTCTTTCCCCAATCTTTTAACTTCAAACCTCATTGACAAATTTGTCTGTTGTCACCCGTTGCATGCCACTTCAGAATCTCTAGTCCTTACCACATTCATGAGCAAATTGATTGATGATGACCACTTTGTATTGCCACAAACTAGAATAGAGAAGAGTGAGAGATCATCCCCTCATGGTCCAATCAGCTGGAGTCACATCTGTGGCAAAGCAGAGATATTGTGAAAGCAGTTAGAGTCGGGATCTTAGCAAGAGTTCACCTTCCTTGCCACCCTACTTTAATCCCTAGCCATTGCAAACAATTCCAGCATTTGTTTCACCCTTTTTTTCACTCTGACTGCTCTATTGTTCCTGGTTGAAGGTAGATATCACCTATACTCATATGCTGAGTCTACCTTAAGAACAGCTGCTTGTATTTGTAGGCATAATCATCAGCAATATTTTCATAAAACAGTTCTATAGTTTGACACACTGTTGTGAGATCCTGAGCCATCTCACTAGTCCCAGTGATCAATTTCTGTTCACAATTGATCATAATGATAGGACTAAGAACCAAAGGGATCACATAAACAAGAATAGTGTCTGCAAATACTAGCTGATAGAATCAAAAAGGGAGAGAATGATCCAACATGGGAAGTGAGATACACAGCAGACCCATAGAATGGCAAATGTCCTAACAGCACTCTGGCCTCATAATCAGCCCTTAAGGCATGCGGATCTGGCTGAAATGCCCATGAGAGTATTTCAGGCATGGAAAGCCAAGACACTCTGGGGGGAAAAAAAATCTAAATGAAAGATCTCCGCGAGTGAGATCCCAGTGGAAAGAAAGGGTCATCAAAGAAGGAGGTACCTTTCTCTAAAGGGAGGAGAGAACTTCCACTTTGACCATGGCCTTGTCTAAAAATGATCAGAGTCAGTGAACTCAGGGGGCTTCCATAGCCTTGGCAGCTCATGACAAGAGCCTAGGGTGATTACTGAAGCCATAAACAAGAGTGTCGATTTGTTAAGTCAACAACAGGAGTCACTTACTCCTCATGTAGGATCTTTGTCCTTAGTGTGTTGTACATTGAGATTTAATGCTATAAATAGTACTCAAACAGTATTTTTCACTTTATGTTTCTGTGTGGGAGCAAACTGTTGAAATCTTTACTTAATGTAAGCTAAACTGATCTTCTGTATAGAAAGAGAATCAAAACGAATCTTGATGTGAATGGAAGGGGAGAGGGAGTGGGAAAGGGGAGGGTTGCGGGTGGGAGGGACGTTATGGGGGGGAAGCCATTGTAATCAATATTCTGTACTTTAGAAATTTATATTCATTAAATAAAAGTTTAAAAAAAAAGAAAGTGATTTTGAAATTTTTCTTCAGGGTGGGTAATTGGCCTAGTGGTTAAGCCAATAGTTAGGATGCCCGTGTTCCACACCAGAGTGCCGGGGTTCTATCCCTGGCTCTGGCTCCTGATTTTAGCTTTCTGCTACAGATTGGGGAAGCAAATAACTGATGTTTGTCATTTTAAGTCTCTAAGCTTAGGGATGGTTAAGCATACAGCAATACAAAAATGAGAGTGCAAAATAGCTGACTAACAAGTGATAAGAAAGTGCTAATTTCCAGGCCATATTTTTATATAATAAAGCCACACTGGAATAAACCATGTTATTGAAAATAACATTTTAAATATTTTTCTAGAAAGCTTTAAATCATACAAAAGTAGTAAGATGTGTCTTAATACCTATTGTGCATGTACCCATGACTCAAATAACTTTCAACTTACAGTAAGCCTACTACCATTTAAAGCAAATTCAAGGCATTTTATCATTTCATCCCTAAATACTTTACAGATATTTTTGAGATACAAGAATTCTTTTTAAAAACATAAGAAATCATTTTTGCATCTAAGGAAAAGTTGATAATAAGCTCTCAATAATTCCTTAATATTACCAAATATCCTAACACTATTCAAATTGCCCCAATTTTCACTTGTTTGGTTTTGTTATAGTTTTATTTGATAACGACAGGATCCACACAATGCATTCAGTTGATTTGTTGCTTAACATTCATCAAAAATCTGCAGATTGGGGTCAATCCTGATGGCTTAGCAGACAAAGCTGCTGCCTACAGTACCAGCATCCCAAATGGGCACCAGTTTGAGATCTGGCTGCTCCATTTCCAATCCAGGTCCCTACTAATGGCCTGGGAAAGCCGCAGGAGATAGCCGAAGTGCTTGGGCCCTTGCACCCATGTGGGAGATCCAGAAGAAGCTTCTGGCTCCTGGCTTGGGATCTGCCCAACTCTGGGCTGTTGTTGCCATTTGGGGAGTGCACCAGCAGATGGAAGATTCTTTCTCTCTTAAAAAAAATCTACAAGTCCTGAGGACTACACTGGAATGTGGCTGATTATGCCACCACATGCAATGCTGATATCCCATAAAAAGCTCTCTGCTAATGCTTCTAGGAAAGCAACAGAAGATGGCCCAAGTGTTTGGACCCCTGTCACCCAGGTGGGGGACCTGGATAGAGTCCCAGGGTCTTGGGTTCAGCTTGAACCAGCCACAGATACTGAGGTCATTTGGGGAGTGAACCAGCAGATAGAATATATCTCTATCTCATTCTGTAATTCTCCCTTCCAACTAAATCAATAAATATTTTTTAAACAATTCTGGATTTATGGATTCTTACTCTTTTTTCTTACTGTATGTTATTTATGAAAGAACTCTAATCATTTGTCCTGAAAGGTTTTTCATATCCTGAATGTTGCTGACTGTATCTCTGTGGTTTAGTTTAACAAGTTCCTCTGTCCCTTGTATTCAGGTCAAAACCAGAAGCTTGGTATTTTCCAATTGGATCATTTAAAATTTCTTGTTTTAATGACAATTGATGCTTTGAGGTTTTTCCTCAGAACTTATGTGTGGGTCACAATTGTCATAGTATTATTTTGTTTACAGCCTTCTTTTTTAAATTTTATTTATTTTATTTTTTTGACAGGCAGAGTTAGACAGTGAGAGAGAGACAGACAGAAAGAAAGGTCTTCCTTCCATTGGTTCACCCCCCCCCCCAAATGGCTGCTACGGCCGGCGCTGCGCCGATCCGAAGCCAGGAGCCAGGTGCTTCCTCCTGGTCTCCCATGGGGTGCAGGGCCCAAGCACTTGGGCAATCCTCCACTGCACTCCCGGACCACAGCAGAGAGCTGGACCGGAAGAGGTGCAACCGCGACAGAATCCGGCGCCCCAACTGGGACTAGAACCCAGGATGCCGGTGCCGCAGGTGGAGGATTAGCCTAGTGAGCCTTGGTGTTGGCCTACAGCCTTCTTACTAAGGGAATAGTTCTGCAGTTCAAATGTGGTTATAGTGCCAGTCACTCAGAAAACAATCCCTCGGATCTTGCAAAGACAACTCAGGCTTAGTAGACACAGATCAATTTGGTTCCTACCCTGCTCTGCTTTCTCCTGCCCTGCACACCATGAATAACATGAGCTCATTCATTTTACAAATAGTGAATAATTTGAATAAACTACCTGTAGGTCATATTCTAACAGGATACAGAAATGGAAGATGTACAAGACAGTGAGCAGCTATGATTCTAAAGATAAACAGTGTTGTAGAGATGCTTTCCCAGGACAATTTCTCCTTTAACAGTGAGTGAATCTGTCCCTAGGACATCAGCAGAGGAACATTAAGTGTGGTGGCTGAGAGTGCGGACTCTAGCAGTGAATGAATCTGTCCCTAGGACATCAGCAGAGGAACATTAAGTGTGGTGGCTGAGAGTGCGGACTCCTGTACAAGCTACTATCCAGTTTCAAGTCTTAGCAACATCCGTTCAAATCACTGATCCTCCACTGTTTCAGTTTCTTTGTCTATAAAATAATATTAAGATAATAACAATAAGTTAAAGATAATGTAAGGATTAACAAAATTAATGCATATAAAACACTGAATTAGAATTTAACACATACTAGATATTCACCCATATGAAAGCATATGGATCTAATAAAATGCTTTAAATCTCTTTTGATAAGGTAGACCATTAGATCAGTGCCAGAGAACTGACTGTTAGGAAAGGTTCAGTCTTGGCTGCAAGAAGCATGAGTCCAGGGTTGATTTTCCTAAAACTGTAATAGAATATCTAGGTACATGGCCAGCCATACCATAGGCAAAGTAAGAGGTTGTTTATTCAGAATTGTTTTATGCCCCTGCCTCTGTTCCCCTAAAACTATCTTCCCACTGGGCCACCAGAAATGCCTCTAGCTGAAGAATTTCAGGATACCTGAATCCATGGTTCACCTCATTACCCTGGCAGCGATGTGTCTTTCAGATTAGTCATTCCCCATTCTTCAAGATCTTCTTTGAGGAATCAGATGAAGAAGTCAGTGTGATGCTAGGAGGGAGTCATGAAAGTTCTAAGCCTGGAAAGGTTACAGCAGAACAGATTCATGTGGGATAATGGGGTAAAAAGCTATAGACACCCAGTGGGTAGCCTGACACAAGGGCATCAAGACATATGTGAACAGGTGCTCTACACATAACCCTCACCACGTCGGTTATACCAGGCTCAGGCTTCCTTCAGCTTTTGCTTTCCTTCATGCTGTTTCCTTCACGTTTGTCCCACCAGGTAGCTCATGTCCCTTTGTATAAATAGCTCATAACATCTTCCTTAGCAAGATTATTCTCAGCAATGTATTTGAAAGGATCTGATACAAACTACTTACACCTTTGTTTTAAGCCATCTTTTAAATTCTAGAGTGACAGGCTTTACATCCACAAAGGGAATTCCAAACAATTTGAAAGGGGTGGGGCTTGTGTTCGCCAGTTCATCCTCCTCTTCCTCCTGCTGCACAGGCTATGGGACCTGGGGTATTCTAACATTTAAGAAAAATCTGTGTGTTCTGACATCACAGGACATGTTACCTGGGTATTTGATTACTTAAGAAGAACCCCCAAGCTTAAAGATAAATAAACAACAGTACACGCATCCTGAAGCAGGTCTGTGCGGGGCTTCCAGCCTGGACTTTGAGTTCTGGTCTCAAGAGCAAGGGCTTGCACTGAGCTCGCAACACTCTGTGTTGCTGTGGGTTTCCTGTGTATCAAATGTCTTCGCTAACGTAGACTTATACAGACTGAGCATTACATATTCCAATTTAGGAAGACTCAGGGGAAAAAAGATTTAATCGAATTTTGTCTAGTCGCCCTGATTGGATGATGACAGTTGCGGAATGGGAAAATGAAAGGAAAACGTAAACCATGTTTGGGCAGCCAAGTTGTTGTAGGATATGCCTTGATTTTTAGATTGCAAAACATACCAAAGAGAAAGAGATGATGACATTGTCTGCTTTGAATTTTTTAACATGGCTCAAACAGAACATTTTAAACACAGTTTCAAAATACACTTTAAAAAAATACACTTTAAAAATTTCCATAGCCAGTAGTATTTATTGTATCTCCAAAATACAGGTAAAAAATAAGTTATGCAAATGATGTTACCTCACAATTCCTGATATTTTAATGACTATCAGCCACTCAAATCTTGGCAGGTATCATCACATGGAACCTTTTGCTTAACACATCTTTGTCTTCTACAAGAAAATTATTTTTTTAGTTTTATTTATTTATTTGAAAGGCAGAGTTACAAAGATATACATATACATATACATATATATATATATATATATACACAGAGAGAGAGAGAGAGAGAGAGAGAGAAAGAAAGAGGGAGAGAGAGAGCTTTCCTCTGCTGGCTCATTCCCCAAATGGCTGCAATGGCAGCGACTAGGCCAGGCCGAAGCCAGGAGCCAGGAGCTTCTTCCAGGTCTTCCATGAGGTTGCAAAGGGCCCAGATACTTAGGTCACCTTCTGCAGCTCCCCAGACACATTATCAGGGAGCTTGATTGGAAATGGAGCAGCCGGAACGCGAACCACCAACCATATAGGATGCCAGCATCACAGATGATGACTTTACCTGCTATGCCACAATGACAGCCACAAGAAAATGAGTTTTTAAATAATATTATTTACACTTGACTTTCTATCATTTTGTAATTCTTTTTTAAAAAATAATGCAGCTTCTTCAGTTTACTGGCTTCTTCTGGAATAATATTGAAAAATATTTATTTTTCTTTTTTGCTCTCGGGTATATAAAATGCTGCTGAAGGCATACTTGCAATAGGTCATTTTGAATATCCACCCATTCAGTGAAATTATCTCCAGTGATAACTATGTAATGAAACAAATAATAATATGGTCAGAGAAAATGTATATGTGGTGAATTTTTTTCTTTTATTGAGCTTTTTATATATAATAATATTAGTTTAAGAGCAAAATAAATAGTATGTTACAAAATGCAAGAAAAGGATTAATACTTTTATACATTAAATGCACATTATATATATATATAAAGTATTTTTTTAAAAGAAAAAAAACTTGTAAGTGCCTACAGATCTTTCACAGTAAAATGTAGTTTACGCAGTTAGGTCTACAATGGTTGCACTTGCAGTGCACATGTACAGATGTTTTTCTTGTGATTATTCCCTAACCAATATGGTATTCCCTACACAATACACTGTTTATTATGTATTCGGTATTCCAAGTAACCTAGAGATGATTTCAAGCATAAGGAATGATGTGTATAGGTGGTGAGCAAATATTACACCATTTTATAAATGGGACTTGATATCCTTGGATTTTGGCATCTACAGGGAATTCTGCAAACAATACCCATAGATATTAAGGGACAACTGCCTATATCCTACTGCTTTGGTTTCTCTGGAGAACTCTCACACAGGGCATTCAAATGTTTCCACTGCTTGGAAACATAAGTTGTAAACACAAATAAAAACTCTGAGTGCATATACAGAAAGGTCAAATTGAAATAAGTTGATTTGGCCAGTGCTGTGGCTCACTAGGCTAATCCTCCACCTGCGGCGCCGGCACCCCAGCTTCTAGTCCCGGTTGGGGTGCTGGATTCTGTCCCAGTTGCTCCTCTTCCAGTCCAGCACTCTGCTGTGGCCCGGGGTGCTCTTGGGCTCTGCACCCACATGGGAGACCAGGAGGAAGCACCTGGCTCCTGGCTTCAGATTAGCGGATCAGCATTATCATTCTAGCACTGCTCATTTTGAATCTAACCCTGAAAAAGCAGGAATTCTTGGCATTTCAGGAGTCACCAGTAGTGCCCAAAGTGAGCTAGGAGGACCTGGAGCCCTCCAGAACTTGCTCTCAAAATAAATGATGTGAAGAATGTATGTAGCTGAATCTCTGAGTATTGGGGTCAATTAAGAACTAGAAGTTATTTAAATGAGCTTTAATTCAGAAACCAATGTTTATTGAAGGAAAAGTAACAAAAATGTGGTAATTTGAAATGCATAATTAAAACTGAACAGTAATTACATCAATTGAAATTCGATTTAGAAAAGGTTTTTTTGAGGAATATTTTATTACTAAATTTCTTTATAACTGCCAACATGTGGTGATAATAAAAAGCAGATTGACTGAAAATTGGTTTTAAAATGGTGTTGTTTTCAAATTCTCTATGACTGGTTTCAATGCTTGTCAGATATTTTTACATAAAGTTTTGCAAAAATTGGTTCTTTGTAAAAAATCTTTAATTATGTCAAGGAAGAGTTGCTAAAATCAGCATAGAGTCCTTTCTTCAGCTAAATGCTAGTTGCTCCTGATAAAATAATCTTTATGGAAAATGCTGTATTTATTGAATAGATTCTCTCTGTCTTAAACATAAAATCTCTTTTTTGTTGTATATGTGATCACAAATGAATATGTGAATCTCTGAAATTTAAGTTTTTCTTTTTGAATCCTGTCTTTGGTTTAGCAACTTAGGGCTTGTAAAAATCTTACAGTAGCATGCACTTGTTTCATTGATAAAGACCTTAAGTCTTTTTTTAAATTCTTTAAATATTATTACTTCCTTTCAATTCCAAATATTATTCACTGTCTCAATGGCCTACGGCTCAGCATAGGTACTTAAGTTTTGTTTTTTAGACTTTAAAATACAGGGAGAAAGACTTCATTTAAAGTAACATTTCTAGAAAAGTCCATGCCTGAAATTATGCTGTAGAGACAATGACATTTAGAGTGTCAACAGAGGCTGGAATCGCTAACAAAACACTTTAGAGAGTTGGAAATGGAGATGTGAATCCCAAGAAGGGTTGGTGTATAATAATGGAGTGTTAATAAGATGATGGAGGACATTCTAGTCAGAGAGAGGCAGATTGTACATGCAGAGAGGGACGATGGGGTTACCTACACAAGATTTCTGACAGTATTGGTCTGACTAGGGGAGACTGTTTAATGGGGAAGATAATAGTGGATAGGAAAACGAGCCAGATTTTGGATACTGTGAATGCCACAACCAGAAGTCATACTCTGATATGAAAGGAATTTTAGAGACAGGAAATCCAGGCAGCAAGGAAGCAGTAAAAGGACAGAGAGGAGTGAAAAAAGCTCAAGGCAGGCAAAGCAGAGGAAATCCAGGCACAAAATGTTGTGTGTTTACTAAGACGGTGGCTGCAAGAAAAGGGAGGAAAGTGCAGATGAATAATAAAGAGACTGATGACAGGACATAGGGAACAAGAGGGAGAAATAAAGGTGACGACGCTGTCAACCTAGACAATCATGAAAGTGGTACACAACCAACTGAAATAAGTTCAAGAACTAAACTTTTTTAAATATTATCATTGAATAAATGTATTGATAGGAATTGAACTAGTAAACATGGAATTTATCCGGTATTGCTAAACTTAAATTTTATAGTTCCTTTTATCTATTAAATGCTCAAGTAAACTTAGGAAATCTCTTTGAATTCATTATTAATTCCAAAAATATAGAGAATATTGAGTAGGCATAAATAATTCTAGTTTTTTAAAAATGAACCATTGAAGAACACCATGAATATGAAAATGCAGTGATGTTTTATTGAATCCAAGCTGAGCGGGTGTGACAATATGAAAAGCAACAAATAGTGTGCCAAATTTCTCAGTGAATGTACAAAGCATGATTTCGCTGTGTGAAGACTGAAATAAGTTGCTGGTCTTGTACTCATAAGTAAACATCAATCTGAAATAAGTAAAAAATTAAGTATGTGGCAATAAGTACACAGTAATTCATAAAATTAAGTACAGAATACTATGATTTATGATCATTATAGATATACTAAATGATATCCATGCACAATCTGAATTCACATTGTTTTTAAAAATTTATTTTATTTATTTGAAAGACAGAGTTACAGAGCAAGGTAGAGCCAGAGGGGGGGGGATCTTCCATCCAATGGTTCACTCTCCAAATGACCGCAACGGCCAGACCTGAGCTGATCCAAAGCCAGAAGCCAGGAGCTTCTTCCATGGTCTCCCATGCAGGTGCAGGGGCCCAAGGACTTGGGCCATCTCCTACTGCTTTCCCAGGCCATAGCAGAGAGCTGGATTGGTAATGGAGAAGCCGGGACTCGAACCTGCGCCCATATGGGATGCCGTGCTGCAGGCCATGGCTTTAGCCTACTGCACCACAGCACCAGCCCCTGAATTCACATTTATAAACATAAACATCTTAAGAAGGATTACACCTTTAATGCTGAGCTTTCATTATGAATGATTTTTTAATTTTTTTATTTTTTAAAGATTTCATTTATTTATTTGAGAGGTAGAGTTACAGAGAGAAAGGTCTTCCTTCCACTGGTTCACTCCCCAAATGGCCCCAATGGCTGGAGCTGTGCTGATCTGAAGCCAGGAGCCAGGTGCTTCCTCCCAGTTTCCCATGCGAGTGCAGGGGCCCAAGGACTTGGGCCATCTTCTACTGCTTTTCCAGGCTGCAGCAGAGAGCTAGATTGGAAGAGGAGCAGCTGGAACTAGAACCAGTGCCCATGTGGGATGCCATCAGCACAGGTGGAGGATTAACCTACTGCACCACTGAGCTGGCCCCGGTTTTTAAAATTTAAGTCATTTAATCCCTTGATTAATTTTCTAAGTATCCTCATTAAACACTTCTTTTTTTGTTTTTTGTTTTTTCATTTTATGGGCTTATTCTCAGCAGAATAATTTTCAATGCAAATCTTCAATGAAGACTTAGCTGATCTAAGGGACTTTGATCCTTGTCTGTTTTTACCTGTCATGGTTTATGCCATTATGGATTTCTGTTTTGTTTTGCTTTTTGATGTGTGTGTGTATGTGTGTGTCTATTATGTGTCCAAGAACAATGTCCTCTAAATCTGCATATTTAAATTATTCCAATTTTCATATATAAATTTGGGTTAAAAAACAAAGTATACAAATATGACTTTTATCCATTTTGCTTTGTGTTAATTACTTACCAAGACTACTTTGTTTCTGAGTCAAAATGGCAGAGTAGAACAGTCCATAAATGTTGAAATCAGAACTTCCTACTTCATACAAGGGGACAGGTGGGTAGGGCCCCCATCAATGGAAAACTTGTCAGGAGCTTTCTTTAACATGTCTTGTATAAAAGCTTCCTTCCCCTAAAGTAACAAAACCATCTTATTTGTTTGACTTGTAATGTATAGATATGTGCTCATTGTTGAAAGTTGTCCACATATGGTTTATCTGCTAACAACATGCGAGCAGTAAGGCCTCTTCATGCTACAATTTCAATCAGAAACTGAGTCCTTTCTGTTGATGACTGCTTTCCAGACAGACTTGTTTTCCCCACGGAAGCTTGCTTTCCATTGCTAAGTGCTGCATAAGCTCTGAGTTCTATGGGACCAGGAAAAATTTAAAAATGTTTGTAGATTTCATTGTGTAAGCATCAATTAGTTGCAGCTCATGCTATAGTGAAACGCAGTGGAAATCTCCTTGCTCTACCTTCTGAACACCTTTGAGCAAGCATAATGCTGTCTATGACTTTCACCCCCTCAATTATTCATTTGTCGTTGGCAAAACTATTTGAATGTGTTTCTTGTCTTTGAGTCATAACAAGAGAATATAATGTTTCCCCAGTATGAAGAAATTGGTAGCATGATGGATGAAACTTCAGAAACATTACACTAGCTGGTTGTTTAAACTTTAATAAAAAACACACTTGGGTCTTCCTTGCTAGATTTGAAACTTAACATGAATTGGCCTGAAAGGAAATCTAAGTACCTTTTTTTTGTACGTTTGGATTTTTACCTGTATCAGTTGTTCAGGAAAAGTGTTATTTTCTATTTGCTTGCTATTGGAGAGTGCTTTTAAATCTCAGAATAAAAAAATAGCATATTTCTGTGGCCCTAATAATGTGTTTTATAATATAATCTATATTTAAATGATTCCTTATTTAGTTTTTAAAAAGTTGTTTATGATATCAAATGGTAGGCTATTTAGTATATATTATAAATGTCACTTTTATAAACATTATTAGTTTTTACTTTTTATGTTTGTGCATATTTCTTTTTATTGATATGAAAGGCAGAGAGATAAGGAGACAGGTAAGCAGACATTGGTCTTCCATACACTGTTTTACTCCTGAAATACCCACCATAGCTGGGGCAGAGTCAAATCCAGGAGCATTGAAGTCAATCTGGGTCTCTCACACAGGTGGCTGGGACCCAAGTACTTGGGCCATTACCTGATGCTTGCCACAGTGAACATTAGCAGGAAGATGGAATCAGGAGGAAAGCCAGGACTTAACCCTGGCACTCAAATGTGGCATGTGGGTGTCCCAAGAAGCATCTTAACCACTGTGGAAATGTTTGCCCCTGTTGCAAATGTCATATTTTAATCCAGCTGAGACAGTCACTTTTTAACTTTATTTGGAATAATTTTTTGAGTTTGTCAAAGACATGAGTTAAGACAACAAAATTTTGATGTACTGAAATAAAAGTACTAAGTCTGAATATGAACTACTGAAATAAAGCTGTTTTTAATAAAAACCAATCCAATGGAAACGGGATTTTTTTGTTGTTTTTTTTTTTTTTCACTTCTTTTGTCCAGATGAAGCCTTTTGGCCTGTAATGTAATTCTTGTTAGTTGAATTAACTAGACCCGGGATGGTCAACAGCTACAATATTATTACAGAAACCTTGAAATGTGATTCCAGAGAGCACAAGGCACAATCATTTAGAAGCACACTCAGGGATAAGAACCAACTTGGGCATGAGACTTCAATGCTTAAAATTTTCATCCCATCCTAAGAAACACTTGAACAATGAGGCTTCTTTGTTTCGCAGACTTAGACATTAAGTTACACCTTATTTGAGTTTTATGTAGTTCTGATTAATCCATTTAGTACCATTTCATTCAGAGAGCATAAGCAATGTAAATAAGCAAAAGATAGAGTGAAATATATTCATTTAAAATTATTCAATTGAGTTTACAATTAAAATTAATTAGATGATAGTGTATTTTATCCAGATGAATATGCTTGTTCCTTAAAAATAATTTAATGTGCAAATATAAGAGATTCCATTCATCTCATTAGACAACAATGAATGTATTGTTCACCAAATGAACTCATTTCTAAGACATTTGTAATTCTTCTTCCTGCTTAGCATGTCATACCAGAGAAGGATTATTGTGGCAGCAATTTGTTTCAGATTTACTCTGTCAGATCAGCTATTGATAACTTGAGACCACCCTAATTGGAGATAGAAAATAGAGATTTTTGTTACAAGAGAAAAAAAGCTTATAATTTTTAAGCCATTTCATTTTCTGACTTGACACAAGTAAGTGCAGTAGATATGATTCTCATAAAATTGGGTACATTTAAAAGCATTGTTCATGTACATTTGTTTTATATATTCATATTCCCAAGATGTTGTGATCCTATTATCTAGACTGAAAAGGCAAATTTTCAAATACTTTACTTCTCCTTAAAAAAAAACATTAAAGAGAGCAAGTTGGACTGAAAACTAGGAAGAAGTGGTAAAGGAGATAAATTGGCGATGAAAGGTTTTCAGTTTTTATGCTCAGATCTACTACTGCTGCATTTTGGAAAATTCCCTATATAAATTTCAACGTTATTTTATTTCCAAAAATTTTGTATAATAGTCATTATTCAAGTGTTTACCACATAACATACTTTCAAGTAGCTTTTTACCTCCTCTCACCTAATGAACAATGATTCAAAATCTTTAGCTGTCAATCAAAAATAAAATGTATAAAAATTTAATCTGATATAGGTGAAGTAATTACACATTAGCAGTTTATTAACTAGAAAATTGGTTCAACATTGACGAGTATCTTCCCCCATTGAAGTATCATTTTAAATGTCTGACTCAGTTCCCAATACAACTTCTTGCTAAAGCACATCCTTAGAAGGAACAGATAATGGCTCAAGTACTTGGGTCGCTGCCATGCGGCAGGTCAGAATGGAATCTGGGCTCCTGGTTTCAGCTTAGCTGAGGCCTGGGTGTTGCGGGCTTTGGGGAATGAATGAGCAGATGAAAGACCTTTGTCTCTGCCTCTCTGCCTTCCAAATATGAGAATAAATAAATGGGTAAATAATGTTTATATTTTTCTAATTAAAAAACAAAGGCAAAATGTCTTAAACAAAAAACTTTTTCAACAGCCAATTCTACACTCAATATCTGTACTTAACTCAAAACATACCATGGTGGTTATATGACCAAGCTCTGCGTTACGAGTTAACTGTGTGATCTTGGACATGATTGTTAAGCTTCCTAAACCTCACATTTTTCAAGTGCTGAGGACCTTGAGTAGTTGTGGCTTCCTCATAAGGCTACAGGAAACTTAGATAGGATGATGATTTTATAAAGAGTGCCCAGTGCAGGAGATGTGATAAACTCTCAATAAATGCAAGTTACTATTGTCACTTTTGTTTAACACTATTTTCTTTATCCATGAGTCTGAAATTTTTCTAGAGCTCAAGCACATGATAGAAATTCCTAGGTCTTAATTAATTTTATTATTTCTCCAGAAGATGCTTTTTTAAGAATTATTTTGTTTGCAAACAACAAAGACTAATATCCATTCACTTAGGTACACACATACACACACACACACATACGAGTGGGAGGTTTATTAATCTTTTTTATGTTTTATAAAGAGATTTATTTAGTTCACAGTTTGGGAGGTTCAAAGTCCAAGATTGGTGGCTCCATGAATGTCGCCTCTGGGGAGGGCCTGAGGACAGCAGAGCACATGCAGGCAAGTGGGAAGTTTATAACAAGAATATGGGAGTGTCTCATAGAACTCAATGGCAGAAATTCTAACAAACCTCTAGAAAGAATCAAAGTGCACACTGGGAAAGGCTTGGAAGCCAAGAACTGCTTTATTTCACCTCTTCTTGCTGCATTCCTTAGTACATTTACTTTCCTCTGCCTTAATTTTTATTATAACTGTTCAGGTGGCAAAAAGATGTCCAGATCACAGTTTCTAACTTCTGCTTTCAAAATACTGAGACAGAGATGTAAATATTTTACTTTCCTTTTTTATATTCATATATTAGTTCTTTAAAAAATCATTTTATTTATTTTGTATATTTATTTGAAAGGCAGAGAGACAGAATGCCCACAATAGTCAGGTCTGGACCAAGCCAAGAGCCAGAGGAGCAAAATACAATCCAGGTCTCCAGCGTGGGTGGCCAGGACTCAACTACTTGCGCTTTTACCTCTGCCTCGCAGGCTGTGCATTTGCAGGAAGTAGAATCCGGAGCAGAGCCGGAACGCAAACCCTAGCACTCTAGTATGGGAGGCAGGAGTCCCAACCAGGGTCTTAACTGCTATACAAATGCCTGCCCTTGAATATTTTAGTTTCTATTGATATTTCCTCAAAGATTCAATCTGATTGCTGCTGTTTAGGCCCACACATTCACCTCTAAATAAATGACTTTTGCAGACTAACATCAGAGAGCTGGATTAGAAGTGGAGCAGCCAGCACCTGAGTTGGCACTCATATGGAATGCCAGAATCACAGGTGGTGGCCCAGTCTGCTGTCCACAACACCAGCCCCCTAGGACTATTACTTTGTAAATATGTCCAAGTCATCACACACTTCACGACTGAGAGTAGATTAGATCACAACAGCACAAATTGAACTTTGATGAGCCATTATCTACTGAATTTAAAAATCAGTCCAAATTATTCAGACCAAAAATTGATAAAGCTTATCTTTAAAACCAAAAAATATAGTTAACATGCTAATATTAATATTGATACATTGCTTTGTAACCAGCTTTGTCTCACAAACTGTACTTAATGTCTGAGCCACCGTTATTTCAGAGTTCTTAATAATCATAACCAAACCCAAATGAAATGGAAAATTGTAAGGTATTCTTTCAGAGTGGCATTTTCAGGATCAACTTTGCAAATGGCTTCTTAAAGTCTCCACTGTGTAAAATAGGTTCTCTCAAATCAGACCTAAATCCTCCCACCCAATGTGATAAAGAGTTTGCCTTTAACATCTCTCAATTGTGTATCTGGACATTTGCATGCAGTTTGGTAGATGTTGCCATCTGTTAGGCAGATCTACTGAGAATACCTAAACTGTTGGATTTCCCCGACTTAGTACTTTATACTTACAAGAAAAGTTTATACTTTCTCAGCCAACTAAACAAAAAAAATTGACTGACTTTGCCATTTGCCCTTACTTACACACACTCTCGTTCAGCAAGCACACACACATGTGCAAACACACCCATTTTAGTTGTACTAAACGTAATGTGAAATTTTAGATTAGCGTCTCATTTATTGGCAATTCTGGGAAAGGGTTTTAGCTTAATCCCCAGTTAATGAAACCCTTGCCAGTGAATTTCCTTTGTCAACACTGCATTTAATACATGGTACTTCATACCTGCTAGATCATCAAAACCCTCAAAGTGATTAGAGTCGAGTGGAATGCACAAGTTGGAAGGTAGGAATTTTGTAAATTTTATAAAACGATTATGCTCAGAAGTTACATGGGCTGGCACTATTTAAACATGATTTTCCAACTTCTATGTTTTACTATTAAAATCAAGGAATAGCCGTGTTTCCAACATAATAAACCACTTCTTGCAAATCAACCCTGATGGATATATGGCTCCTTGAGGAAAAACAATCAGCTCAGATACTGCATCAGAATAATCCAACATAGCCACTGTTCCTTCTTCTACCTTTTTTTTCTTTTCTTTTTTTTTTTTTTTTTTTTTTTGGACAGGCAGAGTGGACAGTGAGAGAGAGAGACAGAGAGAAAGGTCTTCCTTTTTCGTTGGCTCACCCCTCAATGGCCGCTGCGGCTGGTGCACTGCACTGATCCAAAGCCAAGAGCCAGGTGTCTCCTTCTGGTCTCCCATGCGGGTGCAGGGCCCAAGCACTTGGGCCATCCTCCACTGCACTCCTGGGCCACAGCAGACAGCTGGACTGGAAGAGGAGCGACTGGGACTAGAACCTGGCGTGCCGGCGCCACAGGCGGAGGATTTACCTGTTGAGCCGTGGCGCAGGCCCTTCTTTTGCCTTTTTAAGGTTGGACATATACAAGACCATAGATATGACTTTAAAAAAAAAGGATGGTAACAAATGTCTACCTAGAATTGATAGAAAATGGTAGTACATTTAATAATCAAATATTGGGCTTTAAAAAAAGCTATCAGTTGGCCGACAATGCGGCTCAATAGGCTAATCCTCCGCCTGCAGCGCCAGCACACCGGGTTCTAGTGCGGTCGGGGTGCCGGATTCTGTCCCGGTTGCCCCTCTTCCAGGCCAGCTCTCTGCTGTGGCCAGGGAGTGCAGTGGAGGATGGCCCAGGTGCTTGGGCCCTGCACCCCATGGGAGACCAGGAGAAGCACCTGGCTCCTGCCTTCGGATCAGCGCAGTGCGCCGGCCACAGCGGCCATTGGAGGGTGAACCAACGGCAAAGGAAGACCTTTCTCTCTGTCTCTCTCTCTCACTGTCCACTCTGCCTGTCAAAAAATTTTAAAAAATTTTTAAAAAAAGTTATCAGTGATCCATAAACTATTTATATTGCACATTTTAAAAAAGATGGGCTATAATAATATTTATTAAATGCAAAATGCACACAACAATTTGGTTTTTGAGGTACTTCCACTCCAGCTTCCTATTAATATGCCTGCAAAACATAGAAAATGGACCAAGTACTTGGGTCCCTGCCACCCACTTGTGAGATCAGGATGGAGCTCCTGGCCCAACTCTGGCTCTTCTCTGGCTGTTGTGGCCATTTGGCAAGTGAACCAGCAGATGGAAGATACTCTCTCTCTCTCTCTCTCTCTCTCTCCTCTCTCTCTCTCTTCTTTCTCTCTGCCTTTCAAATAAATAAATATTAAATCTTTTTGAAAAATAGTAGTAACACTGACAAAGCCGAGTGCACGGCTAGCGCCGCGGCTCACTAGGTTAATCCTCCACCTGCAGCGCCGGTACTCTGGGTTCTAGTCCCTGTTGGGGCATAGCTCCTCTTCCAGTCCAACTCTCTGCTGTGGCCCGGGAGTGCAGTGGAGGATGGCCCAAGTACTTGGGCCCTGCACCCGCATGGGAGACCAGGAGGAAGCACCTGGCTCCTGGCTTCGGATCAGCGCAGTGCACCGGCCGCAGTGGCCATTGGGGGGTGAGCCAACGAAAAAGGAAGACCTTTCTCTCTGTCTCTCTCTCTCTCACTGTCTAACTCTATAAAAATTTAAAAATTAAGGAAAAAAGCTAAAATACTTGTCAGTGTGAAAAATCTATAAGTGTTATGAAGTTGAGGCTTCATTTTAATTAATTGTATAAAATATATAACTCTTTGATCCTAAAGTGTAGTAATCTATGATAATCATATTCTGCTCTTTTACAAATAAAACCAAATATTTTTTTCATGATTACTGCTCCTGAACTCATCAGTCAGTTATTTCAGCTTGAGGAGAAAGGTATTCTCATTTCTTCTCTCCAACTGTAATACTTATCAATTGAAAAAAAAAATCTCTTGATTCTTTGTTCTATATAAAGGGATGCTGTGATAAATATGAGTTTGACCTAATACAATACCAAGAGAAAGAAGAGGCACATAAAGAAATATTCACACACATATTTTTATAATAACATATTATAATGAGGGGATTAGCTTGTAAAGAAAACTATTCATCAAAATAGAAAGTCAAAGGAAAGGCAAAGAATACACCACTCTATCTCCTGTGCATTGGATATGTGTGGGCAAATAATCTGTCATCGCCTTATTCTGTCTGAAGGCAGAGTGACCTGCAGCATGCCAGGAGGCTTTGGCAATGTGATTAGTATCCTTTCCTTTCCTGCAGCTGTTTAATTGTGGATTCAGAACTCATTCCTCTCCTTGAACTGGAAAACAGAGAATGTGGCATACCCCTTCTTTACAAGAATGTCTTAGAATATATAGTAATGCACTGATTTAAATCTTTGTAATGGGTACTATAATATTAAGAGTCCCTGAAGAGCCTTGAGCTTTTGGGGAAGTAAAACCTCTATAAATAGTAATGAGGTCAATTCTCTCATATTTTGAAGGGCATCGGTGGAGGTTTATAGAACAAGATGAAGCAAAGGGAGTGTAGGCCTGGATGTAGTGATTTGCAAGTGTTTACAACACTTTTGCTCCAGCGACAGAACAAAGCTAAACTTACAGTCCCTTTAAAATATGAGACTCCAGCTTATTATTACCATAGTGGGTATTCTCTCCATTCTTTTACTGCTCCCTGAAACCATTCCTTCAGTTTATAGGTAAGTTTGCAATATTTTAAAAAGAAAAGAAAAAGATATCAAGTAAGCCAATTAAAGTAGCAATTTAAACAGGTAGCACAAAGAGCATTTAGATGCAAGTACATACTCACAGAAGAATAATAGAGCAATGGAGAATTTTTAGGAAGATTTTATTTTTGTTCTTTTTATTTCATATTTTATTATTTATTTTTTAATTAGTTTTAATAGATTAAATATGGTTTGCAGATACAATTCCCAAAACATAATGATATAACCTCCACTCCCCCTCCCTCATGGTTTCTCACTCTCACCCTGCTTTCAGTTTCCAATCTTCTTTCAGTTTTTGAGCTAACATATCTGAAATTTATATTACAGTAAAAAGGCTTAATACTTTATCAAATATGAATTTTAACAAGTAAGAAGCAAAAAGATCCTAGTTTAATGGGAATATAGACAACAGCTATAAATAACAATTGAATGGAAAAATGACCATTTCATTTCACTCATATACAGTAAATTTTAAAGTAATCACAAAGTAATCACAGGTAATTAAAGCTATGGTAGTATGACATTCTTAATATTGGTTCGACAAAGTATGAAACAAAGTTTCGCAAAACTCTATTTGCAGCAATACTGACACATAGGCCTGTCTTCCTTCTTTCTTTCCTCCCTCCCTCCCTCCCTCCCTTCCTTCCTTCCTTCCTTCCTTCCTTCCTTCCTTTCTTTCTTTCTTTTTAATTTTACCTCTCACATATATGAGAGAACATGAAGTATTTGCCTTTCTGTGACTGGCTTATTTCACTCAACATAATGTCCTTCAGTTGAGTCCATTTTGCTGTAAATGGTAGAATTCTGTTCTTTGGTATAGCTAAATAATATTCCATTGTATATATGTATGTATATATATATATATATGTCACATTCTCTTTATGCATTCATCTGATGATTTATACCTTGGCTGGATACAAATTTTGATTAATGTGAATAATGCTGCTATAAACATGGTGGTGCAATTATCTCTTTGATAAAATGTGTTCACGTATTTTGGGTATATACCCAGTGGTGGGATCAGTAGATTACATGGCAAGACTCTTTGTGGTTTTTAAAGAAATCTCCACACTGTTTCCCACAGTGGCTGCGCTAATTTACATTCCCACCAAAAGTGCATAAGTGCTTCCTGTTCTCCACATCCTTGCCAGCATTTGTTGCTCTGTATTTTGGGTTGTAGCCATTCTGACAGGGGTGAAATGATATCTCATTGTGGTTTTGACTTGCATTTCGCTGGAAGCTAATGATGTCGAGCATTTTTTCATATATTTGTTGGCCATTTGTGTTTCATCCTTTGAGAACTATCTATTAAAGTCCCTTGCCAGTTTCTCAATTGGATTGGTTGATTTTTTTTTTTTTTGGTTGAGTTTTTTAAGTTGCTGACATGTTCAGCATATTAATCATTTGTCAGATAGGTATCTTGCAAATATTTTCCCATTCTGTTGAATGACTCTTTACTCTAATGATCATTTCCTTTGCTGTGGAAAAACTTCTGGGTTTGATTATAGCCCCATTTGTTTAGTTTTACTTTTGTTGCTTGTGATTTGGGTATCTTATCCAAGAAGTCATCCCCTGCACCAATGTCTTGGAGTGTATCCTCTATGTTTTATTCAAGTGAGTTCATAGTCTCAGGTCTTGAATTTAGGTCTTTGATCCATCTTGAGTTCATTTTTATATATGGTGAGAGGTGGGGATCTAATTTCATTATTTGACATTTATATATTTTACATATACACATATTATATATATATAATATACCTCCAGTTTTGCCAGCACATTTGTTGAAGATATTATCCATACTCCATTGTATTGTCTGAGCACTTTTGTCAAAAATCAGTTGGCAATATGTACATGGATTAATTTTGGGGTTCTTTGTTCTATTGATCTATGTATTGGTTTTTATACCAGTACCATGCTGGTTTTTTTTAATTTTTAATTTTTTTTTATTTTTGACAGGCAGAGTAGACAGTAAGAGAGAGAGACAGAGAGAAAGGTCTTCCTTTTCCGTTGGTTCACCCCCCAGTGGCCGCTACGGCCGGTACATTGCGGCTGGCGTATTGCGCTGATCCGAAGCCAGGAGCCAGGTGTTTCTCCTGGTCTCTCATGTGGGTGCAGGGCCCAAGCACTTGGGCCATCCTTCACTGCACTCCTGGCCCACAGCAGAGAGCTGGACTGGAAGAGGGGCAACTGGGACAGAATCCGGCACCCCGACCGGCACTAGAACCCGGTGTGCCGGCGCCGCAGGTGGAGGATTAGCCCATTGAGCTGCGGTGCAGGCCACCATGCTGTTTTGATTACTATTCCTTTGTAGAATGCTTTGAAGTCAGGTATTGTAATGCCTACAGCTTGGTTTTTCTTGCTCAGGATATTTGGTTATTTGGTCTTTTTTGTGACTTCATATTATTTTTAGGATTATTTTTTCCAATTCTGTAAAGAATGTCATTGGTATTTTTGATAGGGAGTGGATTCTTAGATGGCTTTAGCTAGTATAGACATTTTAGTGATATTGATTCTTCAAATTGATGAGCCAGGAATATCTTTCCATTTTTTTGTGAGCGCTTGATGATTTCCTTCATCAATGTTTGATAATTTTCATTGTAAAAATTATCAAGAGATCTTTCACTTCTTTGGTTAAATGTATTTCTAAATATTTGACATTTTGTGGTTATTGTAAATAGGATTTCTTTCTTGATTTCTCCTTCAGTGAGTTCATATTTAGCATGTAAAAAAGCTACTTTTTTGCATGTTTATTTTGTAACATGCAACTTTACTGTTATCAGTTCTAATAGGTTATTGGTGGACTTTTTAGGTTTTTCCATGTACAACATCATATCATCTGGAAATGTGGATAATTTGACTTCCTCTCTTCCAGTTTTGATGCCATTTATTTTCTCCTCCTCTTTAATTGTTCTTGCTAAAATTCCAATACTATATTGAATATGAGTGGTTAAAGTAGACATCTTTGTCTTGTTCTAGATTTGAGATGAAATGCTTTTAGCTTTTCCACATTTAGTATGTTATTGGTTGTTGCTTTGTCAGATATAGCCTTTATAATTTTGAGAAATGTTCCTTCTATACCTAATTTATGTAGTTTTTCACATGAAGGAGTGTTGAATCTTATCAAATGCTGTCTCTGCACCTATTGAGATGACCACATGGCTTTTGATCTTCATTCTATCGATGTGATTTGACATATATTAATTTCCAAGCATTAAACCACTCGTATTTCTGGGATAAATTCCACTTGATTGCAATGTATGATTTTTTATTTGCTAGTTTTTTGTTGAGAACCTTTGCATCTATGTTCATTAAGAATATAGGTCTGTAGTTTTCTTTTTGTGTTGTATCTTTGCTTTTGGTATCAAGGCAATGCTAGCTTCATAAAAACAGTTCGGCAGAGTTCCATCATGTTTGATATTCTGAAATAGTTTTTAAAATATTGGAATTACTTCCTCTTTGAATGTTATGTAGAATTTAGTAGTAAAACTATCAGGTCCTGGACTATTTCTTGATGGCAGACTTTTGATTATTGCTTCAATCTCATTGCTTCCCATAGGTTTTTTTAGGTTGTCTATATTTTATTGTTTTAATCTTCGTAGCTTATATGTATTCAAGAATTTATCCATTTCTTTGAGGTTGTCCAGTTTATTAGCATATAGTGCTTCATAGTAGTTTCTTATGATCCTTTATTTTTCAGTGGTGTCATTTGTAACGTCTCCTTTTTCAACTTTAATTTTATTTCTTTGAGATTTTTCTCTTCTTTTCTTCGTCTGCCTAAAGGTTTATCTATTTTATTTATCTTCTCAAAAAGCCAACTTTTTTGTTGATCTTTTGTAATTTTTTTAGTTTCAATTCCATTTATTCCTGCCCTGATCCTCATTATTTCTCACCTCCTGCTGACTTTGGGTTAGGTTTGTTCTTGTTTTTCTAAGTTTTCAGGATGCATCATTAGATTTTTAATTTGAGACATTTCTATTTTTTTTAATGTAAGCTCCTAGTGCTATAAACTTCCTTCTTAATACTGCTTTGGCTGTATCTCACAGTTTTTGATATGCTGTGTTTTCATTTTCATTTATTTCAAGAAACTTTTTTATTTCCTTTTTAATATCTTTGATGACCCATTGATGATTCAGTAGCATGTTGTTCAATTTCCAAGTATTTATGAGTGTAATATTGTTGTTGATTTCTAGTTTTATTAGAATACACACTATCTGATTTCAATATTTTGTTAAAGAATTATTTATTTTATTTGAAAGTCAGAGTTACACAGAGATAAAAAGGAGAGGCAGAGAAAGAGAGAAAGAGAGGTCTTCCATCTGTGGTTCACTCCCCAGTTGGCCACAATGACCAGAGCTGTGTCCATCCAAAGCCAGGAACCAGGAGCCAGGAGCTTCTTTTGGGTCTCCCACACGGGTACAGGGGCCCAAGGACTTGGGCCATATTCTACTGCTTTCCCAGGCCATAGCAGAGAGCCGTATAGGAAGTGGAGCAGCCAGGTCTTGAACTGGCACCCATATGGGATGCCAGCACTGCAGGCAGCAGTTTACCTGCTACGCCACAGCACGGACCCCAGTATTTTTAAATTTGCTGAAACTTAATTTGTGACCTAATGTGTGGTATATCCTAGAAAAATGTTCCATATGCTGATGAGAAGAATGTGTATTCTGAAACTGCTGTGTTGTGTGTCCTGTAAATGTCTGTTAGGTCCATTTGCTAGATAGTATGTTTCAATTCCTATGTATCCTTCTTGATTTTCTGTCTGGAGGATCTGTCCATTGATAAGAGTGGGGTGTTGAAGCCACCCACTATTACTGTATTAGAGTCTATTTGTCCCTTTAGGTCTAATAGCATTTACTGTATATATCTGGGTTGTCTTATGTAAGGTGCGTATATATTTATGTTGCTATGTCTTCTTCTGAATTGAACCTTTCATCATACAATGTCCTTCCGTGTCTCTCTTTACAGTTTTTGATAAGTCTGTTTGAGATCAAGACATCTACTCCTGTTCAATTTTAGTTTCCTTTTACCTGATGTATCTTTTTCCAGTCCTTCACTTTCAGTCTGTGCATATCTTTGAGTGAGTTTCTTGCATACAGTGGGGTCTTGGCTTTTTATTCATTCTTATAACCTAAGTCTTTTGGTTGGAGAATTTAATCCATTTACATTCAAGGTTAGTGTTGATAGGTAAGAACTAGAGCTGTCATTTTGTTGATTGGATACTCATTTTACCTGCTCTGTTAGTGAATTTGGCGGTGTCATGTGTTTTCATGTTTATTTCTAATGAAGGACACCCCTCAGAATTTCTTGTAAGGGTAGTCTAGTGGTAGTGAATTCTCTCAGTTTTTGCTCATCTGGAAAATAGCTTATTTCAAGCCGGCGCCGTGGCTCAATAGGCTAATCCTCCACCTTGCGGCGCCGGCACACCGGGTTCTAGTCCCGGTTGGGGCGCCGGATTCTGTCCCGGTTGCCCCTCTTCCAGGCCAGCTCTCTGCTATGGCCAGGGAGTGCAGTGGAGGATGGCCCAGGTGCTTGGGCCCTGCACCCCATGGGAGACCAGGAAAAGCACCTGGATCCTGGCTCCTGCCATCGGATCAGCGCGGTGCGCCGGCTGCAGCGGCGGCCATTGGAGGGTGAACCAACGGCAAAAGGAAGACCTTTCTCTCTGTCTCTCTCTCTCACTGTCCACTCTGCCTGTAAAAAAAAAAAATAGCTTATTTCTCCTACACTTTTAAAAGATTGCTTCATTAGGGGAGAGGGAGTGGGAAAGGGGAGGGTTGCGGGTGGGAGGGACGTTATGGGGGGGAAGCCATTGTAATCCATAAGCTGTACTTTGGAAATTTATATTCATTAAATAAAAGTTAAAAAAAAAAAAGATTGCTTCACTGGATAGAATATGTGTGGTTGGAAATATTTTTTTCTTTTAAGACCTTGGATATACCATCTCATTCTCTTCTGGCCTGTAGAGTTTCTGGTGAGAAGTCTGGTGTTAATCTAATTGGGTTTTTTATAGGTAACTTGGTGTTTTTCTCTTGCTGTCTTTCGGATTCTCTCCTTGTTTTTAACATTTCACAATTTGACAACAATATGCCTTGGAGAAGACTTTTTTTAGTTGAGTCTGCTTGGTGTTCTTTGAGCTTCTTCTACCTGGATGCCAATGTCTCTTTCAAGACCTGAGAAATTTTCACTATTATTTCATTTAGTAGATTCTCAATGCCTTTTTATTTTTCCTCTCCTTTAGGAATATCTGTAATACAAACATTTGATTTTTTAATGGTATCCTATATTTTGCATAGACTTTCCTCATTCCTTTTAATTCTTTTCTCTTTATTTTTGTCTGATTGGGTTATTTTAAGAGTCTTGTAAGTGAGAAATTCTTTCCTCCACTGGTCTATTAAAGCTCTCAATCATATTTTTATTTCACTGATTGAAGATTTCATCTCCAAAATTTCCAGTTGTTTCTTCTTAATGAGTTCTGTCTCCTTAGTAATATTTTCATTCTTGTACCCATTGATTTTTCTCATTTCTTTAATGTATCGATCTGTTTTCTCTTACATGTTATTCAATTTCTCTACAATTATCATTTTGAATTCTACAACTGTCATTCCATAGATTTTCTTCAATTCAGGACCTAATTCTGGAGTATTGTGTTCTTTTAGCTACCTTGCTTCTTCATGTCTCCACTGTCCCTACATTGATATCTGTACATCTGGTGTAATTGTCCCTCCTTCTTTATGGAGTAGGTTTTATTGGAATAGAGTTTATGGTTTAGCTGAAACGCAGTATATCATTTGACTTGTTGCTTTGGGTTTGCTTCTAGGTGTGCCTAAGAACGTAGTCTCTGAATGATTTATTTTGTCTTAATCAATGTCATTTATGTCTATAAGTGACACAGTGGTCTAGTCTGCTGCAGTTTGTAGGGATAGAAGCATGGCTTTGACATGAATATGGGTTTCCCAGGGTGTGTATCTTTGGTCCACAGAGTTTGGTTCAGTCTCCCTGGTGCTTGTGATGGCCAAACCTTGTTCTTGGTGCTGAGAGAGACAAAAATGCTGACTCCATGCCTACTGGCAAGCTTCAGTGATTCCGGGGCTTGTGGCACCAATTGCTGTAGTTCTAGGACTGTGTGATGTGGATACACTCTCCCTCAGTCCTGCTAGGAGAGTTCAACTGGTGATGTGGCTTACAACACCAATAGCCCTAGTCTTAGGGCTAGGGGGTATGAACTAACACTCTTCTAGTCCTACAGGTTGACCACATGGTATACTGTACATTTTTCTGAGGGCATGAGTCCAGAGTGATGGAATGCAGATAGGTTCTTTCCTAGGTCCACCAGGTAGATTCTAGTGGCATTGAGAAATTTAAGACTGATTGTTATAGTCCTGCTGTTGCAGGGTAGAGTGAAGTCATTACCCAGAACTTTCATGATGGGAGCAGATTTTTTTTGTGTGTGTGTGGGCTGCTTCTGGTGTTAGCTCCCAGAAGCTAAGTTGAATCCCCCTAGCTCACAAAGAATGCATGAAGATAGCTCTGGGGCTGATGCCCAAAAACTCCCACCACTGCAGGATGCAGGAGCATCTGTCATTTGTCCCACACATTGCTCTGACTATGATCCTGGTAGGAGCAGAACAGAGGTGTGCTGCTGACTATGGCACTCTGCAGGAGTAGGGGAGGGGAAGGAAGCAATGTAGCATCCCAAATCCAAGCCCTCCAGTTACTCAGACCCCAGTCAGCTCCCCAGGCTGAAGTGAAATTCAGTGAATGACTGTGGGATTCCCTCTCAGCTAAAACTGTGAGTGGGGCATGTGGCAATTCTTCCTACCTTGAGTGGCAAGATGGTGGTTCACAGCCAGCAGCTGGTTATGGCTGGCTGCAGCAGTCTCTATCCTCTCTCCTTTTGTCCCACAAGTATTCATTGGTTTTTCACTTCTTTCCTGAATTTTTCCATTGGTCAGACCCCTACAAATGTAGTCCTTCCTTTGGCTCTTTTCATTTCCCAGAGCAGCTGAAGTTAGTGTGACAACACCCTGTTCAGCCATCTTGGATGCCTCCAGGAGCAATGGGTAATTTTTAAAAATCTTTCATAAACCAAGAAGGGGCCATCAAAGAAAGAGGTTGCTTTCTCTGAAGGGAGGAGAGAAATTCCACTTTGATTATGGCCTTGTCTAAATAATGTTGGAGTTTGTGGTCTCAAGAGGCTTCCATAGCCTTGGCAGCTCATGACAAGAGCCTCTGGTGATTACTGACCTCATAAATAAGAGTGTCAATTGTTAAAGCAACAACAGGAGTCACTATACATTTGTTCCCCATGTAGGATCTCTGTCCTTAATGTGCTGTACTATGAGAATTAACGGTAAAACTACTTCTCAAATAGTACTCTATACTTTGTGTGTCTGTGTGGGTGCAGTCTGTTGAGATCTTTACTTAGTAGAGAGTTGATCTTCTGTATATAAAAATAATTAAAAATGAATCTTAATGAAGAATGGGATAGGAGAGGGATTAGGAGGTGAAACGGTTTGGGGGTGGGAGGGCGAGTATGGGGGGAAGAACTGCTATAATCCAAAAGTTGTACTTATGAAATTTGTATTTATTAAATAAAAGCTTTCAATTAAAACATCTTTCATAAACTCTGATTGGAGACCTAGAAGAATAAATGAGAGATTCTATATGCCTGTTATCAGTGGGTCACAAATTTAGCTCTATGATTTCAAGCAACAAATTTACAAATTCAAATATAATAGGTTATAAGATTCAGTTTCCATGAGATTAAAATATAATAGCTATCTGGAAATGTACTCCTCATAGTGAGGCTAGAGAGATGGTTCCTAATAGGTTTCCACAAGCATGACCCTGTCTAATGTAACAAACAATATCTTTAATACATACATCACAGCAAATTTAATAGCAGCTTCTTTTATACTCAAAGCAATGGCCTCATGTCAAAATAAAATTCCATAATATGAGCTAATTTGGGGAGGAAAGAGAGATGATAATAAATGTGCAATATTTTGGTCCTCTGTGGCTTCATCTTGTAATAGAATATCAATGAATGAGTAGACCACACATACTTCAGACAATATTTTTTGAAAGTTATTGAGTAACATTATTAAATTAAAATTATTAGATTAAACTATTATTTAATTATTAGATTAAAATTCTTTTAAAGTACTAAGAGTTGTCAAGCAAGAAGAACATATAACTTTAGTAAAATGTAGTTCTAGAAGGTTCCTATAATCTCAATAAGAATGTCAATGTGATATTGTTTATATAATGGAGGAAGAAAAGGAAAAAGATCTGAAAATTTCTTAATGGGAAAAAACATGCAACTTTTAAAAAAATGGAAAATGAAGATAATAGTGATTATATCTATTGTATATTAAAATTCATCACAAATATACAATGATAAATTCATGTGGAATTGGCATAAGATTAATGGAATCATTCCTGAAACAATTTTTATTTAATATTTATAACAGGTGATGAAAAAAGGCTGAGAAATTTTTAAAAGATTATAAATTTCAATGAACAAAATAAGCTATTAAGGAGAAAAATAATCTGAGATACCCAGGAGCAACCATAATTCAAACAAATAATACTTAGATATAAACATTTTCTGTTTAAAAAATATCAAAAAACTGATAGGAAATACAGGTAAAACTCAATTTCTTCTTAGGGAAGTTTCTTTACTTAAATTTTAAAAACAATGTTAATAAACTAAATAGACATCTGATACATGCAGTGGTAAAACCTTATTTCATTTCTGATAAATTAATAAAAGGTTATAACAGAGACCATAGAAAAAGTTAAAATATGGGTTAGATTTTAAGTTTTATGGAATTTCTGTTTATTGTCTTAGGTTTTCAATAGCTTTGTAGTGTAGAAGAGAATGTCCTATTCTCAAGAGAAACACGGTGAAGAATTTAGCAGTCATGTTCCACAATGTCTGAAACTTATTCTTAAATAGTTCAATTATGATAAATAAATCTATTGTTTGTACATATATACATAACAACAAACATTACATCCACATACATGCACATGTATGTATCACATACGTCAGAGATAAAGAGAAAATGTGACAAAATATTATCAGCTTGTAAACCCAAAAGAGGAGACTACAAGGAAGGGGCCAGGCTGTGTGCTTGCAATACTGACCTGTCATATTGGAGTGCTGCTTTGAGACCAGGCTGCTCTGCTTCTGATCAGCTCCCTGCTAATCATCTGAGAAAGCAGCAGATGATGGCTCAAGTACTTGGACTTCTGTCATTATTGTGGGAGACCAGGATGGAGTTCCTGACTCCTGGCTTTGTCCTATCCATGCCCTAGCTGTTGCAGTCATTTGAGGAGTAAACTAATAGATGAAAAGTCTGTCTCGACAGCCATTGCAGTACATTGAGCTCCATAGAGACAGCGCCGGGGCAAGTGAGAGCCAGACGGGCACTGGGCGACTCTGTGCCTTGCTGAGGAAAAATAACTAAACATGGGCAAAGGAGATCCTAAGAAGCCGAGAGGCAAAATGTCATCATATGCTTTCTTTGTGCAAACTTGCCGGGAGGAGCATAAGAAGCAGCACCCAGATGCTTCCTTCAACTTCTCAGAGTTTTCTAAGAAGTGCTCAGAGAGGTGGAAGACCATGTCTGCTAAAGAGAAGGGAAAATTTGAAGACATGGCAAAGGCGGACAAGGCTCGTTATGAAAGAGAAATGAAAACCTATATCCCTCCTAAAGGGGAGACAAAAAAGAAGTTCAAGGATCCCAATGCCCCCAAGAGGCCTCCTTCGGCGTTTTTCTTGTTCTGTTCTGAGTATCGCTCCAAAATCAAAGGAGAGCATCCTGGCCTGTCCATTGGTGATGTTGCAAAGAAACTGGGAGAGATGTGGAATAACACTGCTGCAGATGACAAGCAGCCCTACGAGAAGAAGGCTGCCAAGCTGAAGGAAAAGTACGAGGATATTGCTGCATACCGAGCTAAAGGAAAACCTGATGCAGCGAAAAAGGGAGTCGTCAAGGCTGAAAAGAGCAAGAAAAAGAAGGAAGAGGAGGGGGATGAAGAAGACGAAGAGGATGAGGAGGAAGAGGAAGACGAGGAAGATGAAGAAGAAGAAGATGATGATGAATAAGTTGGTTCTAGCGCAGTTTTTTTTTTCTTGTCTATAAAGCATTTAACCCCCCTGTACACAACTCACTCCTTTTAAAGAAAAAAAATTGAAATGTAAGGCTGTGTAAGATTTGTTTTTAAACTGTACAGTGTCTTTTTTTGTATAGTTAACACACTACCGAATGTGTCTTTAGATAGCCCTGTCCTGGTGGTATTTTCAATAGCCACTAACCTTGCCTGGTACAGTATGGGGGTTGTAAATTGGCATGGAAATTTAAAGCAGGTTCTTGTTGGTGCACAGCACAAATTAGTTATATATGGGGACGGTAGTTTTTTCATCTTCAGTTGTCTCTGATGCAGCTTATACGAAATAATTGTTGTTCTGTTAACTGAATACTACTCTGTAATTGCCAAAAAAAAAAAGAAGTTGCAGTTGTTTTGTTGACATTCTGAATGCTTCTAAGTAAATACAATTTAAAAAAAAAAGTCTGTATCTCCTCATTCTTTTAATAAATAAATAATTTTTTAAAAATCATATACAGGGAGAACCAGGACTCCATGGATTACTTTTTATAATGTTCTATGAGTTTGAAAATTTTAAAAATAATAAGTTGAAAGGAAACATTTCTGGTAAGAACAATAGATTTAACCAGTTAAAAGTATAAAATATCTATAGGTATGAAAATAACTAAATTGTATGACAAATGGTTATATTATTAATAAATAAACTTTTATGCTTATAAATCTTCTAAGTAAAACATTAGGACTCCAAAGAAAAAAATTAGCAAAGTTTGCAAACAAATGTACTTAAGAAAAACTTGAAGTGATAATATATGAGAAAAAAAGTCAACCTCACTGTGTATCCAAGAAGATGAAATACTTCTCTCCCCTATATAAGTAGTAAGTTTTGCTTCTTTGCTTATTTTTAACAGCTATACCTAACACTTCCAAGGTGCCAGAAAAGACAACTTTTCATTGTTGATGAACTTGTAAAATATACAAGCATTTTGGAAAGAAATATAAAATGGTTTCACAAACATGAATAGTATATAACTTTTGACCAAATACTTAATTTTCTAGTAATATATCTCATGGGAATAACCACAATTTAGGTAAAGATTATACACTAAAAATAAGCTTTGTCACATTATTGCAACTATAACAAAGTAAAACAGGAAACGATTTTGACATCCAATTGTAGAGCAAACTAAACATTTCGCTTTGTGGCATATGCATGAAGTAGAACATGGTGACACTATGCACATGTTTATGAAGAAATTTTTTTAAGATTTATTGTATTTATTTGAAAGACAGCGTTACAGAGAGAGGTAGAGAGAGAGAGAGAGAGGAGGTCTTCCATCTGATGGTTCACTCCCCACATGGCCACAACGGCCAGAGCTGCGCCAATCCAAAGCCAGGAGCCAGGAGCTTCTTCTGGGTCTCCCACACAGGTACAGGATCCCAAGGACTTGGGCCATCTTCTACTGCTTTCCCAGGCCATAGCAGAGAGCTGGATCAGAAGAGGAGCAGCCGGGACTTGAACTGGCACCCATATGGGATGCTGGCGCTTGAGGCCCAGGCGTTAACCCGCTGTGCCACAGAGCCGGCCCTAATGAAGAATTTAATGATGCAGTAACTTCATATAATTAAATATTAAGTGGAAACAAGTTCTAAACCACATATGTAGTATTACCTCTATTAAAAACATTTCATATAGGCCGGCGCCGCAGCTCAGTAGGCTAATCATCCTCCTGTGGCACCGGCACACCGGGTTCTAGTCCCGGTCGGGGCGCCGGATTCTGTCGCGGTTGCCCCTCTTCCAGTCCAGCTCTCTGCTGTGGCCAGGGAGTGCAGTGGAGGATGGTCCAAGTCCTTGGGCCCTGCACCCGCATGGGAGACCAGGAGAAGCACCTGGCTCCTGGCAGTGCGCCGGCCGCAGCTCGCCAGCCGCAACGGCCATTGGAGGGTGAACCAAAGTTAAAAGAAAACCTTTCTCTCTGTCTCTCTCTCTCTCACTGTCTACTCTGCCTGTCAAAAAAAAATTTTTTTTCATATAAAATACTGAAATATGACAAAATCTAAATAACGGTTGCCTGTTGGTATGTGATTAACTATCTCTTGCTCCCATTTCCTTATACTATTTAATATTTCCAGGCTTTTCTTCATGAAACATATCTGCTGCTAGAGGGATACAGATAAAGCTTATTTTGAAATGCTTGAAAAGGAATAATAAAGAGAAAGAAGAGGCTCTCCAGAGTGTTCAGGCAGCCAAAAACACACTGGCATCTATCCTAACCTCACTTGGTAATATAAATTAATTTTATGTAATATCTAATTTTATTATATTTATTTTAATAAAAATACAGAAAATATATTACATATTAACATGTATACATCATGTAAACAGAAATAAAAATAAATCATCTAGATATAACATATATTTGAGGAATCAAGCATAATTTTTTGAAATCTTTCCAGTGAGCTCCCTTTTTTATGTTATTGTAACAGTCCTAATAGTCTCTGGAGTTTTTTGCTTGCTACTTGTGCTCTTTCATTTTCTTTTTAAGTTCAAGTAAAATAGCTGAAAATTCAGTGAATGGGTGTTGGTGATGTGGGGGAGAAGGAAGTTGTGGTGCTATAACTGAACAAAGCACTCTGAGCACGTGTGTCCCCTCTGTAGCTCAACATATTTTTTTAAGATTTATTTTATTTATTTGAAAGACAGAGTTACAGAGAGGTAGAGACAGAGAGAGGTCTTCCATCCGATGGATATCCCCAGATAGCTGCAATGACAGGAGTTGCGCTGATCCAAAGCTGGGAGCCAGGAACTTCTGGATTTCCCACGTGGGTGCAGGGGCCCAAGGACTTGGGCCATCTTCCACTGCTTTCCCAGGCCATAGTAGAGAGCTGGATGAGAAGAGGAGCAGCTGGGACTAGAACTGGTGACTATATGGGATGTCAGCGTTTCAGGCCAGGGCTTTAATCCGCTGCGCCACAGCGCTAGCCCCACACTCCACACTTTGTAACCAAACAAGTCTTTAGGCTGAGTTGAGCTTTACAAATCATGGATAATTAAGTCAATTAACAGAATAAATCTGATTCACATTAAAAAATCAAGATGCTAGGAAAAACATAAATAATGATTTATATGTTTGCATAATTTTAATCTCTGATTAAGTTTAAACATCTGAACTGGAAAACTCAGCCATTTTGTTAGCCTATCATTTCTCCACATTAATATCACTCTTTTAAAGAATTTGACCATATCTGCCTTGTTAGAGAGAATGTATCCATAGAATAGAATGACATATGACCCAAAATTCAGACCATGGCTAACTGGACCAGAAAACCATCCAACCCACACTAGGAGATTCTCTCTTCCGGGAATTTGCAGTTAGAACACTGAGAAGCCAAATATATTTCCTGAGAATACTCTATCTTATAAGTTACTAAATTGGTGGCTGAGACCACCAAATGAAGACTGATGGACTATGAGCCAACCAACAGAACTGTTCTATGGGGAAACAAGAAAAAGACCCAGCAGAATGGAGCTGTGTAAAGAATACAAGTGGTGCAGACAAAAGGTGGATTAAGGAGTCATGGTTTCTGAGGGTTTTTTAGTTCTCTATTCCAGTATGTCCTACTCATCCTAAACTTTTACTGTTACAAGATAGGCCTGAAGTTTTATTGAAGCAAACCTGCCTTTTTATTTATCTATTTATGTATTTATGTATTTATTTATTTTTAAGATTTATTTATTTGAAAGTCAAAGTTACAGAGAGGCAGAGGTAGAGAGAAAAAGAAGTCTTCCATCTGCTGGTTCACTCCCCAGATGGCCGCAACATCCGGAACTGTGTCAATCTGAAGCCAAGAGCCAGGAGCTTCTTCCAGGTCTCCCACACTGGGGCAGGTCACAAGACTTGGGCCATCTTCTACTGCTTTGCCAGGACACAGCAGAGAGCTGGATCAGAAGTGGAGCAAATGGGACTTGAACCAGTGCCCATATGGGATGCCGGCATTACAGGTAGCAGCTTTACCCACTATGCCACAGCACTGGCCTCACCAGCCTTTATTTAAGCACACTTTAATTGTTGTTTTGTTGTTTCCTATCAAACCATTTGTATATCTGAGTCCATTTGGGTTACTATGACAAAACACCAGCAATTAGGTTGCTTATAAGCAATAGAAATTTATTTATTTCACTTCTGGAGATGGAAAAATTCAAGATCAAGGTAAAGTCAATGTCTGATGAGGGCTTATGTCCTTGTTCATAACACCTTCTCACTGTGTCTTCACGTAGTAGAAAGGCACAAGGCAGCTTTCTGAGGTCTTTAATAGTGGCACCATTTCCACTCTCATGCTATAGCTAATATTAGAGCTCTCATGATATAATCACCTCCCATCTTGGAGGTAAGAATTTCAACAGACTGAAGTGAGGAGAACAAAATTCTGATCATTGCAGTATCCCTGATTTAAAAAAAAAAATAAGCACTTTTCCTTTCTAAATTACATCGAAAAGTAGATATGACATGATTTTTTAAACCATCTTTAATAGATCAATAATTTAGTCAAATAATTTATCATTACTTGGCTAGCTACAGAAGTCCTGGGACTACAACTCAATCTTCTGTTTCCAGTTTTTTTGCTCCAAACTCTTCGGTGTTCAGAGAAGAATATGGGCAACCCTGCCCTAGTAATCACTGAACACATCAGAAGATGCTAGCTTATAAGGGGGAATAACTGGATAATTTCTACATCTGGGTCCTAACTTAGTATCACTATACAAGGAGACCATGGGTAAAAGACCCAGCTGAAAGCATCAGGACTACTCACTTGTAGTTATACTGTAAAATTTGTATACAAACCCAAGAAAGCTGTTTTTACAACATTAACTGTTAACCAAAATTTATTACAGCTTCTATTTTAAATATAGCTATAGTTTCAGTGTTGAATGGTTCTTTTCATCACTAGTAAAACCCAATGGAAACACTTTCTAATTCTAGTGTTAAAAATAGTCCGTAAGTTCAACAGAACAGCTCCAAAACTTTTCGAAGAGGAAAAACTAGTAGAAGTCAGCTAAAACCTACTATACACTTTGCACAATGTAAGTATTCTGTATAATTAAGAATTAGTTATTTACTGATTGCTATTATAATAACTAACATTTACTGAGTACCTTCCTTATGTCAGTTACTGGCTAGGGTCTATGCACACATTATTCACTAATTTGTTTATTCTTTCAACAGATACTTATTTTATTGAACACACAATCTAATACCACTCACACTCAACACTGACAATATAACAATGAACAAAACAAGGTACTTTGCACTCAGTGAATTTCTTAGACTTCATTTAATCATCACAATCAACTCACTGTTGTTAACAATTTTTATAAAGGTGAATATACTCCAGAGAGGTTAAATAATTTACCCAGGGTCACATACCTGATGAGGCCTCTGAATTAAAATCTCGAGGTCTTTCCATTTGACCACACTGCCTCTCATTAAATCACTGCCTATGGAAAGTAAGACATATTTATAGTTTGGAGAACATTGTTGAGAAGCTGATAATCACTGATAATCCATGCCAGGACCTTCTCACATATATTAGATCCTTGATACATTTACTACTAATATAAATTACTTTCCATAAAGTAATGCTCCCATTGAAACAAGTATTTCTTAACACACTTAAATAACATTTGAAATTTATCATTGGATTATCACTAGACTGGAATCCAAAATACTCTATGATCAACATCAACAACTTTCCAGATGTTCTATATAAGGTGAATGAAAGCAAATTTATTAAATCAAATGAGGCTGATTTTGTTTCTGTGTTTATTCATTCATGTATATCGAGTGCCTATTACATATACTAATTCTAAGTGGTTCTAAGTGTTAGGATACAACAATGAAAAAGAAAACCATAAAACTGTTCCTTGATGGAGTTCATATAAATCATATATTTTGTCCTATGGTAGCAAGTTCAGTAAATAAAAATAAAGCATGGGAGAAGACTAGGGTGCAAAGGGCCAGGACTTATAATGTTAAATAGGCAGGTCAAGGAAGGGCTATGGGTTGAATGTTGGTGTCTCCTCAAGATTTATACATGGGAACTCAATTCCCAGTGTGATAGTATTAAGTGGTACAGCCTTCAGGCTGTGATTAGGTCATGGCCTCTTAAAAAATGATTTGAAGAAACTTGTTTATCTCTTCTGAAAAATGAGAGCACAGTGTTCCTACCTTCTACCTGTGAGGACATATTATGACTGCATTGATCTTGGAATCCTCACGCTCCAGTACTACAAGAAACAAATTTCTCATTTATAACAGTCCAAGATATGTTGTCATGCAATCTAAGATATTTTGTTACTGAAGACCAAAAGGATTAAGGACAGAAAGTATCACAAAAAGGGAAAATCTAAGCAGATTCCTAAATTGAGAGAGTGAGCCACATAGAGTTCAAGCAAAGGACACATCCAGTTCATAGTATCTAGGTGAGCATATTCAGGATCAGAGAAACATCAGGCACCAGATTATGTAGGATCTTGTACTCATGGACCATCTTGGGGAGTTTGGCTTTTATTACTGAATTACGTGAGACATCACTGAAAACATTTTATTAAATGACTGAGAGAAGGAAAGAATGACTGAGATTTTACATCTGTTGATTCACTCTCCAAATGGACACCAGAGCCAGGTCTGGGGCTAGCTGAACCCAGAAGCCAAAAACCCCATCTGGGTCTCCCACATATGTGTCAGTGGCCCAAGCACTCGGATCATCTTCTGCTGCTTTCCCAGGAGCATTAAAAAAGAGCTGGACCAGAAGTGGAGCAGCCAAGATTCAAACTGGTGCTCCAATATAGGAGCTGCACCAAAACTGATGTTACCTTCTTTAAAAGCTCTCTGGTTATGATGTGGAGAATGTATCATAGGAAAGGAGAGCATAGAAACAGAGAGACAAGGGGCTAGCATCATGACACAATAGGTTAAGCTGCAGCCTGTGACACTGGCATCCTATGATTGCCTGGTTCAAGTCCCAGCTGCTCCACTTCTGATCCACCTTCCTGCTAATGGCCCTGGGAAAGCAGCAGGTCTGAGTACTTGAGTTCCTGCCACCCTGTGGGAGACCCGGATGGAGTTCCAAGCTCCTGGTTTTTGGTTTGACCCAGCCCTGGCTATTGCAGCCATTTGGGGAGTGAACCAGTGGATAGAAGATATCTTTCTCTGTCTGTCTTTCCATTCTTTGTTGCTCTTTCAAAAAATCAAAAGAAAGAAAGAGAAAGAAGGAGGAAAGGAGAGGAGAAGATAGGTGTGAGGAAGGGAGGGGAAAGGGTAGGGAAAGGAAAAGATGGGAAGGGAAGGAAAAGAGAAGAAAACAGGGAGATGAATGGAGAGATTGGTAATAACCAAGATGGGAGATGGTTACTCCTTCCTCCTATAGTAAAAGAGATATTGCTGGGGATATTTTGATAATAGAGTCAACAGGGTTTACTAAAATATTGGAAGTGAAGTTTGAGATGTAGAAGTCATATATAAAAAGGATTTTTTTCCCAAGTAAGAATATGGTGGAGTTGTCAATGGAGTTACTATTTATTATGGGAGGAACATTTGTGAAAGATCAGTTAAGTTTGGAACTTATTGACTGCAGTTTGGGGCATGAAGAAAGTATGTCATAGGAGTGATCACCTCTGCCAAAAAGCTACTTTTAGACTCTGGGATATGAAAACTGAGAGTTTACTACGGATTTAGCAACACAGTTTTCATTGGTGATCTTGACAGAAGCTGTTGTGAAAGGATGGAAGTGTTTCATATGGATCAAGAGGCAATGCAGAAAGAGGAATTTGAGACAGCAAGTAAAATCTATTTTGAGAAATACTGCTGTAAGTATAAACAATGTATTTTAAAAAAACTAAGAGAGAGGCATTGAGGAAGATTTTCTTTAATAAGAAAAGTTTATTATGTTGGTGGGAGTAACCCAACATAAAGAATCAATGGAACCTATTCTTGCATAAAAGATAATGAGATATAGTGAAGAGGTTATCTTAGAAGAAAGAGCAAGGCCGGCGCCGCGGCTCACTAGGCTAATCCTCCGCCTAGCGGCGCCGGCACACCGGGTTCTAGTCCCGGTTGGGGCGCCGGATTCTGTCCCGGTTGCCCCTCTTCCAGGCCAGCCCTCTGCTGTGGCCAGGGAGTGCAGTGGAGGATGGCCCAGGTGCTTGGGCCCTGCACCCCATGGGAGACCAGGAGAAGCACCTGGCTCCTGGCTCCTGCCACCGGATCGGCGCGGTGCGCCGGCCGCAGCGCGCCGGCCGCGGCGGCCATTGGAGGGTGAACCAACGGCAAAGGAAGACCTTTCTCTCTGTCTCTCTCTCTCACTGTCCACTCTGCCTGTCAAAAAAAAAAAAAAAAAAAAAAAAAAAAAGAAGAAGAAGAAAGAGCAATTCATCCACATCATGGTATACATGCTTTTATGATTTGAATGGATCAATATGCTGCATGATTTTCAGAATTATTTTCATTCTACTGCTATTGAAATTACATTTTGTAATTTGATAAAAAAAAAAAGACTGTGTCTATTTTCTCACAAATATAAACTTGAGTAAAAATGAATAATCTTACTTAAATTTTCACCACTATTTTTCAATATTTATTTCATGATAAATATTTCAATGTTTACAGTAAGGTTTACACTGACTAGCAATGTGTGCATTAATATTGAGTGGCAAGTTTGTTTGTTTGTTGTAAAGATTTATTTATTTATTTGAAAGGCAGATTTACAGAAAGAAAGACAGAAAAGTGAGAGAGAGAGAGAATGAATCTTCGATACACAGGTTCACTCCCCAAATGGCCAGAGCAGCCAGGGTTGAGCCAGACTGAAGCCAGGATCCAGCACTTCATCCAGGTCTCCCACATGATATGGGGGCCCAAGAACTTGGGCCATGTTCTGTTGCTTTCCCATGTCATCAGCTGGAAGCTGGGTTGGAAGTGGAGCAGCCATATGGCATGTATGCACTGCAGATGGCTGCTTAACCCACAGCATCTGCTTCTAGAGGCAGGTTTTGAATTAAAATGCTCACAGTTTTCCATGGAACTTGCCCTTGAATCTTCTGGTACATGGTGAACTATCAGTCACTCAATGATACAGTTTGAATGTGTCCCCTAACTTTTGTGTGTTAGAAAATTAATTACCTGACATCAAGCTGAGCAGCTTCTGCAATGCAAAGGAAACACTCAAAAAAGTGAAGAGGTAGTTGACAGAATGGGAGAAAATATTTACAAGTTACACAACTGATAAAGGGTTAACATCCAGGATCTATAACGAGCTCAAGAAATTCAACAACAACAAAACAAACAATCCAGTTCAGAAATGGGCAAAGAACTTGAGCAGCCATTTTTCAAGAGAGGGAATTCAAATGGCCAACAAACACTTGAGAAAATGCTCAGGATCACTAGCCATGAGGGAAATGCAAATCAAAACCACAATGAGGTCTCACTTCACTGTAGTTAGAATGACCCACATACAGAAATCAACAAATGACAAATGCTAGCAAGGATGTGGAGTACAAGGTACCCTGGGTACATTGTTGGTGGGAATGTAAACCAGTGCAACCACTGGGAAAGACTGTATGGAGATACCTCAGAATCTGAATATATACCTACCATACGATCCAGCCATCCCACTCCTGAGAATTTACCCAAAGCAAAAGAAATCAGTATATGAAAGAATATCTATACTCCTATGTTCAGTGTAGTACAATTCACAATAGCTACAATATGAAATCAACCCAGATGTCCATCAACTGATGACTGGATAAAGAAGTTATGGTATATGTACACTATGGAATACTACTCAGTCATAAAAAAAAATGAAATCCTGTCTTTGGCAACAAGATGATTGCAACTGGAACCCATTATACTTAGTGAAATAAGCCAGTCCCAAAAAGACAGCTATCATATGTCTTCCCTGATAAGAGGCAACAAACAGAGTACCTTAAATATAATGTACTGAAGTGAAATAGACATTTTGAGAATCAATGATGTTTTACAGCCCTGGTCTCTTTCACTGAAGAATATTATTTTGTCTTTTTGTATTGTTTTGCTTTGTTTTCTCTCCATACTATTTGTTGAACTCTTTTACTTAGGGTAGCATTAACTATATGATCATTAAGTGTACTAAAAAAGATCCTTGTAAAAATTAAGAGTGGGAATACGAGAGGCAGAGGGAGGAATGGTTGGAGCATGGATGGGAGGGATGGTAGAGGAAAGTGCCACTATGTTTCTACAATGGTGTAAAGGAAATATATGAAATTTGTATAACTTAAATAAAATATATAATAAAAAAGAAAATTAATTCGCAAATTCACATGTTGATCATATTTGGAGGATGAGAATTTGAAAAGTAGTTGGTATTAGATAAGGTGGGTCATGGTATCACCCACAATGGCATTACTAACTTTATAAAAAGAAGAAAGACTCAAACTGACGTACTTTTTGCTGTGTCTCACCATGTGGTGCCCTCCACCAAGTCATGATGCAACATGAAAACCCTTACCAGAAGCAGACCAGTTGCTAGAACCATGCTCTTGGACTTCCCAGACCTGTAAATCATGAGCAAAATAAACTTCTGTTCTTTATAGATTACCTAGTCTGTGATATTCAGTTATAGCTACAGAAAACAGACAATGATGTTCAGCCTTCAAGAAACCCTTCCATTTTGCCTTCTGGCTGATGTGTCTCCCAATTCCTTCACTAGTTCCAATTAATTCTTACCTCTCTGTATCGTCTCCTTTTCCAGTTATTCCATTACAGACCTTAGGTGGTTGTACACATCAACTACCACTTCTGTAAGGTTTCCTCTCATTTTACTCTTGGCCTCTTGAGTAACATCTACTCAGTTGACCAAACATACCTACATTTAAAGGTTCTCTAATTACCTCAAAGCAACATATCTAGAAGCAAACATCATCTTTTGGCTTTGCCATGTATGACCCTATTCTGTCAGTTTCCTGTGCTTGTATCTCCAGGAATAGGTTGGATTTCTCCTGTCTTTTTATTTCCCTAAATGCAAACATACAATAGATGTTCTGTTTCTTTTAATTCATTGCTTTTTCTCTTATCTGTCCCTCTCTATTGCCATGGCTACGGGTCCTTGACAAAACTTCTCACTTCACACTTGATTTTCTGCAGTTGATTTCTCAATGAATTGCTGCTTTCAGTCTCTCCTGGATTCAACCATTCTGCACATGCTAATGCCTGAATAATAACACTAAAGCATGGATTTCATCGAGTGATTGCTTTAATTAATAAGTCTTAATACAAACTCCAAATCTTTAGCAGGATGTTCAAATTCCTCCACCATGTGGTATTTTTAAAAAATTCAACCTTACTTCTGTCATCACATTTATCTTTCCCCCTTCTATGCTATGAACAAGCCAATCAAAATAGGCCAGGCTTAGGGCACATATTCGCCCTGTTTGTTAAGACATCTTTTGGGAATATGCCTGGTTTTGAGTCTCAGTTCTGTGCCAGATTTCAGCCTCCTGCTGGAGTACCTTGAGAGGCAGCAGGAGGTGGTGTAAGTAGCTGAGTCCCTGCCACCCATACAGGGAATCTAGTTTTGGTTCCCAGCTCTTGGCTTTGGCCTGGCTCAGTCTTGGCCACTGTAGGTATTAGGGGAATGAACCAATGGATGGGAGATTACTTCTCCTTCTTCTCTTCCCCTAATCCTCCTCCTCTTCCTCCTTCTTCTCCTCCTTCTTTCTCTCTCTCTAATAAGTAAATTAAATGCTTTAAAAGCAAGCCAGGCTCTACTTTCTGTAATATACAACATCTGTTCTCTCTTCTCTTATTTAGCTTTTCATTGTGTTTCCATTCTTTGGAACTATCCATGTCCAGTGTCTTCATGAACCATATGCACACACAAACTTGTCCCACAATTATCAGCTTCACATGGATACCCCTGCAGGTTGGCAGATTAAATGTGGAGAAACAAGCCTCAAAGAATAAAACAAATCTGAGGCACTGGGATTTTGTCAATGACAGAGGTACAATACAGGCTAAGTTACAAAAAAAGACTGAAGGTCTTGGTCTACATCCTAATTCTCTCTAGATTTCAGACACACAAAATACAATTTCAGTATTACTTTAAAAGATTTTGTATATATTAAGTATAGCCAATGAGGTTTACCAAGTTAGACGTTGCAAATCTTACAGAAAACAAATCCTTAGTAATTACAAAGATTATAGAACTTTTTGTTTTGAGTTTATCAAAAAAGAATCTTCCAAATTTAATATATATATATAAATATATACAGTATTTCAAAAGCAGAAGGGTTTTGTAAATATAGATAATCTATCTTGTTAAATCAGAAAACAAATCATAAAGATTAAAAAAGCAAATATGAGTTGATAATGTCCTATATCTTTTGTACTTGTGAATTAATCATTAATCTATTCAATCAGTGCCTCATCCTTTTGTACAATTTTGTAAAATTGGTGCTAAAATGAGATTCACTATACTATATTTCAACAACCACACAGGTATATGTTAACTATTCTTTACAAAGCAAAGTATGTTGCTTTAAGATTTATTGAACACTTACTGATAATAAATAAGGACTATTATTTACTCCCTTTGCATAAAGAGTTTTAGATTAATTTTCTAAGTCACGGAGCTCATAAATTCTTGTAACCCAAATCAAGACGGTGTCTGAGTCCAGAATTCATGCTACAGACCATTATCTCATATTCTTATCTGCAACGTGCTATTCCTTACTCATCCTGCCTAATTAAGATATAATCTTGACATACTTGTCTACCTAAGAAAATTTATCCACAAGCGAATTACAGTTAAAAATCTAACCTTTCCTTATAGTAAAAATTATTATTCTATACAAATGTATGGATTACAATTTTGTGAAACTTGTGAAAAGTATAAAATATAGACAGTATTATAACTACAAAAAGTTGATTTATAAAATATGTCCATACATAGATTAGCTGAGGCCCTGAAATATGTATTGTGGTGGTTTATGTGAAGTGGAGAAAATAAAAATGTATGGATGAATTTTGAAAAATTGGATGGATCCAAATTAATATAAGAGAAGAGGTAGTCTACTGAAAATCTGGGGACAAATGGGACTGTGATAGGGAAAACAGGATTCAATGCACAGCACAGGGCAAGTGTTTCCCTGATTGAGGCAATGACAACAGTGGGTGACAGAGTAAATAGCCTTACTACAGGACCACAGAGACTTGTCTAGTAGTATCACAAGTCACAGTGACTCAAATGACAACTTTGAAGATGGCTTTTGAGAAATAAACTACCCATATATTTCCAATTAATTGTTACTTGTTTCATGTAGTAGGGTCTATAATCTTGCTACTCAAAGCTGATCTAGCTGGAACCAATGAAAATAGCATCATCTGGCAGAGTGTAAGAAATGCATAATCTCTGGCCACATCACAAATCTACTAACGGGAATCAGGGAATGGGCATTTTAACAGGATCCCCAAGTGCCTATGTCCCAATGTTCATTTTTTTGTTACAAAACTTTACAAAAATCCTCCAGTCCCTAGATCTAAATTGCTGATCTCTAAATTTGGGAGAATCTCTGCTATGCTAATTCAGTAGATTGACAGAAGGCTAAAATGATATGAACTGTGTGAAAACGCCTTGAAAGCTGTTAAGCATCACTAGCAATCTCCCATCAATGGGCATCTGTTTCCAGGGGAAATTCAGGGGCTCATGTATGTCACTCAGGACACACTTGGAAAATCATTGTCTCCTTTTGGTTACAAGATCTAATGAAATCTCAGTAAATGCAGTAGAGAACAGCACGGCATGCACTTGACACGAGCACTGTCTTGATCAGAAGCTCCTGGACCACAGAACCTATTGTTCAATCTTTCAGCACACAGCACAGCACAAGGCACTTAGTCAACGCTCAGTAAATGTTTGTTTAAATTTTTAAAAGTCAATATAGAACCCATTTTTCACATGAACGATAACAAAATAGAAGAACCCTTTTCTGGTAGATCCTTCACACCAAAAGGACAGACTACTTAAATGGATTATGTGTGAAAGTTGTTTACCCTCAGATAACTCCCTGGGGCTGATTATTTGCTATTCTAAGTAATAAGTAAGAAAAGGCAATCCCAAAAAGAAATTTATACATAAGAAAATTGTCAGCCTAGTCTTCTCCTCCATCGTATTATTTTAACATTTGAAAAATATCATATTTCAGTGTGTCTAAAGAAGCAGAAATCTATTCTTCTAAAAGGCAAGGACCAGTGTTGTTCGCTATAAAATGGTGTAGGAGTTGAATTGAGCACAGAATAGTCTACAGGGACTTGGGCTTACCATTCAAAGTTTATAGTCCTTAGTTATCAAACTGCTGGTAAAGTGGAAAAATACAGTCAAGGGACCTCGATGTTCTAACTCATGGTTGTCTGGATTCATGTTCCTGGCCTCCACACTAGTCCTGAGAGAAGCATTTTGAATTTGCAAAGCTACCAGAAAACCAGGAAGGGAGGGTGAGTGGGGAGGAGAAATGTGCATTCTAAACTAAAAACGGAAACACGGATGCTGATGCTAACAACGTTTCATCAAGGAGAGCCTTGGGTAAGCATGCGTAACTTTGAAGTGACCCACACACATCACCCTTGCAAGAACATTCTCCCTCTCACCCAGATTGTATTTCCTATAATGCGAAATAAAAGCCCTTTGGGGTCTGCTCGAGTGAATGATTTGCCACAGTCAAAAGACCGAGTGTCTAAATATTGCTAACAAGCTCGTGTATTTATTGAATCCTGCTTTTAGAACTTGGACTTGGAAGGATGAGAGAAATATAACCCGGGAGCAGAAGTCCAGGTTTTCCTGGGCTCAGAAGGGGACTTGACATAAATTGCTCTATTAACCAAATGTCCTTCGACACAGCCACAAAGAGAAGTCACCATGTACAAAAGCTTTTCCAAGAAGACCCTCTTGAGGTCCCAATTGATTCTTCACTAAACTTCGGACACTGCCACTGCATTTTAACCCTCCTTCCATTATTTTAGCCTTCTATTATATTGTTTTCAAATGTTTCTCGATGCTACTAATAATTGAACAATATTATCTTAAGTCTCAAGTCCAGATTTAGTATTTGTTATCTTTATATTACACTAGACTTTATGAACTGTTTAGATAAGCATCTATATGGAGATTATGTATACATACATGCATACACACTTACACAGAATCTATCAAACAATAATTATGAGCATTAGCTTTGAATTTATAGATGTACCCATTGTTATTGTATCAATTATATAGGACAAATACCAAATAGAAAAAAAAATCCAATGAAGCCACAATAACATGGACATTAAGAGGTTATCAGATCTGAAAAGGGTACTTAACTTCAGTTTCAAGTTTAATTGTAAAATGGAGATAATACCAGAGCCTCCAAAACAGAGAGGTATAAGTATAAAATGATGCATCCAATACTTGGCCTTATAAATGCTAGCTACTGGGACTGCCATTGTGGCATGAAGGATTACAATCCTATCAGCAATGCTGGCAAGCCACAGGGGCGCAAGTTCGAGTTCCTGCTTCTCCACTTCCAATCAAGCACCCTGCTAATGCACCTCGCTCGCTCTCTCTCTCTCTCTCTGCCTCTCAGATAAATATCTCATTTTTTGTTGTTGTTCAGTACCTATAGTACCTATATACTTATGAGTATGAGAAACTTTTTAATAATTACTTTGGCAAGATAAAAACAAAGAAAAGGCCAGGACCTGTGCTGTGATGTAGTAGGTTAAACCACCACCTGCAATGCCAGCATCCCATCTGGGCACTGGTTCGAGTCCTGGCTGCTTTACTTCCGATCCAGCTCTCTGTTATGGCCTGAGAAAGCAGTGAAGGATGACCCAACTCCTTGGGCCTCTGCACCTGCGTGGAGACCCAAAAGGAGCTCCTGGCTCCTGACTTCAGATTAGCTCAGCTCCAGCTGTTGTGCTCATTTGGGGAGTGAACTGGCAGATAGAAGACCTTTCCTTTCCCTCTGTCTCTTGCTTTTTCTGTCTGTAACTCTGCCTCTCATATAAAATCTTTTTTAAAAGGTTTTAATTTTTTTTGACAGGCAGAGTTAGACAGAGAGAGAGAGACAGAGAAAAAGGTCTTCCTTTTCCGTTGATTCACCCCCTAAATGGCCGCTATGGCTGGCACAATGCGGCCAGCGATCCATGCCAATCCGAAGCCAGAAACCGATCCAAAGCCAGGAGCCAGGTGCTTCCTCCTGGTCTCCTATATGGGTGCAGGGCCCAAGCACCTGAGCCATCCTCCACTGCACTCCCGGGCCACAGCAGAGAGCTGGACTGGAAAAGGGGCAACCGGAACAGAATCCGGTGTCCCAACCGGGACTAGAACCCGGGGTGCCAGCGCCACAGGTGGAGGATTAGCCTAGTGAGCCGTGGCACTGGCCAAAAGGTTTTAATTTTATATTTCATATTAAATGGATGGGATGTTTATCAAGATTATAGACAAAATATCAAATCTTCCAAATAATATACAAGCCTGGCACATAAGTTCTTAAGATATGTATTTGTTAAAGAATAACAATTTAGGGAGCAGATGATTAGCCTAATGGTTATGATGTCTGCAACCTAAATCTGAATATCTAGGTCAGTTCTTAGCACTAGTTCCTGAGTGGTCCAGCAGTCCACTTCCTGCTGATGCAAATTCTGAGAAGTGGTAGAAAGAGCTCAAGTAATTGCATCCCTGCCACCCATGTTGTAGAAATGGATTGAGCTCTGGGCTCCTGGTTCTGGGTCTAACTCAACACCAGCCTGGGCCATTGTGAACATTTGAGGAGTGAAACAGTGGCTAGGGGCTTGATATCTCTTCCTCTCCCTAGTCCTGTCCCTGTCCCTCTCCTTCTCCCTCTCTCCCCACCCACAAACAAAAATAAAAATTGTTGGGGCCAGCACTGTGGCACAGTGGGTAAAGCTGCTGTCTACAATGCTGGCATCTCATAAAAGGGCCAGTTCGAGTTCCAGCTGCTCTACTTCTGATCCAGCTTTCTGCTGTGGCGTGCGAAAGCTGAAGAAGATGGCCCAAGTCCTTGGGCCCCTGCACCTGAGTGGGAGACCCAGAAGAAGTTCCTGGCTCCTGGCTTTGGATCGGCATATCTCCGGCCATTGCGGCCATATGGGGAGTGAACCAGTGGATGGAAGACACCCCCCCTTTCTCTCTGTGCCTCTCTATAATTCTGCCTCTCAAATAAATAAATAAATCTTTAAAAAAATTGTTTTAATGAAAGAAAAAGAAGGCCAGGCATTCAACACAGTGGTTGATTCACCACTTGGAACACTTGCATCCCATATCAGTACACCTGGTTTAAGGCCCAGCTCCTCTGCTTGAGAAGCAGCTTCCTCCTAATGTTCACTGTGGTGGGTAGCAGAGATGATGGATCAAGCACTTTCATCCATGCCACCCCCTGAGAGGCCTGTATTGACTTCCAGGCTCCTGACTTCAACTTGGCCCAGCCATGGCTGTTTGTAGGCATTTGGGGAGAGAACCAGCAGACAGAAGATCTCTATCCTTGTCTTTCTCTCTGTCTGCCTTTCAAATAACATGAAAATAAATGATTTTTTTAAAAGATGAAAAGAATAATTATGGTAAAGTTTCCATACCCTTAATAAAAAGTGACTTAAATCAAAATGTTATTGTTTCTTTACCAAAATAATAACACATGGGCCGGCGCCGTAGCTCAATAGGCTGATCCTCCACCTGCAGCACCGGAACACTGGGTTCTAGTCCCGGTCGGGGCACCGGATTCTGTCCCGGTTGCCCCTCTTCCAGGCCAGCTCTCTGCTGTGGCCCAGGAGTGCAGTGGAGGATGGCCCAAGTGCTTGGGCCCTGCACCCACATGGGAGACCAGGAGAAGCACCTGGCTCCTGGCTTTGGATCAGCACGGTGCGCTGGCCACAGTGCGCCAGCCACAGCGGCCATAGGAAGGCAAACCAACAGTAAAGGAAGACCTTTCTCTCTGTCTCTCTCTCTCACTGTCCACTCTGCCTGTCAAAAAAAAAAATAATAACAACACAGAACTGTAATGAAAGGATTCTAACCCAGCAGGCCATTTGTCAAGTGGAAAACTTTCTAGATTGTGTCTAATTCTACTCTGTGACGGGAAGGTTCAGAACTACTGTTGTTGTCCCTGAGGAGCACATTAGGAGGCATACCTAATGATTCTTCAGTCCATGGTGTTGAATAAAGAATTCCCTGGAATCTTACTTTAAAATGCACTGCATGGCCACAGGTTGAAATATGAAGAGTAACACTTCTTACCAACTATCCCATATGATTTAATTTCTCTGGGCTAGAGACAAAAAGTATCTTCAATATGTTAAGAGCAAATATATCTTTTTTTAATTATTTATTTATTTATTTGAAAGGCAGAGTCACAGAGAGGCAGAGGCAGAGAGAGAGCAAGCGAGGTCTTCCATCCACTGGTTCACTCCCCAAATGGCTACAATGACCAGAGTTGGGCCGATCCGAAGCCAGGAACCAGGAGCTTCTTCCAGGTCTCCCACTTAGGTGCAGGGGCAGAAGGACCTGCCCCATCTTCTGCTGCGTTCCCAGGCCATAGCAGAGAGTGGGATCGGAAGTAGAGCAATCAGGACTCAAACCGGTGCCCATAAGGGATGCTGGTATTGCAGGCGGCGGCTTTACCCGGTAGGTCATATTGCCGGCCCCTAGAGCAAATATATCTGATGAGACTGATAATGAATGGTGATTTTTAATTATTCAAAATATGCTGATTAAATAGCTTTATATGGTTTTGTAAAACCTGTTTATTTCACAGATCTGGAGACGGACAGAGATCCCCAATCTGCTGCTCATTCCTCAAATGCTACAGGCTGGGTCAGGCTGAAGCTGGGAGCCCAGAATTCGATCCAGGTTCCTACTAAGTGGCAGGGGCCCAAGTATCTGAGCCATCACCTGCTGCCTCTCAGGGTACACGTTAGCAGAAACTGGAATCAGAGCAAAGCTGGGATTCAAACTTAGACACTGACATGGGATGCAGGTGTCTCAAGCAGCATCTTAATTGCTATGTCTAATGCCTGTCTCCAGATTTTGAAAGTTCTAACGTTGGAATGAATAACAAGCTAAGTAGAAGCTGAACACTAGTGTGAAAATCAGAAGCACTTAATAGAGCCAGAAGGCAGAGAGTTGTGAAAGACTAAAGAGGAACATAAATACAAAGAAGCTATTAGTAAAATGTAATCAAACAGAAAAGGAGATCATAAAAGTCGGAGTAGTGTCTGATTAAGGAATCAAAACATCAGAAATCATCAATTATCATTCTCAACTTGAGAGTTAGGCTTGCTCCCTGCAACCTATGCCTGTTCACACATCACCAAAACTATCCTAAATCAGTAGGCATAGTGGACTTTGAGCAAAACTCTTGATACAGGTGTTCAAGTAAATTTGCAGATGAAATACAGATAACACACTATAATCTTTTTCTAAGACATATCCAATTTGCCTGACATGTGACAGAACGAGGGATGTGATCTGAGAAATACCACATTAAGTGGATTCACAACCAGCTAAAGAAAGTACTTATCAGGGCCGGCGCCATGGTTCACTAGGTTAATCCTCCGCCTGCGGCGCCAGCATCCTATATGGGCACCGAATTCTAGTCACGGTTGCTCCTCTTCCAATCCAGCTCTCTGCTGTGGCCCAGGAAGGCAGTGGAGGATGGCCCAGGTGCTTGGGCCCCTGCACCCACATGGGAGACCAAGAGGAAGCATCTGGCTCCTGGCTTCGAATTGACGTAGTTCCGGCCATAGCAACCATTTGTGGGGTGAACCAACGGAAGGAAGACCTTTCTCTCTGTCTCTCTCACTGTCTAACACTATCTGTCAAAAAAATGTATTTATCAATCAGGACATTGCTATCTTCCCTAATGAGAACTATTGGAAGACAGGGACTATTCTTTGTCATGGCATCTCAACGCTACACAAAGGGCCTAGATCCCAACTCAATATTTACAGATTCATATAGAAGGGAGATACCCAATGGTTTGTCACCAAACTCAGATGTTCAACACTTTTATCTCTGATTTGAATGAATGCCCAAGAGGTTTAGGCAATTAAATTTGCATATGACACAAAGCTTAAAGGATAAGATGTTTTAAATGCTTTATTGAGCAATAGAGCACCACCATTCAGTTTAAATATGAGGAGTCATGGAGGGCATTGTGACACAGCTGATTAAGCTGCTACTTAGGGCACCCACATTACATATCAGAATGCCTGGCTGGTGCTGTGGTGCAGTGGGTTAAAGCCCCAGCCTGCAGTGCCAGTTCAAGTCCCAGCTGCTCCACTTCCAATCCAGCCCTCTGCTATGGCCTGGGAAAGCAGTAGAAGATGGCCCAAGTCCTTGGGCCCCTGCACCCACATGGGAAACCCAGAAGAAGCACCTGGCTCCTGGCTTTGGATCAGCTCAGCTCTGACTGTTGCAGCCATCTGGGGAGTGAACCAGTGGATGGAAGACCGCCCCTCCTCTCTCTTTCTCTCTGGCTCTACCTCTCTATGTAACTCTGTCTTTCAAATAAATAAAATATATCTTTAAAAAGAAAGAAAGAAAGAAAAAAGAATGCCTGGGATTGAATCTTGCCTCCACTCTGCTTCCAATCAAGCTTCCTGGTAATGTACCTGGAAGGCAATACATGATGGCCCAAGTTTGGAGGTCCTGCCACCCATGTGGGAGACTCAGATGGTGTTTCTGTTTCCTGGTTTCAGCCTGGCCCAATACCAGGTGTTATGGGCACTCAGAAAGTGAACCAGCAGATGGAAGATCTGTGTGTATATGTGTACATCTGGATACCTGTCACTCTGTCTTTCAAATAAATAAAAATGAATTAAATTTAAGAGTAAATAAATGAAGTGGCTTCAAAAATCCAAGGAAAATGTGTACTAAAAAAAACCATAAATGGATTTCAAGATTTTTTGCACCAAAATAAGCATAACTTTTAATTCCACTTCTCTACAAACTCTGTGGGAAAACCAACATACAGAAATTAATGGGAACCATAGCAACAATATTAACAGCATTATATGTCATTGCACTACCGTACATAACTGGATACAAAGGTAAACTTAGGGAAAACCAAGTTGCCTCCTTCAAATGACACTTCTTTTGTATTTCCTATGGATGCCATTTAAATAGGTAATGAAAATTTAAAATATAATCTAGTAAATATGTATTATATATCTAATTAACTTGGGTTTAAAATTTCAGGTGAATTTGAACAATCATTGAGAAAAGGGTTGAAACCTTGATTGGAAGGTACATAAAAGAGTCATTTCATGTAGTGTGTCTAAAAAAAAATCTTAAATGAAAGATCTCTGTGAGTGAGATCCCAGTGGAAAGAATGGGCCATCAAAAAAGAAGGTACCTTTCTCTGAAGGGAGGAGAGAACTTCTGCTTTGACTATGACCTTGTCTAAATAAGATCAGAGTTGGCGAACTCAAAAGGTTTCCATAGTCTTGACAACTCATGACAAGAGCCTCGGGTGATTGCTGACGCCATAAACAAGAGTGCAAATTGTTAAATCAACAACAGGAGTCACTGTGCACTTAATCCCCATGTAGGATCTCTGTCCTTAATGTGTTGTACTATGTGAATTAACGGTATACCTAGTACTCAAACAGTACTTTACACTTTTTGTTTCTGTGTGGGTACAAACTATTGAAATCTTTACTTAATATATACTAAATTGATCTTCTGTATATAAAGATAATTGAAAATGAATCTTGATGTGAATGGGATGGGAGAGGGAGCAGGAGATGGGAGGGTTGCGGGTGGGAGGGAGGTTATGGGGGTGGGGGGAGCCACTGTAATCCAAAAGCTGTACTTTGGAAATTTATATTTATTAAACAAAAGTTTAAAAAATAATAAAAATAAAAATAATGAACTATAAAAAAGAACTTCACAAAAAATATTTGTTGAGTGGTCACCACAAAATGTGGTGACTATCTAATTTAAGAAATGGATTATACAGGTTTGTTCAAACAAACAAAAAACAGCATTAATGTTTTTAAAATAGGTCCTTGGCATTGCCCCATGCCAGTGAACGCTGCCCCATGTCAGCAAGAAGTAACTCTAAAGACAGATCATCGTCCCTCTACCCATCCTGGACTTGTAGGACTAATGTAATCCCATACAACTCCTGCTTTATAAAAAACAAAAGGGGGTAATGTTAGGAAAATGGGCAGTTTTATCTATGGCGTGATCTACACCCTGATTTACATCCTATGCCCTGGCTCCCACCATCATTGCTGAAAGTCAGGTAGCCACAGGGCCCAACTACCTGTGCCAAGCTCCACCCCCATCCTAATGGGATTTGCTGCTCCTGCTTCCCTGCCCGCCCTCCAGCAAAGTTTTAAAAGGGCTCTCTTGGCTCCTCTCCTCTGCTCTCCTCTCCTCCTCTCGTCTCTCTGCTCTCCTCTCCTCGCTAGCTCCTCTCCTCTCTGTCTCTCTCTCATACTCTCCTTCTCTCTCTTTTTCCTTCTTTGCCCCTTCCCTCCAGCCTGCTGGTTTTCCCCCAATAAACCCTTTCCCTAAAAAAAGATAAAATAAAATAAAATAAAATAAAATAAATAGGTACTTGGTTGGAACAAAATTTGGAGCAGGTTAGGACACCAGTTCCCTATGGCACACTCTGAGAGCCCTCTCCTTACATTCAGCACTCTTCTACTGCTTTCCAAGAGATCTCTGAACCTGTAGGAAAGCGTGGACCATTGTGTGGCTACAACTTAGAAACAGGTGCTCATTTCATGTCACAGGAAGATCACAGGAAGATCACAACGGTGGAGACAGTGGGCTCAGCTTTTCCTTTTTCCTTCTGACAAGTTTATTTCCTGCCAATTCCCACAAAATAAAAAAGACTTATTGAGAGGTAAATTTATATATTAGAAATGGAAATTTCTGACATAAGCAGAAATGTGCAGATTTCTGACTATGTAATTTTATCCACTGTTTTCAACGAGAAATTTTTAATTTTCTTTTCCAAATTTATCATTTTTCTAGCGTGTTGTCATCTCAGCATGACAGTAATTTGAAAGAATGAAAAAATGTGAAGGAAGGAAAATTAAAACATCATTTTAGGAGAATAAGGATTGCTGTGAAGTAGTTATGAGGAGTTTAGAAAATAGTCCAATAAGTAGTAGTTTGCCAGATGATTTGCCGAAATGTTGACATGAAAGTTCCCTGAAAAGTTTGTCTTAAATTTCCAAAAATTTCAGTGAGGAAATTGCTAAAAGAATAAACACTCAGTTCCACTGAATACAGTGAAGAATAAGGTCTACATCCAGTGTGCATATTCTCTGTTTATAGCTGGGAAGAATTTAAATTACTTTCTTAACTTTCCCTTTTTCTTTTCACATATAAACTAACTCAAAAAAAGTAAGAATTGATGATCGAGCAATGTTTCTCTGGCTGCCATACAGTATGGGCAATGCGTTCTAGACTCCAATTTATTGGTTTGTCAGAAAGTTTGGTTATTTTCATCAATTTAGCTTTACATTTAACATTCCTCTGCTTAATTGAAACCATGCGGACACATTTGGTTAGCATCCACATTCCTACAAAAGTAAAAAGGGCACTTTGTTTCAAATTCTGCACAGCTTACCAGTAATTTATATTTTTCTTGCTGCAACAATTAAATTTAGTTTGCACTAAATAGCAAGCCCTTCCTAATTCCTATCATCAATGGGTACAACTAAGTTGTGACAAATATCCCAACTGCTGGTGAGGAAAAAGACATTATCTTTAAATTTGTTTTAATAATTGAATTAAATAGCTTTCTGGGGACTAATCCCATGGTTCAAAAACATGGCATTTGGAAAATTATGAGCATTTTGGAGGCTTATTTAACCTTCTTTTCTCTATTTCTCTCCTGAGATATGGCACCCATGTGCTGGCAATAAGTGGAGAAGACTGAGGAGTAAATGAGGAAATGCTACAACTGGCTACTGCCTGCCCTCAGTCCCTTTTCATTATCGTTTTGGAAAATGACTATAGATGAGTTTATTTAGTGCGTTTAGTAGGAAATTGGTTCTTAGGATTTATACTTTCTCTACTTTGGCAAAGTAACCCTGAATAAGCCAAAAATCAACAAGATCATATCAGGTTGGCTTGTATAGTTACAAAGAACAGAGAGACAGAAAGCTATATGCAAATGGATGGATATAAAATTACCCCAACTGAGAATGTCAGGATGGGTTGTCATTACTCATTCCACGCTATATTTCAGAGTTCGAATTGCCCTCTAATATGTGCAGCTAGGTCTACTATTGAAGGCAGTTTACATTCTTTGTCAAATATTAACTGAGCTCTCCTTCTATACTGTTCCCCCAGATATTATTGCTACACTGTTGCCACTTGTGTAGCCACAGGGAGATGAACAAGACAAGAGGGTCTTGCCCTCATCCAAGTGCATTCCAGTCACACTCTCACACACACTCTCACACACACACACACACACTTCATTCCCTTGCTTAGGTGCCTATGTGGCCAAGCTCTGAGGCCAATCAGTGGTTACCATTCCTGTCACACCCAAGACTAGAGGCAGGAGCCACATTAGCGTCAAAGGAAGAAAAGCAGGCCCGAGTGAGTCAAGAGAGAGTGGATAACAAGTGGTAAGGAAAGAGTCTGGTGAAAATGAGGTAGAGGACAGGCCATGAGGCGAATGGTACTCCTCTGGCTTACTTGCCTTCCCTCCTTTACACAAAACCAGAGAGCTTCCACTATGTAAATAAGACTTTATGTCTCCATAGTTCTTATTTATTTATTTGAATATTTATTTATTTATTTAAAGTCAGAGCTATGGAACAAGAGAGAGAGAGAGACAGAGAGAGAGACAGAAAGAGAAATTGAGACCATCCATCTTCTGGTTCACGCCACTGATAGCTGTACCTGCCAGGGCTGAGCCAGCCAGAGGCCAGGAGCTTCTTTTGGGTCTCCCACATGGGTGGCAGGGGCCCAAGCACTTGCTGCATCTTCCACTGCTTTTCCCAGGCCATTAGCAAGGAGCTAGATCAGAAGTGGAGCATCTAGGACATGAACCGGTGCCCATATGGGATGCTGGTGTTGCATACAGAGGCTTTACCTGGGATGCCACAACACCGGCCCTTCCTTAAAACACTTTGACTTCCCATCGTTAATCTGAAGGTAAAATTAAAATCCATGGCTTATACTGCCTTCATGATGGGGGCATTTTCTGCATCTTGTTGCCTTTCACTTTATACTCAATTCCCAGCACTATGAACATGAGTCTCTTAATTCCCGTGCCTTTGCTCAGACTGCTCCCACTGAGAAGAGCAATTCCGACTCCATCTTGCTGTTCTCTGTCTACAGTTGCTAGAATTTCAGGTCTGGGCTTAAATGTCACTTCTTCCAGGTGACATTTCCTGACGCTGTAAATCACAGCTTTCCAAAGAGCAGGCCTGCAGTGCTCACTGAAACTACTTCTGGACCCAATCTATATAAACTATATTGTAATCTCTGGAGCTGGGGCCTAAGAAACTGTAGTTCTTGCAATGATTCTACTCATTCAGAGACACACATGTGTTTCAGGACCACGGACTAAGATTTTGAAATGATATGAAAAAGATTAAACAACCACTATGCCACAACCACTAACCAGTTAAAATGGACACAGTGACCAATCGGAACAGATGCCATAACCAGTAAAAGCCAGCTGTGGCTGCAGTGGGCATGGTGCCACAGCAGGTTAAGCTGCTGCTTGCTATGTCCGCATCCCGTATCAGAGCTCCTAGCTCAAGTTTCAGCCACTCCGTGCTTCCAGGTGGGAGGCATCAGATGATGACTCAGGAACTTGGGTCTCTGTTACCCACGTGGACACCAAGAGTTCCTGGCTCTGGGCTTCAGCCTGACTCAGCCCTGGCTGATATGAGCATTTAGGGAGTGAACAAATGGATGGAAGGTCTCTCTCTCTCTCTTGCTCTCCCTATGTGTGTGTGTTCACTCTCCCTTTCAAAAAAAAGTTAATAAATCTTAAGGGAAAAAAAGCAGATTCTGGCTGGTAATCTCTGATATGCCCAGTATTTACTAATGATAACCAGATGCAGTGTTTCATCCCATGCAGTCCTTCCTTTGGGCTGAATATATCAGCTGGTATTGACTGAGTACTTTCTTTGTGCCAGCTATTGTTCTAAACACTTTTGCATTACCTCAATTAACTTTCACAATAATCCTATAGATTAGGTGGTATTATTATTTTCATTTTGCTAGTGGAAAAACTGACACAGAAATGCTAAGTAGCTTGCCAAAGGTCATAAGGCCAATGTGTGTGTGCTGGAGGTCAAACTCCAGGGCCCTACCCTCTACTCTACCTAGCATGGCATGTCTAGAGCTTTATTTTGATTTAAATCTTTATTTACTTATTTTCATCTATTTTAAAGGAAGAGAGAGGGTTAAGGAGAGAGAGAGGGATAAGGAGAGAGAGGAATAAGGGGGGGGGGGGGGGAATGAAGCTTCTATCCACTGGTTCACTCCCCCAAATCCTTGCAACTTCAGTGATGGGCCAGGCTGAACCCAAAAGCCCAGAACTCCATCTGTGTCTCCCACATGCATGGCAGAGTTCCAAGAACTCAAGCCAACACTGCTGCTCCCAGGACATATTAGCGGGAAGCTAGATTCACAAGCAGAATAGCCAGGACTCCAGTTGGGACTCCAATGTGGGGCGATGTGGATATCCCAAGCATTGGCTTAAGCTGCTGTGCCACAATGCCCTTAACTGAAGCTTTATTTCAATTGTCAGTCTAGTTACTTGATTTCTCCACTCCACTGTGGCTTTCACAGGGGCAAACTTCATATGTAATAGGCTGTTAAAAATGTTTGGAGAATGAATCAGTGAGACCATGCTGATTCAGGCGGATCAAGAGGAGCGAGGAGAGAAGTTGGACTGACTGCTTGGACTATCTCTGAGGTTTCTGCAACTTGTCTTTTAAAAGACAAAGATAAGGACCATGAGAGATTTTAAGAATTGATATATAGGGTCCCTGAAACCTATCTAAAAAGCAGCAGCCATCGAATTTGCTTTCTTGCTCCCAGCATTTCAATTCAAAATGGTGAAATCGAAACTGACCTGCATACTCTTGACCAGTAAAACCATGTCAGAACGGTTAGAATCAACAGAAAGGCAACAGGCCTGAACAGTGCATGGAACTGATTTCTTACAAAGACCATTCCAAAAAGCCTGTTCATGGAGAGCGGGTATAGTGGGAGGAACCACTATATTCTAAAGCTGGTTTTATGAAAAAAAAAAAAAGTTGTTATTCATTTTTTTAAAAAATGGAGCCCTTAGAGCTCATAAACTTCAGCCTGGAAGCTGGTGGTGGTGTATACATCTGCCACTCAAAATCGAGACATTTGGCCTCTTTTCTCCATAGTAGACACATTTTTTCCCTTGGATTGGAGCAGGTGATTGTCACTTACCCTGAAATGTGGCCCCATCATGAACAGCTCAGAACTGCTGCTCTACAGCACTTCACTCCTCATCCTTAGCACATTGGCTCGGCCTCTGTCAGTTCCACCTGCATTTTCCCTCGAAGTGGTTCCCAACTCCAGCTGTGCTCCTCTTCAAGCCAAACTGCACTTCTGCTAGACAAATAATCTCCCTAAAAACATCTGGAGGGAATGCAAAACACTAATTCTACCTTTCTCAGCTCTCTGGCTGAGCTTGAGAATGAGGTTGACCTGAGGTGGATTAATAGGAGAAAAGAGATTACAGATATTTTACAGGTATGTGGAAGCCCCCATGGGAAAATGAAGACCCAAGAAGGGCAGAGCTCGGTGGCTATATGCTAGGATGAACAAAGAGGTAATTGTGGCAAAGAAACTAAAATCCATCAGGGGACTAAAACAAGATGAGTTCTCTGAACAAGATCTGTGAATGCAGAATTCTTAGCCTTGAGTCCCCATCTCTAGTGATAAAAACATTCCTCTCCCCCCTTTCACAATAGTTTTTATCTCTTGCTTTTAGGGGGAAAATGGAGAAGCCAGAGCGCTCTTCTTTTTTGTTTCATTTATTTAAAGAAGGAGAGGGGCTTCCATCTGCTGGTGCATTACCCAAATATCCACAACACTCAGGACTGGGCCAGGTCAAAACCAGAAGCCAGAAACTTCCCCCAGGTCCCCCATATGGGTATCAGGAACCCAAGTACTTGAGCAAATCTCTGCTACCTCCCAGGATACATTTACAGGAAGGTGGATCAGAAGCACAGTAGCCAGGACTCATACGGGCACTCTGATATGAGATGAAGATGTCCCAAGCAGTTACTTAACCCACTGCACCACAGTGCCACCCACAGTGCCTTCTTGAACCTTTTCTTGAAGCCTAATCTCCTAATCCCCACCACTTGCTCCCACTAAGCCTTGATGCCTGTATCACAGAGAACGGTGGTCTAATTCACTGATGGAAGAGAGCACAGCTGATCTAAATAGAGAACTAGAATGTTGGGAATAGTTTAAACTAGTATATTAAACTGATATAGGCAAATATTGGCATGATATTTGATATTGGGCTTATTTTTAAGAACTAGTCGTATTGTTTTCAGCACCAGAAAGAGAAAAAGTGGAGCGTTCCAGGTAAATAATCCATTTAAATGAAAAGACTTGGGAATTCTTGTAAATAGTGCAGCAACTATTTGGAAAGTTTCATGGAGGTGGTTCCAAGGTTTTTAGTCTGACTCTAAAATACACGTTTACTTCACAATCCTACTCACTGCTTTCAATGGTACTTTTCCATAGTTATAACAATAGTTAACAGAAATGTAGCCTATAGCTCATAGCCATGTTAGAATTTCCATAGATTTTCTATCCCTGATCTAAGAAAGAAAGAAAAAACCTCCATTTCGCAGTGAATTAGAAAAGACAAAAGCTGGTAGGAGGGATAGTCAACAAGAATCCCAAATGCCGGTTTAAATGTGTGGAATTGTTCTTCTAATGTCATCTACCACCCACAGTTTCCTCCTCAAGATTTTCCCTATCCTACATTCCAATATTTGGTGATCCCTTTCTAGAAGACCATTCTAGTTCATATGTACATTTACTATAGATAGGCCTTTTAAAAAAATTATTATAATAAAAAACACATACACATTCAAGGAGTTCTTATGCAACTCAAATTTCATCCAGCTAGGGGGCTGTTGACATTGATAAACCACTCCACTTGTGCTTTTTTAGTTTACAAGGTCACTCGGCAAGTTCAATGGAACTTCAGCCTGTATGTGCAGTGGGGCACATTTGAAGACCCTTATAATTTGTCAATACTTAAGACTCCTCCAAAGAAATATTTTACATTCATTATGGCCTTAACTCCCCGAAGTCTTTCTGATTATATTACCCACTAAAAGAGGAAAATCTGGGCAGTTTATCATCATCAATAGGTTTTCTCAAGAGAACAATCTTTATGGAAAATAATATCTCACATTTTTGTTGGTAACTTAGTTCTATTATTGTCGCTCCCCCTCTTCGTGGAGGAACGACACAGGACCCTGCGCTGTTCTTTCGTCTGCTCGGCCCTCCCCGGGTTTGCTGCTGGTTCTTCCCGGGTTGGCTACTATCCCTTCCACCTCCGTGGAAGGGCAGTTCCCCCTGGCCACATTCCCCACTTCCGCAGGGGAGCGGCACACCGCCGGCCGGCTTTCTCGGGGGCTGCACGGGTTCCCTTAGATGTTCCCCATAGATGTTCCCAGTGCATGCCGTCTCTCTCCTCCTTTATAGTCCTCCTCCGCCAATCCTAACTCGGCTGCCCACACGCCGAGTACGCTGCTCTCCAATCAGGAGCAAGTCCTACAGTTTATCAGTTGAACTGGAGGCAGCTGTGTGGAAGCTGTTTACTTCTCTCCCAGCGCCATATTGTGGGAGAGCAGATGCATAGAATAAGTCCTAATTCGAGTAACTTAGTCTAGTCCGGATTGCTCCCCACAGATCCCCCTTTCTTTTTATTTTTTAGCGTTGATACGCGCCTGTCTTCGGTGTCCCGCGGCACACACTCTGCTCTACTTGCTAGAGTTGCCACAGGCTCTTACAAGTCCTATCAGGCAAACCGAATCCGGGTCCTCTCTTCGCCATGTTGTGAGGAGGTTTTTAGGCGCTGATGCGTGCCTGTGTTCGGTGCCCTGCAGCGCATGCTCTGCTCTGCCTGCAGGGGACTTACAAGACCTATCAGGCAAACCGAATCCAAGCCTTCTCATTGCCGTATTGTGGGGGAGACTTATTAGTGTTGGTTTGTGCCTATCTTCGGTGACCTGCAGCTCATACTCTGGTCGAGCTGCTTGCTGGCGCTTACCGCCTTAATTCAGGCAGACCGAATCCAAGCTTAATATTGTTGTATTGTGGGGAAGCCTTACTGATGTTAATTCGTGCCTGTCTTCGGTGACCTGCGGCGCATAAGCTGCTAGCTGCCCGCAGGTGCTCATCGCCTCACTAATCGGGCAGACCGAATCCAAGCCTTCTAATTGGCATGTTGAGGGGAGGCCTTATTTTTCTCTATTTCTCTATCTCCGGGCATTCCTACCTCTCCCATTTCACTTCTATCTTCCAGCATTCCCATTTCTCTTTTACTTCACTTCCAAACTTCTGTTTCTCTTATCCCCGCAGCTTTCCGGCACCTCGCCCCGCCGGCGGGTTCCCGGCTCTGCGCCGCTTCAGTCCGCGCGCCTCTCTCATCTGCGCAGCTTCCCGGCTTTGCGCGGCTCGGCTTCGCGCGCTCCGCGGTCTCCACGCTTAACCCTTTCGCGTCTGAACCACGGCCTACGCCAGCGTTCCCTATCTATTCACGCCCCGTGCTCTCTCTGCACGCGGCGGCTTCCGCGAGTAACACAGCGTAGCTTGCGTCTCCACCACTAGCATTCAATCCAAGTTCCCCGGGCTAGCCTGGCGAATTCAACCCAGCGTACGTCTCCGCCCCACGATTTGGCTTCCCGTCCTTTGCTCCCCGGGCTAATCAGACGGATCCCAACCTGGCTCACGTTTCAGCTTCTGGTTTCAACTTTTCGCCCCCTATTCCCGGGCTAACTTGAGAACCCCAAAGTGGCTTCCGTTTCCGCCTCGGCCTGCCCCCCGCGGCTTCAATTTCCCTAACATTTTTCTCTACCCGGTATGTTTCCCCAAGCTTTCCTCCAACGATACTCCTCCCTCATTTCTCCTGGCCTCTCCCCACAGTCCGCATCCGAGTCTGTTTGTTCTAGCTTTTACTTTCGCTTTCGACCTTAGAGATTTCTCCCAGCTTCCCCCCGTAGTCCGTATCCGAGTCTATGCCTAGGCTTTCAATAGCTTCTTCCGGCTCCTTTTTCGTCCGGCTTTTCCCTAGGCTGTTTGCTAGTTTCTCTCTCCGATATTTTCCCTAGTTCTTCCCGTTTCTTCCCTCCTAAGTTTCATATCCGTCCTAAGTTTCCTATCCGAGTCAGGTTTCCTATCCGAGTCACGGCACCATTATGTCGCTCCCCCTCTTCGTGGAGGAGCAACACAGGACCCTGCGCTGTTCTTTCGTCTGCTCGGCCCTCCCCGGGTTTGCTGCTGGTTCTTCCCGGGTTGGCTACTATCCCTTCCACCTCCGTGGAAGGGCAGTTCCCCCTGGCCACATTCCCCACTTCCGCAGGGGAGCGGCACACCGCCGGCCGGCTTTCTCGGGGGCTGCACGGGTTCCCTTAGATGTTCCCCATAGATGTTCCCGGTGCATGCCGTCTCTCTCCTCCTTTATAGTCCTCCTCCGCCAATCCTAACTCGGCTGCCCACACGCCGAGTACGCTGCTCTCCAATCAGGAGCAAGTCCTACAGTTTATCAGTTGAACTGGAGGCAGCTGTGTGGAAGCTGTTTACTTCTCTCCCAGCGCCATATTGTGGGAGAGCAGATGCATAGAATAAGTCCTAATTCGAGTAACTTAGTCTAGTCCGGATTGCTCCCCACATATTATCAAGATATCAGATGAATTGGAATTACAAGTTTCTAAGTTAATCATACTGTATAGAGGTGTAATTAAGAAAGCTTTTTGTCAATTCTAAAATCCTAAATGGAGGTAGGAGTTTGGAATAAAAGATAAAAAGTAGAAACATTTAACATCTAAAATAAATACCTAATTCATTTATGTATGTGCAGTACATATTTTTGTCACTTTCAGTGTGGACACTTAGATGGCAATTCTCCAAAAACATTATTTCCTAGATTTTTATTTGTGTTTTTGGCTATTTCAGTCTTTATAGTCAGGTATCAGTTGTAACATTTAAAAGGCTCACACATAATATATTTAAAATTTTACTATCTTGAAAACATAACTCTCTTTGGGGAGTTCAGCATGGCTTTCTTGGACCTTTGCCTTCGTTGATATTTCATAAGGGTTATATCCATGAGTGAGGTCTTGGAAATCTGGTAACCAACCAATTTTTCATGACACAATGTAACTAACTCCCTTAGCAATATGGTGCGAAAATGGGGAAAATGGAATTTCCTCCATTGTCTTTGGCTCTAGCTGTGAGTTTCCTTTGAAAGAGACCACAGAGCAGGACCCAACCAGTTTAATAATCCTGATGGAAAGAAAGTGAGTAAAAGTAATGAGCGTAGACAGAAAGGCTTGGAGAAAGTGGAGTGGCGGGGAAGGAAGCCGACACATGGTGGCAAAGACAATCAGTCACCAGTATCAGTGTTGCACTGGTTTATGAACCAGGATATTGGGGCAGGAGAGTGGGCCTTACAAAAAGGAGCTGGGAGGAGGGGTTGTTTTTCATGGAGTGTTTTTCCTTTTGGTTTTTCCTTTTAATGCTGTGGTGTTGAAAGCACAGCTTTTACAAAGACAATCTGACCTATAGTCAATGTTATAAATCATTCTTCTAACCTCATAAGCTAAAGGTCTGCAATGAAGATCTGTAATCAACACTGTAACCCATTCTTATAGTCACATAAATTTAAAGGAGCAAAAAAGAAGAAGAAAGCCTCCATATGGTCAATTTTAGAAAATAAATATCTAGATGTGATTTTTTTTTTCTTTTTCTCAGAAAACTTTATAAACATGAATACTGCTTGAAAGTATTACCTGTTAATTCAGGACTCAACATCTTGGATGTGAGTTCCTAGTACATCTTCAGAAATCAATCAATGTAGGGTGCTAAGCAATGAGAATATTGTCAATAGTAAAGTTAATAATTAGGTTGCCATCTCTAGATTTTAAACAAAGAAAATACTTCCTTTTAAATTCCAATTAATGCAATAGGTGTTTTCGAGTTATCTTGAGCCATTCCTATGTGAAATTTGCACATCTACTGACTTACTAGTAACTAGGCTGGTTTCTACGTCACTTACACAAGCAATCATGAATCTGTAGGATAGATCAGAGAAGTCTATGAGATTCCAAGAAAAGTGCCAAAAACAATATCATATCTGAGTAAGAAAACATACAATATGTGAGAATATATGACAGAATTGCAGAAATAAAAGCATGGTTCCAAATATAGAAGACTTTTACTGTCATTTTACTCTACAGTTATCAGAGCACTGTTAAACTGCCGCGGTTGCATCTGGGTTTTATATTTTTAAATGGACAGTAAGGTAGTGTCTAATGGAGGGCAACTGTGTTAGAAACTCTAAACTATGAAGAAAAGCTGCAAAACTAACTTCTGCGACACTTTGGGAAAGAAAAAAAGAATAGTAAATATCAAAGATTAGAGTAGATTAACTTCTACAATTTCAGAAAACACAACCAGGCAACCTTGTGAATATATTTTCCTCTATATGGAGCAAAAAATGGAGTGGCAAAAACAAATAGAGGTAGCCAAGTTATTATTTCAAGTGTCAAAGCAGGGAATTTGTGATCTTGTGCCAATGGGGGATGATGAAAAGATCCTTAACTTTTCACCCAACACTGTGATTTCATAGATACCACTGCATGATCCCTTGCCAAACATAACTTTTTATTTTAAAATTTTAGAGATCAAAAGGCCAGAAATCTCTTAAAAGTTTAAATTTAGCATATGAGAAAAGTGAATATCCACCCCTTAATATTCACTAAGTTTATCCTGGGCTTATGACAGTTAAGTGCACATTAAATATTATTATAAATTGCACACTTAAGACAAAATAACAGGGAAAGGCAATAGAGTCAGATACCACTTATGTTACTAAATGTGTTAATAATAGCATCGTAATAACCTTTCCTAGCAGGTGGAGACGACATTACATGCAGTATAACATGAGAAAAAAGTTAAACATAAACAGTGGCACCAGATTTGAAGTTGGCAAGGTTGATGCTATCACTAACATTCTTAGATTTCCATAGGCCGCTTGTGCCTGTAAAAATGGCTGTAAGTGTGCTTGGGTTGGACCACACACTCAGAGGGATAATTCACATCCCCTGCCAGTCAGACTCCCTTTTTTATTTCACTATTTAATATACTTAGTCATCACTTATCTAAACATATATTTATGTCCTCATTATAGAATGGCATAAACTCCCTCTTTTTAAATCCATCTCCTTGAATTCTATATGCTTTGAAAGCATCAATGTCCCACCATGTTATAATTTAAATTGTAATAATATTTTTTATGGTATTTAAGGCATTATTGGGTGGGAATTGATTTGAAGCCTTTAAATTAATGCAACTTCCTTTTGAAGGATTTTTTGGTTTGTGTTTTTGTTTTTGTTTGTTTGTTTATTTGTTTTGCCAAAGTCTCTCCATCTTCTCCAAGTGACTCTCTGTCCCTGTCCTACATGTTGGTGACTGCTCCTGGAGTTGGAAGCATTCTGAGAAGAGCCATAAAACTCATGCAGGTTTAGGATCTATATACCATTCCCCACTTCTCCTTATCTCTTTCATTTTTCTTCACAAGACTCAGCATTCCCTGTCGCCTTGTAGAAAGCCCACATCCCATACCCAAAACTCTGAGGACAAGTTATGTTTAGGAATCTCTATAAAGGCTTCATGTTAAACTCCCATCAGAGTCTGTGACACCTGACCACAACTAAACACTAATACTTTGTCAATGCTGTGTATTGAAATTCCTACTAAAAGGGACACGTTGTGATTACAGATAGCTTTACCTTTTTGCAGGTCAGGTTTTGCTACCAAATAGGTTACAAATTCATTCTGGAGGATAAGTTTTTGAATTTCAGAATCACCAATAAGAGAACTGAATCCATAAATGCTTACTCATTGTCAACCATCTGTTTATCTCTCCACACACAGATACACAAGAATAATGTTTACCCATATATCTGGACATCCCATGGCCCAGTTAAGTTGACACAGAATTCTACTTTTGCTGCTGATCAGGGATCACAATTTGAGAAACAGGAACCTACCACAGAACCAATATTCATTTTGCAAGGTACAAGTGAACAATTATCTAAATTCCATTGCCACTTTTCAAATAATTTGAGTCTGTCTGTCTGTCTGTAAAGACACGTCAATATTCCCATCCACCCTTGATATTCGATCCTAAAATGCAGTCTTCCAGGGAGAAGCACCAAGAGACTATCTTTCCAGGATGAAGCTGATTTAACCAGGAAGCTAACTTTTTTGAAAGTAAATTAAAGCCATGTTTAATATTGTCTCACAGACACGTGGTGACAGGCCCCACAATGAGAAGTTTCAGAATTCCTGTTTCCCTTGGACTTACTCGTGGCAGCTGCTTATTTGCTAGCAAGGAGAAGTCTTTAACTCAAATGACACAGCAGATCCAATTCAAGTCCTGCTGAACTTAAGGCTCTAACAAAGTTTCTCACTTGGCTGGCAGCAAGATTTTCTGCACCAAATGCTTGACGAATGATTTTGACTGCTCCTACCAGTGCAAATGAGAAGCTACACAGCTTGGTTTTTGTAGTGCTCGGGTCAAAATGCTCATTACAAAACAAAATACTTCAAATGTGGCAAGAAGTAAAGTCTCAGAAAATCTATAACCACAGAATAAATAGAATGACTTCTTTGGGCAGAATTATACTTCAAAGAAAGTAAATGTCATTATTCACTTACAGAGACAAGAAAATAGGTGCAAATGGCTATAAGTGCTTCGTAGCCCACTGGAGAACTTCTTGGAAAAATATGTTATTACCAAATGACACCTAGGCAAAGCTACTCAAGCTGCTTCCCTATGGGAGGAAAACTGTGATGAAGGCAGAGATAGCCGTGGGCAATATTTTAGGTGATTGATCCTTGGGTGATTAATTATCATTTACAAATATGAGTGTGACAAAGCATACAAAGGGCACTAAAAGTGCACATCTGGGTCATTGGATGCTCTTCTAGCAATGAACAATGGATCCCTGAAGACTGAAGTATGTATGGTACCGAAGTCAGGAAAAAGAAGATGGAAAAGAAAGGATTAAAAGGTTGACAGTAGGGGGTTTTGGGGTTTGTTTTTTCCTGAAGCCAATTTATTTTTCTTTGAGCTAAAAGGACTCTGCCTTTAGGCTGGCGTAAAGCAGTCTTGCCAGGAAGCCACATTCATCACCCAAGGAAAACCACCACACAGGAGACAGCATGATAAATACTTGGTTTGGGAATCCCAGGATAGAATGTCCAGAAATGAAGATAAGAATTTATTTACCTCCTTGGAGCCTGAACTCTAGGTCAAATAATGTTCTCAGCAAAATCTGCTTCCAAACGCCCAAGTTACTCATGGTTTTAAGACATTGAAACACATTAATTCCATGATGGTTCATAATATTCTAAAAAGCCTGATAGAGTTGTCCACTGATCTAGGACACACATGCAAGTTATTTGTTATGGTTATTGCTTGCTTAGCAAAGTCTCTGCCCTTGACCTGGCCCCATTGATCAATGTCAGCCAAGTGAGATCTCCAACAAGGGACACGAACCCCCTCCCCAAGGTTAGGCTTTTGAAGCTAACGCTGATCCTGGATTCTGGGATCAGACTGGCATGGGTTTGAATTTTATCTCCAAACATAAAGTTGTGTGACCTTAAGTGACTTAACCTCTGGAAACCCCAATTTCCCCATGTGTAAAATGAAGCTAGTTACAAACCATGCCTCAAAGGATGTTTGTGACTCAAATGTGAAGCATTATATATAAAGTCCCTGGGATGGGCACAAAGTAATTGTTCAGTAAATGTTAGCTACTATTGCATATTATTTTTAACAAAGCTCCTTGTAATGATTTGCCAGATAAATTCACCATGCTCCCCATTCAGTTGAGTAAGAATATAGACTAATATGGCCAGCATTCTAAATGATCTCAACAGCAGACTCTGCAAATTGGGTTTTAGACTTAAGAAAAATCAAATTAATTTATTTCCAAAAATATTTATGGCAATTATAATTGTTATTGAACATCTATAATTTAATAAATAACATGAAGTAGGAGAACAAAGCCAGAAAGATATCTCTGTGAAAATTAACTTAAATGCACTGAAAAGAAATGGAGAAAAATGATCTCTGCAAAATTAAGTGACAAAACTAGAGAAGGCTAGAAAAAAAATCACATAATCTGAAAAGTACTACACTTATATTACCTCATAAGTGTCTTCAATGAAATGCATGAAGTTTGTATACCTTAAATAAAAATTTTCTGAGTTAAAAAGGTAACGAGTATCTTAAATTATTTCCACAACAACAACAAAATAAAAAACCTGGAAGCAGAGATTATAAATGGTACATTGTAGGTGTTGCTTAAGGGAGAAAGACACGGCAGGGCTTCGATTAACAGACTGGTATGTCAAGAAAATGCCCTGGCTTCACATCAAAAGACTGAAAATGGAATGTCTACATATTTTTCTGTTCAAATGTTTGAAATGTGAATTTATCACTTCCTTCCCTTAAAGTAGAATCTAAGAAAAGCAAGTGACCATTCCTGGTCCCAGCTAAATCAGATAATGTTGTGCACAGACTCTTAGCCATTTCAGAACTTTAAACCTAAATGGAGGAAATGTTGGTCAAAGGACACACATTTCAGACAGGAGGAAAATGTTCAAGAGATCTATGTTCACATCATCATGAGTACAGTTATAACTATACTCATGATATATATAACCACATACTGTATATAGTATATATATATACACACTCATGATGTATATAACCACATACTATATACTTAAATATTCCTAAGAGAGTAGATTTGAAGTGTTCTCACCTTCAGAGTGAGATGCGGCCTGGGACACCTGCATCCCGTATCAGAGTGCCTGATTCGACTCCCAGCTACTACTTCCTATCTCTTACTAACGCACATCCGTGGAAGCAGCAGGTGATATCTCAAAGCCTGGGTTCCCACTCACCATGTGAGATCCAGACTGAGTTCCAGCATCCTGGCTTCAGCGTGGCCCAGGCAGTTGCAGACATTTTGGGAGTGAATCAATGCATGAGTGACCTCTCTCTTTCTCCCCACCTCTCTTTTTATAAAAAATTAATTTTTCACATAAATTAAATTTTTGCTCTTACCATAAAACAATAAGCTTGTGAGGCATGTTAATTAGCTTGATCTAGCCACTCCTCAATTTGTACATATATCCAAACATCATGTTGTATACCATAAACATATACATTTTTACTTGCCAATTTAAAATGTATTTTTAAGTTTTAAAATAAATTGAAATAGGTTATAGGAGGAGAACTACTTTAACAAGCAGGCAGGGAGTTGTTTTTTGTGATTTACCCACAACCATAATTGGTCACAAAAAAGGGAACTTCCTCTAGCACATGGGATCTAAAACCAAAAAATATTATTATGAGATGACCAAAAAGGGAGGGGGGGAAGGAACAGAGAGAAATTCTCGAATGTCACTCACTGATTGCCTCTATCTGGAGAGCTTTCCAAAATTACAGAATCCTAACGTTCTCACATCCTCACACTCTGCTTCAGAACATCAAGGGTAGAGCCCAGAAACTTGTGGGTTGCTTCTGGATTTTTCATTTGTTTCCTAAATGTTTCTAAAGGGTAACTAAGTTTTTTGAGATCAATATTGAGTAGCGCTTTCTAATTGAATCACAATATGAGGGGCCTGTGCTGCTTAGTATCCGGTAAAGGCGCAGTCTGCAATGCCAGCATCCCATATGGGCGCTGGTTCAAGTCCTGGCTGCTCCACTTCTGATCCAGCTCTCTGATATGGCCTGAGAAAGTAGTGGAAGATGGTCCAATTCCTGCACCCCTGCACCCACGTGGGAGACCTGCAGGAAACTCCTGGCTCCTGGCTTTGGATCGGTGAATTCCAGCTATTGCGGTCATCTGGGGAGTGAACTAGCAGATGGTAGATCGATCTCTCTCTCTCTCTCTCTCTCCTTCTGCCTCTCTAACTCTGCCTTTCAAATAATAAATAAATCTTTTAAAAAAAAAGAAACATGAGCCAATTTTCTACTAGACCCATTTCAAAGAGAAAACAAAATATTTTGATAATACATTTTAATTTCATAATAATATATTTCATTTAAACTCATAAGCCCCAAATGTTATCATTTCAATATGCAATCAATATATAAATTATTAAAAACTCTTTTATATCTTTTTAATTTATATTAAGGCTCTTAAATCTAGGGCGTGTTTTACATTTACAGCACATCTCAGTTTGGACTAACCACATTCATTGAAAGTACTCAACAGTCACGTGACGCTACTGGCTACCATATTGGGAAGGGAAAATAGCAAATGTGAAGGGGTAGATTGTCTTAATGTTGTAGAGTGTCTTGGAAATGTACTATATTTGAAGTTTAAGGAACAGAGATTATTAGGATGGCCAAAAAGGAGGATAAGGGAGGATGTACCATCCAGGATGAACATGATGCTTCATTGGAAGGCTGATGTCCCTTCAGTTAAGGAGGTGCACACAAATACTCACAGGAAAACAAGTGAAACTGATGTCCATGCCTAAACAAAGGGAGATAGTTTGAGAACTTTAACTAAAAAAGAGTAAAAAATTTTTTTAAAAAAGTCTGCTATGCAATTCCAGATTTTAAGTCTAAAAATAGAATTCTACAGAGTTCTGCTCACCTTTCAGACACACATGAGACAATAGAGTGTGGGGCAGAAGTAGCTTTACAGAGAAGTATGTGGTTGAAGCATTTCCAAATGTTTTAAGTTGTGCACACACTCCTTGCATTTATCACACTATTATTTTAGTGAAAACACATTTTGGAGATTGAAATAATAAGTCTGAGCAAAGAACTTAACATAGAACTGATGCAGTCTTCTTTGGAAATTGAACTAACATTTTTTTAAAGATTTCAACAGTAAAGCATTCTAACCTGGAATATCACAACCCATAACACTGTAAATCAAGGAAAACATTTGTGAAGGAAAGCTCCTAATTCCTCAGCAAACACTTGCATCAATGAAAAAACAATGAAATAGAACAAAATTCAATGTCAGAGGTTAATGGAGGTATGTGAGGTATCAGATTGCAGACTTTCTTTATACAGTATGCAAAAAAATTCTACAGGATCCCAGTTTTTCATCTCAAGTATGAAGTATATCTTTATACATTTTAGTTTATTATATTTTCTAAATTTATTTTATTGTGAGGAGGGGATTAAGGTGGTGGAGTAGGGAGGGAGCTTGCTGCTCTAGTCTAGGGGAAGATAGTTTTAAAAAAGTGGAAAGAGTGCAGTCTCAGGAAAGAGTTAGGGAGAAAACATCAGAGGAAACTCCACACAAACTGGAGGGACACAGTGGAGCCACGTGGAGGGTGAAGACATGCATAATTCAGGATACTAGCAGCCGAGAGCCTCTGCAACAGCATTGGAGAATGAGGTGAGACCAGACTGCAGCAGCCCAAGCCACTGGTGAAAGAAGAGCCTAGAGTGAATCTGGCTTGGAACCCCATGGGGAATAGTGTACCTGCCAAACTAAGGAGAAAAAACTAAGTGGGGTGGGGGGCATGTTTTCTCTCTCCCTGATCACCCTGCAACTGCATCCTGTAACAAGCTAATAAGATAGCAGGTGCCACTTTGGACATACATAACAGCTGCACCAGCTCATGTCTGGCCCAGCAGCAGCCAAGTGGAGACTCCTGAGTCTGGTGAGGAGAACAGACAGGGGGCTGGGTGCTTGTGACTGTGGGAGGATTGTGTGCCAGAACTGTGAAAACACTGAGGTTGTGTGGGAGGATTCAGGATATGGCTGAGACTTTGGGCAAGCACTTTGGGAGACTCCACACTATCAGGGCTCCCTGGTTACCTGGTGAAGGACATTGCTGGGGAATCTGAGCTTCCATGAGGACTGTATAGATCATTTGTGTGGCCATGGGTCAGAGTGGACGAATAACATATCCACTGGGGCTAGTGCACAAGCACTGTTCTCCTTTGAGGAGAGGAGCTCAGCTGATTCTACGCCAATAGACAAGAATAAACCTCTCCTCTGAAAAAAAAGAGAGAGAGAGAGAAAGAGAAAGCCCATGAGAGCATTTCAGGCATGGAAAGCCAACACACTGTGACAAAAAACGACCTACATGAAAGATCTCTGTGAGTGAGATCCCAGCGGAAGTAAGGGCCCATTAAAGAAGGAGCTATGTTTCTCTGAAGGGAGGAGAGAACTTCCACTTTGCTTATGGCCCTATCTAAATACTGATGAAGTTTGTGGACTCAAAAGGCTTCCATAGCCTTGGCAACTCATGGCAATAGCCTTGGGTGATCACTGATGTCATAAATAAGAGTTTCAATTGTTAAATCAACAACAGGAGTCACTGTGCCCTTGGTCCCATGTTAGGACTTCTGTCCTTAATGAGTTGTACTATGAGAATTAAGGGTAAAACTAGTCTTCAGGGACCAGCACTGTGGCACAAAAGGTTAACACCCTGGACTGAAGCACCGGCATCCCAGCTGCTCCTCTTCCGATTCAGCTCTCTGCTATGGCATGGGAAAGCAGTAGAAGATGGCCCAAGTGCTTGGGCCCCTGCACCCAGAAGAAGTTCTTGGCTCCTGAATTTGGACCGGTGCAGCTCCGGCCATTGCAGCCAATTGGGGAGTGAACCAGCAGATGGAAGACCTCTTTCTCTCTCTCTCTCTCTCTCTCTGTGTGTGTGTGTGTGTGTAACTCTGACTTCCAAATAAATAAATAAATATTTTTTAAAAACTGTGTCTTCAAACAGTACTTTATAATTTGTGTGTCTGTGTGGATGCAAACTGTTGAAATATTTACTTAGTGTAGAGTTGTCTTCTGTGTATAAAGATAATTAAAAATGAATCTTAATGAAGAATGGAATGGGAGGGGGAGTAGAAGGTGGGATGGTAGTGGGAGTGGGAGGGCGGAATAGGGGGAAGAACCACTTTATTCCAAAAGCTATACCTATGATATTTATATTTATTAAAAGTATGCTTTCTGGGGCCGGCGCCATGGCTCACTTAGTTAATCCTCTGCCTGTGGTGCCAGCATCCCATATGGGCACCAGATTCTAGTCTCAGTTGCTCCTCTTCCAGTCCAGCTCTCTGCTGTGGCCCGGGAGGGCAGTGGAGGATGGCCCAAGTGCTTGGGTGCCTGCACCTGCATGGGAGACTGGGAGGAAGCACCTGGCTCCTGGCTTCAGATCGGTGCAGAGCCTGCTGTGGTGGCCATTTGGGGAGTGAACCAATGGAAGGAAGACCTTTCTCTCTGTCTCTCTCTCTCAAAGTCTGTAACTCTACCTGTCAAATAAAAATAAAAATATTTTTAAAAGCTTTCTAAAAACAAATAAATAAATCTTTTTTAAAAGAACTATTAAAAAAAAGAGATGTACCATGCCAAACCTGGGTGTATCACCTAAGGCATACCCTTCACGATGGAACACTGAACAGAGCCCCTTGGCCATACCCAACACATACCTCTAGGTATTCACTGAACAAAAAAAAAAAAAAGAAGAAGAAGAAGAAACCAACAAGTATTTCCACAAATGCTGAATAACACATGCAACAATTCAAGAAAGAAGATAAGAAAGACAACATGACCCCACACACACAAAAGAAGACAACACTAGACTGTGAAGATGATGAGATTGAAGAAATGCCAGAAATGGAATTCAAAAAATTGATCATAGGATTACTTAGAAGTAATCAGAAGCAAATGCAAAAACTAATGGAACCCATATATGACATGAGAGAAAATTTCTCCCACAAAATTGAGATATTAAAGAGAAATCAATATGAAATCTCAGAAATGAAGAATCCAATATAACAAATGAAAACTCCAGTGGAAAGCCTTAAAAACAGAATTGATGAAGCAGAAGAAAGAATATCTGACTTAGAAGAAAAAGCACAGGAAATTATACAATGATACCAAAAACAAGAAGAAGAAATTGGAAAACCAACCCAAATGCCCGTCAACAATAGACTGGATAAAGAAATTATGGGACATGTACTCTATAGAATAATACACAGCAATCAAAAACAATGAAACCCGGTCATTTCCAACAAGATGGAGGAATTTGGAAAACATCATGTTGAGTGAATTAAGCCAGTCCCAAAGGGACAAATATCATACGTTCTCCCTGATCGGCGACAACTAACTGAGCACCAAAGGGGAAACTTGTTGAAGTGAAATGGACACTATGAGAAACAGTGATCTGATCAGCTCTAGTCCTGACTGTTGAAGTACAATGTAATACTTTATCCATTTTAGTTTTTTTTTTTTTGTTCTAGTACTATTAGTTGAACTCTGTAATTAACACACAATTATTCTTAGGTGTTTAAATTTTAACTGAAAAGTGATCCCTGTTAGGAATTTGAAAACATTATGCTGAGTGAAATAAGCCAGTCCCAAAGGGACAAATATCATATGTTCTCCCTGATCAGTGACAACTAACTGAGCACCAAAAAGGAAACCTGTTAAAGTGAAATGAACACTATGAGAAACGGTGACTTGATCAGCCCTTGCCCTGACTGTTGATGAACAACTTAATACTTTATCCCTCTTAGTAGTTTTTTTGTTTGTTCTACATAATACTTTTGGTTGAATACTGTAATCAATACACAGTTATTCTTAAGTTTTGAAACTTAACTGAAAAGTGATCCCTGTTAAATATAAGAGTGGGAATAAGAGAGGGAAGATATGTGCAATTCGGGACATGCTCAAGCTGACTTACCTCAAACGGTAGAGTTAGAAACATACCAGGGGATTGCAATTCAATCCCATCAAGGTGGCATGTACCAATGCCATCTCACTAGTCCAAGTGATCAATTTCTGTTCACAATTGATCATAATGATAGGACTAAGAGTCAAAGGGATCACATAAACAAGAATAGTGTCTGCAAATACTAACTGATAGAATAAAAAAGGGAGAGAACGATCCAACATGGGAAGTGAGATACACAGCAGACCCATAGAATGGCAGATGTCCTAACAGCACTGTGGCCTCAGAATCAGCCCTTAAGGCACACGGATCTGGCTGAAAAGCCCATGAGAGTATTACAGGCATGGAAGACCAAAACACTCTGGCAAAAAAAAAAAAAAAAAAAGAAATTATCAACTCCCAACTTGACTCTCACTGGGATTAAACATGACAATAGGTCTGATCTGATTTCATCATCATTTAAAAAAAATCATCTATTATTTTTCACTTTATGTTTCTGTGTGAGAGCAAACTGTTGAAATCCTTACTTAATGTATACTAAGCTGATCTTCTGTATATTAAGATAATCGAAAATGAATCTTGATGTGAATGGAAGGGGAGAGGGAGTGGGAAAGGGGAGGGTAGTGGGTGGGAGGGACGGTATGTGGGGGAAGCCATTGTAATCCATAAATCGTACTTTGGAAATTTATATTCATTAAATAAAAGTTAAAAAAAAAACAAACAAACAAAAAAAAAAAACACCTAAATGAAAGATCTCTGCAAGTGAGATCCCAGTAGAAAGAACAGGTCATCAAAGAAGGAGGTACCTTTTCTCTGAAGGGAGGAGAGAACTTTCACTTTGACTATGACCTTGTCTAAATATGATCAGAGTCGGTGAACTAAAAGGCTTCCACAGCCTTGGCAACTCACGACAACAGCCTTGGGTGATTACTGACACCATAAACAAGAGTGTCAATTTGTAAAGTCAACAACAGGAGTCACTGTGCACTTACTCCTCATGTAGGATCTCTGTCCTTAATGTGCTGTACATTGTGATTTAATGCTATAACTAGTACTCAAACAGTATTTTACACTTTGTGTTTCTGTGTGGGTGCAAACTGTTGAAATCTTCACTTAATATATGCTAAACTGATCTTCTGTATATAAAGAGAATTGAAAATGAATCTTGATGTGAATGGAAGGGGGGAGGGAGAGGGAAAGGGGAGGGTTGCGGGTGGAAGTTATGGGGGGGAGCCATTGTAATCCATAAGCTAGCTGTACTTTGGAAATTTATATTCATTAAATAAAAGTTAAAAAAAAAACACTGTTGGTAATCTACAGGATATTATTAAATGACCCCACATACAGGTTCTAGGAGTTCCTGAAGGTTAGAGAGAGTAAGGATTAGAAGTACATTTTAGTGAAATAATAACAGAACATTTCCCTAATTTGAAGAAAGAAAGGGACATCCAAGTACAAGAAATAAAAAACTCCTAACAGACAAGACCAGAAAAGATCCTTGTCATGACACATTGTAATCAAACTCACTGCAGTAAAATATAAAGAAAAGATTCTTTTTTTTATTATTTTTTTTTGACAGGCAGAGTGGACAGTGAGAGAGACAGAGAGAAAGGTCTTCCTTTTTGCCGTTGGTTCACCCTCCAATGGCCACTGCAGCTGGTGCGCTGTGGCCGGCGCAACGCGCTGATCCGATGGCAGGAGCCAGGTACTTATCCTGGTCTCCCTTGGCATGCAGGGCCCAAGCACTTGGACAATCCTCCACTGCACTCCCTGGCCACAGTGGAGAGCTGGCCTGGAAGAGGGGCAACCGGGACAGAATCCGGCGCCCCGACCGGGTCTAGAACCCAGTGTGCCAGCGCCGCAAGGTGGAGGATTAGCCTAGTGAGCCGCGGCGCCGGCCAAAGAAAAGATTCTAAAATGTGCACAAAAGAAATGCCATATTACTTTCGGAGGATCTCCAATTAGACTCACAGCATAGTTCTCTTCAGAAACCCTACAAGCTAGGAGAGAATGGCAAGATATATTCCAAGTCTTAAGAGAAAAGAATGGTCAACCCAGAATACTGCACCCTGCAAAACTCTCATTTATGAGTGAAGGTGAAATAAAGATCTTCCATGACAAATAGAAATTGAAAGAATTTGTCACTACCCATCCAGCCCTGCAGAAGACGCTTAAAGATGTGCTGCACACAGAAACAGAGAAACATGGTCATCAATATAAAAGAAGGTAAAAGAAGGAAATCTTCCAGGAAAAGTACAAAAGAAATACAAAGTATAAAATATGAATACTTATGGAAAAATGACAGGGCAAAATTGTTATTTATCAATAGTCACCTTGAATGTAAAGAGCCTTAACTCTCCAGTGGAAATACACAGACTACCGGGTTCTAGACCTGGTTGAGGCGACGGGTTCTGTCCCGGTTGCTCCTCTTCCAGTCCAGTTCTCTACTGTGGCCCGAGAAGGTAGTGGAGGATGGCCCAATTGCTTGGGCCCTGCACCCACATGGGAGACCAGGAGGAGGCACCTGGCACCTGGCTCCTGGCTTCTGATTGGCACAGTTCGCCGGCTGCAGCGCGCCGGCCGTAGCGGCCATTTGGGGAGTGAACCAATGGAAGGAAGACCTTTCTCTCTGTCTCTCTCTTTCACTGTCTAACTCTGCCTGTCAAAAAAAAAAAGACACAGACTAGCTGAATTGATTAAAAAACAAAACCCATCCGTTTGCTGCCTACAAGAAACACATCTCACCAAAAAAAATGCATGCAGACTGAAAGTGAAAGGATAGAAAAAGATATTCTATGCTAACAGAAACCAAAAAGAGCTGGTGTATCCATCCTAATTTCAGACAAAATAGATCTTAACACCAAAATTGCTAAGGGAGACAAATAAGGGCACTATATAATGATTAAAGGATCAATTCAACAGGAAGATGCAACTATTATAAACATATATGCACCTAAAAACAGGGTACCAGGCTATTTAAAAGAAATGTTAAGGGATCTAAAAGGAGACATAGACTCAAATACAACAATAATGGGGGATTTGAATACCCCATTTTCAGCAATGGACAGATCAATCAGACAGAAAATCATGAGGAAACAGCAGTTAATTGACACAATAGACCAAATGGATCTAACAGATATCTACAGATCTTTTCATCCTACAGTTGTAGAACACTCATTCTTCTCAGCAGTGCATGAAACTTCCTTTAGGATTGACCATGTGCTAGGCCATAAAGCAAGTCTCAGCAAATTCAAAAAATTAAATCATACCATGCATCTTCTAGAATCACAATGGAATGAAGCTGGAAATCAGCAACTCAGAAATCTTTCGAACATATGCAAACACATGGAGAATGAACAGCATGCTCCTGAATTAACATAGGATCATAGAAAAAAAAATCAAAAGATAAATCAGAAGATCTGGAAAGAAATGAAGATGACAATATAATACATTGAGCCTAATGGGATACAGCAAAAGTATTGTTAAAGGGAAAGTTAATAGCAATAGGTGCCTACATCAAGAAATTGGAAAGGCACCAAATAAATGAGTTATAAATGCATCTCAAGGATCAAGAAAAACAACAACAAACCAAACCCAGAACTAGTAGAAGAAAAGAAGTAATTAAAATTAGAGAAGAAGTCAACAAATTTGAAACAAAAAAATAAAAAACATCTGCAAAACAAAGAGTTGGTTTTTAAAAAAAATAAACAAAATTGACAGACCATTGGCCAAACTAACCAACAAAAGGAGAGAGAAGACCCAAATCAATAAAATTAGAGATGAAAAAGGAAATGTAACATGAGACACCACAGAAATAAAAATAATCATCAGAAATTACTACAAAGAGTTGTATGCCAACAAACTGGGAAACATAGAAGAAATGTACAAATTCTTGGACACATACAACCTACCTAAATTGAGCCATGAAGCCATAGAAAACCTAAACAGACCCATAACCAAGATGGAAATTGAATCAGTAATAGAGACCCTCCCAACAAAGAAAAGCCCAGGACTGGATGGCTTCACTGTTGACTTCTATCAGACATTTAAAGAAGAAATAACTCCACTTCTTCTGAAGTTATGCAAAGCAATTGAAAGGGAGGAAATCATCCTAAGTTATTTCTATAAAGTCAATATCACCTTAATTCCTAAACCCAGAAAATATACAACAGAGAAAAAGAACTACAGACCAATTTCCCTGATGAACATAGATGCAAAAATCCTCAACAAAATTCTAGCCAATCAAATCCAACAACACATCAGAAAGATCATCCACCCAGACCAAGTAGGATTTATCCCTGGATGCAGGGATGGTTCAACATTCACAAATCAATCAACATGATACATCACATTAACAAACTGCAGAACAAATACCATATGATTATCTCAATAGATGCAGAGAAAGCATTTGATAAAATACAATACCCTTTCATGATAAAAACTCTAAGAAAATTGGGTACAGAAGGAACATAACTCAACATAATCAAGGCAATTTATGACAAACCCACAGCCAGCATCCTATTGAAAGGGAAAAAAGTTGGAAGTATCCCCACTGATATCCAGAACCAGACAAGGCTGCCCACTTTCATCATTGCTATTCAATATAGTCCTGGAAGTTTTAGCCAGAGCCATTAGGCAAGAAAATAAATCAAAAGGATACAAATTGGGAACAGGAAATCAAACTATCCCTATTTACAGATGGCATGATTCTATACATAGGGGTTCTAAAAGACTACACTAAGAGACTATTGGAACTCATAAAAGAGTTTAGTAAATTTTTTAAATTTTATTATATAAAAGAAATACTCAAAAATCAACAGCCTTTGTATACACAGACAATGCCAAGCTGAGAAAGAACTTCTGAGATCAAACTCATTCCCAATAGCTTAAAAAAAATCCAAAACCTCAGAATAAAGATCCCTATGATGAGAATTACAAAACATTAAAGAAATAGAAGAAGATACAGCAAAATGGAAAATCTTCCATGTTCATGGATCGGAAGAATCAACATCATCAAAATGCTTATCCTTCTGAGAGCAATTTACAGATTCAATGTGATACCTATGAAAATACCAAGACATTCTTCTCATATCTAGAAAAAATGATGCTGAAATTAATTTGGAAACACAGGAGACCTCAAATAGCTAAATAAATCTTATACAATGAAAACAAAGCCAGAGGCATAACAATACCAGATTTCAAGACATACTATAAGGCAGTTATAATCAAAGCAGCCTAGTTCAGGTACAAAAACAGATGGATAAACCAATGGAACAGAATAGAAACACCAGAAATCGATCCAAGTATCCACAAGCAACTTATATTTTACCAAGGAGCTAAAACCAATCCCTGGAGCAAGGACAGTCTCTTCAACAAGTGGTGCTGGAAAAACTGGATTTCCACATGTAGATGTGTGAATCAGGACCCCTGCCTTATACCTTACACAAAAGTCCATTCAAAATAGATTCGGGATCTAAATCTATAACCTGATACCATCAAATTATTAGAGAACATTGGGGAAACCCTGTAAGACACTGGCATAGGAAAAGAATTCTTGGATAAGAAGACATGGTGGGAAGAATCACTATATTCCTAAAGTTGTACTTATGAAATTTATATTGATTAAATAAAAGATTTCATTGGTAAAAAATAAGTTTTTTTTTTTTTTTTTTTTTTTTTTTTTTTGACAGGCAGAGTGGACAGTGAGAGAGAGACAGAGAGAGAAAGGTCTTCCTTTTGCCGCTGGTTCACCCTCCAATGGCCGCCGCTGCAGCCGGCGCACCGCGCTGATCCTGGCAGGAGCCAGGAGCCAGGTGCTTTTCCTGGTCTCCCATGGGGTGCAGGGCCCAAGCACCTGGGCCATCCTCCACTGCACTCCCTGGCCATAGCAGAGAGCTGGCCTGGAAGAGGGGCAACCGGGACAGAATCCGGCGCCCCAACCGGGACTAGAACCCGGTGTGCCGGCGCCGCAAGGTGGAGGATTAGCCTATTGAGCCACGGCGCCGGCTCAAAAAATAAGTTTTAAAAGCAACTACAGACATTGACAAAAATTCCAATAATTCAACCTAAAAGTGAATTCTTTATTCCATTACTATCATTAACTTCAAAGGTCTATGAAGAAACATGAAAAAAATGGTAGAGAACCTCCATCTGGAGCTCCATTCTGATCTTTTTCATTCAACATGAGTAAAGGCATTAAGTTTTTACTGCTCTGTCATCTACACTTTTTTTCAGGCAGGCAAGGATCCAAATTAGGAACAAACGAAATCATGACAACATGAATATCTGGCTTGAATATTTACACACCATTAAGTCACAACAGCTGTATATTAATGATTAGTAAATTAATAGACTTTTTAAAAAAAATAAATTAATAGACTTTTCTTTTTAAAAAAATATTTATTTGAAAGGCAGAGTTACAGAGAGGCAAAGGCAGAAAAGGGGTGGGGAGAGAGAAAGTGAAAGAGAGAGAGAGAGAGAAATCTTTCATCCACTGGTTCACTACCTAAACAGCCTCAATGGCTGGAGCTGGGCCAATCCAAAGCCAGGAGCCAGAAACTTCTGGGTCTCCCATGTAGGTTCATGCTGCCATTGATTTCTCAACAATGTTGCAGTGGATTCGTTTCTGAGAGGAGCAGCATGGTGGGGGCAAAAGGCATGGAGTCACCACACAGACTCCGGGAGTCAGGTGAAAGCAGGCTTGAGACAAGCAGCCCGCAGACTCGTTTATTACAGTTGGAACAACATCTTATATAGCCAAGACCAGCCAATCTGGTCAAGGGACGGTCTATGCCCCAACCAATCACAGCCTGTTGCCAGGCAGGCTCCGTGTCAGGTGGGTTTCAAAGCCATTCCTAACTGACACTCGCTTGCCAGTGGCCACCTTGGCATGGCCTTCTCATTCCACCACAGGTTCAGGGGCCCAAGGACTTAGGCCATCCTATGCTGCTTTCCCATGCACATTAGCAGGGAGCCAGATTGGAAGTGGAGCAGCTGGGACTTGAACCGGCACCCTTATGGGAGCCAGCACTATAGGTGGTGGCTTTACCCAAAATGCCGCAGCACCAGCCCCCCTAGATTTTTCAACTTTTTTAGAAATAGATCCAAAACATCTGAAATCCTACCAATTAACTTTTAATAAGTAGAAAGATGTTCAATATATGTCTTTGATAGGTTTAATTAATACTATTATCAATTAATAGAGACAATCAAAGCAGTTACTTTATCAATATGCTGGTGGTTAATGCTCATTTTTTCCATTTTTACTTATTCATTTATTCATTCAACTAAGCTTTGCATTTTTAACATGGGAAGGAGCTGCACTAAGACATCACAATAATTTGTTCTTCACATTCAATTCATGAACACTGTGCAAATACAGCCGGCAGATCAATGCACATACATTCAGAAAATTACACCACATTTTAAACACTGTATTGATTTCCTGAATGCCCAGCCTGCTCCCTCCATCACAAATGAATGTCAGCTTTTCTCCAAGAACTTCCTCTACTAATGTAGATTCTGTGAATAAATTTCTTCCCAAATCATGCGACATCTCAGGTTTATTTTTTTTTTCCATCTGTTTATTTTGGCTCCCTCCAGCTATGTAAGTGCCCTATCATTTATCCTTCACAGATGTCCTCCCTTTTAGAACTATTTCCCAACACAGATGAACCACTGGTGACTCCTTGTTAATCCTAGTTTATCACACAAGATCCGCAGAACATGCTAAATAAAGGTAATAATGAAGGAGATGGGAGAGTGGGAGGGTATAAATAGAAAAAGTGAGTTAATATCATTACCTTTCCAGGAGCCTTTGATTGGCTTGAGCTTGACATTGCAGAAAAGGCCTCATCAGTCTGTAAACTTACCCAAAATGTGTCCTAATTCATTTTTCCACCTTTATTATTAGTATGGATCAGCATGGATTTGGACCATTTGACATCCAGCCTACTTTATTCTCTGACTCCTTACAGATGTCTCATTTCAGTAACTACCTATGTTCTCTGCTCGGTATTTTGCATCAGTATCTCAGTCTCCTCACATTTGTCTTTGTACCTCTCTATACATTCCATTAAACAATAGCATTCTCCCCTATCTGCTTTAGCTTTCCTGAATTATTCCAATAGAATAACTTGTGCCCTTGTACCAGTCTGGGCAGGAAGTGAATGGCACACTCAAAATCAGATCATTAAACAGAGTTTATACTGAGAATGATTACAAAAAAACTAAGCAGGGTTTGGAGAATCAGCAAGAGCTGGGATAAGACCCAGGTCTAGCAATAGAAAAAGCTGTTACTATGCCTGCATGGAGTAGGACTGTTCTCTAGTCCTACAGGACTTAGAAGTACCAACAGGAAACTGAAGACTAATTCCCTGGCTCACTCACCTCCCATTTTGCTGGTGCCAGGTGTCTCCCATTGGTAGAACACAAGGTGTGCCCAAGAGTGCAATTAATTCAAGTCAGTTACTCCACAACTTTGGACAATAGAGAAGACTGGATTTAAACAAAACTGAGCACAAGCCTGAGATATGTTGGGCTTTCAAAGAAAAAAATACTGTTAAATTATTTTCCTAAGAATTCCTCCCCCCTCAAAAACTCACTGTTCTTTGAGTTTACTTATCATTTCCTGATACAGGAAATTTCTCCTAAGGTCCCCCCCTCCCCAGTACATCAAGTATGGTGTTATCTGCTTGCTTCCTCTTAAGACTACATCTCCAGCCTCTTACATCACAAAAATCTCTCTCACACTCAGTTACTAGAGTGAGCATCTAATCAGTGTAGTATCCCCTTTCTCTTTGGGGAAGATCTGCCTTTCCACCACTCTAACGTTGATTTTGAGTGGCACCTGCTACAGGATTGGTCTAGAAGTAAGGAAGTGACCACAGCTGGACCCTACATACTGCTCCACTCTACCTATTAGTCCCCTGATCCAAGAGGCTCATGAAAAGTCTTCGGCCACAATTTTTAATCTTCAGGCCAGAAATGACTTTCTGGTTCTGAGTGTGGAATGTAGATGCTGGGAGCCCTTGGTGTCACGATGCTGGCCATCATGGAGGAGTCCAGATATGAGGGAATGAGAGCTTCTATAGTCCCTCATCCTCACTCAGCTTCCTCCCACAGGAGAAAGCCTTAGCACGTGTCTTCCCCTTGGCCTGGAAGGATCTTCTTGTCTTTCAGCCTGTTTAGCTGCTGCTTCTTCTTAGTATTGCAGGTCAAGAATTTCTTGTTCTAAAAGGCTTCTCATACCTCTTGATTTATAAAAATGAGAAACTATATTTTCACAGAGGGAGACACAATACACAAGTAATTTAATTATAGGTGGCAATTGTGATGAATACAGAGACAAATTCAGTGAAGAGAGGGAGGAAGGTGCTCTGCCACAGAAGTTTAAGCCACCACTTGGGACTTTTACATTGCCATCAGACTGCCAGTTTGAGTCCTGGCTACTGTGCTTCTGATTCAGCCCTCTGCTAATGGACTTGGAAACATCAGATGAGGGCTCACATGCCTGAGTTACCTATATGGGAGAACAGGATGGAGTTTCTGGTTCCTGGCTACAGTTAAGCCCAGCCCCTGCTGTTGTAAGCATTTGGGGAGTAAACCAGCAGATGGAAGAACTATCTCTTGCATGTGCTCACTCATTCTCTCTCTGTCTTTCAAATAAATACTTAAATCTTTGAAAAACAAAGAAACTGAAGAAGAAAGAAAGGAATCAGATGGGAGAGGGTTTCCTCTTTCAAGTAGAATTTCTTAATATGGTGTGTTGTCTAAGCAGAAATCTGAAGGAGAATGAACGAATGAGATGTTCAGAAATGTGGAGGAAGACTACCCTATGCCTAGGGTGCCAAGTCCTGAGGCAGCAGTATGTTTAGTACTGTCAAAGAACGGCAAGGAGGTCAGTGGTACTAAGGTGAAGTGATTGAGGGGGAAATGTAGAAGAAAAGAGCATAGAGACAGAAGGTAGTCAGATCACATAGGGTTTTGGAGGACATTGCAAGGACTGGCTTTTCTCCAAGTGAGATGGAAAGCTACAAGAGGACCTGAGTGAAGGGGTTAAATGATCTCATTTAAGTTTTCATGGGATCATTGTGGCTGCTGGTTGTGAGAAAAGACTGTTGAGGTCAAAGGTGGAAATGGTGGTGATGCTTGAGAAGCTACTGCGTCTCCTAGTGAGAGATGACAGTAATTTGGAACCAGAATGGACACAAAGAAGAGGGTAAGAAATTACTCACTTGTTGACCATTTATTGAAAGCAAAAAACACAGGATATTCTGACAGAATTGATCATGGAATAAAAGAGAAAGAGAGGAGGCAAAGATGACTCCAAATTTTTGGACTGGTGCAAATAAGAAGATAGAGTTGCAGTTTACAGTAATAGGAATGAATTAGAAAACTAAGCTTTTTCTTCTTTTAGGAAAGATCCAAAGTTTAGTTAGAGAAGTCTGTTAGATATCCAAGCAGAAATGCCAAATGTACAACTATGTACATGCATGTGAAGCTCAGTGGAAAGTTCTGGAACAGAGATGTAAATTTGGAATCCTTCCACTTATATATGGAAAAAATCATCAAGAGAGGATGTATGTATACAGAAAAGAAAGCATCCAGGGGTGCTGCCGCTGTGCCATAGTGGGATAAGCCACTGCCTACAGTGCCACCGGCATCCCATATGGGTGCCAGTTCAAGACCCAGCTGCTCCACTTTCGATCCAGCTCTCTGCTATGGCCTGAGAAAACAGTAGAAGATGGTCCAAGGGCTTGAGCCCCTGCACCCGTGTGGGAGATCCAGAGGAAGCTCCTGGCTCCTAGCTTCAGATCAGCACAGCTCCAACCATTGCGGCCAATTGGGGAGTGAACCAGCAAATGGAAGACCTCGCTCGCTCGCTCGCTCGCTCTCTCTCTCTCTCTCTGGCTCTCCTCCTCTCTCTCTGTAACTCTAATTTTCAAATAAATAAGTCTAAGAAAAAAAAAGAAGACGACATTCAGGGCATAAAGCCTGATGATTTCAATCTTTAGGACAGAGACAGGAGGAAGAATTGGTAATGTGGCTGAGGAATATGAAAAAAAAAAAAAAAGAAAAGAAAAAGAGAGAGAGAGAGAGAGATAGAATGTCCTAGAAAACAAAGAAAATATTTCTCAGAGGAAGAAGTGATCAACTGGCAAATGCTGTTGAGAAATCAAGAAAGTTAAAGGAATGAGAAATGATCATTAAATTTTCACCAGCAACCTTGATGAGAAATTTCAGAGATGATTTGAGAATGAACGCCTTATTGGAGCAATGCAAGATTAATTGGAAGCAGAACCAAAGACAAAGACAAGGAAACTAGATACTTCTTTTGGAGAACTTTCTGTAAATGAGAATCAAGAAATAGGGACAGCAATTTAAGGGGATGTGTGTCACATGTTTTGTTTATTCACTCTGTCACTCTCCTGACTGTCTCTTCTTACCTTTGTGTATCCAAATTTGTGTATCCAAATTTCCCCCTCATTCTGCTTCTAGTGAATGAGCTTACTTCCTTATTTCACTGGGAAAAATAAAAACAAAAACTGGAAACAATCAGAAAGTAACATTCCCAAGTTGCCATCACTACTTCTAACCCCTACTCAAATCTTCATATAGTTAACCTGAAATACACTGGCTTGATGGTGTGCAGTTACATTCAGTTTTGGAGTACAGAAACGGCCCAGGAGAAGTGCTGTATTAACCTGAGGTGGGTACTGTTAGGTAAGAAAGATGAAGGTTGCTAGAGACAAAGACAAAATAATTACAAGGCCACTGCAGCTTCTCTGCTTGCAGCAGATCTGAGTTGGAAGATCATGTCTAGTACAGGTGCTCTAGAAAGAAACACAAGAGCACATTGGTCGGGTCTCTTTTTTGCATTGTGCGTATTGCTGACATTCTGTCTGGTCTCATTACGCACTCCTTTTCTTCCACCTCTTCTAATAAAAGTTCTAAGCCATACAAGAAAAAATTATAAAATTAAAATTGTAACACATTCAATTATTAATAACTCTTAAGAGCATATGCGTGCCCTACTGTCAAAGCAAAAGTCCTACCAGTCCAATACAATGGCTTAATTTTGGCAGAGGTCCCAGTAGGGCAGCAGGTGCAAGTAGCCTTAATGTTTAGAGATATACTTAGAACATGGAGCTTCCATTAACTTTTCATTTCATATCTTGCTTCTGAATTCATCCAAAACTTTCCTTTTCAGCCTATATCAACTTCTGGAGTAAGGTGCTTTCTTTTAAGTACCAAAGTAGTTTTCTGTTTTATTTCTTTTATGGATTATCCTAATTTTAATGAAAAAAAAAAGGCTGTTCAATATGGACTATTTGTGAACCCCATCATATTAATAAACTATCATCTTTCCATGATGTAAAGGTACATTTAAACCAATCATATTTGGCATTTCCAACATGTGAATTTATGACCAAAGATTCAGTAATTTCCTCATTTTTAAAAGCACTTTTTCAATAAAGTATGATATTAGTCATTGGGTAAAGTATATGAGAAGAATGTTGTCTATCTTCAAGAAACTCATACAATTTATAGTCCAATGTGGGCTGTACAAATGAGAGGAGAGAGTAAATAAGAAATGGTTAGAGGAGGACAGCACTTTGGCGTAGGAGGTAAAGCTGCAGCCTGCAGTGCTGGCACCCCATATGGGCACCAGTTCGAGTCCCAGCTACTCCACTTCTGGTCCAGCTCTCTGCTATGGCCTGGGAAATCAGTATAAGATGGCCCAAGTGCTTGGGCCCCTGCACCCCCGTGAGAGAACCAGAAGAAGCTCTTGGCTCCTTGCTTCTGAAAGGTTCAGCTCCGGCCGCTGCAGGCATTTTGGTGAGAAAACCAGTGGATGGGTGGATGGAAGATGTCTCTCTCTCTCTCTCTCTCTCTCTCTCTCTCTCTGGCTCTCTGTAACTCTGCCTCTCAAATAATAAATAAATAAATCTGGAAGGAAGGAAGGAAGGAAGGCAGGCAGGGAGGGAGGGAGGGAGGAAGAAAGAAAGAAATGGAATGCAGCTAAAGCCAGCTTTCCATACGGGCCCCAGTTTGTGTCTCGGCTGCTCTACTTCTAGCTTAGGCCTGGCCCAGCATTGGCTATCACAGCCATCTGGGGGGTGAACTAGCAGATGAAAGAGCTCTCTCTCTCTCTCTCTCTGTCTCTTCTCTCTCTCATTTCCAAATAAATAAATAATTTTAAAAAAGAGAGAGAGAGAAAAGGAACCGACATCAAAGAACTTCCAAGGCACAAGGCCTAGATTTTGGAAATATTTAAAGGAAATACTTAAAGTCCTTTTGTTTCTTAGGTATCAGCAACAATGAAAATTCTACCAACGTAAATAAAAAAACATTGTGCTAAGTCCCCGATATGTAAGTCGTATACAAAAATGAATGATCTGTTTGGAAAATGCTGTTGAGAGCAACAGCAGCTCTAAATAGCCACAACCAATGCTCTTAACAAGCATGCTATCTCCAGAGGCACAAAGACACAGTTCAGAGCTGAAGCCAAGAGCAGGAATCTGAACAGACAGCAACTCCCATGGGGCAGAACAGTTTTCTGTAATCTTTCTAAATAATCTTTAGACTAGCTTCTATGGACCCCTTAGGACTTGGACCCTAATAAAGTCCATGGCCTATGAAAGTTATTTATAAAACTTTTCTGAGAAGGTTACACAAATATATTGTCTCAAGCCCTGTGTAACTAAAAGTTATAACCTATTCCTTAGGGGATATCCCAATTTTAATAGATCTTAAAACTATCTTTATATAATTTAGAGTTTTGCAAGGAAGAAGTAATCCAATCGTATTTATCTAAAATACTTTATGTATATTTGAAACTGCAGTGACAATTCTGTGTCATCATAGTAATAACAACCACCTTTTATGTTCCAGACACTGGACTAAACACTTTACAAATACCACCTCTATTGATCTTCAATAAAACCTTGTAAGACAGGTATCATTATTCCTACTTCCTTAGCTTTTGTTTTAATAAAAACAAATATGAAAGGCAGAGAGAAAGAGAATCATTTATCCACTAGTTTACTTTCTAAATGACAGTAGCAGCCAGGGTGAGACCAGGCTGAAGGCAGAAGCCAGGAACTCCTGCTGAGTCTCTCATGTGGGTGGCAGGGGCCCAAGTACTGATCCATCATTTGCTGTTTCTGAGGTGCATTAGCAGGAAGCTGCATTGGAAGCAGGGTAGCCAGTACTTGAACCATCACTCCAATATGGGATGTAGCCATCCCAAGCAACAGCCTAACCCACTGTGCCACAATGCCTGCCCTTATAATTCATATTTAGAGAAAAAGAATTGAGATTCATATAAACTAAGTGACTTCCCTATTTTCTCATGATCATTAACTGGCAGAGTCAGGATTTATACCCAAGCCCCTCGGACTATAACGTCATTGTGTGCTAAACCACTAATATATAGATAGATCAATAGATAGATAGATAGATAAAGTATTATAAAAGCCATTTAATTCCCCTCTCCAAGTTATCACTTTTCAAATGAATTGATACGGATGCTATAATCTTGCTAATAAACAATCTAATGACCAGTGGCTAGCCCTAAAACTACATCAAAGAATCTCTGACAACTAGCCCATATTAAAATCTATAGAATGTCAAAGGGGAAAATTGGTACCAGTGTTTTTGTTCACAATTATTTAGGAGATCCAGCATATTGAGAATGAAAAATGAAATTGGTTTTAAAATCAGATACACCCTCTCCACTATTTATGTAGCCCAGGATAGACCTCTTATGGCATAATGATTAAATAGCTATGGTTTTCATTTATTCAAACTCACATTCAAGTCATTATTTCTGTTATAGTAACCCTGCCAGTGATATAAGCTGCCAAGTGGTATACAAAATTTCAGGTTCACCTTTGGGTCTCTGGTGAACCCATAAAAGCTATATTTATGTATTTCATAGCCTTAGATTTTAATGGAAAAAGAGTTGGCATATTAATAAAATGTTCTGTTTTGTATATGCAAGTCAAATTTATGCCATTATAGAAAGGTTGCTTTCTCAAAATAGAAAAAAAAGATCCAATCATTGCCGAAAGCAGACTACATGCAGACATGAGGAAATGAAAGCACAAAGGTTAATTACAATGAGCAATAAAAATTCACATTTTAACAGTAGGGTTTGGAGACATATCTCCTAAACAAGGCTTTTAAGAACACAGAATTTAAAAATGAAGTTAAAGACTAGAATCCAACTTTTCAGTTTAAAATCATTCCCTGGATCTTTTTTTTCTCCATCACAAGGAGACTTCTACATAGGCATTCATTTCTCCTATTTTCCTAGAATCAGCACATTTCAGTACTTCAGATACTCTCCCAATTACTGGTTAAATTTCCTGAAGGAAGATAAGAAAGCATTTACATGTATTTATGAAACAAAAAACCATGAATTTATTTACAGATATATTTTTAAACTATTTCAGCAACAACATTACTTTTCATATTATAAATTTATGTTCTTTAGATGTTGCTCCCTCAAGAAGAGATAACAAACTGAATATCAAAAAGGAGCTGAGGCCTTGAGGCTCATGGATTTATTGCCTTCAATTGGTAATGCTGGTTGTTTGTGATTCTAATCCACTGGTTTTTGTTAATAGGAATTGCATTCTGGCCTAGCAGGAGAATCTGTGAATTGTGGTCATTCATTAGAAAGATCCAGAAGAGACTAATTGCTCCCTTAATGGCAGACATCAGCAGCGTTCTGCCAATGTATCTCAGAAGGATGGGAAACTAACCCAGAATTACACACAATATTTTCTTTCCTGCACTAACAGATAAAGCAAATAGATATTAGTACTTTGGGTTCATATGTGTATTTTCACTGATCCATTTTCCAAATTCATTATCATTAATATCTGCCTAGAAATTTGAAAAGAAATAGAGAAGATAGGTATCCAGTGTTCTTAGAAAATTATTGTTCCATAAAGTCATAGCAATGAAAAATCCCACAGCTGTAGAGCCACGCTCATTGTTATACATGCACTGCTTTCTAAATCCCATAAAAATCTCAACATCTGACTCATTTCATTTTTACAAGGGAAGGGGCTATTATACTGGAAAATATGCATAAAAATCTGCAGCATTCAGAGGCATTAAGCAGTTTTACTTCACATTTGTTTCCTATGTAGCTTACATAGGAAACATGCATTCCTGTGTCCTGTGTCCACTGTAGCACCTGTTGCTATAACTCCACTCTGTCAGTTCCCAATCTTCTGTTTTTAGAAGGGATTACATGGAGAGCATTTGAACAGCTGAAGTAATGCTGCCACCTCCTGTTCACTTCAGAGAATGTAATGAAATTGCACTTAACAAGGATAGAAAGTACAACTGAATTAAAATTACAAATCTTCCTACCATTTTTAAACAAATCGAAAATAAATTTTATTCATGCTAATAATTCTATAATTTGTTTTAAACTGTTATTATATATTTAAATAGAAGTTACTCTACAGTGTTAGTGTTTAGCTAAGCATTAAATTTGTAGTTTGTCTGATTTTTCTGAATATTGTTAATACCTAAATTTCAATCATATATCTTTTACAGTGTAAACATAAAACATTTTAAAACTTTAAAAATAGTAATTATTTGCCTTGATTTTAACATCACCTGAAGTGTTCTTGGGAAATTGACTCCTCCCCAGCAATTTCATGTGTAGAAACAGAGATGAGAGTGTAAGGAATGCAAATGCTAACAGTTACCCTAGTAACAGAAGTTACTATCTTATTTTGGAATTTTACCAAAGCATATACAAGAAAATAAACTTTTCAAAAATTTATTTTCATGGCTAAATTTCTATATTTGAAACTGCATCCAGCTCTTTCTATTAATATAAATTGGGACCACTGGTTGGTTGTGATTCTAATCCCAGGTTTTTGTGAATAGGAATTGCATTCTGGCCTAGCTTGAGAATCTGTGTCTCGTAGTCACTCATTAGAGAGATCCAGAAGAGACCAGAGGCTCCCTTGATGAGAGATATTAACAACATTCTGCCAATGTATCAGAATGATGAGAAACTAACCCAGTATTACACACAAAAGCAGTTTCCCTACCAATCAACTACAGGGAGCAATACTCCTCATTTGAAGTTACCTATAATCTCCTCTGAAAATTAAGATGATTTTATTTACTGTGTTTAATGCCAGGGCAAAGCCACTAGCTGTAACATCTTACAAAATATACCCTCATCATATACTTTGAGATTTTCTTCAAATCACCTTTATCTGGACAAAAAGCTCCCTTCTCCCTCTTTCTCTTAAAAGCCATCTGCTTGGCCCTGTGAATTCACTCGTGTGCCCAACAAAGTTCTCTTTTGCAGGTCCTCCATTCTGGAGACTTCACCACTCTGAACCCCTGTTGTTAGCCTGGATAATACGAAACAAGTGTAGATCAAGAAAATATTGCACAGCCAAACTCAAAGTGCACAGCATTGTAAATAGAAGGCCAGTGGCAATGCTTGGTACATTGTATCTTTGTGTAAATGTTCTTCCAGATCCAAATGTCATTCTTGTAGGAGCCAAATGAATTGACATCATTAGCTTATTTTTCAAGCGATAAAAAGTATTGTTGTACTTATAGCACATTTATAGTTCTTATCACCAATATTTATCAATATATACCCTTCAATTTATAAAATGTAATTTCCTACATATATTAAATACAGAATATTCTAATCTTCAACAAAACAACAAATCCTATAATCAGTCCAATTTTTCACATGGTCAAAGGCTTCTCTGGGGCATGTCCTAGAACTTGGGGCTCTGTCTTCTCAGTTGGAAAATTATGGAATGAAACTAGGTCATTTCTCAGGTCTCTTCTATCTTAAGAACTCAGATTCCAACTGTGAGTAGAGTCTACAGTGGGAAACTGTTTTCACATAGGCCTAAATTCTCTTGAAACAAGAGAACCTTCTTCAAAAGCATAGGAGAAAACTAAGAACGTTGTATTTGGTCAGGGCACACAATCACTTCCTTCTAGAAAATAACACAACCAATAATGATAGAAGTAAAGTGGCTGCTGACTCTAAGAAAAATAATCTACTATAATTACAACCAACAATTACTTTAGGTTACAGTATTAGAGAATATCACTTGTATCATTACGAAGAACAGTATAACAGTTTGCTATGTTTTAATTGTCTAAATTTTATTTAGGCAAATTTAATTTGCTAAATTATTTAGCAATAACCTATTTCTGAGAGGAAATCATGAGACATTATATATATATATATATATATATATATATATTTACACTACATAATCCTAAATAAAGCCCAGGATTCCATAAGCGACCCTTCCTCATAGACCCTCTTCAAAGGACTAAAATCAAATATGTAGCAATTTGGGAACTGCCTAAGATGTCAAAATGCTAGGATAAAAGAGATGTCCAATGGGGCAGGCATTGTGGCATACATCACCGCTTGCGATGCACACATTCCATATCAGAGTGCCTGAATTCAAGTCTCACCACTGCTTCCTGCTAATGTGCACCCTGACAGGCACCAGGTGATGGCTCAAGTACTCTGGTCCCTGCCACTCACCTGAGAGACCTAGATGGAGTTCTGGGCTTCTGGCTTTGGCTCAGCCCAGTCCAGGCTGGTGTAGGCATTTGGGGAGTAAAACCAGCAGAAGGAAGCTCTTTCTACCTCTTGCTCTCCCTCTCGTTCTCGCTCTGCCTTTCAAATAAAGAAAACAGGGCTGGCACTCTGGCACAGTGGGTTAAAGTCCCGGCCAAAAGTGCCAGCATCCCATTTGGGTGCTGGACTAGATCCCATATGGATCTAGTCCCTGATGCTCCTATTCTGATCCAGCTCTCTGCTATGGCCTGGGAACTCAACCCAACTCCCACATGGGTGGCAGGACCAAACCACCTGAACCATCACTTGAATGTATGCATTCCCCAGCTGCGCAATAGCAGGAAGCAGGAAGCAGGAAGCAGGACTGGAGTCCAGACTGGAACCCAGGCACTCTGATAAGGGATGCAGGTGTCCCAACTGACGAGTTAGCTGCTCAGCCAAACACCTGACCCAGGCCCTGTGTTCTTTATGTTTCATTGATAAATAATAATTGTACTCATTTGTGGGGCACAATGTGATATTTTGACCTATGTACACATCATACATTCAATCAAGCTAATTAGCAGGTCCTTAAAGATTTCTGCTCTTAATTTCCCAATGTGAATGATTTACCCGAAAGATAAGGTGCACAAGTAGGATAACATATTTTACTTTGTTGCTATCAGAAAAACTGTCAGCATAACAGGTGCAAGTCTGTAGATTTGTTGTACACTTCTCATATTAGTAAAAACGCATTTCAGTTGAGCCTGTGATCACCACAGAAAACAATTACTGGAGTTCTAATGCAACCAAAGAATCGGTCAGATAATATTCTATTTATGTATATTTATTTTCAACCAATGATCTATAACACCAAATAATTACTGACCTTATAAAAGTAAAGATGAATGCTGGCCATTTTTTTTTCATATTTTTAAACTTAAGGAGCCGGTATTGTGATGTAGTTAATAGGCCTCCACCTGTGGCACTAGCATCCCACATGGGCGCCTATTCGAGTCCCATTTGCCACACTTCTGATCCAGCTGTCTGCTTATAGCCTGGAAAAGCAGTGGAAACTGGCCCAAGTGCTTAGACGTCTGCAGCCACATGGGAGACCTGGAAGAAGTTCTTGGCTCCTGGCTTCAGTCTGGCCCAGCCCTGGCCGTGGTAGCAATTTGGGGAATGAGCCAGCAGATGGAAGACCTCTCGTTGTCCCTCTCTCTCTGTAACTCTGCCTCTCAAATAAATAAATTTTTAAAAATAGATAAATAAACTTAAGAAAATAATTAGAAGTTAAAAAATAACTCCTTTGTACTAATTTAAAATAAGCTGAACATCTCCTTCTCTCCCGTTTCCTTCTTCCCCAGCCCTCCCTCCTCATTCTCTCTCTTCATCTTACAGAAATACTGCTTGCTTTTCAAATGTTACCTTCCCTTCCTGCAGATGAGCACTGAGCAGCTGCTGCAAATCTGTCCTTACCAGAGAGGGTGCTGGGTTCACTGTTAGCAGGTTTCTGGTCCACCAGTGGGCCTGCTGTTCCCACTCCTGACAGCAGAAAGACGCCAGCAGCTTGACCACACAATGGAAGATTCTTGAAGACCAGCTCATTTCTTACCTGTTTTTACTGCAGCCCAACACAACCACTTCACACTGTAACTGAAGGTTCAACTTGGACCTGTCCTCCATCCTATTACTCTGCTCCTCCAGATGGGGCAGTGCAACCCAAGGGGCTTTGAATGACATTCACTTGACCAGAGAGGCAGCAACAGAGAGAGTAACAAGTATGCTTTTATGTGTTGGTCATGCTTTTTAAGAACTTGAAAGATTTAATGTAGATCATTCTGCTTTATACTTATTTAATAACTTTCAATTAAGTTCTCACTGTCATTGTCTCTTTTTAGAGTAAAAACAAGACAGTACTTCGGGAGATATTTCAAACTGTATGATTTTCTTACAAAATGCAGCCTGTTGTGGGGGGAGGTAGAAAAGGTTTTATTTTCTTCTTTAAAATGATGTCTATTCCCCCAGGAAATAATGGCAGAACTGCATCACTTTATGGTCCAAGTGTGGGGCAGTACCTCCCAGTAAGGCACAACTTATACCCACGTCGCTAAACATCTGCTGACCCCTAAAACTTAGCAACTAAAACCCACCATCTAAAAGCAAAGACAGGGTTTTAAAATTGTAGCATTTTGTATGTTAATGTTTTATTTTCCCCACAAGAATCTCATATTTATTTATTTTTATGTGCATTTTGCTCCTTTTAACCTGATGGCAGCACTGTGAAATATCACAGGCCTTTCACTCAGTATTCTTCTAACAAGTCAACCAGGTACAAACAGGATTTTTATATCCATTTGTAAATTTTAGTGGGGGGCGGCTGAGTTGACAGAAGGAAAATAAAAAGACAAATACTACATTTGTGCAATGCTTAATTCACATCACTTGTACAACACTGTGCTGTTGGCATTTGTCTCAATAAATAGGCTTCAAAAAGAAATTACTGCAGTGTAAAAATAGTTTCCCTGAATTCACGCACTTTTTATGGCTCCCACGTCTCAAAATGGCTTTTAAAGTTTTTTTCTTTCTTTCTTTTCAGCCTCTTCCAGTCATGGACCCCATACTGTGATAGGGTATGTTCCCCCTGCCCTGCTCCTCAGAGAGGCATTGGAGAAAAGAGAAGTTGAGACAATTTGGCACCATACTAGTCTGAAAGAGGCCCAACTTGAGACATTCACTTTGATTGCCAGATAGAAAGGAATATGAGAAATGAAATGAAAGGAAACAACAACAACAAAAAAAGATGGAGGAGTGTAAGCCTGAGAAGAAAGGACAAAAATAAACGCACACACACAGCTCAAACCTCTTTGTCCAACAAAAATCGTCTGGGTGCACATCAGCACCATGCATGATACCGGAAACAAAGTACTCGGTGTTCCCCTGGAGCGACCGTGTGCCTGGGGACTCTGAACTGTGTGCACTTCCCAGAACCAACCTTCTCTGCAAACTCATTCCTCAGGTAGCCCCAGGCACATTCTCAGCAGAGTGGAAGAAAAAAGCCTAGCACAAACAGACAACCCCCTATCGCAAATCAAACCTTTTCCTGTAGGAGTATGTTGTAGAGTTTCCATTTCTCACTCGTATAGAAAATACTGCAGTAACCTCAGTTTACAGTCTAACAAAACACATGACAAAATGCCACCCACCACTGACCTCACAGGCTAGAAAGCAGGGATTCTGCAAATGAAGATTAAAATGTTCAATCTGACGCCAAATCCTGGGATAAGTTGTCCATACGCCTACTTCTTTAACATGAAAAAGGTGTGATTAAGAAATTCATGCTGACATGAGAAATGCACTGTTAAGTGAAATATAGCAAGTTAATGGGAAATATCTAAGTATAACCTCACTGTGTTTTTTTAGAAAAGGCAAAGCCTTGAAATTTCTTAAAATCTAAAATGGTAGTGGGGAAAAGAGTCAAGCGAAGACAAAACTACGTCCTCGTTAGCCTGTTGGTACTCGATGATACTTGGGATGAATATCATTCTTCAGGAGGAAAGATCTTCAAGGGACTAAATGGCATCACCAACCAAAGGATCTCATAATGAGATCCACTTACTCCAGAATTAGGACAAGGAAACAAGAGGGGGGAGAGAAGGAATTAGGAATATAAACCAAGTGAGAGGAAAGCCAAATTGCTTTTCTTTCATTTTTCTTATTTTTGAGATTTATTTATTTATTTGAAAGATAGAGTTACAGAGAGAGAGAGAGAATCTTCCTTCTGCTGGTTCACTCCCCAAATAGCCACAACACCCGGAGCTGAGCTGATTCGAAGCCAGGAACCAGGAACCTCTTCTGAGTCTCCAACCTGGATGCAGGGGCCCAAATACTTGGACCATCCCCCGTTGCTTTCCCAGGCCCATTAGCAGGGAGCTGGATCATAAATGGAGCAGCCAGGACTTGAACTGGCACCCATATGGGATGCTGACACTGCAGGTAGCAGCTTCACCTACTATATCATAATGCTGGGCCTGCCAAATTGCTTTTTAGCACTATGGTTTACTGTAGGTACCTACCAAAAATCAATTTTTTATAATATCTGATTTTTTATATACATATATACTGCAATTGAGCAAAATTAGTAACATTTGAATGGTTGGTTTTTAAATCTTAATTCATATTACAATTACTAGATAATCATTTCAAACTGCTGCTTGGGATGCCCACACACCATATTAGTGCGTGTCTGGGATCAAATCCCACCTCTGCTCCCAATACACAGAGTTCTGAGGGACAGCAGATGATTGCTCAAGTACTAGGGTCCCTGCCATCCACATAGGAGACCCAGATGGAGTTCCTGGTTCCTGGCTTCAGCATGGCCCATTCCTGGCTATTGTAGGCATTTGCAGGATGAACTAGTGAATGGAAGGTCTTACTCTGTGTCACTCTGCCTTTGGAATAAACAAAACTTTTTTTAAAAGAAAATTGTATGATTTATAAATCTCATTAAACTGCTTAACATAATAAATAGAAATAGTGTCGTGAAAATTTACAAGTTCCAGGGCCTGTGTTGTGGCATAGCAGGTAAAACTGCTGCCTGCAGTGCCAGCATCCTGTATGGGTGCTGGTTCAAGTCCCCGCTACTCTACTATCCAACTCTCTGCTATGGCATGGGAAAGCAGTAGAGGATGGCTCAAATGCTTAGGCCTCTGCACCTGCGTGGGAGACCCGGAAGTAGTTCCTGATGGGCATAGCTCCGGCTGTTGCTGCCATTTAGGGAGTGAACCCGTGGATGGAAGATCTCTCTCTGCCTCTCTGTAACTCTACCTTTCAAATAAATAAATAAATAAATCTTTTTAAAAAAAGTTCTAATATCCTTTAATATATTTTGTAAAGAATCACATATCTTTAATATTTATTATTTTCGTCTACTTGAAAGGCAGAAAGAAAGCAAGAGAGTGTATGAGAGAGAGGTCTTCCATCTGCTGGTTCATTTCCCAAGGTCTTGCCACGGCCAGAGGTCAGAAGCCAGGAGGAAGGCCAGAAGGAAGCCAGGAGCCAGAAATGCTGACTGGGTCTCCCATGTGGGTGTCAGGGGCCCAAACACTTGAGTTATCAGCTGCTGCCCTCCAGGATGGCTTAGCAGGAAGCTGGATCAGAGGCATAGCAGGAACATGAACCAGCACTCTGATATAGGATTCCAGCATCCCAAATCGTGGCTTAACCTGCTGCAGCACAACACCTGTGCCAGGTTTAAAAAGTAAATAATCTAAAAGCAAGGCTAATTAGGTCTCTTTGATGGTATTATTAGTATAGGTATTAAACTCAGTCCACTTATGATACCATTTACAAAAATTAATGTAACCCAAAGTAGTAAACTAAGGGTTAATAATGTGCTTCTGAAAAACCTTCCTAAAGAGGAACCTGCCATAGCCTTTTTTAAAAATTTTTTTATTATTTTTTTGACAGGCAGAGTCAGAGAGAGAGAGAGAAAGTCTTCCTTTCCATTGGTTCATCCCCCAAATGGCCGCTACGGTCGGCGAACTGCTCCAATCCAAAGCCAGGAGCCAGGTGCTTCCTCCATGCGGGTGCAGGGCCCAAGCACTTGGGCCATCCTCCACTGCCTTCCCAGGCCACAGCAGAGAGCTGGATTGGAAGAGGAACAACCAGGACTAGAACCTGGGGTGCCGGCGCCACAGGCGGAGGATTAGCCAAGTGAGCCACGGTGCCAGCCAATGCCATAGCCTTTTACTCTCGTCTTCCTGTTTTCCATGCATGAAGTCAGTTTTGTTTTTCCCTACAGCATCTCATTCACTTCTCAAGCACCAGAAAGGAAGCAAAGATTCCAGCTGTGAGCTCCATTGTGCAAGATCACAGGGTCAGGCAAAGGCGCCACGGTTAACCGGTTAACCGCAGGTCACCTGCCTGAATTTAACTCAGAGACCCATGCACAGAAAGTGGGGCGGGGCTCGAATATACCCACAGGCCCCATCCATACAAAGCGGGAAAACTGAAGCACAAGCAGAGTTAACACCCAGCTCCGGGTTACACCGCACAACCTGTACATGCCTTGGGTTCACAGCCAGACAGTGGCGCTGTCCACGCATTCCCTGCGCAGCTAGAGTGCTCCGATGCAGTCAGCGCTGACATCTCCAGCCCCATCCAGTGCACGTCTTGAATAGTCTTTTTAAGCCTTGTCGTTTTCATACAAGTGCAATTTTACTAAATCACTCGATTCACAAAACGTGTATTTTAAAATTTTTGCATGTTTTATAACTCTTTGCTTGGTTCACATAAAATTGAGACTAGAAAATACTATAAAAACACTTCTCGGGGCTGGCATTTGGAGAAGTGGTTAAGCTGTTGCATGGCACACCCACTTTCCATGACAGTCTCAGCTCAGCTGCTGATCCAGCTTCCTACTGAGCCCTGGGAGGCAGGTGATGGCTCAAGTACTTGCATCCCTGTCACCCATGTGGGAGACCCAGACTGAATTCCAAGCTCCTGAGTTTGGTGTAGCTATTGCAAGAATTAATAGATAAGAGCATTCTCTCATTCTCTCTGTGTCTCTCTGCCTTCCAAATTAACAGGTAAGTTAAATATTTCCATAGCTCTTCCCTTTGGCACATTTCCTTTCCAAAGCTAAGGGACTGAAAACCAAATTACGAGTGCGAGTGCACTGAAGATAGCCACCGAACATGGAGCAAAAGAGAGACATTCTTAAGGGATATTTCATGCAAAGTAAGGAAGAACTCAGAAAACCATGTCATCAATGTAGGTAAGGAATCCTTAGAAGTTAGGTATTGCCAAGCAACAACCAGATTGTAATACATTTCTATCAATAGACCAGGATTAGGCCACCACAGGTTTTAAGGGGGGGAAAAAAAAAGCTGGCTGTACCATCTCACTTGACATTTCACCTGTTTTTGAAATGTTAAGATTTATTCACTGGGGCCAGCGCTGTGGCATAGAGGGCTAAGCTGCCACCTGCAGTGCCGGCATCCCATATGGGAGACCCAACTGCTCCACTCCCGATCCAGCTCTCTGCTATGGCCCAGGTCCTTGGGCCGGAGGAAGCTCCTGGCTCCTGGCTTCGAATCGGCACAGCTCCGGCCGTTGCGGCCAATTGGGGAGTGAACCAGCAGATGGAAGACCTCTCTCTCTTCTCTATGTAACCCTTTCAAATAATAAATAAATTCTTTAAAAAAAAATTTTATTCATTTGAAAGGCAGTTAGAGAGGCAGAAGCAGAGTAAGAGACCAGGAAAGTTCTTCCATCCACTTTTTCCTTCCCAAATAGCCACAATGGCTGGAGCCAGGCCAGACATAACCCATGAGCCAGGAATTTCCCAGTCTCCCACGTGGATGCAGGGACCCCAAGAACTTGGACCATTTTGCAATCCTTTCCCAGGCACATTACCATGGAGCTGGAACAGAAGTGGAGCAGCTGGGACTAGAACTAGGACTTGCGGTTCTTTTGTGCATTGATAACCTGTCCTAGTGTCTGTTAAAACTCAGTTCAATCTTTATGCTCTCCAAACCCTAAATACCTGGTAACCCCTGGTTTTCCAATTTTTACCCCAACAACCCTTCTGCTCCTTATACCACCTGCTGCCAATGAGCGGGGCTTCTCCCAACGCATACCCCAGGGGAGCATGAAGAGCCCACCATGCCACCTGTTGATGTTGTTGGAATTTACTGCAATACGTAATGTTCTGGCATGTGAATAAGCCTGGCTGGAAGATCCCAACACATTCCTTGGGCCCAGTGCTGGATCGAAAACAATTGTTTCCACACTTTTCTAGGTAACACCTCTGCCTATATGCTTCCACTGCCTCAACAACCCAGTTGAAGTGACAGGCCCTTTTAAAAATTTTGATAGAGATCTTTCATCCACTGGGTCATTAACTAGATGAGCACAATGTTCTGATACAAGTCAAGAGCTTCATCCCTGTCTCCCACGCTGGTGCAGGGGCCCAAACACTTCAACTCATTTCCACTGTTTTTTCCAGGCCATTAGCACGGAGCTAGATGAGAAGTGGAGCAGCCAGGACAAACTTGTGCCTATATGGGATGCAGGTGGTGGCTTTGCCTGCTATGCCATACTATCAGCCCTGCTGTTCTTAAAACTTAAATTGACTTACCAGAAATAATAAAATTTTAATAAAAATTAAAACTAAATCAAAAGTATAAAAATGGAGGAGAGTTATCTGGCTCAGTGGTATAGAATTTTAAAGGGTGGGGGAGGGGTGCTGGCCCACTCCCCAAATACCTCCAACAGCCAGGACTCAGCCAAACCAAAGCCAGGGGCCAGGAATTCCATGTTTCCCACTTGGGTGGCAGGGACTCAATACCTGAGCCATCATCTGCTGCTTCCCAGGAGCATTAGCAGGGAGTAGGTTCGTTGAGTTGCCCAGCACCAGAACCCACATTGACAAAAGGGTCCCAAGTGGCAGCTGTACCACACAGGACCCTTTTTCTTAAGATTTCAAAGGTAGTTTTAGAGAGATAAAGACACACAGGTCTTCCATCTGCTGCTTCACTCCCTACATGACCACTATGGTGAGCTGAGCTGACCTGAAGCCAGGAGCCAGGGTCTCCCACCTGGGTGCAGGGAACTAAAGATTTGGGCCATTCTCCATTGCTTTCCTAGATGGATTAACAGGGAGCTAGAGCAGCAGGGACTCAAACCAACACTGGTGCTGGATGCTCCAAAGCACCAACCTCCCCCTCCTTGAGATTTCTTACAACCAGTGTAAACATGCCTCATCTCACTGTCCACACCTCCAAAGGTTTGTTACATCTGGAGCAGTTCAAGTTGTAAGACCCAAAATGAACCAAGATGAAGGAGCGTGATCACTTTCATCACAATTTAGTTGGTGCGCTGACTCAGCATGAAAATAACCTAGATGTCTGGAAAACAAAGTAGAGGCAGGTTAAGAAACCTCTGCCTTAGGAAACTGGTTACGCAATGGACCAAAAACATTTGGTGCAGTCTGGTACATACCAGATGTTCTACAGCTTTCCTCTAATGAAAAACATGCTTTTAAGGTGATACTTTAAAAGAAATGAAACAGAAAGGCAGTCATGGAGACAGGAACAGATTTCATTTACTGTTCACAGCTGGGTCAGAACACAGGAATCACAGGAAGCTATAAAAGTAGAAATGTTCCAGTCTGAACTCGAAATTACAACTGAAAGGGTGAGCAGAGAACAGAAGACTGCTAAAAATGAGGCTGAGGTAGAGTGGGGACAAAACAAATTCACCAGGGGTCATGGACTGAAGCCACTGAAAGGTCAATGACTATCAGTAGCACAATATGGACTATCTATAATTTTAATATAAAAAGCCTTGTCATTTAACAGGAGCTTTGATAAAATTGTATGTACAAAACCCATACATGCCAAAATGAACAAAAGCTCAAAATTAGGTATAGGGGTCAGGACTGACAGACTAGCTTCAACTGCTTTTAACACTTATTATCTAGCTTCCAACACTGTCCCTTATTTCCCTAGCCTGAATCATGATACAATTTCCTTTGACTTCATTATGAATGGCAAATGTTTCATCTATTCCTTCCAACAAAATTGTACCAGAAGCTTAAGGTTGAGATTAAATCAAATTATGTCACCAGGGCCAGCTCTATAGCACAGCCGGTTAAAGCTCCAGCCTGCAACACTGGCATCCAATATGGGCACCAGTTTAGACTTAAATCCTAGCTGTTCCACTTCAGACCCAACTCCCTATACACCAGGTAAGGCAGAGAAGGGTCCAAAAACTTGGGCCCTGCACCCGGGTGGGAGACCCAGAAGCTGCTCTTGGCTTCAATTTTCCCCTGGTTGCCACCATTAACCTGTGGCAAGCCCATCTGCTTCACCAAGGAACACACATAGTCAGTGATTGGCTGAATAGGCTTTCACCTAGAAACCAGGAAGTCAAATGGGAAGCTGCTTTAGAGCATGCTTCCAGTAAACTTTTCCAAGTCAACGTTTGTAGACTGCTTGTTTTTTCACTCATCTTACCACCAAATAAAATGTCAGACAAGAGAATATGAACCAAATTTTTATTTGCTCATTTCTTGCATTTGAAGTATTCTTCGATGACATCCTTGGCCTGAGATTCTTTGCCGTAGTCCTTGAAAAAAAAAAAATTTCTTATTAACATTTACAAATCTCATTTGAAGTCCTTAGCAACTAATTATTATGAACCTTTAATTAACCATGCCTTAAAAATGCTTCTTTCTTATCACAGAAGTTTGTTGTAGCCATTTTCAGGGACCTGAAAGACTTCAATGTCTTTAAGGCTCGTAACATGGCACTACTATTGCCAGCTTTTCCTAGATTTCTGCAGAAACACAATAGGTAGTAAGCAGATTCACTGGCTGGCTTCTAAATTAAGCTTACATTTCATTTCTAAAATCCCGAGTTTTCCAAGCCATTGACAGCCATTTTTTCCTTCACATGACTCTCAATCTTATTTGAATATAAGGTTATATATGGTCAGCTGGCACAATCTTCAGCCCCAAGATAAAAACTGACTTACCTTAACCACTACGCAACTGCAACCAACCACTTTGCGGGGTTTCCCTTCTCGGTCAATTTTACAGAGGCCTACCCATTCCCCAAGTTTCTTGTTGTCATCAACCTATTGGGGGGATTTAGAAAAGAAAAATCACTATTAGCAGACAGACATTAAGCCACCGACAAGAAATGGAAGCAGAGAGGTGGCTGTAGTCAGTAGGGTGACATGGCAGTTTCCTCAAGGCAGCTCAGTAGAGGGAGCCAGTTGTCATCATTCACAGCACCATTAGCACTCAATCTTTGTTCCATATCCAACACCAAAATCAGCACTTCTTTCTGCCGGTGTAAATGCTCCTACAATGAGCTTCCCCACAGCCCACATCAGGTCCCTGTATTTACACCTGCAAAAAGGAGCCCAATTTTCAGGCAGGCATCTTGATGCAGACCAGTAACTTACCTTAATGAGGTTGATTTGGTGCTCAGCACACAGGGCCTCCACAAGCTTGACATACATAGGCTCATCGCAGTTAGATGCAAGCACACAAAGATGGGCTTGGCGCCTGAAATGGAAGAACAAAATCGCAAATTCAGGCCTACAGCAAATACTCCTGTACTTTCAAAGGTTTATCTTTGCACTCCCTACACTCAGTAATAATTCTGCAGTAGACGCATTACAGAACCCATCGTAAATCTGACACACCTGTTAACGAACCCAGTCAATTTGCTTATAAAAATCCTTGACAATCTTCAGCAAATCTCACCCCAAAAATATCAGGTTCGTACACAGGTATGTCATGTATTTGTGGTCAAACAAAACCAAGACAGTTTTGTTATTTTTTTGTGAGCACGGCAGTCATGTACCTGCAGAAGATTTAAATCCACCAAACTGCATCCCAGCAGGAGTGTTTACTATGTGCTCAGCTCTTACTAAATGACAAATCCTTTACTGTATAAACATCTTATGTTCATTGAAATTATACTCAAGAATATTGTTTTGCCAACCTAACCAGCCCAATAAATATCAGAACTAGGTTAGTTACTTAACCATTCGAGATTCCACCTAGCTATCAGTTGTAGGCACAAAAGTACAAACCCAGGTACTTTTTCAGCAAACAGGAGCTCAACGCTCCGGTAGTTTCATGCTGGCTCCGCTGAGCCTCCCCACGATTCCCGGTAACCTACAGGTTTGTCAGACTGCAGTGTGTCACTCAGGAAGGAGTGAAGGGGTATCCGACAATTTCAGTCATCATTCAAACACTGTAGTTCTGCTCCGCTTTAAAACCCGGCGCTCACCCCCACTACACACAGCAAGCCACGTGTTCTCGGTGGGCTATACAAGATCTGAGTTCTGATACCTTTTCCTAGGTCTCTTGTAGGACGGATGCCATTCACAACTTTTGTGCTAACTTCACGCTTTCTTCCCTTGGCTGCAGTTTTGTTCCGGCTGCAACAACCCACAGTATTGAGACTGATACACGTACTTGTCTAAGGCTTTGGCAGCTTCACGGATTCCACGTGCTAGGCCATCATGGATGAGGGCGGTCTTCAGCACCTCTTGTAGAGCAGTGTTAACGTCCATTACACCTCCAGCAGCAATGCTAAAAACACAGGACAGCAAGGTCACGAAATCTTCCCATGTACCCCGGTAGACACACCAGCGAAGCTCCGCAAGAGCGCCCTGGCGCCCAGGCAGACCCAGCCCCACGCAGCCGGCTCCCGACCCGCGCGGCCTACGTGAACCCCAACTCCCAGGCCCCCGGACTCACCCTTCCTCGGCCATGGCGGTGGGTTACGGGTGAAGCCGAATCTTGAACGCACTGCAAGGAAAACACAACTGCTTAACTCGGTTTAGAATCAGGAACCCATAATCAGCCACAGCCGCTTTCCGCCACAGCCACACGACTCGCGCTCCACACTCACCACGGGCCTCCGCCTCCGCGCGTCTCGGCGGCGGCAGGGAAAGAGGCCGCACGCGTCCGCATGACGGTATTTAAGGGTTTGTTAAGGACCCCTGTGCGCATGTGCATTCCCTCCCACGAAAGAGGTGGCTGTGGCCGTGCCGGGCCCCGAGTGCCTCTGTTTCCGGGTTCAGGCGGTCTTCCGGAAAGAGGACTGTGCGTCTTCTGCCTCTGCCGGGCCAGTTATTGGCGCGCGCTGCAGGCACGACGCGGGCAGCCTCGCGTCGGTCCTCTCTGCCAGGGGCGTGGCCTGCGGAGGCCCAGCAAGCTCGTTGTACAGGGCGCGAGAGGAGCCAAACACGTTTCTCCGCACTAATTGCGGGATTGTTGGAGACGGCGGCGCCCTTAGAGCTCAGATTTTTTTTTTTCCTGGTGTAACTTTTTTTTTGATAGTTCTTGTATTTTACTTTCTAACTCGTTTTTACCAGGTTCAATGTGACTTGTAGATACAATTCCAAGAACCTAATGAGAATCCCGGTTTTAACCCTTTCCACATCACACTGATTTCTTGTCGTCTGTGTTAAACTCAGCGTTCCGGCGAGCAAACGAGTCCCTTCGCTTCTAAGTCACCCCCTGTGACTGCCTCGTTCTGGGGGTGGTCCTCGTCTTTTTCCATGACGCTATAGGCAGCGCGTTTTCGCTGCTAAAGTGGACCCGCCAGCCCGGGGGACAGTTCCGGTTCTGAGTTTAGTGCGAGAGTCGGTTCTAAAAGAAGTCGTTCTTTTGCTTCGTTTCGCTTTGAGCGCTAGATTGTGCCTGGGATTCAGTGAGGCCGTAAAGCTCGATTCGTTTCGTGCGTTTTAGAAGCTGCAGTGCCTGACAGCATCTGGCTCTGAAGGAATGAAAAAAAGCGCGTCTTTGAAGAATCCGGCCTAATTCCACTCAGGGCGTGACGGAGTCAGGGCTAGAATTCGACCATCTCAAAGCTTTTTTCTTTTCCTTCAGAAGAAACGTTCACTTTCAGGGGCTGGCTGCCCCCACCCTCACTTCCAGACCCCAAAGGAGAAACAGCTGAATGTAGTCAGTGTTACCGTTTTCCTTTAGCGCGCTCGCCTGAGGAGTCTCCAGGGAGTCAGCAGTTATTAGGTGCTTGCTGTATGTCAGTACTGTGGATGTGGTGAGCAGGTAGTGTCAGGCCCATGCGTGCTGTGAAGGAAAACAAAAATGGGCGAGGTGATGGGGATGTTCATCGGCATGTCCATGCTGGGATTTTAGTAAACTGGCTTTTCAGATGCGCTGTTTCATTTTTAGAGTGTTGAACCTGCTTCTCTCAAGCAAATGTTTAATAAGATTTTTTTTTTAATGTGAAGAGGAAGGAGGCAGCGGATATTCTTGTCTCTGAAATTTTGTGTTGAGATTAGGATTTGTCCCCATGCTTAGAATAGCTAAGGGTCACAGGGAAGTACAAAGGGGCATGAGGAGTGGGAGTGAGGAGGATGTGGCAAGGTAGCCAGACAGACCTTAGCCTTGGGACTGTATTTGAAAGGGGTTATCAAAACTAGGGATTCCAGACAGATGTGAGTGGGAGCCCAGGACGGGAGAGCATTCTACCTGGAGCAAAAAAAAAAAAAAAAAAAAAGAGTAGTGGAGGCAAAGAAGGATGCCTCCTTTGTTTTCCTGGATGTTACCTTAAAGCAATTGTGTATTCAAGAAAGAATGTGATAAATAGTATTTCAGCACGCTTCTCATCTAAATTTAATATGCTAAGCATATTAGAAGCTTTCCTTCCAAAACAGTATTAAGGAAGAAGCAAGGATTTTCTGACATCGGAGACATAAACAGAAGAAATAATAATTGCCAAACAACATACTGATTTGGAGGGAAATGACTGAGTGCCTTTTAATTTAGTTGTTTTAGTGCTGTTTTCCCCACATACCAACCAACTCAGACTTGGTTTCTGGCATCCAAGAGCTTGTCATCTGTTCTGTTCACATACTCAAACATCATGGACGTCTGCCTTCGTACTTCACCTTGATAAACGCCTTTCCTGTCAGCCAGAAACCCTCCTCCTAATACTGCTGGTACATGATTTGGAGTTGGAGTTGTATAATCAATTCTAACCCTAAAAATAAACTTTGGGCACAGTGGGGAAATAAGAACTCTTTCATACAGCTTCTCCTTGTTCACTGTGGTTAAGATCAAATCCTCTCGGTTCTATGTTTAGCAAAGATGGAAGACAATACTAAATAGAGGCCAGAGGCTAATCACTCTTAAATCAGAAGACTAGAACATTTATATGCAAATATGAATCAAAAACATGAAAAATAAATGAATTCTAAAGTCTGCTTTGGGAACAATGATGATGAGTAACTATCTAGCATTTTTAGGTGACAGGTTTTGTGTTAAAAATTTTTTTTTAAGATTTATTTATTTGAAAGGCAGAGATCCAAAGAAGGCAAGAGAGATCTTCCAACCACTAGTTCACTCCCCAAATAGCTACAACAGTCAGGGCTGGGCCAGATAAAAGCCAGCAGCCAGGAACTTCTTCCAGGTCTCCCACATGGGTGCAGTGGCCCAAGCACTTGAGCCATCTCCCAGTGCTTTCCCAGGCCATAAGCAGAGAGCTGGATTGGAAGCAGAGCAGCTGGAGCTAGAATGCCGGCACTGCAGATGGCAGCTTAACCTGCTGCGCCACAGGTCCAGCCCCAGAGAGTATATTTTCTACAATGTGTACTGTACAAGTTCTGGTTCTTTGTGTGCAATAGCATGACCTATGGCCAACATAAACAATTAAAATGAATTTATTAGAAAGGTATCAATGGCTCAGGCAATACAAGGGTTTGCTGAGCAGACTAGAGAACGGTAGGAAGAGGATGATTCCAGTGTTCTTGGTTATGGAAACTCAACAAAAATATCTTAATGAAATACTATCAAACTATCTTAAGGCTGTCCCCCCAGGCTATTACATATGATTAGTTTAATGAAATGCAACAAACACTGATTACTAGGAAGTTCTGCAAGACTTGCAGATAAGAAATGTACCTCTGAAAATGGTATAAAAAATTACCTGAAGACACTGGAGAATGACCATAAGCATACAGAGCCGTGGGGTAGAAGCAGGGAAGCAACATTAGAAAGAAGGAATGGCACTGGGTATTTCTCATGTTTATGGGTTTTAGCATCAGAGTAGCAACAAGTCCACACCATGTGGAGCAAATAGCAGAGTTCTTCAATTTTACTGCCTTGAAAACCAGAGGACTGAGTTTAGAGCAACCGTGGTGCTGTAAATGGATAGGAGGAGAATACAGGAAAGAGACAGCCAGAATTTTGTGCATTATCTCTGCCAAAATCTATGGTTGACCCCTCCGTTACACATGCATGGGGTTGGCCCCAAGCAAGAGATGTTAGGCTAAGCAAAATGTATGGACATTTCAGCTGCTTCTGTTTCCATCACTGGAGAAACAAATTACAAGTTTGAGTCAAGGCAGGTTGACTTTCTGCTAAATTTAAAAGAAAAAATAAATAGTCTTTGGAAGAATATAACAAAATCCAGAAATTATGCCATTATCATTAATGTCTGATAAAGTCCAAAGTTATTATAAATATTAGGAAACAGAAAAAAATGACTCATACTCAAGAGAAAAGGTTGGGGCCAGCACTGTGGCGTAGCGGTAAAGCCGCTGCCTGCAGTGCTGGCATCCCATATGGGTGCCCATTCGAGGCCTAGATCCTCACCTTCTGATCCTGCTCCCTACTAATACACCTGAGAAAGCAACGGAAGATGGCCCAAGTCCTTGGGCCTCTGTACCCATGTGGGAGGCCCTGAAGAAGCTCCTGGCTTTGATCTTGCCATTGTGGCCATTTAGGGAGTGAACCAGCCGATGGAAGACCTCTCTATCCCTCTGTCCCTCTCTCAAACCTGCCTTTCAAATAAATAAAATAAATCTTTAAAAAAGAATAATAAAATGGAGCAACCAGGACATGAATCAGTGCCTGTGTTGGATGCTGGTGTTGCAGGTGGCAGCTTAACCTGCTGTATTACAACACAGGTACCCTGGGTGAGGTTTTGAACATGAATCTGGGAAGTGGAGCACAGTCCGTTGTTTATTTGATTAAGGAAGAGAGAAGAGAATACAAATGGCAAGAATCACAATAGATTATTCAATAGACATTAAAAGTTAAGAAAATACCATGAAAAATCTGTGCCAGTAGATTTGTCAATTTAGATGAAATGAGAAATTTCTTAAAAACATACATCCTAGCAGATCTGGCATAGGAAAAAAAAAAGAGAAAATCTTAATACCAGTACACTTAGTAAACAAATAATTTTCTAGCAATGACATGCCTAGAAATAAACATTCAGATCCAGGTAGTTTCACTGAGTTCTATCAGACAACTAAGCATAAAATAGCACCAATCCTAATCAGATTCATCTAGAAAAGACAGAAATTTAAGTGTAAACAATTCAGTTTTGATTGTTTGTAAACAATTCATTTTTCTATCTTTTGAAAGATATTTAGGGGCCGGTGTTATACCATAGCAGGAAAAGCTGCCACCTCAATGCCAGCATTCCATGTGGGGAGTCCAGGTTGCTCCACTTCTGATCCAGCTCCTACTAATGGCCTGAGAAAAGCAGCAGAAAATGGCCCAAGTGTTTGGGCCCCTGACACACACATAGGAGACACAGATGAAGTTCCTGGCTCCTAGCTTCACTGGCCATTCGGCCATCTGGGAAGTGAACCAGTGGTGAAGATTTCTTTCCAACCCGCTTTCTCCCTCACTCCCTCTCTAACTTTGACTTTCAATACATAAATAAGTCTTTTAAAAATAAATAAAATTAAAGATATTTAGGGATAAATTTAACACAAGGCATGTAATACTCTACAATTAAAACTGCAAAACATTTCTTGAAGAAATGAAATATCACAAAAATGGAGAGATATACCACATACATGGATTAGAAGACTGAATAGTGATTAGATATTGATTCTCTCCAAACTTGGAGGGGGGGGCAATAAAAACTCCACCAGTATTTTGTTGTTGTTTTGTTTTTTGAAAGATTTATTTATTTTGAAAATCAGAGTTACAGAAAGTGGGAGCAACAGAGAGAAAGATCTTCTATCTGCTGGTTCACTGCCCAAATGGATGCAATGGCCAGGGCTGGGCCAGGCTTAAGCAAGGAGCCAGGAGCTTCTTCCAGGTCTTCCATGTGAGTAACAGTTATCCAAACACTTGAGCCATCTTCCATTGCTTTTTCCAGGCCTTTAGCAGGGAGCTAGTTTGGAAATGGAGCAGTGGGACTCAAACAAGTGCCCATATGGGATGCCTGGATTGTAGGCAGCAGATTTACCCACTAGGCCACAATGCTGGGCCCTGATTCTGACATTTCTATGGAAATGCAAAAAAACCTGGAAAATGCAAATTTCTCTTGAAAAGAAAAGAGTTGGAGAATTTTCACTAGTAACTTCACCCATAGTAGGTTTTCCTATATGAGGAAAGCGAGTGTGTGAAAGAAGTTAGCACAACAGAAAATCCCTTTTGGTCAGGACAACAGAATTGCAGAGGAGTAAGGATGAAGTTCTAGCTACAGTGTCATACCTAGCTCTAGTGAGGCTGGGAGCACATGCTGCAGGGTATATCTAGCTGCCTTGCCCTAGCATGTGCACTGGACCACTCCAGTAGTGTGGTGTAGGCACTTATCCTCTGAGAGATGTGTCTAAGCCCCTGATGATTCTGATTGTTACCTAATAAATCCTGATACTCATTTTCTGCTTATTTTATCAGCAAGGGAGTCCTGAAAGATATGAATGCTAAGAGAATTTTTTTTTATTTGAAAGAGTTACAGAGAGAGAGGAAGAGATAGAGATAGAAATAGAAAAAGATCTTCTATCCTCTGGTTCTTTCCCTAAATGTCTGCAATGGCCGGGTTATATGAGGCTGAAGCCAGGAGCCAGGAGCTTCTTCTGAGTCTCCCAGGTGGGTGCAGGGGCCCAAAGACTTGGGCCATCTTCTGCTGCTTTCCCAGGTGCATTAGCAGGGAGCTGGAGTGGAAGTGGAGCAGCCAGGACTCAAACCTGAACCCACAGGGGATGCTGGCACTACAGACCAGCACCAGCCACATGGAGGAAAAATTTTAAAAGATGAAGGGATAAAGAGTGACTTGGGACAGTGTTTTGGATAAGGGGATAAGTAGGATTTTCTTTGAGGAGGTGGCATTTGAACAGAGACCATATTATTCCACTTTATTTTCTAAAGAAACTATTGTTCATATGTATACTTATACCTAAAGGCACATATAAAACTATGAGTAGATCATTGTGGTAGACTAATAATGGCTCCCAAAATTATATTCTCATCCCAATTGTTGGAACTTGCATATGTTACCCTACTATAGGTTGGAGGGGCGGAAAAGGATCCATGCAGATGTGAATAAACTGGATTGTCCACATGGGCAGTAAATGTTGTGAAAGTATCCTTATGAGAGAGTAGCAAAGGAAGAGTGCACACTCAAAGGAGAGGAGACAAAATGACTACACAGGCAGAAATCAGAGTGAGGTTGGCACCAAGAATGCCCACAGCCTCCAGCAGCTCCAAGAAACACACTCCCCTCGAGCTGCCAGAGGAAGCATGATTCTGCTGACACCTTGATTTTGGGCTAATGAAACTGATGTTGAACTTCTGGCCCACAGGGTCATGTTGTTTAAAGCCACAAAGTTTGTGGTAATTTGTAGCTACAGCATACTAACATGATAGCATATTGTAACACTGATCATCTAGGGAGGATGGGAGGCAGAAGTTAGGAGCAGAGAGGAGGATAGGAATATGAATACAGCATAGATATAAGAAGACTTCAAAAAGTTTGTGAAAAATTGAATTAAAAAATAAGATTATGGGCCAGTGCCGCAGCTCAATAGGCTAATCCTCCGCCTGTGGTGCCGGCACCCCGGATTCTAGTCCCGGTTGGGATGCCGGATTCTGTCCCGGTTGCTCCTCTTCCAGTCCAGCTCTCTGCTGTGGCCTGGGAAGGCAGTGGAAGATGGCCCAAGTGCTTGGACCCTGCGCCCACATGGGAGACCAGGAGGAAGCATCTGGCTTCTGGCTTGGGATCCGCACAGCAGCCATTTGGGGGGTGAACCAACGGAAGGAAGACCTTTCACTCTGTCTCACTGTCTAACTCTGCCTGTCCAAAAAAAAAAAAAAATTATGTTACTGCAAAAAATATTAAAATCCATATAACAACTCCACTTATGTAAAGTAAAAATAGGTGATACCAAACAAGAACACACATTTCGGAGCCAATGTTGTGGGGTTGCAAGTTAAGCCGCTGCCTGCCTCACCAACATCCCATGTGGGTGCAGGTTCCTGTTCCGGTGCTGCTCCACTTCTGATCCATCTCCTTGCTAATGAGCCTGGGAAAGCACAGAGGATGGCCCAAGTGCTTGGACCCCTGCACCCATGCAGGAGACCCAGAGAAAGCTCTGGGCTCCTGGCTTTGGCCTGGCACAGCATCTGCAGTTGTGGCCATTTGGGGAGTGAACTGGCAGATGGAAGATCTCTCTCTCTCCCAACTCCCCTCTCCCAGTAACACTGCTTTCCAAAGGAATAAAAATAAATCTTTTTTTTAAAGTACACATTTTTGTAAAAACATATACAAACAAAAAAGATTTGCATTAAACATGCAAGAACGATTACTGATGGAGGAGGGAAATAGAAATGGAGATAGGGGCCAGTGCTGTGGCAGAGTAAGTTAATCCTCTGTCTGCATCACCAGTATCCCATAGGGTGCCAGTTTGAGTCCTGGCTGCTCCTCTTCCAATCCACTTCTCTGCTGTGGCTTGGGAAAGCAGTGGGATGATGACCCAAATTCTTGGGCCCTGCACCGGTGTGGGAGACCTGGAAGAAGCTCCCAGCTCCTGGCTTCAGGTTGGCTCAGCTCCGGCCATTGTGGCCATTTGGGAAGTGAACTGGTGGAGGGAAGACCTTTCTCTCTGTCTCTCCCTCTCTCTGTAACTCCACCTCTCAAATAAATAAATAACATCTTAAAAAAAAAAAAGAAATGGAGATAGAGGGAAATAGCAACAGAAATGAAAATTTTAGTTGAAAGACTGCAAGATGAAGTTGTAAAAATGCCTTATAAGATGGAGAAAAGGAGAAAGGGAAGAAAAATAGGAGAGAAAAAGAGCAGTAAGTAAGAGGATAAGTTTGGGTGACTCAACATCTCCATCAAGAGCAATCTTGAAAGACAGCAAAAAAGGAAATGTGATCATCAAAGAAAATAATTCAGGAAAATGCTGCTGTGCAGATCCATGTTAGATTGGAGGGAGAACACAGGTTAAGAGAGATGGCAGCAGATGGCAGGGGTTAGATCCCATCTGCAAGGCCACTCTAAGGAACCCTTGCTAGGGCCTTCCGTTTAGAGTGACTTCAAAGATCTCCCCACATCTCAGGCCACCCAGGAATTTGTACTTAATTAGTACACCCCATATCATCACTTCCTCGGGAAGTCACGCAGGACTCATGTGGCCAAAGTGAGCAATCCTTTCAATATGTTTCTATTACAGGACTATTCATTGCTTTATAGTGAAGTATTCAGTAGTGTCACGGGATCTGCTAGAAGGAGATATGGTCCCTCAGGGCAGAGGCTGGCTGAGGCTCAATCATCTTTAAAAATTCACAATGCTTGACACAAGGTGCTAGGTCAATGGTGCTTAGCTCTGGCCCCAAATCAAGAATTTATCAATCCCCATACTTGAGCCCTTCCCAAATAGTAAGGTGAAGATAGTGAAACCTGTTCTGTGCCAGAAATCTGTGATCATGAGAGTAAGGTTGCAGCCATACGGCCACATGCCAGGACTTAACATATCCTATCCCCCATGCTCACAGCTACCCCACAAAGCAAGCATTAGAGCCCCAGCTGACAGGTGAAGAAACTGTCCCTGTCATGCAAAGTCACCCATAGCTAGTAAGTAACCTGCACTGAAACCCGGTCCTGTGTCCCCTGGCCATCACGCTCACAGCCACTAGCTCAGGAATCCTCAATGTTCATTTTCATTAACATCGGTTAGTTAATTAATTTCCAACTTGCTAGAATCTGGCTTGGGTGATCACAAACACTACCTCACTTACCGTGAAAAATACCAGGACTCATGAAAAGCTTTGGTATGAACCCCACTTTTGAACTCACTTCTGTGTCTTTCGGGTATGGCGCTCCCTACTTTTCCTGCTGTCTACTAAGCTTCCTTTCTTACTCTTAGGAGGAATAAATTGTACTTGTTTGAAAGTAGAAGTGGGTCTAGCTATATGAAATATAGCCTTGACTTTTGTCTGTTTTTTCCCCCACCCCACCCTTCTCATAGGGGATGAAAAAGGACAGCAAGATTGGCAGCAACTGAAGTGATGGAACAAGCTGGTAGGGGAGAAAAAGACCCTAGGGCACCTCGCCCCGCCCCGCCCCTCCCCGCCTCGCCCCGCCCCACCAGCCTCGCCCCGCCCCTGCCCCGCCTCCCAGGGCTTGCAGAACCTTGAAAGCTTCGCGCAGCTCCGGGCCGGCCGCTGCCCGCTGGGGAAGCCGAGATGACCGGGTCTGCTTGAGCAGTGGCCGCACGTCGGTCTGCTTGTTTTAGGCCGGGTTCGAGGCGCGAGCTTGGAACTCGGAGTGGCGGCGCTGGAGTCCACGCCGCGCATGGACGCGCCGGAGAATCCCGAGGGCCCTCGCCCACCAGGAGGTGACGGAGAGCAGCGTGGCCAGGCGCGCCCCCGGTGCCTTGGGCCTGCCCTTTCTCAGCGATTCAGTTGCCTTTAGCTTGGTTTGCTTCCCAGAGGTTCTCAGAGCCTGGGCCCGGTCCCTGGGTTTTGAGCCAGCCTTTCTTTTGTTTCTGGAAGGGGTAAAGTTCGGGGACTGGATGTGGAGCAGTCTCTAAGGGACGTTTCTAACCAGTCGCTCTGCTTTTGAGTACTGTGTGTTTAAGAATGTAATCAAATAAGTGTGCCATTATGCAAACGTGAGACATTACCTTCCCACTACCTGCTGCTCCCATCTCGTTTTAATTGTCTCTCGTTTCCCTTCCTCATCTATTTCAAAAGTTTTACAAAGATGCTAATCACTTCCTCTTCTTGCACAGATTTTTTTTTTCTTGGCCTTTTTCTGGGCTGCAAAGGCAAAAAAAAAAAAAAGCAAATCAAATATAGTTATTTTTAAAATTTTCCCCAAAATCGTTTGATTTAAAAGTGTTTAATGGATTTGCTGGGATCTGTGAAGCTCTGAGTGATTTGCTTAGTGTCTTTAAATTGAAAACTAAATGAACTGATGTAAGAGACCGGTAATTAGTGCTTAAAAAAAAGTATTGCTATATGGGTTTTTGAGACTTGCCTTCCCAGAAGCATACCATTTTAAGTGTTAATTCAGCAGTTGAGTGGTCTAACTCGTTCTCTCCTACTTAGACTTCATTTGACTTCAGTTCTTCCTCAGAGTTCTTAATGCACTCCCAGCAAACATTATTGTGCTTAAAACACAGTCTGTGTAGCATGGGAAGCCGGGGGCGTGATTCTTCAGATCACAGCCTCTGGAGGTCAGCGTGCCACCTCATCCTTCCTCAACGCATTCCAGACAAGAGTAACGGGCATAAGGTGAAGGTAAAACAGATCAGATGGCTTGGTGATCTCTGCATTAAAATTCTGTGAGGGATTAATGTAAAAATGGAAGTGGCACGTTTTCATCATCACAGTGACAGACAGCGCTGTGTTCTCTTTGATCCAATGCATTGTATGCAAAATAGCCCTTTGCTCAGCAGGTGTTGTCTTCAAAGTGCATCATTTATGGCAGCATTGGCACTTGTGCGCTTGGATCCGTGGCCCCAGCGGCAGGCCTGTGATTGCACTGTGTTTGCATTCAAGGTGGTGGCCCAGCAGGAGGTGCCACAGAGACACCCAGGCGGCTTTCAAGAGAACAGCTTTTTGTGCTGATATCTGCAGCTTCCATGAACTTAGGTTCCATGATGGGCTATTCTGTCCTGGGACCCTTTTTCCCCAAGGAGGTAAGACATTTTTATATCCTTTTAAACTCCAATTTTTAAAGAAGCCTTTTGAATTCTTTCTCTTTACAGTATGTGAAATGGAAGAGTCTACATGTGGTATAGATGATGTATAGGACTTCAACAGAATATTTCTTTCAGAATATTTGATATGGGGGAAAAAAATCCCAGATAGAACGTCTTGGGAAGGGGGAGGTGGGGCAGGCATTTGACACAGTGGTTATTGGAATGCCTACCTCCCCTCCCATCCAGGTACCTACTAATGGGCAACCTGGGAAGCAGCAGATGATACCTCAAATACTTGAATCCCTGCCACCCACATGGGAGACTCAGACTGAAGTCTGGCCTCCTGGCTTTGGCCTGGTCTTGCCCTGGCTGTTGTGGTTAGTTGGGGAGTGAACTAGTGCATGGAAGATCTCTGTCTCTCTGCCTTTCAAATAAATAAAAGTACAAAGTAAAAAATAATAATAAAGAACATCTTGGGAGGTAATTCACCTAACTATAGTTGACCTACTCAGAGTTGCTTTGCTTACCATGTAGTTTCATTCATTCTTACCCGATTTCTACAATTGAAAAACAGGTGCACTGGAAACTGAGATTTGAATGTTACAAAAGGACTGTGTTAACAAAGTAACTCTGTCTCCTGGAATTTTTGGCTTATTAATATTTTGAAATTATGAAGTCCTGGTGCATTAAATTCTCTTTTCAGGCTTGAATTTGTTATGGATTCTAGCTGCAATATTTTGACAAAGGAGGATTTCAGTTATGTAATATCAGCTAGTTCCTCTAATCGTAGCCTTTTATGTGGTGTCTGGGTTTATAGATAAGGGCACAGACAGACTCAAAGAGAGTAACCCCTCAAGAGACCTGACATCTGGAGGTCAATGGGATACTCATCTAGTATGGGATGAATGGGACTGGCCTGAATGAAGGGAGACAATATGGCTTTGTGTTTTATTTTGTGCTATTTGCCAAAGCCTCAGCTCACAATGCACTGGCAGCTTCTCAGTCCTCTAACAGCTTTGAAAACATTTGAGCCTTCCTTCTGTGTGTGACAAAAGAGGGTGAGTGGATTCTCTGCTGGAGGACAGTATGGCTTGCTACCCATACAGCACTTTTTAGTTTTCAGTGCGTGTACCCCCAGTTTGTCCCTGCACAGCTCCCTCAGGTAGGTAGGATGATGAGAAAGTCAATCATGTTGCATGTGAAGAAACAGTCTCAAAAGTTATGTCGTTCCTAACTCAGTTCTGTTCATAAGAGGTTTTACAAGTTCTCACTCTGGGTTGTGCTAGACCCTGAATGTGGGAGGGAGGAAAAAAGGTTAAGAAATTGTCCCTCTCTTAGCTGGGAGTGGAAAAATATGAGCAACAACAACAAATGGTTAAGACTATTTGGGTATCCTGTAGAGGAATGGCTTATTTGGCCACCGGTTGAGTGAGTCAGCAGAAGAAGGAAACTCACAGGAGATAGAGAGGTGATAGCAAGTGTATAGCAGATATAGCAAAATAAATGGAGTGTTCATGGGGAATAGCAGATAGTGTGGTGTGGGCTGAATTGCGGGTAGGGTGAGGCAGCCTGAAGCTTGAATGCGCACTCAGAACTTACTCACTGGGATGTGTCATATCAGGGGTGTTTGAGCAGAGTAGCCTGACCAGATTTGAATTTTGTAAAATAATAATAATGGGAGCCCTTGGAATTAGAAGAATTGTGAGGGATCAACCAGTTAGAAGGGCATTTCCTAGCTTAGCTGGAACTCAGTAAGTGCAGCTTAAGCCAGGCTGTGGGTGTGTGCTTTTCAGATTTTGCTTTTAGGGAGGAAAGCTGAAGGAAAGAAGACAAAATCAGGAGAACGAATGTTACAAGCTGTAGCAAAAGAATGGGCTCTTTTATTCTTATTGAAGTATCTGGTTGACAATGCATTGGTAAAATTGTACCCTTCTTCATCCTTCCTATTAGAGAGAGCTAATTGGGCAAATGAAAAAAGAAACCTTTCTTTTATTTTGGACCCTTCTTTTTAAATTCTGGTGCATGATTCCTCTTTCTGTTCATCATTTTTCTGGTCTACCTCCTCTGTCAAAGGATTACATGTGAACTGGAAGTTATTCTGGCTCTCCTGTTATAAAACAGTCCCAAAATTATTCAATTGCTGCCATGGCATGTGGTTCTAGGATATGCTATGTCACCATTGCATTTGCACATGAATGTGGGACTCAATGTAGGATGTAGTTACTCAGTGAGGGTTTAATATTTGCAACTCTGTGCGCTTATCTATGAATGGGGCCAGCTAAGAACATGAGAGGACCTCAAAAAGTCCGTGGAAAATGGAATTAAAAGGTAATGGGGATTTTCCACTAACCTTTTGAAGCATTGTTATACATCCTTTATTTACTTGTGGTCGTATACCATTTAAGACAACTCTAATGGAGATTCTGGCTCATAGTGAGGGTCCAATAAGTATTAGTTGCTGTAACCATCATAATGTTCTAAAACAACATGCTTAGCAGATCTACTAAGCAAAACAAATGGATAATGTAATTTCACCAATGAATGTTTTTCTTATGACTGAATTGACTTCTTTGATAATACATTCTCTTTGAGGAACCTGACCTTTGTGTAGTAGAAATGTTGTGGTCTCTCTATACCATAACCTTTAGCTATATCATACGCTATTCATGTGGTTATTAGAGCATGAGATGGGAATGTACAGTTATGAAGATCATGAAAATTATGGATTTAAATCCTGCCTCAACAATTACTACAGTGCTGTGGGCCCATTCCTTCTACTCTCCACCTCCACCCCCACAACTAGGTACTTTGGGACCATATTTCTAGGCCTTCCTAGAAGAATGGGGTCCTTCCTGAAGTCAGCTTACAAGTGACTTCACCTATCTGGTTTCCTGTGGTTTGACACTGTAAGAAATGTAGAGTGGATTTCAAGAGGCATAGTCATACATGAAAAGAATTTCCTTGAAAAAGATGGTGACAGAATGATAACGGTTTCTTCATGTGGGGAGGGATGGAGAAAAATTTTCTTAAAATTGTAATTAGAAAAAAGTAAAGTAATGTGATTAGGCTGTTGTAGAGAATGGATTTTAAAGGGGTAAGAGAGAGTGTGTGTGCATGCTTACACATTTCTGTATTAAGAGGTAAGTTATTTGCAAAAATCTGAAGCTCTGGCAGAAGAATGAATCTCAACTGGACTCTTCTGGCCACGAACAGTCACTGCTGGTACAACACCAGGCATCCAAAAGGTGCCCGATAAGTGACTGCTAATTGTCTGAGAGGACAGAGTCGTGTAGTTCAGCCTTGCACTTCATAGTATGCTAAATTGCCTGTTCTGTATTAAAGAAATTAAAGTCATGGGGCCAGCGCTGTGGCATGGTAGATTAAGCATCTGCCTGTGGCACTGGCATCCCATGTGGGCACCAGTTTGAGTCCTGAGTGCTCCACTTCCGATCCAGCTCCCTGCTGATGGCCTGGGACAGCAATGGAAGATGGCCCAAATGCTTTGGCCCCTCCACCCACATGGGAGACTTGGAAGAAGCTCCTGGCTGCTTGCTTTGGATTGGCCCAGCCCTGGTAATTGTGGCCATTTGGGGAGTGAACCACGGAATGGAAGACCTCTCTGTCTCTCCCTCTCTCTGTCTGTAACTCTGCTTCTCAAGTAAATAAATAAATCAATAAATAAAGTCAAATTTTAAGTCCTTAAAGTGCTACAGCTGGAGCTTGATGTAAGAATCTGCTGTATTTCTAAGGTTTTAAAAAAATTTTTGCAGCTTCTTTCTGTTCTTGTATATATGTTCAGTTATCCATCACAATAGTAATCATTTGAGGTTCGAATCAATACTATATCCTCTGTAGTGAATTTAGCTCATCGGTTAAAACAAAGTCTGTGAGCATTAATAGTTACACTTGGTGGATGATAAACCATGCACGTGTTGGAGGAGGAGGCAGGATGTCTGGGGAGCATCTTTCCCCTGTATTGATGGCATCAGAAAGGAGCACTGTCAGGCAATTGGCATTAATGCAAGAAGTGAGGAACCAGACTGAATGGGTCATAGATGACCCGTGAGCCCGCAGAGGACTTCCTAGTCTTGAATTTTTAACTGGGAAGTGTTTTTTCTTTGTTTTTAGCAGAGTAAAATTCTAGAACTAAGTGTGATACCAAAAAGGAAGTATGTCTAAATCAGCTGTTTCCTCCAATCCTGTGACTGTGAAGTGGAGCCCAGATTTCTTCATCAAGGATTTTTGTGTTTGTTTATACTCTCTAATTCTGACTTTTGTCAGCACTTGTAGGTGAAATGAATGAAATATTTTCATGTCAGAAACTATGTTTTACTGTCTAGTTTCCCTTTCCTTGCCATCTTGCACATTTTAAGGACTCCACAAATAAAGTTCACAGGAAGATGATGCCTTGATATGATTTTTTTTTAAGCTGGTGCTAGTCTATCTTTCAAACATTTTTCCCATTTGATTTCTTTAAAGGCTGAAAAGAAGGGAGCCAGCAATACTGTCATCGGCATGATCTTTGGATGTTATGCTTTATTTGACTTGCTGGCATCTTTGGTGTTTGGAAAATATGTAAGTATTATACTATGCACATTTCAATTTAAAAAGCTGTATAATGTGTTATTCTAATTTGCTAATCCTGCACTTTCCTTGATATAGTAATAATGACTGTTACAGTTTTATACATTGTTCCATCCTTAGGAGTGACTGATTTTTAACTATTTCTATGATTGTGAGCAATGTATATTGCCATTTCAGTAAAGAATTATCAGAATATTATATTAATTATACATGTCTTCCCCAATCCTAGATTTTACAACACAGTTTCCTTTGTAATGTCCGTATGGATTGTTAAAGTCATCATTTTACCACTCTTCTGTTACAGCTTGTACATATTGGAGCAAAATTTGTGTTTGTAGCAGGAACATTTGTCTCAGGAGGAGTTACAGTTCTCTTTGGGTAAGTCGTATTTTGATATGTTTGGGAACTTGAACAAATCTCATAATTGAGCTCCAGTTCAAAATGTTAATGACTTTTTAAAATCCATCAATATTATTGTTTTTTGAATGCATAGCATGTGACCATTGGTGGGAGGAGTTAGGGGGTTTGGAATAGGGGGTAAATGGCTTTGATCTTGAGGAGAGTCCTCCAAATGAACACAGAAAGGGACAAAAGTTAAAGCTAGTGTGGCCTTTAAGACTTGTCTTATTTCATTTTAGCGTCCTGGACCAAGTTCCAGATGGACCAATATTTATTGCAATGTGTTTTCTGGTGAGAATAATGGATGCGATAAGCTTTAGTGCAGCAATAATGGCATCTTCTTCTATCATTGCAAAGGCTTTTCCAAATAACGTAGCTACAGTATTGGTATGTATCTTATACATTTTCGAAAGTTTTCTTTGTTGCAGACCAATGTATTTGTTTGGCCTTGCAAATGAAACCTGGCATCCTGTCTTTCTCTACCTTCTGTGTTGTTACCTGTCACTCCTAATTTCTATTTCTAGCCGCAAGGCTGTGTCAGTAAATATACCATTAGTGTTCTTACCCTTCTCTTCCTGGAGTTGGAATTCCCTGAATGGGCAGTTTGACAAGTAAACATGATCCAAGCTGGTTATGCTTTTACCACTTTTTTTTTTTTTAAACTGAGTAGTATTTTTCTGTCTCCGTATAGCCTACATTAAGGTACGATATGGTATGATATGGTATGCCTAAAGCCTTGCTCCACTTTAGAAAAGTCTTGTCCCTAGTGGCAAAGGACTCAGTTCTTATTAGATCCCTTCCTCCACTTTTCCCAGACTGATGGAAGCAATCTTAGAGGTAGTCCTAAAGTCCTTCAGTGCTTATGTGCTGTCAGTCTGAGGAATGCCCTATTTTGACATCAAAACCCAGAACCTGCCCATCACCCCATAATCTCATATGGGTGTCAGTTTGTGTCCCTGCTATTCCACTTCCAATCCAGCTCCCTGCTATTGCACCTAGGACAGCAGTAGAAGATGACCCAAGTACTTGGGCCCCTGCTACCATGTGAGTGGCTGGATGAAGTTCCTGGTGTTTGGAAAATATGTAAATAAGGCAGAGCCATTTGGGAAGTGAACCAGTGGGTAGAGGATGTCTCTCTGTCTCTCTTTCTCTCTCTTCCTGCAACTCTGCCTATCAAGTAAATAAATGAAAAAAAAAAAACAAACAAACAAACCAACATGCCCAGGACCTGGTGGCAGCATATTGAGGGGCATTCTTATGTGTTGTTGGGATGCATATGTGAGTAGACCTGGTATTAGTGACATACCAGATTCCTGTCTCTGGGCAACTGCTTCCTGACCCCCAGCAGCCTGTCCCATAGCTTTTTCTCTGGACCCAAGCATCCCTGCAGGACCCCTGATCTGAGTATCAGACCAAACACCACCGTCATTGCATGTGTTGCTCTCCAGATTCCAGAGTCTACTCAGTTTAGTACCAAAGGACTTCCCTTGTTAACTCATTTAATACCGGAGTTTGAAGGTTTTGATTCTCAAATAAACAATTTCCTATGTAATTTTGATTGCACAGGTAAGTCTGTAGCCAGATAGGTTCATTTTGGGTTCTGTAACTGTTCAGCTTGCCACTGCAGTGGCCACTGTGACAGATGTACCATTTACACTACCCAGATATGGATTTCTCAGAAAGAGTTCAGAAGAACATGAGTCTGTTATCATGCTGTGTGAAACAAGGTTTTCTGGCTAAGCAGGTTGCTAGTGTGCATGCTGTCCTCCAACTTGGAGATATCCGGTTCATAATAGCATTTTGAAGGCTCTGAGGAGCATTAGGGTAAAGATATTTTTATTTACCTGTGGCGTAGCAGGCAAAGCCACTGCCTGTAGTACTGGCATCCCATATGGGTGCCGGTTCAAGTCCTGGCTACCACTTCCGATCCAGCTCTCTGCTATGGCCTGGCAAGGCAGTGGAAGATGGCCCAAGTTCTTGGGCCCCTGCACCTGCATGGGAGATCTGGAGGAAGCTCCTGGCTCCTGGCTTTGGATCGGCATAGCTCTGGCTGTTGGCAGCCGTTTGGGGAGTGAACCAGCAGATGGAAGACTTCTCTCCCTCTCTCTGACTCTGCCTCTCTGTAACTTTGCCTTTCAAATAAATAAATAAATCTTTTTAAGAAAAAGATATTTTATTAAAAGTTCCACAGCTCAATTAGATTCTGGAACTGCTTTTGTCAAACAAGAGCTGTGGACGTCTTAAGGAGCTGGTGTTCTGCAGAACCCTAGAAAGTACTGTGCTAGAGACCTATCATGAGGGCAATAGTCCATAAGATTTTATGGTCAGCAGGGGGAATACATGTTGTAATACTAAGTTTCTATATAAAATTGCAGCCAAAAGTGAGTATCCCTAACATGGTGGTTGACTTGCAAGGCTGCATTGTGGTTAAAGTAGAATTCCTATATTCCTTATGAATGCTGAGATTACTGACTGACTGCTTTTGTGTGCTTTGTGAAGTCTGAGAAGGTAAGGTCACAAGCCAAGGTCTCTGTTAATGCCACAGGAAGCTATGTTGATGTTTAAAATGATCATTTCTATAAAGTAAACTATTTTTTCCATAAAAGTAAACTATTTTTTGATAGCACTGTTTAGTTTAATTTTTAAATTAACTTTTTAAAATTTAATTTTAATTAGTTTTTAAAGGTTCAATGAGCCCTTTAGATACAATTCCGACAACATAATGATGTTCCCTTCCTCCCTCCCTCTCACTGTCCTTCCTTCTTCCTTCCTTTCTATTTTTTTAGTCTTTGAGATTATATATTATAAATTTACATTACAGTACTTCACAGGATAAGAAGTTTAGCAAGCAAAAAAACCCTAGTTTACTGAGAATGCACACAATGGCTCTAAACAATAATTGAATGGAAAAATGACCATTTCACCCATATGTAGTAAATTTTAAAGTAATAACAGATCATTACAAATATAGTAGTATAACATTCTTAACCACTGGTTTAATGTTTAGTTTTTAAAGAAGATTTATTTATTTTATTTGAGGGCAGAGTTACAGAGGGAGAGACCAAGAGAGAGATCTTCCATCCTCTGGTTTATTCTCCAGATGGCCCCAATGGCCAGAGCTGGGCTGATCTGAAGCCAGGAGCTGGGAATTTCTTCTGGGTCTCCCCTGGGGGTGCAGGAGCCCAAGTACTTGGACCATTTTCCACTGCTTTCTCAAGCATAATAGCAGAGAGCTGGGTCAGAAGTGGAGCAGCCCAGATTAGAACAGGTGCCCATAAAGGATTCCAGCGCTTCAGGAAGAGGGTTCACTCGCTATGCCACAATGCCAGCCCCTGTTTAGTTAAATTTTAATGAACAAGATAATTTTATATGGAGGCAAGTGTTTGGGTTAGTGATTAAGATGCCAGTGTTCCAGGTCTGGGTTCATCTCCTGGCTCTGGCGCCTGGCTGCAGCTTCTGCTAATACAGAACCTGGGAAGCAGCAGTGATGACTCAAGTAAGTAGCTGGGTTCCTGGCACCCATGTGGATTAAGTTGTCAGCCTCTGGCTTTGGCTCCCTGGCTATTGTGTTCATCTGGGGACTGAACTAGTTGATGGGAGCTCTCTCTCTGCCTACAAAATAAATAAATAATGTTTATTTCCTTTAAAGATTTATTTTATTTATTTGAGAGGCAGAGTTACAGAGAGAGAGAAAGAGCACTTTCATCAGCTGGTTCACTCCTCAAATGGCCACAATGGCCAGGGCTGGGCTAGACTGAAGCCAAGAGCCATGAGCTTTTTCCAGGTCTTCCATGTGGGTGCAGAGGCCTGAGTGCTTGGACCATTTTCTGCTGCTTTCCCAGGAGCATTAGCAGGAAGCTGAATGGGAAGTGGAGCAGCTGGGACTCAAACCGGTGCCCATATGGGATGCTGACATTGCAGGCAGTGTCTTTACCCAGTATGCTAAAGCTCCAGCTCCAGCTCCAGTAATTGTTTGTTTTTAAAAGTGGGGAATAAGGGCCGGCGCCGTGGCTCACTAGGCTAATCCTCCGCCTAGCGGCGCTGGCACACGGGGTTCTAGTCCCGGTTGGGGCACCGGATTCTGTCCCGGTTGCCCCTCTTCCAGGCCAGCCCTCTGCTGTGGCCAGGGAGTGCAGTGGAGGATGGCCCAGGTGCTTGGGCTCTGCACCCCATGGGAGACCAGGAAAAGCACCTGGCTCCTGGCTCCTGCCATCGGATCAGCGCGGTGCGCCGGCCGCAACGCGCCGGCCGCGGCGGCCATTGGAGGGTGAACCAACGGCAAAGGAAGACCTTTCTCTCTGTCTCTCTCTCTCACTGTCCACTCTGCCTGTCAAAAAAAAAAAAAAAAAAAAGTGGGGAATAAGCATTTACTGTTGCAGTTAAGACACGTGTGTCCCATAGCTGATACCTGGGTTCAATAACCAGGCCTGGCTCTGACTCCAGCTTCCTGCTAATGTACACCATAGGACGCAGCAATGATAACTCAAATAATTGAGTGTCTGCCACCCTTCTGGAAGTCTTAGATTGAGTCCCAGTTCCTGACTTCAGCTCAGCCAGGCCTGGCTGTTGCAGACATTTGGAAAGTGAATCAGTGGATGAGAATTTGCTCTCTCTGTCTCTACCTCTCTACTTGCATCCTTGTCTGTCTCTGCCTCTCACATTCACAAATAAATAAATAAATAATTAATTTTACATGATATAAAATTCAGAAATTACAAAGAGAATATAAGATATAGTAATTATATTTTACATATTACTGTTGCTCAGCCTTTGCATATACACCTTTTATCCAGGTGTCCAGCCATCCACCCTGCACCTAGAAGGCAACTGGTGTTATCAGTACATTCCAGAGAAATTCTATATATGTTAATACATATGCATGCATGCACTCACACATAGCATGATGACCCACCCCCCTTTTTTCTTCACACAAATAGTAGCACATTACATATATCGTTCAAGACCTTGCTGATTACATTAGCAGTGGAATCATCTTGGGGATCTTTCTGTAGCTATGTATAAAAAGCTTTCTTGGAGACAGGCATGTGGCCTAGTAGTTAAGACACCAGATAAGATGTTCATGTCTCCTGTCAGAATATCTTGGTTTGAATGCTGGCTGCAGCTCCTGAGTTCAGCTTTTTGACAGTACAGACCATAGAACGTAGCAGGTGATGGCTCAAGTTGAGTTCCTACATGTGGGACCCATGTGGGATACCTAGATTGAATTTATGGTTCATGGCTCTAACCATGTCCAGCCACTGTGAGGTTTTGGGAAGTGAACCAGCAGAGGGAAGCTCTGTCTCTCAGATTCACTCACTCACTCACTCATATACACACACTCTCTCTCTTTGTCTCTGCCTCTCAAATAAACAAATAACAGCAGAAAAGCCTTCTTACTGCCTAGTATTTCCCAGATGTAACCCAGTGCATGTAAATTGTTGGCAAGGATTTAGATTGCTTCCATCTTTTGCTATTGCAAGCAGTACTGCAATGCTCAAGCTATATACATGTGAGGGTACATCCTCATGGCTCTATGTGCACCTTAAATTCCTAGAGTGGAATTCTGGGTCAGAGAATGTGTGCATTTACAGTGTTGATATATCTGCCCGATGGGCCTCTGTCAATCCCTCACCAGCTGTCTGCAACAGTGCTTCCTTCCCTTCTTCCTTCAGCAGCATAGCGTGTCCAATAGACAAAAGTGAAAAGTCTCGAAGTTTGTTCGTTTCTGTTAAAAAGTGAGAGAGTGCTTCTTCCATGAGACATCTGTTTTTCCTTTTTATGTTTCAACAGTATCTGTAGCATTTTCCTATAGGCTTGTTCACTTTATTCTCATTGATTAGTAGCAGCTCTCTTAATACATTTGGGAAATTAGTCCTTTATCAATATTTTTCCTGTTTGTCACTTAACATTTTAATGTGTTATCCTTTGCACAGATTTTCATATAATCAGATTTATCAGTCTTTCATGTCTTCTAAGTTTTATGTCATAATTAGAAAACCTCCCGGGGCTGGCGCTATGGCACAGTGGGTTAATACCCTGGCCTGAAATCCCAGCATCCCATATGGGCACTGGTTTGAGACCCGGCTGCTCCACTTTTGATCCAGCTCTCTGCTATTGCCTGGGAAAGCAGTAGAAGATGTCCCAAGTCCTTGAGCCCCTGCACCTGCGTGGGAGACCTGGAAGGGGATCCTGGCTCCTGGCTTCGGATTGGTGCAGCTTCGGCTATTGGAGCCAACTGGGGAGTGAACCATCGTATGGAAGACCTCTCTCTTTCTGCCTCTCCTTTATCTGTGTAACTCTTTCAAGTAAATAAATAAATCTTAAAAAAAGAAAAAATTATATTTCTAGTACTTTTTTGAGATTTATTTATTTATTTGAAAGTCACAGTTACAGAGAGGCAGGGGGAGAGAAAGAGAGAGAGAGAGAGAGAGAGAGAGAGCTAGCTTCTATCCACTGGTTCACTCCCCAAAAGGCCACAATGGCCAGGGCTGGGTCAGACCTAAGCCTGGAATCAAGAGCTTATTCCTGGTCTTCCACACGGATACAACTCCCCCAAGAGTTGCGCCATCTTCTGCTGCTTTCTCAGGTACATAAGCAGGGATCTGGATTGTTAAGTGGAGCAGCCAGGACTTGAACTGGCATCCATATTGGATGCCAGCACTGCAAGTGGAGAGTTTACCCACTATGCCACAGTGTCAGCTCTTTCTAGTATATTTAGATTTCAATATTCACACATTTTTGGTCCATCTTGGGTTTATATGTGTGTAAATTGTGAAGTGGACAATGCTTATTAAATGTTTATTATTATTATTTTTTAAAGATTTATTTTATTTTATTTGAAAGACAGAGTTACAGAGAGGTAGAGACAGAGAGAAAAGTCTTCCATTCTGGTTCACTCCCCAGATGGCCGCAACGGCCAGAGCTCACCAATCCGAAGCCAGGAGCCAGGAGTTTCTTCCAGGTCTCCCACACAGGTGCAGGGGCTCAAGGACTTGGGCCTTCTTGTGCTGCTTTCCCAGGCCAGAGCAGAGAGCTGGATTGGAAGAGGAGCAGCTGGGACTAAAACCAGTGCCGATATGGGATGCTGGTGCTTCAGGCCAGGGTGTTAACCTGCTGTGCCACAGTGCCGGCCTCTGTTTATTATTTTTAAAAATTCTGTTTGAAACAGAGAAGAGAGACAGAGACAGAGATCTTCCGTAGGCTAATCACTCCCCAAGTGCCCACAACATCCAGGTCTGGGACAGGACAAAGTCCAGTGGCTGGAACTCTCTTTGGGTCTCCCTCATGGGTAGCAGGGACCTAAGTACTTGAGGCATCATCCGCTGCCTCCAAGATGCATTAGCAGGAGGCTGGAATTGAAAGCAGTGGAGCTGAGACCATAACCAGGCACGGTGACATGGGGTCCAGGTGTCCCACATGGTGTCTTAATGCCTGTGCCTAAATATCCATTTGTTAATTCTTCAAATGAAGTATATTAACTTAATTTTCTTTTTTTGCCCATTTTCAGGGAAGTCTTGAGACTTTTTCTGGACTAGGACTAATACTGGGTCCTCCTTTAGGTGGCTTTTTATATCAATCCTTTGGCTATGAGGTGCCTTTCATTTTTCTGGGCTGTATAGTTCTCCTGATGGTACCACTCAACATGTGTATTTTACCCAATTATGGTAAGTCTACTTATATTATTTGCTTTAACACACTTAGTTTTAAGTATTCTTATGCCTTTACCATAAATTCAGTTTTATTCAATATGGTGGATGACAGCTTTTTTGGAAATCTCTGAAATAATTGATTCCCTTTTCGGAATTATTGCTGGCAATTGATTTATATGAATTTATATATATCATGGATTCTTTCCAACAAATATCAAATAAAACTATCAAATATTCAATTTCTTCTCATAAATCATTACCATCTGTAGTGCCCTCCAGATGTGTTCTTGGACTGAGCTAAATCTCCGGAGCAAGTAGTTACCATGGGGCCCCTTAGGCCAGGAGCCCTGAAGGGTTCCAAGCGTCTCTCAGGTCATCAGTGCCATGCTGAGACCTATACGGCTTTCTCCACAGAAATAGCCTTACCTGGTAAATATTTATCTATGCTAGTACTTCAAAAATAAGTTTATTTTGGTGCAACAAATTTTTGAAATCCATACATGGTTTGTAATACACATTTTCTATGAACTTTTTGAAGCTCCCTCATATGCAAATATACAGCAAACAGAAACATGTACATAAACATATACATAACCAAATATATACATTATAACCAAAGCATGTATATTATAACCAAGCTATGCATATTATAACCATAAAATATATTCATATACAGATGTGGTTGTAATAAAAAATTTGGGTTACTTCATACTACTAAGGAGAAGAAAAGCCATAAATAATAATTCTTATGTAGTTGTATACACATTCAGATGCAAAGAAATAAAACATATATTTCTAATACGTACATGTAGGGAACCTGTAAAGCATATTTATAATCCATATAGAACTGCATAAATATATAAAGCAGCATATAAAACAGGAGTTCCCATGGGCTACACATGGCCCAGTGGTTCAGGAAGGCTCTAGGACAGGAGGGAGGGCAGACCCTCCTCAGGCTTTAATGGGAGTCACTCTGGCTCTATAAGAGGAGTCAACCTGCCCTGTGATACCTGCCTGGGAATTGCTGCCAGATCTCCATGGGGGGCATGCTGGCTACAAGCAGGCTTAGAGAGGCACAAAACATGGTATGCTTCTCAGATATTTATAGTTCATCTTTATCCCCTCCTGTCAAGATGAACTCTACCACGCAGAGTTATTAGTATTTTAAGCGAGGTTGCCATGTAACACGGTAGGCACTGGACCTTTAGATTACTAGCAGAACAGAGCTGGAGTTTAATTAGAGATCTGGCGAACCCAACGATAGGCAGAGCTGGAGAGGCAGTACCACAGTGAGCCACACGGTGGTGCTTGTCTTCCTTTGAGGTGTAGCTAGGCTTTCTGCCTGTGACTGAGTTTTCTGGGCTGTGCTCAGGTTTATTCGTTGGAGACTTGGCTAATAATTAAGAAACAGACATCAGGTCAGAGTCTCATGTAGCAGGAAGGAAAACTTTTAATTCTTTCCCACCTCAGAAAAGGAAAATAGAGTTTGCTAAGACTTACTTATTAGCTGGTAGTTGATATTGAGAATTTATGTGATTAGATGCTAGAATGGCCCCAACATCTGTTACCCTGAGGACTGGCCTGTACTTCTTTTTTTTTTTTTTTTTTTGCTTGCATTTTTTTTTGACAGGCAGAGTGGACAGTGAGAGAGAGACAGAGAGAAAGGTCTTCCTTTTGCCGTTGGTTCACCCTCCAATGGCCGCCACGGCTGGCACGCTGCAGCCGGCGCACCGTGCGCTGATCCAATGGCAGGAGCCAGGTGCTTCTCCTGGTCTCCCATGGGGTGCAGGGCCCAAGGACTTGGGCCATCCTCCAATGCACTCCCTGGCCACAGCAGAGAGCTGGCCTGGAAGAGGGGCAACCGGGACAGAATCCGGCACCCCAACCGGGACTAGAACCCGGTGTGCTGGTGCCGCTAGGCGGAGGATTAGCCTAGTGAGCTGCGGCGCCGGCCTTTGCTAGCATTTTTAAAAACTTTTATTTAATAAATATAAATTTTATAGGTGCAGCTTTTGGATTATAGAGGTTCTTCCCCCCATATCCACCCTCCCACCCCCACTCCCGACCTGCCTCCTACTCCCTCTCCCATCCCATTCTTCATTAAGATTCATTTTTAATTATATACAGAAGATCAACTCTATACTAAATGAAAGATCTCAATAGTTTGCACCCACAAAGACACACAAATTATAAAGTACTGTTTGAAGACAACTTTTACCATTAATTCTCATAGTACAACTCACAAGGGCAGAGGTCCTACATGGGGAGCAAATGCACACTGACTCCTACTGTTGATTTAACAATTTGGCGTGCACTTCTGATCACTTCTCTCCCCCTCCCTACTCGGTATCTTCTACTCACCACTAACCTAGTTACTTAGTACTTATTTCTCATCTTTTGTTGTTGTTGTTGTTGTTGTTACTTCTCTATTTTTTTTTTTTTTCGACAGGCAGAGTGGATAGTGAGAGAGAGGGACAGAAAGGTCTTCCTTTTGCCGTTGGTTCACCCTCCGATGGCTGCCACGGCTGGCGCACCGCGCTGATCCGATGGCAGGAGCCAATGCTTCTCCCCGTCTCCCATGGGGTGCAGGGCTCAAGGACTTGGGCCATCCTCCACTGCACTCCCGGGCCACAGCAGAGAGCTGGCCTGGAAGAGGGGCAACCAGGACAGAATCCGGCACCCCAACCGGGACTAGAACCCGGTGTGCTGGCGCCGCTAGGTGGAGGATTAGCCTATTGAGCTGCGGTGCTGGCCTACTTCTCTATTAAGGTTCCCCTGCACCCAAGTCACAGGTAGCTATATTTTCATGAAGAACAACAATGAAAAAGACTGAAAAATTTTTTCTTTATATTTTATTCAGATTGGTTGAAAATAAGTTTTAAAAATCTCTAGGATTGATGCCATTAAATCTGCAAATGAAGATTTAGTTGTTGTAATTTAGCAGTACATTTAAAAGTTGTTGTCTTAGCAGTTTATAGATAGAAACTAGAAAATTAAATTTATTTTGGTGATATTGGCAGAATTTGGTATTCTGCAGATTCTGCCTACTCTGTCTTCCTGTAGACCCACAGACAACATGACTTTATCTTTTTTTTTTTTTTTTTTTTTTTTTTTGACAGGCAGAGTGGACAGTGAGAGAGAGAGACAGAGAGAAAGGTCTTCCTTTGCCATTGGTTCACCCTCCAATGGCTGCTGCTGCGGCTGGCGCACCGCGCTGATCCGATGGCAGGAGCCAGGAGCCAGGTGCTTATCCTGGTCTCCCATGGGGTGCAGGGCCCAAGCACCTGGGCCATCCTCCACTGCGCTCCCTGGCCACAGCAGAGAGCTGGCCTGGAAGAGGGGCAACCGGGACAGAATCCGGCGCCCCAACCGGGACTAGAACCCCGTGTGCCGGCGCCGCTAGGCGGAGGATTAGCCTAGTGAGCCGCGGTGCTGGCCAACATGACTTTATCTTAAGGCAGCTGGAGTCCCTCTTTCTCATCCTTTATATCTGCTCACCAGTCCCTTCCTCTGTACTATTCAAAAGAAATATTTCTTTTTGTAAAAAACATTTATTTATTTATTTGAAAGTCAGAGTTACACAGAGAGAAGGCGAGGCAGAGAGAGAGAAAAAGAGGTCTTCCATCTGCTGGTTCACTCCCCAATTGGCCACAATGGCTGGAGCTGTGCCAATCCGAAGCCAGGAGCTAGGAGCTTCTTCCGGGTCTCCCACACAGGTGCAGGGGCCCAAGGACTTGGGCCATCTTCTACTGCTTTCCCAGGCCATAACATAGAGCTGGATGGGAAGTGGAGCAGCCGGGACTCGAACCAGCACCCAGTTGGGATGCCAGCACTGCAGGTGGTGGCTTTTCCTGTTAAGCCACAGTGCCGGCCAGAAGAAATATTTCTAAAATAGCCATGGATGTGTCAATCCTTTCGTTAAAGCCCTTCACTAAGTTCAAGGGACTACAGTTAATAGCAATATATTGAATAGAGTTGCCCCCTCTTATCCAAGGGAGATACATTTCTACATCTCCAGAGGATATACTTGTAACTGCAGATAGTACCACATTTTGTATATACGTCAGTTCTTCCTGTACATACATGGTTATGATAAAAGTTAATTGCTAAATCAAGTACAGTAAGAAATTAACAATTGCTAATAACCAAATGGAACAGTTATAACAATATTATATAACATGTTATACAAAATGTTGCTTATTTCTGGAATTTTCCATGTCATATTTTCAGACTGCAGAAAGTGGAACTGTGGATAAGAAGACTACTGTCACAGAAAATTGTGAAGAATAGACTTTAAATATTCTTACCACAAAAAATGATGTACATGGTAGAATACTTACATTAAATCACCTGATTTAGTCATTCCACAATATATACATATATAAAAACATTCTGTTGTACACCATAAATATATATATGTGTTAATTGTCAATTAGAAAAATCCTCAAATCCATGAAGTACGACCTTTATTCTGAAATCTACTGGGAGCTATGTTAGATTTAAGTAGAGGAGTCGCATGGTTGGAATATTTCCCTCCCACTGTCCCTACCCTACTCATTCTGCAAAACCTAATTTGTAGGAGCTCTTTGCTGTGAAATTCTCTGGACCTTCTTGGCACTGGGCTGAGAGCTCACCTTTCGTCTTTTCCCTCACCCCTGAGGACTGCCTCGCTTCCTCTGCTACTGGCAGTGAGATCATGGGGCAGGTGTTGTCAGAGTGGGAGTCAAGTCCATTCAAAAGTGAATCAGCCGGCGCCGTGGCTCACTAGGCTAATCCTCCGCCTAGCGGCGCCGGCACACCAGGTTCTAGTCCCAGTCTGGGCGCCGGATTCTGTCCCGGTTGCCCCTCTTCCAGGCCAGCTCTCTGCTGTGGCCAGGGAGTGCAGTGGAGGATGGCCCAAGTCCTTGGGCCCTGCACCCCATGGGAGACCAGGAGAAGCACCTGGCTCCTGCCATTGGATCAGAGCACGGTGCGCCGGCTGCAGCGTGCCAGCCGTGGCAGCCATTGGAGGGTGAACCAACGGCAAAAGGAAGACCTTTCTCTCTGTCTCTCTCTCACTGTCCACTCTGCCTGTCAAAAAAAAAAAAAAAAAAAAAAGTGAATCAGACCTTGGAGGAAGCAAAAAGAAAAAGAATATCCACATGGTTTTAAAGACTTCCCCATCTGATTCTTCTACATGTCCCTTGAACAACCCGAAGTTTTCATTACTTTGTCTTCTTCAACATCTTAATTCAACTAATTTTGTGTTCCTTTTCATAGACTTTTAAATATATTATTGATAATATATTATCAATATATAATATAATATATAATATATAAAATTATATATATTATATATAATATATATAATATAATATTAATATATTATTGATAACCCCTTTTCTCACTTTGTATTTTAAGGAATGGGACTATGTATATCATACTGCTTTGTCTTATACTATAAATGCATAATAAAGTTTAAGTGCACAATAAATTTAACCAATTCTCATTAGAATCATTTACAATTTATATTTTAAAGGAAACTATAATGCTTAATAGACAAAATTCAGTCAGTTGTCTCCCTGATGGCAATACCTCAATGAGCCACACGGTGGTGCCACTTAACTGTTTCCAAAGTTGAGCGTCTGGTGGTGCTGGGATTTGGGTTACTCTAACACCATGGTTTAACTTTATTTCTTGTAGGGTGAAAAAGTCCAAGTGTAGGACCTAAAATAATTGAGCAATGCTTCTTGACTTTCTTCAACTTCACCCTCCACTTGATCGTTATTCAATAATTTATAGAATAATGATCTCTGTTGGGTGCTGTGGAAGAAACTAACATATCTAAGGGCTGATCTTCACCCTCAAGGTGCCTTCCCGTTCAACCCCAATATCATCTCTGGCAGAATCACTAAAACAGCTCTCTAGCCAGCCCCTCTGCCTCCATTCTTCACAGGGCCATGGAGCTCCCTCCAAATCCCATGTCGGATTCTCATTCCTTCCTTGGTGATTTCTCAGACTTCCCAGTGTATGTCCCAAGGTGTTGCATAATCTTATCACTACTGTGGGGAGCAACTCGGACTAGACTAAGTTACTGGAATTAAGACTTATTCTATGCATCTGCTCTCCCACAATATGGCGCTGAGAAGGGAGAAGCAGCTTCTACACAGCTGCCTCCAGTTCAACCAATAAACAGCAGGACCTGCTCCTGATTGGAGGAGAGCAGCGTACTCAGCGTGTGGGCAGCCGAGTTAGGATTGGCGGAGGAGGACTATAAAGGAGGAGAGAGACGGCATGCACCAGGAACATCTAAGGGGAACACCTGTGCAGCCCCCGAGAGAGCCGGCCGGCAGTGTGCCGCTCCCCCGCGGAAGTGGGGAATGTGGCAGTGGGAACCGCCCTTCCACGGAGGTGGAAGGGACGGTAGCCAACCCGGGAAGGACCAGCAGCCAACCCGGGAAGGGACAGTAGCCAACCCGGGAAGAACCAGCAGCAAACCCGGGGAGGGCCGAGCAGACAAAAGAACAGCACAGGGTTTAGTGTCGTTCCTCCATGAAGACGGGGAGCGACATAATGGTGCCGTGACTCGGATATGAAGCCTAGGCAGGGTTTAGTGTCGTTCCTCCTCCACGAAGAGGGGGAGCGACAACTACACCGTCTGCACGGTGATCACTTCCCACATCACTGCCATTGTCTACTCCAATCTATCTTCAGAGTGTGCGTCTCTTCTTTAGTTTCTCAAACACAGAAGAGTTTACCTTCATTTTTGGGTCTTTGAATAATATGCCTGGATTATTGTTTGTCCCTTCCTTGCCTGCTCATCTCAAGCTCGTCCTCTAGGAATCAACTTAGATGGCACTATTTTTTTTCTGACCTTTGTCCAACATTATTCTTGCACTTACACAATTCCTTCCTGTTGTTCAAACTCCACGACATACAAAAAGACAAAACTAGACTGACTGTATGAATTTGCAGTAGGATACAAAAGTAAACAAAAACAAAATAAAAATTCTCAGGCCCCTGAAAATGAGAAACTGCTTTCATAACTCCTGGATTACAGAGTGCAAACCTCGTTTGTTCATTATTGGGTGGGACTACTTTTGAAAGCCCTTCTGTACAGCCCTCCCTGAAGTGTTCAACCCTGTTATGCACTCCACTAGGTACTCTCCTAATTCTATCCTAGCTCCCTCAACTCCTTTTTGTAACTTTCATGCAGGAAAAGATTGTAGTCTGTCGCATTTATCTTTGTGTGCCCAGTGTTTTGGATGGTGCCTGGCTCAGCAAAGATTGTGTTCAATAAATTAATTAGAACATAGGAAAGTCATGAAATAATGGGAAATATAATTTCAGTGGTAAGATATGTAGTATAGATTAGAAATGCAATAGGAAGCCAGAAAAAGCAAAAATTATGAATTAATTATACCCTGAGCCAGACCTTCTAGAGTAAATAAAATTGAAAACTTGGCAGGGAATAAAGAAAAAAGTCATGCAAATTGACTAGAGGCTTGGAAATAGCTGTGCGTGGTGCTTTTGGGACATGAACAAGTTGGATTACCACTGGGCTGGTGGGAAATAAGATTGGTGCTCAACTGACTTTGGATACTAATCCAATTTACACAGGATTCAATAGTGCTCTTTTTAATATAATGTTTACTTTGCTAGCAGAAAAAAAAGTGTCTTTTTAAAATTATCAGTAACGTTAAGTTCCTCCTAAGAACCTTGTTCTTTGGTAAAACTTCTCCCGGGCACAAAGTCAAACATTTCATATTCTCCACCCCTTCTGGGGAAGGCCTTCCTTCTAGGTTATAATGTTTAACACACTCACCCTCACACTCCAATTCCAGGTAATTGCCTTTTGGGTTGGGAAAATTATTTCTAATAAAATTGAATGTGACCTCTAGGTTTGAATAATTAAACTGCAAATGTAGATGATATGCAATGTTTGGCAAACTCAAAGGTGCAGCTATTACCAGTTTTACTGTTCAAAATGCATTAAAACAGAAAGTTAAGAGATTTTCAATGCTATGCTTATTTCTTGTGTCTTTCATTTTACCCCAAAGATGCTGATATAGGTAAACACTCATTCTGGAAACTCATCACTCTACCCAAGGTTGGCCTCATAGCCTTTGTCATCATTTCGTCCAGCTCATGTTTTGGCTTCCTTGATCCCACTCTGTCTCTTTTTGTTTTGGAGAAGGTAAGTAGCCTGACTGTCACAGAGCTCTGTGCTGTAGTAGGTGCACGTGATTGCTGGTTCTCGGTCCCTGCTTTGTGGAAAGCAAGGTAAGACCTTTGAGTGGGTATGAGAAGGAGGCAGACTGAGAACTGCACACCAGGATAGCTGTGCCTTCCTTCTGTGATGTCCCTTTGAATGAGGGATCTGACTCAATGCAGGAGAACGGTTACACTAAGGCGGCTAAACATTGGTCTTTCCAAGACCTTGCTCGTGTCATTGTAGGTCCAGCACGGAGCTCATCTGCACTGCTGAACAAGGATCCTTATCCTCTGTTGATCCATTATACAATGCAAGGATTAAAATTAATTTTTCTTATAATTTCACACTACCCTTTGCAGTCACTGCAATTTGGGGTATTTCACAGATAAACTACAGGACTATAACTTTAGTGCATGGCCCAAGGTTTAGAGAATAATGTAACATCATGCTTAACTGGTGAACATCCATGAAGTGACACATAACAAAAATATTTTTGTTACAGTGACACAATCCACGCACATCATGAACAACGTGTCTCTTTGGGTCATTTTTCTGTGCACCTAAGAAGTTGTGCCTAATGAAAAATTCTCTGTAACTGATCTCTGAGAAACCCAAGTTGTTTGTGTGTGAGAAATCATCCACTCTTCCCCTCCAAGGCAAAAGTAGTTTATTTAAATGAGAAGAGGAAGCCAGGTGTCCCCAGAGACACCTTTGGTTGACCACTTGTCAAGTGGTAGGTTTTGGGGGGCTCTGTTTGCTCCAGACTGATTGGCATCAGACTTTTACTCCATTGGTGATGCCTCACCACCGTGGACACTTAGTGCAGAGAACACTGCTATTCATGTTTTTTTCAGATTGGTGGGCTTCGGTCTCATGCTACTGCTTCAAACAACTCCAACCAAGGAAATCCTCAGAAATTTGCTTTCCTGTTTTTCTAGCAAATGTTTCTTTTCCCATTGTTAGAAAACTTTTTATCTGTCTTTTTGATTGGCAGTTTGTAAAATCACTGGTTGTCCAGCCTTTTAGGATAGGATGGCTCCAACCCTCATTCACCAGCCATAAAATGAGTATAGGGCATTTTGGACTTTTGTGTCTTGCTATTATCTTTCAAGGACTAAGTTTTAGCATGAGTTAATGTTTGTCACAAAAACTATTAACAGATATATTGATCTGTAAATAAGTTCCATGGGCTGAATGAAAGAATCTAGCTGAAGTAATTAATTAAGGAAAATGAAAATATCTTATATTTTAATAAAAGACATTTTTATCATGTTAGTAATACTGACAGTATCAGGGTTACATTATTAATGTTTTCAAAGCCTTTTAAGATGTGCCATGCCAGTTAATTTTTAAATTAAATATCAATATCCCTTTTAGATGGGTAAAGTAGATTTTATTATCTGTTCTTTTATGCCAATGTACATCAAAGAGCTCTCTGTGACTGTCAGTATCATTTGCGAGCTTATTAGAAATGCAGAATCTTGGGCCCCATCTAGACTTCCTAACCAGAAGCTGCAGAGTTGGGTTCAAGGCCCTCTTTTAGCAAGAGGTAAAAGAGGTAAAATTGCAGGGTATTTCCAGGTAGTTTTTATGCACAAAAAGTTTTTGAAACACTGGTTTATATATAAAGATGTTGTGGGTCATAGGAGCAAAATTGTACTTTTATTGTCAAGTGCTACAGAGCAAAAAAATCTATGTCTTCTGACCCATAGTTAGGCTTTTTTTCTTACCCTTAGAGACAATCCCATTTCTAAAAGTAAGACAAAAAAATTGGGAAGAATCCTGAGTATTAGTAGACTAGAGAAAAGATGAATGCTTATTTGAAAAATGACTTCCCCATGTGACTGTAATGCACGATTTCTTTTACAGTTTAATTTACCAGCTGGATATGTGGGACTGGTATTCCTGGGTTTGGCACTGTCCTACACCATTTCTTCTCCACTCTTTGGTCTGCTCAGTGACAAAATGCCTGTACGTACACTTTCTTTCTATTTGAGTCACATATGTATGTTTAGACCAGAAGTTTTCAAACTGTTCTTCAACTCGTTTTTTTTTTTTAAAGATTTATTTATTTGTTATTTGAAAGGCAGAGTTATAGAGAGGCAGAGGCAGAAGAAGAGAGAGAGAGAAAGGGGGGGGGGGGAATCTTTCATCTGCTGGTTCACTCCCCAAATGACTGCAGCAGCCAGAGCTGAGCCTTTCTGAAGCCAGAAGCCAGGAGCTTCTTCCAGGTCTCTCACATGGGTGCAGGGGCCCCAGGACTTGAGCCAACTTCTACTGCTTTCCCAGACCATAGCAGAGAGCTGGAGCAGAAGAGGAGCAGCCAGGGCTAGAACCGGCGCCCACATGGGATGCTGGCACTGCATGTGGTGGCTTTACTCACTACACCACAGTGCCAGCCCCTGTTTTTCAACTCCTTGGGTTGAAACGGAGAACTCTCTGGGCCTTCCAACTTCAGCCATGACCTTGAGCAGATTCGCTTTTAATTGCCTCATGTAGGTAAAGGGGAGTCTTTTGAGTGGAAAAAGCTGCTTTCTACCAAAAAAAAAAATTGGGGAGAGGAAGATTCATCCTAATAATTAGGGCAGAATCCCAGAGATTATTATGGGATTTAATCAAATGGATTCTGTTTAGGAAGAGATATTTTCAGTTTTCTACGGGGGTGAAAGAATCGGCCGTGTAAGCATTCATAGTTTGTCCAGAGCTGTCCTGACAGAAAATCCCCTCTATTTCTAGATGTAAACCATCAGCACAGATCACTGCTGTACAAAATCAGCACTCCTGTCCACATCTCAAATCTATGGCTTTAGTGCTTGTTTTTCATTTCTCACCTTCATTAGATTTGCATATTTATTTATCAAAACCTAAATTACTTGGGGATTACATAGTAACTTGATTTTAAAATATAGTCTTAGAAAGCTTTTATTCAATAAATATAAGTTTCATAGGTACAGCTTTTGGAATATAGCAGTTCTTCCCCCATACCTGCCCTCCCACCCCCATTCCTTTCCCACCTCCTACTACCTCTCCCATCCCATTCTTCATTCAGATTCATTTTTAATTATCTAAATTATCTCTCTCTCACTATCTATAACTCTACCTGTCAAATAAATAAATTAAAAACAAACAAACAAACAATGGAAATGTATTCACACAGCCCTGAGACTGGGAGGTCCCAGCTCCTGGTGCTGGCAGATTCCTTTCCCGATTCACAGCTTTCTTCTCACTGTGACCTCACTTGCTGGAATGGTCAAGAGAGGCCTCTGGGGCCTTTTGGGTGAAGGCGCTCATGCCATTCCTGAGGGCTCCTCCTTCCACACCTAGTCACCTCCTTTGCAAAGGGCCACCTCCATACAGCATCGCACTGGGTGTGGGATTTAACGTATGGATTTGGGGGCAGAGGAGTATTAACAGTCTGCGGCAGGCACTTTTTAACACTGTGATGTTTAAGGCACTGTGACTACCTGATGGGTCCCTTTTGGTGAATGCTTTTGAAATGATTATATCTGGAATAGTTCGACATGTGCAAAATCAACACTATGCCCCTTTCTGAGGAATTCTTATCTTCACTGACTCCCTGTGGTCTGGTGTAATGTCCTTGCTTTTGAGTTTATCATCGACCCATTTGCTCTTAAATGTAAAGTTTTGTTTTCTTCTTGATATTTGAATGTTTGAATATCATGGCTTCTGTTCATCAGTGATTCCTTATATAATTTGATTTTTTCCCAAGATTTATCTATTTATTTGAAAGTTAGATTCACACACAGAGAGAAGGAGAGACGAGGAGAGAGAGAGAGAGAGGTCTTCTATCTGCTGGTTCACTCCTCAACTGGCTGCAATGGCTGGAGCTGTGCCAATCCGAAGCCAGGAGCCAGGAGCTTCCTCTGGGTCTTCCCACGTGGGGGCAGGGGCCCAAACACTTGGGCCATCCTCTACTGCTTTCCCAGGCCATAGCAGAGAGTTGGATTGGAAGTGGAGCAGCTGGGACTTGAACCAGTGCCCATATGGGATGCTGGCACTGCAGGTGGCGGATTCACCTGCTAAGCCACAGCACCGGCCCCAGTTTGATTTTTGAGGGTCTTTACCTCTAACAGTTTCTTTGTCCTCTCATTCTCTTTGCCAGCATCTAAGGAAATGGTTTCTGGTTTTTGGAAACATAATCACAGCTGGGTGTTTCATACTTTTAGGACCTGTCCCAATCTTGCACATTAAAAGGTAATTTTTTCTGTATTTTTTTCTTCTCTTCTTCAGTGTTTGAGGGAGGGACAGAATCATGTTTTGTTTTTGTATCCTTAGCATGCAGTAGCTGCACATTATAGCTTGTTTCTTGTAATTTATCTGCTAAAATAAAGTGAGCTTCTTAGACCTTCTTAGGTTCTTCCTGGATAAAACATGATATGGGAAGAGAGAGATTTCAGTCTTTTTTTTTTTTTTTTAAGATTTATTTATTTATTTGAAAGGCAGAGTTACAGAGAGGTGAGACAGAGAGAAAGGGCTTCCATCCGCTGTTTCACCCCCAAAAAGGCTGCAATGGCTGGAGCTAGGCCAATCTGAATCCAGGAGCCAGGAGCTTCCTCTGGGTCTCCCACATGGGTGCAGGTGCCCAAGCACTTGGGCCATCTTCTACGGCTTTCCCAGGTCATAGCAGAGAGCTGGATTGGAAGTGGAGCAGCTGGGACTCAAACTGGTGCCCATATGGGATGCTGGCACTGCAGGTGGTGGCTTTACCCCATTGGCCACAGTGCCAGCCCCCAGAGTCTTTTTGACTTAGATTTGCATCTGGGCTTTGCAAATCACTTAATTTCCAAGAGCTTCAGTTTTGTTGTCAACCAAAAGGAACTGGTATTAGTACTTCTATCACAAAGATTAAATGAAATAATCTATTTATTAAGTAAGTGACATAGTGCCCAACATGGAAGAAATGTTAGTTTCTTGTCTAATCCCTTACCCTGCCGCATTCCATACCATCTTTTAGTTAATTGAATTGCAAAGCCAAATGATTGAATAAACAGTATTCATGTTGATATTTTAACTAATCTTCAAAGGATTTTATATGAAAAAACAAGGCAAATTGGTTCCACACATGTGACATATGTGCACAAAGATTGAGATATCAAGATGAATCATTTTTCTTCCCCCAAAATATAAAGGGCAAATTAACTTAATGAAATGGGACCAGATATGAATCTAAGTTCAGTGACACCAGCTTCCCTGGTGTCCTGCCTTCTTTGCATTATAGTTTTGTGTCTCTTAAAATACGAGTGCTATTTTGTTTTCTCCTTAATTCTTTTGCAGTCAGCTCTGGCTGCTGGTGCTGGTGTTAGTGGTCAATGGCGTCTCTGCTGGAATGAGCATTATTCCAACTTTCCCAGAGATCCTCAGCTGTGCACAGTAAGTTACTTCTGTTGCATGAAGAAGTGTGCTGTGAATAGCTGTGACCAGCACAGGCTTTCTTGAATTTCTTGATTTTGTAGGATGTTGAATAGTTCCTCCCCAATATTGAACTTCATGATTTCATAGCATATAATATTTTGACATAAATGGTATAAATAATAATAGTACAATAATATAAATGATAATATAAGGTGGTATTAATAAACTAATAGGTGACATGGGTGTGGGTAGATACTTGGTTTGGTTTATGCCATATATATATATGGTTTTTGAAAAGCCAAAGCAAAACAGAAAGGTTTGAATCATTTTCCTCTTTCAAAGAAGAGGTCTTTATCTGAGAGTAGAGTAACCAGCCTCTGTTACTTAGCTATCATTCTTTTGTCCAGTCGGCATGATGGTGGAGAACACCAAGTATTATGACTGTGCTGGTTCAATTCAATGGTTCTCATTTAATCTGTAATAAAAATTCTCAGTTTTTTTTTGAATTTACTTGTGCTTTAACTTTAGGAAAAAGGAGCTGTCTCTGCATTTCAAAAGTTCCCCATTGTTCTCATATCATCTTCATCTCAAGAATTTCTGATTTAGTTATGTATCTTATAGGCATTTGGGGCAAATGGGTCATGATTTGTAATATATCTTATACGAAGGGGTTTTCAAAAAGTTCATGGAAAGTGCATATTGTAAAAAAGCTGTGAATAGACTTTAAAAGTTTTGCACCAAAATATGCATGTTTTAATTCCATTTTCCCAGAAACTTTTCTAAGTGTACTCATATATGTAATAAAATTATTTTTAGAAAACCATGGAGCAAATCTAACTATGAAAGTTCTATTTTTTTAAAGATTTATATATTTATTTGAAAGTCAGAGGTACACAGGGAGAGGAGAGGCAGAGAGAGAGAGGTCCCCCATCCGATGGTTCACTCCCCAATTGGCTGCAATGGCTGGAGCTGCGTCAATCCGAAGCCAGGAGCCAGGAGCTTCTTTTGGGTCTCCCACATGGGTGCAGGGGCCCAAGGACTTGGGCCATCCTCCACTGCTTTCCCAGGCCACAGCAGAGAGCTGGATTGGAAGTGGAGCAGCCAGGTCTCGAACTGGCTCCCATATGGGATGCTGCCCCTTCAGGCCAGGGCGTTAACCCACTGCACCACAACGCCGGCCCAGAAGTTCTATTTTTAAAAATATTTATTTTATTTATTTGAAAGGCACAGTTACAGGGACAGAGAAAGAGCCTCCATCCACTGGTTCACTCCTCAGATGGCTGCAACAGCCTTTTATCTTAGAAGTGGAATGTCTTGCTGTTAGTTTTGTCCACATTGTCCCTGATTTACCTTAATTTATCTGTTATACAAATTTTCTCTCATGTAGGTTTTCCTCTTAATAGTGGGTACACTCATGTCTTTCTTTGCAGTGAAAATGGATTTGAAGAGGGATTAAGTACATTGGGACTTGTGTCAGGTTTCTTTGGTGCAGTGTGGTCACTTGGGTGAGTAGACATTATGTTGAATTTTGTTGACATCTGCAAGATGAAAATACCATGCCCATTTTACAGGTGAAGAAGTTCAGATGCAAAGTCACTTGAGTCAGATGAATTTCTCAGAAACAAATAGTTCATCTAGAGCAGAACCAGAGTTCTTTTTTTTTTTTTTTAATATTTATTTATTTATTTGAAAGGCAGAGAGGCAGAGACATGGGGGGAGAGAAAGAGAGACAGAGAGAGGTCTTCCATCTGCTGGTTCCCTCCCCAAATGGCTTCAATGGCCAGAGCAGTGCTGATCTGAAGCCAGGAGCCAGGAGCTTCTTCTGGGTCTCCCACGTGGGTGTAGGAGCCCAAGCATTTGGGCCATTTTCTACTGTTTTCCTAGGCCACAGCAGAAAGCTGGATCAGAAGTGGAGAAGCCGGGACACGAACTGGCATTCATATGGGATGTCTGTCGGCACTCTAGGCAGCGGCTTTACCTGCTATGCCACAGTGCTGGCCAAGAGTTCTTTTTAAAATTTATTTGAGAGGCAGGAAGAGGAGGCAGGAAGAGATATAGACAAAGAAAGAAAGCTCCCATCCTCTGGCTCACTCTCAAAATGCCCACCATGGCTACAATAGCCGGTATTGAACTGGATCAAAGCCAGGAGCTGGGAACTCAATCAGTGAGAGGAGCCCAGTTAATTGAGCCGTCACCAATGCTGTCTCCCAGGGTGTGCATTAGCAGGAAGCTGGAGTCAGGAGTTGGAGCCAGATACTGAACCCAGGTACTCTGATATGGGACTCAAGTGTTTTAACCTGGGTCTTAACTGCCAGGCTAAATGTCAGCCACAGGGACAGAGTTCTGATCCACACCCTGATTTCAAGAATCAAGAATTATACCAGTAGTTTCAATACCTAATCCAAATTGTCTCATGTAGTTTGTCTTATTTAAGTGATATTTGTAAGTCCCTTTAACAGAATCATGTCTCACATTTTTAAAATGTATTCATTCATTTGTTTTTTACCTTCTATTATACAAGAAGAATAACTATGTGCTAGCAATATAGTATTTGGTCAATATATATGTATCAAATTGAGTTATATTAGATAAAAATACTGACAATAGAACAGTGTATTTTTCTGGACATGCGCCATCTTTCTTTGCTTTTACATCAGCTGTCAACTTCTCAGAAGCAGTTATAATTTTAGAATTGTTTATAAATTTTTAACATCATCATTATTAGGTAGAATTATTTTCTTATGCTATGCTCAGGAATTGGCTTTTTTTCTTTCATACTTATAGTTCTAATTGAAGGAAGATTTATGATCGAGGAATCATACAGCTTTTATAAAGTAATTATATTTCAGCATTATTAAATACTCTTTCTTTTTTCCATTGTAAGTGCTTTTATAGGACCAACGGTCGGTGGATTTCTGTATGAGAAAATTGGTTTTGAGTGGGCAGCAGCAATACAAGGTCTCTGGGCTCTGATATGTGTGAGTAACCAGTCTTCTGTTTTCATTTTCCTTGTTTTTGTGGAGAAACTTGACTTGGAGAATTTACATTAACTAGTGTCTTTAATTGTGTTAAAGGGATTGGCAATGGGCTTATTTTATCTACTGGAGCACACAAGAAGAAAAAGGTATGATCAGTTTCTGAGCTTTTGTCTTCTTTAAGAGTTAGCTTATAGCAGTGGAAAAGAAAGACCATTTTATATCCATTCTTCTAATTAGTAGACTCTTAGGCTCATCATTTATTAGACACTTTTAAGGAGACAGTTGGGTAGAGTTCTGGATACTGGATTTTTGTTTGTTTGTATGTTCATTTAAGATGAGATATATTGATATTCTCTTTTTCTTTCCTTCAATGTAGATCTATACCTCAAAGTATTCCCAGCACAGAGCAGGAACGAACTGCTCTCTTGCCTAATGAAATCTACCCTTACACCATCCTGGAGTAATACAGGACTGGGAGATGTATTCTCATGGTCTTGAACATCGCTGCTGGAGATTTCATGATTTTTTGCACAGAACTCCGTTGACCCCGTACCAGCAACCTGGGAGCATCAACATGTTTTTGGATGATCCTATATCGGGCTGCATGTACTGTTGTCTTGGCAAGCTGGCCTGCTGAGCAGGTGCATTTGAAACTGTAAGATGAGAATGGTAGCTGAAAACCAGGCGAAGTTTGCACTTTTAAGCAAGCATTTCACAGGTGAAGAAGCTTGACTCTATTTAAGTTATCCTTTGCTTCCTTTTTTTTCCAAGCACTGATTCTGTGAATGTGCCTTTTTATGAGCAAGAAATGAATTGAATTGATATTCTGTAAACAGAAGGGGCAACTTCACAAATATTTTGAAAAATAAAAAAGATATTTTGGTGCAAAAATTTTTTGAATTCCATGCATGCTTTTTTCACAATGTACATTTTCTATGAATGTTGTAAAGACCCCTCATATGCATAGATTTCAAATTTTTTGCCTTGAAATAAATTTATCTTTTAATCCCATTTCCATAAATTTTTTGAAGTCACCTCTGATAAAGATGACTCAAAATAAATAGAATAATTACTACAAAATCAGTGTTGAAAAGGTATGCTTTCTTTGTGTCCTGAGATTTTTGTACTTGTTCAAAAGGCAAACTTTCTAGCTCTGTAGCACTTTTTAGCACTTTTAAAAAAATATTTTATTTATTTATTTGAGAGGCAGAGTTATAGACAGTGAGAGGCAGAGACAGAGAGAGAGAGGTTTTCTATCCGCTGGTTCACTCCCAATTGGCCACAATGGCTGGAACTGTGCCAATCTGAAGCCAGGAGCCAGGAGCCTCTGCCAGGTCTTCCAAGTGGGTGCAGGGGCCCAAGCCATTGAGCCATCTTCTCCTGCTTTCCCAGGCCATAGCAGAGAGCTGGATCGGAACAGGAGCAGCTGGGACTCGAACTGGCGCCCATATGGGATGCTGGCGCCACAGGTGGAGGATTAACCCATTGTGCCATAGTGCCAGCCCCAACACTTTTTTTTTTTTAAGAAATTTATTTATTTAAAAGGCAGAGTTACAGAGAGAGGGAGCAACAGAGAGCAAGAGAGCGAGAGAGAGCTTTCATCCATTGGTTCACTCCCCAAATGGCCACATTGGTCAGGGCTGGGCCAGGCTGAAGCCAGGAGCCAGGAGCTTCATCCAGGTCTCTTATGTGGGACTTGGACCACCCTCTGCTGCTTTCCCAGGCACATTAGCAGGGAGGAAGACTGGAAGCAGAGCAGATGGGACATGAACCAGCATCTATATGGTATGCTGGTGCTGCAGGCTTTGGCTGAACCACTCCACCACAGCACGGGCCCTCTCTACCATTTCTTGATCTTCAGTTTTTCTAGAAATTAGGACTTCCATTTTGTTAATATGTTTTCAGTTATGAAGTGAACTTACTACTTGGCAGAACATTCATCTCCTTGAACGTCTGTCTTTCAGCTGTACCATTTGCTTTTGCTTTCATGCTCTCAGTGGGTGATTTCCACACCAAGAGCAGGTGACCCTCTGCCCAGCCATCAGTGCACAGTGTATGGTAGGGAAATGTTTTCTCCAACTTTATTTAAAATCCATGTGGTTGTTTGCAGTGAATGAGCATTTGTTGTGCAGCTGTCATACTTCCTAATCTATTCTCATGGTTTACTGGCTACACTTACCTTAAGTTTTTGAAGATATATTTTTATCTATTCATTCAAAAATATATCTAAGAGAAATTTATTTGAGAGACTGACAGAGCTCCCATTCACTTGTTCACTCCCCAAATACCTGCAACGGCTGGGACTGGCCCAGCCAGATCCTGGAACTTAATTTGGGTCTCCCACATGGGTGGTGACAGGGACCCAAGTGCTGAGTCCTCACCTGCTGCTTCTCTGGGTCTGCATTAGCAGGAAGCTGCAGTCAGGAGCAGAGCTGGGACTTGAACCCAGGCCCTCTGCTATGGGGCGCAGGCATCCTAAGGGGCATCTTTCTTAACTATTGTGAAAAATGTCCCTACCTATGGAATGCTTTCCATGGACTGACACCATGCTGAGTGCTAGGCATTTAACTGTGCGCAAGATAAAGAGTAGCCTCTTCCTTTATGTAACTGATAGCAGCAGAAGGGATGAGCAATAAATAAACACCAGAATGCAATGAACAGTAGTGCTCAGAAGGAACACACATGGTGATGTGATGGAGTAGCTGGCTGGGGCTGATGAGAGACAAGACCTCCTCGCCGAATGAGGCTTTGGAGCACAGACCTGAAGGGGCAGGAGGCCGCGGGAGTTCACCCTGAAGGAGGGGGAGCGAGGACTTGGGCGTGCGCAGGCCTGTCGTGCTCGCTCCAAGGTGAGCCCTGGTGGGCAGGCTGGGGTCCAGGAATTAAGAGGTCGGCGAGGGAAGCAGGAGTCGACGATGGGTGAGGGTAGCGGTGGTGGGGACGAGGAAGAACTTGGGGCTTGGGAGAGAGAAGAGGGCCAGACCAGGGTGAAGGGTGCACCTGTCAGTGGAACCGCAGGCCAGACTGCTGTGGCGGGAGCAGGCTGACTCCCAGGCCTGGCTTGATGGTGTAGGCTGATGCTGCCGCCTCGCGGGAACGGGAAGAGCAGGGGCGAACGGCTCCCAAAGGGACCTAGTAGATCCTCCAAGGGACGCCGTTTCAGCCGCAGAAAGGAAGCCATTTACAAGGATGACAACAGCCACGACTGGCGGCACCGCCCTGGAAGGCGGTCCAGCACGAATGGCCAGGGCCGTGCGGACAGTCTCAGGAGCACTTCGTTCTCTCCTCTCCAAAGCCCTTCGCCCTAAGGGATGCAGGGGGTGGTGCGGTGCAGTGCGTGGGGTGCACACGTGGCCTTGCTTCCCTTCCTGCAGCAGAACCTGGACAGACTGGGACCCCGGCCGGCTGCCCCAGCGTGGGGTGCAGAACCGGATCAGGCCTTGATCGTCTTGTGAAGTCTCCCTGGACTCCTTCCTTGAACGCCTTTCGTCTCTGGTAGCCCATTAGCGCCGGGACTCCCGGGTCCTTGGCCAGCCGGCCTTGGAGGACCCTGAGCACCTGCAGTTCCCGCCACGGCCGCGCGGGGCCGCTGTTAAAGCACAGAGGCGGCAGCGGCGGGCTGGAGAGCGGCGACCTGGGCGTCGGGGAGTAGTGCTGGTCCCGCCCTGCCGGTTACCAGCGCGCTCGCGGCTGCGGTTCTGTGTCCAAGCGAAGATTCCAGGCTTTCTGTGGAGACAACTTTGTTCTCATCCCCAGCACGCTGCCCGCAATACGTACCTCGCCCACCAGTGTGTTTGCACTTGTCTGATGCCAACCTTACCCCTTCCCCATCTTAGGATTTTGCAGTGTTAAGAAAAATGACAGAAAAAAAGTTTAAAAATATGACAAAGGATACAGGAAAGAACATTTTGAAGACTGGAACCAAAAAGTAGGTCAAACTATCAAGGGAAATCACTGTGTGTTTATATTTTTTACATTTATATTTTTCCAAATGTAACAAAGGTCCCTAGCTTTAAAGAACCCCTTTAAAAGATGTGACTACTTTATGTAGCTAAACATGGAATATAGTGTTAATACATAGGTAAAACATATTTTTATGTTAGCATCACATCTTTTTTTTTTTTTTTTTGATAGGCAGAGTGGACCAGTGAGAGAGAGAGACAGAGAGAAAGGTCTTCCTTTGCCGTTGGTTCACCCTCCAATGGCTGCTGCTGCGGCCGGCGCACCGTGCGCTGATCCGATGGCAGGAGCCAGGTACTTCTCCTGGTCTCCCATGGGGTGCAGGCCCCAAGCACTTGGGCCATCCTCCACTGCACTCCCTGGCCACAGCAGAGAGCTGGCCTGGAAGAGGGGCAACCAGGACAGAATCCGGCGCCCCGACCGGGACTAGAACCCTGTGTGCCGGCGCCGCAAGGTGGAGGATTAGCCTACTGAGCTGCGGTGCTGGCCAGTATCACATCTTTTACATGTATAATATGACAGAAATCTAAAGAAAAAAGGAATAAATACAAACATGAATAATTAAACATAGATTTTAACATTTTGCATAACTGTTAGCTCGCATGCATTTTTTTTACCATAGAAAACAGATATAATTTATTAGATGGACTTAAAAATCAACACAAATCAGTTTTAGGCACTTTTTTTTTTTTTTGACAGGCAGAGTGGACAGTGAGAAAGAGACAGAGAGAAAGGTCTTCCTTTGCCGTTGGTTCACCCTCCAATGGCCGCCGTGGCCAGTGCGCTGCGGCCGACGCACCGTGCGCTGATCCGATGGCAGGAGCCAGGTACTTCTCCTGGTCTCCCATGGGGTGCAGGGCCCAAGTACTTGGGCCATCCTCCACTGTACTCCCTGGCCACAGCAGAGAGCTGGCCTGGAAGAGGGGCAACCAGGACAGAATCCGGCGCCCGGACCAGGATTAGAACCCGGTGCGCCGGTGCCGCTAGGCGGGGGATTAGCCTAGTGAGCCGCGGCGCCGGCCCTAGGTACTTCTTGAGTACAGACTGTGGGATTTTCTTTTTCTTCTTCTTTTTAAACTAAAGAACAGAGACCCAGCAGGTAATACCATACAGATTTAAAGTTTAGTTTTTAGAACAACACACAAGGGTTAGATAAGCAATAAGAATTATTAAACTAATCCAATTGTATTTTTTTTTTTTTTGACAAGCAGAGTGGACAGTGAGAGAGACAGAGAGAAAGGTCTTCCTTTGCTGTTGGTTCACCCTCCAATGGCCGGCGCGGCTGGTGCGCTGCGGCCGGTGCACCGCGCTGTTCCAAAACCAGGAGCCAGGTGCTTCTCCTGGTCTCCCATAGGGTGCAGGGCCCAAGCACTTGGGCCATCCTCCACTGCACTCCCTGGCCACAGCAGAGAGCTGGCCTGGAAGAGGGGCAACCGGGACGGAATCTGGCACCCTGACCGGGACTAGAACCTGGTGTGCCGGCGCCGCGAGGCGGAGGATTAGCCTAGTGAGCCGCGGCGCCGGCCCCAATTGTATTGTTACATTTCATCACAATTCCATGTGTTCTTAGGATCAAATGGAAGTATTCAAAGCTCTAAATTCTAGCTTTCTTTCCTTTACTCCACTATCAAGGTCTTAACCAACCATACATTCCTTGAGGGAGCATAATGCAGTTGTTTTTGTATAAGTGGATCTGTAAAGGTTTATTTTTCATATTATATCTGCATCTACATAGTCAATGCATGTCTTAAAGCACATTTTGATAGAATTGTAAAGATAGGCTTTCCATTAGAAATTTCTTTGGATATCTAACATTTATCTTTGTTTTTTTTTTTTTTTGTTTGTTTGTTTTTTTTTAAGTAAAGATGAGGAAAATAATGGAATGTGGGCATGGTTTGAAGAATATCTTTAGGTAAAACACTACATATGAATTTGGTTTTGCATATTTTTCCAACTCAAACTGGCTGAACTGGTATTCTCCAAAGCATAATCACCCTCAGCAAGTGGAAGCTAATCCATATATAACATACCCTCCATGTCTAAATAATAACTCATGGAGCTGGCAGAGTCTTATCTTTCCAAATCTACTCAGTATATGAAGTTAAAATTAAGAAGCATTAAAATGTTAAATACAGTGTAACTTAAAGGATTTTACTGCAGGCATCTATGTGCTGTACGCACTGTACACTGTTCTGATGGACTCAACTCTGACAAAGCTTTATCACCAGCAAGGTCCAAATCAGTTAATCAAGCCACTTGTGGGAGGACAGCAAGAAACTAGAGAAGCCACTTAGAAACTAGTGGTTTGGGGCTCAATGATTATAGGTAATATTTAGAATATCTGTAGAACCAAGATAATGTATCTTCACTGATGGTGAATGAAGATACAAGAGAGCTAGGAACAGCTGAGGAAAGCTAGGAAAAGCTGACCCTGAAGCAAGAAGTTCAGGCAGCTCACATGCATTTGTGAGAAATGAGGCCCAGAGATGATGGGTACACTTTCCTTGGTTTTTCTGGATGCTAACATCTTGTAACACTACCTAGTACAATATCATAACCATGATCTGGGACTTTCCCAACACATCCTTTTTGTAGTCACACCTGCCTGTCTCCCCTTTGCTTCTGGCAACCTGTAGTCTGTTCTCCATTACTAGTCATTTCAAGAAACATTGCTTAAATGGAATCATATGTATGTGTCACTTGGGGATTTTTTTTTCACTCAGCATAATGCGCTTGAGATCCTCCAGATTGTTGTGTGAATCTGTAGTTCGTTTCTTTATGCTGCTGCATAGTATCCCATGATGTAGATATGCTACATCTTTGTTGTTGTTGACTGACATATGGATTGTTTCCAGCTCTGGATTATTACAAATAAAAGTGCTATGAATATTCAAGGACATATTTTTGTGGGAACATAAACCTTCATTTCCTTAGGATAAATTGCCAGGAAAACAGCTACTGAGATGTAATGGCATCATTAGTTTTCTTTTCCTGTAAATAACTTACTCATTGTGGATAGGAAACTTGATTTTGGCCAAAGAAAATTAAATATTTTTCTATTTACTTGTTTATTAGATATGTACAAATAAATACCCTTTCAAACTTAGCTGGCAAAAGAAATAGATAGTGATTTTTGATATAGCCAACAATTATATAAAAGAATTTTATTTATTTGAGACCCAGAGAGGCAGGGAGAGTCTCTTCAGATGCCTAAAACAGCTGAGGCTGTTGGGCTGCGTCAAATCTGAAAGCTGGGAACTCAGTTCAGGTTTCCCACGTGCATGATGAGGACCCAATTCCTTGGGCCATCACTGCGGTCTCCTAAAGTCTGCATTAGCAGGAAGCTAGAGTCAGAAGAAGGAGCCTTCCATCTTGTTGCAAATGACCGGATTTCATTGTTTTTGACTGCTGTATGGTATTCTATAAAGTACATATCCCTGCTCAAGCTGACTTGCCCCAAATGGTAGAGTTAGAAACATGCCAGGGGTCTCTAATTCAGTCCCATCAAGATGGCATGTACCAATGCCATCTCACTAGTCCAAGTGATCAATTTCAGTTCACAATTGATCATAATGAAAGGACTAAGAGTCAAAGGGAGCACATAAACAAGTCTAGTACCTGCTAATACTAACCGATAGAATAAATAAAGGGGAGAGTGATCCAACATGGGAAGCGAGATACTCAGCAGACTCATAGAATGGCGGATGTCCTAAACAGCACTCTGGCCTCAGAATCAGCCCTAAAGGCATTCTAATCTGGCTGAAAAGCCCATGAGAGTATTACAGGCATGGAAAGTCAAGACACTCTGGCAAAAAAAAAAAAAAAAAAAAAAAAAAAAAAAAAAAAAAAACACCCACCCTAAATGAAAGATCTCTGTGAGTGAGATCCCAGGGGAAAGAACAGGCCATCAAAGAAGGAGGTACCTTTCTCTGAAGGGAGGAGAGAACCTCCACTTTGACTATGACCTTGTCTAAACAAGATAAGAGTCGGAGAACTCAAGGGGCTTCCATAGCCTTGGAAACTCATGACTGGAGCATAGGGAGATTACTGATGCCATAAACAGGAGTGTCAATTGGTAAAGTCAACAACAGGAGTCACTGTGCACTTACTCCTCATGTAGGATCTCTGTCCTTAATGTGCTGTACATTGAGACTTAATGCTATAACGAGTACTCAAACATTATATTTCACTTTGTGTTTCTATGGGGGTGCAAACTGTTGAAATCTTTACTTAATGTATACTAAACTGATGTTCTGTAAAAAAAAAAAAAAAGAAGAAGAAGAAATTATCAATTCCCAACTTGACTATCACTGGGATTAAACATGACAATAGGTCTGATCTGATTTCATCATCATTTAAAAAATCATCTATTATTTTTTACTTTATGTTTCTGTGTGGGAGCAAACTGTTGAAATCTTTAGTTAATGTATGCTAATCTGGTCTTCTGTATATAAAGAGAATCGAAAATGAATCTTGATGTGATTGGAAGGGGAGAGGGAGTGGGAAAGGGGAGGGTTGTGGGTGGGAGGGACGTTATGGGGGGGAAGCCATTGTAATCCATAAGCCGTACTTTGGAAATTTATATTCATTAAATAAAAGTTAAAAAAAATATAAAGTACATGTCCCATAATTTCTTTATCCAGTCTACTGTTGATGGGCATTTGGGTTGATTCCAGGTATTAGCTATTGTGAATTGAGCTGCAATAAACATTAATGTGCAGACAGTTTTTTTATTTGTCAATTTAATTTCCTTTGGGTAAATTTCAAGGAGTGGGATGGCTGGGTTGTATGGTAGGGTTATATTCAAGTTTCTGAGGAATCTCCAGACTGACTTCCATGGTGGCTTTACCAGTTTGCATTCCCACCAACTGTTGGAATCTTTACTTAATATATACTAAATTGATCTTCTGTATATAAAGATAATTGAAAATGAATCTTGATGTGAATGGAATGGGAGAGGGAGGGGGAGATGGGAGGGTTGTGGGTGGGAAGGAAGTTATGGAGGGGGAAGCCACCGTAATCCATAAACTGTACTTTGGAAATTTATATTTGTTAAATGAAAGTTTAAAAAAAAAAAAGAAGAAGGAGCCAAGAACTGAACCCAGGCACTCTCTAATACAGAATGTGTACATTTTTTAAACTATTTCCTTCTTTTTTAAAAAAAGATTTATTTTATTATTTATTTGAAAGTCAGAGTTACATAGAGAGAGGAGAGGCAGAGAGAGAGAGGTCTTCCATCCACTGGTTCACTCCCCAGTTGGCTGCAATGGCCAGTGCTGCGCCTATCCAAAGCCAGGAGCCAGGAGCCTCTTCCTGGTCTCCCAGGCAGGTGCAGGGGCCCAAGGACTTGGACCATCTTCTACTGCTTTCCCAGACCATAGCAGAGAGCTGGATCAGAAATGGAGCAGCCGGGTCTCGAACCGGAGCCATATGGGATGCCGGCGCTTCAGGCCAAGACGTTAACCCACTGCACCACAGCTCCGGCCCAGAATGTGTACATCTTAGCCACTAGGCTTAATGCCTGCTTCCCAGCCATTTTTTTTTTTTTGTTAGATTTAATAAATGAGAAGCAAAGAGGCAGATAATCTCTATTTATATACAATCGTATCTAAATGGAAAGATGCAAACACCATGATAGTCATCTTTCCTTTGTTTCACTGTTGTGTATCGTTTTCTGAAATCCACAGGAGAGTAAAGCTGAGAAGCAATATATTTGACAAAAAATTGTATAAAACATTAACAAAATATACTAAAGCTTGAGTTTTCAGTCTTCATTAAGAACAACTTAGAAGCCGGCGCCGCGGCTCACTAGGCTAATCCTCCACCTTGTGGCGCCAGCACACCGGGTTCTAGTCCCGGTCAGGGCGCCGGATTCTGTCCCGGTTGCCCCTCTTCCAGGCCAGCTCTCTGCTGTGGCCCGGGAGTGCAGTAGAGGATGGCCCAAGTCCTTGGGTCCTGCACCCCATGGGAGACCAGAAGTACCTGGCTCCTGGCTTTGGAACAGCGCGGTGCGCCAGCCGCAGCGCGCAGGCCGCGGCGGCCACTGGAGGGTGAACCAACGGCAAAGGAAGACCTTTCTCTCTGTCTCTTTCTCACTGTCCACTCTGCCTGTCAAAAACAAACAAACAAAAAAACAAAACAAAAAACTTAGAACTATTTGCTCTAGTTTCTTTCAGAAAATCCACTGTTTACTTCTTTTTTATCCCAGCCTGTTCATAGTTGAGTGTTACAGGGTACATTCTAGCAAAGCCTGGTATTCAGTGACAACTTTTGACTTAGAATTTACTGAATTTCATCATCCCTACTAGAACAAACAACCCAAAGTGTTCTGCATGTTGACATGGGTCAGCAACTGCCTGAGAAATACACAAGGTAGCATGTTGTAGCATTTGTTAAGTTTGTGTCATTCAAGAGGAAACTGGAATACTAAATCAGTTATGTCACAGTATTAGATATCAAAACATTGACAACTGTGAAATCAGTTGTTGAACAAATACAGGCAGGGTTTTATGAAAATTATTTATTTTATTTGTGAGATACAGAGAGACTCCCATCTTACTTATTCACCCTCCCAAAATGCCTAGATGCTAGGAACTCAACCCGGGTCCCCCACTTAGATGACAGGGACCAAAGTACATGAACCATCACCTACTGTCACTAAGACGTGCCTTAGGGGAGTAGAGCTGAGACTTGAAACCAGGCACTCTGATCCAGGATGTGAGTGTCCCAAGCGCCAAACATCCACCCCCATTGTCTTAAGAGAATTAAAAACAGTGTTGATAAATCTTCTATTTGTACATAACATTAACATCTTTTCCTTCTATGTTTTCAGAACTTTTGGTTGTGTTTGTTTCCTCTGTTGTTTTTTGTTCTCTTGTCACTGTTACTGGTTTACTTTGGCCTCTTTCATTTCCTTCTCTGATAAAGATTTGAGTGGCTTGGTTGTTGGTGAGGCTTCTAGTTGTTGTCCAGCCTCTGGACCTGGAACACGAATTAGTAAGGAAGGCAAAGGATGTGCATTAGAAAGGTGAGAATTATTGGGGCCAGCACTGTGGTGGAATGGGTAAAGACGCTGCCTGTAGTGACAGCATCCTATTTGGGCGCCGGATCAAGTCCCAGTTGCTCCACTTCCAATCCAGCTCTCTGGTAATGGCCTGGGAGAGCAGTAGAAAATGGCCCAAGTCCTTGGGCCCCTGCACCCGCATGGGAAGACGTCGAAGAAGCTCCTGACTCATGGCTTTGGATTGGTGCATCTCCGGCCATTGCGGCCAACTGGAGTGAACCTGCAGACGGAAGACCTCTCTCCTTCTCTTTGCCTCTCTTTCTCTCAGTGTAACTCTGAATTTCAAATAAATAAATAAATCTTTAAAAAATTTTTAAAAAGAGGAGAGTCATCTAACAGAGTAAGGAAACTTCAACAATGCGTCGTATGCTAGTTGGTGCATTTTTTTTCATTATTTTCTTTTTCTTTCTTTTTTTAAATAGAAAGATTTTATTTAATAAATATAAATTTTATAAGTACAACTTTTGGATTATAGCCTATACCGGCCCTCCCATGCCCACCGTCTCACTTCCTACTCCCTCTCCCATCTCATTCTTCATTAAGATTCATTTTTAATTATCTTTATACACAGAAGATCAACTCTATACTAAGTAAAGATTTCAACAGTTTTGGTGCATCTTCTGAAAGAAGAAAATATCCTAGTGTTAAGTCAGTATTGTTAATTGGAATGAACTGCCTATAGCTTCTTCATTCCCATAGCTATGGAAATTTCTCTTAGCACAGCCCTCAAATCTTTGGTTAGTCGATTAAGAAGAGGGGGAATTCACAGATGGGCATTGCACAATAGTGGATCTTGTGTTTGAACAAATTATATCAGTCAGAACTGTGGTGAATCCAATCAGACTTAGATCCTGGATGTTTATAGTCAGCACATGCAAGACTTCAGCTTTTCTTCTCTGTCTATAGGAGTCAGTTTGGCTAATGGCACAACCTATATAAAATAACTCAACATAGAATTTCTTCCAGCACTGGGCCTTCTAAATTCCCCCACAAACTCCATCCTGTTGGCCTCCTCCAGTGCATGGAGGAGGAGAATGAAGGAGGAGCTGGCATACTGCCCCACCTCTCAAAGTCAGGAGAAAGGGTGGGGCTTGATTGTTTTCTTGAGAAACTTACCAGGGTGTTTTCTAGAGCAGCTGCATCATTTATGTTCCCAACAGCAACGCAGGAGTAATCCAGTTTCTCAAAGGTTTTTTGTCTTTGTGTGTTGTGTGTGTGTGTGTGGAGGGGAGTGTGAGTTAAAAAAGCTAGAATGATGCAAGAAATAGGTAGCAAGAAAGCTTTCCATCAAAGTGAGAATTGTGGTACAGTTAGAAGAAAAGTCATCAAGATTAGTCAGAAGAAAGGGAACTTAAGGTCATTTAAAGAGAAGCCATTCAGGTCAGGTTGATCTGGAAGAGAGGACACGTGACTTCATGGAGAGAGAGAACAGTGTAAAAACAGAACACGGAGTCACTGACATTCTTATAAACCTATCAAGAACAGGAGAGCGTCTGACCAGGAAGACTGAAGAGCTTAGTCAAAGCTGCACTCAGCATTGCCCCTGATAGAAGGCCTCCTCTTCCTCCTTCTTTTTTTTTTTTTAAGATTTTATTTATTTATTTGAGAGGCAGAATAGCAGACAGAGAGAGGCATATTGAGAGAGAGAGAGGTCTTCCACTCCCCAGATGGCTTCAATGGCCAGAGCTGGGCCCACACAAAGCCAGGAGCCAGGAGCCTCTTCTGGGTCTCCCATGTGCATGCAAGGGCTTAAAGACTTAAGCCATCCTCCAGTGCTTTCCCAGGTGCAGTAGCAGGGATCTGTATAGGAATTGGAGCAGCTGGGGCTTGAACTGATGCCATATGGGATGCCGGCACTGCAGGCTAGGGCTTCAACCAGCTGTGCCACAGTGCCAGCCCCAAGCCTCCTTCTTATGGGAATGAAGCAATAACAAGATTAACAGCAAACATTATGCAGCACAAATCTCATTTTACACATGAGTGAAACCAAGTCAGTGAGAACTCCTAACTTGCTCATAGCTAGGAAATGTTTAAACCCAGACATTCTGGCTTCGGAGACTATGTTAGCCATTGCTAGATGTTAACCACTACTAACCTATGGCTCTCGTTCATAACTATAGTGAAAAAAGCCCCATACCATGTCAGTTAACAATAACTAGATGTCAGACTGTATGTAAATTTGGTTCCCTCCACCTGGATAAAACATCTGGAATGGGATCTGTGTTACAGTAAAATAGTAATGTGCTAAAGAGAAAGAATATGACATAGATAGAAGAGTCAACTTCTAGAGAAGTTGCAGGCTAGAGAATGCCTAGGTTCTATTGCTTTTGTATTTCTCCTGCTAAATTTCATTTAGTAGAAATCACACCATTCTACCTGACCTGTGTTGCCTGCCTCCTACAGTTACTGGAAATAGAGGCCCAGAAATCAGACTTGCCAGACTAAGCAAACAGAGACTCCCTCTCCAGAGTCTCCAGGCGCCTCTGACATGGCTCTGTGCCATCCTAGAGAGGAGGGCCCTCCTGGAAATTGCAACACAAACAGAAAGTTGTCAGGGGTGCCTGGAGGAGCGGAGGCCAGGCCGTACAAAAGAGAAAACAGATGGGACCCAGAGCAGCAGGGAGCTTCACCTTGAGATCTGTGAGTAGTTATCTCAGGCTATAAGCATGTTTGTTTATTGTGACTTTATGGGAATGTCCTCCTATTGCTGGACAAAACAATGAATGCGCTACAGCTTGAAGCTTTTCTATTTTTAATCTGAGATTTCAGTTTTATTTTTGTCTATGCCCTTTCAAATTCATGTCTGTAACAACCACCCCTCAGTGACTCTGAGGCAGCTCCTTTGGATTTCAGTTGTGACAGTCTCTTGACTTTACCAAAGGCTTTGAATCCAATTAAGTGATTTTAAAAATAAACTATTTTTATTTGTGAATTATTAAAAAATAAACTAATTGTGAATGCAATAAACTTTTGGCAGAGTAAATGATTGGCAGCGTGGGTGACATTATCAATAGGAGGGCTTGTTACTATTTTTCTGTTGAGGAAATTAGGGCCATCAGGAAGTAAGGGAGCCTTCTGCCCCTTCAGAGAGACTTCTGCAATTTACAGTCCTCAACTCTCAGGAAAGCAGAAGGGCAATTGGAACCACACGAAGTCGCTCTTGCCGGGGGTCAGAAGCAGTAGACTATTGGCCGTTTCATGTGGCACCATCATTTCCATTCAGTAGAGAATCCGAGGCTGTGACATATCTTTACCTTCTTGGATTTCTCCAGGATTCAGTTGTGTGAACTGCCCAAGAGTCCAACAGCCATCTAAGTCTAGAGTGAGAGGATTGCCTCGCCTGGATGGAATCGGGCACTGAAGGTTTGTTGAAGTTCAGGCAGGTTCTCCCCAAGCACAACCTTTCTGCCACAGAGGCTGATTCAGTGTGGCTAAGGACTCAGGCCGGACTCCAGTGGCTCAGAGAGAGAAAGCTTGTGCGAGCCCCTCGGTGTTCCTGGTTCACCCCCACCATCCTGCTGGGGTTCACCTGCCATACCTGGCTTGGCCCAGATTCCCTGTCACCCCATCCCTCCCCTGCTCCATCTGCAACACAGTCCACAAGTGGACTAGATTCAGTGTTTAGTTGAACTGCAGTGGTTTTGTGGGCCTAACAATGAAGTGATATTAATTAAGCCGTGACGAAATTGCCATGCAGTTTTGTTTGTTCTTGTCACTCTCTTCATAATCTCACAGAGGGCTCCCTTGTACCTTGCCTCTCAGAGCAACCTTCTAAAGCTGACAGAGCAGGTAGATGACCGACGTTTTGGATGAGAAATAGAGGTTCGCAGAAACGGAGTGCAGAGCTGGAACTACACTCTTCTTACTCTTGAGAAAGTCGAAAGAGGAAGGCTTTAAAGTGATACGTGTGCAACCTTGTGCAATGGAATACTCCTCTAAGAAATGATCTCATTCACAAGCACAAATGAATATTTTAGCTATGACTGTGTTTATAGCGATTCTTTGACCATAAGATTTTAAATCGATTTTAGCTTTCTGCCCTCTTAGCTAAGTTCATTGATCACAAAATATAAGTCAGCAAGTGGGCTTGTTAGAAGTGAATTATATTTGATCAAAGTTCCTCGAGACCAAGTAGCCTTCCTTTAGTCTTTAACTGAGTTAAACTAAACAATTTAAGACTTTCTCAATCAATCACCCTTATAAGTATGAAAAATGCAAACTCTTGAGGTTCTGTGTCCTGAAATTTGATCTTTTACTTCTGAAGATTTAAGGCAACATCAAGTGCCTCTGTGACAGATGTTTTTTATTTACATCGCAAACATTTTCATATATTTAAATTGCTGCTGCATTTACTGACTGCTGATTCAGAATCTCAGTGTTTATGAGCCAGTTTTGAAATCCTCCAAAGAGCAAAAAGGGAACTTGGTCATCTTGATTTTATATCAGAGGAAAAAAAAAAAATAAGAGACACCATCTCCATCTTTTACAGCCACAGAGAAAAACATCCAAGACATTTGAGGACAATAAAATGTGAATGCCTCATTTACTTCCAAAAAGTCATGACTTTGAGCTTCCCTTTTCCTGATTACCTAACTACTTTCTTTCTTTCTTTTTTTTTTTAAAGATTTATTTTATTTATTTGAAAGGCAGAGATACAGAGAGAGGTAGAGACAGAGAGAGAGGTCTTCCATCCACTGGTTCACTCCTCAGATGGTCGCAACAGTCAGAGCTGCGCCAATCTGAAGCCAGGAGCCAAGAGCCTCCTTCGGGTCTCCCACGTGGGTGCAGGGGTCCAACGACTTGGGCCATCTTCCACTGCTTTCCTAGGCCACAGCAGAGAGCTGGATCAGAAGAGGAGCAGCTGGGACTAGAACCGGCGTCCATAAGGGATGCCGGCGCTTTAGGCCAGGGCTTTAATCTGCTGTGCCACAGTGCCAGCCCCTACCTGACTACTTTCAAACAAAGCGATAATGAGGTATCTTATTTATTTATTTATTTTTATTTTTATTATTTTTGACAGGCAGAGTTAGACAGTGAGAGAGAGAGAGAGACGGAGAGAAAGGTCTTCCTTTTTCCATTGGTTCACCCCCAAATGGCTGCTACAGCCGGTGCTGCGTCGAACCGAAGTCAGGAGCCAGGTGCTTCCTCCTGGTCTCCCATTTGGGTGCAGGGCCCAAGCACTTGGGCCATCCTCCACTGCCCTCCTGGGCCACAGCAGAGAGCTGGACTGGAAGAGGAGCAACCGGGACAGAATCTGGTGCCCCAACCGGGACTAGAACCCAGGGTGCTGGTGCTGCAGGTGGAGGATTAGCCAAGTGAGCCGCAGCACCGGCCAGATAATAAGGTATTGCCAATGTGATTTTTTTTTTAATTTTTTGACAGGCAGAGTGGACAGTGTAAGAGAGAGAGATAGAGAGAAAGGTCTTCCTTTGCCGTTGGTTCACCCTCCAATGGCCGCCGTGGCCGGTGCACAGCGCTGATCCAATGGCCGGAGCCAGGTGCTTCTCCTGGTCTCCCATGGGGTGCAGGGCCCAAGCACTTGGGCCATCCTCCACTGCACTCCCTGGCCACAGCAGAGAGCTGGCCTGGAAGAGGGGCAACCGGGATAGAATCCGGTGCCCCGACCAGAACTAGAACCCAGTGTGCCGGGGACACAAGGCGGAGGATTAGCCTAGTGAGCAGCGGCGCCGGCCGCCAATGTGATATTAAATTGCCTGAAGGTGGATTATTTTCACAGGGCATCAACCTCATCACTTCTTTATTTGGCTTTATTTAGCTACTTGGTCTACTTAGTAAATATACGTGTGATCTTCTTAAGGCAGTCATTTAGAATTGGTTTCCTTGAAAGACACAAGTGTTCAGACACTTGGATGCAGATGTTAAAACAGAGCACAGGGGGCCAGCCTTTGGCATATCAGGTAAAGCTTCCACCTGCAACGCCAGCATCCCATATGACTGCTGGTTCAGGCCCTGGCTGCTCTACTTCTGATCCAGCTCCCTCCTAATGGTCTGGGAAAAGCAGCAGAAGATGGCGCAAGTGCTTGGGCTCTTACCACCTATCTGGGAGATCTGTTAGAAGCTCCTGGCTTTGGCCTGGCCCAGATGGCCATCTGGGGAGTGAACCAGCGGATGGATGGAAGACTTCTGTCTCTCCCGCCTTCCTCTGTAACTTTGACTTTCAAACAAACCACAAAAAAAAAAAAAAAAAAAAAAACAACCACCAAAAACAAACAAAAACAACAGAGCACAGTCATATGCATCATTTTTTAGGGATAAGAGGAAAAGTGAAATGACGAGTGAGAAGTGGGATACCCTGCTGCAAGTCCTTCTGCTTCAGATTCCTGTTCTCTACTGCGTAGGCATCTGGGTGACGTGATCTCTAAACTCTGAAGACCTTTGTGGTCTCTACCTGTACTAATAACTTAAGCTTATTTACTCATTGTCTATCTATCTGTCTACCTAGTATATATACAGTATAATTATAACTCAACTCTGAAGACATTTGTGATCTCTTCCTACTACTAATACCTATGCTTACTTACTATGTATGTATATATATATATATAGTATAATTATACACTGACAATCTACTAAAAATTCATAAAACAGCTTCATAGTTTCCACTAATGAACTTGACCATTTTTCTAGGATTTTTTTTTTAATTTTTCTGCTCTCTACAAGTAAAATAAAGTTCATCCTTTAAGGGCAACTTCTATGCAGTACAACGAAGATTTTAGTTATAGCCGTTACATCTCACCCTTAACAAGAATTTTAACCTTGGTGTGAGGGAACACACACATAAATAAAATGAATTTTATTTGTTTGTTTCTACTCTTCTATGTTCTCTAAAAGTCTGTGAATGACTTTTACTGAAAAGAAGAAAGAATATGGACGTCCTAAGTGTCAGCGGTCACACACTGTATTTGTGTGTGTGTGTGTGTGTGTGTGCGCACGTGTGTGTTTTAAACGTGCAGCTGTGTCCTCTAAAAGCAAAGTTATATATTTTGTTGTAGCAGAGATGGACTCCCTTGTCAGCAGGCCCAGACACTTCTGTTTTCTGAGCATCTACCTCTGTAAAAGGAAGAGAGAGAAAGGAAGGAAGCTCAGTGCACAGAGGCCTGGGACCCCAAAGCGGAAGTCTTTCTCCCCTGGCCTAGGGAACAGCAGCTGCGGGATCAGTGCTTTATGCACTAAAGTTTCAATAGTGAACGCACCAGACACAACCATCCGCTTTTGTGTGGCTTACATTCTTACTCTTTAAGAGCAGTGGGTAAGTCAGAGTTAACAATTTGGGTAAATTTGTTTTTGTCTTTGTTTTGGGTAAATTCTCAATTTGTTCTGCGGTGTGTTCTGGCAGTAAAATTTTTTTGAAACTTGTCTTCGATAAATAAATGATGTAAAGTCATTCAAGAGAGCAAAAATATTGTTGCCAAATTTTTTAATTTAATAAGTGAAATGTTTGTTTTGATTTGATGTTTTACTGGACAGTTACCATTTTCTTTCTAATACGAGGTAAAATTGTACTGTATTTGAATTTTTAAAAAAATTTATTTTACTTTAGCAAGACAGAGAAAGACAGACAGAAAAAGGTCTCCCGTCTGCTGGCTCACTCCTAAATGTCTACAATAGCACAAAATGGGCTGGACCAAAGCCAGGAGCTGAGAATTCAGTGCAGATCTCTCACATGGCTGGCTGGAACCCAAGTACCTGAGCCTCTACTGGCTGCCTCCCAGGGTGTGTGTTAGCAGGAAGCTGGAGTGGAGAGTGGAACTGCAACTCAAACCCCCAGCAGTCCAATAAGGAATGCAGGCATCTTAAGTGGGATCGTAACTGCTGCACCAAACATCCACCCTTACATGTGAATCTTATGGGTATTTGAAGTTAAACCTTATCGGTGGTACATCTATCCCAATCATAGTGATACTTTCTGATAATGCATTGAACAGCAGTACTTTTTTCCCCAGAAATGGTCAGGCATAATGTGTTCAGAACATGATAAAAACAAAACCCCAGTAGCTGGCAGTCATATGTTAGCACAAATGTTTTGCCCCTCTGTAAAATCACATGAACGCTACTTTTGCTTTCAGGAATCAGTAAACCTTGGCCATGATCACTTCCTCTTTTCCAACCCGCGTGGCAGTTTTTGCCCTGATCAGCTTGCGTGTCGGTGCTCTGGACACTTTCGTAGCTGCAGTGTATGAACATGCCGTCGTTTTGCCAAAGAAAACAGAAACGCCTGTTTCTCAAGACGATGCCTTGCTTCTCATGAACAAGAATATAGATATTCTGGAGAGTGCGATTAAGCAGGCAGCAGGGAAGGTAGTCTTTAATTTCCACTAATCAGAATTTGTGGGAGGTCATGAGAACTGGTGCAAGATTGGAGTGTTAAATCATTTCTACTGTGCATAGAAAATAATTTTGGCTTGATCCATTGTGAACAGAATGCTCGAATCATTGTGACTCCAGAAGATGCACTTTATGGGTGGAAATTTACCAGAGAAACAATTTTCCCTTATCTGGAGGATATCCCAGATCCTCAGGTGAACTGGATCCCATGTCAAGACCCCCACAGGTACTTCAACTTTCCTAGTTGTGCACAAGTGCTGTGATTTTCTAAAATGTGCTTGTTCACCAAAGCAAAATGATTGATGCTGAATTTCATACATGTGGTGTATATTATGGTTGTATTTATCATGATGTTAGATTTTAAACAATTGTATTTAGATACCATTTGATAATATTTTATTTTTAAGTTTTATTTATTTTTATTTATTTGAAAACCAGAGCCACAAGGAGAAAAGACAGAGATCTCCCATCTGCTGGTTCACTCCCCAGATGACCCCAGCAACTGGGGCTGGCCAGGCTGAAGCCTGAAGCCTGGAACTCAATCTGAGTATCCCATGTGGGCTACAGGGAACCAAGCATTTCAGCAGTCATCTGGTGCTTCTCAAAGTGTGTGCAGTAACAGGAAGCTGGATAGGAAGTGGGGCAAGGATTTGAGTCCAGGCGTTCCGATAAGAGATGTGGGTGTCTAGCAGTGTCTTAGTTACTGTGCCAAATGCCTTCCCCTGTTTATGATTGAATGTCTTTATTATGTTTGGAGAAAATATTATAAACAAGGTATTTATAAGGAAAATGAACAGAAGAGGATCTCATGAATACAAACAACAGCGTCTGAAATGGACAGTGGATTGCATTAGGAGAACACCCCAATTTCTCTGGTGAAGGAATTGTGTTTCTGTTTTGTTGTCTCTCTCTCATGGGGCTAGTCAGAAAGACCTCACCTTATATTTTCTAGTGAAATATAAGACCTTATGCTTTGAAACTGCATTTCCCAGGCTCATAAAGCTAATTTTCCTGGGAAAAAGTTGTCTATTTTGCCTTGAAGTTGATTGATTTATGCACAGATTGCACACTTCTCTATTAACAGTAATAGGGGCTCACTTCCATTCATTCTTTCTTGGTTCTTATCTCCTCTCACGGTTTTTTGTTCTCTTACCTTTCCCGCATTCTTTTACCTCGAATTAAGCTTAAGCATTTTTCGGTTAAGTTCTTGATGGGAGAGTGTGGATCCCACATTGTTTCAGGCCTCCTGATGACTCTGAAGTTTATGTAAGGGTGTCAGGAAATGGCTTTGCACAGCCCTAGAAAGGTTGACCACCCCAAGAGTGGACTGTCCAGGTACATGATGGTGGAATTTTCCATCTTCCTATCCTTCCTTTTCTAAGATCACACTCTTTATGGTATCTTCAAGAAACTTTCTTTTAGGGAAAAGGAGAGGCCAATAGCTGCATAGATTTTTTAAAAATTATTTTTTTTATTTGAAAGAGTTACAGAGAGAGAGAGAGAGAGAGAGATCTTCCATCTTCTGGTTCACTCCCCAAATGGTTGCAAGGTTTGGAGCCAGTCCAGTCCAAAGCCAGAAGCCAGGCACTTCTTCTGGGCCTCCCATGTGGAGACAGAGGCCCAAGCACTTGGGCCATCCTGCTTTTCCAGGCCATTAGCAGGGAACTGGATCAGAAGAGGAGCAGCCAGGACTAGAACCGGTGCCCATATGGGATGCCAGTGCTGCAGGCAGAAGCTTAGCCCACTATGTCACAGCACTGGCCCCATTCTTTTAGGGTGTTTAGAAATATTTGGAGTAAACGTTTTTATTTTGCTTTTGAAAGGCGAGAATAAGCATATTCCATTCTGGTGGAATGATCCATGAGAGAGCAAACCAGTGGTGGGTGATACAGGGTAATGAATCACTAAGCCATGGATATCCCATAAAGGTATTCATCAATTTAAGCATAACGTCAGGCTTTTTAAAATATACATTTATAAATAGTTTTTATGTTGACTTCAGTTACACTTAGGTTCTTACTGTTATAGTTTCCTCATGAAGTAACTGAAATACTTCTAAAAATTGAAATGCCTTCATGAAAATTTTTTTAGATTTGGTCACACACCAGTACAAGCAAGACTCAGCTGCCTGGCCAAAAACAATTCTATCTATGTCTTGGCAAATATTGGAGACAAGAAGCCTTGTAATTCCCATGACTCCACATGTCCTCATAATGGCTATTATCAATACAATACCAATGTGGTGTACGATTCAGAGGGAAAACTGGTGGCACGTTATCATAAGGTAAGAGAGAGGTGGGCCTGTCCAATGGAGTCTGCTTTAAGGTGATGAATGCTGTGTTTAGTGGTTCAGCCTTTATTCCCCATATAGCACACTATGACATTACCAACGGTACATACGTGCAATCTTGCCACAGACTTTTTATGAAAGTGAGCAACAAAAAAGTCATCTTATTAAAAATATAAATTGGAAAAAATGTTGGAATAGACCTGTTAGCAAAGTGAAAGCATATTTTTCTGTATATGAAAATAATAAACTTTAATATTGATGTAAAAGATACTAATGTGACTGTAAAATTAATTCATTTAACATTGAAATCGTATAAAGTTGTTTTGAAATTGTATGATTGTTAATTTTCTATAAATCACAAAATACTCTATTTTCTACACCAGTTAGTTTAATTATTGTTTTGTGGCTGTAAGATCAAACCAGAATATTTTTATTTTAAATTCTGAATCGAAAAAATAAAATAACCTTTTAGTCATAATTTTGTACTGAGCCTGGGTGGGGAGAGAGGATGGATGTGTGGTGCGCACGCAGTGTGACCGTCCACCGTCCCTTCTCTTCCCTCACAGTTTCCCAAGCATCTTTAATTGTAGCCACAGAATTTTTTGAGTAGAGAAACTATCTTCTGGAGATCTCAGTTAAAATATAAATGTTAATTAAGAGAAGTAACATTAAACCAATGGTTTTCTTTTTTTTTTTTTAAGATTTATTTATTCATTTGAAAGAGTTACACAGAGAGAGGAGAGGCAGAGAGAGAGAGAGAGAGGTCTTCCATCTGATGGTTTGCTCCCCAATTGGCCGCCACGGTGGAGCTGCGCCGATCCAAAGCCAGGAGTCAGGAGCCTCCTCCGGGTCTTCCACGCAGGTGCAGGGGCCCAAGGGCCTGGGCCATCCTCCACTGCTTTCCCAGGCCGTAACAGAGAGCTGGCTCAGAAGTGCAGCAGGTGGGACTAGAACTGGCACCCATATGGGATGCCAACACCCCAGGCCAGGGCATTAACCCGCTGAGCTACAGCACCGGCCCCAAACCAATGGTTTTCAAATGATTTTGATCATGGCCTCCCACTGGAAATAATTATTAAAATATTTTTAAAAAAATTATATGACAACACATTTCACATATTTCATATAAACAGTTTTGATTTTAATGTGAGTCCTTAGAGTATTAATTTATGTATTTAACAATAAAATACAACACTTTAAAATGTTTCCATCATAATTTTGCAGGTTTGGGCAATTTCTTTGCACACATAATGGGACTTTCATTTTGTCCTAAAAATTTATTTCATACTATGAATAGAAATGTTAGCCCTTCCCTTTTTCTTTTGTTTGAGAGACTGCATTTACATTATTAGTATGAGTTTCTCTGCAAGAATCATTTTCAACTGTTAGATCATTCTATAAAGGTTGATTTAGTTACCAGTGATTGCATAGTTTGTCAAGCCACTTAATCAAGCCTAGGTGAACTGCAGAAGGCACAGTGCAATGAAAGTCAAGTACTTGCTTTGAGGAGCTTGTGTTCATTCGTTTAACCTGGGAGGCTCTCATTCTCCCCTCAGAACACCTCAGGAATTGTACATGGTTTCTGACAGGTGGATCTAATAAGAGTACCTTCGTCAATCTGTCTTAAACACTAGTTCTGTTTTATTTATTTTTTAGATAAAAATAGAGGTTTTAATAGTCTCTTGGTCAACACTTAGCATTCTCTACATTGCAGAATATTTGATTAATTACTTACCCTCATTTTTAATATTAGAGTAGGTTACTTGGAAGAAATCAGGAGTAGTTAAACAGAATATTTTTTTCCATGATAGTTTTGAAAGCTGGGTAAGAGCATTTGAGATTATTTTGGATGGGACTACCAAGGAGAAGATGGCACCCTCATCTGAATCACAGGTTTTTGTTGTGCATTTATTATGTTTCTAGAAACCAGGGAAACAGGAAGAACAGTGCATGTCTTAGGCTTTCAGGAATCTCATAGTCTTTGAGATTTATGAAGAGGTGTTTTGGAAGGTGTGAGAGACAGATGCTATAGATATATATAATGCTGATTCTTCCACATCTTCCTCAGAAATGTATTTGCTATTGCCAGATTGTTAATTTCCTTGAAGACTTCCTGCTGTTGATCCTACTAAATCTGCTATTACATTTGGAGGGTTTTTATGAGTTATCGCTTAAATCAACAAGACTCCACTAGTTTTGTTCTATGCATTTATTATAGTACCACCTATACTCTGAACCTCAGTTTGATGTTCCTGAGAAACCAGAGCTGGTAACTTTCAACACCACATTTGGAAAGTTTGGCATTTTCACATGTTTTGATATACTCTTCCATGATCCTGCTGTTACCTTGGTGAAAGATTTCCATGTGGACACCATATTGCTCCCTACAGCTTGGATGAATGTTCTGCCCCTCTTGACAGCTATTGAATTCCATTCAGCTTGGGCCATGGGAATGAGAGTTAATCTTCTTGTGGCCAATACACATCATGTCAGCTTAAATATGACAGGTAATGCATGGCCAGGTGAATCTTGTAGTTTCTACTTTTAAATATAGTGAAACTAATGCCTCAGATATGACCCACCTAAATCTATTGCTTTTTGTCAAGACTCCTCATGTTTTAATCCTTTTACGTGCAAGAAATGAAAAGCTAATGCTTGATTATAACAGCTATGGTTGTGTTAGAAACTTTATGTGTATTATTTCATTTAATTTAACATCCCAACATACAGAGTAGGAACATTAAGAGATTGAGAATGCAAGTAACTTACTGTAGGCTACCCAGATAGCAAGTGGCCAAGCAGGTAACTGAACAGACACAGGCTCTAAACTGACCAAGACCAGGAAATGTATAGCTTATGCACTGATGTATAACAAATAACCCTAGAAGTTAAAAGTAAATGTGGCTTACAACAATAAACAGTTGTCATCTCACAGCCTCTGTTGGTCAGAAATTTGGGAGTGACTTTGATGGGTGGTTCTGGCTCTGGCTGTCTCATCAAGTATAGTGGAGCTGTTAGCTGGGCTTATAGTCATCTGATGGCTTGCCTTGGGCTGCTGGGTTTGCTTCCAGAAGGGCTCACTCACGTGACTTTTGGCAGGAGCTCTCAGTTCCTCAGTGGCTGTTGGTGGGAGGCCCCATTTCTGTTTCTTGCCATTTGCTTCTCTATAGGGCTGCAGGATGTAGTCTGCTGACATGACAGCTGATGTCATCCAGAGTAAATGATAAGAGGGAGGGAGAGTGGGAGAGAGAGAAAGAGGGAGAGAGAGAGAGAGGGAGAGAGGGAGGGAGGAGAGAGGGAGAGAGAGAGGTAGAGGGGGAGAGAAGGAGAGAGGGAGGGGGGAGAGGGAGAGAGAGAGGGAGAGGGGTAGAGAGGGAGAGAGAGAGAAAGAGAGTTATATTGCTGTTTATGACTGACTCATCATTACCATCACTTCTAACACATTCTGGTCACTTGAAGTGGCTCAACAAGTCCAGCCCACACTCAAGAGAAACAATTAGATCCATCTATTGGAGAGAGGAGTGTTGAAGAATTTTATACAAAAATTGCAATGGTGGGGAAAAGGAAAGAATTTTCTATTACCTTTTCCTACCTTTCAGAAATTTCTGAATATAAAGATTTTAATATTTAATTTACTTTTCCACAAGGCTAATGCAAAATGCTATTATTTCAAACTTTGAGTTGAGAACATTGAACATTTCTAAATAATTTTTTCTACTAGGAAATAGGAAAAAGAGAAGTAGTTAAATGTTCAATGTAACTGGAAGCCTGTGTGTATTCTCCTAATAACTGATATGGTGACCTGATCACATACCCAGTCAGTGTATCTGGTGGGATACTTGGTAGTTTTGGTTTTTCTGTGTTGTTGTTTTTAACAAGATCTGTCTTCCATTTGCAGGGAGTGGCATCTATGTACCACATTCTCCCAAAGTGTACCACTATGACATGGAAACAGACTTGGGAAAGCTCCTCCTTTCAGAGGTGGATTCACATCCCCAAACCTCTTCTTCCTACCCAACAGCTGTGAATTGGAGTGCCTATGCCATGGCCATCAGACCATTCTCAGTACAGAAAGACACTTTCAGAGGATTTATTTCTCGGGACGAGTTCAATTTTACAGAACTTTTTGAAAATGCAGGAAATATTACAATTTGTCAAAAAGAGCTCTGCTGTCATTTAAGCTACAGAGTGCTAGAAAAAGAAGCAGATGAAATTTATGTCCTAGGAGCCTTTACAGGATTTCATGGCCGAAGGAGGAGAGAATACTGGCAGGTAAACTCAGCTCAAGAGAAAGGAGTGTTTGGGTGTCAGTAAATTCTAGGTTAAATTCTCGTGCTTGTTCCAGGAAATCAAGTGCTCTTTTGGCATGTCTCCAGGTATTGGCATTAACAATCAGTCACTCTCTCTCTCTCTCTCTCTCTCTCTCTCATACATACTAGGATTAATGAAATATTTGTAATCTGAAATAAGTATTTGTGTAATCTGATTGCTTGTGTACATTTAAAATAAATTATTAATCTGACCGTGATGGCTTTCTATTTGACTGACAAACTTATTTGGATATTTTGGTAGGCTTCAAGTCTTGGGTTTCCAATGTATCTGAGCACAAATGGTTTTATTCTCACTTGTAAAATCAACTTAAGTAGAAATGCCACATTTATGCTAGTTTTTTTCTTCTAAGTAAATGTCTTAAACTTTTAATTCTTTACAAATTAAATATTTTTATGATGTGACTATATTCTAGGTTGTTAGCTACGAATTTGTGTTTTCTTTTTGTATTTCATGCCCTACTATCTTCTAACCAATAGGATATAGAAAAGAAAGTAAGGTGTAGGAATGGTTAACATTTTAGTCATTTGCTCAACTTCACTGCTACTGTTGCCCAAAGATCTGCACTTCAGTAAGCTCAATGCCATCATAGGTTTAAGTCTAATTCTAAAGTGACTTTTTTCTTCAATCTACTTCCTATCCAGGAAGTTCTTACATCACTTCCCTTTTCCAGTAAAGTAGAATATTGTAAAAACATAATTCAAATCCCTTCATGGAGAAAGAAAATTATACCTTGCTGTGGTTAAAAACCAAGTCAACAGTTGTAGTACAAGTAACCTAGATATAACTCATTGCCTTTTATCTGTATCTGGTCCACTTAGGTATGCACAATGTTGAAATGTAAAACTACTAATCTGACCACATGTGGACGGCCAGTAGAGACTGCTTCTACACGATTTGAAATGTTCTCCCTCAGTGGCACATTTGGAACAGAGTATGTTTTTCCTGAAGTTCTACTCACTGGAATTCATCTATCACCTGGAAAATTTGAAGTAAGGCTTTCAAAGTATTTATCTGGTCACGGAAGCTAAATAGAACAGGCTATGGCAACTCTACTAGCTGAATTTTGCCATGTAACATACTTCCTCAAAACTTAATGGTTGTGGGAGTAGACTGTGGTCTAATGGTTTAGATGCTGATTCCACACTGGAATACCTGGGTTCAACTATTCCTGGATCAGGCTCCTGATTCTAGCTTCCTGCTAATCCAGACTCTGGGAGGCAGCAGGTGAAAATTTAAATAGTTTTCTTGTCACCCACATGGGAGACCTGGATTGGGGTTCCCAGCTCTCAGCTTCAGCCTGGTTCAGCCTTGGCTTTTGTGGACATTTGGGGAGTAAAATAGTGGATGGGAGCTCTCTGTTTGCCTCTTTCTCTGACTACCTCTAAAAATTTGTTTAAATAAAACCTCAAACATAATGTCTTTAAATATTGACCATTTTTTCAGCACTGATTTTGTGGATTGGCAATTTGAATTCAGTGTAACGAGGCTGTTTGGTCAAAGACAGGCTCAGTTAATGTTGGCTGCGCTCACTGCATCGGACACTAACCAGTGAATTGCTTGGGGCTGGCTAATTTGTGATAGGCTTGTCTTGGATGGCTTAGATAATTGAGGCCTTCTCTCCCTGTGGCCTCCCTTCTTTCAGCAAACCTAGACTTGTTCACATGTCAGTTGAATGACCCCAAGAACATCAAAAATGAAAGTCATCATGGGAAGATTCTTTGCAGAAATCCTCCTGCACCAGATTTTCAAATGTCTCATTAACCACAGGTTGTAGAGAAATAAACCTCTTTATGGGAGGAACTGTAAAACCACATTGCAAAAGAACCTGGGGGGAAGAGTATTTTGTGGTCATCTTTTGCAATTTCTGCCAGCTAATTCTAGTGATGACACTTGGTTGGAAGAACACAACAACATACCCTCAAATTCTGAGCTTGAGGCGCCATTTTTTGAAGAGTATTTGCTTACCAAATTTTAATTGCCGTTGTCACTTGTAGAGACAGAAAATCAGATATTTATTTCACAAATGATAGTGGCTGTAACTAAGCTGATATGAAATTAGAATTATGACCCTGTGGGTACATGACACATGCACACATACCTACACATATTCAATTTTAAAAATTCATTAGTTTATTTGAGTGGCAGAGTTAAAGACAGAGAGAGATAGAGACAGAGACAGGGAGAGAGAGAGAGAGAGAGAGATCCTCCACCTGCTGGTTCCCTCCCCCAAATTAACACAACAGCCAAAGCTGGACCAATCCAAAGCCAGGAACCAGGAGCTTCTTCCAGCTCTCCCATGTGGGTGCTGGGGCCCAAGCACAGGGCCATTTTCCACTGTTTTGCCAGGCCATAGCAGAGAGCTGGATTGAAAGTGGAGCAGCTGGGACTTGAACCAGTGCCCATACTGGATGCCGGCACTGCAGGTCAAAGCTTAGCCCACTACACCACAGTGCGCGCCCCACAGACTGCAGATTAAAAGTCTGATTAGCACAGGTTTAAATAGAAAGGGTTGGGCAATCATGAAGAAGCTTTGCAGGGAACCAGGGCAGCCTGAGGCAGTGTGCTTCTCCTCTTTAGAGCTAGGGATCTGAAGATCATCCAGGAGGTTACTTCCCTCACAGAGAATCAAATAAATATTTTATAATTTGATTTATCTATTTGAGAAAGAAAGATGCAGAGAGAACAAGAAAGAGAGAGCACTCCCGTATTTGTTAGTCCAATCACCAAATGTCCATACTAGGGCTCAAATTTGGAACCAGGAATGCTGTCCAGACTACCAAATTATTTGAGCCATCATGGCTGCCTCATCGGCAGGAACTGAAGTCAGAAGCTGGAGTCGGGAATCAAACTCAGATAGCCCAATGTGCAGCACAGATATCTCAGTCCCAGGCTTAAAAAAGAGACAAATAAAATCATTGAAAATTCTGTATTTCTAAAAACTGTTTTCACTGGGAGCATTGCAGAATGTGACTCTTCTGTTAACATATTGTTTCTAGAAAGACCGGTCATAATAATTTAAGTGATAAGTTTTTACAGGCTCACATGTCTTCTTGAGTATTTCCCCAGTGTCATTGACTGACAGACATGCTCCCAGCAAAGATTTCCACATCACTAGAGGAACATACTAATGCAGAGATTTCAGCACTCTTATTTTGTGTTCTTTCCCTACACATCCCTAGATTTATGCTTAAAGGATGGAGTGTTGCTGACCATGCCCACAAATGTGGAAATATCTTGCTTTAACATTTTGGGCAATTCTAGTGTATTATCAGAAGCACTGTCACAGTCTGAACTCTGCAACTAACTAGTTGCATAAGCATAGGAAAGTCACTTAAACTCTGAATTCCCTTCCTGTAGGAAAGAATACCGTCTTCACTGGTTTGGTGAGGACCCAATATGATAATGCACGTGAAGGCACTTTGTGAGAAATGAACTACAACAGCTGCCTTCTAGAATATTTGTCTTCTTCCAGTTATGAACTACCTGTTTCCCAAGTTCCACAGTCTTTCCCATACAAACTGTTCTGCCCAAAACTGATGGGTTGATTTTTTTAAAAATTTTATTTAAGTTATATAGGTTTCAGGTATTTCACATATACAGTTTTAGGAGCATAGTGATACTTCCCAGATGGATTACTTTTTAAAGTTCTTATTCTACTTATTGTTGGTCTATTCATGTTTCCCTCTATTAGTCTTCAACTGTTTTGTACTCTTAAATCACCTAAAGAGAATCCTGTGTGCCTTCAGGTGGACCTGGTCATTCATGATTTTCACAACCTGATTTTCACCTTCCTCTGGCTGTGTGGCTTACTCTCTTCTTTGCCAATCTTTGCTCTAGCCAGTGGTGTGCTATACATTTTTAAAAATTTTTTATTTATTTGAAAGGCTGAGAGAGAGAGAGAGGGAAAGAGAGAGAGAGAGAGAGAGAGAGAGAGAGAGGGAAAGAGAGAGAGAGAGAGAGATTTCTTATTCCCCAATTCATTCTCCAAATGTCCATGATAGTTGGAGCTGGTCAGGCTGAAACCAGGAGCCCCAGCTCAGTCAGGATCTCTCACATGTGTGGCAGTGACTCAAGTACTTGAGCTATCACTTCCTGACTCCCAGGGTGAAACTGGAATTGGAAGTGGAGTCAAGATTCAAACCTTAGACATTCTGATATGGTATACAGGTGTCTCAAGTGGCGGCCTGACTTCTGTCCTGCACTCCCCTAGTGTGCTATAAATTTTAACAACCCACTTACTGAGGAAGAAAAGAAAAATCTTTGTTTTTTTTTTTTTTTAAACTTTTATTTAGTAAATATAAATTTCCAAAGTACAATTTATGGATTACAATGGCTTCCCCCCCATACCTTCCCTCCCACCCGTACCCCTCCCATCTCCCACTCCCTCTCCCATTCCATTCACATCAAAATTCATTTTCAATTATCTTATATATATACAGAAGATAGATTTAGTATATATTAAGTAAAGATTTCATCAGTTTGCACCCATACAGAAACACAAAGTGTAAAATACTGTTTCAGTACTAGTTACAGCATTACTTCACATTGGACAACACATTAAGGACAGATCCCACATGAGAAGTAAGTACACAGTGACTCCTGTTGTTGACTTAACAATTTGACACTCTTGTTTATGGCGTCAGTAATCTCCCTAGGCTCTAGTCATGAGTTGCCAAGGCTATGGAAGCCTTTTGAGTTCACTGACTTCGATCTTATTCTGACAGGGTCATAGTCAAAGTGGAAGTTCTCTCCTCCCTTCAGAGAAAGGTACCTCCTTCTTTGATGGCCCCATTCTTTCCACTGGGATATCACTTGCAGAGATCAAGAAAAATCTTTGATTTATGGCATTTGCCAATTCCCATTCTGTAACTATCAGTTTCAAGAATGACTGGTTAAGCATATAGCTTCAGAGTTTGTGGAAATTTAGCAATCTGTTCTTATAAGCCATGTCCCACTGGCTCTAGCACACCCTTGATGCTAAAGAAACCAGAGTGAGAAAGCACATTGCTTAGACCTGTCACACACACTTCTGTCTCAAAATGAACCTTCGGTGCTCTGGTTTCCACTTTACACATTGGCTTCTGCCAGACTGCTCCTTCTTTTGTGGATTGTGTCTCTCTCCAGCACCAGTCCACTCTTTCCCTCTGAGACCTCCTAAGCACTTGTCTATTTACTTATAATGTATGAGTGTCCTGATTTATCTCTATGTTTACAGTCTGCTCAGTCTCACCAGATAACTTTTAAACTTCTTGAGGGAAAAATGTGATGTATATCTCTCATAATTGTACTCAATGAATTATTGCTGCTACATGTGTTGATTTTTCATTACTGATGACATTTAAAACTCAAATCTTGGACCCTCTTGAATTATTCTAGTCTTATTACATTTAAAATAGCCAGTCCTGCTTGTTCCTTGCTCCCCAAGCAGGAATGATTTAATTAACCATTATATATAGAATGGTTTCAAAATTATTTTTCTGTGTGCCGGGTGTATTTTAGTTAATACTGACTCTACATTTCTCATCTTTTGTTTAGGTGCTAAAAGATGGGCGTTTGGTAAATAAGAATGGATTATCTGGGCCTATCCTAACAGTGTCACTGTTTGGGAGGTGGTACACAAAGGACACACTTTACAAATCATCTGGGACCAACAATTCAGCAATACCTTACCTGCTAATCTTCATTGTCCTAATGACTGCAGATTTTCAAAATATTGTATTGCTGTAAGGTACCTCTGTCTTGCTCAGTTTTGCATCATACATGTTGCTAAATGTGTTTATCAGGTTCCCAAGTCTGCTAAGAACCTTTGAAGGGCTACCTCAGTAGAATAGACAAGTAATTCTTAAGTATTTTTGTCTTTAAAGATTATTTTTAAGTTTGTTGATAATCGTGTCCTTTTTTGGCTTCTCTGAAATAGTGCTTTGTGGTACAACAGAAACAGCATAGGTGTTTGAATTGGATAAATGAGGGTGAAATAGGGTTCCAGCCCTATATGCTATGAGACTTTGTAGGCTTGGGTGTGAGGGCACAGAGTGAAGACTTTCATAGCTGTGTACTTGAAGAGAAACTGACTTTAAAGACAATGTGAGCTCATCTCATTTTCTAATGATTAGAGGTAAATTTGCTTGCTCATCAGATGCTCATGTTTTGTTTTTTTTTTTTAAAGTAATTTGTATTTTGTAAAGTAATTTGTTTGAAAGTCAGAGTTATACAGAGAGAGAAGGAGAGGCAGAGAGAGAGAGAGAGATCTTCCATCCGCAGGTCAGTTGGCCGCATTGGCCGGAGCTGTGCCGATCTGAAGCCAGGAACCAGGAGCTTCTTTTCAGTCTCCCACGTGGGTGCAGGGGCACAAGGACTTGGGGCATCTTCCACTGCTTTTCCAGGCCATAGCAGAGAGCTAGATCAGAAGTGGAGCAGCTGGGTTTCAAACTGGCACCCATATGGGATGCCGGCACTGCAGGCAGAGGCTTTACCACAGTGCCGGCCCCAGATGGCCATGTTGAAGTATACCTTAATAGTGACAGCTGTTTTGAGATGTACTAGAAGACACGACAGCTATTCTAGGTTCATATCAAAGGACTGGACCAGGTCATTCACAGCCCTAATTTGTTCCATTTGAAGGCTAAGTTTCCAATCAACAGGCTCAAGTTCCATGACACCAATTCCATGAAAGTTAATTATAACACAATTTGAACATTGGACAGTGTACTTTAAAAAATACATGGATCCCATGCTATTTGAAGGATAGTGGTGAATTTGTTACTTCTAATTTAATACAGATATTCTTACAGCTGAAGAAATGACTTCAGATTTCCAGGTAGCTTTCTCATTTTGTGTCTCCAAAATTATTTTTAAGTTCAACAATTCTACATGAAAAAGTAATTGAGACATGGTTTGTTTTTTATATATTATCATAAATCTCATGGATTCAATTTGATTATTCTACCAAAATTCATTAGGAAATTAAGACTATCTTCATAATGTAGTAGTTACCGTTAAGAGAAGGGTTATGAAGGTTAAGCCAAGCTTTGTGTTTAGTTTTGAGAAGAGCTTAGATGTTTCTTATATTCAGTACTTGGATATCAAAGATAGTATTTTAAAGCTGTAGCAAACACACATGTATGTTTATAGTCCAAATCACATAATTGTCAAAGTTGTGTATTCTTTTGTCTTCATGAAGTATGCAACATTTCAGGTTTATCAGGTTTTGCTGGAGGAAGTTAGATGTTACACAATGGTTTTGCTGTGTGTTGTGACACTTGGGCAATGATGTTTCCATTCTAGAAGTATAGATGTTAAAAAGAAATCAACAGCTGACCAGAAGTCAACAGCTCTCCTTAAGCCCATTGAATTGAGTATGATATAGAGTCTATTTTTAAAAATTTTTTTTAACAGGCAGAGTGGATAGTGAGAGAGAGAGACAGAGAGAAAGGTCTTCCTTTGCCGTTGGTTCACCCTCCAATGGCCGCTGCGGCACACCACGCTGATCCGAAGCCAGGAGCCAGGTGCTTCTCCTGATCTCCCATGCGGGTGCAGGGCCCAAGCACCTGGGCCATCCTCCACTGCACTCCTGGGCCACAGCAGAGAGCTGGACTGGAAGAGGAGCAACTGGGACAGAATCCGGCGCCCCAAATGGGACTAGAACTCAGTGTGCCAGCGCCGCAGGCGGAGGATTAGCCTATTGAGCCGTGGCGCCGGCCAAGTATGATATAGAGTCTAAGGGACTGTTCTTTGATTCAGACTTGGAGCTGTCAGCTGGGCCTCAATTCTTTCAAAAACAAAAGAGAAGCACAAGACCCAAGGAAAATGAAGAATACTTAAGCTCAATCATAGAATGGTTTATACCTTGACATTTCAACCCATCATTCCACAGTGGAATCACCTAGGAAATTTATTTTACCAAACAACCCAATAGTTTGATTTGCAATAACTTAGGGAAATGTACCCAAGGGACCAGCTGTTTAATTTCTAACCTGTCAAGTGTCAGAGTCTAGTTTCTTTAATAACTGTCTTTTATCTCCTTTTTGAAATTTTGTATAATGGGGGAGGTGCTGTGGTGTAGAAGGCTAAGCTTCTGCCTGCAGTATCAGCATCCCATAAGGGCACTAGTTTGAATCCCAGCCACTCCATTTCTGATCCAGCTCCCTGCTAATGCCCTGGGGAAAGCAGCAGGAGATGGTCCAAGCGGTGGGTTCCCAGCACTCACATGCAAGACCCAGATGAAACTCCTGGCTCCTGGCTTCACCCTGACCCAACCCTGGCTGTTGCAGCCATTTGGGGAGTGAACCAGTGGATGGAAGATTCTCTCTCTCTCTCTCTCTCTCTCTCTCTCTCTTTCTCTCTCTCAGCCTTTCAAATAAATGAATAAACAAATAAATAAATCTTTACAAAAATTTTGTCTAAGTTTTTTTTTATTGGCAATAAAGATATCCTGTATTTGGAGTTGGACTGATGCTAACAGCATAATATTTCTTGATCTTCCTTACATTGCATGCCAAACTTCCAAGTTATAAGCAGGTAAAAATCTTTCCATTGTAGTTTAGTCTAATAAAGACTAAATATGCAAGCATAAAAATGTTTCCATTATAATCAGCCACATAGCTAATGAATAACTCATAGGGTTAAAAGCCTAATAGCGCATCTTTTTTTTATAGGAATTACATTTATGTCAACATGATGATGGGGTCAAGAGACAACATAATTCACAGACATGCTGCCCCACAATTAGTAACCCCTACAAACAGATGCTTCACATAAACCCTTTCCCTGCCAGTAGCTAGAAATGGCATCGCACTTCATGTTCACTCTTGGTAGGTTGATGTTGCTTGCTTATGTACCTGGGGTTATTATACTGAAATACACTTGGTTTAAGGGTAGCACAGACATGTAAATGAAGGAGATGGGCATCTTTTATTGTTCTTTGCCCAGCATGAACGTACTTATACCAACCCCTCCTCTTTCCTACTACCCCTTCCTGTCCCTCCACTCTTGGGAAAAAGAAGCTATTCCAGGAGCGCTTCTGTGTTCTGTTTTTCTTAAGTTGGAAGACTGCCCATACATGATAGCTTTTAAGGAAATGCTTGGAGACTGCTAACTAAAACAAGATGCTTCATTATTCACAAGTGTTTGCAAGCAACATACAGTTGTGAATTGTTATCTATAATACAGATAAAAAGATTTTGTACCAGAGAGTTATCAGCCATCTGTAAGGCTGGAGCAGCATAGAGATGTATTATGTGTCAACTATGAGGTAGCCTTTTGCTGTAAACAGAATATTTCACCCATGTAAATGAACAATGTGCTTACATCAGTGATATTCACATATGCAAGGAGCTGAGGACTTCTGCTTTAGAGGACGTGTTTTTTCACATGAAATAAAACAAGAGAACTGGTATCTGATATTCAGAAATTCTGATGTGTGTCAAACTCAGAGGTACTTACTAACATCAGTAAAGGTACTTACATAAAGGTCAAGGTTATTTGGTTTGTTTTGAGTAAGTAGGACTGTAGACTAGTCTGAAAAGAACACAACCACAACACTATACGGTATGTTCCCTGAGCAAAGTTCTTTGTCTTGCGTACGTTACGTAATAGTGATAATCTTACCATATTAAAAAAAAAACCCTCAACTTCTAACCACAAGGTATGTTTGGTATGTGCTTAGTTCAGTCTGGTGAGATGCTGAAAAGATTTTAAATCGCACCTATAAAGTCCACGGTTCTCAAGTGTTTATGTGTCTGTTTTTTATCATGATCTCAGCTCTGAACCTGTAAATGTAAACAGGGAATGTCCAATTTTCAAGTCCATGATTTCCTATTTCTATAAGGTCGAAAAACTTTGGTTTGAATTTTCAAAGTGACTTACTGTTTTGCGTTTTTTTTTTTACTGTTAATAACCTGTTTATTATACCTGCTAAAAAAATTAAGCAATGCCACTTTGATTTGTCTACATAATTTAAATAAGCTTGAAATCCTCACATAAGGCAAGGAAGTAACTTCTCTACAGCTATATCGCATTCAATATCTTCAAAGATAAGCTTTGCATCACAGCACACTGATACTCCAGTAGATGCTGTGGAAACTCTCACAAGCACTGTTGCAAAATTCAAGCTGAGTTACAAAGGCCTGGCAGCCCAGCCACAGGCATTTTCTTCTTTTGGCAGCTTGCTGAAACAGCAGCAGCTATACCAGTCTCCTGTGACAAGGCGAGAGGGAGCAGAAACTGTTTTGCAGAATATGTCTCTCTTGAGTCATGCTACTCTCTCTTTTCGATTATCTGAGCTTATACCAACAGGCCCATAAAATTATTTATTGCCAATATTAAGTAGATTAATTGGTATCTTCTTGGAGATGTTTCAGAAATTTGCCCATAACTTCTGGAACCAAGGTGACTCCAAAATAAATTTTTTTCATGACTGTGACCTAAAGGGACCAGTACTATAACCAGTCCCCAGTCAGTTTATTCCTAAAGCTGAGCACTGATTGAGCAACTCCTTTTTTTTTTTTTTTAAGATTTTATTTATTTATTTGACAGGTAAAGCCACAGACAGTGAGAGAGAGAGACAGAGAGAAAGGTCTTCCTTCCGTTGGTTCACTCCCCAAATGGCCATGACGGCTGGAGCTGTGCTGATCAGAAGCCAAGAGCCAGTTGCTTCTTTCTTGTCTCCCATGCGGGTGCAGGGGCCTGAGCACTTGGGCCATCCTCCACTGCCCTCCTGGGCCACAGCAGAGAGCTGGATTGGAAGAGGAGCAGCTGGGACTCGGACCTCTGCCCATATGGGATGCCGGTGCCTCAGGCAGAGGATCAACCTACTGCGCCATGGCGCAGGCCCCTGAGCAACTCTTGATTCCCAGCACAGAATGTTCATTCATCCTGAATCTAGCCCACGGGTTACTGCAGGGTAAGCCCTGAAGGTAACCTCTATAAGTCAGTGTTATATAAAATACTTCAAGCTGTCTGGAGGGAGAGGTTTCAGTACCGCTGCCCCAGGCTTGTCACTCTTATAGCCTGCCCGTCACTGGGCATTTACACCTCACGGACAGGTCATACAGATTGGGCAATTGTGAGCATCTACTTATTTTCTGTTCTCAACCCCAGTATTTTATTCATTCCTGCGATCTTTTGTTTGCTTGAAAAACAAGTTAGATAACTCTCCAGGGGGAACAAAAACAGCCATCGAAAATATACACAAAGGATCCAAGTTTTCCTCTAAGGTCTTCAGTAGTAAGTAAGGAGGGTTCCTTGCTCTGTGCGAGGGTTGCAAGACTGACTTGGTCAAGGGAAGCTGCTGTTGCCACGACCCATTGAAAACCTCCTAACATGGAGAAGGTCACAATGAGCTAGAATCAAGATACCACTGAAAATAATCAAGTTGCTATGTTTATAGATGACCTTCCCCTTCTTTTTTCTTAACAGGCATGTAATTTACAATCAAAATATAGAATAATTAAAAACATGGAAATATGGGCACAGAAATTACACATTCATTGTCTTTTCTGGAGTTCAATGTTCCAGAATAAAAAAAAAAGTTATGGCAGTCAGAGTCATATGGAGTTACGGTATTGCCTTCAAACACTCTATAGGTATTGAGAAAAAGAGGCAAACCCAAACTCCAGGGGAACTGGGTGTCTTAAAAACCTTTAGTATCATATGATTAGCAGCTCCTAGATCTGAAGTATTATTTGGTTCACACAAATGGTTAACAGTCATGGTTTTGTTTTTATGCAATATAAAAAAGGTGGCGTTTCAAGAAAAACTTTGGAGGTTATTTCCAAAACCATTGCAAATTCTTCACATGGGTTTTCAACACTTGGACATGTACAATTATGGGAGGGAGGGTGTGTGCTTGTTTCTATATGCACACATATGTAAAGACAAAGCCTCTTTATATAGATGTCTACATTCCTCTATGAAATACATACATGCATGTGTGCACACACACACACACAGTCAGGCTCTCTCCCTCTCACACCTGCACATACTGATACACACAGCATCTCGTTCTCTGAATAATGTAAAATGGGACACCTTGCTCAAGCGTAATTTGCTTAGAGTGATTTGTCTTTTTTAAAAGTTTCAGAGTTCCTCAACAATAGTTAACATCCCAGACCAGCTGCTGTTGGTGAAATACGGTTCCCCTGTGTGTGCGTGAGGTAGACTTCCCAACCCGGTAAAGAACATGAGACACTAGCAAGGGTTATGTCTTTTTCCTTTTTTGAACTGAAGGCCCCTTTTTGTTTGGTTCTTCTGTGACGACTTCATGGAGGAAGCTTCTAGAGGGGACCTGCCTGGAACTCTAGGACCTCTGGCCTTGCCTCATGAGCTAACGGTGGTGACGTGCAGCCCTGCCCTCCTTCCACTTTTTCTAGGAAACATCCAAGTGCATGGCTGGGACGCTGCTTCCCGTCTTCCCTGAGAACTGGCAGGTGGCTGTGCAACAGCTGAATGTGGGCAGTTTGCCACCATGTGCAGGAGGCTCTGACAGCAATGGCACGTCTTTGGCTGAGGAGGTAGACTGCATTTCTTTGCATGATGATCAAGGCCACGGCAGTTGTAGCATCTATCTCCCTTTGGTTTTCTTTTCTGCCCTGTCTTCTCTTTGAGTCTTCTTTTACTTTCTAAACAGGAGCTCCCACCAGGTCCTGTTACCCTTATTGATTCAAGGCCTTTGGAAGATTTTTTTTAAATGTGAATTCCACTGGTTCTCCTTTTAGGCTTCTAAATCCTTCCATGAATAGTTTACTTTGGTGTACAAACACATCGACTAGAATATTCAAGGGGCTTCCCTCTCGGTTTATCATGGAGATGAGTCCAAATCTCATGTGCACATTGAACCACTTACAGTGGCCAATTCCATGAAAAATCTGGGACCCCTCCTCTGCCTGCCCCTGCAGCTCCCCGGGCTCTTCTCAGCCTCCTTTGCTTGCCCTACAATCTGCCAGTTGCCCCACAGAGATGAAAACTTTCCCTTTGGAACGGAGTGATCTGCATCCATCTAACATCTTGGTTTTGTGTGATCACAAATTTAGCTCGCATGGTTTAATGTGCTTTCCTTCTTTTGATTTTTTTTCCTCTTCTCTCTCCAGTTTCTGGCCCTCAGAGCACACATGACATTGTCAATTACATGCTTTCTTGCTACTAATTTCACCTTGGATCCTTAAGGGGCTGTCAAGAGGAAGAGATAACCAATCGCCATTTCATCTGTGTTGACATCAAAATAATTTATGACTGAACACACACACACACACACACACACAAAACTCAGACACGTTATCTTGAAAGAAAATTTGGGACGCTTCCTCGTGATAAATCAGAGTGCCGCTTTGGTTGCTTCCACATAAACACAATGGAGGGTCCTGGTGAATTGCTGGTTTAGGAGACCCGTACGGTCCCCTCAAAGTTCTTGAATCATCAGAATTTCTGAAACTAGGAAGCAAAGCTCTAGTTTTCTCCTATTTGGCTTTTTCACTGGCTCATTTTCCTCCCCCTGAATTGCCCTTATACAGCTTCCCCAGTCACAAATCCCTGTACCACAAAACTGCACCCTCAGTTCCAACCTTGCGTTGGGGCTCACTCTCCGTCCTCTGTTCTCCCATTCAGGTAGCAGTTATGGACTACTTACCATGTCTCAAGTATCAGGTACTGGGTCAGTGTTAGATACATTCTCTTTGCCCCTGTGATAGGATGTATTCCACAATTTCAGTGGAATATTCATCTATTCTGCAATTATAATTGCCCATTTTCTGCTTTTTAGCTTTTTCTACATTTTGATTTATTCCCAAACATCAGCTCATTCCTCTACACTAGTGATTTCCAGTGGTGTTCTTTCTTTTTGAATCTGTTTCTTAAACTTCATCCATTCTGACCATCTTTACTAGGTATTCCAAAGATGAAAATGTCATAGAATAGCTCTGAGAATATATGCTTGATTAGGTAAATATAGTCATTCTCTCGCTCTCTTTCTGTTTCTATTACACACACAGAGACACATATGCAGGGCTACTTCTAATGAAGGCATTCCTGATACAGAAACAGTAACAAATATGAAGAAGATTATTTATTTATTTATTTTTTATTTGACAGGCAGTTAGACAGTAAGAAAGAGAGACAGACAGAAAGGTCTTCCCTCCGTTGGTTCACTCCCCAAATGGCTGCTACGGCCGGCATGCTGCGCAGATCCGAAGCCAGGAGCCAGGTGCTTCTCCTGGTCTCCCATGTGGGTGCAGGGGCCCAAGCACCTGGGCCATCCTCCATTGCCTTCCCGGGCCACAGCAGAGAGCTGAACTGGAAGAGGAGCAATCTAGACTAGAACCCGGCGCCCAGGTGGGATGCCAGTGCTGCAGGTGGAGGATTAACCAAGTAAGCCACGGCACCGGCCCCAAAGATTTCTTTTTTTTTAAAGATTTATTTATTTATTTGAAAGGCAATGTTACACAGAAAGAAGGAAAGACAGAGGGAAGGATCTAGAGATTTTCCATCTGCTGGTTCACTTCCCAAATGGCTGCAATAACCCAGGCTGGACTGAAACCAAGGACCAGAATATCTTCCAGGTCTCCTACATGGGTGCAAGGGCCCAGGGACTTGTGCCATTTTCTGCTGTTTTCCCATGCACATTAGCAGAGAGCTGGATCAGAAGTGGAGCAGCCAGAACACAAACTAGTACCCGTATGAGATGCTGGCATCACAGATGGTGGCTTAACCTGGTACATCATGATGCCAGCCCTGAAGATTTCTTGAGTATGTATCTGGAGATAGGAAGTACTTGGAATAGGGAAGACATTTCAACAATTTCTTAGAGAATTTCTAGGCCACTCACACGTAAGTCAAAGAAGAAAAATAACAAAGATGAAATATGTTACTCAAATTTACCTATCATCAAGCATCTTACAATGTAAATATGCATTGAACAACACTGGTGAGAATTTGGATCAGTTATCAGCTACAAGTTTGTGTTTCTTGATCCTTATTTACTTTTTTTTTTTTTTTTTTTTTTTTTTTTTTTTTTTTTTTTTGACAGGCAGAGTGGACAGTGAGAGAGAGAGACAGAGAGAAAGGTCTTCCTTTGCCGTTCGTTCACCCTCCAATGGCCGCCGCGGCCGGCGCGCTGCGGCCGGCGCACCGCGCTGATCCGATGGCAGGAGCCAGGAGCCAGGTGCTTTTCCTGGTCTCCCATGGGGTGCAGGGCCCAAGCACCTGGGCCATCCTCCACTGCACTCCCGGGCCACAGCAGAGGGCTGGCCTGGACCTTATTTACTTTTTAGATTGTATATCAGAAGTTATTATTTTTTAGCTTGTATGTCTTCATCTATTACTACTGAACTGTTGAATTTTAGAGAAGACTCAGAACTTCTTATACTAAGAACATTTCACATTGTAATTTTAACCTTTGTTGTTATAAATGAATTCATAAATAATGAAAATATTTTAGGTCATTGCCAATTATATGCGTATGTCTCTCAAGTGTATTATATGAAGATTAGATCTCTAGTAGGATCATTTATTTTTTGTTAGCTTTCATGAACAAATTAAAAAGAGGGGCATAAAAGTGTGCTAATACTTTTTTTCTTTGCGGTAGTTTCTATGTCTCCTAGAATTAGATATGCAAATTTTTATGCAGTTATTCATCAAGACCAATAGGCCAAAAAGAGACAGACATATGAGATACAATATATTTGAAGTCCAGAGGCTAATTATGAGGCTTTCATAGGTAATTTTATAAGGGCTTTTACATAGTTAACAATTAATGAACAGAATTTTTCTGTAAGTTTTTCAGTACCCTACATTATGTAAGATATATTTTGGATGGCTTGTTGTGTTTTTATGTAACATTATTTACCTGTGTTTTTGCCAGCTGTTATCTATAATTAGCTGACTATCATCACTTCTGTGTTCCAAATAATGTTCATTTTCTAGAACTGAATCAGAAGAAACAGAGCTAGGGAAACCTAAGACTTGATTAAAAAGAGGAAATGATAAGGTTTTTTTGAGTTTTTTTTTTTTCAATTTTTATTTAATAAATATAAATTTCCAAAGTACAACTTTTGGATTATAGTGGCTTTTCCCCCCAAAACCTCCCACCCACCCACAGCCATACCATCTCTCACTCCCTCTCCCATCCCATTCTTCATCAAGATTCATCTTCAACTATCCTTATATACAAAAGATCAACTTTGTATATACTCAGTAAATGATAAGTTTTAATGAGTGAGAAGCCAAAAATATTTTATTTCTACAAGACTTTATTATAGATTTTTTATTTATTTATTTATTTTCTTGACAGGCAGGGTGGATAGTGAGAGAGAGAGACAGAGAGAAAGGTCTTCCATTTCCATTGGTTCACCCCGCAATGGCCGCTGCAGCCGGTGCACCACGCTGACCCAAAGCCAGGAGCCAGGTGTTTCTCCTGGTCTCCCAAGTGGGTGCAGGGCCCAAGGACTTTGGGCCATCCTCCACTGCACTCCCGGGCCACAGCAGAGAGCTGGTCTGGAAGAGGGGCAACCGGGACAGAATCCGGCGCCCCGACTGGAACTAGATCTTGGGGTGCCGGTGCCGCAGGCAGAGGATTAGCCAAGTGAGCCGCGGCACCGGCCATTATAAAATTTTACAAACTTCATAGTATTGGTATTAGTAGCTTCATTTTTACATACCAAAAATGCACTAAGTGTACAGATAAGTGAGTTTTTTGTCATCTGATCACACTCATAACCAACACCCAATTTAAGAACAAAGCATGACTAGTACACCAAAAGTCTTCACCATTCTCCCCTCTACATTTATATGTTTTTAAACATCTTTTTATTTATTTTATTTGTCTGAAAGTCATAGAGACAGAAGGAGACTTCTTATCATCTGGTTCATTCACAAACTGCATGACAGCTGGGCTGACCAGTTCTGAATGAGCCAGGAATTCAGTCTTGAACTCCCACATGGGTGGCAGGGACCCCGAGTACTTGAGTACAACTTGTGATCTGGAGGATGGAGTGGAAGAGGACGTTTTAGAGGTAGGAATGGCAGAGAGGAGACAATCGTCAGTCCACAGAGGGTAGTGGAGACAGAAGAGCACCAAGAAACATGCTTGAGGAAAAGCAAGGCATTCAACACATCTGGAGCCAAGGACATTGATCAATCCAAACTCAGAAACTGCAAGCAAAAAGAACTTTATTTGGACTCATAGGAGTTACAATATAGGAGAGATGGATTCAGATAGCTATGAATTGGTGGTCCAAGGGAGGAAGTAAGAATGGGAATTCTTGGGATGGTGCCATGGTGCATGAGGTTAATCCTCCGCCTGCGGCACTGGCATCCCATATGGGTGCCAGTTCTAATCCCAGCTGCTCCTCTTCCAGTCCAGCTTTCTGCTATGGCCTGGGAAAGCAGTGAAGGATGGCCCAAGTGCTTGGGCCTCGGCACCCGCATGGGAGACTAGGAAGAAGCAACTGGCTCCTGGCTTCAGATCAGCGCAGCTCCGGCCATTGCGGCCATTTGGAGAGTGAACCAACAGAAGGAAGACTGTTCTCTCTGTCTTTCTCTCTCACTGTCTGTAACTCTACCTGTCAAATAAATAAATAAAATTAAAAAAAAAAAAAACAGCAAAAAAAAAAAAAAGGAATGAGAATTCTTAAGGGCTATTGAATGTTGAGAAAAAATAGAGGCTACAGTGATTGATAGAAGATATAGAAAAGACTGCATAAACATAATGAAAATATCCATAAAACAAGGGTCTGATAACCTACTGATAAGCATACTGAGCCTGTTGGCACATGTAATTATCTAGTTAATTCATTCCATATGCATGTGACTGAAGTATGGAGGTGACCAAAGTTCATGCTCTAGGCAGTAGCTGGAATAATGCACAAATTTTGTTTCCTTAATGATCACTTGACTTCATTTTGTAAAGCATCTTCAATATTGTGTTCATCATAATTTTCCCAAAGGAAAAGTAATGGTAGTTGTTAGATGTAATAGTAAATCAGATAATCGTGGGCCTTGTTGGCACTGTGCAGTTGCTTTTCTTTGGGTGAAGATGGATGCTACTGAAAAATTTTGGGCAGAGGAGTGACACAATGGGTTTTACATCTGAGAGCTGTTGTGCAAAAGTAGAAAGTAGAATTTGATTAAGGAGGCCCACATGGAGTAGTGGATTAAGCCTCAGCTTGCAGAGCCGGCATTCCATTTAGGTGCTGGTTTGAATCCTGGCTGATCCATTTCTTATCCGGATCCCTGCTAATGTTCCTGGGAAAGCAGTGGAAGGTGACACAAGTGCTTGGGCCCCTGTATTCACATGGGAGATCCAGAAGAAGTTCCTTGCTTTGACCTGTCCCAGCCCCAATTGTTACAGTCATTTGGGGTGTGAATAAGTAGATGAAAGATTTCTCTTTCTCTGTCTCTCTTTCTCTTTTTAACTCTGCATTTCAAATAAATAAAATAAATCTTCTTTAAAAATAAACTGATTAAGAAACCACAGAGGGAGATATTGGAATAATCCAGGCCAGAAATGCTGGCATCTTGGGCCAGCATTGCAGTATTTTTTTTTTTTTTAACTTTTATTTAATGCATATAAATTTCCAAAGTACGACTTATGGATTACAATGGCTTCCCCCCCATACCGTCCCTCCCACCCACAACCCTCCCCTTTCCCACTCCCTCTCCCCTTCCATTCACATCAAGATTCATTTTTGATTATCTTAATATACAGAAGATCAGCTAAGTATACATCAAGTATGGATTTCAACAGTTTGCTCCCACACAGAAACATAAAGTGAAAAATAATAGATGATTTTTTTTAAATGATGATGATGAAATCAGAGCAGACCTATTGTCATGTTTAATCCCAGTGAGAGTCAAGTTGGGAATTGATAATTTCTTTTTTTTTTTTTTTTTTTTTTTTTTTTTTTTTTTTTTTTTTTTTACAGAGGATCAGTTTAGTATGCATTAAGTAAGGATTTCAACAGTTTGCACCCCCATAGAAACACAAAGTGAAATATATTGTTTGAGTACTCGTTATAGCATTAAATCTGAATGTACAGCACATTAAGGATAGAGATCCTACATGAGGAGTAAGTGCACAGTGACTCCTGTTGTTGACTTTACCAATTGACACTCCTGTCTATGGCATCAGTAATCTCCCTATGCTCCAGTCATGAGTTTCCAAGGCTATGGAAGCCCTCTGAGTTCTCCGACTCTTTTCTTGTTTAGACAAGGTCATAGTCAAAGTGGAGGTTCTCTCCTCCCTTCAGAGAAAGGTACCTCCTTCTTTGATGACCTGTTCTTTCCGCTGGGATCTCACTCGCAGAGATCTTTTGCCAGAGTGTCTTGGCTTTCCATGCCTGAAGTACTCTCATGAGCTTTTCAGCCAGCTCCGAATGCCTTTAGGGCTGATTCTGAGGCCACAGTGCTATTTAGGACATCTGCCATTCTATGAGTCTGCTGAGTATCTCACTTCCCATGTTGGATCACTCTCCCCTTTATTTACTCCATCGGTTAGCGTTAGCAGGTACTAGACTTGTCTATGTGCTCCCTTTGACTCCCAGTCCCTCCACCATGACCAACTGTGAACTGAAACTGATCACCTGGAACAGTGAGATGGCATTGGTACATGCCACCTCGATGGGATTGAATTGGAATCCCCTGGTATGCTTCCAACTCCATCACTTGGGGCAAGTCAGCCTGAGCATGTCCCAAATTATACATCTCTTCCCTCTCCCATTCCCACCACCATGTTCAACAGGGATCACATTTCAGTTAATTTTCAACACTTAAGAATAACTGTGCATCAATTACAGATCTAAACCAGTCATATTAAGTAGAACAGATAAAAAAACTACTAAGAGGGATAATGTATTAAGTTGTTCATTAACAGTCAGGGCTATGCTGATCAAGCCACCGTTTCCCATAGTGTCCACCTCACTCCAACAGGTTTCCCTCTTGGTGTTCAGTCAGTCGTCACCGATCAGGGAGAACATATGGTATTTGTCCCTTTGGGACTGGCTTATTTCACTCAGCATGATGTGTTCCAGATTCCTCCATTTTGTTGCAAATGACTGGATTTCGTTGTTTCTTACTGCGGTATAGTATTCTAAAGAGTACATATCCCATAATTTCTTTATCCAGTCTATCGTTGATGGGCATTTAGGTTGGTTCCAGGTCTTAGCTATTGTGAATTGAGCTGCAATAAACATTAGGGTGCAGACCGCTTTTTTGTTTGCCAATTTAAATTCCTTTGGGTAAATTCCAAGGAGTGGGATGGCTGGGTCGAACGGTAGGGTTATCTTCAGGTTTCTGAGGAATCTCCAGACTGACTTCCATAGTGGCTTGACCAGTTTGCATTCCCACCAACAGTGGGTTAGTGTCCCTTTTTCCCCACATCCTCGCCAGCATCTGTTGTTGGTAGATTTCTGCATGTGAGCCATTCTAACCGGGGTGAGGTGAAACCTCATTGTGGTTTTGATTTGCATTTCCCTGATTGCTAATGACCTTGAACATTTTTTCATGTGCCTGTTGGCCATTTGGATTTCCTCTTTTGAAAAATGTCTATTGAGGTCCTTGGCCCATCTCTTAAGTGGGTTGTTGGTTTTGTTTTTGTGGAGTTTCTTGATCTCTTTGTAGATTCTGGTTATTAACCCTTTATCTGTTGCATAGTTTGCAAATATTTTTTCCCATTCTGTCGGTTGTCTCTTCACTCTCCTGACTGTTTCTTTTGCAGTACAGAAACTTCTCAATTTGATGCAATCCCAATAGTTGATTTTGGCTTTGACTGCCTGTGCCTCCCGGGTCTTTTCCAGAAATTCTTTGCCTGTGCCAATATCTTGAAGGGTTTCTCCAATGTTCTCTAGTAACTTAATGGTGTCAGGTCGTAGATTTAGGTCTTTAATCCATGTTGAGTGGATTTTTGTGTAAGGTGTAAGGTAGGGGTCTTGCTTCATGATTCTGCACGTGGAAATCCAATTTTCCCAGCACCATTTATTGAATAGACTGTCCTTGCTCCAGGAATTAGTTTTAGATCCTTGATCAAATATAAGTTGGCTGTAGATGTTTGGGTTGATTTCTGGTGTTTCAATTCTGTTCCATTGGTCTATCCATCTGTTTCTGTACCAGTACCATGCTGTTTTAATTACAACTGCCCTGTAGTATGTCCTGAAATCTGGTATTGTGATGCCTCCGGCTTTGTTTTTGTTGTACAAGATTGCTTTAGCTATTCGAGGTCTCTTGTGCCTCCATATAAATTTCAGCACCATTTTTTCCAGATCTGAGAAGAAGGTCTTCGGTATCTTGATTGGTATTGCATTGAATCTGTAAATTGCTTTTGGGAGAATGGACATTTTGATGATATTGATTCTTCCAATCCATGAGCATGGAAGATTTTTCCATTTCTTGGTATCCTCTTCTATTTCTTTCTTTAAGGTTTTGTAATTTTCATCGTAGAGATCTTTAACGTCTTTGGTTAAGTTTATTCCAAGGTATTTGATTGTTTTTGTAGCTATTGTGAATGGGATTGATCTTAGAAGTTCTTCCTCAGCCATGGCATTGTCTGTGTATACAAAGGCTGTTGATTTTTGTGCATTGATTTTATACCCTGCTACTTTGCCAAACTCTTCTATGAGTTCCAATAGTTTCTTAGTAGAGTTCTTTGGGTCCCCTAAATAAAGAATCATGTCATCTGCAAAGAGGGATAGTTTGAGTTCCTCCTTCCCAATTTGTATCCCTTTAATTTCTTTTTCTTGCCTAATAGCTCTGGCTAGAACCTCCAGAACTATATTGAATAGCAGTGGTGAGAGTGGGCATCCCTGTCTGGTTCCAGATCTCAGTGGAAATGCTTCCAACTTTTCCCCATTCAATAGGATGTTGGCTGTGGGTTTTTCATAGATTGCTTTGATTGTATTGAGGAATGTTCCTTCCAAACCCAGTTTGCTTAGAGTTTTCATCATGAACGGGTGTTGTATTTTATCAAATGCTTTCTCGGCATCTATTGAGAGAATCATATGGTTTTTCTTCTGCAGTCTGTTAATGTGGTGTATCACATTGATTGTCTTGCGCACATTAAACCATCCCTGCATACCAGGGATAAATCCCACTTGGTCTGGGTGGATGATCTTTCTGATGTGTTGTTGCATTCTATTGGCGAGAATTTTATTGAGGATTTTTGCATCTATGTTCATCAGGGATATTGGTCTGTAATTCTCTTTCAGTGCTGCATCTTTTTCTGGCTTAGGAATTAAGGTGATGCTGGCTTCATAGAAAGAATTTGGGAGGATTCCCTCTTCTTCGATTGTTCTGAATAGTTTGAGAAGAATTGGAGTTAGTTCTTCTTTAAACGTCTGGTAGAATTCAGCAGTGAATCCATCTGGTCCTGGGCTTTTCTTTGTTGGGAGGGCCTTTATTACTGTTTCAATTTCTGTCTCAGTTATGGGTCTGTTTAGGTTTTCGATGTCTTCCTGGTTCAATTTAGGCAGGTTGCATGTGTCCAGGAATCTATCCATTTCTGATAGGTTTCCCTGTTTGCTGGCATACAAGTCCTTGTAGTAATTTCTGATGATTCTTTTTATTTCTGTGGTGTCTGTTGTTACGTTTCCTTTTTCATCTCTGATTTTATTGATTTGGGTCTTTTCTCTTCTTTTTTTTGTTAGTTGGGCCAATGGGGTGTCAATTTTGTTTATTTTTTCAAAAAACCAGCTCCTCGTTTGGCTGATTTTTTGTAATGTTTTTCTTGATTCAATCCTGTTGATTTCTTCTCTGATTTTAATTATTTCTCTTCTCCTACTAGATTTGGGTCTGGTTTGCTGTAGGTTTTCTAGATCCTTGAGGTGAATTGAAAGCTCATCTATTTGGTGTCTTTCCAATTTCTTGATGTAGGCACCTATTGATAAAAACTTTCCTCTTAACACTGCTTTTGCTGCGTCCCATAAGTTTTGGTATGTTGTGCTGTTATCCTCATTTACTTCCAGAAAGTTTTTGATTTCTCTTTTGATTTCTTCTATGACCCATTGTTCATTCAGGAGCATGTTGTTCAATCTCCATGTGTTTGCGTATGCTCTAGGGATTCCTGAGTTGCCAATCTCCAACTTCATTCCTTTATGGTCTGAGAAGCTGCATGGTATGATTCTAATTCTTTTGAATTTGCTGAGACTTGCTTTATGGCCTAGCATGTGGTCAATCCTAGAGAAGCTTCCATGTACTGCTGAGAAGAATGTAAAATCTTTAGCTGTAGGATTGAAAGTTCTGTATATATCTGTTAGATCCATTTGGGCTATAGTGTCGTTTAAATCTGCTGTATCCTTGTTGATCTTCTGACCAGGTGATCTGTCTATTTCTGAGAGTGGAGTATTGAAGTCCCCCAGTACTACTGTATTGGGGTCTAAGTCTCCCTTTAAGTCCGTTAATAAATCTTTTAGATAAACTGGTGCCCTGTAGTTAGGTGCATATACATTGATAATTGTTATATCTTCCTGTTGAATTGATCCCTTAATCATGATATAGTGTCCCTCTTTGTCTCTCTTAACAGTTTTTGTGGTAAAGTTTATGTTGTCCGATATTAAGATGGCTACGCCTGCTCTTTTTTCATTTCTGTTGGCATGGTATATCTTTTTCCAGCCTTTCACTTTCAGTCTGAATGGATCTTTGTTGGAAAGATGTGTTTCTTGTAAGCAGCAAATAGATGGGTTTTGTTCCTTAACCCAATCAGCCAATCGGTGTCTTTTAACTGGACAATTCAGGCCATTCACGTTCAAAGTGACTAATGATAAGTGGTAACTTTGCCCTGCCATTTGCCAAAGATAAGTTCTAATATATGCTTTGAATTCCCTGTGATCTTTTGCTGTGAGGTTTCCTTCCTTGATTTCCTTCCTTTACCTTCTTTCATATTGATGACCGTGTTTCTGTGTTTCTGTGTGTAACACATCTTTAAGCATCTTTTGCAGGGCTGGACGAGTGGCAACAAATTCTTTCAATTTCTGTTTGCAATGAAAAGTCTTTATTTCACCTTCATTCACAAATGATAGCTTGGCAGGATATAATATTCTGGGCTGGCAGTTGTTCTCTCTTAGTACCTGGGCTATATCTCGCCATTCCCTCCTAGCTTTTAGAGTTTCTGATGAGAAGTCAGCTGTGAGTCTGATTGGAGATCCTCTGAGAGTAATCTGACGTTTCTCTCTTGCACATTTTAGGATCTTTTCTTTATGTTTCACTGTGGAGAGTTTAATTACAACGTGTCGTGGTGAGGATCTCTTTTGGTCGTGTTTATTAGGGGTTCTGTGGGCTTCCTGTACTAGGATGTCTCTGTCCTTCTCCAAACCTGGGAAATTTTCTGCTAGTATCTCACTAAAAAGGCCTTCTAATCCTTTCTCCCTCTCCATGCCTTCAGGAACTCCTAGAACCCGAATGTTGGGTTTTTTAATAGTATCCTGAAGATTCCCGACAATATGTTTTAGATTTCTAATTTCCTCGTCTTTTCTTTGGTCTGACTGTATCCTTTCCTGTTCTCTGTCTTCTAAGTCTGATATTCTCTCTTCTGCTTCACCCATTCTGTTTGTAAGGCTCTCTATTGTGTTTTTCATTTGATCTATTGAATTCTTCACTTCAGTCACTATCACAGTTTCCTGTTGTACTAGTTGTTTCGTTTCATTTTGATTCCTCCTTAATATTTCATTTTCACGAGAGAGATTTTCTATCTTGTCCATTAAGGATTTGTGTAGTTCCAGAATTTGTTTTTGAGAACTTCTTAATGTTCTTATCAATTTTTTGAGATCTGCTTCTTGCATTTCTTCTATGTCATCATCTTCATAATCTTGAATTGGGGTGTCTTTTTCATTTGAGGGCATCATAGTGACTTCCTTGTTTTTATTACCTTGGTTTTTGCGTTTGTTATTTGGCATATTGGAGATATTTGGTTTCTTCACTGTGGTGCTTTTTCTTGTTATACTATGACTCTAGATTAAGTGGACTATCTGTTTTTGATGGAGCCTTAGGGCTTGAGATGGGTGTGGCCTGAGAGCTCTGTTTGGTGTGCCAAAGGTGACACTCCCAGGTTAGGCGTGGTAAATCTCTCTCTCTCTCTCTTTTTTTTTTTTTGATTCAAAAGGGAAGTAATTCCACACAGCTGAACGAAGTTGGAGGTAGTTAGCAGGCAAATGATATACCCACAGGAGCCAGAGATCGGAAGCTCTTTCCCAAGGACCCCACAGAGAATCTGTTCGGCCCTCAGAGTGGGCTCAAATTCTCCTTCAGCCTCCCACTGGGTTGCCAAAGTTACGGAATTGTAGCGTCTCTGGAGAGTGCTCACGTGAATTCCGTGAGTTCTCTCCCCCACCGTCTCTTTTTTCACAGTCTCAGTTCAGTAGCACCACAAATTTACTAGGTCCTAATCTCCTGTTAATTCGCCCCGCCCAGAGTCAGGTTTTTCTGCTAGGCTCAGGGCCGGTGCAGACCTGAGGTCGCTCTGCTTATGACGTATGTCCAAGATGGCGCCTGCTCTTTGTCTTGCTCGCCCTTGAGAGGTGAGCGGAGAGAGAGAAACCCGTGTCCGTACTAGTCACCTTTTTTTTTTTTTTTCTCTCTCTCTCTCTCTTCCAGTTAGCCTTGTGAACTTCCCCCCCCCCCCCGGGGGGTCGTTCCCTCTAGTCTCCTCTCTCCGCTTGCCTGCCGGTGTCTCGGGCTATTGAGGTTCGGCTCACCTCGCGTTCCAGCGCTGGTGTGTTGAGTCTGCCGCTGATGTCCCGAACTGTGGGCTCCCACGCTCTCCACGCAGGTCCCCTGTGAGTCACGCATTCCGGAAGAGTTTCTTCTGCTGTTTCCTCCCCTACTCTTCCTTGAACCTGCAGTATCTCCGCTTTTATTAAACTATCTCTCCCCAGACTATCAGTGTACTCCCTTCCTATTCCGCCATCTTGCCGGAGCTCAGCATTGCAGTATTGAAAGGTGACCTGGTAGATGTGTAAGAAAGAAAGAGGGAACTAAGGATAGCTCCAAAAGTTTTGACTTCAATAACTGGAAGATTAAAAAAGTCATTAGCTGGCCAGCACTGCGGCTCACTAGGCTCATCCTCCACCTGCGGCGCCGGCACCCCAGGTTCTAGTTCCAGTCGGGGTGCCGGATTCTGTCCCGGTTGCTCTTCTTCCAGTCCAGCTCTCTGCTGTGGCCCGGGAGTGCAGTGGAGGATGGCCCAGGTCCTTGGGCCCTGCACCTGCATGGGAGAGCAGGAGGAAGCATTTGGCTCCTGGTTTTGGAGCAGCGCAGCGCGTCGGCCACAACGCACCAGCTGTAGCGGCCACTTGAGGGGTGAACCAACAGAATAGAAGATATAGAAAAGATTGATTGATAGAAGATATAGAAAAGATCGCATAAACATAATGTCTCTCTCTCTCACTAACTCTGCCTGTCAAAAAAATAAATAAAAAATAAAAATAAAAAAGTCATTAGCTGAGATCTGGAAGACTGCAGGTGAAAAAGAATCAGAAGTTTGGGAATTTGGTTTCTTTATGTTACTTGATATTCCTTTACACATCCAAGTGGAGATTTTGAATAGACTGTTGTTGGACACAGGAGTCTGGAGTTCAAGGGAAAAATATGAACTAGAGATATACTTGCAAATCTGTGAGTCATAAATATATAGATGATATTTAAAGTCATAAAATGTTTGAAATCACCTGGGGAGTGAGTGCACATAGAAACTTGCAAGAATTGGGCCTCTGGGCACACCAATGCTGAGAAGTCAGAGATGATGAGAAGCAACTAGGAAACAGAAGTGCACAGACACAAAAAAGCAAGCAGATACAAAAGCAAAGTAGGAGGAAAGAGGAAACCAGGAAATTTTGGAGAAGAAAATACATCCAGAATGGGACAATGGCAGCCATGTCAAAAGCTACCATAACATCAAGTAAGATGGGACTGAGACCTGAACATTGGATTTAGTAATGTGGGGATAGATGGTGACCTTGATGAGGCAATGAAGTCAAGGGATGAAATCCACTGGGGAGGGGAGGAAACTGAAGCAGACAATCCTGTAAAGGAGTTTTGCTGTACAACAAAGCTGAGACATGGGGTGGGAAGGAATGTCAGATACAGAGAATATTTTCTGTTTTTAAAGAAGGAAATATAACAGGATGTCTGTATTGTCTTTTTATATCTAGTAGAGAAATTAATGGTAGTAATAAAAGAGACCTTCTAAAGCAATATCCTTGGGATCCGGTACACAAAGGTAAGGTAGAACTAAGTGAAAGAAGGTCCTTCTTGTCTATCTTGAGTTGATGTACACATGGGAAGGATCTTAATGAAAGAAATGGTTAAGGGAACACAAGTGGTTTATAGCATGGATTCAGTGTTGAGGTGGGAGGAGTGTAGCCTGAGGTGGAAGGAGAGTGTAATTCTTGCTCACAGAGTCAAGTTCATGGTAAAGGAAATGGAGAGGAGATTTTGCAACAAACATTGGAGACAAACACTTAGGGGAGGACCAATGAAATTTTAAGTGTTTTAACTGTTGAAATCCTTACTTAAGGTATACTAAGCTGATCTTCTGTATATTAAGATAATCGAAAATGAATCTTGATGTGAATGGAAGGGGAGAGGGAGTGGGAAAGGGGAGGGTTGTGGGTGGGAGGGACGGTATGGGGGGGAAAGCCATTGTAACCCATGAGTCGTACTTTGGAAATTTATATTCATTAAATAAAAGATTAAAAAAAAAAGAAATTTTAAGTGTTTTTAAGTCCCATTAACCATTTAGTTTCCTTAACCATTGCTTTCACTAGGATGCTTGCTATATGAGTATCAGCTCACGATAGACAACCAGAGCCATCTTCCATTTAGTTCCATCTTATCTTTCTTGTTGTTAGCCAAGACCACAATTCTTACCATAATTTCCCTCCAAATTTGTCCCTTACATATTTAAAAGAAGAATTTCCCCTCTCTTTTGTCTCTTTCAGCCACTGGGGCCCACATCAGTGGTTTGGCATTAACACTCCCTGCTTTACAGAGGTCTCTCCTCATGTGCTTTTTCTCAGCTCCATTCTAAGTTTTAATCCAATCCAAAGCAGAGTTTAATGAGAGTACACTTTCAGAAACACTTTATTGACTGGGTAAGGAATACCACCACCAGATATTCCACAGGAGCAGCCTTTGTTTATTTAGAGGAGTTTCTTGGCATGATGCAATAAAACCAGAGAGCAAATTAGTACAAGCCTTGCAACTGGCTCTTCTAAAATTGCCATGAACAATTGTCACAAGGTTTAAAGACACAATGGAAATGTGCTTTATTCTTCTACTTCTTATTGTTTTAATGATTTCTACTATATATATATAGTATTATATATGTGTGCATATATGTTTATGTGTATATATATATATATGAGAGAGAGAGGGAGAGAGGGAGAGAGGGAGAGAGAGAGAGAGAGAGAGTTTGCTGCTAATTTTTTTTTTTTTACAAACTGCCCAGAATTTTTCAGTAGTATCCAACTTCACCCAGAGAAAAACAACTGCACACAATGCCTACAGGGCCAATATTATCTGATTTCACGTTACTTCTAACAACTACCGTAACTTTTCTTTTGGGAAAATTATGATAAATGCAACATTGAAGATGCTTTAAAAAAGTGAGTGTTTAACCTAGCAGTTAAGATGCTGAGTAAGCAGCCTACATGCTACATTGGAATACTTGGGTTTGATTCTTGTCTGAAGATTCTGATTCCAGTTTCCAAGAAGGCAGTGGTGATGGTTCAAGTAACTGGGTTCCTGCTATTCACATGGGAGACCTGAAATGAGTTCTTGGCTTCTGGCTCCATCCTGAAGTTCAGTTTTGGCAGTTATGGGCATTTGGGGAGTGGCTCTCAAGTAAATAAAAAAAAATTTTATAAATACATTTCAACTTTTTTGTCTTAATATCAACAATAAAAATCTTGTGCCTGAGATAAATGAAGAGTCACTTTTTCTTTTCTCCTTAACATCATTTCTCAGCTTATGTTGAATTAAAAGGTAGAAATTTGGGGCCAGGCCTGTGGCATAGCAGGTAAAGCAACCGCCTGCAGTGCTGGCATCCAATGTGGGCACCAGTTCGAGTCCTGGCTGCTCCACTTGCCATCCAGCTCTCTAGTATGGCCTGGGAAAGCAGTGGAAGGTGGCCCAAGTCCTTGGGCCCCTGCATCCGTGTGGAAGACCTGGAAGAAGGTCCTGGCTTCAGATTGGCACAGCTCTGGCCGTTGTGGTCAAGTTGGGAGAGAGAACCAGTGGATGAAAGACCTCTCTGCCTCTCCTTCTCTCTCTGTGTAACTCTAACTTTCAAATAAATAAATAAATCTTTTTTTAAAAAAGGTAGAAATTTATTTCAATTTCTTTGTTACATTATGTACCATATTTCAAAAGTCCCTTCACACTGATATTAAAATTTCGTTTAATCATATTAAAACTTTAGAGAAAAATAAATGAAAGAATTATATTAATATAAGGCTTCAGACTCTAAACTTCCTGACTCCACAATAGCTCCAAACTGTCATTCAGATTATATACAAATATCTTGTTTCAAATAAATCTTGTATCTGTAATCTCTATTCCCTATACACATATGACATTTGGTCATGAATGTTTAACTCAAGTTTTGTTGATTAGCATAATATGAAGGTGGTACATTTCCTGGAATAGAGGACTGGGAAGTGAAGGGAAATCCCCATGTGTTTTCTTTGGATTCTATTCAGAACGTTGGGCAGACCAAGCTGAGAACTGGAATTTCAACTTGAAATATGAAAATATCTTTCATCTTAGAACAAAGCAATCCACCTATCTTGCAATACTTCCTTCTCATATTTTTATAGTGAATTTACATCTGATCGATGTCATTTCAGGACACAGGAACACAAGGAAAAACAGCAGGAGCAAGGGAAAAGGCATATTTAGATGACCAAAAAGTGTATTAAAATTGAGATAATTTGAATTATAGAATGAAATCAAACAAAAAAAGACTCCAATACCCCAAACCTATAAGTTATCCTAGAAAAATGAGGATTAGAAAAATCAAAACACACACACATACACACACACAAACACACACTGTGGGTGGAGAGAGTGATAGCAAGAGCAAACGTGAAAGAGAGAGAATCAGTAAATGGCTTTAGAATCAGATATTTAAACCTTAATAGAAATTCTTTACATTTTAAACCAATTCACATTCAATCAAGGTGATCCAATCCAAAACTAGGCCAGGAAATTTATCAGTCAGACAACATATGAACTGTATAAAATTCCATAAGATCATCAGAGCATTGTAATATGGCTTTAAGAAACTTGTAAGTATGATATATGTAAAAATATAAGAATTAAGAAAGAATTTAGGAACTCTTGGAAAATCTATTATGAGAGGACTTCAGAAAGTTTGTTGAAAAATGCGTTTGAGGCCGGCACTTGTGGCATAGGAGGTTAAACCTCTGCCTGTGGTGCTGGCATCCCATATGAGTGGTGGTTAGTGTCCCAGCTGCTCCTCTGCTGATCCAGCTTTCTGCTGACGGCCTGGGAAAGCAGTGGAAGATGCCCCAAGTGCTTGAGCGCCTGTATCCACGTGGGAGACTCAGAAGAAGCTCCTGGCTCCTGCCTTCTCATTGGCCCAGCTCAGGTTGTTGTGGCCATTTGGGGAGTGAACCTGTGGATGGAATACCTCTCTCTGTCTGTAACTCAGCATTTCAAATAAATAAGTAAATGTTAAAAGATGCAATTAAATATAAATTTATTTAGGTGCAAAACATTGGAAATCCATCATACTTCTTCCATAATATGCATTTTTTGTGAACTTTTAGAAGACATTTTATAATTTGACATATGGAAATAAAACTGGAGTTATTGTTTTAAACTGTAGAAGATACTAAAATAAATTTCCTCTCAAAACAAAAAAGAGTTTTCAAAAATTTGCTATGGTCAAACACAGAATATCCTGGCCTGGCAGGTAATGATCTCTTTCATTAAATATTCATTTGTTCAACCGTATATAATATTCACTCATATTGGGCGATGAGGTACAATAGTCAACAGGATACTTTATATATACTACCGGCCTCACCCCTGGGATGTACTATCTTTAGATGTAACTGGTAAAATAAAACAACTAGGGCAGCCATTCTGGCAGAGTGAGTTCAGCCTCTGCCTAGAACACCGGCATCCCATCTTGGAATGCCAGTTTAAATCATAGATGCCCCACTGCTGATTCAGCTCCCTGCTAATGTATTGTGTGGATCCAAAGCCTCCACTCTTTGGTTTTCTTCATGTGAATCTGGCAGTGCCAGCAGATCCAAGGGAAATTCAGAGATTCAACTCAGTTGGCAGTCACCATCGCCATCATTGACAATGTTCTAATCTGTCTATGTGTTAAGTTATAGTTAAAGTGTTAAGCTATATAGTTCCATTATTTCAGACTATTAGGCAGATTTTCCAAAAGAAATCAGCAACCATAGTTTCTGCCAATATTCTCTAAAAAATACAAAAGTCATGCCAACTTTTGTGTATATTTGTCTTTTAGAATGAGACCAGTCTTTAGCAACTATTGGATATGTCTGTTCTCCTTTACCATTTTGTGAAGTCAGCTAAAATTGGGTCTTTTTTCTCTCTTACTTTTTTAAAAGATTTATTTATTTATTTGAAAGGCAGAGTTACAGAGAGGCACAGAGAGAGAGAGAGAGAGAGAGTGTCTTCCTCAGGTCTCCCACATGGGTGAAGGGGCCCAGGCATTTGGCCCATCCTCCACTGTTTCCTAGGCTGTAGAAGAGAGCTGAATCAGAAGTGGAGCAGCCGGGTCTCTAACCAGTGTCCATAGGGAATGCCAGCAATGCAGGCAGCGGCCCCATCTGCTACACCACAGTGCTGGCCCCAAAATTGTGCCTTTTAAAGCACTTTTGTGTTGTTCATGGCCATATGCATAAAATTCTCAACAAATTGTTGCTGAGATGGCTACCTTCTAGAATATTCTAATATTGGCTATATTATTGGAAAGATTGTTTTATCAGGAAATTATGTTTTCTAAAAGAAACAGTTCAATTTCCAGTGTGTTTTGGGCTCGGGTGGACTCATCTGGTTGTCTCATTAATTCTGCATTTAGAGTTGGATTAACTTCTGGACAATGTCAACGACAGCACTGAACACTTGAGTAAATCCAGTTTAGTACTTCTGGCTGTCAGTTTTCTTACACAACATCCGTTCTCAATGTGGAGTTGCGTAACACATTTGTGGGAAAATATAAGTAGCTAGTCACTGGCAGGGATTTAACACAAAAAGTTTTCCAGCAATGCAAAACATAATAACCTAACTAAATCTTAGTTATGATCACTTCACATTTTCCAAAATGTGTTGTAATTTTTACCTTCTTTGTTCTGAGTGTTGGCGCACTGGACACTTTTACTGCTGCAGTGTATGAACATGCTGTTATACTACCAAACAGAACAGAAACACCTGTTTCAAAAGAAGAAGCTTTGCTCCTGATGAACAAGAACATAGATGTCTTGGAGAAAGTAGTTAAGTTGGCAGCCAAGCAGGTATTGTCCTTTTTATACTGGCTGGGATGTTGTAAAGTAGACTTGCAACTTGATAAGAATGTGGGTATTTGGAATTTATGAGAAACCTTTTTTGTTCTCATTTGTTTTGAGCAGGGTGCACATATTATTGTGACCCCAGAAGATGGAATCTATGGTTGGATTTTCACCAGGGAGAGTATATACCCCTATCTGGAGGATATACCAGACCCTAAAGTAAACTGGATTCCATGTAGAGACCCAAAGAGGTAACATCATGTCATTATCCTTTGATTTTTGAACAAAAAATGGTGGTGATATAAAATATCAATAGCAAATTCATGATGTTTACTAGTAATTTTGCTGACGAATAACCAATCCATAGCACTGGACTTAAATGTTCTAATCCCTCATAATGTGTATGATCTGGGATGTCTTCTGTTTGGTAAATGACTTGAGATAATAATGCTTGGTTGGTGATTTGCAACAGTTTTCTTTAAAGAATGGTATGCGTATATACAATGTTTATAATAAATGCCTTTGTGTTTCAGCAAAGTGAGGAGGTTGTAATAACTGGGACCTGGTGCTCCCAAACACATGATAATTCAATCAGGACTACTAAGAATGTAAAAGTATGAATGAGTCGATGTTTTCAAAGAGTTTTACTATCATCATCATTTAAAATGCAATCAATGGGGCTTGAGAAAGAAAGCACTTCTCTGTCACCACATTGTTACCACCTGTTAGCAGAGGAATGGGAGGTGTATAACCTGCTTGACACTCCTGTTCCTTTATCCATAAAATGCAGATATAAAATTCACTCTCCTATTTCCCTTACAGAGTGAACAGGAGTGTCAAATGAAGTAACACACATGAAGCACTCTAGTGCTCTAGTCTCCAATGTTAGCTGTTGCTATTAATATTATTATTATTTGTAAAAGAAAGAGCTGAGTCTGAATTTCTTTGTGTTCTTGTGCCTTGAAAGATTTTAGCAATTATTAATGGTTATAATTAAGACATAATTTTCTTAAGGAAAATATGTAAAATAAATAAGAAATATCTATAAAATAGAATAGATACAGTTGCTTTTAAAATGGTTTATGTGTAATTCCTTCAAATGGTGAAATTGATGCCTTGGAGAGCCATTTCATTTGCTAATTTTACACTTACATGCACCTGTTTAGAATCACATCTATTACACACAAGGAACTTTAATAACTTTGACTGCTTGAAGTCAACTGGAAAGTCAAGTTCAGCACTACAACATACCAGTTTTTCTATGTGAGTCAAACCTCACCCGGGGATTTTCACCCATGGAAAAATATTTTTCGAATATTGCATGATCTGTGTTAACAGAAACCATGAAGCTATGACTCAGTGCCTACTTGCTTATGAGTCTCTTTCCAAAACAAGAAGGAATAAATATTTGCTGTAATTTTACCGGCTTCTCCTAAACTATACTCTATTTGAATGGACTGATAAAACTGAGCTTTGTGAGTGAAAGAGTTCTGTAAACCTGATACTTAACTTTAGATAGCTTGTTTAAAGTTGGGAAGATAAGTGACTGGTGAAACTTCACCATTGTGGGACTTGCAGACATTCATTCAAACAGGAAGTTTTCAGTTCTGCATCATCAAAGGGAGAAAACTAGTATTTAATATAATGGTAACAGAAAAAGAAGCCGCAGTTTCTTCGTTAGTAATATTTATCCTCAAAAAAAGACAATGAAGACCACATGACCATCCTTAGGTTTTTAAATATTACCATTTAGAATGCTAACATGTTGAATGTTTCCTTGGGCTTTTTTAAAAAATGAGGAACTAATAAGAAACACTAAAGAAACCCCATTTTTTAAAATGTTTACTTGAAGGGGAGTGGAGAGAGAGAGATTGATCCCATTCACTGGCTCATTTCCCAAAGGTGCAAAATGACTGGGTCTGGGCCAGGCCAAAACCGGTAGCCAAGGACTCAATCCAGGTCTCCCACATGGATGGAAGGTACCCAACTATTTGAGCTACCACTGCTCCAGCCAGGGCATGTATTAGCAGGAAGCTGTAGTCAGGAATCAGAGCTAAGAATCAAATCCAGGTACTTCCATGTAGGATGGGGGTGACCTAGTCAGCATTTTAACCACTAGGGCAAATGTCTGTCCCACATGTGGAGTTTTACATCTATTCTCTTGGTTCTCCATCTAGAGCTGTTGTGCAGTGGGCAAATCAGGTCTCACTTTGACATTTCAGAAATCATTAAATACAATAATTTTGAGGCAATGCCTATTGAATTAGGTTTGGCTACTCACCAGTGCAAGAAAGACTCAGCTGTCTGGCCAGGGACAACTCTATCTATGTTGTGGCAAATATTGGAGATAAGAAGCCATGCAATGCCAGTGACCCTCAGTGCCCCCGTGACGGCCGTTACCAGTATAACACGGATGTGGTATTCGATTCTGAGGGCAAGCTGGTAGCACGCTACCACAAGGTGAGACTTACTTTTATGTCTTAACTAAATTTGATTTATTTCCCTGTGATATGGGTAGAAGTTTATTTGTTGAATGCTGGGGAGAGAACTGTTATGGATGCCTCTTTTAATTATTGCATTCTATTTGAAAGGGAGTCTCTTAAAAGTTTATGGAAAATGCTTATTATGGAAAAACTAAACATGATTTAAAATTTTTTTGCAGCAAAATAAACTTCTGTCTTAATTTTATTTTTCCATATACCTTTTTTTATATACTGGTAGAAGAATTCTGAGTTTGAACGTGTCAAAAATGGCAAGTGACAGAGTATTAAAACAGATGCGGCAATAATCTCATGATTTGCATAGTCTCTGAGAAATGAGGAATGCTGTTTCACTCATGGTTTAGTATCAGAATTAGTTTTAGAGTTCAAGTTGTTAATATTTCATGTGAAGTTATCATTTATTCCATCAGGACTGTTTTGATTACTGTGGAAGAAAACTCCAAGTGAGCTTGGCTGTTTAAAAAATAGGATTTCCTTACATATATTCCTGAGAAATAAAGATATCACAGAACTAGGTGTCTTTTCAGGGGCAGCCTCTCCCCATGAGGCTCAGGAGATACCCTCCATCCTCCAGCTCGCTTAGCCCGTTAATTCAGTTTTTTCCTCAAGGTGACTTCTATAAGAGCTACATGGCTACAGCAACACAGTGTTCACATCTTAGTAAACAAAATCCAGAGGAAGAAGACATTTCTTTTTCTTAAAAGCCTATAAAGTTCTTAACACTCCTGGATTCCAAACAGGTCATATGCCTTCCCGAGCTAAAGACTGAAGGAGGTAGGCTGGGCTAGCACAGGGGAAGGAAATGGAGGAACAAGAGATCCTCCGTGAACTGCAGGGGATGGAGGCAGATGGGTGCAGGATGCAGCTGATGCCGGAGCACCCGCATGCACATATGAGGCCAGATAAAACCTGAGCAAAGCAGATGCTGGACTCATGAGCCTAGGTTCAATGAAGTTCTGGAATAATAACCAAGCTGAAAAAAATAAAATTATAGTGGCTCACTAATGAACAAGACCTAACTATTGCATTGTCTAAATTAATTTTAAATCTATTTTACTTTGCTAATACTAACCTAGCATTATAGGGAGACATAATAAATTTTATTTTAATGTGTGTTAGATTTCACTCAGATAGTGCTGTTGAAATGTAGAGTACAATGGAAGATAAACTGAAAATTGTAAGATTTGAGATTTTAATCTGTGACTTCTTAAGACAGAGTTACATTTTAGATATTATTTATAAAGATGGTTTCATTCATTATAGAAAAATGAAGTTTTTTTGATTAATGTCACATTAAGAAAACTCACAGGCTTGCTGTTTCCTCCACTTGCGAGGATGACATCCATCTGTTATTTATTTTCTTATGCATAATAAAGATAGATAAATGATTACTCTATTAAAAAAAAGAAAACTCACAGGCAATTACATAACAGCATGACCTCCAAATTCATGTATAACAATTTTAAATAATGCGCATCAACTCTCATAGGAGGAAAGATTCTATGAATATTGATCACACTTATTTAGTGTTTTTTTTTTTTTTTACTTATTTTTCCCTTCTTTGCTTTTGTTAACAGTACAATCTCTTTGCACCTGAAATTCAATTTGATTTCCCCAAGGATTCAGAACTTGTGACTTTTGACACTCCCTTTGGGAAGTTTGGGATTTTCACCTGCTTCGACATTTTTTCTCATGACCCAGCTGTGGTGGTGGTGGATGAGTTTCAAGTTGACAGCATTCTCTACCCTACTGCGTGGTACAACACGCTGCCCCTACTCTCAGCAGTTCCTTTCCATTCGGCCTGGGCCAGAGCCATGAGAGTCAACCTGCTTGCAGCAAATACCCACAACACCAGTATGCACATGACAGGTAACTCATGCCGGCTCTGTGCAAAGTGGCAGTGCCTGTACTGGGGCATCATGGATTTGAAAGCCTTTTCTTTCTTTTATTTTTTTTCTTTCTTTTTTTTTCTTTTCTCCCTTGCCTTCCTTTCCTTTCCTTTCCCTTCCCTTGCCTTGCCTTGCCTTGCCTTTTCTAGCTTTATTTTTATTTATTTGAAAGGCAGAGTTACAGAGAGAGGGAAAGACAGAGAGAAGGATCTTCCAAATGCCACTCACTTCCCAAATGGCTGCAATAGCTGAAACTGGGCCAATCTGAAGCCAGGAGCCAGGAGCTTCTTCCAGGTCTCTCATGTGGGTACAGGAACCCAAGCACTCGGGCCATCCTCTACTGCTTTACCAGGAGCATTAGCAGAGAACTGGATCAGAAGCTGATTGAGCAGCCAGGACTCAAACCAGTGCCAATATGGGATGCCAGTGTTTCAGGAGGTGGACTAACTCACTACGTTACAACTCCAGCCCCCATACTTTTCTTTATTGATTCTCTTATTAACTCTAATATTTCAAGATTAATAGTAGCATGGGTTTCTACTTATGGAATATTATCTTTTTTTCTAAAAAAGAAGTTTTATTTGAAAGGCAGAATTATAGTCAGAGAGAGAGGGTTGAGAGAGAGGGAAAAGAAGAGAGAGGAAAAGGGGGCAGAGAGAGGAGAGAGAGAGAGAGAGAGAGAGAGAGATCTTCCATTGGCTGGTTCAGTCCCCAAGTGGCTGTAATGGCTGGGGCTGGATCAGGTTGAAGCCAGGAACCTGGAACTCCAACTCTCTCTTGCATGGGTGGCAGGGGCTTTCCCAGGCACATTAACAGGGAGCTGGATTAGAAGTGGAGCAGCTGGGACATGAACTGGGGCGGCTTATATGGAATGCTGGTGTTGCAGGTGGCAGGTTAACCTGCTGTGCTGCAACACCAGGCCCCAGGAACACTATCTTTGTGAATAAATGAAGCAAATATGATTCTCTGAAAATTATATGAAGGGAAATTGTAGTTAGAAGTCAAGTCATGTAAAAAGCACAAAGCCACATCTAAGGAATTTCCCAGCAAATATCCCTGGGTAATATTGAAATATATCTTCTTGTTGAAGTGATAAAGTCACTTTAAATTTAATCAGGGTTTTAGAGTTTATAGTATCTATATCCAAGGTGATGCAAGCTCCCCTCTTGCCTGCTTTGTTACTCATTGATCTGGATGAAGAATTCCAAACACAAATTAGTTAGATCACCAGAGAGCTAAAATCATTCTTCATGTTTGAGGGATTTTCTAGTTTGATGTCAAATTGGCTTTAAAGGGGCTGGCGCTGTGGCTCACTTGGTTAATCCTCTGCCTGTGGTGCCAGCATCCCATATGGGCGCCGGGTTCTAGTCCCGGTTGCTCCTCTTCCAGTTCAGCTCTCTGCTGTGGCCCAGGAAGGCAGTGGAGGATGGCCCAGGTGCTTGGGCCTCTTCACCTGCACCGGAGACTAGGAAGAAGCACCTGGCTCCTGGCTTCGGATTGGCACAGTGCTGGCTGCAGCGGCCATCTGGGGAGTGAACCAATGGAAGGAAGACCTTTCTGTCTGTCTCTCTCTCTCACTGTCTGTAGCTCTGTCAAATAAATAAAAAAAATAAAAAAAATTGGCTTTAAAAAGGACAGCTTACATAAAAAGAAGACAAGCCCCACACATCAAGTGGTAATTTCAGTGCCAATCATACTTAATGGATGATGTAGAATCAAACTGAATTCAAGGTGATGTAACAGCTATTTCCCTATCCTGAAAATGCTTGTTTTTAATAACTTTACAATTAATTCTAAGTAAAAATATTCTTTTTTGAAAGATATGTTTATTTTATTTGAAAAGCAAAATTACAGAAAGAGGGAATGACAGAAAGAGAGGTGTGTGGGGATCTTCCATCTGATGGTTTACTCCCCAAATGGCCACAAAGACTGAGGCTGGGCCAAGCCTAAGCCAGAAGCCAGGAACTTCATCCTGTATCCCATGTGGGTGGTAGGGACTCAAGCACTTGGGCCATCTTCCACTGCTTTCCCTGGTGCAGTAGCTGGGGGCTGGATCAGAAGTGCACCAACTAGAACTTGAACTAGTGCTTATACGGGATGCTGGCATCACAGACAGCAGCTTAACCACCTACACCACAACACTGGCTCCTACATAGGAATAGTCTATCAGTTTATCACCACAAAAATTTTGAAGCCAATACTGGCATTTCTTTATGTTGCCTGTAGGGAGTGGGATCTATGCCCCAGAAGGAGTCAAGGTGTATCACTATGACATGGAAACCGAGAGCGGCCAACTGATGCTGGCAGAACTGAAGTCCCGGCCTCACCGTGAGCCTGACTACCCCGCGGCTGTTGATTGGTCTGCTTATGCCAGAAGTATCAAACCATTTTCATCTGAGCAGTCAGATTTTCCGGGAATGATTTACTTCGACCAGTTCACCTTCACTGAACTTAAGAGAGACACAGGAAATCACAGTTTGCCAGGAAGACCTGTGTTGTCACTTAACCTACAAGATGTCTGAGAAGAGAATTGATGAGGCCTATGCACTAGGTGCCTTTGATGGGCTGCACACAGTAGAAGGCCAATACTACTTACAGGTAGAAACTCTGAAACACATTGCATTGTCCTTACTATTAGTTTCTCTTCTAGCTCATCATTGCCTTTCTTTAAAGCTTGTGCTGGATTCAGTTAGTTGGTGTAATGCTATATTTATCACTGAATTGTTTTTCTCCCAGAACTCTTTATTTGTTCAGTATTAGCAAGAACAGAATTAATTTTTATGGCTGTAAATTAAAAAAACATAGCAGACGGATTAGTTCTCAGCCGGCCAGGTTCAAGTTTAAGCAGCTGCCACTTTCATGTATTCTCTTTCCATCAGGTAACTTCAGAGCTGTGATTTCCAAACTTTCCAAATCGAGTCCAGAGTAAAAAGAATGTTTTACATCATGACTTGGTGCAGCCCAGTGGACATGTGACTAAGTTAAAAGAAACTTAATTGAAAAAATAGCTTATGGAAGAATTATTAGAATTAGCTATGATTATGAGCAATGCACTATGACTTTTAAAATTCTTGTCAGCTGCATTTGGCTTCATATTCTAAAAAAAGCTAAGCCTGACCTTCTAAATTAGTGTTATGGTTCACTAATAAGTTGTGACCTGCAATCTGAAAAATGCTGCTTTAGAGGCAACTGAAAGTTCCTCTATTCTTTGAGAATGCGTTATTTAGATGAGAAAATATTTGCAAGTGTTCTTACTTCTTCCTTTTTCTTTTCCTGTGTAGGTATGCACATTGCTGAAATGCCAGACCACTGACCTGAGAACTTGCGGAGAGCCCGTGGGGTCATCTTTCACAAAGTTTGAAGAATTCTCTCTTAGTGGCACATTCGGAACGAGTTATGTTTTCCCACAGATTGTTCTAAGTGGCACTCAGCTTGCCCCAGAAAAACATTATGAGGTAAGAGATTTCAGGTGATTTCTAGGTGATCTTCAGGCAGCTAGGGTAATCAGCAGAACAGAAATCATTGAAACAGGCAGAAACAGAGAGTTACTATCTGATTATTCACTCTTAAATGTCATCAACGGCTGGTGTTGGACCTGAGTTGGGGCTAGAGCTAGATGTTGGGAACACAATTCAGATCTCCCCTGTGGATGGCAGGAACTCAATTACTTGAGTCATTACCATTGCCTTCCATGGACTGCATTAGCAGGAAGCTGGAAACAGAATTTGGAGCTGGGAATTGAACCCAGTGACTGATACGGGATGCAAGTGCCTTAACTGCTAGGTTAAACACCCACTCCTACAAGAGGCACTTTAAAGACATATGGAAACTATGATATAAATCACAGTGGTGGTTTTAGATTGCTTTTAGGTTGTGATGGAGAATTTACACTTAATTTTTTATATAAATATGACTGAGATATAATGCAACAGTGAAGTCATAGAGAAATTGAAGTTAAATATTGATCACTGGTAATAATGTTCTCTTTCTCTGCCATGTGTAGAAGTTTCAAGTTAAATGTGGTGAATTAAATAATGCATCTACAACTTCATTCATAGGTGTGTTATGAGAAGTTGTTAAAATGATGGTAAAAAATTAATCTTTGTATAGTGTTTTGGGAGTTTTAAGAATACTTTTTAATATATTATTTTATTTGAGCACATTTGCCACAGATTTATTGGCTCCACTGTTACCCAAATTCTGGCTAATATTAAACCTGAAACATGAATCTTGGTCTTTTGACACCAAGTTCTGTGCTTTTTGCTACTCTGCGCTGCTTTAGGATGTTGCCAGAGAAAGCTTCTGGTCTGAGTACCAAGCTCTGTGTTGGAATTAATCTCTGTTGCTTTCTTTGGTCAGGTTTCAAGAGATGGACGTCTGAGGAGCCGAAGTGGAGTTCCTTTGCCAGTCCTAGTCATGGCCCTGTATGGAAGAGTGTTTGAGAAGGACCCTCCACGCTTAGGTCAGGGACCTGGGAAGTTACGATGAATCCCTTCATCAGGTTCTTTCAGGATTAGTCTGGAAAAGAGAGGGAGGAAAAAGATCTCTTAGTTCCAATTTAGAAAAAAAGTCATTAATTTCTGAAACAACAAATAAACTGAAGATTGAAAAAGCCATGAGTGTGCAATGGTTTGAACGTGGTTTGTGCCTTTGTATATGATTTGTCCTCTCTGAAACCCACTCTGGAATTTAATCTCCATTGGGAAATATTAAGAGGATAAAAATTTGGGGTGGGCAATTAGCCTTGCAATTAAGGTGAATATGTCACATATAACAGGATGGAAATTTAATCAGAGATGAGGCCTTTGGGAGGTGACTCGGATGACGTAGACCACGAGGGTGGAACTTCCATGAAGGAGGGTTTCACAGAAGATGGGGAGAGAGCAGAATACACCCACATGTGTTCCTTGTCTCATCCACTGATACCCTGCATCACCTTGGGATTCCGCCAGAAAGACGACCATCACCAGATGCAGGCCATTGGCCTTGGACCAGTACTATGAGCCAAAACAAATCTCCTTATAATTTATCCAGTATGTGATACTATGTTATTAATAGAAAACAGACCAAAATAGGGTGTATGTGTGCAAGTTTTTCATTTTGCACGTTCAGTATAGCACAAACTCTTTCATGGGAGTTGTGTGCTTAAGTATATGTGTGTACATGTAGAGTGGACATATCTTTAAATAGAATAGAAAAATCTGTGTTAATTGCTATGATGGATGCAAATTTTATTTTCATCATGTGATGCTCAATTTTATATGTCAGCTTGACTGAGCCCCAGGATGCCCACCTAACTGGTTAAACATCATTTCTGAGTATGTCTGTGTGGGTGTTACTGGAGGATATTTAGCAATAGAACTAGTAGTTTGAGTAAAGCAGATGGCTTTCCCTGATGTGAGGGGGCATTGACCAGTCCCATGAGGGCCTTACTAGAACAAAAAGGTAGAGTAAGATTGAATTTGCTCATTTCCTAAGTGCTTGAGCCAGGATGTAGATCTTTTCCTGCCCTCAGCACTGCTGGTTCCAAAGCCTTCAGACCCAGACTGGAGTTATCACCATTATCTCTTCAGCTCTCAGGCCTTCAAGCTACATCATTGGTGTTTCCAGGTCTACAGCTTGCAGACAGAAGATCACAGGTAATGTTAGCCACCATAATCTGGGTAAATAGGTATCTTATCTCTTTCTGGGTCATCCTAATATCCATTACTTGTAAATTTACAGGGTAAATTTTGAATATGCAGAGGGTACTTGATTACAGTCAATTAAGACACAAAGAGTTAAAGAACAGGGAGCCAGCATTGTGATGTACTGGGTAAATGTATTTCCTGCAATACTTGATCTCAAATGATGGGTGTGTTAGCTATCACAAAACACACCGAACCCTGGAGTAAGGAAAAGGGTTTATTGGGGAAAACTCAGTAGACCAGAGGGAAGGGGCGAAGAGGGAAAAAGAGAGAAGGAGACTGTAAGAGAGAGAGACAAAGAGGAGAGAGAAGAGAGACAAGAGGAAGAGAGGAGCCAAGAGAGAGAGCCAAGAGAGCAGAGAGTAGCCAAGAGAGCAAGTGTTCAGGAACAGGCCCTTTTAAAACTTTGCCTGAGGGCGGGCAGGGAAGCAGGAGTAGTGAATCCCGTCAGCTTGGGGGTGGAGCTTGGCACAGGTAGTTTGGGCCATGTGGCTACCTGACTTTCAGCAATGGCGGCAGGGGCTAGAGCTTGGGATGTAAATCAGGGTATAGACCGAGCCATAGATAGTTAGATAGTTAGATAGATAGTTTCCTAACAGGGTGCCTGTTCCTTTTTTTTTTTTTTTTTTTTAAGATTTATCTATTTATTGGAAATGCAGAATTACAGAGAGGCAAAGGCAGAGAGAGAGAAAGTCTTCCATCCACTAGTTCACTACCTAGATGGCCTCAATGGCAGGAGGAGCTGCACCAATCCAAAGCCAGGAGCCAGGAGCTTCCTCCAGGTCTCCCACATAGGTGCAGGGGCCCAAGGATTTGGCCATCTTCCACTGCTTTCCCTGGTTATAGCAGAGAGTTGGATAGGAAATGGAGCAGCTGGGACTCGAACTGGCACCCATATGGGACACTGGCACTGCAGGCAGGGGCCTTACCCAATATGTCACAGTGTTGACCCCAGGTGGGTGCCTGTCTTTGTCTTTGCTGATCCACTTCCAATCCAGCTCCTTGCTGATGGTCTGAGTAAAGTAGTGGAAGCCAACCCAAGTACTTGGGCCCCTGCCATCCATGTAGGAAACCCAGATAAACCTCCTGGATCCTAACTTTGGCCTGAACCAGTCCCGGCTCTTGAGGCCATCTGGGAAGTGAATCAGCAGATGAATGATATTTCTTTCTGTTTCTCCCCCTCTCTCTGTAACTCTGCCTTTCGAATAAATAAATAAATAAATCTTCTAAAAAATTAAGAACAGGGCATTTTTAAATTTTTAAAAATATTTTATTTATTTATTTGAGAGGTAGAGTTACAGATACTGAGAGGGAGAAACAGAGAGAAAGGTCTTTCGTCCGTTGGTTCACTCCCCAATGGCCGCAACAGTTGGAGCTGCGCCAATCTGAAGCCAGGAGCCAGGTGATTTTTTTTGGTCTCCCACATGGGTGCAGGAGCCCAATGACTTGGGCCATCTTCTACTGCTTTCCCAGGCCACAGCAGAGAGCTGGATTGGAAAAGGAGCAGCTGGGACTAACCCGGCTCCCATATGGGATGCCGGCACCACAGGTGGAGGATTAACCTAGTGCACCATGATGCAGGCCCCGGCATCTTTTAACATAATTATGGACAAAGTTTTAGCTAATTAAAATTGTCCCATTATCTTTTAATCATTATATATTTTCTGCCTATGGTCTATTTTTTTTTTTTTTGACAGGCAGAGTGGACAGTGAGAGAGAGAGAGAGAGAGACAGAAATAAAGGTCTTCCTTTCACCATTGGTTTACCCTCCAATGGCCGCCATGGCTGGCGTGCTGCAGGAGCCAGGTGCTTCTCCTGGTCTCCCATGGGGTGCAGGGCCCAAGCACTTGGGCCATCCTCCACTGCACTCCCGGGCCACAGCAGAGAGCTGGCCTGGAAGAGGGGCAACCGGGACAGAATCCGGCACCCCGACCGGGACTAGAACCCGGTGTGCCGGCGCCGCAAGGCGGAGGATTAGCCTATTGAGCAGCGGTGCCGGCCTGCCTATGGTCTACTTTTATGGAAATTAGATACTTAGGATGAAAATCAAAGATAAATGAGTCATCTCCTTCAGATCACATCTTATTTCCTTCTGAAATTACTCTATCCTAAAACCTACCTAATTAATCCCCTTTCAGGAGTTTGCTTCAACCTTAGAGAAGGCTACACTGTTACCTTTCCCCCAGTCACCTTTGCTCAATTTACCCTGGCTATCTGAGTAGTTTTTCTGATTCATCACTGATTAACTCCAGTAAGATACTCTTAAGAGTGCAGGCAGGTTCTCTGGGATGTGTAGGCTGAGGATTGCTGAGTTTGAAGACACCACTTATTTCCATTTAAAGTATGGCTACTGCATTCCTAGAGGCTTTTCTCTCTCCCAACCCTTCATAACTTACTACCAGGAAGCCAGTGATGTTTAGGCAGCAGAAAACGGTGGGATCTCCTCACTTCTGTATCTCCTGGATTCTCTCCCCAGGATTTGACATAGGGACCCTAGGATTGCACCAGCCTGTGTCCCAGATTCTTCTGTTTGTGTGAGACAAGGACATCTTCCCTCTTAGGGCCCCACATTGGTTCCTCCTAGACTTCTCTCTTCTCTGTGTAGACAGCCATCTGGAGGCTGTATTATGCACCCCAGCGACCTCAATTTCCTCATCACCCTTCACCACATCTACGTTTATGTAAGCTGACTTCTGTCCTGTGTACTAGAGGAAGCATCAAAATCAAATCTCACGATAACATATCAGTTCTTACTCTGCATGATAAAGTAACTGAACTGCCCTTCTTGAAGTTGTTGTATCCCTTATCTTTTAATATTTGTACATTCACTTTGTTTGATCTCTGGCCTTTCCTCGCTCCCCTGTTGCCCCATTTTGCTCCTCATTTTATTTACCATGATTTATACAAGAGAAGCCTGACTTCTTTATCTAAAATTTATTTTTGGGGAGTGAAGCTACTCACAGATCCAACAAGCATTTCTGATACCATGAGTGTAACTCACTGGTGAACAATGCAAAAATTTTTTTATGAGAGGTAGTTCAGGCTGTTAGATGAAAATGACAAAAGACTGCTGTTTTAGACCAAGTTTCTGCACCTGGGCCTAACAAATAAGGCTAAAAATGAAAATAGGATCACTCACACTGCATTGCCATGACACCAGCTGAAACAAAAGTATTTATCTGATTGAAGCAATCAAGATTAGATAATAGCTAAATTTCCCATACAGGCCAGTTTCCATTGGCATAATCAAGTTACATTTGCTTTAAGCTTTACAGGAAAGAAGTAAGCTAATGTCAACTTACTATTTTTCTGTTACATTTTTCTCTGCCTCTCAGGTAAATAACTTCTTAAAATGCAAAAGTGGTTTTCCTAAGTTCTATGGCACAAATATACATTCTTTTTTTTTTTTTTTTTAACAGGCAGAGTGGACAGTGGGAGAGAGAGAGACAGACAGAAAGGTCTTCCTTTGCCATTGGTTCACCCTCCAATGGCTGCCGCGGAAGCCAGGAGCCAGGTGCTTCTCCTGGTCTCCCATGGGGTGCAGGGCCCAAGCACTTGGGCCATCCTCCACTGCACTCCCGGGCCACAGCAGAGAGCTGGACTGGAAGAAGGGCAACCGGGACAGAATCCAGTGCCCCGACCTGGACTAGAACCCGGAGTGCTGGCGCCGCAGGCAGAGGATTAGCCTATTGAGCCATGGCGCCGGCCCACAAATATACATTTTTACAATGTAAACAATTTTATCAGTCAGATTAATGTCAGTAAGAGGATTGACATGTTGCTATAGTTATGAAATATTAATAAATAGGCATGTATACTTAGTTGCAACTCACAGATACACTCCTAATCTAAATCATACACACATATGTGCATACCTGTTACCAAAAGTTTGATCTCTGTCCTCCATACCAAATCAAAATGACAAGGGTAAGGTTAGAGGATAAAGGGAAGAGACAATTTTAAACTCTCGATAGAGGAGCGGGTAACAGACCTCTGAGTCTCAAGAACTGCCACCCTCTTGGATGAGGGTGTATTGGTTTTTTTTTTATTTTTTTATTATTTATTTATTTTTTTTGACAGGCAGAGTGGACAGTGTGAGAGAGAGACAGAGAGAAAGGTCTTCCTTTGCCGTTGGTTCACCCTCCAATGGCTGCCGCAGCCGGCGCGCTGTGGCCGGCGCACTGCACTAATCCGATGGCAGGAGCCAGGTGCTTCTCCTGGTCTCCCATCGGGTGCAGGGCCCAAGCACTTGGGCCATCCTCCACTACACTCCCTGGCCACAGCAGAGAGCTGGCCTGGAAGGGGGCAACCGGGAAAGAATCCGGCGCCCTGACCAGGACTAGAACCCGGTGTGCTGGCGCCGCAAGGTGGAGGATTAGCCTAGTGAGCCGTGGCGCTGGCCGGTGTATTGGGTTTTTAAGATGGCTATCAGGAAGCGGGGGTCAGGAATAAGGGCAACAAAGGATAGGGGCAGCTGCATGCTGGCCTCCAGCCGGGCAGTAAGGGGCTGTTTAGAGTCTCATGGCTGCTTGTGCAGCTCGTGTCCAAGTTCTTTGCTGATCAGAAATGCCGTGTTCTTTCTTGCTTTTTCTTTTCTTTTCTTTTTCGAAGATTTATTTACTTACATGAAAGCCAGAGTTACAAAGAGTAATGGCTGCAATGGCTGTGGCTGGGCCAGGACTCAAGAACTCCATCAGGGTTGCCCACATGGGTGGCAGGGGACCAAACACTTGTGCCATCTTCTGCTGCTTCCCAGGCATATCATCAGGGAACTGGATTGGAAATGAAGCAGCTGGGACTTGAACCAGTGCTTATATGGGATGCCAGTGTCATATTTGGCAGCTGAATCTGCTGTGTCATAACACTGGCCCTAGCAACGCTGTATTTTTCAGGAAATATTTATCATGGACAAATGGACTCCTGTTTTCTTCCGTAGGCCACAAATTCCCCTGCCCAGACCTGGAAATCCCCTAAGGAAAACCCCTTGAGACAATACTGACCACGAAGTTTGGATCCTAAGTCTGGTAATTAGACTGTTGTAGGGGCCAGCTGAACCACTCCCTCAATTCAAGGAGATAAGCCAAGGGAGGGAGGCTAGGAGACTAGGGTCTGATGGTATCAGCATGCAAGCACTGGATCCCCGGTTTCACACCTATGCATGCATGTCATCACATAGCTGGTTTAGAGCTGACCGGGTGAAGTGCAAGGAGAAATGCCATCTCAGTCCTTGCTTTCCCTTCTTTTTTTCTTGTTTCTGCTGCTTTCTGCTTGTGTGGGGCAGGACTTGTTCTGAGTAGGTATTTATTACTATCTTCCTATAGTCAAAGTCTTTTGGGTGGAGTCAATTTCCCTAGCCTCTACTCTGAAAACGCAGAAGAGCTGCATGAGGAGGGCTTGGTAGGCTACAACCAGCTTATGAAAAGTGATTCAGTGTAGGCTATTGATGCCTCCCAGTATCAGATTCAGTGAATGAATTCTCTACTGCAGGAACTGTGATATTCTGCCCAAAGTCTTGCTCTCAATCAGTACATACATGGTAGGTCAGAAATGTTAAACTGATGTGGTACTAACAAATAGCCACAAGGAGAGCATTCTATAAACCTATGATTTAGTCCCCATCTTTTAATTAGCCTGAACCACAGGGCTTGATCTTGCTTCCCAAATGCGTCACCCCAAATTGGGATGAGATTAAGCTAGAGAGGATTATCTGGAGCTGGGAGTGTCCCCCTCTCCAAGGTAAAGGATAGAGGCACTGGGGTTGGAGCTGGCAGTTTAAGTGATCCTACAGGAGTGCAGGATCTGACTCTGCTCTGATCCTATAGGGGTGCCAGGGCCAATCCTGCTGCTGGTGAGCTTTTATCCAGTGTGTTAGGGAACTTCAAAAAACTTCATGGAAAAATGGAATTAAAAGAGTTTATTTGGTCCCCAAAGTTTGAAATCTGCATAATTTTTCATCATATGCATTCCCTATTAACTTTTTGGTGGCCCTCATGTTTGCCTGCCTGTCCAATGTTGGAAGCAGCAGTCTTTCCTGTGGTTTCAGTTCTCTGATACAGCTAAGGAAAGTTGCTGATTTTCAGTTGTTTGAGATTTTTTTTTTCTGGTTGTGAGGATGGGAGAGACCACTGCCAAGCTTTTTACAAGTTGGACTGGAAACCTAATAGGAGGTTCTTTTTTAATATTTTCAACCCAAGAGGGTTAAAGAAGTGATTTTTTAACTTCATGGTAACTCATTCCAGTTTTAGCTAGGGGCTTCCTTTTATAAATAGTTATCTAGTGGTTACATTTCCTCATAGAATCTGTAGTACTTCCACCCACGTAGGCACGGGAAGTCTAAAGGTGGTCAGCAAGCAGTTAGAGGGAGCTGCTGCCTCTTTGTGACTCAGCAGGAGCACGCAACCGTAACCACAGGATTATTCAGGAAAACCCAGAAGAAATTAATTATAGGTATAGATGTGAAAGTCAGACATGTAAAGTTGCCAATTAAACCATGAAAACACCATTCAATATCAAATATACCTAAAAATAAAATGGCTAATCATAAGCATCTGTATTGTAAATATTACCCAGAATGTGTAGCTGAAAAAAAATTACCTAGCTATTCTGTATCAAAATCAATGAACTCTTTTCTGTGATAAATCATTTTCCTCTCCTCACTCTTGCTCTCTGCTGCCCCATAGTAGACAACCTCCATGGTGGTACTCCATGGTCCCCGGATCATTCGCATCCTTGTGTAATGCCCTTTCATTGAGTATGGGCTGGATCTCCTGACTTGCTTTCCAGATACAATTGCTCCTCTGTTTCTGCTGGTTCTGCTTCTGTGGATTCATCCAACTGTGGATTAAAAATATTTTTAGAAAATAAACTGAACATATGGACTTCTATTTCTTGTCATATTTCCCTAAGCAGTACCATGTAACAACTAGGAATTATAAGTAAGTTAGAGAAGATCTAAATTATGCTAGGAGATGTGCTATTTTTTTAATAAGGGACTTGAGCATCTGCACATCTGCAGACATGGCGTAGGATTTGGTACAAATCTCCTGCAGATACTGGAGGAGGGTTGTACAGAATCCAGCCAAAGTGATGAGGTGTCACTTCCCCAGTTAGATTATGTAAACTTTGGCTTCCGTCTCGGGTTGGTTCTCTTGCTCCATGGCTCTGAGGAAATCCAGAGAGTATGAGATCTCCCTCAGGACACAGCCTACACAGAAGCAAGTCAAACCTTGAGATAACAGTGGCCTGGACAGCAGCTTGATTTTAGCCTAGTGAAAAAGACCCCAAGCCAGAGGCACCCATCTCAGCAGCTCCTGGATTCCTGACTCACAGAAAATGGGAGTTCCAATGCATGTTTGCGTTTTGAAGCCATTAACTTTTGGAATACTTTGTTATGTAGCAATTCAGAATGAATAACCCTTTTGTATTCCTCCTGGTCTTGGTTTCCTCATTTTGAGGAAACTAACAATGAAAACTTGGAGCTCAAATATTTGTATGAAGATAGCAATAATAATTCAAAAAATCTAAAGCTATATATTCTTCAAATTGCATACACTGCTATGTATTGACGTTCTAAGACACAAATTCCAACAATTTGTATATTGAAATCCCGACTGCTAGAAACTCAGAAAGTGACCTTATTTGGAAATACGATTGTGTGATGTCATTTCAGATCTAATCAGTTAAGGAGAGGTCATACTAGAGTATGGTGGGCACTAAATCCAATGACTAGAGATCTTATAAAAGGGAGAAATTTGGACACAGACATGCATATAGGGAGAATGCCATCTGAAGACACACATGGAGAAGACAGCTATCTACAAGCCAAGGGGAGAAGCTGGGAACATGCCACCCCTCACAGTTTTCTGGAACCAACTCTGCTGCTCCCCTCCCCTGAGACTTCTAACTTTTAGAACCACAGACAACATATTTTTGTTGTTTACACCACCAGTTTGTGGCGCTGTGCCAGGCAACCCAAGAAAACAAATAGAAAGAGGCATTTCTTGAGTTCAGTGTCACACATTCTCCCTGTAACACTGGAGGGTCCTTTGTTCAAGAAGCGTATGAAGTCACCAAGTTGCTTTTGCAACTTATTTTTAAGGTACTAAGTTCTGGGAACCACGTGATTTGTTGTGTTTTCTCTCTATAAATATCAGGACAGGCTCTGCTTTTCAGCAGTCATTGGACTTCAGCATGATTACTTCTCAGTTGCTGACTTACGTGGCAATTTTGGTTCTCTGTATCTTAAGAGCCAGCTCCCTGGATACTTTCATTGCAGCTGTTTATGAGCATGCCGTGATATTGCCTAATACCACAGGAACACCCGTGTCTCCTGAAGAGGCACTGGCATTAATGAATCGGAATCTGGATCTTCTGGAAGGAGCAATCACGTCAGCAGCCAAGCAGGTACCATTTCCTCATGTGCTCCCTTCTGTGCCAAAGGGTGGGGTCCCAGGAGACATGCTCATTGTGAGTCAACGATACTTTGGATTGATGCATGTATCAAGATAGATAAGAATTTTTGTTTTATAACTTAGAACCATACTTTCCTCTTAAAAGTTTCAGAGGAAGGACACTATTACCTTTTCCTAATAGTGAGATCAAAGTTAAGAAAATGTTTATAATCTTTAAGAAGTATCAGACTTTTAAGGAACTTGTTGTAAATTCAGAATCTTTGTTCCTCTTTGCCACTGCAGATGGAGATGGAAGACAAAATGGGTCTATCTAATTACTTACTAATATGAATTATATACAGCACAGTTCGTTCTAATTATAGGAGAAGAGTATATCTATTAGTGCATAGTAATCCTTGAATTGAATGAAGTATTGAGTTTAAAGCAAATCATATAGTATAAGAATATAATTTACAAATATGGTTAACCTAAGATATCATAGATCAGTTGTGGACCTGAGACACATGAAATATGCAGAAATCACCAGTACATACATATTTAATATCCATCAATCAACATATTTTCATTTATACTAAAATATAAAAAGTTTCCCAAGGTTCTGATATTCTTTTGCACCCTTAATCCAAGTACTTCCTAAAGGCCACAGCAACTTTCAAGGTGCCTTTCCATCCCAAAGTTGCCCAGGTTAGTGCAGGAAGCACCTGTAAGCCAAGCACTGTGCATGTAACCAGTGTGCAACTCCTTTCCTTCTGAGGAACAGGATTCATGCTTGCAGATCATGTTGTAGGGGACAGCTGGAGCAGAAGAGGAAGTAAACAGAGAAGGTGAATCATCAGTCAGCTCTGACCCTGACAAAATCACACACAGAAACTGGCCAAAGTTTAGGGAGGGGTTTGAAATGGAATGAACTAGGTTTATATTTAACAGCTGCAATGGGAGACAGATCATGAGTAGCTTGGAAAACTTTTAATGTCTGTCAAAAAATGGAAAAGTCACACAGGAACAATAATGAAGAATTGGAAAGCTAAAGTTCTTGGGAAAAGAAAATAAATTATAAATATAAGGAAAGACTAAGATTGGAAGGTTAGAACAAAGCCCCAGTGGTTTTTAGCCACTCATTTACTCTGTGCGTCTTTCAGGCCCTCTCTTGATTGTTTGCCTATTTGTTTGACCGGCGCCATGTCTCACTAGGCTAATCCTCTGCCTGCGGCGCTGGCACCCCGGGTTCTAGTCCCGGTTGGGGCTCTGGTTCTGTCCCACTTGCTCTTCTTCCAGTCCAGCTCTCTGCTGTGGCCTGGGAGGGCAGTGGAGGATGGCCCAAGTTCTTGGGTCCTGCACCTGTATGGGAGACCAGAAAGAAGCACGTGGCTCCTGGCTTCGGATCGGTGCAGCGTGCCGGCCGTGGCGGCCATTAGGGAGGTAAACCAATGGAAGGAAGACCTTTCTCTCTGTCTCTCTCTCTCACTGACTAACTCTGCCTGTCAAAAAAAAAAGTATTTAATTAAGCTACTTTTTTTTAACAGGGTGCACATATTATTGTGACCCCAGAAGATGGTATTTATGGCTGGGATTTCAACAGGGCATCTCTCTACCCATACTTGGAGGATATCCCAGACCCTCAGGTAAACTGGATTCCTTGTAATAATCCTAACAGGTAAGGAAATAAGTTGGTGAAAAATTCAATCACAAACATCAACTTGTATTACTTGGGAACACTTTCTTAATGGTTGTTGCTTAGATCCACTATCAACTCTAAGTTGCAGGCTAGTTTTTTTTTTCCTTCTACTATGAATGTATTTTTTAGGAAAGTGAATGTGAATCATGAAATCACAGAAATCAGTGCTCAAAAGGAACTTTGTAGATACCTTTCGATTGAGAGAAAGAGCTGGAAAGAGGAGAGGTATAACTTGGCTTAGGGTCATAGGAGTAGCTATAGAAAAACAGGACCCTCATCTCTGACTCATTGACAGTCAGCAGAAAAACATTTCCCGGTGTGGGACCGTAATTTGAAAACTGTGTTAATAAATGGTGAAATAGAGACATATATCAGTTTAGGACTAATAATTTTCCTTTCTCATTGTTAACATAGGAGATGAGGTTAACATATTAAACTCCTTAAAGATTAAGTTGATTGGGGCAGCATTGTGATGTAGCAGGTTAAGCCAACACCTGCAATGCTGTCATCCCATATTGACACCAGTTCTTGTCCTGGCTGCTCCACTTCTGATCCAGCTGCCTGCCAATGTGCCTGGAAAGACTACGGAAGATGGCCCAAGTACTTGGGCACCTGCACGCACATGGGAGACCAGGATGAAGTTCCAGACTGCTGGCGTCAGCCTGGCGCAGCCCCAGCTTGTTGCAGCTACTTGGAGACTGAACTAGCAGACCGAAGGTCTTCTTCTCCTTCTCCTCCTCTTCCCCTTCCCCTTTCCCCCTTTTCCTCCTCCTTCTCTCTGCAACTCTGTATTTAAAATAAAATTTAAAAATCTTTAAAAAGTTAAATTGATTGTTAGGAGGTAATATGACCGGGAAGTGAGTGGCGTAAATCAGATCTAGAATGAAGAAATATGAAATGTGATGAAAGTAGCACTAGCCATTCTGATGTAAGCAAACCAATGTTTTATACATTTAAGAGAAGCAGTTAACGCCATTTCTTTCTTTCCCTCTCTCTCTCTTTCTTTCTCTCTCTCTTTCTTTTTCTTCCTTTCTTTCCTTTTTCTTTCTTTTTAAGATTTATTTGAAACTCAGAATTACAGAGAGAAAGAGAGAGACAGTGAGAGAGAATCTTCCATCTGCTGGGTCACTCCCCAAATGACTGCAACAGCTGGAACTAGGCCAGGTTGAAGCCAGGTGCCATGGCTTCTTCTGGGTCTCCCATATGACTGCAGGAGCCCAAGCACTTGGGTAATTCTCTGCTGTTTTCTCAGGTCCATTAGCAGGGAGTTGGATTGGAAATGGAGCACACAGTACTAAAACTGGCTCTCATATGGGTCACTGGCTGTAGCTTAACCTGCTATGGCACAAAGCTGGCCCTAACACACTTCTTTGTTTCACTATGGCTAAGACTATATTGACAATTCCTGTTTTGAAATTGCTCTCTAAACCACACATACTAACTGTTGTAGCTACTAATAGAAACACCTTGATTTTGAAAATGTTCAATATTGCTTACCTTAATAATTCATTTAATTCAAATTTAATTATGTCTTAAGTATTTCTTATTTCACTATCTCCCAAGATGACTCAACCATGTCTAAAATCATGTCTATTATCAGTTCCATTATAAGTGATTTGTTTTAGAACAGCCTTTCCTAGTGCCAAATATCCAAAAACCTCCTCAATATCCCCATTAGGAGGCTCCATTTGTTCCATCTCAAGGATCCTTGTTGGCTGGCACCGCAGCTCACTAGGCTAATCCTCCTCCTTGCGGCGCCGGCACACCGGGTTCTAGTCCCGGTCGGGGCGCCGGATTCTGTCCTGGTTGCCCCTCTTACAGGCCAGCTCTCTGCTGTGGCCAGGGAGTGCAGTGGAGGATGGCCCAAGTGCTTGGGCCCTGCACCCCATGGGAGACCAGGATAAGTACCTGACTCCTGCTATCGGATCAGCGCAGTGCACCGGCTGCAGCGCGCCAGCCGCGGCAGCCATTAGAGGGTGAACCAACGGCAAAGGAAGACTTTTCTCTCTGTCTCTCTCTCTCTCACTGTCCACTCTGCCTGTCAAAAAAAAAATTCCTTGTTGCCCCTTCACATTTTCCATGAACTAATGATAGTTTTCTTCATTTATTTATTTATTTCATTTTTTCCTTCAATCCTTTATTCAAAAGTTTGGGGGGAGGTATCTAATATGTCCATGTACTGTTCTCAGCAACTGAATGAACAAAACACTAAAAAAGCTATGTCCTTCTTGAGTTTATATTTTAGTGTGGAGAGATAGTAGATAACTGGAAAAAAGATAATTACCCAGCTATCTACCTTTATCTGGGTAACTATCATCTGTCTACTTATTTATGATATGAGATGGAGGTAAATTGTAGGTCATGGAGAAAATACCGCAGGAAGGGTTAATACAGTGGCAAGCATGGGGTTGAAATTTTTACCACATCATCAGAGTACTTTAGAGTGATGCTTAAGCAAAGAATTGAAGGAAGGGAGAGTAGGTCATATCAGTATTAAGTATTCCAGGCCAAAGAATTCTAGCCTCCAAGATTCTGTGAGCAGAGTATGTGTCTAGATTGTGAGGAACAACAAAATTGGTGTGGTTGAAATGAAGTGAGTGTTGGGGGGAGAAGAATAGGAGACAGAGGCAGATAGGTAGCAGGAATATTTCATAAGGTTTCATTGGCCTCCGTCTTACCTCCAAGCTTTTTTTGTTCTCCAAATCTTTTAATTGTGGGAAAGCACATACAGCATAGAATTTAGTATCATAGCCATATTTAAGGGTATAGTTTAATGGTATTTATATTATTTAATGGTATATTGTTTTGCAACCACCTTCCATCTCCAGAAACTTCCATCTTACAAAACTCAGACTTCAAATCTAAATAATACTCCCCCATCCCCCCTCCCCATCCTAGTCCCTGGAAACCATATTCTACTTTCTGTCTTTATAAATTTGCTCTATGTACTTCATACAAGTGGAATCAAACAGTATTTCTCTTTTTAATAACTAATTTATCCTAGAATAATGTCCTCAAGTTTTGTTCATATTATAGTATATGTGAGTATCTCCTTCCTTCTAAATGCTAAATAATGTTTCATGTGTGTATATACCACACACTGGCTATCCACTCATTCACAGATGATCATTTGGGTTGTTTCTACTTTTTAGCTATTTTGAGTAGTGCAGTTATGAACATGTGCATAGAGATAGCACTTTGACACCCTGCTTTCAATCTTTTTGTGTATATACCCATACCCAGAAAGGAATTGCTGGATCCTATGGCAGTTCCATTTTTAAATTTTAAAACACAATCAAACTGCTTTGCACAGTAGCTGTACCATTTTATTTCCCACCTACAGTGCACAAGGATTTCAATTTGTCTGCATCCTCGTAAATTCATGTTATTTTCTCATTTTTTTCTATTTTTTATTTATTTGACAGAGTTATAGAAAGTGAGAGAGAGAGAGAGACAGAGAGACAGAGAGAGAGACAGAAAGAAAGGTCTTCCCTCCATTGGTTCACCCCCCAAATGGCCGCTGAAGCCAGGTGCTTCCTCCTGGTCTTCCATGTGGGTGCAGGGGCTCAAGCACTTGGGCCATCCTCCACTGCCCTCTCAGGCCACAGCAGAGAGCTGGACTGGAAAAGGAGCAACCAGGACTAGAACCCAGCACCCATATGGGATGCCTGCACTGCAGGCGGAGGATTAGCCAAGTGAGCCAGAATGCCGGTCCCTGTTTTTTTGTTTTTTTGTTTTTTGTTTTTTTTTTTTTAATAGTAGCCATCCTAATGGGTGTGAAGTGGTATCTCATGGTTTTGATTGCATTTCTCTAATAATTACTCTGCTGAGTATAGTTTCATGTGCTTGTTACTTATTTGTGTATATTGTTTGGAGAAATATGTATTCAAATTTTTGCCCATTTTTGAATCAGATTTCATTTTGTTACCGAGTTCATTGATTCTTTATTCTGCCTGCTCAATCTGTCTTTGAATCTCTCTCATGCACTTTTATTTCAACTATTAGAATTTTGAACTACAGAATTTATTTTCATTTTTGTCTTTATTGATATTTCTTCTCTGTTGATAAATTGCTTTTTAAATTAATTTAACTTTATTTGAAAGAGAGACAGACACATAGACAGAGATAGATAGATAGATAGATAGATAGATAGATAGATATTGTTCATCTGCTGGTTAATGCTTCAAATGCCTGCAAATCACAATAGTTGGAAATGGGCCAGGCTAAAGCCAAGAACTGGAACTCAGTCTGGATCTCCCACATGGGTATCAAGGACCCAAGTATTTAAGTTATCACCTGGTACCTTCAGGTGTGCATTAACGGAAAGCGGCAACTGGGAAACAGAACCAGAACCAGATCTCAGAGGCTCTGATATGGGATATAGTTTTTCCAATTGGCATCTTAACCATTGTGCTAAACACTAATGCCCTCATACATTTTTTAAAAAGGCTTTCTCCACATCTTCCATTATTTCTTTGAGTATCTTTAAGGCAGTTGTTTTAAAGTTTCTGTCTAGTAGATCTGTCATGCAGTTTTTGTCTGGGATGGCTTCTGTTTCTTTTTGAATGGGCTGTACTTTCTCCTTTCTTTGTATGTCTTAATGATTTTTTTCGTTGTTGTTGATAACTGTGCATTTGAATCTTATAATGCATTAACTTCAATAACTGGATTCTCCCCCTTCATTGGGATTTACTTTGTGTGTTCTTCCTTTTTTGATTATTTTTGGCTGTTTCTATGTTGTTATCAGCTTGAGGTGTAAACTTAAAGTCTTCTCAGGTCTTTTCTGAGTCTTTATCCTTTCCTGAACATATGGTGACTTTCTAAATTCCCCTGGATATCTAATTGCTTCTATATGTTTTGGTCTTTAAATGACTGGCTCACAGAAAGGAAAAAAGAAAAAAAATACACTGGCTCTTTCAATCACCTGGAAATCATGGTCAGAGAGGCAGGACTTGTGATAATGGGTGTATGAAGGTGCATATGCAATAAGGGTTGCCTAATTCTGTGTCTGCATGGCCGTGCTCAGAAGCAGCAACCAGTGATCTGTAAACAGAGCCCTGCTACTCAGATGGCAGGGTGCTTACTGTCTTCCCTGCTTCCATATTTGTGGTGGCCTGCACCAGGGCTGTGGAATTGGTAGATAATTTGGAGCTAGGAGCTGAAATGAACTCAAATTAATCACAATTTACCTCCCAAGACTTCCCTTAGAAATTGAAAGCTTTTGAATTGACTCCAATTTTCTAAGTTACTTCAGACAGATTCTGCCCATGCAATTGTTATCCAGGTGGGGAAACAGATTCTTGGTGCTTTATATTTGGCCATCTTCTCAGGATTATCCTAATTCCCAATTTTGGTCCATTTACTAGATTTACTTTTTAATGCTTCTTTTCTGTCAGTCATGGGTCCAGTGACTAGGATATATGGGACCATAATACTTATAGGATGCTACAGACCAAGATGAATATTTATATGAATATACTATATACTTATAGATTATGATAGATACTATAAAAATATATGGCCTGGAATATTACCCGAAAGTAGTTTCTGACAACCAAAAAGCATGGACTTCCTCTCAATTCTCTTATTCCTGTCCTTATCCTTCTCTACTACCTTCTGTTATTTAGAATTTATTTTTATATATATATCGAATAACATATTCAAGTGATGATCCTGAATTTTGTTAAAAGCTAAGTTTGAGTTAAATTTTTTGTTTCATTTTTAAATGAATATGAACCAGATTTGGCCAAACTCCAGTACAAGAAAGACTCAGCTGCCTGGCCAAGGACAACTCTATCTATGTCGTCGCAAATATTGGAGACAAGAAGCTTTGCAATGCCAGTGACCCCCAGTGTCCTCCTGATGGCTGGTACCAATATAACACAGATGTGGTGTTTGATTCTCAGGGGAAACTAGTAGCGCGCTACCACAAGGTAAAATTAACTTGCAAGTAATTCAGCTACCGAATGTTTATGAAATAAAGTGGGCAAGTGGGAAAAATATTATTATTGTTACTACTAATAAGCGTACTTTAGAAGCAGAGCAGTTACAAAGTACAGAAAGCAATGATTAGGTGTGAAAAATAACTACAGATTCCCAAGGACTTCCTTCTGTGTTTAGACATAGGAGTGTGTTGCTTAGAGTATATGAGAATCAACAGGAACTACCTGCATTGAAATTTAATGTCATCTAGTGGAATCTATCATTTATCTTTTAAAAACAAAATTAAGTTTAATTATTTGAGAGAGAGAGAGAGATAGAGGGAAAGAGAGAGAGCAAGCTCCCATCTTCCCATCTGATAGTTTACTTCCCCAAAGCCTGAAATGGCCAGTGTTGGGCCAAGGTAGAAGCCAAAAGCTAAGACCCAATCCAGGTCTCCCACATAGGTGGCAGGAATCCATCTACTTGACCCATTTCTGCTACCTCTTGAGGTCTATAGTAGCAGGAAGCTGGAGTCTGGAGCCAGATGCCTACCCCAACTTTGTTCTTTTAAAGACATGACTTAATTATGGGTAAAGGACTAAAGTGAAATTCTCCTTACTGATAGAACTGGTCATGAGAAGAAAGGAGAAAACAAAGTTCTTTGCCCACAGACAGCAGTTAAACGTGTTATTGGCAAATAGTTGTCTATTTCACTCATATGCCTTGTAAAAATATGGAAATTCAACCAAAAGTTCCTTGGAGTAAGTTGGAGTAGCCTCCAACTCCTTAATGCACTGCTCTATCCCTGTGAAACAGGGATCAAGATGAAATTTGAACTGTCAAACAGATGTGAGCTTGCACTGTTCAGACATAGTGATGTCCAGGCTTGCTAAAAGACCTTCTTTCTTCATGTTCTGTACATTGCAGCAAAACCTTTTTATGGGCGAAGAACAGTTCAATGTTCCAAAGGAGCCTGAGGTTGTGACCTTTGACACCACTTTTGGAAAGTTTGGCATTTTCACGTGCTTTGATATACTCTTCCATGATCCTGCTGTTACCCTGGTGAAAGATCATCATGTGGACACCATACTCTTCCCAACAGCGTGGATGAATGTTTTACCACATTTATCAGCTATTGAATTCCATTCAGCTTGGGCTATGGGCATGGGAGTCAATTTTCTTGCAGCCAATACACATTGTCCTTCAAAGAAAATGACAGGTAAGGTATGATCTTTAAGATTTATAGGTTTGATGTAGTCAGAAAAAAGAAAACAAAAAAATTGTTGTTAATTAACATGTAATCTGTAACAGAACATTTTACAACTCTTATTTACTGTATATCTATCTGGTGATGTGCTATGGAATCAATTTCAATCCAAACAGTTTTGCAGATTTATTTATTCAAACTGAATGTTTCCTCTGCCTTACCCTCCTCCCAAATTTACCAATTCATATAGTGAAATTTTCTTTTTTGGGTTCTTTTTGTTAAGATTTATTTACTTATTTACTTGAAAGGCAGGGTTACAGAGAGAGAAGGGGCATCACAGGGAGACAGAGATCTTATATCAGCTGTTTCACTCTCCAAATGGCCACAATGCCCAGGGCTGGGTCAGATTGAAGCCAGGAGGCTGAAACTTCATCTTGGTCTCCCACATTGATGGCAGGGGCCCAAATCCTTGGACCATCTTCCTCTCCTTTCTTGTATGCATTAGCTTGGAGCTGGATCAGAGGAGCAGTCAGGATGCCAGTGTTGCAGACAGTGCCTTAACCCACTGTAGCACAATACGGGACCCCTGTCTTGGCCTCTTCTTTTCCCCTTTTAAAGATTTATTTATTTATTTGAAAAGCAGACTTATAGAGAGAGGAAGAGAGAGAGAGGGAGAGATCTTCCATTGCTGGTTCAGCCCCCAAATGGCTGCAATGGCCAGGGCTGGGCCAGTATGAAGCCAGGAGCCAGAAGCTTCATCTGGGACTCCCACACAGGAAGCAGGAGCCATCTTCTACTGCTTTCCCAAGCATCAGCAGGGAGCTGGATCAGAATTGGAGCAGCTGGGAATTGAACAGAACCCATATTTGATGCTGGTGTCACAGGTGGTGGCCCAATCCACTGTGCCACAACACTGTTTCCTTTTTTGGCTTCTTGATGTCATATTTTATTGGGTTCCCCCTCACCTCTTTGTCCTTATCCACAAATTTTACTAAATTAAATATAAAGCTTAAAGGGAATCAAATGCTAATATGGATTTAAAATAATAAGCAAGGAGTCCCTTTTCACCTTCCTATTTCCTTTTTCTGATGGCATTTCCAGGAAGTGGCATATATGCACCTGATTCTCCCAGAGCATTTCATTATGACATGAAGACAGAGGAGGGAAAACTCCTCCTTGCACAACTGGATTCTCACCCACACCACACAGTAGTGAATTGGGCTTCTTATGCCAGCAGCATAGAACCACTTTCAAAGGGAAACCAGGAATTTAAGGGCACTGTCTTCTTTGATGAATTCACTTTCGTGGGGCTCACAGAAGCCACAGGAAATTACACAGTGTGTCAGAAAGATCTCTGCTGTCACCTAAGCTACAAGATGTCTGAGAAGAGATCAGATGAAGTTTATGCCCTAGGGGCATTTGATGGACTGCATACTGTTGAAGGGCGCTATTATCTACAGGTAATATGTTGGTGTCAGTTTCCAGTTTAAATATGATCAAGTTTGACTTCGGATAAACAATAAATGATTTTTAAGTTACAAGGATGTCCCATTTTGGGGAATATATGTATACTTAAAAAGTTTATTTGAAATGTAAATATGTCTGGTAGACTGTACTTTTATTTGGTAAATTTTGTAATCTTAGATATCAGTCTAACTTTAATTTTGTTTTCAGTACCTGTATTTAAAATTATTCAAATTACAAGTTGAGCTAGTTTCCCTCTATTTGCATTAATATCTGTCTCGCGTTATACAGAGCTTGACACTAAGCATGTACTGAAGAATGATGGCATTGACCTTTGGAATTGTCCAGTAAAATGGGTTATGGCTACAAAGATTAGATATCTCATAGTCATCGAAATAAAAAAGGAGTTACTACAGCATGCTGAGATGGAACTCTTAAGAACAAGTGGCACCATGTACCTCTCATTCTACTGTTCTCTACCTTGGTCTGGCACTCATTCTATCTTACTCTGTTTGTTGCAATACTCTCCTGATAGGCTTTCCTTTTGATAGTCACAACTCCATCTAGTCCATTCCCTCCTCTATAATTTAAAAAATCCACACCCCCCCCAAAAAAAGCTATTTATGATTAAATCAATATCTTGCTTAAAATTCCTCACTGACTACTAACAAATCAAATTCGGAATATAAAAGATTGCTCCACCCCTACTCTCTGTCCTCTTTTCTCACTTCTGTTTACTTGTCCTAAGTTTTTGCAATACTGAGACACTTTCCTCCTGCAATTCACTAACATCTGCAGAACTTCTGGAAGTTTGTGTAGGCTGTTTCCTTTTTCTATGGGGGATCACCACCCACTCACCTTTCATAACACTGTGCAGCCTTTCACCAGAAGAGCTGCCCAGATACTTCCCACATAACACCTTCCACCTCTTCAGCTTCATTAAGTATCTCTTTTATGTGTCCTCATAACATCCAATGCTTACTTTATCAAAGATACATCATGTAGTGTTAATCATACATATATTTTTGAGACTGGGAACTCTCTGAGTGCAGGGACAATACCCACTATGTAAAATTTTGTTTGCTTTTGATAAATGCTGTACTAATGGTTGTTCATTTTAACAAGCAATTGTTGAGCACCTAAAATGTGCTGGGCGTATATTACAGTGATAATTATATGATGGCAAATAAATATAGACCCTCTTCTTGAGGAATTTATTATTTAGTAAAGGTGAAAGACATTTGAACAGATAGCTTCAGTATAGGTTGGCATGTGATAGAATGTAGAATACATGTTTTGCTATAGGAGTACAAAGGTGCTGGATGTAGCCTAATTTTCATTTCCAGGGAAGTTTCTAGAAACACAATGTATAAATTGATGCTATTCTCCAGGTGAAAATAAGTGGGAGGAATACCAGGTAGAGCGGAGAGCATGAGCAAGGGTGTGGGTGTGGAAGAGCAGAGTATGCAAGGAAGAACAAGTTCGATATTAAGGTATAACATGAGGTGCAAGGATAAGGCTAGAAGCAGCACAACATTCTGCAGGATCTTACTGGACATGCTTAAGATTGAGACTTTCTTGTTCAGTGATGGTCAGCTGTTGGAAGATTTTTCAGCAAGGAAATGATATGGTCAGATCTTTTTCAAATAGATCATTTCAGTTATGCTGTAGGTTATGTAATTAAGTTAAAAATGACTAAGATTATTGTAATAGTCCTATTAGGATCTGGACAAAAATTATCTAAGTAGGGATAATAGTAGAGCACAAAGTCAAGAAACATTTACGAAATTAAATTAAAGGTTCATTTGTTATGTAAAAGGAAAGTGGAAGGAAGAGTCTAGAATATACCAGCTTTCTGGCAGGAGCAGCTGAGTGAATGAGATCTCTCTGGCACATGAAGATAAAGGAAGAGGAGCTTATTGGGTGGCAGTTGGATTCCAGTTTTATAAAGACAATAATGCACATCACCTAATATTACCATCAGAGTCTGCAGCAACACCCAGTATCAGACATGTTAATACTGTACATCTATTGGAAAACATGGGAATATTTACCATAAGCAATTCACATAGATATGTTATGAATTATGTTAGTTCAAGTTAGGTTTTAATGTGAAATGAGTTATAAAATTCCTTTTGTTCTAAAAATTATTTATTTACTTATTTATCATCATTTTTTATTTTAAAGAGAGGGAGAGAGAGAGAGAGATCTTCTATCTATCATTTCATTTCCCAAATGACTGCAACAGCCAGGGCTGGGCCATGCTGAAGCCAGGAGCCCAGAACTCAGTTTGAGTCTCCCACATGGGTTGCAAGAACTCAAGTACTTGGGTCATTACCTACTGCCTTCTAGAATGTCTGTCAGAAGAAAGCCAGATGGGAAGCAGAGCAGGTGTCAAACCAGGCACTTAGGTAAAGTATGTGGGTGTCCCAAATGACTTCTTCTTCTTCTTCTTCTTCTTTTTTTTTTTTTTTTTTTTTACAAAGGGGAAAAAAAGGCCTTTATTCAAAGAAATTCAACATACATCCAAAGCTTCTAAATTAACACAGTAAAAGAATGGACAGATTTACTTCTTAGGATTGCCAAATTTCCAAATGATTTCTTAACTGTTGAGCTGAATGCTCCCCACCTAGGGCTTTACTTTCTGAGAAATACACTCTACTTCATCTTCCAAATCTTGCACTGAATCTTTTATTTTTGTGAACATGTTTTTAATTTTCAACAGCTCTTTTTTATTTCTGAGTTTTTCATTTTTTTTTTTAAAATGTTTGTTGTTGATTTCATGGATGCAGTGTTTTCTCCTATCTCTCTGAAGTTATTTAAAAATTATTTTTTAAAAGATTTATTTGAAAGTCAGAGTTACAGAGAGAGAGAGAGAGAGAGGAAAGAAGAAACAGAGAGAGAGAGAGAGGAAAGAAGAAACAGAGAGAGAGAGAGATCTCATCCATTGGTTCACTCCCTAGATGACCACAACTGCTAGGATGGGCCAGGCTTAAGCCAAGAGTCAGGAGCTTCTTCCAGATCTCCCACATGGATGCAGGCACCCAAGCATGTGGTCCATGTTCCACTGGTTTCTCAGGCAGATTAGCAAGGAGCAGGATTGGAAGTAGAGCTTCTGGTACTGTAGCCTGCCAATGTTGTGGGCAGTGGCTTTACCCACTACACCACAGCACCTGCCCCAAGAAAAGACATCTTGATTTTTCTTCTGCCTGAAAAGTTAGTTTCCTCAAGTTGCAGTTATCTGGTTGTTTTGCCCATTGTTTGGCATTACAGATTTTCCTACCATTGTTGTAATCTGGAGATTGTACCAGAAACTGATTGAAAGTTTTGAGTATGTGGATGGCACTTGCCGATTTGAAGCTTTAGTAGGGTTATCTAGATAGACCTGTTATTAGGGAGACCTCCAAAATAAGTATCTTCAGAGACCTGCTCTTGGGATGGTCAGGTTTCAAGATTCTTCTAAATTTCTTCCTTCCTTCGTTCGTTCCTTCCCTCCTTTAAGGTTTACTTTTTTTTTTTTTTGTTAATGAATTACAGTGGAAGAGGGAGAGGGAGAAAGTGGGAGAGGGAGAGAGAGAGAGAGAGAAAGAGAGAAACTTTCATCCATGGGTTCACTGCCCAGATGGTTGCAACAGCCAGCACTGGGGTAGGCTGAAGCCAGGAGCCAAGAGCTTCTTCTTCTAGGTCTTCTACCTAGGGGCAGGGGCCCAAGCACTGGGACTATCCTCCATTACTTTCCCAGGTCCAGTTGCAGGGAGCCAGATTGGAAGTGGAGCAGAGGCGGGACAAGAACCAGTGCCAGTGTGAGATTCTGGTGTCGCAGGTGGTGGCTTTACCTGCTACAACACAATGCTGACCCCATTTAATTTCCTTCGTGAATAGAATTGCCTAATTTATAGAAGAAAAATACAGAATCCCCAGGTAAATTTGAGGTTCAGATAAACAACAACAAAAAATTTAGAGTACATTTCCTTCAATATTTGCGATACTTAATACTAAAAAGTCATTGTTATTTATCTTAACTTCAAATTTAACTGGGACTCCTGTCCTGTATTTTATTTGTCCCAACAATTCCTGAAAGATAAATCTCTTGCTGATAATATTTAGGAGCGAACTTGGGAAAATGGCCTTTCATGGTATAGGGGAGCTGATGGTGGGAGTTGTTTTCAACATTCAATACAATTTATTCATGTAATCCTCTTTACCAGAGTCTATAAAATCTCCATCCATACCCTTTCTGGGAAAAAATTCTCAGTCTCTTACTATAATAGGGAATGGGGAAGTTGTCCATTTGTATTAGACACTATGTATTTAAGGCATCCTTCACAATTTTACACTGATTTTCCTAATTTTAACCACTGCATCTTTACTCCCAGCTCTGAGGAACCTGGTGGTAGTGATGGAGTATTGTGAGTATTCCGCAGTGTATATGCTTGGATATGGCTTGCTCCACTGCCAATTTAGGCTGTAGGTCTACTAAATCAGTTACCACATACTGTTGCAACACTTGAGTCTCTTTATTTGGGCTGTTGTCTATCCTGCTCTCTTCTGCTTGTGGGATCTTTAAAAAAATTGTATTAGTTTCTGTAAGATTTCAAGGGAACTAAATACAAACATATTCATTCTACCTTTACCTTAAACACACACGCTCCAAAGTGCTGGCTTTTCACCAGCAAAAGTTGAAGCATGGAGACAAGTTAAAGATTCACTCTTTAGGCCGGCGCCATGGCTCAACAGACTCATCCTCCATCTGTGGCGCCGGCACCCCGGGGTTCTAGTCCCGGTCGGGGCGCCGGATTCCGTCCCGGTTGTTCCTCTTCCAGGCCAGCTCTCTGCTGTGGCCCGGGAGTGCAGTGGAGGATGGCTCAAGGCCTTGGGCCCTGCACCCGCATGGGAGACCAGGAGAAGCACCTGGCTCCTGGCTTTGGAAGAGCTCGGTGCGCCAGCTGCAGTGTGCCCACCGCAGCGGCCATTGTGGGGTGAATCAACAGAAAAAGAAGACCTTTCTCTCTGTCTCTCTCTCTCTCACTGTCCACTCTGCCTGTCCAAAAAAAAAAAAAAAAAAAAAAAAAAGATTCATGCTTTAGTCAGGCAAGAATGAGGGTGGCTTGTACTATGTGTACACATGAAGCTAAATGAACATGGGTTTCCCTTTTGGGAACCTTCAATTTGCATGGTTAGATGACTCATACTTAGATGTGAAGTTCAAACAGTTCCGTACTATAGTGGAAGAAAAACTTAATGGAGAACTGGTTCAGTCCTTGCACAAATATGAAATATGTGACTTTACCAGATCACCAGGATGATCTCTGGGTCAACTCTAATGTTCATTACTACCCTGAAGTTCTTATATTTTGTGAGATAAGCAATAATACAGATTTCACTAGTGTCTAAATTAAACTTTCTTTTAAATGAACACTTTTGATAGTTAAAACATCTAATGTGAGAACCAGAACTATATGGTTTTTCATGGCTAGAAGTCAAGTGTCTCATGATCTCTTTATGTGGTTAATCTGTTTGACATGAATTGCAGAAGCACTGGAGTCTGAAATTCTTTATTTCAATAACTAGTTGCATTTGTTATTCTGAATGAACTGGATGAATTTAATGAGAAAATACAGTATTTTGCCAAATGGAAGGGTATGGGAGTTTTTCAAGTCAGAAGAATTGTATTTCAATTGATTTTCTTGTGACTTTCTTGTTTTTAAAAGCAGCTTATATTTTATTTAATTAACCTTATTTTATATTGTTAAATTATTTCCCAGTTTCATTGAGGTGTAATTAAAATTTAAAAAGTGTATATTTATGGTATCAACATGATGCTTTGTTATATGTATACAATGTATACTGAGAATGATGAAATCAAGCTAATGAAGATACCCATTGTGACTTTCTTGTGACTTATTGGCTTGCATTGTCCTTAGATCTGTACCCTTCTGAAGTGTAGAACCACTGGCTTAAACACTTGTGGGCACTCAGTTGAAACAGCTTCTACTACGTTTGAGATGTTCTCCCTCAGTGGTACTTTTGGAACCCAGTATGTCTTCCCTGAGGTATTGCTGAGTGACACTAAGCTTGCACCTGAAGAATTCCAGGTAAGAATCTTTGCCTAATACTAACAATTAATTTCATGTAAGAGGAAACTTATTTTTAATATCAAAATCTATTCACGTGCTTACAAATATTATAAAAAATCTCCATTTGGAAAGGGTAAGATTATCCTTAGGTGTGTGAGGATATTGAGCAAACTGAATTTCTTAGCCTAATAATGAATGTGATTAAGAAATTACTTAATTAAGAATTAAGAAATGAGCCTCATTTGCAAGGAGGCTGGACTACTTAAGATCTGTTAAGTAGGAAGAAGATTCAACAAGAATAGTTTCAGGACCAGTCCCACCAGAAGTCCCATAGGATTACTGGGGAATAAGGAAGTTGAAAGAAATCACTCTTACTGTGTGGGTCAAGACTCAGTGTGGGCCGGCGCCATGGCTCAATAGGCTAATCCTCCACTAGCGGCGTCGGCACACCGGGTTCTAGTCCCGGGCGGAGCGCCGGATTCTGTCCCGGTTGCCCCTCTTCCAGGCCAGCTCTCTGCTGTGGCCAAAGAGTGCAGTGGAGGATGGCCCAAGTGCACCCCATGGGAGACCAGGAGAAGCACCTGGCTCCTGCCTTTGGATCAGCGCTGTGTGCCGGCCGCAGCGCGCCAGTCGTGGCGGCCATTGGAGGGTGAACCAACGGCAAAAAGGAAGACCTTTCTCTCTATCTCTCTCTCTCTCACTATCCACTCTGCCTGTCAAAAAAAAAAAAAAAGGGGGGGGGGGGACTCAATGTGACCGCAGCAGAAAGCTGAAGGACAGAGAGCACAATAGGGTTTGGTGTTGGCAAGGAAGCAAAAACTTTAAACCCAAAAACAACTCCTTGGAGCCTATGTGTCTGCTCGGTGACATTCTCCCATTGACTTTGCCTCCAGGGTTTACTCCTGTGCCCCTTTCCTGGTTTGAAGAACTGCTGGGTGAGGGAGAACAATGGGACTGTTGGGAGATTGTGGTGGGTGTGTGATGGGGGGTGGTAGATACGCAGTTCAACCTCCCCTTATTCAATAATGTCTGATTATTTAAGGGCATCTTTATACTGCCTGAGAGGACTAGATTTCTTTTTTATATGCTATCAATTCCATTGTTTTATGTTTATTAACTCATGGAATGCTTCCTTGAGTAAATAGAGCATTTGATATCGATTATAGGCACTTCAGGAATAAATCAATCAGTATAAGTTCCACAGCTCCAATTTTTTAAATATCTTTGACAGAATAGAATTTGAACAGTATTTTTATTGTTTATCCATCCAGTGATGCTGGATTTCATAAGTATGATGAGATTATGTGTCTTAAAGTTAAAACCTGTCTACTTTTCTGTGTTCTAACTAGGTGTCTAGTGATGGACGCCTGATGAGCCTGAAGCCAACATCTGGACCTGTCTTAACAGTAACTCTGTTTGGAAGGTTGTATGAGAAGGATCAGGCATCAGATGCTTCCTCAGATCTCACAGCACAAGCCCTGGGAATCATTTTAACAGTTGTAATAAATATTGTGTGCTCTTTATTTTGGTAGGATAATTATATATTTCATCTCTTTTATTTGGGATAATTTAAAAATATGGTGAATGAGAAAAGGATTGTCTTGGATTTTGCAAATAGTAGTTTGTGGTATTTTTAAATTACAAATATACATTTGTCTTTGTTTAGAAGAACACGTATCAATATATATGTTAATTTGCAAAAACTATTTGAGCTTTGTTCTTTCCTGAAATTGGGTTGTTTGTATCAAATTGGACTCACAAATGCTTTCTGCAGAAGAAATAAAAATTACATCAAATTTCTTCTAAAATACACTTAAGTTTGAAATCTTTTTTCCAAAGATTTATTTATTTATTTGAAAGAGTTACAGAGAGAGAGAAGAAGAGGCAAAGAGCGAGAGAGATCTTCCATCCTCTGGTTCACTTCCCAAATGACCACAATGACTAGAGCTGTGCCGATCTGAAGCCAGGAGCCAGGAGCTTCTTCTGGGTCTGAGCTTCTTCTAGGTCTCCCAACCGGGGGGCAGGGGCCCAAGGGCTTGGGCCATCTTCTACTGCTTTCCTAGGCCATAGCAGAGAGCTAAATCATAAGTGGAGCAGTCTGGACTGGAACCAGCACCCATATAGGATGCTGGCACTTCAGGTGGCAGCTTTACTCGCTACACCACAGCGTCAGCCTCCCAAGTCTGTAATATTTACCACTTTTATTAAAACACACATCTCTTATTCCATTATGCTTAAATTTTCTAAAGAGTTTTATTTGTTTTCTGTGCTTAGTTACTTACCTATATAATACATTTCAATTCTCCTGTGGGCTGAATAGTGTCTCCCAAAATTTATGTTTTAAAGTCACCACCTCCAGAGGTAATTAAATTGAAATGAGGTGTACTCTAATCTAGTTGTTATTATAAGAAGAGATTAGGATATAGGAAATAGACTTGCTCAGAGAGGAGAGCATGTGCAGTCACAGAAAAGGAAAACCATCCTCAAGTCCTATAGAGGGGCCCTCAGAAGAAACCAACCCTGCTGACAACTTGACCTTGGACTTCCAGCCTCCAGGATCATTAGATAATAAAACCTCCGTGTTTAAGACATTCAGACTGGAGGATATTCATACAAATCACAATTCTCTCTTCCCTGTCCCCAGCACCATTTTCCAGCATAACCAGAAGCCTGAGTCAAAATGGGTCATTTACTAAGAATATCCAACTGGTCTGGGTTCCCAATACTCTAACAGACATCCTTACAGAAGGATTGCTGATAGCTTGATAGTGAAACCACCATACTACAATATCCTCTGCAATTAGGATATCACAAAGTTATATTTATAAAGTTATATGTTTATCTGACATTAAATATTATTTTCAGAAATAGCAGAAGTAGTTGACATTTGATGATTTAGTGAAACAGAGAACATAGCTTTTGTTAGGAAGAGACAAAGAAAGAGCTTTCATTGTTAGTTCACTCCTCAAATGCCCAACAGTGGCCAGTGGGCTGAAGCTGGGAGCCAGAAACTCAATCAGGTCTACTATGTTGGTGGCAGGAACCCAATTACTTACGACACCACCACTGGGGTGTGGTGCAGCAGGTCAAAGCTCTGGCCTGAAGTGCTGGCATCCAATAAGGGCACTGGTTCTAGTCCCAGCTGCTCCTCTTCCAATCCAGTTCTCTGCTATGGCCTAGGAAAGCAGTAGAAGATGGCCCAAGTCCTTGGGTCCCTGCACCCATGTGAGAGACCCGAAAGAAGCTCCTGGCTCCTGGTTTTGGATTGGTGCTGCTCTGGCTATTGCACCATTTGGGGAGTGAACCAGCGGATGGATGACCTCCCTCTCTCTCTCTCTCTCTCCCTCTCTCTATGTCTCTACCTGTCTCTGTAACTCTGTCTTTCAAATAAATAAAAATAAATCTTGAAGAAAACATCACCATTGTCTCCTAGCATATGCATTAGCAGGAATCTGTAGTCAGAAACCAGAGTTAAGAATTGAACCCAGGCACTTCAGTATGGATATAGACATTGTAAATCCTAGGCCAATTCAAAATAATTCTCAATTGATGAATTATCAATACATCATTAACATGAACTTCATACTATACCAGACATGGTCTTCTGCAAAGGGCAGAAGGTTACCAGAAGCAGTGACCCACACCAGCAATACATCATCTTGAAAGAAACATTTTTTTTTTGTAACAGCTACTTTTCCTGGAAAATATTTAAATACCATTTTATGCTTTTGGTGAAATTAAGCAATTTTTTAAAAAGATCTAAGTAAAAACAAGAAATCTCATCATGTATTTAGGAATAGGAATCCCAGAGGAAGATCTCAATATTGTGATATAGTTTTAATTTAAAGTAGAAAATATGCTGGTATGTCAGTGACAGTCTTGAAATATTGAAGATGGAAAAATGCTGCATGCTTCTCTTCTGTTCAGCACTGACAATGGTATTAATTATCCATGTGGTATAACAAATAATCCCCAAATTAATATCTTAACACAACAAACATTTATTAGAGAGTTTCTGAGGGTCAGGATCTCAGGGTGGCTTAGTCGGATCATTATGGTTCAGGATCACTCTTCAAGCTGTAGTTAAGCAGTCACCGGGGTTGCAGTTACCTCAAGGCTCTGATGCAGCTGGGCATCTGCTTCTGAGCACATGCACATAGCTGTTGATAGGACTCTTTTCCTTGCTGGAAGTTGGCTGATGGCTTCTGTCCTCACCATGTGGGGTTTTCTAAAGGGTGCTATAAAGTTTTCACAAAATGGTAACTGGCTTATTCCAGAGTGATGGTATTGAGAAAGAGAGAGAGAGAGAAATAACCTAAAACAGAAGCTGCAATCTTTTAGAACCTAATCCTAGGAGTGACGTCACTTCTGCCACATGCTGTAGGTCACACAGGCTCAGCGTGGTACAAAACCAGAGAGAATCACACAAAGTTGAAAAATCAGGGATGGGAATCACTGGGGACCATCTTGGGTGCTGGCTATAATGGTGAACAGAAGAATTTGTATTGACTCATGTATTTATCTGCTTTATAATGTCAAAGCATTGAATTGTTTTTCCTTTTCACTACATGTAATATGAGTATTTCAAATATTTGTGGAAAAATGGGGTGAAAAGATAAGTTTACATTGGTGCAAGAATTTCAGAATCTATGCATAGCTTTTGCATTATACTCACTTTCATAAACTTTTTGAAGACCCATTCATGTATCTCAAAAATACAATTCCAACATTTGTGTCTGAAAAGTACTATATCAATAACTTTTTTGTAATGACTTTTATAATTAAATTAAATTAAATATTTTAATATTGCTCTTTTGCCATGTAATAAAATTTAAGTTCCAGAATAACTAATTAATAAAGTGACACCACTAGGGAATAAGATCTTAAAAACATCGCGATATTTAATTAATAGACTATTACAAGGATTTTTCCTAGTAAAATATAAAACTTTATATTACAGAAGTAAAAAAAATTTACTACTGAAATGTCTATTTCTTAATATAAAAAAGGAATATTAAAAATGACAACTAGAAAGTCATGCTGCTGTGAAAAACTGTTCTGAAACACATCACTTGACTAACGACTGATCCATCATGCCTCAGATTCTCTCTGTTTCTCTCTCCTGTGGATGTTCTGGGCATGTTCCAGTGTATCACTTTAATTTTTGTTTTTAGAAAAACAGGAAATTCTTAGTCAAGGAAAATATTCTACAACTAGTTAGAGATCATTCTATATATTTAAGTACAGAAAGTGCAAAACCCAAATCCATGTTCAAAAAATATTCTAATCCTCCGCCTACAGCGCCGGCACCCCGGGTTCTAGTCCCAGTCGGGGCAACAGATTCTGTCCCAGTTGCTCCTTTTCCAGTCCAGCTCTCTGCTGTGGCCTGGGAGTGCAGTGGAGGGTGGCCCAAGTCCTTGGGCCCTGCACCCACATGGGAGACCAGGAGAAGCACCTGGCTCCTGGCTTCGGATCAGCGCGGTGCGCCGGCCTCAGCGGCCATTGAGGGCTGAACCAAGGGAAAAGGAAGACCTTTCTCTCTGTCTCTCTCTCTCTCTCACTGTCCACTCTGCCTGTCAAAAAAAATATTCTTACCTATCTGGGATTGGTATAATAAAATGAAATCTAGTAGATTAAAATACTAAATAAATATGGGACCTTGTAAATGTAAATAGCATGTGAAATATGGACACAATTATCACCAAAAGTAAAATTGGGATTAGCTTAAATTAATAGTGTTTTAGTGAGGTGTTGTTATTGTGTATTACATTTGTCACAGTAATTTATAGGTTAGATATAAACAAAAACTTGTACTCTTGAAAACTGAGATCTACTATTTTACCTAAGTTCTTAGTGAATCCCAGGAAATAGATATGGAAAAGTAAATAAGGTTTAACATGACTCAGGGCCAAAAGGGAAACAGTGAAGAGACTGGAGGTAGGAAAATCCGTGAGAATTCTCCATAATCCAATAGAAACAGGGCACTTAAAAAATAAAACTGAAAGGCAAAGTTTCTTAAAATGGCAATAAAGAGGAACACAGCCCATTCAGACACAATTAAATAAAACTTAAACGAAAGGTTCGTTTAAAAGTGTTGCTTTCAGACAGGAAACAAATCATGGATCTCTTCAAAATACCATTCTACAAGGAGATACACCTGGCTTATGGGCAGAGGGCTGAATTCTGCTATGTGAATAAAGCCCAGATGGCAACTTCCTTTTCCTCCAGCCTTCTGGCATCTTGTTCTTTTTACTAATAGCTCAGTATCTTTCAAATTGCAGTGGACTTTGGGAGCTTTCCTAATCTCTGATTGTGATTTCAGTACCACCTTAGAGATCATGGATTTGTTAGGGTCAAACACTTCCTGAGCATGGATGTTAGCAAGAGCAAAATATCTGACTCCTATCTCACAGGGACCTGAATGGTATCGGGGTAAATGGACCCCATGTCTGGTGGTTTGCTGACAATAGCTGACCTAGTCTGCTAGGGCTCTACATGCACTTCTTTTTTTTTTTTTTTTAACTTTTATTTAGTAAATATAAATTTCCAAAGTACAGTTTATGGATTACAATGGATTTTCCTCCCCCATAACTTCCCTCCCACCCGCAACCCTCCCATCTCCCATTCCCTCTCCCATTCCATTCACATCAAGATTCATTTTCAATTATCTTTATATACAGAAGATCAATTTAGTATATGTTAAGTAAAGATTTCATCAGTTTGCCCCCACACAGATCACAAAGCGCAAAATACTGTTTGAGCACTAGTCATAACATTAATTCACTACATGCACTTCTGATAGGAAGCTGGGGTAGCTGGAAGAGGAGTAGAAACTGAATGCTAGGACCAGGATAGAGGGAACAGCCGAGCCTCAGCCTGCAGCTTAGGAATGTGGAGACCGGGCTCATGATGACACAGTTCACACATCTACTGCCATAAGGAACAATGAAGGATTATGGGACTCTGATGCTCTTCATTCATATTTTTGTCCTTTTCTTTATAATTTACTAAGTGCATCTTTGTGATGATGGAAGAACATCAAAAGTTTTCCAACAGAGACATAAGAAGCCAGTGGAGTTGAGAAGATGGATAAATGTGGGTTTTCCGATCGGGACATTTTCTTCATCTCAATTCAGTCCATTTTTTCCTTAGCAAATCCCCAAGTTCACCAAATGTTGCTTTGGTCTTTTCCTCCTTTGTTTGCTGAAAGTATTCATTTTCAAGTTGGTGGAGAAAATACGGGAGGGGAAACGTTTCTCATATTTCTGTAGATACACCTATATAAGAATTTTTTGAAAAAAAAAAAAAAACAACTACAGAAATTCCAAGTTCTTTTTTTTTTTTTTTTGACAGGTAGAGTTAGAGAGAGAGAGAGAGAGAGAGAGAGACAGAAAGGTCTTCCTTCCATTGGTTCACTCCCCAAATGGCTGCTACGGCCGGCGCTGTGCTGATCCGAAGCCAGGAGCTAGGTGCTTCTTCCTGGTCTCCCATGCAGGTGCAGGGGCCCAAGCACTTGGGCCATCCTCCACTGCCTTCCCAGGCCGCAGCAGAGAGCTGGACTGGAAGAGGAGCAACCGGGACTAGAACCCGGTGCCCATATGTGATGCCAGCACAGAAGGCAGAGGATTAGCCAAGTGAGCCACAGCGCCGGCCCTATTCCAGGTTCTTGAGGAGAAATCCAAATGCCTACATCTGTTGGCTGCAGCATAGGATACTACTTCCCTCAAACCAATGGTCTTGCAAAACATTGCAAAAAATAAAGGAAAATATGCATTTATAAAATACAAAAATGCTTCTGCAGGTTTCCAAGGGTCTTCACCCTAATATCTGGGCTCCACGGCAGTTCCAGCTCTCAAAATCCCAAAGGATGGTGGCTATTTTCCTGTGCTTTGTAACCCCTGGGCACCTTGCTCAGTGCGTTCTGCCAAACACACACAGTGTCCTCTACAAGAGTAATTGTGTGCATTTTAAAGATATCTGAAGCACATTTTGATATTATTAGAGTATAATAATAATAGCACTTTAAGTATATGCTAAAATCGATCACTTTTTTTTTTTACATAAAGCAAGTTCAATTAAGTAAACACATTCAATTCATTTTAAAAGAGTAACATTGAGGATTAGAGAGGCTAAGTCATATATATGACAGGTCAACCAATAGCAAGTGGTTGAACTGCGATGAAATTCCCAGCTCCTTTCTCCTCAAGTGAATTACATACTGTTTCTCTGTGTCACACTTTCTCTTAACTATTAGCATGGGGTAGATTATGATGCAGTCACAAATAATAAAAATCTTATGGCTCAAAACAATAAAAGTTTCTTGTTTATGCAGAGTACATCCCAGGGCAGCTAGTTTCCATAGCCCAGGACCATGGGCCGGCCACCTTCATCTCCTTACCAACCTGTGCTTCCATAATTTCTGGATAATTAGAAAAGAGTATGGAGGAATTGTACACAGTCCCTCAGAGGCATGCATCTTGCATTCTTCAACGTTAGCATACATAGTATACATATATATATATATAGTATATTTTTGCACTGGAGAGAAAAGTGTCATTTTGAAATCTTATAACTTATATGTATCAAATCCTCAATCCAGAATCTTTTAACTTCATGTCCAACACTTTCCTTACTATCCTAGGTTGCTAGTATTTTCTTACATAGCCATGCTAGAGTGTGACTCTCTGAGTGATTCAGTATTAACCCTATGTGATTAAAGTGTTTGACACTGATTCGTTATTCAGCAATGCTTAAAGCCAGATTTTGTATCCTTACTTTCATAAGAGAGAGAAGTCATATTTATCATAGTTTTCTACCTTTAGTAGCTGAAAGCTATGATAGAATGAACAGTGAAGGCACAGATGAAGGTACACAATTGCTATTAATATACGTATATATTCTGGAGCAAACACTGAAGTTAGTTGATCATATCTGTTGACATGCATGGGAAATAAAATTTTTTCTTGAAACAGTGGGAGAAAACTGTAAACATAAAAATTTTACTTTTTCAGACTTGGGAGGTAAGCTTAGAAGGATCAATGAAAATACATAAAATACATTAAAAGCAGAATGAACCCTTATAATCTTTCTATTTTACTATCTGTTCCCTATGGTGGTCCAGCCATAGAAATACAGTACAAGATCTTATCAGCATCAACAACTTTTTAAGTATTGATACTTTCCAGAAACCTTGAACTCCTGCCAAACAGAGCCCAGCTGTCAGATACAGTATGGTGGAAGATTATCTGATAATTTTTTTATATTCAGGCAACATGTGTATATATTTACAGTATAAAGTTTGAACTGAGTTATGAAAACACTACTATCACAAAATGCTGTTTCACTTATTATGGTCTAGATTTAATAAAATTGGTTGTGAGCCAGATAGCTTTTTTCCTTCCTATCTATGGTAAAATTTCATCTTATTCCATCAAGTGGAATTAACCAAGGGCTTTTTGCTGCCACAATATGAGCAAAAATTAATTGAAAGGTTGCCATCATGTGTTTTTAATACTAGGCAACTAGTTGTTATAGAACTAAATTATAAAACCATTATAACAAGAAAATAAAATGTGATAGCCTGAAATAGCTCCCTAAGTACACATATATAACTTAATAAATATGTGAAGACTATCCTCAGATACTTCATATGGAAATATAATACATTCAGTGGTTAATACAATAACAAATACTACATTGGAAATGTTTTAAAATTACTGTTAGTATCTATCTCATCTGACTAGCATATAATTAATAAGATTCCTCTGTCCATTCATCAACAGGTAGATGTTAGGTAAAATTCTCCTTAATGTAGTAACCTCAATGTGTTAGTCCATTTTCCATTGATTGCTACAGCAAAATACGTGAGGTTGGGTAACTTTATAGAGGAGAGGTGTATTCAGTTCATGATTCTGGAGGTCATAGGCATGGCACTGGCATAAATTCAGTTCTGGTAAGGACCTTATTGTGGAAGGCATCACAAGAGTGGGAGGATGAATCAGAGGGAGAGATCACATGGCAAGACACTCAGGGGTCATGATTTTATAACAATCCTTTCATGAAAACTGACTCGCAGTCCCCAAAATATTACCTTAATCTCTTCCAAAGTCAATGCCTCCAGTGACTCAACCAACTCCCATGGGGGCCCTACCTCTTGAAGGTCTTACGTGAATACACAGGGCCTGAGCTCCTAATATAGGAGCTATTAGGGGACAAACTGCGCCCAAGTCCAGAACTGAGTTTCCCCACCTAACTACTTGGAGAGTATGTGGGAGAAATCAACTTCAGAGAAAGGTAAACCCTTCATTCACTTCGTGTTTTTCAAATTCTTGGTAGTAGTTAGGAGCTATAACTCTGGAGTTAGACAAATCTGAAATCGTATTTCACTGCTGCCCCTTAGTAGTAATTTAGCTAATTTTCACTTTATTCCTTTGCAAAGCATGGAGTAAAAATGGTATGATTTACTTTGAGTTGTTCTGGGAATAAACTTAGGATATTTTATCATGCCCTTGGTCAGTTGACTGGTATGGGGTCAATGAGAGTTCGTCATTCTCCTTCGCCCCTTTTTCTTTCTCCTTTACCTTTTTTTTCCTTTTTCTCCTTTTTCTTCTTTTTCCTCTCCTTTATCCCCTCCTCTTTTTGCTTGTTATTTCTCTTTATTGTCAATGAGAGTAGCTAAGCTCAAGCTATACTCTCATAGGCAATGTATTCAGTTTCTGCTTTCAAAAGCTCTCACAATGTTAAGAGAAAGGGCTGAATGACACACTGTGGAAGCCACTGTTACAGAATGTTGCCCCATTGTTCCCAATCCCACAGATTTTGGTGGGTGGATGGGGAGAGGTGAGAGGTCTAACTTCACTCCTATTGGGTCACTCCATTATGGGGTCTGGCAAAAGAGAAAAACCAGTGTGAAAAACCAGTGTAAAAGCTAATGTCCCACATAGATTGGTAGAAGGCTGCCCTCTACAGGTCTATGTAAATATAATATTTAGGTCAGAGATTCAAGTTCAATGAGATTACTATTAAAGCTATAGTTCCCTGGGCTTTCTTTGGAAGGAGGATATATACTACCTGAAATGTGTAATCTGAGTGGCTCATTACCATGCCATTCTTCTATTTGTGGTGGCCACAGAATAGGTATTCAGACAACCCTCAAAAGTTCCACCTTGCAATGTTTATGGAGACAGTCAGAGTTGGTGACATCAGGATGACCTTATTTAAATAAGTCAACCTGTTTTCTAAATGTAGTTTAAGGAGATTCATGAGACCTATTGACATTTGCTCTATTCTCAGAGTTTCCAGCTAAATAGAATTTAAAAAAAATACCGATTTGCTTTTCAGTCTCCGTATTATTTTTAACTTTTTAAACTATTTACTGAGTTTCCACCAAGTCCCAGAGACTAGTCTAGTCCTCCCTTAACATATAAATCTTATAATTATACTAAGATACTTACATACAAATACTCTTGTTATAATGCTTTGTTCTAACTTAGCGATGTATATGAAATTATCTGTATAGTGAACTGACTCAGTAGCTGTGGATTCCAGGCCTGTGGATGGCTTCCTTTACAAGGTTAACCACAGGGCTAATTACCATAGGGTAATCATGAAGACTATTTGTAGTGAACTGTATTGTAGCTTAATGTTTTAGGAAATAGATAGTTTGCTATTCTTTGTAGTCAAGAAGTCAATTGATTTTACAAAGTAACTTCACATAGGGCATCTAGTCTCTTTCTGGTTGTCCATATTGCAAGTTCAGAAACCCATTTCTCTCAATTCCATCAGAAGTGATCAGATTCTTGAAATTGAACTACTTTTTTATTAAAAAAATATTTATTTATTTATTTGAAAGGTAGAGTTAACAGAGAGAGAAGGAGAGGGAGAGGGGGAGAGAGAGAGAGAGAGAATCTTCCATCCACAGTTTCACTCCCCTAATGGTTACAATGACCAGAGGTGAGATGATCCAAAGCCAAGAGCCAGGAGCTTCTTCAGGGTTTACCACTTGGGTGCAGGGGCCCAAACACCTGGGCCATCCTCCTCTGCTTTCCTAGGCCATAGCAGAGAGCTGGATTGGAAATGGAGCAGCCAGGACTCGAACCAGCATCCATATCGATGCCGGCACTGCAGGCAGCGGCTTTACCTGCTATGCCACAGCACTGGCCTCAGAGCATTTTAAATATACTTACATTGGTACCTTAATCTTCTTAATGGAGTCAGCCTCATTAATGATATCATATTAAACTCAAAATTCATCCTGAACTCTTACCCTCATCTTAATACTCTTTTACCTAGAAGCTTTGTTCCCCTGAACTAATTTTTGCTTGAAGCGTCTGGTAATGTTAGTATTATCCTCAGAGAATTTCTGCTTCACCCATTAGTTTACATTGAAGGGATTGTGGGGAATGAAAAATATATAGTTCCAATCAATTATTAAAATAAAGTACAATGAGGGGTACAATATGTGTAAGAAAGACTAAAGCAAAAACAAAAAATGTCCTAGGGTGAGTGCTTACACAGTGGATTAAATCCCATTTGGGCTGCCCACATCCCATATTTGAGTGCCAGACTCAGTTATGGACTACTTACTTCTAATTTGTCTTCTATCTAATATGCATTCTGAGAGGCAGCAAGTGATATCTTTTTTTTTTTTGACAGGCAGAGTTAGACAGTGAGAGAGAGAGAGAGAGAGAGACAGAGAGAAAGGTCTTCCTTCCGTTGGTTCACCCCCCAAATGGCCGCTATGGCTGGCACATTGCGCTGATCCGAAGCCAGGAGCCAGGTGCTTCCTCCTGGTCTCCCATGTGGGTGCAGAGCCCAAGCACTTGGGCCATCCTCCACTGCCTTCCCGGGCCACAGTAGAGAGCTGGACTGGAAGAGGAGCAACCGGGACAGGATCCGGTGCCCCAACTGGGACTAGAACCCAGGATGCCAGCGCCACAGGCAGAGGATCAGCCTAGTGAGCTGTGGCGCCGGCCAAGTGATATCTTTTTTATTATTTACATATTTATTTATTTGGGGGGTAGAGTTACAGAAAGAGGGAGAGACAGAGAGAAAGATTTTCCATCCACAAGTTCACTCCCTGGATGGCTGCAATGGCTGGAGCTGAGCAGAGCTGAAGGCTGGAGCCAGGAGCTTCTTCCAGGTCTCCCACATGGGTGCAGGGGCCCAAGCACTCGGCCATCTTCCACTGCTTTCCCAGGCCTTAAGCACAGAGCTGGATCAAAAGAGAGCAGCCAACACACAAACCAGCACCCATATGGGATGCCCATGCCTGAGGCAGAGATAGCCTACTACTCCACAGCGCTGGCCCTACAAGTGATGTCTTAAGTACTTTGATCCCTACCACTCATATGGGAGACCCAGAATGAGTTCCAGACTCCTGACCAGCCTGACCTAGTTTTTGCTGTTGTGGCCTTTGGGAAGTGAAACAGCAGTTGGAAAATTCTCTCTTTCTCTTTGTCTCTGTCTCTCTCTCTTTCTCTGTCTCTCTACCTTTCAAATAAAATGAAAAATAATTAAATAAGTAAATAAACAGATAAATAAATAATAAAAGTTTTATGGATCCATGCTGTAACGGAGAAGGTTAAGCTTCTGCCTGCAGTGTCAGCATCCCACATTGGTGCCTGTGTGTGCCCTGGCTGCTTCACTTCCAATCCACTTCCCTGCTAATGCTTCTGGGAAAGCAGCCGAAGATGATCCAAGTTCTTGGGCCCCTGCACCCATGTGGGAGACCTGGAAGAAGCTCCTGGCTCCTGTCTTTGGCCTGGCCCAACCCTGGCCATTGTGGCCATCTGGGGAGAGAGCCAGTTGATGGAAGATCTTCTCTCTCCTCTCTCTGTATCTCTGGCTTTCAAATAAATAAATAAATAAATAAATCTTTAAAAAAATTTAAAAGCCTTTCTCCAAAACCCTGCAGCTAAAGGCAAGTTTAGGTAACCCTGCCCATTATTGGGAAAAATTCTCTAGAGCATATATAGGTTCATGGAATATTCAAATCCTATCACTTGATTTTAATTGTTTAACTGTAAGCACAGTTATATTTCAGTGATTAGAGGACTTCAGTTTATCTAGCCTGGAAGTGTAATTGAAGATAATTATCACAAGTAAGCTAGGAGAAGATACTCTAAAAAGACTTACTGAAGCATAACTTTGTAAAAGGAACCTTAAAATGTAGAAAGCTAGGGAGCAAGAAAGAAAAAATAAACTAACTTAAATCTGATGGCAGTTCATGATTATAATGTAACCCCTTTGACCCAGACAAGTGATACTTGGTTATGTTCACCTGCACTGGTGTCCTTGTGAGAAGAGGAAATTCAGATACACAGAGTCACAAGGGATATGCAGGATCTCCAAGTCATGGAGAGAGGATCAAGAAAACTCAAGCTTTCTTTTTTCTTTTTTTTTTGACAGGCAGAGTGGACAGTGAGAGAGAAATACAGAGAGAAAGGTCTTCCTTTTGCTGTTGGTTCACCCCACAATGGTCGCTGTGGCCGGCGCACCGCGCTGATCCGAAGCCAGGAGCCAGGTGCTTCTTCTGGTCTCCCATGCGGGTGCAGGGCCCAAGGACTTGGGCCATCCTCCACTGCACTCCCGGCCACAGCAGAGAGCTGGCCTGGAAGAGGAGCAACCGGGATGGAATCCGGCACCCCAACTGGGACTAGAACCTGGGGTGCCAGCCATCTTGGACTTCTAGCCCCTACAAGTGTAAAAAAATAAATTTCTGTTATTTAACTCATTCAGTCTGGGGTTCTTTGTTATATCAGCCCTAGAAAGTCATACAGTTGAGAAGAGGATGAAGAACAAAAATGGATAAATCCTCTCCTTTTTTTCTTTCAATAGGGACCCCCTCCCCTCTTTTAAACTTATTTACTTGAAAGGAAGAGTGAAGTCAGCGCCGCGGCTCACTAGGCTAATCCTCCACCTTGCGGCGCTGGCACACTGGGTTCTAGTCCTGGTCAGGGCGCTGGGTTCTGACCCGGTTTCCCCTCTTCCAGGCCAGCTCTCTGCTGTGGCCAGAGAATGCAGTGGAGGATGGCCCAAGTGCTTGGGCCCTGTACCCCATGGGAGACCAGGATAAGCACCTGGCTCCTGCTAACGGATCAGCGCAATGCACCGGCCGCAGTGTGCCGGCCGCAGCGGCCACTGGAGGGTGAACCAACGGCAAAAGGAAGACCTTTCCCTCTGTCTTTCTCTCTCCTCACTGTCCACTCTGCCTGTCCAAAAAAAAAAAAAGAAAGGAAGGAAGAGGAGCGAGCAAGCATGCATGCGAGAGAGAGAGAGAGAGAGAGAATCTCCCATCTGTTGGTCAACTCTCCAAATAGCTACAACAGCCGAGTCTGTGCCAGACCAAAGCCAGGAGCCAGGAATTCCATCCTGGTCTCCCACATGGGTCAGAGGAACCCAAGTAATTGAGCTGTCTTCTTGACAGCTTGCTGTCTTCTCAACCCAAGTACTTGCTGTCTTCTTAAGATTATTGATAGGAAGCTGGACAAGAAGTGGAGTAGCCAGTTATCCAAAAAGGCAGTCTGATGTGATATGCTGGCAATGTAAGCAACTGAAGACATTGTGCCACAATGCTAGCCACACACTGTCTGTCTTCAAGTCTGTATCCTGTCCTACATATCTTTCATCCTCCTTGGACAAGTGGGTGGCAGAGGCATGTTTTCCTCATGATAATGACATAGAAAGCACTTGCCAACAGGTGAGTTCTCTTAAGGGCTAGATTTGGAACTGGCACAGTCTTTTGTCTAGTCAGAATTCTTTTGTCCACAATTTCCCTGATGAACAGACACAAAAAAATCCAACAAAATTCCAGCCAACGGAATACAACAATACATCAGAAAGATCATCCACCCAGACCAAGTGGGATTTACCCTTGGTATGAAAGGATAATTCAACATTTGCAAATCAATCAATGTGATACATCACATTAACAAACTTGTTTTTTGTTTTTTGTTTTTTTTTGGTCTTTTTTATAAACTAATTTTATTGAGGTTTAATGCATATATTGCCATAGAAACACACATTAAACATGATTGATGAGTATTGACAGATGTATACACCTGAGCAAAAAATATCTCCATCAACACACAGAAAGATCCTTTTCTATCCCTTTCCAGTAAGTGTCTGTGCCCCCTACTCCACAGACAACCTCTGTTGTAATTTCTGCTGAGACAGATTAGTTTAAGCAGTTTTTGAATTTCATACAAGTGAAGGATGTATAGACTTTATATACACCATAGTGTATACTTTTATATTTCTAAGTTTTGTTCCTGAAAGTGTTTTTGATAGCTAACTTTTTTTGTCACTCAGAAGTATTTTAGTATATGAATATATCACAATTTGTTTATCCATTTTCTTTTGATGTACACTTAGGTGTTTCCAGTTTGGAGCTATCACAGAAAATGACTATGAACTTTCTTGTACAAGTCTTTTTGTGGATATATTGTTTTAAAATACCTTTCCTGGATATATATACCTATGAGTAAATCTTCTGATTATAGTTTAATATATGTCTTGAATATTGTTCATGTAAAAAATCCCTCTAGTTTTGTCTTTTCTCCCCCTCAAAATAGATTTTAGTTATTCTGGAATCATTACATTTCCATACACATTTTAGAATCCTATCTTGCTGATATTACAAAAAAAGAAGCCTATTGAGCTAACTTAAGAACAAAAATCAAATGATATCTCAATAGATGCAGATAAGGCATTTGATAAAATACAATACCCTTTCATGATGAAATTCTAAATAGGGTATAGAAGAAATATCCCTCAACACAATCAAGGCAATCTATTAAAAACTCACAGTTAACATCTTACTGAATGGGGAAAAGTTGGAAGATTTGCCACTAAGACCTGGAACTAGACAAGGATGCCCACTCTCACCATTGTTATTCAAAATTGTCCTGGAAATTTTAGCCAGAGCCATCAGGCAAGAAAAAGAAATGAAAGGGATACAAATAGAGAGGGAAGAAGTCAAACTATCCATATTTGCAGATGACATGAGTCTATATGTAGATGATCTGAAAAACTCCACTAAGAGACTATTAGAACTCATAGAAGAGTTTGGTAAAGTAGCAGGATATTACATCAACACACAAAAGACAACAGTCTTTGTATACACAAACAATGCCACGGCTGAGAAAGAACTTCTAAGATCAATCCCATTCACAATAGCTACAAAAAAAATCAAATACCTTGAAATAAATTTAACCAAGGATGACAAAGATCTTTACAATGAGAATTACAAAACATTAAAGAAACAAATAGAAGAAGATACAAAAAAATGGAAAAATCTTCCATCATCATGGATTGGAAGAATCAATATCATCAAAATGTCTATTCTTCCAAAAGCAATTTGCAGATTCAATGCGATGCCAATCAAAATACCAAAAACAGTCTTCTCAGATATAGAAAAGATGGTGTTGAAATTCATATAGAAACACAGGAGACCTCGAATAGCTAAAGCAATCTTATACAATAAAAACAAAGACAGAGGCATCACAATACCAGATTTCAAAACATACTACAAGGCAGTTATAATCAAAACAGTCTGGTACCAGTACAAAAATAGATGGTTGACCAATGAAACATGCCAGAAATCAATCCAAACATCTACACCCAACTTATATTTGACCAAGGAGTTAAAACCAATCCCCGGAGCAAGGACAGTCTCTTCAACAAATGGTACTGGGAAAACTGGATTTCCACATGCTGAAGTATGAAGCAAGACCCCTACCTTACACCTTACACAAAAGATCACTCAACATAGATTAAAGATCTAAATCTACAATCCAAATTAATAGAGAGCATTGGGGAAACCCTGCAAGACACTGGCACAGAAAAAGAGTTCTTGGAAAAGACCCCAGAAGCACTGGCAATCAAAGCCAAAATTAACAAATGGAATTACATCAAATTGAGAAGTTTCTGTGCTGGGAAAGAAACACTCAGGAAAATGAAGAGACAGCCAATAGATTGGGAAAAATTATTTGCAAACTGTGCAACTGATAAAGGATTAAAAACTAGAATATACAAAGAAATCAAGAAACTCCACAACAATAAAACAAACAATGCAGTTAAGAAATGGGCAAAGGACTTAAACATTTTTCAAAAGAGGAAATCCAAATGGCCAACAGATATATAAAAAAATGTTTAGGATCGGGGCCAGTGCTGTGGCGCAGTGGGTTAAAGCCTTGGCCTGAAGTACTGGCATTCCATATGGGCTCTGGTTTGAGTCCCGGTTGTTCCTCTTTCAATCCAGCTCTCTGCTATGGCCTGGAAAAGCAATAGAAGATAGCTCAAGTCCTTGGGCCCCTGCACTCATGTGGGAGACCCGAAAGAAGCTCCTGGCTCCTGGCTTCGGATCGGCAGAGCTCCAGCAATTGCAGCCATCTGGGGAGTGAACCAACAGATGGAAGAGCTCTCTCTCTGTCTGTCTCTACCTCTCTCAGTAACTCTGTCTTTCAAATAAATAAAATAAATCTTTAAAAATAATATTTAGAGTCACTAGCCAGCAGGGAGATGCAAATCAAAACCACAATGAGATTTCATCTCACCCCAGTTAAAATGGCTTTCATACAGAAATCAATAAACAGCAAATGCTAGAGAGGATGTGGGAAAAAAGGCACCCTAATCCACTGTTGGTGGGACCGTAAACTGGTGAAGCCACTGTGAAAGACAGTATGGAGACAACTCAGAATTCTGAATATAGACCTACCATATGACCCAGCCATCCCACTCTTGGGAATTTACCCAAGAGAAATGAAATTAGTAAATAAAAGAGCTATCTGCATCCCCATGTTTATTGCAGCTCAATTCACAAGAGCCAGCGCCGCGGCTCAATAAGCTAATCCTCCGCCGGAGGCACTGGCACCCCAAGTTCTAGTTCTGGTTGGGGCATCGGATTCTGTCCCAGTCACTCCTCTTCCTGTCCAGCTCTCTGCTGTGGCCCGGGAATGCAGTGGAGGATGGCCCAAGTGCTTGGGCCCTGCACCCGCATGGGAGACCAGGAGAAGCACCTGGCTCCTGGCTTTGGATCAGCGCGATGCGCCAGCAGCAGCGTGCTGGCTGCGGCGGCCATTGGAGGGTGAACCAACGGCAAAAGGAAGACCTTTCTCTCTGTCTCTCTCACTGTCCACTCATCCAAAAAAAAAAAAAAAAAAAAAAAAAAAAAAAAAGAGCTAAGTTATAGAACCGACTTAAATGCCCATCAACCAAAGACTGAATAAAGAAATTAAAGGACCTATTCACTATGGAATACTGCACAGCAGTAAAAAATAAATGAAATCTGGTCATTTGCAACAAAATGGATGAATCTGGAGAACATCGTACTTAGTGAAATAAGCCAGTCACAATGGGACAAATACCATATGTTCTTCCTGATTTGTGAGAACTAATAAAACATCTAAAATGAAATCTGTAGAAGTGAAATTGACAGTTTGAGAAGGGATGACTTGACTGTCATGGAACAATTTTTTTTTTGATTTTTTTTCTTTTCTCTTCATAATATTTATTGAACTCTTAACATAGAGTTAACCATGTGTATAAAGTCAGTTGAAGATGGATCTCATTAAAAAAGAAGAGTGGGAATAAAAGAAGGAGGAAGAGGTTTGTAACTGTATAGTTCTGCACACATTACTACAGACTTACTTCTAAGGCTACAGTTTAAAAACTTGCCATAGACTCCAAATCCCATTAAGCAGGCTGGTAAAAGTGTCATCTTAAGTGTTAAAGTGAACATATAGATAGGATTAAGTGTTAAAGTGATCATATAAATAGGACCAAGTGTCTGGTAATAATAATAGAATCAAAAAGGAGAGAATGTTCCAACATGGGAAGCAGTCCACACTGCAGACTCATGCAATGACAATCGCTTTAAGTAGCACTTTGACCTCAGAATCAACCCTTTAGGCATTCTGGTCTGGCTGAAAAGCCCATGAGAGCATTTCAGGCATGTATAGCCAAGGCACTGTGCCAAAAAAAACAGTTCCACGTGAAAGATCTCTGTGAGTGAGACCCGGCGGAAAGAAGTGGTCATCGAAGAAGGATGTACTTTTCTTTGAAGGGAGGAGAGAACTTCCACTTTGCTTATGGCCTTGTCTAAGCACTGATTCAAAAGGCTTCTATAGCTTAGGCAGCTCATGTCAAGAGCCTCGGGGGATCACTAACATCATACGTAAGATGTAAGATGTTAATTGTGGCCGGCGCCGCGGCTCAAAAGGCTAATCCTCCACCTGCGGCACCGGCATACCGGGTTCTAGTCCTGGTTGGAGCACCAGATTCTGTCCCGGTTGCTCCTCTTCCAGTCCAGCTCTCTGCTATGGCCCAGGAAGTGTAATGGAGGATGGCTCAGGTGGTTGGGCCCTGCACCCTCATGGGAAACCAGGAGAAGCACCTGGCTCCTGGCTTCGGATCAGTGCGGTGCGCCAGCCGCTGCGGCCATTGTGGGGTGAACCAGCTGAAAAGGAAGACCTTTCTCTCTGTCTCTCTCTCTCACTGTCCACTCTGCCTGTCAAAAAAATAAAAAAAAGGATGTTAATTGTTAAATTAACAGGAGTCACTGTGCACTAACTTCTCATGAAGTACCTCTGTCCTCCATCAGCTGCATTATGAGAGTTAACTGTAAAACTTGTTCTCAAGCAATATGTTGTGTGTGTGTGTGTGTGTGTGTGTGTGCAAGTTGTTGAAATCTTTACTTAGTATAGAGTTGGTCTTCTGTGTACAAAGTTAATCGAAAATGAATCTTAGTGGAGAATGGGACTGAGAATGGGAGAGGGAGGAAGAGGTGGTATGGGAGTATGGGTGGGTGCGTGGGTATGGTGGGAAGAATAACTATATTGCTAAAGTTGTATTTACAAAATTTTTATTTATTAAATAAAAGGTTTCTTTTGGAAAATAAATAAAAATAAAAGCTGGATAAAAAATGAATTATTTTCTCCAAAACAAGTCAAATGGCAAATCTCAAGTTCAAAGAACAAGAACGTGTCTTCTAACTTCAGTGAAACCAAGACAAGGGTATATATTGGAACTGATAAACTAGCATGAAGATCCTATTATTTCTTCTTGCAGAAAGAAGAAATTGATGAGAAATGACTTGCTTAGCCATTTATTATTCAATATTGAAGACTCTGGCTCCATGTAGAAGAGGTCATTTTGCAAATTTTATGTATAGGAACTGAAAAATTAACATGATAAATATGTATGACCATATAACTTCATGTTTTCTACTTACAATTATGTATGACCATATAACTACATGTTTTCTACTTACAATTATTATTACTGGTTTGTAAATATTGTTCATTTAAAAATAGAGTAAAATAGAAAATGGAATGAATTAAACAATGTAAGGATATTTTCAATGAAAAATTCACTTTTCTTATGAATAAATACCTGCATGTGTATTGAGTCAGAATATAAAAGGTATTTTGCAGACCACTTTGTGGTGTAGTGGATTAAGCTGTTGCTTGATGTTTGCATCCCATATCAGAGTGTCAGTTGAACTCCTGCCTGCTCTTCCTGCTAATGAGTTTGGGAAAGTGCAGAAAATGGTCCAAGTTGGTTGGGTTCCTGCCACACATGTGTGAGATCAGGATGGAGTTCTAGGCTCCTGGCCTCAGCCTGGACCAGCTCTGGTCATTGAGGTCATCTGGGGAGTGAACCAGCAGATGGAAGGCTCTCTCTCTCTCCCTTCCTACCCTCCCATTACTCTGTCTGTGAATAAATAAATAAATCTTTGAAAACTATATTGTCTCCTATAGGTTGTAATATTAAAAAAGTTTGTAAACTAATGTGATTCAGTATTTTCTGCTTTTTTCAAAATTAAATTCAACTGA